>NC_135486.1:119505238-120855238 GCF_052094955.1 Ictidomys tridecemlineatus
TTTTTCCATAGCAGTGACTCAGGAGGCCAAGACCGAAGGATGGCAAGTTGGAGGCCAGCCACGGCAACTTAGTGAGACCCTGTCTCTAAATAAAAAAATAAAAAGGCCAGGGGATGTGGCTCAGTGGTTAAGCACTGGGTTCCATCCCTGGTGCCTCAAATAAATAATATCATAATAATAAATAAGCGAATCAGTAACAATGACTATGGCATAAGAAAGAATAAACTCATCTTTAAAGACCAGCAGCGTGATCCATCTTAGGGAAAGAAGTGATTTTGCTCAGAAAAAAATACTTAAATTCTTTGACGCCTTCTTTGGACACTACAGTGTCCTCCCCTCTGCCCCTCCCCACCGCTGCCCCCACCCCACATACTCTACACAGATCCCAAAAGGCTGATAGGAAGCATAGTCAACTGGACTCCTCAGCCCTCAGCAAGGTAGAACGGGAAGTTGCCAACGATGAGGGAACGTGCTGGGTTTGATTCCATTCCACAATAATGTGTGCGGGTCCTGAGCCCCAGGACTTGTGGTCATGGCCTTAATTGGAAATAAGGAGCTCACTGTGAGGAAACAGGCAGACTTGGGACACTGCCCCTGCACCCCGAGGGACGTCAAGGGTGGATGGCCACCAGCAGCTGCCAGGAAGAGTTCAAGAAGGGTTCTCCTCTACCGGGTTCAAGGGGGATGGGTGGTCCTAATGACACCATGGTTTGGACTTCTCACCTTCACAATAGGCAGACAAAACTTTCTGCTGATTAAAGCCCCCCAGCTTGGGGTACTTTGTTATAGCAGTACTAAGAAGTAATACAGGGAATAGGCACTCTGGGACGTGAGACCAGAAAGCACAGGGCACAACCTGCCCAAGCAGGTGAGCCACTGTCCACAGAGAGCGGCTCCATAATCCACTAGAGATATGCCCCAAGACCCCCAGTGGTTTCCTGAACCTACAAATAGCACCAAACACTAGCTATCACTTTTCCTGAATGTTTATACCTCCTCACACCCTGTAGCTGTGGCGTTTGCAGTTTGAGGTACAACAGCAAAATTAATAAGAATTTTCTTCTTCTTCACAATTTCCCAGATAGATCTTACCTTTTTAAAAAATTTTTCTTATTAAGTGTTGAAACTTCATCTTTCACTTCAAGGAAGCACCTTCTGAAATATCTGAATCATCAACATTGTTACCCTTGTGCTTTGGTTATTAGGTAAAATAAGGGATAGTAGAACACAAGCAGGATCTGATAACCCAGGCAACTCCTAAGTGACTCACGGGTGGGTACCATATACAGAATGGATACACTGAGTCCTGTCCCAGGTGTGAAGCTGTGAGACAGCACAAACTTCCATCATACACTCAGAATGGCGCACTCTTCAAGACTTATGGATTATCATCTGTTTCTGGGATTTTGCCCTTCAACGTTTTGGACTATGGCCAACTCTGTGGCTAACTGAAATGGCAAAAAGCCAAACCACAGATAAGGGCAGGATTTTCTGTGAGATGAACTGTAAATCTTGTTCCGTAGGAACACCGCTGGATACTTTTGTATTGAAAAAGACCACTTTGTTGCCTGTTTGCTCACTCTGGGCAGGGAAAAGAGAACACTCACTGATGTGAGCCAGGCCAGACAGGAACAGGAAGGGACAGGAAGGGACAGGAAGGGACAGCGGGGACAGGAAGTCTGAACAAGTGGCAGCCCGAGAACCTCTGCTGCCGCGTCAGAGTCCCAGAGCTTTTGGAAGAGAACTATTTTGTCTCCCTCCTCGAGGAAAAGGTAGCTCAATAGGGCAGGCAGACTAGGGTGCCCCATGTGACCAGCAGCGTGGGATCTGTTCTTGTCAACATACGAATCAAAACAGGGGTCAAAACCACAGGTGGTGACACAAGGAACAGAGCAAGGGCTTATTGTTGCCAGCTCCACCCGACCTTGGCCGCCTGGATGGCTTAAAATGGCACCATCCAACGGACCCAGAAGCACATACCATGGTCCCAGAGGCTGGGGAGGCCGAGGCAGGAGGATCACAAGTTCAAAGCCAGCCTTCAGCAGGGACGTTGCAAGGCCCTGAGCAACCCAGCAAGACCCTGTCTCTATACAAAGGGCTGGGGACGGGGCTCAGTGGTGAAGCACCCTGGGTTCAATCCCCAGTACCAAAAAAAAATAAAAGTCCTGGTGCCAACTACCCTGGTCTGATCCTCACACACTGTAAACGTGCTGCAAAGTCTCACGGCACCCTACAAATAGGCGCAATTATCGTGTCAGCTAAAATCATATCCATTTAAAGAAAAATTCCTGATGTTCCCAGCTCCGGCCTGCAGAAACCAGCTCGCCTGGCTCAGGGGTTCCCGCAGGCCTGTCCCCGCTCTGGAGAGCCGCACTGCTCCCCGGGGGATGCTGGCCTCCCCGTGTCCTTCCCGAAGTCCCCAGCACTGGCGCCTAACCTTGGCAGCGCTCAGGGGAACGCGAGATCAAAGGAATGAAGTGCTCCTTTCTGGCACTTCAATCAGGGAGAGAAGCAATTAAAATGTGAATTAATCTAAGTGAGAGGAAGATGCAGACGTACAAGAGCAAGCCTCTCACCTTGAACCTGCCTGCGCTCACACGGCTCCGATTAAAGACGTTTCCGTGCCATGAAGACCCTTCTCTTCTCATGTGAAGGCCCCGCGTCCGTCAAGCCCAGGAGCAGCCGCCGTGTGGCCACGCTCCCTGGGCAGGTCCTTGGCCCCTCAGAGCTCTGAGAGGAGCCGGCTTTGAGCAAGCGCAGCCCTGGTAAACGCAAAGACCGGCTTCATTTTCTCCTCTGATCGGATCCTGCAGCCCCGTCCACTGCACTGGGCAGCGGGGGCCAGGCTGGCAGGGCTGCCTGGTGGGGCCGCCAGGGCGGAGCAGGGACACCCAGGCAGGAGCACGTTCTGGTTTCCCGACTGTTTCTTGAAGTGACAGCTAACGGCGGCCTGTCCCTCCAGAGGTTGGGTTCTGCTTCTCTGTGGCCCTGGGGGCACTGGCTGACCCTCTGCAGTGGACAGGCGGAGTCGGTGATGTCAGAGGAAGACAGGACAGTGAGGGACTGTCACCAGGCCCACTGGTTCTAGTGGGCCTTCCAAGCCAGCCACCGGGCCCTGGTCCTGGGTCTGAGACCGCTGTCGTCCCATGCCCTACCAGTGACCTTGGCCTTTCTCCTGTTTCTGGCGATGCGCTGTCCCCTGGCCGTTGCCAACATGTCCGTCCTCTCAGGTTCGCAGCATGGACTTTGGGAGAACTCGTTCTGAAGCTGCCTTTGTCACTTGCCAAACCCAAACTCCTGGCTCTCCCCAGCCCCGGGGGCGCTGGCCCATCCTCCTGTGGACCCCGGGGGTTCTGTCTGTCTGACTCTCTCTCCTGACCACCTAACCACTGCAGTGGACCCAGGT
The DNA here is from genome assembly GCF_052094955.1 of Ictidomys tridecemlineatus. Lineage (NCBI taxonomy): Eukaryota > Metazoa > Chordata > Mammalia > Rodentia > Sciuridae > Ictidomys > Ictidomys tridecemlineatus. The sequence goes on from NC_135486.1 coordinate 119,508,645, forward strand.
GCCAAAGCAGAGCCTGCTGGAACGCAGCCCCAGGGGTCAGAGGGAAGACGGCCCTGGAGGTCGTGAGGTCTACTGAGGCACAACAGTGGCCCTCTGGCCATCAGCATGCTGAGGATGACCGCCAGCCCAGCTTCTGCTGCAGCACGGCCATCTTGGGAAGTTCCCATTGAGACTGTCATCGGACAGACCCAGAGACTCCTGCTTGGTCAACTGGGGCTTCCTGCTCTAGGCCCTTTATAAGGCCCCCACACTCTTCAGCTGCCCAGGGCAGGGCTCCTGCCGACGAGTCCCGTCCCTCGAACCACGCGGAGGCCCAACATTCCAAATGCCACCCTCAATTTCTGCGTGTTCTGCCGTGGCCTGGGCCATGCCAGCCCCTCTCGAGTCCCCTCTGCCCCTCCATGGTACGAATGCAGGACACGCACCCGGGCTGTGACGGCTGGCTTTGGCCACCTCTTGCTGGCGGCTGCACCGCGGTCCCCACCCAGGCTCCTCCTCCTGCAGCCACGGCCTCCGAGCGCCTTCAGCACCTGGAGAGGGAGCCCACAGTGCCCCTTTGCCCCCAGGTCAAAACCGAAGCCCAGAGGAGCCCCACGCAGCCGGCTCCCTCTGGCCTCTCCCCATTCAGCCTGACCTGGGCCTCGGGGAGACGAGGGACACCAGGGGGCGACCAGGGAAGGGCAGCCTGGTGTCCAGGCGCTAGGAGGGCAGGGCAGGCGGCATCCCGGGAGCTACTGCAGCTCGAGGAAGCAGGGCCCCCTGAGGGGCTCCCGGGATCCTTCCTGACGTCCCTGCACCCCATCCCCCCCCTCGGCCATTCCGCGCCTCCCAGCAGTGAGGACAGAGCGCACCGGCCTTCGTCCTCCACGCTGTACCCTCCCGTGGCTCCCCAACCTCCCCGCCTTGACGTCACGCCATGCTCAGTGCCTTCGAAGGCCACCAGGTGTGATGGTGACAAAGACATCAAGTGTCAACTCCAGTCCCCACTCCATCGGTCACACCGTCGTGTGCCCTTGGCATGAAGCGATGACACCTGCGCCCAGCTTAAAAGGTGGCTGTGGAGATTGAATCAGGTGACACCGTGTGCTCAGCCACGCCCCGACAGAGTGGGCTTCAGAAGGCGCTCGACACCGTGTCCCTGTTGCCCTTCTAGGTGTTTCTCCCGTGGCCAGGGCCCCGTCCTGGGCAATGAGTCCTCATTCTCTCCAGCACTCCGCCTCTGTCTCAGCTCCAGTGTGTGTGTGGGGGGGTCTCCCTATGCTCCCACTTTCTGTGCAGGGCCCTTCCCTGCGCTGGGCTCCCTCGCCCAGGGCGCCCGAGGCCTGTCACTCACCGCACAGGCGATGCCACGATCCTCACTGCTAGAAAGCGGCGTCATGAAGTGCCCTGCCCACTCGCCTCAGTCCTTCTCGCCCTCGTCCTCGCCATCTGGCCTCTGCCCCAGGGGGTCCTCGGGTGAGACCCTCCTCTCTCCTGGTGCACGGCGCCCTGCAGAGCTCATTTCCTTCTAAACCGGGGCCTGAGCTCGCTCCCCTCCTTCCCCATGTCCCTGAGGCCCAGGAAGGAAGAGGGCTTCGCGGGAGTGCAGGATGGGCACTCTGGGAACTCGGGGTCCCACGTGTGGGAGAGCAGCAGGTCCCTCTCCCGGCTCGGCCTCCACCGGAATCCCACAGTGCACAACGCCAGCCGCTGCTCCCCAACAGGCTCGTGGGCACATGGGCCCTGTGCATGTGCCACCCAAAAATGAGCGCATCTCGTGGTCAGCCAGATGGATTGGGCCAGGGTGGGTTTTCCATAGACAAACGCCTCACGTGAGCACTGACTGCATATCCACCCCCACCTGCCCCCTGGACGGGCTTCCTCGAGCAGTGTGCAACCTGCGCAACTGTACACAGTGGCCCTGGGAGAGAGCCACAGACGTAGCTCACTGCACTGGGAGGTTTTAGTTGCTGACCTCGTTTCACAAACAAGGACAGCTGAGGGAGATTATCCACTGTCGATGTAAATGTAGGCTGAGCTAGGATTCTAGCCTGGCTATCAGATCCTAAATCCAAGCTGTCTCCTAATTCACAACAGAATGCGAGCTCATTTGATGAGCCTGGGAATCCTTTTTCCAGGGATAAAGGAGGAACTGGAAGAGTATGGGCCTCAAAGCTTTGGAGGTGCTGTTGGAAATGGGGAGCACCTGTCACCAGGGGCACCCTCAGCTTCTGCTACAAACACCGTGTTGATAGGAAGCAGCATAGTCTTGTCCTCAAGACGGAAACATTCTCCTGTTGACCCAGAGGGACGGTGACACTGGTGTCTGGACCAACAGAGGGCAGTCCCTGTTCAACAGGACCCACGGGCAGAGCCGGAGGACGAGGAACAGGAGCGAGCTGCTTCGTCCCTGGGGAGTCCTTGTCCTGCCATCTTTCAGAGCTGCAAGACCCTGGCCGGGGACACGGGGGGTGGGGGGTGAATATGCTGCACTTTTAACAAAGCCAAATTGATCCCATGGAAGGGATTGTCCTTCAGGCTGAGATTAAACCTCTCTGACGGCTTTGTTTTTAAAAATGCACTTTGTTAAATTAGATGAGTTAATATTGTGTGTATACATCAACATAAAAAGTGTGTGTGTGTGTGTGTGTGTGTGTGTGAGATCACACACTCTCAGGGTTGTGTGTGTGTGTGTGTGTGTGTGTGTGTGTGAGATCACACACTCTCAGGGTTGTGTGTGTGTGTGTGTGTGTGTGTGTGTGTGAGATCACACACTCTCAGGGTTGTGTGTGTGTGTGTGTGTGTGAGATCACACACTCTCAGGGTTGTGTGTGTGTGTGTGTGTGCACGCACATCCGTGTTTTCAGTTTGCAGATCTGTGATCCCAACATCAGGGCGTCACTGCCTTAGCGTGGAGAACTGCCATCTCCTGAGGCCAGGGGCCCCTTGCTGCCCTGACACCTGCGTGGGGAGTGCCTCTGTTCTGGGGGTGCTCTTGTCCCCAACGCTCACAGCTCAGAAGTGGAAGAGGAAACCTGGCTCTCCATGGCCAAAGCTCACAGAGGGGACAGGAGGTCTACGAGGGGCCCAGGAGGTCCACAGAGGGGCCAGGGGGTCCACAGAGGGCCCAGTAGCCTTCACTCAAGGAGGCCACCCACCCGCCCGGCACCGTGAGGTCTTCACACAGAGTGGCCAAACCTCGAGGTGACCCCACCACGAAGACACTATTATGTCCTGCTCTCCAGGTGATGACATGGACGCTCAGAGAGGGGAAGAACTGCCCAGGGCCCATGCCAGGGAGTGTCCTGCACATTCAGTCTTCCTGGAGCCAGCCCTGTGCTTTCCCAGCGTGACAGGCCCCCTAGAGGGAAAGCCTGTGTCACAGAGTCCAGGAGACCCGTCATCCTGATGTGCATCCACTGGGGACACCCCAAACAAGTATCCAAGGGAGCAAGAAAGGAGACGTGGGGGCGTCGCTGTTAGGATTCCTGCATTTAAACCTGTTTCCCTCGTGGTTTCTTCGAAGCCCTCAGTGACCGCAGCCAGGTTCACCGTGCCCACGGGATGCAGGGGAGGGACTGGCACCCTTCGGGACCTGCCTGGGTGACAGGCTCAGCCCAGGAGGGACGGATCCGCCCTCGGCAGGTCTGGCTCTCGGGAGGGAGGCGGGAATCACCCTCCTCATGGGCAGCGATGCCCGAAGCTCAGGTCCAGTGGCCAGAGAGCTCCGCCCGCTGGGGTGAGGCCCGCAGAGGCTGGACTTGGGGGACTTTCGAGGAGGAGTCCTTTCCCACTGTAGCCTCTGGGAGCTAAGTCCTTGTTCCTGGAGATGACGGTGGCACAGGGAGGCCGGGTGGCAGGCCCCATGGAGACCATGGGGAAGGCCGGAGCTCATTCCCACCCAGATCTGCTGGGGCTCGGATGTGGATTGGCCCCAAGGGTTCGGGCACTGGAGGCCTGGTGCTCAGGTGGCAGTGATGGGGTGGGGTGGACCCTTCAGAAGTGGACCTGGCGGGAGGTCCTCAGGTCACTGGAGAAGTTCTTGTGGCACCCTGACTTGGTTCCCATGGGACTGAGTCGTTGTAAGAGCCAGGCTGAGCCCTGGACCCGCCCCCCCCCGACTGGCTGTCCTGCAGGGGCATCTCCGGCTCTCACAAGCCATATCTGCCATGAGGTTCCCACAGCTGATGCTGGTCCCACGCTCTTGAACCTCCAGAACGGTGAACAAAATAAACCTCTTTTCTTTATAAGGTGATCCAGCCTCAGGTATTTCATTATATTAACAAAAGTGGGCTAACAGAAGACCCAGTGGAAAAGCAAGTTGACGTGATGGGAGTAAACACGGTGAACACCGTAGGCTGGATGAGAATAGGTGAGCAGCGACTTTCCCTGGACTCCTGACTCCCCGACCCAGTTAACCTAGATAAACCGTCACGTGCTGTGGGTTGGAGCTGGAACGTCCCTCCAGAAGCTCGGGTGTGGAAAGCATCATCCCCAAAGAAACACGGTTCAGAGATGAGGGTTTCAGCCATCGCTGGATCACCACGGCCCTGACCCACCCGTGGAATGATCTTGTTGATCCATCTAGTGGATTAATCCACTGCGAGTGGAAAGAACTCCTGGGAGGTGGGACCTGGGTGGGGAGGTGGGACCTGGGTGGGGAGGGTGGGTCTTCTCCCTGGCCCCTTCCTGTCCCCGCCCCCGCCCCCCTCCCTGGGGACACCAGCTGAGCAGCTCCTCCGTCCCACCCTCCACCGTGAGCTCTCCCTCTCCTCAGGCCCAGAGCAAGAGGCAGCTGACCTCAGACTGAGCCTCTGAAACCATGAGCCAAACTGTTCACAGTGATGAACGCCGACCAGCACGTAAGGGCTGCAGGGCCACTCCCAAGGACACTTCAGGCTTCCTAAGGGGCCAGCTGTTCTAGTCCAGGTCCTGAGCCTCAGCAGGGGCAGGGCCCGGGCAGGCAGCAGCCAGTGGGTGCCGGGCTCTTCCAAGGCCCCAGGCCGCACCTCCCCAGGGAGCACCCTTGCTGCTGGGGTCCAAGTGCACCCAGGGCGGGAGAGGGAGACCACGAGAGATGGCGGCCAGCGGGCCCAGAGGACGAGCTCGTTCCACTGGGCACCCTCGACAGTCCACCGCCCCTCTCTCTGTCCACGCCTTGAGGAAGAGGCACCAGCTTAGGCCCTCGGGGCCCCATGTGCTCTGGGGACAGGGGGTCTCCTGGCGGCAGCAGCTCTTTCATTGAGGAAAAAAGATTTCACAGAGACACAAATCGAGCCCTCGGCCGAGGATGGGTTCTGGTCTGAGCAGAGCTGGCTGCAGACTTTAAAATACGCATAGACAGAGTTAAAATTTTCAAATACACGAAGTGGATGCAATAGGGCCACAAAGCGCTGTGAGCTGAGCGGACGTCACCTGTTGCCAGTCCTTCTCCCTCCGTCCCACCACATTATTATCACAATATTTTAATCATTTTTTCCTTTGTGCCTTCAAAGTGCCTCCCAGTGGGGACACTGCAATGGAGCAGTTGACTAAAGCAGCAATGATTGTTTGTAGTTTAGGGAGCAAGGAGGGGGTGGGCAACGCCATCTGCTCGGGACACCTCCCGAGAATGCAATCTCAGATCCCGTCGGTGCAGAGGGGGACGCACGTCCGCCCGCCCTGCCCGGCACGTGGACAGCGGTCTCCCTCCCTCCCTGGGACGCTGGCTCCCTGGGACCTGCTGGCCCGCGCTGTGTCCCCGAGGTCCTGGGGTCTTGCACATTCGTTTCACGAGGGTAGTTCTGGCTCTGACGTGGAGCGGTGCTGGGTAAATGAGAGGCCACCTGAGAAGCAATTAAAGTAAACCAGGAAATCTTTGCTCTTGGCTTCGTCTTGTGCTGAAACAGTTGACACGTCAACTGGCCTGGGAAGAAGTCCTGGTGGTTGACGGACATTGCCCCAGTTGGGGTCAGCGCCTAATGAGTTGGGTACTTACCTGTGACCCCGACAAGATGGCTGTAAGTGAGCAGATAAGAGGAGCGAGGGGACCACTTCTCAAAGCTGCCCACAGAATCGCGATCACAGAAGGCAGTGGAGCTGGGGAGACCGAGGAGCAGGAGCGGGTGGAGTGGGGAAAGTTGAATTCCCGGGGCTTTGGGGTGAGAACAATAAGGAGTTTATTGCCTTAGGGGCTTGGTCAGGGACACGATGCACTTTCCACGTCTGTCCTCTGTCTCCTGGAACCACGCTTGTTCCTTGGCCTTCATGACATCTTGTAAAATTCCAGTTCCCATCACATGGGTCTGCTGACGTCCCTGTCCTCGGTTGTCACAGAAGATGCGTGTGTCAACAGGCTCAGGATGCACTGCCCCCGAATCCGGCCCCTCGGCATGTTAAGTAAGTTGGTCTGCAGGAATTTGAGAAGTAGCAGGTGCAGGGGAACTTTCTCTCTAGAGGTCAGGAGAGCCTCGGGTGAGAGGTGCCATCGGTACTGAGAGCGGCAGAGGCCGCAGACCCGTTCCCAGCTGCCAGCCACAGCCCGGAGGCTTTCAGTCATCCGGGCTTCCTGCCACTCGCTCCCCGGGTTCATCCCACCTTGTATACGAATTTTCCAGTTTAAATGTCTCTGAAGGGTTTCATTTCCTACCGAGACCCCTGCGCCCAGCCAAGCTTCTGCCACACACATTTGTGTACTTGCCTTTGCAAATCTGTCTTTTGTTCTAGGGATCCTGGCTGAGAGCTTTCAAGGGCAGGAGGAAAAGGTACCTATCCTTCCCCTGACACGTCATTGTCACTCTAGAGGAACGGACCACCAACAAGTGTCATCTCAGACACTTGTGCCTTCAAAGTGCCTGAGAAGGCACTTTGAAGGCACACTGAAAAAGGCAGACCAGGAAAGAAGCCTTAGTTAATCCACTAAGAGGGTACAGATGTGTCTTAGGACGTCATCAAACTGCTCTGCAGTGGGACCCCTGGAGCAGGTGACCTTGTCTTCTCACCCAGGGCTGCGCTGGCCAGGCTTCGTCCATGGTAATGGTGCATAATGGGCGATGGGGTGCTGTGGCCGGCCCCAGAGCACATGCGTTTCAGACTTGGAGTTGGAGTCTGGCTGTGGTTCAGTCCATCTTGGCTGGAAAAGCTGGGCTAAGACAGAGCCAGGTCTGTTGCCTGTGTTGTTAACTCAAGACCCAATCCTGATGCCTGGGGCCCACTCTTCTCATTGTAGAGGGAAGAAGCTGAACAGGGATGGAGGAAATTCACCAGCTCCCTTAATTCTCAGCTGTCACTTAATTCTCTGTCACTTCTACCCATGCTCCAGTTGAATTGCAAGGTCAAGTCCAAAGATGAGTAGTCCTCCCCTTATCCACAGTTTCACTTTCTGTGGTTTCAGTTACCCACAGGCAGTCACAGTCCAAATATGTTAAATGAACAATTCCAGAAAAAAGACATAAGGTTTAAAATGTGTACTCTTTTGAGTGAGTGTCATGATGAAATCTTACATGAGTTCATTCCATCCTGCTCAGGACATGAATCTTCCCTTTGTCAGTGTATCCATGGTATATAGGCTACCCTCCCCTTGATCATTTAGTAGCCACCTCAGTTATAAGGTTGACAGTCATCACAGTGCTTATGGTCACATAACTCTTATTATAAATTTATTAATGGCCTTGAAGCACAAGAGTACCGAAGCTGGTGACTTGAATATGCCAAAGAGAAGCTGTAAAGTGCTTTCTTTCAGTGAAAATTCTAAACTTCACAAGAAAATAAAAAAGCACACACTGAGTTTTCCTTAGGTCTACAGTAACAAGAACTTTCTATTTGTGAAATAATTGTGAAGTATAAAGAAATCCCTGCTAGTTTTAGTGCCATACCTCAGAATACGAAAACTATGAGCACAGTGTGTGTTAAGGTATGCGGGCAGAGGAAGAACCGTAGTACAGTCGTGCCTGGGTGTGTGGGAACTGGTTCCAGGCCCTCCCCTCCCTGTGGGTACCCAAATCCATGGATGCTCAGGTTCCCTATATAAAATGGCATGGAATCGCTAGACCCTCTGCACAGCTCTCTGGATTATTCCTAGAATGTATTAAAAGGTAAATAGCATGTAAATAGTCATGATAGTGTATGGTTCAGGGGACGATGACCAGGAAAAAAGTGAACATGTTCAGTTAGCCACGATTATTTTTGCAAATATTTTCCATCTGCAGTTGATTGAGGCTGCAGATATGAAACCCATGGCTGGGGAGGGCTGTGTGTGTCAGTGTGTGTATGTGTGTGGTTTGATACTGTGTGTGAGTGTGGGCATGAGTGTGTGTGTGTGTGATTTAATAATGTGAGTGTGTGTGTATGAGTGTGTGTGTGTGAGTCTGTGTGTGTGTGTGTGTGTGTGTGGTTTGATGCTATATGTGTGTGTGTGTCAGTGTGTGTATGTGTGTGGTTTGATACTGTGTGTGAGTGTGGGTATGAGTGTGTGTGTAATTTAATAATGTGAGTGTGTGTGTATGAGTGTGTGTGTGTGTGTGTGTGTGTGGTGTGTGTGTGTGTGTGTGTGTGTGTGTGTGTGTGTGTGTGTGTGGTTTGATACTATCTACATCAGGCACGCCATGGGGGCCTTGGGCAGTGTCCCCAGGGACAAAGGGGGCCTACAGTCCTCCCTTCCTGTCTCCAGGGCTAGAAGGGCTGAGTCAGTGAGAGGGGCCAGAGGATACAGATTCTTTTCTGGGAGGAGGACTGGATGCACATTTCTACCACCCCCAAAATTTTGAGTCACCATCTGCAGACTTCAGTCCCTTTTGTGTGACAGAAGCCCTCGACTTCCCGGGGACCTCAGCCCCGTCCCCTTGGATGCTGTCTCCCACCCTCTAGGCGCACACGAGCAGTGTGGCGCGGGTGCCCTGGGTCTGTGGGGTCTGTGAAGGAACAGTCTCCTCACACGAGACGTCCCCTACTCCGCTCACGGGAAGGGTGAGCCAGGGAGCCAGCAGCTCGGGCAGCAGGGCCGCCCTGCCTGGTCCAGACGAGTGACCTGCGCTGGCATGAACTGCCCCTCAGTGTTTCAACAGAAAAACTGTCTTTTTGCCACAAGAGGTTGAAATGAAGAGTTGGGCTCCTTTGACAGTTAATTTTCAAGATTGATCATTGTCTGTCTCTTTCTGGAAACGTCCAGTAGCCTTGACGCGAGGGATGGAACCCTCCCTCCCACCTTGTCACACGTGGTGTCCGTCAGGGAGAGGACAGGGCGAGGACAGGGAGAGGGTGGACCACGTGGAGAGCTGGCAGCCAGTGCCAGCCCTTTGCCATCATCAGGTGACCTGTGTGGCCTGAGCCCCCAAACTCAGAAGCCTTGAGACGCTCGACCACTCCGGGGGTGCGTGGGGCTGGCGGGGAGTCAGGAATCCACCTCAGGCATGAGGGTGGGCCGCACCTGGCCCTGGCCTTGGCGTCAGAGGCTTGGGGACAAGAGCGTGGTGCAGCCCAGGACCCTGCAAACGGTACGGGCCTGGCTTAATTAGCTGCAGGCCACTTTGCCAACGAGCACCTGTGTTGCCAGGTCTCGCAAGTCCCCCAGGGAAGCCAGAAGTGGGGACGAGAGCTCTGATCGTGAAATGTTGACAGGAATAAATTCAGAAAGAAAGAATGAATGGAAAAGAGGGAGGAAGGAGGGAGGTAGGAAGGAAATGAAGGAGGAGGGGAGAAATCAGTGGAAGAGGGCAGAATCAATCGCAGTGCAGGCCACGGAGGCCGAGGAGCAGAGGCCATCCAGGCCCTGGGGGTCTGTGTGTGTCTCCTGCGGGGAGCAGGGCACAGCAGGACTCAGGGCAGGGGACACACTGACTGCCCCTTCGCAGACCCCATACTGTATCCTCATTTTGCAAGAAGAGCAAGCCACCCCCAAGCATAAACCCAGGCATCCATGTTTGAAGCAAGGCCCAAGGCCTGGGCTGGGGTCATTCCTCAGATGACCATGGATGACCCCAGGAGTGTGGATCCCAGGAATTAATACCAATTCTTAGTTACTAAGAAGAATGAGCGCTGTTTGTGGGCCGTCCACTGCGGCTCCGTGCTGGGTGGAGAGCAGGGGAGGTGCTGGCTGAGCTGGGCCCCAGTTGGGCAGGGAGACAGCTGTCGAGGGCTCCCGCCACTCCTGCCTGGCAGACTGTGTGCCCCACGCAACACACCTGTCTCCTACAGGGGCCTTTCTTCACAGAGAGATGGGTACCATCAGGTTTGCAGGAAGGGTCCATGATAATATATATACACGTTTGTATTTGGGTTTTTTGTTGTTGTTGTTGTTGTTTTTGTTTTTGTTTTGGTGCTGGGGCTGAACCTAGGGCCGTGCACGTGTTGGGCAAGTGCTCCACCACTGAGCGGCCACCCCAGCTCTGTGACTCTGTGACAGTGTCTCGAGTGTACCTGAAGTCCCACGTTCAATGCCTGATGCCTCTTAGATGTTGGGGAATTTTGATAGCCATTCTGTGCCTCAGTTTCCTCTTCTCTACATGGGGATAGTAATCGTTTCTAGCTTCAAAATCAATATGAGGATTGAGTAAGAAAATGTGCTTAGAATAAAACCTGGCTCTCTCTCTCTCTCTCTCTCTCTCTCTCTCTCTCTCTCTCTCTCTCTCTCTCTGTGTGCGTGAGTATGTGTGTGAGTGAGTGTGTGTGAGTGTGTGTGTGTGTGTGTGTGTGTGTGTGTGTGTGTGTGTGTGTGTGTGTGAATCTTGGCTGTTGGCTTCCCAGTGCTTTCCTTTCTATAATCTATATTTCTTAATGGAAAAAAGACCTGGTGTCCTGCCCTGGGGCCTCCACCCTAGTGAAGATTCTCCATCAACAGAAACGCCCTTTACTGGTCGGGGGGCCTCCTGGACCTTCAGCTCACACCTGTCCCTTAGGTGGAGTCCTGATTAGGTATTTGGGCTAAAAAGGGAAAACGAGACCTCCCCTGCAGGCCTCCTCTGTACTGGCACCACCGCGGCCATCGCTGGGCTCCGGGGTGGCTGTGAGGTCCCCCTCGCTCTGTGCAGAGGCAGACCCTGAGCTGGGGTGGAGACCAGCCCCGAGAGGAGCATCTGGCCTCCACTCACCCTCCCACCCAGCTCTCCGCTGAGCGGCCTCAGGGCTTCTCGAGCTCCGGCCCTGGGTGAGGGGTGATGTGGGGCAGTCCAGGGAAGGAAGTGTCCAGAAGACGGTGAAGCCTGTCACTGTGTGGACCTCACTTCTCCTTTCTTTTCCTTGGAAGGAGCTAAAATGAGGAAGGGCTGGATCCCCGCAGCCGTCCCTCTGTGTCTGAGGACACAGCTTGGCCCCCGCCTTCCTGTCTTCCCCTTTGCAGGAATAACACCTCTGATGACCAAGGTGTTCCCGTGAAAGTCGGGGTTCCCTCACCCTTCAGGGCTCTATTGCCAGCATCCAGATGGCCCGGGCCACAGAGCTCTGGAGGATGTGGCCTGCAGGAGCTGGAGAGGCGGGCGCGGGCCCTGGGGCTGCCCGGGAAGGACAGGCAGGATGGTGGCTGGCGGGAGGTTGCTTGGGGGGAGCCTCCTCTCGGAGGGAAGCTGGCAGCAAGCTGGGTCTGCTGGGAGCAGAGGCCCCGAGCAGCTCCCGGACCAAGAGGCTGGTTGCCGAGCTCGGTGTGGGGGAGGCTGAGCAGAGAAGCGGGGAAGCCATCTGCCACCTGCTCCCTGTCACCTGGCTGGGAAGGGCACCCCATGGTGCACAGCCTGTCCTGGGCCTGGAGTCACGAGGAGCAGCGTGAGACACTGTCCTCCAGCATCAGGTCGACTCCTTTACCAAGGCGCCCCAAACTGCCACCTGCCACGGAGGTGATGCCACAGGGCCTACAGGTGGAGGTGAGGAGAGTGGGATGCCGGGCGGCTGGGGGCCGCTGAGAGGACACTGGGACCTGCAGAGAGTATCCAGGTCAGCGAGCACAAAGCCAGCAAGAGTGAGCCGGATGCTGTGTCGGATCCCAAACCAGGCACCCCCCACACACACCCAGCAGGTGCAGCAACCCAGACACGTGTGTGCACAGATCAGGGACACGCACGTGGGGACAGAGCTGCGGAAGGCTGTGTGTGGGGACGGGCAGTGAATTGCCAGGTTGCAGTATTTGCACAACACACTGCTATTCAGTCAGTTTTAGGAACATAAAAAATACGCTCTGGGTGGAAGTTAGACGGGGATCTCCCGATCCAGGCACCTGGGCCGCAGCCAGAACCCAGTGTCTACAGTGGACACGCGAGGGCACGGGAAGGGACGAGAGGAGACGGAGGGGCTGAGGAGGGTCCTGAAGGTCAAGTTTCTCCTTTCGTCTTCACCAGCCGTGGAGAATTCAGTCTCCTTCCACAGGGATATTGAAATGGGAGACCCAGGATGGCTGGGCCAGGCGGGGCCGAGCCTGGAGTTTCCTTCTGTTTGGGTGAGTGGAGAGGGCAGTGGGTCAGATCTTCAGGGTGACCAGCTCCCTCCCAGTGACCAGCCACAGGTGGTCTCGGGGGAGGTAGCTTTGGGTGGGTATTCCTCAATCTCCCCGTTTGCAGGCAAGACACTGGGAGGCCGAGTGGGAGGCCCAAGTGGGTTCCCAGCATGAATGCTGGAAGACTGGGTCCTGGGTCCAGAGGTCAAGAGCCTGGGGGCGGAGCTGGCCCAGAGCCGGAGGCAGGGTATGGCCGGGTCCAGAAGGCCTCCTGTGTCATTGGTCCTTCCTTCTCAGTGGTCCTTCCTTGCTCTTCGCTCAGGCTCTGTGTTTATTTTCACATCTCAGTATCTCCCTCCTGTGCTAAGAAAGACAAGAAGATGACACGTGAGTCCACTCAGACATGCAAAAGCCCAGGGTGGGGGGAGGCCCCGTGGGGAAGTGGGGGGTCCTCCTGCAGGAGCTGAACCTTGCAGGGCTGTCCCTCCTCTAATGGAGGGGGCAGTGCTCCCACAAGGGGGTCTTGGGAAAGGGAAGGTCCAGGCAAGGTCGGCCCCGGAGTCAGCAGCCCTGCCGTCCAGCCCAACACCGGCCGCGAGGCGCAGGTACCCCAGAAGGCGCCTCCCTCCAGAGGCCACAAAGCCAAGGTCCTCGGGATGAGGGGCCTCGGGACACAGGCCCCTCTGCGACTTGGAGCCAACAGAGAAAAATCCAGGAATATTTTCCAGGAAGCCCGAAGCCCAGCCTCTGCCAGCTTCTTCCTGGTCCCTGGGGAGCACCTGTTTCCACGGCAACCACGAGGAGGAGAGTGCCGTCTTCCAGCGAACTATCCCAGGAACACGCGCGCGCGTCCGGCTGTCGACCCTGGAGGAGCAGAGAGCGAGTCGCAGCACCCCCGTGGCTGCAGCACCAAAGCTGAGGTCTCCCCGGTGACATCCGATCAAGCTCCCGCCAGCGCCCAGCCTCACCAAACTGACACCTCATCCTGCCAGCTGCACCCGACAGTGATGACCACGGTGACGATGGTGACAATGGTGATGGCAGTGACAACGATGATAATGACAGTGATGGCGATGACGCCGAGGGAGAAAATAACAGTCATCGTAACAGACGTGGACATGGCTGCTAAGTGCTAAGTGCTGCAGGCTCTTATTTGTCTCCACAAAAACCCAGTGAGGGCAGGCTCTTCTGGGCCCATTTTACTGATGGAAATAAAAATCAACCCAGAAGCTCAGAGAGGTTCAATAACCTCTCTGGAGGCACACAGCTGGCAAGAGGGACCTGGTACCCACTCTGTGGTACACCAAAGTTGTTTCTTTCAGCTGCAGGGTGGCTTAAAAAATCAGATTCTGCAATGGATTGCTTCATTCAGTGTTGGCTCATCCCTACCTGCTGTGCCAACCCACATGCCAACCTCTGTAAGACTCCTGTGCATACAGTGCCCCCTGGCACCTTGTCTACATGCACTCTCCATGGAGGGCTGCTGAGGCCTGAGAACCTGCATTTCTGACAAGATCCCCATTGCTGCTGGGGCTGCGGGTCCCGTTGGCAAAACCGATTCACCTGGGGTGGTTATATGGTAAGCACTGCAGAGCCGCTGGTGTCCCTGAAGCTGCTATTACTTGAGCCTCACCTGCCACACCTCTGTCCTGGACCATGCAGCCACCTCTCCCCTGGAGAAGCCTCCCCCTGAGCCCCTCTGCTGCCCACCCTGCCCTCTCTGGCTGGACCCCTGTGGTTAAGGTTAGCCTTGGTCAGACAGATGCTTCGAGGCTAGAGAGGCTGTGTCCGCGTCCTCTGTGACTGTCCTCCACCCCTGACCTGCCCCTGCTGGGTCTAGCACACCCAGCCACAACATGACCTCAAAGGCAGAAATCCAGGCAAAACCTAATTCAAATCACTTTTATACACAAATGAACCATTGTTTGCCAAACATCCTCCTCCTCCTCCTCCTCCTCCTCCTCCTCCTCCTCCTCCTCCTCCTCCTCCTCCTCCTCCTCCTCCTCCTCCTCCTCCTCCTCCTCCTCTTCTTCTTCTTCTTCTTCTTCTTCTTCTTCTTCTTCTTCTTCTTCTTCTTCCTCTCTTCTGTGAAGCATTTCAGCTTAGTTTTTGTGCACAGACGTAAAGACAGAAGAAACCCAGCACTGCGGTCAGCGTGCATGGGCTTGTCCTCGGTCACTTTGCGTTGCTGCAACCCAAGACCTGCGGCGGCATATTTATGAAGATAAGACGTTTGCTTCTTGAGAGGGCAGGAGAGTGTGCTTGGGGTCTCTCTCCCCACAGCCTGCACCAGCCTCACCTGACCCTGTCACTCCCGAGAGCCCCGCCCATAGTCCCATCAGCACACGAACCTGGAGGTTAAGTTCCTAACACATGAGGAGTGGAAGGACTCACTGAGACCACGGGGGACCATCCCTGTGAGAACTCCTCGTCGATACCTATGTAGAGTAATTCACTGAGCACCTTCTAAAAGCCCACAGAGGAATCCACTCCTGTCTTTTCCACCTTCTCGAGGAGGCCGGCATTCCCTGGCTTGTGGTCCCTCCCTCCATCTTTAAAACCAGCAGCGCAGCATCTCCAAAGCTCGGATGCCCCTGCTCTCCTAGTCGAGCCTCCCCCTGACTTCCGAGCCTCCCTACCAGATGAACTCTTGATATTAGATTAGACTCACAAATAATTCCGCCCCCAAGACTTCCTTCTGGGAGACTCAACCTGAAGTAGTGCTGCTTAGACATGCGGCTCCTGAAGCTGGACTTGTCTCACCTCTGGGTTACGCTCACTGAGAGAGCATCCACACAGATTCCTAAGCATCCAAGAGTCCAAACAATGAATCTTCAAACCCAAAGACATTTTGCAGAGTTGGCTTTTGAGATTCTGCACATGTCTGTCTATATAGCAAAGAATCAATGTTAGCTTTCTCCAAAAAGAGGCCCGGCCTTTGCCCTGAGCTCCCATCACTAAGCCCTTGCAGTGACCTGTCTGATCAGAGTATATTTGTTTGTCTGGGGACCCCGGGCCACAACACCGAGCAGTTGACTGTATTTCACTGCATGATTATCACAGAAAGCAGGCTATCTTTTTTTTTTTTATTTTTTTGCAAAAATGCAGGGTACAACCTTTATGTAAAACTCCCTATTATGGTTTAGACAAGAAGTATCTCCTGGAAGCTCATGTGTCAGATGATGCAACAAGGCTTAAAGCAGAAATGATTGGGTTAAAAGAGCCCCAATCTAATCCGTGAATTAATCCCCTGATAGGGATTAGCTGGGTGGTAACTGTAGGCAGGGGGGTGTGTGGCTGGAGGAGGTGGGTCATTGAGGGACCTGCTTTGGGGTATACATTTTGTCCTTGGTGAGCAGAGCTCTCTCTGCTTCCTGGTGCCATGTCCTGAGCTGCTTTCCTCCTCCATCGTCTTCTACCATGGGCCCCAAAGAATGGAGTCAGCCATCTAGGGACGGAGACCTCTGAAACCGTAGCCCCAGATAAACTTTTCCTCCTCTAATTGTTCTTGTCCGGTCTTTTTGTCGAAGCAGCAAAAAAGAAAATAGTTGATTAAAACATTTGCTTTTCTAAGTAAAATTTTGCTGGTATTCCTTAAAAATCCTTTATTACTAAACCATCTTCATTGCAATATTAGGATGCAAGGAACACTCATGAATATATGTGAAAATTGAATTACCTGAGTTAAAAAAACACCATTTTTTTTTCATGACAGTTTAGCAAACATTTTTTTCCTGGTCTGAAAAATGTGGACATTTTAGTTGTGATGGGTTTGTGCCTTCGGGTCAACATAGGCTATCTGGTGAAGGCCGACCTACAACATGGAATCCTCTGTGTCCAAAGATCCTGCTCCTCGGTCGCTGGTTATCTGATGACGTCCTCGGTGTCGATCACGTAAGACTGTTGCTGTTAGCACTGCGGCCTCCAAACGAAGCACAGGGGCAGCTTTAGGAACCACCCAACCCCTGTGCATTGGCTGGGAATTCCAGGCTCCGGGCTTAGGGGGCGTGAGAAGGCGACTGTGCCTCCGTCAGCCTGGGGCGGACGCATTGCTGCTCTGTCGACCTTTCAAGCTGCACAAGGGACAGAATCACACCAACAAAAGGCTATAAACCAATTTTTGGATTGAAAAAAACCAAGGTGTGGTCATTTTGTGGTGCTGAGGAATATGCAGTGACATATGGTAATGACTTGGGGTCCTGATTTGAGGTCACGTGTTATCAACTCAAACTCCAAAGGAGCTCCAGTCTGAGGACAGTGACAGGGAGGTGCACCTGCCCAGGTGATGCGACCCTGGTGAAAACGGAACACACGGCTTCCAGGAATTTCACGGGGTCACAAGGTCCCTTGCATTAAATCACAGATGGCAGGAGGCGGTGCTGCCCCTGGATCCAGGGGAGAGCAGGACGGGAAGTCCAGGGTGGAAGTCCCCCAGCCTATTCCCCGGGCATCTCCTCCTTTGGCCCATTTTCATTTGTATCCTCCTGTTATAACAAAAGGTGACTTTGAGTCTAACAGCTTTCCAAGAGTCTGTGCATCTTTGTAGCAATCCTGGGGACACCCTCTGAAATGAACTTCCAGTTGACATCTCAAGGGATGGTGGCCTTGGGAAGCCGAAACCACTTATTCAGGAAATGTCTCCAGAAACACTTCTGCCACAAGAACTTGAGGTCTTCCTTCACTGCCCATCCTAATTGCTTGATCCGCTACTCTCCGCTTCTCTCTTCAGATAGGGACAAATGGCTGTCCTCTGGCTGGTCCCAAGGATAGCTCAAAACAAAAACAAACAAACAAACACAGCTCGAGTCATTGTCCTAGCCTTCCTGGGAACTGTGAGGACAGAGAAGCACCTTGACTCACGAGTCGAGACACAAGGTGTATTAAAGGTCAGAAAGAGTCCAGCTCCACCTAGTTTTGTTGTGCTGCTCCCACAACTGGAAATGCAGAGAGGAGAAGCACTGCGTCTACAAACGAAGCCCACAGGAAGGGGACAGATCTGAGCGGCCGTGTGGACGATCTACCCCTCCAGGTGCTGGATCCAACAGGGAGGGCTGTGCACTGGTCTCTGCGGCACCTGCCAGTCAGCTCAGAAGAAAACTCACGTCACCTGCAGGTACCTCCCAGTCAGGGCAGCCTCTGCTCCTCTTCTTGGCCCCGTTATCTATAAGGGGTGTGTTCCAAGACCCTGCCGATGCTGAGACCACGGGCAGTACCCAACTCTGTGCCGATCATGGTTTCCTACACACTTCCCTGGGATAAAGTTTAATTCCTTAATTAGGCACAGTAAGAGATTAACAGTAGCTAACAATAAGATGAATACTTGTTACAATATTCTCCAAAGAAAGTTATTTTACTTTTCTGGAATATTCCATTTGCTCTCTGGGGCTCTTGCAAGGTTAACTAAAACCATGAAAACCAAAGCCAGGGATCAGGGGAGCTGAGGGTGTAGCCCTATTTCAACAAGTTCAATGTGAGTGTATTCCTCTCACATGTGGCCAGCAGGGCAGAACCAGATCAGTCGGGCACGGCTCTCCACATACTGACCTCTGCTCCCTTGGGCTATCGGGTTTGCCTGCTCTTTGTTTCCGTATGATTTAGTTTTAACAATGCATTAAGCACCTATGAACTCACTCTTAAACTAAAGCCAGAACTTACATGGTACACTTATTCATTATTCCAAAACAGCTGTAGGAATTTCTGCTGCTTGCCCCTGAGCTAAGCAGACATGGTGGTAGCTTCATCCCAGCTACTCTGGAGGCTGAGGCAAGAGAGTCCCATGAGCCCAGGAGTTCAAGGCCAGCCTGGGTAACACAGCAAGACCCCTTCTCAAAAAAACTTTTAAAAAGTTTTTTTTCTAAGAATAAAATTATTATGCTATTATTCAGGAAAAACTTCGAAAGCTGCAAACTATAGACGAGCATAAAGAGAGAAATGTCATCTGCAATCCGTCCCCTCGTTCCTGCCTTGTTAACATCAGTTAATATTCCATTCTGGCATTTTGACATTTAAATATTTTCTACAGTTTTAAGTTACAACATATGGAAAGTCCCACATCCTGTTTTTTTTTTTAAATTGTCATTATGTATGAAACACTTCACTTAAATATTTCACTTGACATTATGTATTTGATTCTATTTTATTACTTTTGACATTGAACGTTATAAGCTATATTTGGATGGTACTGCAATAATTTAACAATCCACTTATTGTTAGACCCTCGTGCTATATGATTTTTAGGGGGCGTTAGAGGGAGGATAATAAATAACATTACCAAACGATATTTTATACATAAGTATTTTTCATGCTTTAGTTCATTTTTCTGAATATAGACGTAAAACCAGAAGAGCCGGACCAGGGATGAGGGGACATGACTGTATCTTTAATAACTTTGGTTATGAATGAATTCTTTTAAAGCTCTTTCATTTGGACCTCAGCTGTACAGAATGACATGGAAGTCTGGGTCAAAAGATCTGAGTATTTTAAATTTGTTGAAGCACGTTGTGAGATTTTTCTAGAAAGATTGCACCTGCTGGTACTGGCTATGTCCAGAAGGACCCCTGCCCTGGTCCCACACTTTGCTGGTCCCCTCTCTGGCCTTCGGGGTCATGGCACTTCCTAGGGTCAAGGGTCAAGAAAATAAGCACAATGGGAACTGTGTCTGCCTCCCTGGTCTCAGAGCCTCTTCCCTGGGGCCATATCTCAAGCTGGACCTCAGCAGTGGTGTGCATAGCCCCTGGCCCATGTGTGGGGTGGGCACTTTGAAGGACCCTGGATGTTAGCTGGGTCTCCACGTGCCCATGCAGAAAGCCTGTAGCAGTGTAGATGAGCTAGGGGTGGGCAGGGGTGACCGCCTGGGCCCATTGTCCCCCTACCACCAAGTTTAGCAAAGAACTCCCAGGAATCCAGGTCACTCTGAAAGTGTGCTTGTCAAGGTAGGGAGATTAAACACATTTAGCTTTTTGTTTGTGAGCTTTGTTCAAAGCTTTCACATATTTAGACAGACAGTACGTGTCCTCCGCTGTCCTAGGTCCTGTGCTTTTGCGGGGAGGAGCTCCCACCAGCATCTTGGAAGGGTCCGGTCCTCCAGCATCCCAGACCATGATCTGCCTTTGCTAACTCGGTGGTGAAGAGCAGTGTATCAGGCTCGCTTCAATCTGCACTCTCAAAATCGTCATTCGGATTTCTGTTTTCCTACTGGTTTATGAAAACTCTCTCAGGACAGTACCCTCCACAGAGGTCCCAATAAACCAAAGCTGGAAATGTGGTTCTGTCTAATTTCCTACCACAGGGAAAAGAAAGGCCTGTCTAGCTGGTTAGAAGATGGAACCAGTCCAGGGCTCTGCCTGCTTGTGACATCAGGTGGGCCACTAAAGCAATGAGGGGCTCGGAACCAACTGAGCCCCAGGAGGACAAGGACCGGGAAAAGCAGACCAGCCCACAGCACCGGGAAGGCCACCGCCTGAGGCTGGGTTTGCCATTTACAGATTCCTGAACTGGTCAGGACCAGAGGAGCCCTGCTGTAGACTGAGCACCCTTTATCCCAAATTGCTTGAATTTGGATTTTCTTTCTTTTTGATATTTGTATACATGTAATGAGATCTCTTGGGAGCGGGCAGACTCTAAGCCTGACACTCATTTCTGTTTCATATACATCTCATACACAGCCTGGAGCTAATTTATATAATGGTTTTTTAAATTAGCACAGGAGACAAAGTGTCACGGCTTAGAATACTCTGTCTGTGGCGTCACGCTGACATTCAAAGAGCTTTGCATTTTGGAGCATTTGGGATTTCAGGTTTTAGAATAGGGAGCTCTACCTGTATCAGGTGTGTATCAGCATCCAACAACTGCATGAGGAATTCTTGGACTAACCCCGAGACTAACTGACCTGAATATCCCAAGGGAAGTCATGCCCCCACCTGAAGTCACCTGCAATCAACAGGCAGTTGGTTGATGGAGTGACAAGCTCAGGGGCCATTGTCCCATTATTTCCTCGAACACCCAAACCAGAGTCCCTTCATTTCTTTCAGAGAGTTGGCCAATAAGTGCTTTAATTATATGTTGAAAGGAATAAAATAAAATCATCTGGTGGAATGGTTTTAATTAGAATTTAGTGAGTCGGGTAAGCAATTAGTGCATGTAAGAATGGCGACTATATACACATATTTGTCTCCGTTGAGCTTCACTGATTTAAATGAACATTTGACTCAGAGTCCTCAAGTTAAACAAAGGGTCAAGTAGTGGTAATGATAATGTAGCCTCAGCTAATAGGAAATTGGAAATGCTATTGCTCTGTGTCCTCGCAGATGCCAGGGACTGGACTACCTGGCAATGCCACCAGCCCCAGTTTTAGGAAGAACAGGATGCAAAATTAAAAAATAGTAACTAATTTTGCATTTACCTTTAGGGAGAAGAGGGGAGAGTAGAGAAAAGAAAGGAGAACACTGGGGTTGCAGCAGCCACTGTCACCAAATCCTGCCCAGGTAACTCACGTCTCTCTCCCTTGCCCCTTGTAGCCACCGTGGGGAGAGAGCAGCTGCCCACACAATTCAACAAAACTGAGATTCAGAGATGCAAAGTCATTGTCAAGCTTGGCTGGCCAGGAAGGGCAGAACCCTGGTCAGTGGGATGTCCAAGTTTTTGCTCTTCCCAAGGAACTTGGAATCCCATCAATATAGGAGTTATTTGAATTCCAAAAAGACGAAGTGGGATTTGCTCTGGGAGAGCCTGGAGTGATCTCAGGGTTCCCTGGGACAGAGAGCTAGGGGAGCCCTGGGAGTGCCAGCTCCTCCCCGGGTGAATCGAACGTCACCCACTGCTCTCAGCCTCGGCTGCAGGGTGGAGTCACTGAGGAGCGTCCCAAATGCTCACGCCAGGCTCCCAGGCTGGGAGACCTGATGGCACTGGGCTGGGGTGCAGCCCGTGTCAGGCCATTGTCCCTCAAGCTTGCGGGTGATGCTGACCCACAGCCAAGGCCGAGGACCACTGAGTGACAGGCACATGCCTGCATGAGGCCCACTGAAGACAGAAAATGTCACCTCCCGAGCTCTGCATCGCAGTGCCCGAGGTATCCCCCAGCCCTGCTCCATCCCTGCACTTGGCCAAGAGTTAACAGAGTGAAGGAACCAGGTGGGGACGGTCACTCCATGCCCCCTGGCATTGAGATGTTGGCCAGGAAAGTCAGCTGGGTCATAGCTGCCCACAGAGCAAAGACAAGGGGAAGGACAAAGATGAGCTGGAAGAAGACAGACCGTGTCTCGCTCCTCCCTGTCCAGCTCCCCCCTGTCCAGCTCCTCCCTGTCCAGCTAGGCATGCTTTCCACCTGGGGAGCAGGACTTGTGCCCGCTGAGAGGTCCCTGGAGGCAGAGACAACACTAGTTTGAGCCTCTCCATCTGCGGAACCTAGACTACTGTACAGACTCAGTTTGTCCCTAACCGAAGCCACTGTCCCTGAATATTCCTTTCCCTGGGCCACTGCATAAAATGGACTCCTGCCCTGAACCCCCTAAATGTAATAAATATCATTATTGCTCATCATCACCTTGGCCCAGTGCTTCCTTGTTAATAGTCAACAGAGAACTCAAGTGAATAGATGGGGATAGGTCGTGGCTCAGAGCCTCCCTTCTGCAGGGCTGCACAGGATATTAGCCTAGCCAACCCTTTAAAAACTGCTGCAGCAATAAAATATGCTTAACGCTGTGTACACCAGCACATTCCAAAGTATATTACTCCAAAGCATATTTGATGGAACGATTTCAATGTTTTCCAGAGACACAAAACCAATTGGAAGGAGAGGTAGGTGACAGATAGATGAGAGGCCACCGGTCAGGGGAGGTGATGCACACTGTGATGGAGTCTGCAAAGTTCCATGATAGGCTGGTGGCAAGCTGGACGTCAGTTAAGTGTACATTGAATTGCATATCAGGGACTTAGCCAAGTGTTCTGTTTCTCAGAATGGAGTGAAAAAAGAATACAGGTGGACCTCAGAGGCCCTGAGTTGCAGAAAAGACCTCTGACGCCTGATGCCACCCTCTCCCTGTCACCAAGCCTCCTCTCTCCATCCCTTGCCATCTTAATGGTTCTGGATTTAGCACCTTGTCTGGTTTTACATAATCAGCTGCATCTTACCTCTCCTAGGGATGAGCCAGGCCCTCGTTTGCAAGAGCTCATGAACACTGAGTGGCAATGTTTCCCATTAGCAGGCGCCTGGGGGGCTGGAGAAAGGTGAGCTCAGCGAGGGGTCCGGAGCACTGCTGGGTTCTGTCTGCAGGACTTGCATCCTTTCCCCGAGGGGCTGAAAGCAAGCCTTTGTTTTCTTAAGGGAAAGCACAGGCTGCCTGCCCGGATCCCCAGTAGCCAGGCCTGGTCCACCTCCCAGCCCTCCTCTCCCTGTGGCTGGGTCCCAGACACCCACCTGCAGCTCCAGCTCAGCTGCAGGCGACTCTGGGACGAGGGAAGACCAGGAGCAGAGGACAGTGGGCTCCCTGCTCCTAGGATGCTGAGCCAGTCCCTCCCTCGGGTCCCTGACCTGTGGGCTTTACGGAGGGTCCAGCCTCATCCATCCTAGTTTCTGTTCTAGAAACAGGGTCTAGGCCTCCTTCTGTCACACTGAGTGTCCCTGTCACACTGAGTGTCCAAGCACTATTCACTATGCCCTGTGCTGCCATGGTCCACCTCTCCTGGGGACCTGAACCCATGAGAAATATTACAATTAAGGGCATCGATTCATGTCTCTCAGAGGACACCTCCCCACCCCTCCCTGCAGGCTGACCACAGAACTCCCCGAGAACGGCCTCCATTCATCCTCCAGGGAGGTCTACCATCTTGTGCCTCATGTTGGACCAATGGTCACCCAACAATTGTGATTCTGGGGTTTTCCTGACAGATCCTACCGCCTGCCTGGGTCAGCTTCACCCTAGTGGGACAGGATCGGTCCAGTAGCCAGGCCCTGCTGGACGACAGCATCCCACCCCTCTCCTGTGTTTGACAAAGCCGAGCCTGAGCAAGATGGCCACCTGGTATAAACAGTAACAAGAGCGACAGTGTGATGGTTAATCTTCTGTGTCACCCTGCCTGGCCTAGGCGGTGCACAGACCGCGGGTTCAACATGGGGGTGTGTCTTAGAGGGGGTTTCAGAAATGATTAGCGTCTGACCAGGTAAAGAGGACCCGCCCTCTGCAACCAGGATGAGCACCAGCTCTCCACGGAGAGCCCAAAATGGAACCAAGGGACAGAGGAGGGGGATTCATTCTCTTGCAGTCAGGAATCTGTCACCTGTGCCACCTGTGTCCCTGTCACACTGAGTGTCCAAGCAGAGCGTCGGATACAACTGGCCGATCAGCACCTTCTCCCAGGCCTTACTTAACTCCACGGCATCGTGAGCCCAGAATGAAATCATCTCCCACAGGGTAAGGGATTCCCAGGCAGGGGATTGTGTAGGCTTTTCCCAGGAGGCCAAGCGTCTGGTAGCCAGGTGTGCCCTCTGCCTGCAAGTGAGCCCACCTCCGGGCTGAGCCAGATGAGGACGTGGTGTCGGAGCCTCGCGCGGCGCTGGCTGCTGTAACCCGGCCGGTTCTGCAGCAATCATGTCTGAGTTAGCTAATGGCTGGGTAGGAGGCCCTCCTACTGGGATTCCATTACCTTGTAATCTTCAGCTTGTTCACTGCTGCAATAAAGCCCCTCCGTCTTATAATTCCCCGGCATTCACGTCTCATCTTCTCGAGAACTGAAGGGTGTGAGATGCTTTCTGCTGGGGATTCATTGAGATAAGTTATTGAAGTCAAGCAGAGAGGCGGCTTCCAGCGCTCCGCTGTTCATCTCGGAATTTATGTCCCCGCTTGCCTTTGAAGGTCTAATGTAATCACAAACAATGGGCCTTCTAGATGTTTAAAAATTCATACGTTTCCTGTACGGCAAAGGCAGAGGCATGAGGAGCCCCCGCTCGTGGGGCTCATTAGCTACAGGGGGCTGCTGCCTGCCGCCGGCCGGGTTCTGATGTGATTTCCGTGGGGCTGAGATGCTGCAGCCATTCAAAGCCATTCAGCTGGGAGGAGTGACAACATCTCCAGGAACTTGTGAACCTGGCCCAGAGTCGGGCTGCGTGCTCCACCAGGCGATGGGTTTCTTTCTGCCATGCCCAGGATGCTGAACCACACCCCTCCTCGGCTTTGTGTGCATGGCCCCACCCCAGTTCTGAGTCTCAGGAGTCCATCTCCCTGCCGGGGGGGCCCCTATGCCTTCCACCCAGCTCCCCTGCACCTTTGGATCCTTCTAGAGCACAGCTGTCAGGGCTGCCGTCGGCAGGAGGCCCCGCTCTGCCTTGAAACTGGCAAGGAGAGAATCACAGCCAAGCATCTCAGGGGCGCTGGAGGCCCAACCACACCTGCTCCCCTGGAAACCCAGCAGCAGAGCTGCCATTGAGGGGTCTCGAGGCTCCTTGGGCTGATGACCTCGGATCCACGGCTCCCCTCCAGCTGCGAAGCTTTCTGCCAAGGCTTGGGTAGGTGGGATGAAGTGCAGACTACACCAGGTGTTCCCCGGTGATACGTGGAGGCCACACCTTTGGACCTGAACTCTAGAGGGGCTCATGACTGCTTTGGCTGCCAGATGGCAAGAGTCACCCTATGTGTCCCCTGGTGCCTCTGGTTGGCTCTTAGAACTCCGGGCTCCATGTGAGAAATCTCATCACCAGGAGCCACATGTGAGGAGCAGGCCAGGCCATGCAGAGAGGCCACAGAGATGCCCCCGTGGGCAGCCTCGGCAGAGCCTTGCCTCTGAGCCACACTGTCCAGCCCCTGATTTGCAGGTGGAGAAGGTTCTAGATGATTCCAGCTAGAGCCATAGTGTTCTCAGCCATTTGAACCTTCTCCTGTGGTCCTGGATGTTACAGAGCTAGCAACGGTCCTCCTTGTGCAGATCCAAACTCCTGCCCCACAGGATGATAAAAGTCTGTGAATTTAGCCCAGTGAATCTGAGTGGCCCAGCATGCAGCAGTGTTCCCCCAACAGGTCCCCGACCTGTGTTCTGCAGGCCTGAAAAAGCAGCATCCTCCCCAAGCATCCCATGGGAGGAAAGCTCTGAAATCTTCTTGCTCACATGGTTTTTCTCCTTGGCAGGGAGGAGAGGCCTCGGTGCACATGGAGATTAATGAATGAAGGGACGGCCCGTGGCATGTTGCAGGCCCAGTGAGCCCTGGTGACTGTTGGGAGCTCTGGACGGCCCTTCAGCTCATGCTGCTGAGGCAGAACAACCCAGCAGCGAAGAGAGCCAGGAAGGAGCGTCCAGGAAGCCCAGGTTAGGACGCCAAACACACCTGGCTCTGGGTGTAAAACATCTAAGTCTACACAGAGTCTGTTTTCCACTCGGATCCATTCACCTCACAAGTCCCCAGCACTCACCAAGCAGGAGGGAAGGCCTGGGGGGAAGGCCCCCACAGGGTGGTCCGAGTCTTGGGAGATCCTCTCCCTCCTCTCTCCCTGGAAAACCCTTCGGCTCTCCACAATCACACTGGACATCTTTGCAGGACCCCGGCCTTGAAAGGCCAAGGCATGTCCTGCTTCAGGGTTCCATGGACAGCAGGGACTCGCCTGGACAGGGAGGGCCAGGCTCTCTCCTCCCTGCATGGAGCCCAGAGGAGAGCAGGGGGCTCTGAGCACTGCTCAGACCTCGGAGGGAAGCCCCAGCAGCACCCTCGCTGATCCCGCTGCTTTGCCAGCCGTCTGCAGAGGGGAGCTGGAAAGCCCCCTTGAGCCGCACAAAGCCAGCCTAAGCAGTGACACAGTGGACTGCAGCCGCGGGCCAGCCCACCGTGGCTGACTGCTCGTGATCCCCTGGCACCTGCAGCCGCGACTGAGGTCACAGCCTGGGGAGCTGCAGATCTGATTACTGCAAATCCCATTTCCACCTCAGGATTCCTCAGAAGTCACCAGCAGGTCCACCTGTGGCCCACCTGCCCAGAGGGTCCCAGCCGCAGCTTCCAGGCCCCTGCCACTTCTCAGTCATACACATGCTCCTTCAGTACCCAGGCCCCTCACCCCAGGGCAGCTTCACCCCAGCCAGACCCCAGGGGGCCTACGCAGAAGCCAAGCAGGCTCTGTCGGGCCTCACCAGCCCTCGCCTGGCTGGTCTCCCAGGGAGTCTGTTTTCATTGTGCGGGGGGGGGGGTGGTCCCCAAAAGACGTATTTTGAAAAGCTCCCGATGGAGCTGGCACAGGGCAAGGTCAGCAACTGCCTGGAGTCGGGTATCCGGCAGTGGGGTGAGGGTTAAAGGTCACCAAGGAACTTTGTGAAGTGAGGTGGACATGCTCCCTGCCACAGGGGTGGCGAGGTCACAAGTGTATCAGATTGTCCCCCTACGACACCCCACCCCCGGGAACGCACCACGAAATAACGATACTTCCTACAAACGAATGCTTCATCAAAACTCATCCAGATGCACTTTTAAATGGGCACGTTCGTTCGTTAGTTATGATCAGGACCTTGATGAATGAGTCCTACAACTTGAAGATCCCACTGTCCCCTGCTGCAGGAGGCCCGGGTGAGGACAGCACCTGGCAGGACTGGCCACCTGCCTGCTCGGCATCCCAGCAGAAACACACAGGACGTGGCCTGGGAGGAGGAGGGGGGTGAGCTGGCCCAGAGAGTGTCCAGAAAGGCCCCCGACCTCTGGGCAGTGAGGAGCGGGGCCTGCGACAGGGCGGATGCGCTCTCCCACCTAGAGCTGCTTCCTAGCTTCACAGAGATACCAGCCCCGGGTGTTGGAGGTGACGACCAGAAGGCGGCCACGCATCTGCACTGGACTGGATCCCCACGGTCAACACAGCTGCCGCCTTTGCAGGCTCCCTGGTCCCTTTCTTCCCTCCCTTCCCTCTATCTCCTGCCTGGTGTGGAGGCTCCGTCCACCCTCCTGGGCCATTCACCTCGGCGGCACTTTGCCGTCGGAGGCGAGGTATACGCTGGTGGGCCTGAGCTATCGTCGCCCAGCCGCACAAACGTGACACCATCCAGGCTCGTCCCTTCAGTGGGCACCAGGTGTATTTGTCAATCAGACCTCCATGAAGCTGAGAGAAAGACCCACTGACTCCCTGACCTGACTCCCCGTCTACCCAGCAGGCCTATGGGGGGGGGTGTCCAGGCTGGCCTCAGTTTACCCTCCAGCCTACACTGCACTGGAGACTGGAGTGATGTCCCCCGGGGCCAGCTCCAAAGCAGGCCCTGCCACAAAGCTAGCATCCAGCCTCCTGGAGCCCCTCACCCCATCCAGTGCATGAAGAAAGGCCTCTGTGGCCAGTCATTCCGACTCGCGGTGCAGCCTGTTTCCCAGGGATGCCCTCTGTGAGGCTGCCCTCTCCTTTTTAAAAAAATCACATGAAGATTACAAGCAAACCAGACCCAGTCACCCGAGGAGCAGGAACCACACGATGTTGCGCAGAGAGGAAGAGCGAGCGTGCGCTCTCCGTCTCCCAGGGTCCTGGGAGGAGCAGAGGCGTGTGCGTGAGTCAGCAGACCTGGGGGTGGCCGTGGAGCCGCATGCTCAAGTTCACTGGGTGGTTTTAGGAACAGCACATCGGGACGGTTCTACCGCGCAGAGGCGTCTGCTCGAGGTTTCCTGTGTGCAAAGCCGCAGAGGCAGGAAGGACCGGACAAGGGAGGGAAGCCGGAGAACCAAGCCTGTGTCCACCCGCTTTGCCCACCTGTGATCTGGCACTTCCTGACACACCTACAAACTGTCGGTGGCTCTTACATCCCCAAGAGAGCTTGGCAAGCACAACCAGTTAGGGGGCTCCAAAGACAGAGGAAGAGGAGGAGAGAACCCCAAGATAAATGGATCCAACCTCATGTCTCAGCGGGACGGCTTTCTAAGGAAATATGGTAATAATGCACGTGGGTGCATGTGCCTGCTGCTCTCGGGGTGAAGGCAATCTCCTTGCCATGGCCTGTCTGGGCAGGCCCCACCTTCCTCTCCCATCCCACCTCTTACCTCATTCCGCTCCCTCTGTCCTCATCAGGCAAGTGGACCTTTCAGGCCCCGCCCCCCAGGGCCACAGGGCCATTGCACAAGACACTCCAGGCACCTGGGATTCTCTTCGTTCACTTTTTAATTGGACTTTTAAATTAGTGGACTTAATTAAAGTCCATTCCTCCTCGAGATGACAACCCAAGCACCCTTTCTTCCTGGGAAATCGTCCTCTGATCTTTCTGCCTCCAAATCTTCTTACAAAGACTCACAAGTTACACAATCCCTTTATATCAGTGAGTGTGACTTCGATCTCCCAGTTGCACATGGGCTTATCGGGCAAAGCAGTTTCTTATTCACTGCACCTGTGCGGTGCCTGGCCCATAGGTACTCAAAAGTACGTGTGAGAGATAAAATTAGAAGGAGTGGTCATCGGGTGCCATCTCCCACCTGGCAGATGAGGAGACCAAGCCCCGGGAACGGGAGCCGCTGCAAGCTAGTGACCGAGCCGAGGCCAGGGCTTCCCACCTGTCACCACCTGTCACCACCATCCCTGCTAGGGGAAGTGATAACTCAGTTGGAAAAATAAAAGTGAAAGGGAGCAAAGGACATTCAGAGAAGGGACCAGAGCACAAAGGAAATCATGAAGAGAAGAAGGGAGATGATAAGGCGAGCACGGGATATGAATGATAATGAACCACGTGTTTCTGCTTATTGTTTATCCAATTTTGAATTTTAATGAATAGCAGGGTGGTAATTACTCAATTCCTATGTTTATATAAAACCAACCCACGAAACCTCACGGTTCGATATTTATGAAGTGTCAGGTTCTCTTAAATACTCAGCTTTGCAATTAGAAAAGGAGCTATTCATTAACACTTTAAACTGGATAAATAAAGAATAGAGTTGTTATTTATTCATTAAAATTTTTTAAACTGGAAATCATGCACTCATCTTTTGGGTATATCCATGATTTAATCAGCTGTGAGTCAAAATGCTACTAAGAGGCGTGGATCTGCACACCTAGGAACGCGAGTGGATGGTGGAATGATTGGCCGGGTTGGCAATTCCGAGTCGGCTCCCATCCGTGCTGAGGGCTTGTCACGGGGCGTCTGATGATTTGGAAGGGGCGCTGTGTCAGACACAGACAGAGCCAAGGTGAGTCCTTCTTCTTCTGGGTGGCCTTGAGCAACAGCTCAGCCATCTTGGCCCACCCATAAATTTTAACTCCTGAGTGTCAGGCCCTTGGTTGTGCCCTTGACCCATGCCCTTGTAAAATGAGGGCATTATGGAGTGCAGGCTCTGCCCTTGCTCCACCTCCAGCCCCCCCCCAGCAAATATCAGCCCCACACCCAGGGGTCCCAGTCCCCCCTCAGAGGGCACATTCCTGGCTTCACCCCAGAGGCCTGTCTCCTGAGGTGACCATTCTCCTGAACGTGCATAGACTTCCCACACAGACCTGCCTGTCCCTTCCTCTGGGATGGAGTGGCTCAGCCAGCCCTGCTTACCCCAGCCAAGCGGAGCTTTTCCTGTGCCCTCACTACCCAGAGTCTCTGCCGGGCTCACCAGCCTGTGCCTTTGCCCCCAGAGCTCGGGCCCTCGGCTCCCAGCCAGCTCAGGCTCCGCAGTTGCGGGTCCACCAACCCCACATGGGGCTCCCTAGGAGGGGGAAGCAAGCCTGCGGTCACCTCTCTGACCCATGGCTCCTACCCCGGGAGCTGGCGTGTGACATCCATGAGCACTGAAGGGCCCCGAGATGTTGTGGCCTGGCTCCCATTTCCTGGGGGTCTCTACCCTGGCCTGGATGGCTGCAGGGTGGATTTAAGAATATCAGGGCTTAAAGTGACATCGGCATGGATCCCACATACACCGAATAACACATTCCCTTCCTTTGCTCACTGCCTTCTGATCTCCGTACCAGGTGAGAAAACCGAGCTCCAAAATGCATCCATGATTTACCCCAAACCCACTGCCAGAGATTGGAACCGAGGTCCCCAGGCCCTGGGCCAGGGTGCCTGGTGGACCGCAGGCTTTGGAGCTGGTGCAAGTGTGTGACTGACATCGCCTCCCCCAACTCATGTTGACATATGAAGCCCCGTCACTCAGAAGGTGACCATGTTTGGAGACAGAGTCTTTAGGAGTTAATAAATTAAAATGAGGTCATTCGGTGAGGCTCTCATCCAAGGTGGCAGGTGTCCTTAGAAGAGGAGATGAGGACACCTACGCCAAGAAGGCCGGGGCGGCTCAGAAGTAGCCAACCTTGTGAGATCCAGACCTCGAACTCCCAGCCTCCAGAACAGGAAGAAAATTGATCTCTGCTGTTGAAGCCACCTGCTACATGGTGTTTCCTTGTAGCAGCCCAATAAACCGACTTGGGGCCATTCTCCTGCTTTCAGAACGGGCTCCAGGCCTGGGGCTAGGGCCCCGTGGCAGAGCGCTTGCCTCGCACGTGTGAGGCACTGGGTTCCATCCTCAGCACCACATAAAAATGAAAAATAGTGTCCACCTACAGCCAAAAAATAAATATTAAAAAAAAGAAAGAAAGGGCTCTATAGCACAGTGGAATGAATACACTTGATTTTTCTTTTCCTTTTTCTTTTTTTATCCAGGCCACCAATAGACAAGCTTAAAGCCCCAAACGGATGTAGGTAGCGGTGACAAGGGCAGTTGCCACATCAAAACATGGGAATAGATAGCATCTGCCTGAGCACCGGCCACAGAGACTCTTATCTCCCGCGGAGCTCACATACCTGCTCCCCACACCGTCTCCATCAAAGGGTGGTTTTGAAATGTAGAAATCCTGAATCATCCCCAACCCCAAACCCTAATCGTCCCCATCACGCTGGAGCTGTGCTGGCGGATCAAGGAGAACTAAGGAGTCAGCCAAAGCTTTGAGGTCCATGAAAATAAGGCCATCAGCCTTGCAGAACTCTGGGGTCTTGCAATGTGGCAGAGAGTAAGAAAGGGCTTTCCCTCCCTCTCGGAAGTGTGCAGAGTTATTGGGGAGAGAAGCCTGGGTACAGGTCGGGACGGGTTGTGGCATCCCTCCACGAGGTCAAGGCCAGATGCTTTAGGGTTTCATTCGTTGGTGCTGTCTACGTGAATTTAAATACCACACTGATCCCATTGCTACGTACAATTAATAACTGTCAATCAAAGGTTTAAAAACATACATTTCCTCCATGAAAGGGGAAAAAACAAAGTCATTTGAAGAAATCTCCAAATCCAAGATGGTGACTCCTTGAGACTAAACATGAGGAAGACCTGACAAGCTACTCTGCATGGCAGGTCAGGGACTGGGAATGAAAAGCCCTGGGCCCCACAAGGAAGCAATTTGTTCTCCGGAAACACCTGCCTTCTGGCCTAAAGAGTCAGAACCCTCTCCACACCAATCACTCACACTGCTGAGAGGCTCCAACGGCTGATCACCGTGGAGGCAGAATTCTAAGCCCAGGCACAGGGCGCCTCCTTGCTCATAGCTGAGTGCACACCTGTAGTCCCAGAGACTGGGAGGTTGAGGCAGGAGGATGGCAACTTAGTGAGACCCTGTCTCAAATATATATATATATATATATATATATTTTTTTTTTTTTTTAAAGGGGCTGGGGACTTGGCTCAGTGCTGAAGTGCCTTTGAGTCCAATCCCTGATACCAAAACAAAAAAGGAGATCATGTCTTTTTTTGTCAGCGGGATAATCCCAACTGGAGCATTTACAATCACACACAAAATTTTCCAGCACGACTTTCATGCTCTATTTTAGCTTTAAGTTTTCGTTTTAAGATACTTTTAGACACAGAGGACAGCACCGCACAGCACGTGTGCAGCCTCTCCTGAGGATAACACTTTACATAACCAGAGAAAATCACCAGAGCAAAAGCACCCAGCTCAGGACAGCCCTGTCCAAGCTACCGAGCTCACCCCTCCTGCACAGACCCCAGGCCCCCCACTAACTCCACCGCTGCGCCGTTTGAACTCGTGGATACTGTGTTAGGCATTGGGTTTTAATCCAGATCCCGGTGTGGCCCTGGGATCTGCTGCAACACTGGTTTCTGTTCCCTCTCTACAAGACCCATCCGGTCTTCTTTCTGTCTGTTTCGAAGGCCAGGCGGGCTTACTTTGTGTCGAGCATTTCCTTGTATTCTGGAAACACAAGACACTCTGGGGTGATGGTGCATTTTTCCTACAATCAACCACCACCTCACATGGCCGACACTTTATCAAGGAGCCACTTTGGGGAGGGGAGCATTTGAAGCTTTGGAAGATAGAATGTGCGTCTCGTTGGTTTCGTAGCTTCCCTGATCATTACTACATTCTCCCACCTGGGAAGGACCGTGTCATCTCATTAAGAAGCAGGTACTGGGCAGGACCTGGCTTCACCAAGAATGTCATCTTGCCATTCCCCGAATTCAAGGAGCTCTCAGTACCAGAAGGAGGTGACTTTAGTAGTCGTGCTCTGAATGCATCAGTAATCACTGTGTCTCAAACGTTTATGCCTGTGCCTACTTGGCCCATGGAGAAAGTGAACTTGCTTTAGATCCTGTCCTGTAAGATGTTAACTGGGCACATGAGATGGGCTGAATGATCATCACCCCCAAAGATGCCCACAGCTTAATCCCTGAAACCTAGAAATAAGTCCCCTTATTTGGCAAAGAGGGTCTTTGCAGATGTGGTTAAGCTAAAGATCTTGAAATGGGGAGATTGTTTTGGATAATGCTGGTGGGCCCAATATAATCACAATGGACCTTACAAGAGTCAGAGAAGCAATGAGATGAAGAAGACCATGATGGGGGGGGGCGGGTCTAGGAATGGAAGCAGCTTCCTGAAACTGAGAAAGGTACAACAACAAATTCTCCCCTAGAGCTTCCAGAAGGAATAGAATCCTGCTGACCCATTTAACTTTCTGACCTGCAGAACTGTAAGAGAAAAAAAAAATCTGTGTTGTCTTAGGCTCCCAAATTTGTGACCTTTTGTCATAGCAGCAGGAGGAAACTAATACAGCCTGTGAGCTCCATGACCACTGACGACCACAATCCTTTGCTCATGTGTTATTGCAGATTTAAAAGTGATTTTCTACCAAATCAGGGAGACATAGATGGTAAGGTCAGCACCAAGAAGACAGACAGCCCATTCATAATGGCCTCCTATGGAAATAGGGTGGGCCATCTCAAATATACCCTGGACCACATCCAGGGGAATGTCTAGGAGTCGTGAAGATGGGCAGCTTTGTTCTGCTCATAACATCTCACTCCTAACACCTTGCCCTTCACAGCACACAGGGCCTGCAGGCAGCATCAGAGGAGGAGAGTTTAATCAAATACCAGGCAAGACTGGAAGGTGAAATATCTACTCTTTCCCCCCTTTACCAGGGCTCCCTTCACAAGGTGTGTTGGTCAGCTTTTAATCATTGTGGCCAAAATACCTGAGACCAGGAACTCAGAGGAGGAAAGGTTCACTTTGGCTCACAGTTTCAGAGGTTCGGTCCATGGTCAGCTGGCTCCATGGCTCTGGTCCTGAACGGAGAGAGAACAACCAACATGGCGGGACGGTGGGGCAGAGGAAAGCAGCTCAGCCCATGGCATCTGGGAAGCAGAGAGAGGGAAAGAGAGTAAGAGACCAGGAACAAGATAGAGACCCCAGCACCAGCCAAGGCCTACGTCCTCCCACTGTGCCCCTGTCTACAGCTTCTACCTGCTCCCTGTTAATTACAATCTGCTCAGATTATTAATCCACCAGAGGACTTGATCCACTGATGAAGTCAGAGCCTCTTGACCCAACCCTTTCCAAGCTCCTCCTCTGGACATGGCTGCGCGGGGGACCAAGCCTGCTACGTGTGAGCTTTTAGGGGACAGACAGCTCCGATCCTCCCATAACACAGAGCAAGAATAAAACCCCGCATGGAGCTAAAATAGCAGAGGATGTCTTCAAAGACTCCCCATCCTTCGAACCAGTCCCCTGACAGCCATTCAACCCTGGGTACCCCCTCCTGACACCCAGATGGCGTGAAGAGCCAGTTGGCCTCATGGGGTGGCTGTGTGCCTGACACACACCTGTGCCCTTCGCTGGCTTCACAGGCAGAGCCTGAGTGGCTCTGATTCGCATCTGCACACCACCAGACCTAGTAGGCACGCTCCCCTGGGGGAATGAGAATACATTAAGAAACCCAGAGATGCTTCTGTGCCCTCAAATATATCCCACTCTTGGGCTGCGTTCTACTCTCAAAAT
Source organism: Ictidomys tridecemlineatus (assembly GCF_052094955.1). Lineage (NCBI taxonomy): Eukaryota > Metazoa > Chordata > Mammalia > Rodentia > Sciuridae > Ictidomys > Ictidomys tridecemlineatus. Next base: position 119,543,196 of record NC_135486.1, read on the forward strand.
GGTGGGAAACTCCGGAGAGTTTCCAACCTCAGCAATTTGGATTGGATCCATCTCCCCTGGATCCATCTGGAGCGGGCCCGCGTGAAGGCGGGCTTTCCAAAGAGCCACCCGGCTAGCTGGTCTGCTTGAGTTGGAGACCTGGTCCATTGGAAAAGGTTTTGTTTCTTCAAAATGTCATCAAGTCGAACCCAAAGCAGAAGGTATCCATTGGGGGTTCTGCTGATTTGTTTTTCTTTCTTTCCTATCAAGAGACAGAGGGTAGGGCTGGGGTCGTGGCTCCGTGGTAGAGCGCTTGCCGAGCACGTGTGAGACCCTGGGTTCGAGCCCAGAATCACATAAAAATAAATAAATAAAATAAAAGTGCTGTGTCCATCTGCAACTAAAAAAAGATTAAAAAAAAAAAAAAGAAGAAGGAGGAGAGAGAGAGAGACAGAGGGGGCCAGCACTTACTAAGAGGTTCCACGTCCTGGGCTGGTATCTTGCCCGTTCTATCCCATGTCCTCCTCCAGGTACAAGACCAGCCTGCCCTTCTTCCTGCTTGTAGGGTGAGAAAATGGGGGGGAGGGGCTCAGCCCTGCTTAAGGAACTGCTGTGGTTCTTCCAAAGAACCAGGACTAAAGTCCAGATGAGTCAAGATAGTGCCCCGTGATCAAGACAAGAGGTGCTTCAGAACTGGACCAGAATCTCTGCACAGCCCTCTTCAGCCCCATGACTTGAGCAAGTTCTCTCTGAACTATTCGTTTATCAAACAGACACAGCAGCACCCAATTTGTAGGGCTCTGGCAGCACATGTGTGCACAAAAGTGTGTATGTATGTGTGTGCATGTTTGTGCATTCACACATACACATACGTTGTGTCAGGACACAATAGGTGCTCCGTAAGCAATACATAATATCATTCCATCCATAACCGATTATTAGCCACCTCATGATTGGCAGGAGCTCTGCCAGGCACCGTTCCTCATGGTGAACAATGGCTGCCATTTACAATGGTTTTTCTCCCCTAAAGCAACACAACAGATTTTTCCATTTGTAGAACCTTCTTTGTATGAAAGCAGGTATGTGTTAAGCACTGTAGCAGACGGGAGGGAATCCTGAGATCCTGAGATCCCCTCATGGTCAAAGGCTCATGGTCCATAATGACCTTATAATTGGTAAGGCAGAAACTAGAGGAAAAACATCAACGGATCATTTGGTAAGTCTGCTAAATAAAGCACACGTGACCCTGAGGGTGCCCACAGACTCTCCCAGGCATCCGCATGTGCGGCTTTCCTCTGTCCTCTGTATTCTTTGCTAAAACTGTCTTGCCCGAAACCTACCCATAGCCGAGGCAGCGTGGACCCTCAGCCCCCAAACTTCTTCAAACCATCTTCCCATTTTACAAAAGGTCCCCGTGCACACTGTTGTATGGTACTCCACAGAGGGAATAAGAGCCCTCTGGGTTCTGAACAAAGGAGAAATGAAAGTGCTGATCTTGAGGATGAGGATGCATCATCTCTGACCACTGAGTGACAAGTCCCTTCACAATCACCAGCTACAGTGTCTCAGTCAGCTCCACCACCACCGTGACCAAAGGACCTGACAAGAACAGTCAGAGGAGGGAGGTTGTATTTGGGACTCACAGTTTCACCTCATGTTCAAACCATCACACAGTGTACACAGTGGACGACCAAAATTGTTTTTGAAGGCTACGTCAACACGAATGGTTCACAGGTAAGCTTACAAATGAGGGTGCCGCTGTTTTGATTTTTTTAAAAATTCTGCTCCCTTATCCTTTAATGAGGTGAGTTTTTCTCAGCCCTTAAATAAATCAAAACAGAAAATAGGAATAAAATTTATACTGACTCTTTTCATTGACGGAATAAGCAACATGTATTCATAGATGCATGACCTCAATGGAAACTTTTTTTGGGGACTCTAGAGATGAGCTTTCTAATAAACTTTCATGTCTAGTAGTGATCACAATGTTTTAGATCTTTGCATTGTTTGGGAAAACTGGATATAATTATTATCAGACTGAAGCTCAGCCCATATTTTGAAAAATGAATCTTAGATCATAGAAAATGTAAAACAATTTCGATTCATGGGCTGAGAACTGGCCTGCCTCTAACAGGGAAGCCTTGGAGCTTGTTTGGCGCTGGCCTGCTGGTCACAGCTGGACCCTGATGTCCTCTGGCTGGATCTCAGCCATCATTACACAGATCACCGGCATCAGACGGGGACTCCGCCGTCCTGTGGCCACTGTGCAGAGAGAAAAAATAGCAACTGCAGCCAGTGAACCGCTCCAGACCCTCCCGGATGCACGGCCCAGACAGAGCTGTGGTTACCAAACCACCAAAGTGCTCCACGGCCCCCTTCCCCAGCGGGTGTGGGTCACCCTTGCTCTTCTTCAAGGCCAGTCCTGTGCCCCGTAAGCCAGTGTCCGTCCGTCCGTGATGGACCACAGTCACAGGCGGTGCTGTGGCCACCCTAGCTGGGGGACGTAAGCTGTGGGACACCCACACGAGGACAGAATGGCCCGACAGCACAGCTCTCAGAATGCATCTCCTCCATCAAACCACACAGGGCTCTCTAGCTCTGACCGTCCTCTGCCCTGGTCTTGCCTCCGTCCAGGAAGACCAGTGAGGCAGCTGACTGGAGAGTCGTCCCTCCTCCCGACGACATGCTGTCCAGCAGAGCGCTCTGCATCTCCGCCCTCGCCAGCATGGCCTCCGTGTCCAAGCCCCTCCCACACCCTGGCCAGTGCTCTTCCTGAGTGGCCCACAGGTCCCCACGCTGTGCTTCCCCGCACTGTGCTGAGCAATGAGATCAAGTTTGTCAACCCCAGGTGTGTCCCCAGTATGCTTTGCTGGAGGACACTGGCAGAAAGAGCTGTGTCACCAAGGTCCAACTGTCACCTGAAACTGAGGCCTGGACCTGTTATCGTTGTTCACACCCGAGACGCTCTGTGTCTAGCTGTTTGAGAGGCCCCTGCACGTGCCTGGGGTGTAGGTTCACGCCCAGGCCAGCCCCAGCGCCTGTCCAGCACCCCAGCATCGGGTTTGTCTGGGGTTCCTGGGAACTCGTTCTGTTCTGGCGTTTTTATCTGCCTGACCAGGGTTACCTTGTTCTTTGGTGCGACTGTTTCCTAGTCGTCTGACACCTGTTCCTGGGGTCTGTCTGCTTGTCTGTCTTGAGTGTCGCTTTTCTGTCATGGAAAGCTCCACAGGGAGCTGTGGACACAGGAGGCGCTACAGAGACGGAGAGACTCTTTGCCATGATTCGGTTTATGCGATGGTGGGGCTGGCCAGGCGGGTCCAGGGCCTGGAGGGCAGACCACCGGGAAGGGGGGCTGGATCTCTTGGGCACAGGCCAAGGCTTCTGGCCACAGGGGAGATCCCCTGGAAGACTCGCCCTTGAAGACCCTCAGCTGGTTGCATCAGGCCATTCAGATGGCCAGGACCATCTTCCACTTAAAACAACTGACGGTGGCACCCTCTGGTGTTTGACTGGAGGACAGGGACTGGTTAAAGCTGGGCCCAGGTGACATGTAGCATTGACAGGCAGACTGCAGGGACGGTTCCACTCAATGGGTCCTTGAGCTGTCCCCAGGGCAGAAGAGTTGAGTGTGTCCACTGAGACTGGCCTCTCTGGGGACAAACTTTGATTTGGGCCACCAGTTTAGAACCTCATAAGGAGGCTTCCTCAGTGCTGTCCCCCAAGGGCCTGTGTCAAAGGCTTCGTCTCCAGGGTGGTGTCATTGGGGTGTTACCCTGGGGACTGCAGGACCCTGGCCGGTCTTCTCTGTCCCCTGTTCCTGGCTTGTGCTGTGAGCAGTCTGCTCTTACATGGTGGCCCGCCATTGCCTCTGTGCCCTCACCAGAGGCCAAAGCCTGGGGCTGCCCATCTTGGGCAGGAATCTCCAGAACCATGAGCTAATGGAACCTTCCCTCTTCTAAGTGAATTGCCTCCGGTATTTTATCGTAGTAACGTGGCCGACTGACATGATGTTTCAGTCAGGTTTTTCACTGCTGTGACCACAAGACCCAACAGGAACAATTACAGGAGAAAAACATTTATTTGGGGCTCATGGTTTTGGAAACCTCAGTCCAGAGGTGGTGGACTTCATTCTTTGGGGCTGGAGGTGAGGCGGAACATCATGGCGGAAGGCTGTGGGCAGTTGAAAACTGCTCAAGCCAACACAAGGCTCAGCAGAAACAAAATGTACTCCCCAAGGTCACACCCCCAGGGACCCACCTCTACCTGCCTACAGTCCCCACCTGGTTAGTTCTGACAAGGGAATTCACGCACTGATTGGATTTAGGCTCTCATAACCCAGTCGTCTCTCCTCTGAACCTTCTCCCATTGTCTCATGCATGAGCTGCAGGGAGACGCCTCCTGTCTACACCACAACACGTGGGGTCCTAGGATGTCTGCTTATCTCGTCTCCCTATTGGTGATGTGGGGCTCTGGTCAGGATCTGGAGGCAGGAGTAAACACAGGGACCCCCCAGAGTTCCTGGCTGTTCTCACAGGTGTCCTTGGCCACAGCGGTGCCCTTTTGGAGCCAGCCCCCACCATCCGTCTTCTGTCCACACGATGACAGTCATGGGCTGCTTCTCTCTTTAGCTGGACAGGTTCACCAGGGACAGTTTAGGGAGTTTTGATAGCAACAAGATGCTTCATGGAAAAGGTATTTTTGAACTAAAAGAGAATCAATCCTCAGGAGGGGACATTTTGCCTTATTTGTCTAGAAGAGAGATCATTTTGTCCAACCCAGGAGTCACCAGCCCCTTTGTTTTAGTACCTGGGAATTCACAGTCGCTGACTTTTTAATTGTTTGGGCTGATAAAACTGTCTAAAAAGAACAATTGATATCAAAACCAGCTGCGTGTCCTTTTTCTTCTGTGTGTATACATGTCAAGGTTTGTTTTTCTATGTCTAAACTTTCTGTCTCTGTAGAGAAGACATAATCAGCCTTTTGTGGGGATAATTTCATACCTTCCTGAAGCTGGTGGCCTCCTATTTCTTTATATTTTTTCCTGTTCCTCTCCCTGATTCCCTCTATTGAGGAAAGAAAGGTTAAAGGTTTTTTGTTTTGTTTTTAATTTTTAAAATTGTTCAACTGTTGTGTTCACACCATAAGTTGCTAAGCGGTGTGTCCTTTTCTGAGAAGTACATTTATATCTCAGACGTAGTCCCTAGAGCTATGAGGTGAGGGGGAGGCTTGAGCTCCAAGACAAAGCCAGGGTTTGGGGCAACTTCTGTCCTTAAAACTCACTTTACCCTGTGAAAAAAACTGGTGGGCATGGAATTTCATTTGTGTGAATGGAGAGTTCACGGTTTCCGATTTGAATTTTCTAAATGGCTGGCATTTGTTTTGTGGGTCACTTGCCTTATCACTGTCTCCATAGGTTGTTTAAAATTTCACAAAATTGCACATATGAATTATATTCCATATATGAAACGCTCATAATGGATGTTTCCTTAAAGGGTTGGATGATATGAAACTTTCTTGTGCTGCTACAAGTCAAAAGGGTACAATGTGTCAGTGGGATAAGAACTTTCTGAACCACAACTTGCTTGAAGACCTCAGAACAAATACTTAATTAGTCAGCGACCTCAAGGTCAGGGATCTCGGGGTCAATGATCTCAGGGTCAGTGATCTCAAGGTCAGTGATCTTAGGGTGAGTGATCTCAAGGTGAGTGACCTCAAGGTCAGTGATCTCAAGGTCAGTGATCTCAGGGTCAGTGATCTCAAGGTCAGTGATCTCAGGGTGAGTGATCTCAAGGTCAGTGATCTCAAGGTCAGTGATCTCGGGGTCAGTGATCTCAGGGTCAGTGATCTCGGGGTGCCTGGACAACACCCAAGTGAAAACCAGACTCAAAACGTTGGTCACTACATCTAAGTTAGCCCTACTTCTTGAAATGGTGACAGATAGGCAAATCGTTTGGTTGTGTTGGATGATATTATAGATTCATATTTATTCATTTAACTTTTCCTCATCCAAATCTTAAGTGATATGAGTGTTCATTGAAAAAAAAAATGAGCTAAAGAGTTCTTGATTTCCCATCATCTGGCTTCCTCTTCTGTTTGGGGAAAAGCAACTTCTGTTAGGGAACTATTCTTGCCTTTTTCAGACATTCTAGAGACTTCCTGAAATGTTCCCGATTTAATTATTCTCATTGACGGTCCAAACTGAAAAAAGAAGGAAAAAGTTAAAAATTACCCAGATGCTCTGCTAGACAGGCTAACTTCACCCTCAAACTGCAGGCTTCTCGCAGAAATCAAGGCAGTTTAGAGGGAGAGAGGAATCGCTGTCACCCAGGCCCTCCGGACACACAAATACAAAGGACAGTATTGACAACACAGAGGAGAGCAGCTTGGCCTTACTCCGTGACTTTAAATTACTTTAAAACAAAAAGATTTCCTGACCACTACAGAAAGCCCTGTAAAGGAACACCACACTGGTTCAATCCTGTGGTGATAGATGATATTTACATACCCAACAGAGCCTGTGCGCCCCTGCCGCAGTCTGGCTGGGCACAAATCACGAGCCTCTCAAGCAGGAACAAACTTTATTTCCAAACTCCCGCGAACGCCATGCACGCGGCCTTCTCCCGGGATACACCGCACACCAACCGGAAATCCCTCCTCTGGCACTTCCCCAACCAATGGGAACTCTCCAGGAATCCCCGTGAGAGCTCCAAAGTAGCAGGCCGAGGCAGACAGCAGGGGTCTAATATACAATTGAATACACAGCTTAACATAACCATCATCATCTCAATGGCTTGCTGGTGTCACCTCTCAACCACTCCATTCTGGCAAAAATGCCATGCATCATTCGTCATTGGACTCATCTATGGCTCTCAGCCTGGCCTCAGGATCTTTCCTAAGCAAATAACCGACCTCCACCTACCCGTTTATACCAGCATATCCTGTGGGGGGGACTCCTGGTCATCTAAAACTGTGACCCTTCAGACCCCCAAGGGGGCCACGCCTGGAAGCCCATGCCCTCATCATGCAAACTCTCTGAGTTGCAGAGACCTGAAGCTTGCCCCTGACCCTAGCAGGTGCCATAAAGAAGACAGCGTTCGCCCTGGGAGCCAAGGGACTGGTGTAAACACATTGGCCAGAGCTGCCTGCACCATCGCCTGGCTCGCAATTCCTCTGCACTCCCTCAACCTCTGTAGACAGCATAGAGCAAACAAAATCCATCAGGACTAGAGGACCAGGTAGAGTCTGGGGCATGTTTTCAAGACAGGAGTTTGATAGAGGAGGCCTCGTGCTCTGAGACCAGTTCCAAGGACTAATGTCTTGTGGTTAGCTGCCTGTGTTACTGCTGCCCACGGACCCAGGTTCTTCATGCTACTGCAGAGCAAGGGCAAGCTCAGTGATTCTGCTACTCACTGCCAGTGGCAGCAGGAGGAGAGCGCAACCCTACTCTACCTGCAGACGAGGTTCAGAGAAACACTCCTGCTCTCGATCAGCAGAACCCCACAATCTGGACAGCTTGGATCAATGTCCTGTGGCCCGAGGGTGGCCCTAACAACTTAGAGGAGGACCGGCGGGCTCTGGCTCACAGTCTCTGAGGTTTCAGTTTGTGATCAGCTGCCTCCATTGCTTTGGGCCTGAGCTGAGGCAAAACATCATGGTAGAAGGTCCTGGTGGAGGGAAGCTTCTGGGCTCCTGGACAAGGCATAGTCCCCCAGGCCATAACCAAGTGACTTACTTTCTCCAACTATGCCCCACCCTTGTTGTCACCTCCTTCCTAGAGTTCATTGAGTCATGCATGGGTTTTAATGGATTAACCCACCCGTGAGGTCACAGCCTCCTCAATCACTCCCCACTGCCCGCCTCTGAATATTTTTGCACTGGGGACAAAGTCTCCAACACAGCAGATTTGGGGGGACATCTGAGATGTCCATAACACCAAGAATGAGGACAGCATCCCTTGCTCTGCAAGGACAGCAGGCCGTGGAGTGTCCAGGAACGGCTCTCTTAGGACTGGACTGTGGTGTTCTGCTGGGGGTGAACCATGTCGCAGAGCAGTTCCACTGTCATGACGGAGTCACACGAACTCAGGCCACCTTGCAGTCCTGACCAGTGGGGATGGAGAGTCCCCGTGGCTGGCCACTCCAGCACACACCCAGGACGGGTGACTTATGATGACTGAGGGTCATCTTGACCATGGTTTCAGCAGCCTCAGTCCATGGTCTGTGGGTCCCAGAGCCTTCAGAGCTGGCGTGAACCAGCACCTCGCGGCAGGAGCAAGGCACCACAGTGAAGAGAGAAGACCCTGGGCCACAGACCAGGCCACAGCTCCGTGCAGCCCACAAGGACAGCCTCCTCCCCACCTAGGGTGCTGGTCCTCCTGTCCCTCAGGATGGACGAAGACAGCTGTCCTGCTCAGGCTGCTGTCGGGAGGACCACAGACCAGAGGAAACGCCTCCTGGGAGGCTGAGGAGTCCCTGATGGAGGGCTGGCACGTCTGGTGACAACTGTCCCCCTAGTGGCACACGGCCACACTCTCTTTGTGTCCTCATGAGGGAGAGGGGGAGGCGACGGGGAGAGAGCTTCCTGGGAGGCGCTGACCCCACTCACCAGGGCTCCACCTTCTCCCTCATCTCTTCCTAAGGCTCCGGATACGTCACGAAAAGGAGGCTTCCGAGTTACGACTCCAAGGGGGACACACACATTCAGCTCACCGCCGTGGCCCATCCCAGAGTCCCCCTGACCTCCTGGTGGCCTGCGCCTGAGAGCAATGCCCAGTGTCCACAAAATCCCTGAGGGGGAGGCCACGCCCTAACACTTATGGAGATGCCCCAGGTGAGGTCAGGGGATGGGGACGTGGCCTCCTAGTGCTTCACAATTGTCTCAGGCCTGAAGACCCTCTTCTGTGGTGTCAGCTCTGTTTCAACGGCCACTGGGGGCCCAGGTCAGGGGGGCATCTGGAATGGGAGTCCCTCCTGGTGCAGGGGGATGGATGGGCCGCAGTGGTGCGCAGAGGAGACGGACGGATCCCCCACCACCACGCTGGAGGAATTAAAAAGGAGCGGGGCAGAGGTGTCAGGAGGTGATGGGGTCTGGGAGCTGCTAATGCAGAGATGGCGTGGGAAAGGACAACCGGAACAAGGGAAAACCATCTTTCCCACCAAGTGAAATCGGGGCACTGTGTTGGCTGGTGACCTCTGCTTACTCTTTCCAAATTCTCAGGCTCTACCCCCAAGGCCTCTCCTCTCTTCAATGCCATCAAAACAAGACTTTTGTCCTCATGGGAACAGCTTGTCCCGGACCCAACGCCTCTTTTCTGCTCCTTGTGTGATTTTTCTATTAGTGATTTCATCTCTTCTCATGGTGGCCGAAAACACTTCCAAACAGTGCCACCTCCTAGATTCATGACTACTTCCTGGACATTTCCTCTCAACTCCAGGTTCATGACAATCTGTTCCCTTGGCACCTCTACTCGGGTGCCCCATTGACACAGCTCAAACTCACGTGCCTAACACATAACAACTCCTGGTTTCTTTATTTCCCCGTCCCTCCAACCTCCTTTCCCACCATCTTTCTGGCTTAAGTAAAGGCCAGCTCTATCCCGATTGCTCAGGCCAACCATCTGACACTTCACCAAGACTTCTCTCTCTCTCTCTCTCTCTCTCTCTCTCTCTCTCTGTCTTCCCAAGTGACACCTTCATAGAGTGCTATTGGCCTTATCTTGATAATATGTGCAAAACCCAGTCTTTTTAAAACACTTCCTCATCTCCCATCTTGTTCCGAGCTACCTCTGCGTCATTGCAAAAGTCCCCTGAGTTTTCTCCCTGCTCTGCCTTTGTCCTGCATCTCACCCAGGAAGAGCTAAAACTGGCTGAGAGTCTAATAACCCCAAATGTCAGTGGCTTCGTACAGACACGGGATCTTGCTTTCTGCTCCTGTCTCTGTCGGCTGTGGTCCAGCTCCTGCTGGAGGAGCGGCTCTAGATGCAGGTTGTTCCATCTTGCTGTGATTCTCCTGGGACCCCCAGGTCTCCCTGGTCCAGTAACAGGAGGGGGAGGGATCAGTGAAGAAAGCCTGGAGAAGGGTCACCCCTACTGAAACCCCTGCTCTTCAGCAATGAGCGTTCTTCTCACGTTCTATTGGCCAAGGCAAGTCACATGGCCAGTCCACGGCAAGGAAGGCCGGAAAACAAAGAGGTGGGTGGAGGCTCCCGGTGGGCTCTAGGGCTCCCTCCTGCCCCTCTGCAACACAGTCCCTCCTGAAAGCCAAAGGGATGCCTGTGCCTTCTCAGATGCTAGTGCCCGTCCAGCACACAGGTCTGCAGGCAGAGGTCAGGCTCCCGCCAGCTGCCGCCTCTTTATGGGTCGCCTCTCAGCCCTGCTGCTCCTGGACTGAACCCGTCCACTACCTTGGTGGCACCCTTGGGAGCAGACCTTGTCGATTGGCCTCGCTCTTTCTCTTCCCCTTTATTTAGTAATAGTATCTCGATTCTCCTTCAGTGTCCCATGCTCTCTTACCCTCTGCCTTAGGACCTCGGGGCACCATATACTATATCCCTGTCCCCTAACTTCATCATCGGGAACATGGCTCTTGGTCCCCACAGAGTGCGTGCCTGCTGTGCTTTGCCAGTTCAGCGTCTGACCACAGTTCCTAATTTTTCTTGGGAAGCAGACCCTTCCAGAGTTAGCCACATGCACTAGCTGGAATTGATCCCAGCCCTCCTGGCTTTAAGATTGGGCACGAGAGCCCCAAAGAAATCTTTTACCATACATTCAACAGATCTCATTGAGCACCTACTATGTGCTAGGCAATGTCCTGAGTTCTAGGGATATAGCAAAAAACAGCAGAGATAAAGAACACCCTAGCTTCTCATGGGAGGTGTCAGGGTGTGTGTGTGTGTGTGTGTTATTTCACCCTTTGTGGGCGATATTACCAGAAATTGGGTCAACAAATAGGTTGAGATTCCCAGGGAGACCAGTTCTGAGCAACTGATTTCAGCAGCTCTAAAGCTCCATGTACCTCTAGGGTCTCCCACTGTGAAAATGTTAATGCCATTTTTCTCAAATCAATTTGTGTTGGTCTCTGTCCTTTGCAAAAGTCCGGACTCCTCCGTGCTGCCCATTAGAGATGACGTACAATTGCAGGAAATCCTGACTTTAAAGTTGGCCGTGCAGGCTAGCTGCCAGGACAGCCCTCTTTTGTGCAATGGGGTAAATGTGGGGAAATTTCTCCTGCTGGCTATGGTCGGGAGGAGATAGAAAGAGAACCCTCCTTGAATTTTAACTAACAGCCTCCAAAATCTGCCCAAACCACCACTTTGCAGAAATGGCAAGACAGACCTCAATTAACTCCAACATTGAACAAGGAACTTGGGGTATAAATACCACAAAACAGACACGGCCCGTCTTAGACCAGGAAGCTGCCTCCTAGACAGTGTGCAGAGAGATTCCTCGGTGCTCCATGCTTAGGAAGCCTCGATACCCACGCTGTGAACTACTTGCCAAGGATTTTAATTTGCATCTTGAAGGTGATCACTTCTCGCTGGATCTAGCAAATGTGACGAGGTTGAACATTTCATCTCCACATCCGACTGTGCGTCAGCCACCTGCTCTTCAGGGCTCAGAGCATCCTCCTGGGGGGTCCATGAAGGAGAGGCCCGCCCAGCACTTAGGCTCGAGACTCTTCTGCTGAAGTTATTTGTCCTCAACTCCTAACCAAAGTCCTTAATTAAAATGTACAAATGTCACCAGAAGGGATCCACTTCTCAGAGTCACTCTCAGGAGTGTACCTCCACATTCTTGTCAAGCAAGCATGTCTCAGCCACTCCGAGTTAATAAATAACAAAGAACATGATCTGGAGATGCATCTGGTTGTTTGTCAGCTCTGTGGGTTAGACACAGGGGCCTCCTCTATCTGCTAGACCCACACCCTCATGTTGACAGTAGACAGGTGGTCGGCAATCGGCCCTACCCCCTTGACCACGGCAGATCCAGCCACGTGGTCAACAGGATGGCCACCCAGGCTGAACTGTGAACAGTTACTGGTTACACATGGGACCACTGACCAAGGGATCCTGGACACATCTTAGCCTTGAAGAATCAACATGCTTCTGAGACACACAGAGATCAAATCAAGATCGGGGACAGGGGTGACGAAATCTCTGAGAAGGGGGGACACTGGCGAGGCAAGCTGTTTGGACCAGCCCTGCTGACCAGGGTCAGGAACTGGCCAGAGCAAGGCACTGTGGGAGACCCGGGGACCTGAATTCCTCTCAGGTGTGATTACAGTCATGCTAATGTGCAAGGTCAGGTGCCAGTGAGCGGGACGTCACACCACATCACACCACATCACAAAGAAAAGTGAGTTTTGTCACGTCGACACCCCTATGGCCGGCCGCAGGATGGCCACAGAGGCACCTCCCGGTGTGCGTGGGCCCCCGTAATTAAAAGGTTGAATTAGTCATGTAAACAAATTATTGTGAACAAAGGGGTTTACAAATGCTGGCTAATTAGTTTAAACTCCCCAAAGCTTTCCCACTGTTTTTAATTCAATAACACAGTGTAAATTCTCCAGTTAGAAAAAGTCTAATAGGAATTGGCAGAAAACTAAATAATTGATATTGTCAGCAATTGCAGCCGTGAGCCTGCGAGTGTCGGTTTGCAGTGATTTCCAGAGAGGATAAAGCATGAAGTTTAATGAATTAACAATATAAGCCGTCGACGGCTGGAGCTCCACGGCCTCTCCATAGGCTCTCCCCTGGTCTAGACGAATGCTGAAGTACATATAAATAGACATCCCTCTGCCTTGGATTATAATAAAGCATATCATAGCAACCAGCGCACTAACGAAGGGCAGGCTCAGACACCATAATGAGGGAGCTGTGTGGCACCAGCCGGCCGCTTGCCATCCCTGAGCCCTAGAGATGCTCGCATGCACTACCATTCCGTTAAAAATTCAATTTATTTTTAATTGACACGTCATAATCATACATGTGCATAGGGTAGAGAGTGATATTTCCATACACGCGTGTAATATGTGATGAGCAGACAGGGGGAGTCGGCCTGTCTGCTACTTCAAACGTGTATCACTGCTTTATATTGGAAAGAATTAAAATCCTCTTCATTAGCTATTTTGAGACATACCATTAATTATGGCCAGCCCTGGCATCGTACCTTGTGGTAGAGCACTAGAAGCTAGGCCTTTTATTCTGTCGTACCCCGGTGCTCATTCATCATTCATATTTAAGTTTCACCTTAAATGTTCTGCAGTAATAAAAGTTGGTTATAAAAGTCATATAAAAATTAAAGGCTGGTGCTAAAACAGCAGATTCCCACCCGACGCAAGAGAGGCCACCGTGTTCCATACTTCCAGCTGCTTTCTCCACTAATTCCATTTTTGCTAAATAAGATCTAGCTACCCCCAGTTCCGTCAGTTCATCTTAAGACATAGGAACTTCCAGTTTTGACAGATGAGGACTTGGGTTTTCCTTCCTGTCTTATCTTCCCGAGGCACTTAGGTACTAGGGATTTTACTCAATCTGCCTTCAGCACGTTTGCCACTGTGGCTTGGCACACTATAGTCACCACTACGGGGCTCAGTTGCACACTGACCAGCCACCTTTCCTCAAAGGAGGCGTCCTCCTCTGCCTTTAGCACCTGGCCTCCACTGGCCTGATTCTTTCATTGAGCGGGGACCGTCCACACTCCACCACACCTGGGACGTGCCTCCCACAGAGCAATAGGGCTTCCTAGTCTCCTGGTTTGTTTTATGGATTTCCACCTCTGGTCCCTTCCCCTTCCCAGTCATTGTCATTGGACTCACCTTGCAGTCCTGGAAACCCTTTACTTCCCTCATATTAAATATATTGTTGTCAGTAGCTGGAAAATAGTTTGGCTCCCATGTGGGATTCCAGGTCGGATACCATTTTCCTACCCAGTTTCTGGCGGGATGACTCCATGGGTCTTTCGGCTTCCAATGTCCCTTCCATTTTAGAAACTGGGTGCCTTTGGGTATTCTTGGACCTCTGTTTTGCTCTCTGGAAGCTTTGGAAATCACTCCTCCTTGTCCCTCTGTGCTGGATCTTCATGGTCACTTGCACGACTGGTCCTTTCATTCTGGAAATTCCCTACAGTACTTCTTTGTTTACTTCCTCAGCCCCATCTTCTTTGTTCCGTCTTTCTTGAATTCCTGGGATTGGTCCCTCACTTTCTAACATTTTAGTTCCTATTTTCCATGTCGCCATCTTTCTTTTTGCCTTTCTGGGATTATCCATACTGCAACATCCACTTCTTTTTTTTATCAGAATTTTAAGTCTGATGATGTTTTTAATCTCTAAGAGCGTCCTTCTTGCTTCTGTGTCCTTTTTGAGCATCTGGTGGTGTCCCAGGACCCTGTGTCTTACCACCTCATTGGGGATCAAAGGTACAGCTGGTCCTCCGTAGCTGTGGGTTCCACATCCATGGTTCCAAGCAAGTGAGGATCAAAGATATTTGGGAGAAAAAAACTGCATCTGCCTGAACATTGTTCTTATCTTTATTCCCTAACCATACAGCTATTGACACAGCACTTACAGCATGTAGGCATCATAAGTCATCTAGAGGTCATTTAAAACACATGGGAGGGTGCACATAGCTTATGCCACATACTTCAGGGACATGAGCCTCCACAGACTGTAGCATGCTAGAGGGTCCTGGAACAAGTCCCCTTCAGATATCAAGGGACAGTACTCTACAGTCTTTTTGGAATTTTCTGCTCCCTTCATTTTGTTCCTAATTTCTTCCTTCTTTTTCCAATTTGTTCTTTTGCATGTCAGAAACTTTCCCTAAAACTCAATTGATCCTTGACCCTCTGGATGAGACCCTGAAAATAGGGCTGAGTTCTTCGTTCATAGATGAAGCTCATCTACCAACTGAGTTCACTACCGAGGGGCAGCTGAATTTTTGCTGGGAAATCTCTCCCATCCCCATCACCATTTTTTTTCTCTGGAAAAAAAATCAATGTCTTTGGGGAAAGAGGCTCAATGCTGTTGCCTGGGGTCTTAATGCCTGGCTGTAGCATCCTAAAGACACTGAGGGAAAATGCTGGATTTATTTGGAGAGATCTCACTTCATTCTCCCTCCTCTGGAATAGCTGCTTCCAGTCCTGAAACATCCATAGTTAAGTTTCTCCAGAGAAGCTGGTCCTGTCCTGTGGGATGGGGAGCCCACACTCCTCCAGGCTGGCTGGAGAGGAGGGGATTCTGAGGTGTCTGGTGCCCTCAGATCCCAAGTCCTTGTGGTGCCCATCAGGAAGGACTGGCTTGCTTCTATAGATACGCCCTCTCAGTTCTCACAGGTGTTCCCTCCTGCAAGAATGCAGATTTAACTTCCACAATCCTGTCACCTCTTCCCCTCTGCTTTCTCATCTGAACATCCTGTGCTTACAGGACCCGGGTGACTTCACACCTCCTCTAGCATTTGTCCCTCTTGCACACACAATCAGTTAAATAGAGACACACATTTAAGTACCTGAGTTGGGTGCTGGTTAAGTTGACTGAGCGAGCCTACGAGATTTGAGATGATAAAGGATATTCAAGTTCAGAAGCATTTTTCCAGGATGTGTGTCTGTAAATTTAAAGATTTGAGAACACTCTGCAATCATTCAATGTTATCTGAAATATTGCAAAAAAAGGAAATAGAACTTTGGAATTGCTCACAATATTGTCACTTGTCCCGATTGGAGCAACATGGAGAGGGGAGATGGCTTGCTATTAAATCTGAGAGTACTGTGAGGACACAGAGATCACTTGCGTGAATGAGAGGGAGTGTTGGTTTTAAGCAGCTCAATGGAGCGGTTTTCCTCATCTTTCAAGCCATGCTTGGACCATCATTAAAGGTGCGCTCATCAGTAGCGTAGTTCTGCAGAAACAGATGGAAAACAGTTATGCTCCATTAATGGGTCAGCAGAACGGACACCTGCTCCATCAACAACAAGAGCTAATCATCCCTTTGATTTGTCTGAATTCCATCAATGGCTGTGCAGATGCCAGGCAGGAGGACAGAACCAAATGACCCCTCCCCAGCTCTCACTCCAAAGCTCTTTCTATTTTTGACTCAGGCAAGAAATGGCCAATCTGTTTTAAAAAGGAAGAGCTAAAGGAACCCTCGATGTCTAAGATTCAGTTTAGCTCAAATGTCTAATTAAGATGGTGGTGTCTTGATTTAACACATCCAAAAGCGGTGTTTCCTTACTGCAGCTGACGGCAGTTCAAGGCCTGCTAGCCAAGCATGAAGTTTTGTTAATGAGAATTAGAAGCTTATAGTCAGGCCTCTGGATACTGCTATTAAAATGTAGGTAATCATGTTCTGGAAGCAGCACTGGATAATCACAATGAACTGGCTTTTCACTGAGGCTGTGAGCCTTTCCGTGTGATAGATTTGTTCACAAGTGATTTAATTCTGAGTTAATTGATACGAGACATCACTGTCACCAAACTTTATCAGGAAAATAAACTCGAAGCGTTAAATAGTTTTTCCTAAGAACTGACTCTGCATAAAGTTAAGGTGATTTTTTTTCCCCAAATTCTGTAGTAGATGATTGGCCTCTGAGGCACTGAATATAGACAGACTCTCCTGTGAACACGACGCAGGCTCTTCCAGCTGGGAGCTGACCAGCGGTGTTGCTTCTTGGTCCTCTTCACCATCTCTGCTGGATCCTATGGGAGCACTCAACTTGCCCCTGCTCTCCCATATGAAGTGTGAAGGGTTCAGAGGGGACATTGCCAGCCACTGATGACAGAGAGCTATGGAGGGAGAAGCCAGGCCAGGGGATAGGAAGAAACATGGAAGTCACCCAGAGCAAGGCACAGGGCAAGGACCCCCAAGCCCTCGGCAGAACCAGGGCCTTTGGAACGTGAGAGTTTCTAACCGAGCTGCAATATGACAAGCTTAGATACGGGGATGCAGGGGACGGGGAAGGTGACGATTTTGGTTGCACCTTCTAGAGTCACTAGCGGATTCCATTTAAAATGTCCCATAACTTGGAGGACATTTGTCGACAACCAGTGCTATGGTTTGAATGTACCCAAAGTTCATGAGCTGGGAATGATCTCCAAAGCTGCTGTGTGGGGAGTGGTAGGCCCGGCCTTGTGAGGGACCGGCCGCTGCATGGAGTCGGTGGGTCAGTCCTCATAGGAGGATGGGTGTTGCACCCTACCCCCGTCTTGCATGCCCTCATTTGTCTCTTGCCATGGGACGATGCAGCAAGAAGGCCCTCGACAGACTTTGGACTCTCAACCTCCAGAACTGTAAGAAATAAATCTTTGTTCCTTATAAATTAACCAGTCCCGGGGACTCTGTCACAGCAGCACAAAACAGACTGAGACACTCAAGAAGCCAAGTGAGATTATCTGACTCAGGATGAAGCAGATATTAGAAAGATCCGCAGGAGCGATATTGACCCCAATCAGGATGAAGCCATCGCCGGAGGGTGCCGTGTGGCAGGTGTGCAAGGTTTACTTGGAGAGTCGGGTCTACTGTATGAGAAAAGAGCTGAATTTTAAGACTTCTTTCCTAAACAAACTGTGGTTTCATTGATCCATTCTGCAAACATTGATCGAAAATCTATTCTGCGCCTGTCACTGATCACGGGCTGGCAATGCACAGGTGCACAAGATGGAGTCTCGGGCTCTCTGGAATCGCAGTCTGGTCAGGAGGCAGAGAAGCACAGCAGAGCTGTAGGAGTGTGTGCAGTGGCAGCTGACACACGCTAGTGCTTGCTCTCTGGCGGGCACTTCGAGAGCACTTTAAATGCAAACCTCAATCTGCACAACCGCCCCGGAAAGAAGGCTTCTTGATGGACCCTATGGTACCCAAGAAAAGAAGAGGAATAGCTTGTCCCAAAACTGCATGGCTTGTGCAGAACTTGAACCCAGGCTCTCTGTTAAAAACCCTAGGCAGTTTTTACAACAGCAGAGAATGGCTTCCTCCTCCTTTTGTCCTACGTTTTTTTTCATCTGTCACACAGGCTGGATCAAAACGCCTTCCTCCCAGGCCCGCTGTGCAGGTGGAGGTTTGGGCACTGAGTGTGCACAGGAGCTGCGGGAGCTGCGGTGGCATCTTTGGGGAAGTGCAAAGAGTGCAGCTGGGTCCGTTTCCTTCCCCGGGTTCTTCCCCTTCCCTCCCCTCTTCCTTCCCCTCCACCCGCTACCTCTGCTGTACTGATCCCTGTTCCACTTCCATCTCGAGCTACAGTGGAACAGTCATGTGCATCATACACGAGTGTCATATGTGTATGACGTAACAGTGTGATCATGAAATGTAGACATACAACTCGAGGAGAGACCCCGGGAGTAGAGGGACAGTGAGGATAAGGGAGAGGAAGGGAGAGTCCTGGGGATGACATGGGACCACCATGTGCACGTAGGACTAGGTCACCGAGAACTCACTGACATCATTGTAACACACCAATAAAAACCACTTAAAAATAGACACTTATTAAAAGTCAGGTGATGATTTGGTGTGTCTTGATTGTTGAATAAATAAATTAGGGCAGAAACGTCAGAGCGTGTGAGAGGAAGAGCTGGAAGGACCGAGAGCAAGCCCCTACCCGGCCACAGCCCAACGCCTTGGGAGTTTGGGAGGTAGAGCCAAGGAACTCTCCGCTGAGGGAAAACAGTGTGGTTTTTTTAAGTCGCCTGGGAGCAGGGACAGGAAAGGGGACAGCAGGAAGCCAGGAGTAGGTCTGCCACACAGCCGGTGAGCAAGGAAGCTGAGACAGTGACACCTGAGCCTTGGGCCACCTGCACCGCCCTCCAGGTGAGGGAGGGTCCAGGAGGGGCTCAGAGGCCTGGGCCACCAGAGTCCTGGCTCCTTCTGGTTTGTTTTAGGAGGAACTCATCAGGGGACAGCAAAGATCAATAGGCCTGTGGGAGTGGACAGACCAGTGAGTGGAGACCTACCCTGGGCCCCTGTGGAGAGTCCCCTCCGGAACCCAGGCACAAATCAAGGAGGTGATGCTGGCGCTCAATACTCACAGAAGGTGTCACCTCTGTGATGGCCGATGCCCTCCAGGATGTCGAGTCTCCGTCACACACAGCTCCAAGCCAGGGTCACAGGGGTCGGACACTCAGCTGCAAGGGAACTGGTGTCCTCCAGGGCACCCGCAGGTGGGATTCCTGAGGGGCTGGGCGTCAAGGGGAAGAAGTGGATGAGCAGAGCCGGGGTCACCAAGGGGGCTGCCCAGCTCTGCAGTTGGCCATTTCTAGGAGCTATTAAGTTCCCTCTGGGACACAGCTGCCTCACTCCCTTGTGCTTTGCCCTGGTTATCTGAGCTGCTGTAACAAAAACACCTCAAACCAGGTGGCGGATGGACGACAGGAATCTTTTGTTATTCCTTACGGTTCCTGAGGCTGGGAAGTTCAAAGTCAAGGTGAAGAAGATTCAGGGCCTGGGGAAGCCTTCTCCTCTGGCTCAGAGAGGGCACCTCTAGGTACCCTCTAGGTACCTAGTTCTCGGGTCTCTTTCACAAGGGCACTAATCCCATGGTTAGTGGGGTGATAGGGTCAGCTCTGCCTCGGGACCTAATCACACCCAAAGGTCCCACCTCCTGGTACCGTCACATTGAAGCTGGGGTTTCAGCATCAGGGTGCTGGGGAAACACCAGCCTGCAGTGCACGATCAGCCCTTTGCCTGGGTCGCCCGCCCTGGCTCTGTGTCCTCAGCAGCCTGTTCCCATGCTCTTGCCTCCCTAGCGGGGCTGCCTGCTGTCCTAGGCTGGCTCTTCTCATCACTCAGAGGTGACATGAGGCTTAGGCTCTGAATTTCAGCCATCAGGGAAACCAGAGGGACCTCTTTTCTGTACAAAAGGCCACTGTTAACCTCCACCTTCAAATTATCCGATGCTCACTGCAGTGTTTTGATGTTCAGCCCGGGCGTCTTCGGCATGAGTCTTGAGCTTCCCCCGTGGGCCACCTGGGCCTTGCTTCTCTCCGGTTTTAGTTTTGAAAATTCTATCACTGGCCCTCAGAGGAGAGGGCACTCTACCACCAAGGCTTGGAGATTTCTGTGCCATGTTTTAGAACACAGCACACAATGTGGAGGCTTCTTCAGATCTACCTGAAGTCCCAGGCCCTGGGAGTCCCAACCTTACCCGACTACCATTCCTTCCTGGTACCCTTATTATTATCCCTGTTCAGTAGAGCATGATTTCAGTGAGTTTTGTCCCTTGGCTTATTGTTTGAGGCCAGGGGTCTCTAGGTTCTGCAAGACATACCGAGATATGCTCATAAAAAAATTGAACCTTTTATTTGTATGTTTGTTTTTAGCTCACCCCTCATTTACCTTGCATTTGTTTTAAAAGTGCACACAAGATATTAATACCATAATGTGTGTATGTGCATAATGCATGCTTCATTTTTTTACCATGCTAAGTATTTATAGATGGCTGCTGCTGTCTGAAACACGTGGCCGGGCCTATGGCGTATGGATTCATTCCTATACCCAATCATTCTTTCTGTCATTCATTCGTTCTAGAAATATTTCTCAGGTGCCTTGCTGCGGCAGACACACGTGCTACAGAGACGTGATAAACAAACAACAGCCTAGTCCTCACCCAGGAACAGCTCACAGTCTGGTGGAAGCAGCAGAGATTCCAACAAACCCGCCGCGCCGGGTGCACAAAGGTAAGCGCTAACCTCCAGCTCGCGCTCTCAGCAACCAAGCAGGCGCTGAAGGGGCAGGGGCAGCCAGGTATTCATGTTGGTGACACTGTGAAGAGGCAGTCCTTTCAGGCAGAAGAAGGACAAAGGCACAGAGGTGCTGAGAGCAGGTGGCTTGGTAGGGTAGCCACTCGACAGCACAAGTGTTTTGAAGTGTGTGAGCGACACAGTGCCATGTGAGAAGGTGCAAAGGGTGGCGTGGCGGGGAAATAGCAGCTGGAGAATGGTAGAGGCTGGGCTGGCTCAGAGCACCTGCCTCTGTGTCTGTAAGTACACACTTGCATCTCACCTCGCGGGTTCCCTCCACTCATGCTGTGACCCCCAGGCCCGAGCCTCTCAGAGCTCGTTAGGAACACAGACTCTCAGCCACGCGCTGGCTCGCACATTTTAACAAGCACCCAATTCAAAATCTGCACGTTAACAAGGTCTCCAGGTGATTCATGTTCATTTTTATTGCAAAGTGAAGGTACAGTACATGCAAAGCAGGGGTCTGGGAGGTGAAGAATCGGGGTGTAAGTGGGACGGTGCCAGCTGGGTGGCCTTTGGCGGGTTTCTTAACCCCTGTGCCTCACTTGCCTCCTTTGAACATCACCCTAACAGAGGGCGATCAAGAGGAAATGAGCAACCCACGGAAACCCAACCCAAGCCCTGGCACCATATTTTCCTCACCATAGAAATCACACCTATTCTTCCTAGAATTCTTAGAAATACAAAATATAGATATTAAAAAATAAAAGAGCAATTGCATCATCTACTTCCTTCTGCCATCTTTTATGTGAATGTGCTTGTAGCTTTGTAGGGTTAAATCAAACTGCGGATGACTTCATACTTCTCAATGAAGATTACATCCCAAGTGTTTTCCCAACAGAAAGTTCTTGGCAAATAGAATGTTTAATGGGTTTATAAAACGCATCATATTTACCTTCTTTTCCTCTTCTGCTTGACATTGAGTTTCTTTCCAAATTGTCTCTTAATGAACGACTTTGTAACACATTATATATTAAACAGCATCATAAGCTGTACAAGTCTCAGAAATTATTTGTAAACAGCCACTCCTTACTTCTAGATTTATTTGATTTAATTTCATTATTGAACCCAGGGCCTCGTGCTGGCTGAGCACGTGTTTAACCACTGAGCTACGTCCCTGCTGTACTTTTTAGATCTTTTAAGAAGACAAAAAAAATAGACAAAAAAAAATGGTGTCTTGTAGCTCAGAATTTACATAAAACTTGTTGAAATAAATTCAATAGATAATCGTTCAGAATTTAAATAAAAATGAGTGTTCCATGGCTAGTTTGACTTTCCCCGCCTTCCACTGTCCACTTTGGGTACTCAGGAATAAAATCACTACCAAGGGCCTGAGGTTCCTCACGCAGCCTGATTGACAGCCTGTTGGTTTGAGTCCCCTGTCACCATCCCTGAGAAGTCTCTTGACTCACACCAGCAAGACTCACACGGTTGCCTCCTAGGACTTTATGGGCCAGCGAGCATCAATCACACAGACTGGTAATTGCCTTAATTCTTAGTCTTTTATTGTTTCCTTGGTTGTAAACAACAGAAATCAATACTGGGTAACTTTTGCAGAAAAGGAATTTATGGGGGCAATAAACTCAAAAGGCAGGAGGTAAAAGCACGTGGCCAAGGGAACACCTCGCCTGGCAGTTCAATTAGGGGGAGGCCGGTGACTCCACCGCTGGACCCTCGCCAGTGGGGCTCTGCTCCCACTTTCCCCACCACCTGGAACATTCTTTGTCCCATGTACTGTCATCTGGACCTGGGATTTCCCTCCCCAGAGGCCCAAGTGGTCTTCTAGGCTCAGCCCCATGCATGGCGCTCTGGGGGTGGCAGAACCTCTGGGAGGCAGGGCCCAGGGAGAGGAGTTGGGGAGGAGTGGACGCGCCTCAGAGGAGACTGTGGGACCCCAGCCCCTTCTCCCTTTCTTCCCGGCTCTCACTGCATAAGCAGCTATGCTCCTGCCAGGATGAGCTGCTTTGCTACAGGCTCCAAAGCAACTGGCCAGCCAACACTATGGCACACACCTGTGATCCCAGCGGCTCAGGAGGCTGAGGCAGGAAAACTACGAGTTCAAAGCCAGCCTCAGCAATGGCGAGGCACTAAGCAATTCAGTGAGACCCTGTCTCTAAGTAGAGTACAAACTAGGGCTGAGGATGTGGTCGAGTGCCCCTGAGTTCAATCCCTGGTGTAAAACAAAAAAAGCAACTGGCCAGTCCATGGCTGAAACCTCCAAAACCATGTGCCAAAGTCAACCTTTCCTCTTTTAAGTTGATATATTTTTTCATGATAGCAGGAAGCTGATGAGCCCATGATGTGCTTCACACAGCACTCTGTCAAGAGTCCTCCTGTGATTTGCAGGGTGAGGAAGAAACCTGGGGTTGAATGACCAGACATGTCCCTTGAGGTCACCCCCTTGTTCACCTGGTGCCAACCTAGCCATTCTTCCCATGATTAGACATTCTGTGTGCAAAATGCATTCACATTTGCTCCCAACCCACCAACAGAAGGAAGTCCCTTCCAGGGTGTATCCTCAGCGTTGCCGTAAAGACCTGAGGTCAGATTCCCCTTCACAGGCAAACCAGCCATTCAGTCCTTGCAATTCCCGGGACCTCCATCACATTCAGAAAACTGGAAAATGGAATGTTTCTTTACCTTGGGGAGATCTGAAGCCTCATTCCTAGGACATCTAAGTCATCGGTGGCCTTCTTTGAATGGAGACGCGATGGCCCCGGGAATACACTAGTATGCAGTGCGTACCAGCCCCCAGGAGGGCTCCTCCTGCATCAGCAGCCACAGCAGCCCTGTTCTGCTGGACAAACAGGTCAAGGCACAGCTTGTTGCAAAGAACTGTCTCCAAGATAGTGTCATAACTGCATCCTGACAGGCCACCCCACTGCTCCACTGGGCTTGCTCCTGGCTTCTTTCACACAAAACGTACCTGTTCCAGAGCAACATCAACGGAGCAGCCTGGTGGGCGTCTGGGAAGCCCACAGAGGCTCTGGCTGGAGAAAGCGTAATGGAGAAGGAAAAAGATCTGCCTTCAGAAGAAGTCTCTATCCCAGGAAGGAAGTCTGCACTCCACTTTAGGATGACCATCCGGTTCAGTAAAACCACACACCAGTAGGTTAGTGGTGGCTGACCCCCACCGGGTTGTCGTACTAGGACTCCGTGTTGAGAAATCGGGCAAGTCACAAGCAGAGAGGCTGAGTTCCAGTTCTTAGACAGGGTACAGGCCAGGCCGGGGCCTCTGGGGACACTTGCTCCTGAGCTCACCAAGGAGGAAGATGGCATCTCCCTAGTTACTGAGAGCTGCACAGTGAAGGCCTTCTGTGGGCTCCCACGGGGGACACCTGCGTTCTCTATATTCCACTCCCAGGACATCCCCCAGCTCCTGGGCAGGGCTATTCTCATCTACCCACCGAGTCCTGAAGCCCCTTAAGAGCCACTTGTTAAAATCCGAGGATAAGAAATGTCGCTTGGTGTCCCACTGTCTGGGGAGATTCTCCTTCTCCACGGAGAGTGTGGATTCAGGCGTGGGTCAGGGCCATGGGCTCTCAAGAGCCCTTTGCCATCAGCGACTCTGGTGGCGGCTGCAGCAAAGCAGGCCAAAGCCACACAGTGGGGAAGAGAACTGGTGCAGGGCTTGGACAGGGCTGGCTCCTTCTAGATCCCTGGAGCCTGTGCGGGCGCTTGTTTCCTGAGATTTTCCAGGGTCCCCCCTCAGGTCATCACATGTCCTTAAGCAACTGAATGAAGCTTCGAATGGGATGACGGCCCTATGGAACCTCCCAGCTGTCACCATGTCTCGAGATCCTTCTATTTTTTGGAGAACCTCCTGGCTCACCGGAAAGGACCATGATAAAGACCGACACCGCTGCATCACGGAGGTAATGACAGATGGCACTGGCCCCAAAGTCCCTCCAAGAGCTCGGAATCACTCCTGACGATGTCCCAGGAGCTCCCAGGCAACCCTCCCAGTTCCATGATCCTGATTGCCACCTGAGAAGGTAGAATTCAGAGCCCGACCCGTGACCCAGAGGCTAGTCCCAATGATACAGCGAGAGCTGATGGTGTCACCCCCGGTAGATCTGGGTGCCCAAGGAACCCAGTTTGTTCAAGGGGGAAATTTCTCACTTGGACTCCAGAAGCTCCTACTCGCCTGGTGCGGTCGGGGGTAGCGTATCAGGTCCCCTGGTATCAGACTCGTTTTGTCTCTGATGATAGGCCTCAAAGAGCCTGGGCACTCTTCCAGGGTACAGTTACGCAGGAGAGGGAGCTCTGCTTCAGGAAGCACTTGCAGGCAGGAGGGGAGAGAGGCAGGTGAGGAGGAGGCTGGTGTCCATGGGGCAGGCCTCTCCAGGGCTCCAGGCTCCCCTCAATCCATGCCACCAGGTCTGAACGGGCTTAGGCGGGGAAGCCTCTGTGATGGTTCTCACCAAATCTAGTTTGTTGCTGATAACGCAGCTGAACCCAGGCCTTAGCCGGTCTCCTGCAGGCTTCCCCCTCGGGAATCGCACGGTTAACTGTCAAAACAGAGACCTGCAGGTCCAGGAGCCCCGCTACCTTGCCAGCCTTCCTGCCAGCACAGCAATCACGACCGCCCTGCCTCTGGCGGCCATACGTGGCCCCACAAGGGCCCGTCATCCGCCCTGGCCCACCTGGGCCACCGCTGCCAGGCATCTCAAAGCTGCTGGAGCTCCCTCCCTCCCCGAGCAGTTGGTACCAGAAGTGCCCCTTGCTTCCGTTTGTGTAAGTCTTGACTCGTCTGAGTAGTCAACCAGTTGGGAAGATAATTAATGTGTCTGAAGAATAAATTGTGTGGCACAGATTCGGATAAGTGATTGAGACCCGAGGCAAGATTATGACGAAGTACTAATGACTCTAACCAGAGGAAGAAATCTGCTTTTGATGGACATAATGAGATAAAGATAAAATCATTGTCACACCAACGCCAATCCACCAAGACGACCACATCGGCACCCGCAACCACAATTGCAAGGACCATCTGCTTCAATTTACAGTCATCGAGTGTCATTCCCTGAGACCTGTCCATCCCTAGCATGTGCCAAGCCCCCACTGTCCCATTAACATCGATAGTGACATTATTCCTTTTGATTTTTCAAGAATGGTTGGCTATTTGGCTCAGAGGAACTTCAGGGACACCCCTATTTGGCCCATGCTTCCATTTGCCAAAGATAATTATTCTAACACATAAAAATTGGAAAAAACAACTTTAGTAAAAGTCTAGGAACTCAGGGACGTTTGTGAGGCGAGCTGAGTTAAAACTCCAAACTGACTGCGGGATCTGGTGGCGTTGCATGGTGCTGGGACCGGAGTTAACTCAGAGCCTTGGCTTAGCGAATCCAGACAGCTAGGACATTATTCCTGGTAAATGGCTACAGGTCTTTTGCAGAAGACTTAAAATAAGATTTTTCTTGCTCACATTACTGCTAAGGGAGTGAGTTAGAAGCCATATGATAAATCCACTGCAAAATTCTTATGACCTGAAGTCTTTTCCATTATTTCAAGTAATTCCTCACGTCTAAGCCTCACTCCGAGTGGAAAAAATATGGAGCTTATGTTTCAACCAACCAACAAGAACCCCAAATTAACACGACTGCAGGTTTCTTACATAGAAAACACAATTTAGGACCTCTGAAGTGTCCCCGTGGGGCAGCCCATTCAGATGGTTCTGTTCTCATGGGACACCTCCCGGGTCCAGCTCCTTCAGAGCCCTCTCCACACATTCCCCCCTGGCCACTCTGTCTTCCTGGTCCTTTGGTGGTCTCTTCACCTCACAGCTCTCGTGATCGCCGTCCCAGGGCGTGGTGGCATCTGACCGAGAACTCTGAACTACAGCGTCATCATCAATGATCAACTGGCCTCAACAGGCGGAGGAAAGGGCTTTGTCGTGGGCTGGAGGGGATGCGGCACCTGGGTTTGCAGAGCACACATCCCATCGGCAAAGTCCTGGGAATCTTCACACGTGCCCATTGCTCCTGATCTGTGCCCGAACTCTCGAGTGAGAGACCTGGTAAGGCAGCTGACCCTGTCGCTGACGTTCAGCAGCCAAGGGACTCATCTTTGACGGAGTCATTGACCACCTCAGACCCACACCACAGGGGTCTCATGTTTTTGGTTTTTGTGTTTCTTTAACCCAAGTGTCACGGGTCCTCATCGTGTCTGTTTATGAACCAAGAATACGGGGACCTGAGCCGGAGGCGGCTGACATTCAGGGGCAAGCTGTCTGTGGAAGCAGCCATCCTGCCTGAGACCCCAAGTCTCTCAGGTGCTCCCTACGGAACCCCTGCAGCTCATCACTGAGTCCCTGGAGGATCTTAGGCCAGGTGACCACAGAGGACCATGTGCCTTGCCATTGCAAGTCATGGATTGCCAGATTCTGACTCCTTGGGCTGACGGATGCAGTTCCAGGGGATCCTGACTACCTAGTACAGAAGGAGAATCCAGAGAGCCTCAGAGGGCCGAGGGAGGACGTGGGCAGAGCTTGGACATCCCAGAGGAGGCAGGGAGGCAGTCACAGGGACACGGGGGGGGGGAGGTCAGGGCCCACCAGGGTTCTCCCAGGAAGGATGTGGCTCGTCTTGGTGTAAACGAATGCAAGTCCCAGATCAACTGCACCGCCCGCCTTGGTTGGCCAAGATGGCAAAACCACTCCTGCTCTCTGCTGCGACACAGATGACCCCGCTGATGAAGTCACCCAGCCAGGCTCAGTCACTTTCAATCTGCCCCCAGCTCAGCAGAGCGCCCTGAGCCCGGCATAAAAAGAACGTGTGTAAGTATCTTGCCCAGCTCTGACTCTCTGAACGGAGTTCTTCGCTCTGTGAAGTGGAACTTCACTGTCTGGTCCCACACCGCCATTTCAAAGCCGCGTCCCTTGCTCTAGTATTTTCTGAGGCCTGTTTGTGGGGCTACGGCAAGCACAGTGGGGACACAGCTCATTGAAGTGACATGAGAGTGACCCAGAGGTCAGACTGGATGATGTGAGATTCTCAAAGGGCTGTGCAAGGGCCTGGGGACCCGGTGGCACCTTGGTGTGTCCAGTCCTCTCCGTGGGATGGAGATTTAAGCTGCATTTCCTCTCAACATCAATCCTGTTCCCAGCCTCTGACTGTTCCCTGTGAGTTACCAAAGCACGACCAGGAAAGGCCCCGAGCCCATCCAGCAGGATTGAAGATGTGGGATTTGGGTTTTTCTTAAAGCCACCTAAGTCCCTCTCTTCCCTGAAAGACCCTGCTGGACTGGAGAGAAGAGTTGCAGCAGGAACTTCGAAACTCTTGTCATTCCCAGCTTTGGGGAATTTGCGTCACGATGACATGTTATTCCCTCGCCAGGGAAATTGAGTCTGGGCTGCAAAGATAATGGGGATCAGTTTAGAAGTTCAGTCAAGAAGAGCTCTCTTCCCAACAGTCAAGTCTCTTCCTGGGGAACTGCTCCCCTGGAGATGCTCAGTTGCACACTGATTTAATATGGAATGCCCCATGGCGGGCACTGCTGGCAGCCAGGTAGATTGCCAAGAGGAGGATCGGACTGTACTAAGTGACAGGCCAAAGGAGAAGAAGCACACCTCGGTCTCATCAGTGATCTATCTCCATGCTTATCCTTCTCTGAAGGAGAATTTTCTGTTCTCTAAGGATGCAACATTTTTGTTCCCTTCAATGTTTGAAGCAAAAAATTTCCAAGCGGATAGTCTCCGTATAAAATGTTAATCAGAAAGATCTGTGTTCGCATTTCAATCGTTCAACGTTGTTACACGATATTAAAATGGATTGAATTTCCCTCCAAGGAAGAGAGGGAATTAAGTCACCCGATATGAATCCTATGAGGGGTAGGGTGGGCTTTGCCATGGCTCACTCCAGGAGCCATGTCACTCTTCTAGCGATGGCTTTCACCAGCCGCCCTCCCGAATCAGTCTCGCAGGGCAGGGGAGACGGGGAAATATTAGGTATGCTGAGTGCGAGCTGAAGTACAGCCAAATAGCATGCTTCCGAGGTGCCTGTCGCATGCGGGCACTCTGAAAGATGCAATTTCTCCATTTCCCAAACTCAACAATTCTTCAGCTGCACAGCGTCATTCCAATAAAACACTGGTATTTTATTCGTCTCTTCCTGAAGTACCATACTTTCATTTTGTAGGCGTCTCTAAATCACATCAATTCACAAAAGACCAATTTCTTGCTGCTGTAGTCAAATCAGATGTTACATGTGCATACACACACGCTGGGGTTTTTTTTTTCCTTTCTTCCTTTTGCTAGTTAGTCGTAGATTAGAGATCTGTAGTCTGAGTCACAGAGCTCCCTCAGGCAGGGAACAGGGCTAATGAATGCATGCTACATGCCCACCCTGCTCCACGGGCATCGGCGGTCCCCTCATCCCCTTCCCAGCTCGGGGCTCAGATCGCGCCTTCTCGAGGGAGCCTGTCTTTGTTCTGGGAACCCCTTTCTATCTCATCTTTGTAATTATTATTTTACCGAAACGCGAGGATGCTGATATCATCCAAACAGACTCCAAATGCAAGCGTCGTTTGTATTTCACGGAAAAAATCTTAGAAACCGAAAGGACTTCAAAGCCTGTAGTCAAGACCAGCTTAGCGCACACCGAGGGAGACGGAGGCTCTGGAGCCTAAGCCAGCACCCACAGAGCCTGGGCTCTGGATGTGATACCCTTTCCTCCACTGCAGGAGAGCGTTTTCTGTCAAGGGCCGAGTGCTAGATGTTTGGGACTTTGTGGGTTGTACTCAATCCCTGCTGCTTCTTAAAAAGTGATTTTTATAACCTTTAAAAATATCAAAACTGTTCTTAGATCCAGGGCCCTAAGAAAACAGGATGTAGAATGGATTCAGATCAGGACTATAACTTATCATCCCTTATTCTATTTATTAATCACAAATAAGGAGGGTATATTAGTCAGCAACCATCACACTGTGTAACAAAGGACCCGAAACTCAGTGACATACCACCATGAGTGTGTATTTTCATGCTCACAGTTCTGTGCCTTGGCTGAGAGACAATTTAGCACACATCTTATTTGGAGGCCCCGACCCAGGGGCAGTAAGTACTTGGGGCCTGTCCTTCTCATGGTACAGGTCCAAAAACTCCTAAAAGGGTCCACAGAATATGTGAAGACAAGTAGGAAACAGCTTTTTATCCAGTGCAGACTCATTTCACAGCCAGGGGAGAAAGCCGTTTATCATCAACATGTCCCTCCTCCCACCATCTGAACTCATCCTCTGACAAACACATGTGAACTCGTGTAGTCCGCACAGTATCCTTATGCAGTCGGGTGTTCTAGGAACAGACCGTGATGGAGAATTTCATGCAGGAACCTGGGGATACCTGCTGGAGAGCAAAGGTGTTGGGCTGTCGGGGGAGCTGAGCTGGGAGGAAGTTGCAGGAGGGTCTCAGTGTGCTCAGGGGTCTCTAGCGTGAGCAAGGAAGCATTTTCAGAATCGCCTGGCTACAGGCCAGAGAGCTGAACCTTTGTGCCCCCGCTTGGACAAGACGCTGTATAAGGACTGCCCTGGGAAAGGGGCATGGCCTGGGGCCATGCAGGCCTATTTGGCGAGGGCAAGTCTCAGGGAGACACTGCCAACACCCCCAGCATCTGGGACACAAGTGCTTCAGTCCTGAGGGGAGGTTCTGGGTGACAGGCTATATTATGTTACAGCACTTATCTAGTGAAGTCGGGAAGAAGTGAGATTGGGTTAAAATGGATCCCAACCAGAAGAGCAGAGGCACACAGAGGTAGAGTCACCAGGAGAAGACAGACAGGTGGCAATGCAGGCAGAGGTTGGAATTACCCTCAGGAACCAAGACCCCAGGACTGCCAGCCACCCGGGAACAAAGAACAGGAAGGGCTCTCTCCTGGGGCCGTCAGAGCGAGCAGGGCCGGTCTCCCCCTCAACCCAGCTTCCAGCTTCCAGAGCTCTGAGAACAGCCATGTCTGCAGGGTGGGGCAACCGCGCGTCCTGGTGACCTGCAAAGGCGATTGAGGAATCCGCAGGGGGGCGCCTTCCAGGGAGCAGACAGGAGCTGAAGCAGAATCTGTGCTGTGGACGGGCAGCCTCTCTTGTTGCCCAATTTCATCTGGACCTTCTTTCATCTCTGTCACCCTGTTGTCTCCTAGTCCTGATCATCCCTGTCTTGTTCAAGTGGGAAATTCCTCCTGGGTGCACTTTTCCCGGAAAGGGGATGAGGTTTAAGAGTCTGTCGGGCCCAGGCGAGCCCAATGACTTCAGGCCGAACAGAGGCCACTTTCACTCATCTATTAACTGCACCGTACAAAGCCCTTTCTGGTCTCAGTGGGTGCTCTCAGATGGGCAGAGAGGACTTGGGCTGAGCAGCTGCTGGATGGTTTGACCTTGTCCTGTCCACACAGCCATCAGGAGCCTTGGTGCCCTCTCCCCTTCCTTCCACAAGGATGCTTAGTCATGCCAGTCTGGTGGCTCTCATTTCGAGGGTACCTCACGGGTCCATGATTTGCCATCCTGGTTGTTCTGGGAGGCTGAACGCCCTGCCACTGCGCCACCTTCCCAGGATGCTCTAACTGCATTGCGTATCCCTGGGCCAACAGCGATTCCTCTAGTCGAAGGTGGTGTCTCCAAGTAGACCGTCTAGGTATTGTCTAGGCGGCTCTGTGTCGGCCAAGCTTTGGTGATGCCATAGGAAAACACAGAGCCCCTCCCGTAAGTGTGTCACGGGCATCAATAATACAAATACCCTCTGGGGGATGGACACTCAATGCTGTCCCCTCTTCACTCCCAAATCTGTGCTCACCAACAACCCCTGAAGGACTTAGCACACTTAGTATCCAACTCAAGTATCTGTGAAGACGTAAGGAGAGGGATATGATTTTCCTCAAAGACACTTATTAGTGACAGAAAAGAAAGCCATACCTTTACAGTGGAAGATGCCACCTCAACCAAGGGGTAAATTCATCTTTGGCAGTGTGAGATGCATCAGCAGTACCTCCTGATGCAGTGCACTGAGGACACGGTGTCCCTTTTTGTAAAATTTGACACATAATAATTACACATATTTATGGAGTGCACTGGTGTAATTTTACATATCATAACGTGTTGCTTTTGTGACTTACTAAAAATGCATGACCGAATAAAAGCCAGAGCATCAGACACATCCAAATTGAAGGGCATTCTACAAATAACGGCCTCACACTTTTGGAAAATGTCAGGGGCTAGGGGCTGGGGGTGGAGCGCAGTGGTCGAGTGCTTGCTGAGCATGGGCAAGGCCTTGGATTCCAGTTCCAGCTCTGAACACAGAGTTGAGGTTCTGAAAACTAAGGCCAAGGAAATGTTCTTGATGGAAAGAGAGGAAGGAATCACTAAATGCAATTATCTTGGTTTAGATCCTAGACCAGAAAGACATTAGTTGGGTAATTCAGAAAATATGAATAAAGTCTAGGAGTTAATCAATAGTATGATATCCATGTGAATTTAATAGCTTCAACCCTTGTGCTATGGCAGAGTTTTGTTTCTGCTATGGCGGGATACTCCACTGTGGTCCATTCATTCTGCTGAGCTCAACTGTGAAATCTAGCAACACACATACACACACACACACACACACACACACACACACAAATCTAAGGATCCTGCAAAGTAACCAAAAGCAGGTTGGTAGTGGAGGGGAGAAGACACTTGAAGTAACCCCAGTTACAGATACAGAGGAGGGTAGCTGGGACCAATAAAACCCCCAAAGAAACTCTGCCCTGTGGAAGATCTATTTGTTCACATTCTAAATCTACTTGGTCATTTCTGCACTTTCTCATTTTATACGCATACTCCTATCTTTTTTATTTCCTTAAAAGATATGAATCATGGTAATTCGTATTCTCTGATAATTCTGGCATTGGAATATTGGTGCGTTGGATATTTTTGCCCGTGGTTTCAGCCAGCTGGACCTTGGTGCCTCCATTTTTATTTTACGAATGAGGACTGTGAGCCATGATTCCACACCCTCTGGCAGGCGGACTTTTTTTTTGACGAGACTCTTTTGAAGACAGTTTCTGAAGGGTATTTATGTAGGTTTCCATCATAGATCTAGGAGACACCACCAACCCAGGATCTCTTTGAAATACATTCTCAGCCTGGAGGTTTCTGAGCTTGCCAGGTAGAGGGCCAACCTACACGAAGGCTAATTTGTAATTGCACCTTCAAAGGGAGACGTATCTGTTCCCTCCGCCAGGGCAAGGGCAAATGCTGGAATCTATGCTGTCCCTTATGTGGGGCAGGTTTATTCCCGGTTTATTTTTACAGTGACAGCATCGTCTAGAGATCACAGATCTATGTGGGGGTCTCTATGAGTCCCCCCCATTGAGCCCCGTGAACTCTCTCTTTAGACCCCCATAACTACAGGAGAATCAGAGTGGTTTCTGGCACAGGCCTCCAATGCCAAAGCCAAAACTCCAGCTATTTTATGCTCTTATTGCAACTTTCACTTTATTTTTAGCTTCTGAGATTTCTTAATTTATTGCCAGCTCAGAATTCTTTAAAATGCTTTAATACAGTATTTCTAGTTGTTTTAAACAAGAGGGTTATAAAATCTGCCACGCTGCAAGAAACAGATACAGCTTTATCACTGCTGACTCTGGACTGTATTTCCTGAATGTCCTCCCTGAATCGAGAACAGCCAGACCCGATGGCTGGTGTAGGTCGTAGATTCTATTACCCTCATGAAAGCCACGATTTTGATTTGTTGTTTTCCCTAGCCCAACCCAGAACTCTCGCCCAAGACCAACGGCATCCTAGCCACAGATTCCTGACTGTAGTACTTGCATCCTCTTGAGCTACCTATTTTCAAGATGTCCCACCTGGATTTCTCACATCAAAGTTCAGCTCAAGGGATGGGGCTGTAGCTCCGTGCCAGAGCACTTGCCTGCCATGTGTGAGGTGCTGGGTTCGAACCTTAGAACCACATAAAAAACTAATAAATAAAGGCATGCTGTCCATCTACGACTAAAAAAAGAAAACATTTAAGTGCAGCTCAATATCTCCTCCTGAAATGCCTCACATCATCTAGATTCTCTGGACAGTTTCCATTCTTTGCCATTTCACATCTGAGTTCCTCATTTCTTGCTGGTATTCTCGAAAACTCCTCCCGAGTGGTCTCCTTGCGCACTGACCTGCCCCTCCAGCCACAACCAAAAAGATCTTTCTAATACTAACATCTACTGACGTCTAGAGCTGTTGCAGATGCGTGTCCTTGCATCATGCCTACATCGGTGTTGACAATGACCTTCCAGCCAGAGGTGACATGTCACGTCCTTTCCTGTTCCTGCTTGGCCCCAGTGGCTGGTTTTCAGCAGTTGGACTTGTCACAGTCTGCCATGATCTGAGTGGTTCAGACATTGGAGGCTTGGTCCTCGGGGTGCCAGTGCTGAGAGGTGGGGACTTTAAAAGGCGGGGCCTAGCGGTGCAGCGAGTTGTCAAGTTACTGATAAGAGCATTGCTGTCAAAGAGCCAGAGCGGCCCTTCCCCACTGGGGCTCTCTCTCTGTCTTTCTCACGTGCTCTCCACCCCTGTGATGCCATCTGCCACGAGGTCCTCTGCAGAGTTCACTTGATGCCCTTGAACCTCTAGAATGGTGAACTAAACAAACCTGTTTCTTCATGAAGCAACCAGCCTCAGGTGTTTCCTTACAGTAACAGAAAACTGACTAAACAGAACACAAACAGAGGTGATGTGGATGCAGGTGAGAAGAGCTGTTTGAGAAGCCATTGTTCCCTCCATGTTCTCTGTTCTCAGCAATGTTGATCGAGTCAACCCCAGATATAGGAAGACTATATATTATTTTTCCGCCTGGTCAAAGCATAAGTAAGTTATAACTGACCTATAGAAATTGCATATATTTAAAGTAAACAATTGTTCAACATAGTCAAGTTGATCAACATGTTCGTTTCCTCACATGGTGACCTGTTTCTGTGTGTGGTGGGAACACCGACAACGCACCCTCTTGGCAGATTCCAAGCACCCAGTTCAGCATCACTGACTGCAGTCACAGTGCTAGGTGTTCTATCTAGAACTCACTCGACTTGCACAACTGAAGTCCTGAGATCTCGTAGCGGAGGAGCAACATCCCTCCACTTACCCTGCACATTTCGCCACGTTACAGTCCTCGCGTGCGTGACAGCCTGCCATAGTCACCTTCCTGCACGCGGCTTATCACGCTCAGTCTAGTGTCCTCTGGGTCCATCCGTGCTACTGCAAATGGTGTTGCAAATTCTTTTTTGAGACTTAATTATTTTCCATTGTCTATATTTATATACCACATTTTTATGTTTATCCACCAGTGGGAATTTATGTCATTTCTGTATCTTGGTTCTTGTGAGCAATGTTGCTGTGAACATGTGAGCCCACAATTATCTCTTCAAGATGGAAACTTCATTCCCTTTGGATACATGCACAAAGGCTGGATAACTGGATCGCAGGTGGTTCTCTCTCTAACCTGCTTTCCATAACAGCTGTAGCAGTCTACATCCCCACCAACTGTTCACATGCTGGCCAACACCGTACCTTTTGCCTTTTGGGTAACAGCCATCCCTACAGGGGTGGAGTGATACATCATAATGGCTTTCATTCCCAGTTCTTTTCATTCCCTTCTCAGTGCAAATGGAAGATTCACCAAGAAGCATCATGTGATGTATCAAGAGGCAACACACACAAAAAAAAATGTTTAAATTACTAAAATTATAAAGAGCATTTTGATGACCACAACTGGGTACATTAGAAGTAAATAAATATTAGACATCTAGAAAATGTTTGAACATGCTGGATTTAAGCAAGCGCTTTTGAATAACCTGTGAATCAATAAACAAGTTGTAAGAAAACGACACAATATTTGGGATCAAATGGTAATGAAAACAAGACACATCAACATTCACTGAAATCAAATAAAAAACAGTTGCTTGAAGGAAATTTATAGCTTTATATGCTTTAGTGTTTTCTTACATTGGAAAACAAAAATATAGAGAGTAAATAATTTATTCCACCTTCAGAAAGTCCAAAAAAAGAACAAATTAAACTCAGAGTAAGAAAAAAATAATAAAAGCAAAATAACCAAAATACCTGAAAACAAGACAAACAAAAGAGACAATAAAGTCACAATTGGGATGGGGGGGTGGGAATTAAATCAGTGTATTAGTATTAAGAAAAATCAAGAAAAAAAGACAGGGTTCATTCCCCAATTTCATGGGAGGGAAGGAAGGGAATCAGGGATCATCTATGTGGGGGAATGAAGGAAGATAGGAAGGTAGGAAGGAAAAAAGAAAAGAGAAAAAGACAATTTACGAACACGGACTAGCAGGAGAAACATTCCAACAAATCCTACAGACGATAAAGAGATAATAAAGGAGATAATATCGACAACTTATTGTCAACAAATTTGACCATGGACATAAATGCACAAATTCTTTGAAATATATAACTTGCCCATATTAATACACAATGAAAGAAAAACATAATAATCACCCCTATGACTACTGAAAATACTGACTTTGAAATCAAAACTTTCTCAAAAAGAAGCCTCCTGATGTAGGGCTTTACCTGTGAATTCTACCACACATTTAAAGAGGAGAGAGAGGGTGGTGCTGAGCCTACACAGACTCTATCACAATGTGGAGCATAAAGGCAAAACTTCTAACTTAGTTTATGACGTTAACTTATGAAACCCATGTTATACTCCCGCCGATCAAGATGGAGACAAAAGAAAATAAAACCACATGCCAATACCCTCCCAAGTCCAGATGCAAAGTCCTTTAGAAAATATTAGCAAACCAGGTCTGTCGACAGGTAAAGGGATAAAACTTCACGATCCAATGAAGTCATCTCAGGACTTGGAAGTTTACTCAATATGTTAAAATCAATGTCGTTCACCATCAAGAAAATGCATGAGAAAAGCTACAGGGTAACCTCAATAAGAAGCAGTAAATCATTGGAGAAAATTTAATGTTCACTTGTGATAAAGACTCTTAGCATACCAGGCCCCGACAGGAGCGTCTCGGTATGATACGGGACATCGTAGCAAAACCAAGGTTGGCCTCAGGCTTAGCGTGGAAGGCTTTCATTCCTTCTTCCCTCCCACCTGGAGCAAGAGGACCGTGCCTGCACCCGTCACCTCTATGCAACAGAGCCCTGGACGCCTTACACAGACAACAGAATAACAAAGAGAAATAAGAGGCATTTAGATTGAAAAGAAAAAGTAAAAAATGCTTCAATTTGCAGACAGCATTATTGTGTACCTAGAAAATCATAAGTATTATATTAAAAAGCTACTATCACTGCTAAATGAATTATCAAGATCAGAGAATGCAAAGTCTTTATGTAAAAATGAATTTTATTCCTAGAGGCCAGTGAAAAAGTATTGGAAGATATTTTTTTAAAAAAATGTACCATTTATTATAGCATCAAGCAACTCAAAATTTATGGGAATAAATTTTATAAAATGTGCGAAAGTACTGTACACTAAAACCACACAGTATTTCTTAAAGAGAATAAAGAAGATTTAAATAAATGGAGATATATATCTTATTCATGGATTGGAAGACCTGATATTGTTCAATACCAGTCCTGTCCAGCTTGATTCACAGATTCACCTCAATCTCAAACAAAATTCCATGAGGCTTTGATGTAAAAATTGATGAGTTGAACCTAGAATCTGTATGAAAGCATGAAATATCACAAAGAGTCAAAATGATTTTAAAAAGAAAAATTAGTTGGAGGAAGTATGAAACATGATTTTGACCATCACTTAGAGACGTAGTTGTAAATAAAGTATAGAATTGGTGTATGGATTAATGGAGCAGAATACGGAGTCCAGAAATAGACTCACACATCATAACTAACAGGTTTTTACACAAATGCCCAAGCAATGAAGTGGAGAGAATTCTTACAACTGAATAGAAACACATAAAGAGAAGATTTTTGATGAACAAATATTTGATCATTCTATAAGACACATAAATAGCCAATGAGAAAGTTAGAAGATGCTCAGTGTCATCAGTCATCAGAAAGATCTAAATTTTATGGAATCAATCCAGGTAACCAATAATGGATAAGTGGACAAAGAAAGTGTGGTATATCAACACAATGGAATATTAGTCAGCCATAAAAAATGAAATCTCGGCATCTGCAGCAATGCGGATAGAACTAGAGGAAATGAAGATAAGGGAAATAAGCCAGATATACCAAGACAAGGACTTCTCAATCTCTGTCATTAGAGGGAAAGTTTTTAAAAACTCAACTGGATGCAGAATAGTGGTTACCAGAGATGGAGATGGCGACAGAGGAGGTCAGATAAAGGGAGGCTGGAGTTGGTCAGCGAATGCTGATGCGTGTTTAGAAAAACCTGTTGAGCTTCATTGATGTGAGCAATTAATTCATGTTAATCGAGTTAAAATAAAGTAAATCACAATGAAATATCACTTCATCATCCCCAGAATGGTTAAAAATGAAAGAACTGGATATACAAGTCTTTCTGTTACCCCAAGGGGAATGACAGAGACTCTCTCCTGCTCACAGTGCGGGTTCTTTGGACCACAGTGTAACACACAGACGTGAGTGTCCTGGGCCCACTTCATTTGGCCCGCCGATGTTTGACAACGATAAAAGGTCAACCTGACAGAAAGAGTGTCCCTGTGGCCCGTGGCGTGGCGCTGGGGCAAACAGGACAGCCACCTGAACAGAAAGGGGCCTCAGTGTCGACCTCACTCCACACACAGGCATGAATCTGAAGGGTCTCAGAGGCACCAGCAGAAGGGCCACACCAGGAGGTTCTGGGAAGGAACAGCAGGAGAAGATCCTCAGAGCCCCGCAGAGCGCCTCACCGACTGCAGAAGCACATCAGGAAACATGGACGGGCTACAGTTCAATAAAAAACTAAAGCTCCTCAAAGGATGTCATTAAAAAGGAGGACCTAGACACCGACTGGGAGAGAATGTGTGCCTCACGCAGATCTAGAAAGGTCCCTGTAGGTCCCTGCCTGGCCTTGCAGTCCAGCTCCTGGGTGTGCACCGGAGGCCTAGTTGGCAGTGACCACGAGGGTCGGGGACAGGTCAGGAAGCGGCTGCTGCAATGACAACATGGAGCTGAGGAGGGCCCGCCGGTGGCCTGCAAGCCCACCCTGGAAGTCCAGCCACGAGAGGCCACCTGCTCATGGGAAGCAGCAGGTGGTTTCCCCCGGGGAAGGAAAGAGCGGGAGAGAGGAAGGAGCGGCCCAGAACGGGGCCCAGAACGGGGTCGGGGGGACGTGGTGCAGGATGAAGGGCCTGGTTCCTTGTTTGGGATCGAGGACGAGGGTCCCGACGTCTCCGTGAAGCACTGAAGATCAGTGTGGTTTCAGGTGAGTCACAGCAATAAAAATAAATAAGCAAAACCTGAGTCCCCCAGGTGGCCTGGAGGATGGCCACCTGGACTTCTCTTGACCTCCCTGGCCTTGTCTTTTGTGGGACTCTGGGCACAGGTTTGTGTCTGTCCACCACAGGTGCTGGCTCTACAAATGGCCCTGCATGTGCTTCTGGGAAAACCAAATCCTAATTCCACCAGCCCCCAGGAGCACACCACCAAGACCCCAGACCCCTCCAGGTGGGCCCTTAGTCCCGTCCTCTCTTCTTTCTGTCACTCAGTCAACACTCTGTGGACAGCCACTGTGTGTCAGGTGCTGTTCCAGGCACTGCGTCTCCATCATCAAATGAGACAAGCCCTCTGCTCTGCCAGAGCTTGTGATCTAGGGCGAAAGACAGATCAGGAACAGGAAGCAAACTAAAAGAGGTCCCCAGTGAGTGACAGGTTGGCAGGGCAGTGAGTGACAGGTTGGCAGGGGCACCTGGACAGGGAATTTAGGGAGAGACATTCGGCGAGGGCACCTTCAAGCTATGGAGGGAGCAGTAACAATGTAAGATGCCGGTAATCCCAGAAGCTTTGGGAGGCTGAGGCAGGAGGATCACAAGTTCAAGGCCAGCCTCAGCAACTTAGCAAGGCTCTAAGCAACTCAGTGAGACCCTGTCTCAAAATAAACTACAAAAACGGCTGGGGACGTGGCTCAGTGGTTTAGCACCCCTGGGTTCAAGAGGGAATTCCTCGCCTAGAAAAAAGAAACTGTTTTGAAGCATGAGAGGAAGAGCAGCAGGAGGCAGGCAGTCAATGACCTGCTGTGGGTCAGCCAGAGGTCAAAGACCTGCTGTGGGGTCAGCCAGAGGTCAAAGACCTGCTGTGGGTCAGCCAGAGGGACAGGTAGGAAGCTCAGCGGAGGCAGAGGAGGCTAGATTATGCAGGAGCCCAGGTTTCATTCACTTATAAGCAGAGAAGTGTCCTGACCTGCTTTAGGTTTGAAGTGACCCCTGGCCATCACGTGGGAAGGGCCTCATAAGGGCAGGTGTGGAAGCGATTAGGCTGGGGGAGGCTCCTGTAGATGTCCAGGCGAGAGCTGATGACCATCTGGACCCGGAGAAAGCAGTGGGGACGGGAGCCTGTCCACAGAGTCACCAGGTTGAAGAATCTTGGCCACGCCCATACCTCAGACAGTCCATGGACATTGGACATCTAATGGCAGATTCGCCTGACCTTGTGGTTCCCGGTAGCTAGGGTCATGGTCATGCCGTGGCCCTGACTGTGCCTGAGCACAGAGACTACAACAGCAGCCTCTGACCTCACCAGCCCGTTCCTCCTCTGGGCTGGGTTCATGCAGCGTGGCTCCCTGTGTACCTGCAGCCCAGCAGTGGGGACACTGAGTGGCCACTCTCCCTGAACTCCACTGGAGTGACATGGCTCTGTGCCCAGGTCTCCCATTCTCCTCGAGGGACCAGGAGGCCAGCCCGGCCATGTCCTTCCTCTGGGAAAGGCAGGGGTGGACAGCACAAGTCCAACCAGGCGGAGCCCTTAGCAATCTCCCTCCAGGGCCACGTGTGCTAACTACTTTTGGTCAAAGCAAGACCCCAAGTCTACCCTGGAGTCAGGGACCAAGGATCTGTCCTGCCTCTGTACAAAAGGAACTGGAAAGTCACATGGCTAGCCGGTCCCTAGAGGAGAGCAAGAGACATAGACCAGACCCAAGTCACCACAGCGGGCTCAGTCTAGACCCGCCACCCGTCTCCTCCAGCTACAGGGTGCCCTGGGGCAGTCTTCCATGCCCACATCCCGGCTCCTGACTTTGGCAACAGTCAATACAATTGCTGTTCCCGTGTGCTGGACCCTCCCCGCCTCATCAGCTGTTCCGTAGTGACAAAAGGCCTTAGCCCTTTCACCAGGCAGGAGCTCTCCGTCAGGGGAATGGGAAGGCCACGCCGGGGAGGGTCAGGCCAATGGCAAAGGGATATTTTGGACACTTCCTGCAAATGCGCTAGGAGAGAAAGAAAGTTGGTTTTCTCCTTTGGGGAAAAAAGCTGTTCCAGTCCTTTATTTGTTTTGATAGCGAATCTATGCACAAAATAACGTGCAAAATGGGTGTTACATAAACAAGTCACAGCAGTGCCGAGTTCCCCCATCGTGAGGCTCACTGAATCAACGAAATGGCCCATGCATTCCCCCGTGGGCCCAGAGCAAGCGGAGAAGAGTCCTTGAAACGGAGGCTTCTGTGTGTGCATGAGCGTGTTGATGTGTGTATTTAACATTCATCCCACAAACATTTATTATACACTTGTTCTGCGGAAAACATTATGCAAGTGCCGGGCTGCAGAGAGAGGGGGAGAGGACAGCTTCTGCTCTCCTGGGCGCTTTCCTTCCTGGGGAGGAAGAAAACGGTGTAAACAGGTAATTGTGATGCAAGGCCTTGTCCTGTGGGATGTGTGCCTGTGTGCAGCTCTGAGCAGCTCCCGC
Source organism: Ictidomys tridecemlineatus (assembly GCF_052094955.1). NCBI lineage: Eukaryota > Metazoa > Chordata > Mammalia > Rodentia > Sciuridae > Ictidomys > Ictidomys tridecemlineatus. The sequence continues at coordinate 119,584,720 of NC_135486.1, forward strand.
CTTGCAAACATGCCTTCAAGGTCCTCTGATCCAAAGCCCCTTGATGCCCAAGCAGTAGAGGTCACTGGGCGACTGGAGCAGTGGGAGCCAGGTGGGCAGGGCTTGCAGAGGAGGCTGAGGACAGGGCCTTCCCGTCCCCACTGGCCCACCTTGCCTTCTGGGGGAGATGAGTGTGGTCTAGGGAGGAGGCAGGCCAGGGAGTGGGGGCCAGGGAAGGAGTGATAGGAACCAGGGAGCTTCAGGCCCCCCACCCCACCCCCTGCCGGAAATTCGCCTTCAATATCCCAAGCCCTATCAGAAGGTGGGGAGGGCAGAACCTCTCGGGATCCGGGTCTGGCTTCACAGAGTTCTGAGCCCGATCTCCAGGTGCCAGGCCACTGCCATGAGGCCCTCAGAGGGCTTTTGAGGTGCACCAGCCCTGCAGAGCCCTGGACTGTCCCTCCAGCACCTCAGTTAGTGCTTCTCGTATTTTCCAAGGCCCTGACCTTCTGGAGTCAAGGTGGGGCCCTGGACCAAGCCTCCGAAAGTGCTCCAGTATCTCCGAGGTGTCCTGGCATTTAGGTGTGGCTCGGGGGCCACGCCTGGGAACACTTTCACTTTGTGTTCTGCAGATCAGAGCAGGTGAGGACTGTAAACCAGGGCTAGCCAAGTGTTTTTTGCATACCCACTTTCTGTTCATGAAATTCTGAATCATTGGAACACAGGGAGTGCCCACAGGGACACAGCCCTGCTCTGATGCTCCCAAGATTCATGTTTATTTCACTTATTCATATGTTAATGGAATCACTTATTCAACAAATAATGATCGCTCCAATCACTGACCTATAAAAGTCAATTTGATAAAAATCTTACAAATTCTAAGACTGAAATACACACATGGTTACCCAGGTATTTCTATTTGTTCCCTAATTGCAAAACCTTGGAGTTGTCACAGCCAAGTAGCACAAGGTGGGTCCCTTGAAGCCACAGAGCACAGGCGTTCACAGTCCCGGCCACCAGGGACAAGCTGGTGGCTGGCCTCACCCCCTGAGAGGTCTGGGAAGAGTCTCCTCCGTTTCTTTCTTAGCTTCTACTGTCCCCGTCAGTCGCGGGCTGACGGCAGAATGCTGCAGCCTCTCTGTGTCCTTCCTTTCTGAAGGCATGCTGCTGTCCACACTGGATACCCATTTTCCACCCTAATAACTTCATTTTAACGTGGCTGCATCAGCCAAGACTGTTTCTAAATAAGGTCACATTCACCGTGCAGAGAGTCAGGACTGAAACTTGCTTGTGGAGGGGACACATTTCAACCCAAAGATGGAAAAGGCAGGCTCTGGTTGGTCTTCAAGAGGCGATCACGAATTTGTCTTGAAAGATGAGCCGGACAAGGGAGAAAGGAAACATCCCCAAAGAGGGAACCCAGCTGCTCCCGAGTTCAGAGGCGTGAGAGAGAAGCATGTTCACGGAGCGGCAGCGGGCAGTGTGGCAGAAGGGCAGGAGTTGCAGCAGTTTGCCTCCAAGACCAATGACGCTCATTCCCAGCTGTAGGCACAGAGGCACCGGCCATTCTCCCATCAAAATGGAGTCCATTTGCTGTGTCTGAAAGCAACCTTCCAAAATCCTAAGTTGAAACCCAATAAGGGGGTATTAAGACGTGGGACCTGTGGGACATTATGAAGTCCTCAGGAGGGGACACATGCCCTTGCAAGAGATGCCCAAGAGAGCTCGCTCACCCCTTCCACCAGGTGAGGACAGAGCAGAAGCCACCGTCTGTCACCAGCAAGCCAGTCCTCATCAGAACGGCGTCTGCGGGTGCCTCGTTCTTGAACTTCCCATCCTTGAGAACTGTGAGAAACTTCTGTTGCTGCTCAGCTACCGGCTCCATGATGTTTTGTCACCACATCCAGAACAGACCAAGGCACTCGTCTCCCCTTCCTGGGGTCTGAGTTGGGTTTGGTGACTTGATTTGACTTCTGTGTCTTCTGAAGCAATGTGGTGATCTTGTTACTCCTGCGTGGGTCTTCTGGAACCTCGCTCTTGGAAGCCACTGCCGCCTCCATTACACCTAGACCAGCACCTGCCCAGAGCAGGCTCCCAGTGTTTGTTGAAGAGTCACCTACTTCAGAGACCAAAGAGGTAACAGGGTTTTATCCAGTTTGCAGGATGTGGAAACCAGCAGTCTTAAGGACCAGGAGTGTGGGGATCCTGGGGGAGAATTTAAGAGATGGAAGTCTCAGCCCAGACCAGTTAGAGAAAGAAGCAGGTTCTACAGGGACCAACAGGGCTGACCCACTGGAGGGACCTGGGAAGTGGTGGTCCCCAAGCAAGCAAAAAGAAAGCTCAGAGGCAGAGAAGGAGACATTGCTGGGAGAGGAGAGGCTGTGGCCATGCCCTGGAAATGCAGGAGACGCCTCTGGAGACTGTGGTCCCACCCAGGGAGCTCCAGGCGGACCTCTAGAAACTCCCTCGCAACCTACTGCGTGTCTCTTCCCTGTCCCCGTTTCTCACTCTGCTATACCCCTCTCCTTTTCTCTCTTTTCCTTTTCAATTTTATTATTGCAAAATAAAATGCAAATGCAGAAAAGTGCACAAAATGTGGTTCAGTGAGAAACCCTGCAACCAGCACCAAGCCAAGGACTCGATCTGGTGCTGGACACAAAGTCAGCCCCACACCTTGACATTGTGGACTGTCACCCTGAGCCCCACAAACAGGTACAGTTATAGTGTGTGGATTAAAAAGGAAACACAAGCTTATCTCTAGAAAAGAAAAAATAGAAATAAAGGTCAGCACCAGTGTCCCCAGTGTCCTCATGTCCCCTCCCAGGGCACTCCCTCCTCCTTCCCAAATGCCTGCCTGGCTTCTAGCCCGATGCTCTTGCTTCATCGTTTACATTCCTTCCTGTTTTATTTTTGTACTTCCGCCGCGTGCTTCTTTCCCTCTCTGTCCAGTGGTTACTGGACTCTTTCTTTGACCCTCTGTAGCAAGTCCTCCAGAGAAGGAGGAGGGAGAGCAATGGCTGACAAGTCTGAGTCACAGGGGGGAGAGAAGGGCTGGCAGTCCCAGCACCGGCAGGAGGCAGTGCGCTGGAGGCCCAGGGAAGCTGTGGTGCCGTCCCGTCCCACCAGGTGTCTCTCATCCCAGCTCCTTCACTTCCATCTTTATTTTCTGTGGAGGTCCCCGTGGATTTGATAAGTCCCATCCTACTAGGCAGAAAGCTCTGCTCCATCTACTAACTGAGAAATCAATCTCCTCCAGAAACACCCCACAGACACACCCAGAATAATGCTCACCAAATATCTGGGCATCTCGTGGCCCAGTCAAGTCAACGCTCCAAATCAGCCACGCGTCCTCCTTCCTGTACTTCCACAGGTACCCCTCTTGGCTGGCCACTAAATGAGGTGGAAAATATACGTTTACTCCCTGAAGATCAAGACTCACTTTCATCTTTCTGTCTAGAAGATAGAACATCTGTATAACATCGCTTTCTGTATACACCTCCTTTCTGGAGGAATCAGTGCCTCAGATTCTGGACAATGTTTCCATCCTTCAGTTCTGCTCAGCCCTTCTGTGGCTCATGTGCTCAGGGTCAGCTCTGCCCACATCTGGCTCTTCAGCATTGGCCAGGTATCTCCCCACCCCCTCCTCTTCCTCCTCCTCCTCCTCCTCCTCCTCCTCTTCCTCCTCCTCCTTCTCTCCACCTCCCCATCTCTCTCCCTCGCTCCCATCAGTAGGACCTGTCAACATGGAATCCAAACATATCCTATAATTAGTTTCATTTTTTTCTCATGAGAAAAGACAAGCAAATGATGGTTTAGACATGATTCTAAGTTATCAGCTTGGAATCAGCAGTTTTCTCTCTTGGAGTATTTGATCTGTCCACTGAAGCCCTATGTCATGATTTTCTCCCTGTCAACTAAAGGTAAAGCACAGCTAGTGCTCTTGTTCTCTAGCCTCAGCTCTAGGGCCCCAGGGGGTTCTTGGCACTGGGAGCTCCTGTTTCCTACACTTTACTCTCAACACTGCAGCCATTTTATATATAAATCTAACCATGCCACCCCCAACTCCCTCAATGACTTCTCACGTCACTTATAATGAAACCCAAAGGCTCTGCCACTGCTGAAGGCCCCAGGGACTCTGGCCCACCTTCTTCTCACACCTCGCCCTCCTCCACTCCCCCTGACTGGCTCCACCCTCGCCTCGCCCACCTCTGCCAGCCGGAAACACACATCAAGGTGGCGTCTCAGAGCCACGGCACTTGGTATCCAGACTGTTCAGTTTTGAGAACTGAACTTTATTTAAAATCCCATTCTTGACATACTTATTCAACACAGGTAAAACCTGGAAGAAATTCATCTATGCAGACAATCCAATGGACTTTTAGTGAGTCATTAAATTTGTAAAACTACAGAAATAACAAAAATCATGAATTTACCCTCAGGAAGCACACAACCTAGTGGATGATAGGTTAATAAACAACTAGTGTAGAATAACAGATGCAGCTGCAGGAAGACCATCTCTCTCAGGGAGCACTGTCCCTTGCTGGAGCACTGTCCCTTGCTGGAGCACTGTCCCTTGCTGGAGCACTGCCCCTTGCTGGAGCACTCCCCTTGCTGGAGCACTGCCCCTTGCTGGAGCACTACCCCTTGCTGGAGCACTGTTCCTTGCTGGAGCACTCCCCTTGCTGGAGCACTGCCCCTTGCCGGAGCACTGCCCCTTGCTGGAGCACTGTTCCTTGCTGCAGCACTGCCCCTTGCTGGAGCACTCCCCTTGCTGGAGCACTGTCCTTTGCTGGAGTACTCCCCTTGCTGGAGCACTGCCCCTTGCTGGAGCACTGTCCCTTGCTGGAGTACTCCCCTTGCTGGAGCACTGCCCCTTACTGGAGCACTGTCCCTTGCTGGAGCACTGCCCCTTGCTGGAGCACTCCCCTTGTGGAGCACTGTCCCTTGCTGGAGCACTGCCCCTTGCTGGAGCACTGCCTCTTGCTGGAGCACTGCCTCTTGCTGGAGTACTCCCCTTGTGGAGCACTGTCCCTTGCTGGAGCACTGCCCCTTGCTGGAGCACTGCCCCTTGCTGGAGCACTCCCCTTGCTGGAGCACTTCCTCTTGCTGGAGCACTCCCCTTGCTGGAGCACTGCCCCTTGCTGGAGCACTGCCCCTTACTGGAGCACTGTCCCTTGCTGGAGCACTGCCCCTTGCTGGAGCACTCCCCTTGTGGAGCACTGTCCCTTGCTGGAGCACTGCCCCTTGCTGGAGCACTCCCCTTGCTGGAGCACTTCCTCTTGCTGGAGCACTCCCCTTGCTGGAGCACTGCCCCTTGCTGGAGCACTGTCCCTTGCTGGAGTACTCCCCTTGCTGGAGCACTGCCCCTTACTGGAGCACTGTCCCTTGCTGGAGCACTGCCCCTTGCTGGAGCACTCCCCTTGCTGGAGCACTTCCTCTTGCTGGAGCACTCCCCTTGCTGGAGCACTGCCCCTTGCTGGAGCACTGTCCCTTGCTGGAGTACTCCCCTTGCTGGAGCACTGCCCCTTACTGGAGCACTGTCCCTTGCTGGAGCACTGCCCCTTGCTGGAGCACTCCCCTTGTGGAGCACTGTCCCTTGCTGGAGCACTGCCCCTTGCTGGAGCACTCCCCTTGTGGAGCACTGTCCCTTGCTGCAGCACTGCCCCTTGCTGGAGCACTCTCCTTGTGGAGCACTGGTTGGAGAAGCACATGTGATCTGGAGCCCTGCATGGCTCTCTCTGGTTGAAAGCAATGTCCACAGCTGGATAATGACAAAAATGGAACAAGGAGACAAAGGGGTTCCAAAGCCAGCCTACAGGATTAAGCAGGCATAGGGGGCTCCACTCCCAGGAAAGACCAGAGCTTGCAGGTCAGCTTCACGGAAGCCGGTATATTTGAGTTCTAGCATTTGGGGTGAATTTTCCATCTGTCTTCTGAAGTCACCTATCTGACCCTGCATGCCATCTACTTTCCCCTCATGGCCTTTACCATGGAAAACAGGTCTAGAGTCCCCTTGCCTGAAAGCTCCGGCACCTTAGTCCTGAGTCCAGTTGTACTGATGGCCTGCCTGCTGTCTGCTGGCCTGTTGTTCCTTATCTCACCACAGGCCTGGTAACTGTTAAGACCAGGCATGGTAGGCAGGTCAGCAGGCACCCAGATCAGCATTCCTTCCGCTGTGGCTCTGGTGTGGGGTTTGTGCTAAGGGGGTCTGGGTTTGAATCATCACCATTGCTATGGCTACCGTCCTGCGCTCAGGTTCCGGTCATCTGGCTGTCTCCAGGGACAGGATGTGGGCTGGTCTTCAGGTCTCCCTCCATGTCCACCCTCCGCCTGACTTCAGCTCTCCCCACTTGGCCGGGGGCTTCCTTTTGCACTGCTCCCCATGGGGAACCCATCTCATCCCTCTCCCGCTGCACCCCACTGTGCCTTTACCCTCCTGTTGATTTCTACCCAATCCGTATCAGGACGGTGGGGGGGGGGCTGCCTGATCCCTTTGATTCTGATGAAGCCTTGGTTTGGGCCAGGCGCTGAGTCCCAGGAGTATTATTTTTTTCCTACTTTCCAAATGGTAGGACCCTATCAATCATTTATTCCTACTCCAAAGTTTGAGCTTTTAAACTCTGTTCCTATTCCTGGCCCCCAGCTACCATGAGTTGCCCTCAGGCCCTTGGGCTAGATTTTTCTAGTCTACCTGATGCCAAGGGATCCTTTTGTTCCTTGGTGGAGGCAGGATGGGTCTGGGTGATCCCCTCAGGCAGCCTCCGGCAGCCTCGTGTTAGGTTCTCTCTCTTCCCTCTCGGTTTCTCCACGGCCTGTCACTGCCTCAACCCACTCAGCAGTCCAGGAAGACAGAGGAGCTGAGCCTCATGATTCTCCCCAAATACTCATCCAGCAAACATCAACGGCGCTCCTCCAGCCGTGCTGGTGCGCGAACCTGCTCTGTGGGTGCAGACGGGCCTCAGAGGCTCCCAGGACTTCGTGCTCCGGGGGCATTGGTATTTTGGTCACATACCGACATGATAAATAATCTGAACCGGCTTTCTCAGGTGCAATATTTACGGTTTGGTGGGAAGCAAAGAGCCGTCAGAGGCAATGGGTAAAAGCTAATTTACTGTAATGTCACCCTGGATATACAGCAAATAGCTGTAAACAAGTGTGTACAATATAATTAAAAATATGATAACATTATAAAATAGGATGATGGCTAGTTAGAGGGGAAGATCTATCAAGCAGGAAGATGTGTATATCACTTGAAATATTGCCCCAATTACTCCAAGTCATCAGCCCAGGCTCGTCATCTCGAAAACAATCCTTACAAATGCAGGCTTCAAATGACAAGCTCTGTTCATTTCCGTGCTCGGTTTCCTTCCGCTCCATCTGTGCCCGGGAATTTTCCTTCAGTGTCTGTGGAACAAAGAGCCGCAGGACAAGGAGAAGAAGACTCAGATTTGAAACCGTACCCTGTCTCCTCCCAGGTCCTCAGTGGACCTCAGCGTGGAAGTGAGCGGGGGGAGCACCCCTCAGCCCCTCTGTGCACAGCACCCAGGGAGGTTGGGGGTGGGGGGCAAGAGCAAGAGGAATGGCTCGTTAATAAACACCATCAGCTTTCCCCTCCAGCCCCACAGATAACGCAAGCCTTGGGCCGCCACCTGCTCAGACCGGCGCCCAGTGGAGTGAAACCCCAAGGCTTCCTTGCGATCCCACAAGAGAATAAAGATGGCCTCCCTGGCCATGTTGTAGGGTTCTGCTTGTCTGTTTCTCAGCCCTGCGTGGCAGCCCTTTCCAAATGATGCTCCATCTGTGCACAAGGAATCCAAGAACATTCTGCTGTCTGTATAACTGATTAGAACAATTTAAAAAAAAAACCTGACCCGAAGCTAAATAAAAGGCAACTTGACAGTCACCTGGAAGTTCTGAATGGCCCTCCTCATGCGTCTCCCTGTGTTTGACCTCAGGATCCTCCGGCTAAGAGTCTTTTTGTCCCCACCAGTCATGACCTCAACACACAGACACAGTAGCCTCTACTCCGTTCCCGGCTCTCAGTCAGACAATCAAATTGCAAAACCCATGTGTTTTCACTTTTCTAAAGTGGTTTGTGGAAACACTATTTTCCGATTGATTCGATATCTAGAACTTTCTATCATTCATTTCCGTTGTATGTAATTTCCCCAAGTAAATTGTATTGGCCCAGGTCCTCCAGGAAAGGCCAGGTCCTCCTGGCCTCCGTGGTTTGCTCATTTGCAAGGTTTCCTGATCAGCCAGTTTCTTGCTGCCTCCTGACTGCACACAAATCCTGAATGAAAACACAGGACGCATCTACATCATGACTTACCAGAATGTTCTTTCACTCACTCCAATGTCACCGGCACTCCCTCTTCCAATCAGATTCACCTCCTCCATGATACCTTCCTCGCTTGCCCTTCTTCAGCTAAGTTCATGTTTTCTAGTCATATGCTGCTTAACAATGGGGATACAGGGCTGGAGATGGAGCTCAGTTGGCAGAGGGCTTGCCTCCCATGCACAAGGCCCTGGGCTCAATTCCCAGCACCACAAAATACAAGACAATTATAATAATAATGGGACTACAGTCTGAGAAATGCATCATTGGGTGATTTGTTGTTGTGCAAGAATCATAGAATGAACTTACGCAAACTAAGATGTCTACAACCTCACTAGATGGTGTAAGCTTAACCACTGCTTTATGTGCCATCCATAGTGGACAGAAATGTCATTATGTGACAGATGATTGTGATTATAGTCAGAAGCAGCAAGAGCTAAGTTAACAATTGGTATTTTTTATATCTTCCCACAAGATTTAATATTTCTTGAGAAAAAAGGATCAATGTTTGTCACCTTAATATCGATATAAGTGTAGGGTCATGATAGACACTTGATATATTCTTGATTTAATAAAGTAGAGACAATATTTAGCAATTGTTGGATAGATATTCGAAAGCCATGTGAAAAAAGCTTTCTAGCAATGAATATTAGTTAAAAATAAAAAAGAATGAACATATGTGTCAACAAGGGTCCAAACCAGGCACCACCAGGAAATGGGCATCCTGTTAACCAAACCCTAGCTTTGGACTGAGGTTTTTTAGAATCTATTATTGATGAGAGAGGAAATGATAGACATGGAAATCAGGTAGAGTAGATAAGAAGAACAAGAGCTAATACTCAGTGCATGACACATGCCAGAGAGAATTCAGAGTAGTTTACATGAATTAATTTATTTAATCTTCTGAGGTTTATTACTCAATTTTTAAATAAAGAAATCAAGAGATTATTCAAGTTGTTTAAGATCATGTAGCTCTTAAGTGGTATCTAAGTCCATTTGTGCTACTATAACAAAATAACTGAGACTGGAAGTTTTATGAAGTAGAAAAATTTATGTCTCACAGTTCTGGAGACTCAAAAGCCCAAGTTCAAGATGTCAACAACTTCAGTATTTGGTGAAGGCCATTCTCTCTACTCCTAATATGGCATGTTATTGCTGCATCTTCCCATGGCAGAAGCAGGGAATGCTTTGTCTTCACATGGTAGAAGGCAGTAGGGGTAAAAGGAGACAAACACTGTGTTCTCACTTGGCAGAAGAGGTAAACACTTTCTTCTCATATAGCAGAAGAGCAGAAAAGAGGAACACACTCCCTCAAGTATTTTTATAAGGACCCTAATCCCATCCATAAAGGCCCCAGCCTTATGATTTAATCACATCTAAAGGGCCCCCTCTTGATACTTTCACACTGGAAACTGAGTTTCAACACAAGAATTTGAAGGGACATATACAGATCCTGCAGGGCTAGATTGCTTCTCAGCATACATATGACTGATATCCTAAAGAACTAAACAACAGGGCCCCAAATTAAAGGAATAAATCAAGAAAATCTGTGAAATATAAATGATTTGGATTATGTACTAAAAGTGTATACCACATTCCTGGGGGTGTGTGTCGGGGGTTAATGCCAAATCAATGTCAGTCAGACAATCAAATTGCAAAACTTCAAAGAAAAAAAAAGAAGTAAAATCACAGAGGAAAAGATACTAAGCTTCTCCTATAAAAAGAAAATATGATCTCCTATCACTCCAAAGTTTGTCACTAGAAAACAGTTAACCAGTAAGAGTAAAGTATCCGTCACAAAGTTTATATCCAACCAAACTGTCATTTGAGTCAAAAATGACAAATATAAACAAATACGATAAATCCAGGTTCTGTAAATGTTTGGGTAACGTGTTTCCCCAAAGCCTTTCTTGAAAAGTTGTCAAAGTGCAACCTCTAGCCAAGAAAACAAATGATGAAATTTTGGCAAAAATACTAGAATTACGCATTAAATGCAATTTACTCCAGGACTAAACTTAACAATAAAAAAAGTCGGGGCTGGGGATGTGGCTCAAGCGGTAGCGTGCTCGCCTGGCATGCGTGAGGCCCGGGTTCGATCCTCAGCACCACATACAAACAAAGATGTTGTGTCCGCTGAAAACTAAAAAATAAATATGAAAAATTCTCTCTCTCTCTCTTTAAAAAAAAAAAATAATAAAAAAAAATAAAAAAAGTCACAGACCATGAAAACTTAGGAATCCATACTTCACCAAAAATAAAAGCAAAGGAGACATAAATAGAAACAAAATATTGTTACGCTGCTTTATTCACGATTTATACCTGGGGGGCTCAAATCATATCATTTAAGACTGGTTAATGAAAAGTGCCTTATTTAAAACAAATAACAAAATCATGCGGGGGGGGGAGGGATCGGATTCCTATTACCACAGCTTTAGTCAAGCTGATGGGGTTTTCCTGTGAGTTCCCGTTAGAGCTGAGGAAGGTGTCCACAGGAGAGGTCGGAAGGCCCGAGGCCCTGTGTGCTGCAGGACAATCTGGGCATCTCCTCCTGGGGGGCCTGGGGACATCTCTTCGCGACTCCGCTATGGTTTGGATAAGCCAGGTGTCACAGGACTAGTCCCCAGAGTTGTGGGACCTGTGGGGGCGGCCTATGGAGGACACTCGGGTGAGTGGAGGTGTCCCCCAAGGGCACTCAGGACCCTGGCCTCTTACTTGTTTTCATTCATTCCTGACCAAGAAGCAAGTGTTTTTGTTCTCGTTTTGTTTTGTTAGATAACTTCACTTATTTATTAATTTCTTTACTTTTAGGTGGTGCTGAGGGTGGAACCCAGAGCCTCCCACGGAGGCTGGGCCCACCCTCTACCACGGAGCCACAGCCCAACCCAGAGAGAGATTTCTGATCCAAGGAAACTGGGCAGTGGCCACCCCACCGTGCCTCATCCCTGCGTCTCTCAGCAACGGAGCCTCTCCCGGTCAGAGTTCCCCTCACGTGGATTAGATGTCATCCCCAGAACGGACACGCTTCAAGCCCAATGGGTTCTTCTGTTTGGGGGATGAGCACACCGTGGCCATGAGCATGGGGAAAGGGAGCAGCGGGTGTGAGCCTGCGTGACAGTGGCACAGGGACAGCAGAGGAGGGCATTTGAATGGGGAAGCTGAATGAGTTTTGAGAGGAAGAGTCTCAGAGAGCAATACTTGAACCCAGGTAGAAACACCAAGGGGAAGTGAGTGGATCTGATCTGCCTTGTGCCCTGGCCATGATGTTCTGCCTGCTAAAGGCCCAAAGCCATGGGGCAATCAGTTAGGACCTGTAACTTCCAAAACTGTGAGCCGAAATGAACCTTCTGTACTTATAAACGGATCCTCTTGGATACTTTGTTATCGTGGCGGAAAGCTGACTGACACAGATTTGACTGAAGCTAGAGAACAGTAAGAGAAATCCCCTCACACTTAAATTACAGAACTAGTTGGGAAGTAGGAGCCACCGTACAGGCCCAAAAATAAAGGACAAAAAAAAGGAGAAAAAGATTAAAGATGCTGACGATGGAAGCATAACAAAATAGATGAATGGAAGACAGGCTAGGAGAAATTTCGATAGAATATGAGCAATTGCAATAGTTTTATAGACAATTCAAGTGGCAATTTATAACTTAATAACCTCACACCATTTATCAGAACTTTCTCAAAAGCAGCACTCTCTCTTGGGTAGCAAAGAGCTACCTAATCTCCTAGAGAAATATGTCCTGAACTTCAAGGTCCAACTTCCCACCTCTGTAAGAGATCTCACCTACAGTCCAGATGATCAAGGATGCTTCTGAAGTCCTTCTATCTCTACTCTGCCGGAGGCCAAGGGCCCATTACCTTAGCCCACTCTTGACGATGTCCTCTAATCCCTGCCTTCCTGTGCTCCACCTGCCCTGCAGAAGGTTTTGAAGGAAGAGGCGAAGACGTTGAGCACCCAGGATGGAGACGGAGGGAGGCAGCCAACAGACCTGGGTCAGCAGTCCATTCGTACAGACATGGATCCGCGTGGCTAGTCCCGCTGAGCTCGCCACTTGAATCCAATACTTGAACCCCTTTCCTACCTGGGGATGAACCTGGCCCTGTCATTTACTAGCTGTGTGGACATTTGAACAAGTCATTTTATCTCCCATTAAAATTAATGTTTATCTCTAAAATGGGAATCATAGTAAATTAGCTAAAGCCTCTTCCGTCCAAAGAACAAATTGTCCTGTGACCTCAAGTCTGTCCATCTACAGTCCAACATCACTCCTTCTTTCTATCATCCAGTTTTTCAACTCCCACTTCACGTTCTCTGCTCTGATCCCTTTACCACTCATTCACGCTATAAACACCTAAACACCTCCCAAGGTCACGGATGGTCTTAAGTGTCACCTTGAGAGAGACTTTTCTTTTTTTCTTTTTTTGGTACCTGGGGTTGAATTCAGGGGCACTGTCCACTGAGCCACATCCCCAGCCTTATTTTGTACTTTATTTAGAGACAGAGTCTCACCGAGTTGCTTAGCACCTTGCTTTTGCTGAGGCTGACTTTGAACTCATGATCCTCCTGCCTCAGCCTCCTGAGCTGCTGGATGACAGATGTGTGCCACTGTGCCCTGTGAGGCTTTTCTTAATCCTCAATTTATAAAACCAACCTGCTCCAATTTAAAACAGCAGGCTGCTTCACCCCTGGGCACTCCAGCTCCCTTTGCCCATGAAGCGTCTCCATGACACCTCCAAACTTCTGATAGACCACCCAGTTGCCTCTCCATCTCGCCTGTCAATGCTTCCCTAACGAGAATGTAAGTTCTGGGATGGAATTTTTTTCTTTCGGTTTATGCCAACATCATGAAGGCTAATAAGTATCTGTCAAAGGAATCAATGAGCCCCTGCTAATTAGTCCTTGAGCGACTGAGCCTCTGAGCAGGACAAGTTCTCTCCCTGCATGTGGACACATGTGGGAGTGAATTTCTCTTCTTCACCTCTAGATCCCTGGAAACCAGCCAGGGCCTGGCATAGGGTGGATGCTTAGTCCCGTAAATGAGCTGTCACGTCCTCAGTCTCTGCCCCATTTCCCATCCGCCCTGTCCCTAGAAGCCATCTATGTTGGAGACCCCTCTGCTGCAGGAGCCCAGGAGACACCCAGGGTGGGCGGTCTAGGAAGCTTTGATCCCATCGCAGGACAGGTGTCCCTCTGTGCCACCCTCAAGGTGGCCCTCTTTTGCTCAGGTTTATTGAGTAACTTGGAGACATGTATGAATCAGTAATGGCCAACACCTGAGGGTTTACCCCTCTGAAGCCCTCAGCAGGCTCTGCGTTAGGTGCGGAGGTTTGCAGGGTGTTGAACACAACCAGACGCCTGGGGTTTGAGGATGTGCAAGTTGCAGATTGCAGACTCAGCTTTGTGCACAAGACGCAGCCCTCCAGGTCTTCCTTCTCAGGACTGCAGGGGTGTGGTCAGGGTCTCACCGGGCACCGCCGTGTCAGAAGGCATCCACTCCTGAGTGATTTCATCTGTGGTCACTGGCATCCCGTTAAGAGATCTATTTCCACGTCATCCTCAGTCAACTGAGTCCCATGCAAGGCCAAGCCAGGACAGCCTCCCAAGCCCAGAATTGCTACGTCTATCCTGGGTCTTGGCACTTCATCCAGTGTCACCCAAGGGGTGCCAGATGTCTTTGCTTTCAGATCCTTGAACTGTATGTGTTTGTTGCCTGATACCAGGGGTCCTGCCCAGAGCAGAGAGGCCATCGTATACCACACAGGGGGCATACCTCTGTCTACCGTCCCCTCCCATGCACCTCGTCTCTCTTCCTGGGAACACACCTGAGTCTTGATTTGGAGGGAAGTGGCTGAGCAGGAATGTCCATCACTCTGGGCCTGGGTCTTCTTGGTCCAGGCTTTAGAGTCAAGAACTAATGAACGTTGGCATCTGCTGTGCCATCCTCCTAGTGCAAACAGGAGGTCACTCTAGCTGATCATCCTCCCTTTGGGTTTGCCAAAAGGGTGGGTAGGACTCGCACTCGTGGCTCAGGTTCATTACAATGAAAGGACACAAAGCGAGAGGCTCCTGGGTGCACCAAGGACACCAGGCCCAAGCTTTCAAGAGTTCTGTGCCAGTGGGGACGCAGGGTGCACAAGGTCTAATGGTGCCAGGGAAGACTCCTGTCCAGGTCTCCCCGGGGGCTGAGCACATGGGCTTCTGAGTAGCACATACGGAAACCCACCCTCCCGGGAGGAAAGCCGGTCTTCTGCAGGAGCACCTTGTTTGTAAGAGTGGTTTAAATAGCGTGAGTCACAGGAAGTGGGAGCCCTCCCCAACTCCAAGTTCTCAGAGTCCAGCCAACGGCACACTTCATAAGCAGGCCTTTCAAAGGACGGCAGTTAAATCTCCGACGTTAATTCTTCTCTACATACAAACCAAAGGAAAAAGGTCAGGAGTCCATAAAGTGTTAAATCTGAGGAAGGGGAAGGGAGCAGATGGGCAAGAGATAACCCTCATTTAATACTGCAGAATATTTCCGTGGCGCGGATTGGTTTTCTCCCATTCTAAGAAGTTAGGTGTGGAGTCTGTTTCAGTTGCTCTAACAGGATACCACAAGCCACACGATGTATAAACAGTAGAAGTTCATCTGACTCATGGTTCTAAAGGCTGCAAAGTCCAAGAACACAACCTCAGTGTCTGGCAAAGACCTTCGGGCTGTTCCATCCCATGGCGGAAGGTGGAAGGTCAAGTGGGCACAAGAGACAGAGAGGGGAAATTGGGCTGAACTCATCCTTGTATTAGGATGGCACTCCTGTGACAATGACGCCCTCCTGTGATGTGGCATTAATCCAGTCAGCCCTCAGCTGCTATCTTACAGGTCCACCTCTCAACACTTGCAGTAAAATTCAATTCTAACCTAAGTTTTGGAGAAAATATTCTGACCATAGCATTAAGGGACGACATACAGAGCTGGAAGCTTGCGTTTAAATCTGGGGGATCTGAATCCAAGTCATGGTGCTAACAGCTCAATACATTTTCCTCATTCAATGTCCCTCCCCTCTTCTTACCCCGAGTTCCATCCTGAACCACTGAATTGCCTTTGCATACTTTAATCAGGGGAGGGTGAGAGTGTGTGTGTGTGTGTGTGTGTGTGTGTGTGTGTGTGTGTGTGTGTGTGACAGAAAGAGAGAGAGAGAGAGAGAGAGAGAGAGAGAGAGAGAGAGAGTCAGACAGACCGAAATGGCAGAAGACGCCTGGCATTCCTGGCCTGCTCCCTCTAGTCCTCCCCAGACCATGAGCTCCTGGGGGCAGGAATCATGTCATCTTGCTGTCCTCTTAATGCAAATACGTCAGGGTAGCATTGGAGACATGAAAGAATCCAAGGCAGAAGCAAGGTGCCTCTTACAACACTAGCAACATAAAGGAGCATGCCAGGATGTCCTCAATGCCTAGTGACATCCGGTGATGCTTGTCCTCCCCCTGACTCTACGTCCAACCTAGTCCCTTTGACCCTGGTCCATCTTTCCACGTAAGCCTTCCATCTCTCTCAGAGACCTGTTCCTCTTAAATCAGAACACGATTCCAAACAGCCACACTGCTGCTGGGGCATGCAGAAGGGGCTCAGGAGAGGGCCCCAGGGAAAGGCTCTTGTGAACAGCAAGCTGCCCGTGATCACTCCCTGCCTGGCCGGGCAGCTGCTGCCGTAAGCACCCTGGGTTCAGAGTCATAATCCACACAAGGGGACATCACCAGGCTGCGCTTGAGAACCCTCAGTCACAAATTTGCACACAGGTAGCACACAGGGGCCTTGACTTCTCATCAGAGAAACCAGGAGCAACAGTTTACCTACCCAACCTCTAAGCAGCCTCACACAATGGCACATTATTTGAAGAATAGGCAATCAGTAGATTTAAAGGAAACATCAGTAATGTATATAGCACGCACCCAGGAGAGGGTGCAAATTGTGGGCTGGAGAATTTTGTTTTTAATTAAACAGGTAATGTATGCTTGCATTCAGTCCTATAAATGAAAATGTATTCACTGCTGAGCCATGAATCCTATCAGCCCTCCTGTACATAAACGACATGGGTGATTACCACTGATTACTGCACTATTAGAGGCCTGTGCGTGGAGTGGCTTGATTGTAGCATGCCCGGCTCTGGAAAGGGCTCCCATGTGCTTTGCCTGGATGGTGGGGGCACAGCGGGGCTGCAGATTGCCTGGCAATTCAATTGTGGGTTTGCGTACCGTGCTATGGGTTGGGGGTGTGAATGCACAGGAGAAGAGAGCGCTGTCTTTTTTTACAGGCTAGAGAGAGGGAAACGGGTCCATGAGGAGAAAGTGGTATTGAGCAGGCCCCAGAAGCCCCTCATCTTGAGCACAGAGCTGGAGTGCAGGTGCCTGCCCTTGTCCTTGGACAGGACCATCTCACCATGGTTTTTGTCTTTTTCATTAAAATTCAGCACAGTTTGTTCACTCTGAACCTTCGCATCTATCTGGAAATCATGAATGGAGCTGGCCTGAATGGATCTCCCTCCACACCCGCTCCTGACCTGCCAACGGGCTCCATGAGCTGCCTCTGACCACAGCGCATCCCGCACGCACACTCAGACACTCTGTCTCTTCTTCCCCCCTGACTTCAGCTCTCTGGCCCCCACCTTTCCTTCCATCAGAAACTCTTCAACTACGCCAAAGGCCACCCAGCAAGAGAGACTCCCTGCACAGGACAACCAGGATGGCGGGACCATGAAGGCAGAAAGCAGGTTGCCTGTTGCCAGGGACTGAGGAGGGGGATATGGCGTGACTGGCTGGGGGACTAAAGGTCTCCTTCAGGGGTGAAGGAATGTTCTGGAACTGGGCATCAGCAATGATACTGCCAATGTGCTCAAGGCCACTGAACCATTCACTTGTGAAGGATACAATGAGAATTTCATGCCGTGTATTTTACCGTCGCCACAACAAAAACTTCATCCTCGAATGAGATTTGCTTGTGTGACGGGAACGGTCAGGAGTTAGCTGTATTATAGTTGGTAAGCCCGTGATCAAGTTCCTCAAAGACGGACGGCAAAGAAAGAGCTACTGTTGGGAATCCCAGACCCCAATGGAGACAGATAGTCCAGAGTCCGCCTTGACCTTGACCTTTAACTCACAGCTCTGTGGAGGGTGACTCTCTGTGGTCCATATGACCTGCACGAGGACGTTCTCTCCCACCCCTCGTGGGCGTGGGCGTGTGTGTGTCTGCATGCACATGTGTGTCCATGTGTGTTTCTCTCTCCCCCAGGTCTCTGGGTTGGTTAAAGGAGCGTGGACATAGAAAATTGTTGCTGGTTAATTCCACAGACTCAAACCCTTGGCCGACCACGTTCTTTCCTGCTGCAGTACCGGGGCGAGGGCCTGTCTGGAGCCCCGCTCTGCCTTTCTTGGGCTGAAGCCCCCCCAATACACACACACACACACACACACATACGCACACACACAAGCCTCCTCCCCATCCCCCGCAGACTCACTCCTACCCAAACAGCCCCTTCCTACCTCCCGCTTCCTGTCAGAGCATAATTCCCAAATCATTAAAAACATAATTTTCATACAAATAGATAATGAGTACATGTCAGAGCCTTATGTGATCCACCGAGGAGCGCGGCAGAGTGACAGAAAGGAATCGACAGAGTCGCAGCAACTTGAATTTTCACAATCCATGGGGAATGATGGCTGCCAAGCTGGGGACACACCAGGGACAGCCCTACAGGGCAAGGACAGCTCTGGGGCCATTTTCTTTCCCAAGGAGAAAAAACCAAAGTCATCCCATCTTACCCGTTTCCCAAAAAAGACCCTTAACTTCCCAGGACCAGGGAAGGCCTGGATGTTGGTCAGGTCCATTACAGTCCCCAAAGAGGGAAGTGACCGCCTTGTAGACGTATCAGAAAATGCATTGTCGTGTCACTAAAAGGTCCTGTGGGCATCTTTTGCCTTATTTTTTGTCTTATTTCTAAATTTTCTTAAACAAAGCTTCACTGCATTTTTTTTTAACATGCCAACTCAGCTGGACTGCAGTCCCCAGGCATCCCATCAAAAGCAGCCCTCGGGTTTGTTGTCAAGGTGTTTACAGATGTGATTAAAGCCCCTAATCAGTTGGCTTTAAATTGGGGGGTATCATAGATAGCCAGGCTCCAAGTCCCCACAAGTCCCTCTTACGCTCCAAGCTGGCTCCACCCCTTCCCCCTCGACAGGTTGGGGTAACCTGGGTGGGACTGATCATCAAACAGGAGGCTTTGACAAAAGGGCTGGGGCGTCCGAGGGAGGAAGAAGTTCCAGGAGAAGAGCAGCTGGGGCTGGGCCACAAGCGGCCCATCCTACTGCCAAGTCCTATGGATGAGACCTCAGCCAGCCGCCACAGCCACACCAATGCATACCCGAACCAGACAGAGCCACACGCGCCCTCCCTGATGGCTGTGCCCCTCGGTCAGGCTCTGGCCCATGTGCTCTTCCATTTGTGCTGCAAATCCAGCTTTCTTCTGGGAGCAGATCCCATCTTCCCCAAGTGGGACTGAGGGCTTCCCAGGACCAGGTCTTAAAGGGCCTGAGGGCTCGTGCCACCCAGCAGTCGTCCTCCACCACTAAGTGCCAACAGGTGGCTCTGCTGGTCCCTGGTGAAAAGAGGTGACCAGATGAGAGGAAGGAGTAACAGCTTCCTTCTGAGCAAGAAGGGGGACTGGGTGGTTCCCCTCTTCCTCCCACTCCCCTCAAACCCCGTGAGCTTCCTTCTCCGGGAGGCCTGGCCCTTCACCTTTAGAGCTGGGTTTTAGCTAAGCATCCACCCTGACAGCCCCCAGGCTCTTCTTCCTCCACCCGGATACCGAGTCCCACCCAGCTCCCGGCTGCAGACCCTGTCAAGTTCCTGGCACTGGCTCACACACTCGTTGGCTTTCTTGTCCCTCCTCGTCCCTGAGTCCCGGCACTGGCTCACCCACCCATTGGCTCTCTCGTGTCTCCTGGTCCCTCTTGCGCTCCAGGTCAACCTTCCCCTTATTGTCCGAGCCTTTTCCTTGCCATTTTGATCAGGCATCAGAACAATGTCACTGACATTCAGTGACATCCATCTCCTGTTTCCCCAGAACCAGATGTGTGACATTCTGTAACACCCCTATGCTGGGGGCCCAGAGACAACTCCTTCATTGTGACAACATGAAGCATGGATTGGCCGTCCCCTTGGCCAGCCCTGCCTGACCCACTTCTCGGGGATTGGCATGGTGCCCTGTACCTCAGCTGATACCTTTCAGGAGCCCAGAGCTCAGCATCCTTGTTGGTTTGTCTACCGATGTTGATTCTTGGGGAAATTCACCCACGTTGGCTCGCCGCGTCACCTGCAAAGTGGCTCTCCGTGTCCGTGGTGGGACTGTGTTGGATGTCTTAAAGTAGGTGCGGCTGGACTTGGGTCCTCTCAGCCCCACCTCACCTGCCAGGCCTGTCTCCTATTCTAAGTATCATTCTTAGGAACCTCGTGACATCAGGATGTTGCCATTGCTCAGAGACCTGCTCTGTTACCTGCATTTCCCTCTGGGGACCTCACCTCTGGAGGTCTGCATGTGAAACCCCCCTGGGAGGGTGCTAAGGCTGGGTTTCCTTCTTCAGGAATGCAGAGGAGAGGATGAGGGAGGCATTGCTTTGAAGATGGGCAGAATGACTTGGCCAGGGCATTGGCAAGCCCCCTGTCTACAGATGGCCCATCTCCAAAGGCTCCATCCCTGAGCCACATAGAAGTCACCACTGAACACACTTAGAGCTGGGGGACTGCTGCATCCGGTGAAGCGGCTCAGTGACAGTAAGAATAGATTGATCTGAGCCTGCCACCCCGAGAGCTATCTTGCACCACGGCCTTGGCCCCTTGCTCGTCACTCAGGCCCAGAAGACTTGAGAAATGCAAGGCATCCGGAGACGCAAGAGCCTCCCTGTCACTTCCCATTACCCCTAACGGTCTCTAGGACAGTGACCCTGGAGGCGCTCAGGACTCTGGTAACAGCACGCACAGCCAAGGGCTCAGAGAAGGCGCCGATCCCCACACGACTGACAGGCCCATCTGTAGACCAGGCAGAAGGTCACAGAGGAGACAGGACTCTGACCATAAACACCACGGGCAGCAGCAGTTCCCCTGGCTCACAGCGAGAGCCCCAGCTCCTGCCTGGACAAGGAGGCTGCAGAGTCCAAGTTGAATAGGGCGCTTTCAGGTCTTCTCCAAGGCTCTCCTCCCTGGGCTGGAATGGCCCCCCGGGCCCGGCCAGAGCCACTCTCTAACAAAGGCTGCCGAGGAGGAGTGCAGCGCAGGTGGGCCTGTCCACCCCGCCTGGCCCAGGTGAGGCAGGAGCCAAGCATGGCAAGATGGCAAGGCTCCCTAATGAACCATCTCCGCTGCCTTTCACCAACTAAAGCTGTAGTTTCCCAAGATGATCCAAGGTGACACAGAGTCCTCTTCCAAAGGCATTAATTAGGAACATCTCATTCCCCGAGGCAGGGGTGGAGCAGACCTTTCCAACTGGAGTGTGTATTTATTTAGAGCTATTACCACATAATATTTACAAGATACTTCACGTGCATTAATTACCCTGTAATGAACTCCACGGCTCTAATATCCATGTTCTGTCAGGGTTTCAAAATGCCCCCCCCCCACATGCACACTTTTTTTATTACCTGGGGAAGAGAAAGAAAAATTAAAATTAATCGCGTGCCCATTAAATGCTTATTTTTAATAGAAAAATGTGCAAACGAAGTGAAGATTCAAAACAGGGAGCACAGTAAATCAACAGCAGATAACAACACACGCTCCTAGACACACTCTGCTGTTTTTATGAGCCTGTTTCTCAATCCCTTCATTACGCTGTCTGTCCTTCTGAAAGCTGGTTATTATATTGCTCATACAGGGAAACATGTGAATGGCTGTTCAACAAGCCATGAAATCGGGACAAAACGGAACATTCCTGCTGTTATTTGAACCTGTCTCCCTCACATCTCCGCCTCGAGAGTTCTTACAGGAGCCCTCTCCACACAACACCCACTCAAAGCTTTGTGTAAGCCAGAGAGAGGGGGAGAGTTTCCTCACCAGCTCAGGAGTCAAGATGGTGTTCGTCAGGCTGAAATGTTTGTGTTCCTGCAAAATTCGTAGGTTGGGGCCTCATCGGCAGAGCAGGGAGGATCCTCTGGAGTGATCATGCCCTGAGAGCAGAGCCTTGGCGAATGGGGTCAGTGCCTTTGTACAGGAGGCTCGGGGAGCCTGGGTGCCCCTCCTGTCATGTGCAGGCACAGTAAGAAGATACCCTCTATGAGGAGCGGGCTTCACCAGCTGCTGAATCTGTTGGGACTTGATCTTAGACTCCACAGCTTCCAGCGCTGCCAGCGGTAACTTCTGTGGTGTGTAAGTGACCCAGTCTCGGGCATTTTGTTATAGCAGCCTGAATGAACCAAGGCATTTGCCATCCAAGGTGTGGCCCGCAGGCATCCCATTTCTGTAGAGTTACAATGATGAAGTAGGAAATCAGGGTTGTAGAGAATGATCTGCCTCATCAGATCACAGGTCACCCCTCTATAATCCTCCTCAAATGTAAGCCATTCTATGATCCAGGGCACATCTCCATACAGGCTGTCTTTCAGTGATGTGGGGAGGAGGAAGGTTAACCTAACCCACTGAGCAGAGTGTCAGTTTTTTGGGAAAAAAAAATGTCTTCATTTAAGTCAGAATCAATTCTCTTCCCTTATTCTAATCTGACCACGGGGGCTGCAGATACATAGGAAATACTTCCTCTTTTATTTGACCACCTTCTGTGCATCTGGTAACAGGTGTCCAATTCCTGCAAAGGCTAAACATTTGGGGGTATGAAGAATGTCTTCATCTGGTACCCAGGTCAGGTACCCAGTGAGCAGGTATATATGGAAGTTAATCTCCAGATAAACGCAGAAACCCTCATTTCCAGGCCAGAGTCTTCCCATGGTAGTTCATTGTGCCCCCGCTTTGCTAAGACCCCCTTCCACAGAAGACTGAGCACCCCTCTCCTTTTTAGGCTCAGGAGTGTAAAAGGTTCTCCGTCTTCTGCTTGGTAGCAGTCCAGCTGGGAGTCTCTGCCAACACATTTGTGCATTTCCTAATTACAGTTTCCAGTTTTGTGATAAACGCACAGAGCTTCTTTTACAGAGCTTACAACTCATGACAAGCCTGCAGTAGAAGTATAAAATGAACATCTTATTCCAAGAGGAGGATTACAGTCGAGAGGACTGGTTGACACAAACACGTGTTGGAAATGATCCAGACAAGAGGAAAATTGAATACATTTCCTAGTAATGCCCAAACATTGCTTATTTTATGCTACTAAGATCATGAAAATTATATATTGAATTGTCTCTTACTGGAACAAAGAAATACATTGGTGTAGTATTGACATCTCTTTGGATTATATTTCTTGGAGCATGAAATTGAGAACATTCATTCAAGAAACATACATTGATATGTGCTTTTGCCCAGATACTATGTTAGGGACTGGGGCCAGAAAAATGGAATAAACCTCCCTGGAGATATTCATGAAGCACACAGATGCACAACAATGATTTCAATGTTTTCTGTTCTGTAATGAGTCCATTCTTGTATTGCCAGGAAATCACAGAAGGGAGAATGACCAAAAGAATCTGGCAGAGTTGAGGAGACCTTCACAGAGGTGAGGATAATCCAGTTGGGTATAAAAGGGCAAATAAGATTATAAAAGGCAAAGGAGGTTAGGAAAGTCATTGCAGGCAGACAAAGCCAATGGTCAAGGTCAGTGGGATGAAAGACGTGACAATTCAACAACAATGTTACTTTGTGGTGATTGAAATTTGGGTGCATGTGAAAGGGAGTGACTCAGGAGGCTGAGGCATAAATTCAGAAGTCTCAGAAGGTTCTGGTAAGGGTCTGAGTAGCAAGCATGGCTGGGGGAATGAGGCAAGAGGCAAGCAGAATGAAAGTTGAGTTCTGGACTGTCATTAGATGGGCCAGAGAAGGGCGCAGGAGACTCCTGGATACCTAGGGTCCTCATTAGGGCAATTTAGTGGATGAGACTCCATTAACTAAGATACATGGTGAGCAATATAAAATGTTTCCAATATTGAATATGTCGTATTTTGCTGCTTACAGGGCATGTACCTGAAGAATTTAGGAAAGAGATTCTGAAGTTCAAGAAAGAGGTCACTGGTAGGTGACACTTGAGAGCATAAAAGTGAACAAGATGAACTAGAAATTAGCAATTTAAACCCTATATTGAGGCAGTAGGCAGAAAAGAATGAAATTCCAAAAGACACCAAGAAAGCAATGTTCCAAATGCAGTCAGAGAAACCAGAAGGTGCTGATATTACCAGGGAAGTAGTCGTACTCGGCAAGAGGGCCAAAGAGCTGCAGCTCTGCCAAACCCCACGCACTGCCATCTCCTCATCTCACCCTGATGGTGGCGATTCTCAAATTTCACTGTACTCAAGTCCAACTTCACTTACGTTGGGTCAGAATTACCCTGACGTCTTTTAGGCCTGTGAATTGTCCCCTGAGCCAAAGTATGAACACTGACACAGCCCAGGCTTATTCTCCAGGACCACTGCACCCTCCTGTTTTTTACCGAGCCTCGGTCCCTGTGCTATGTGCCCACAGGCACATCATCATAAGCCCATGGTTCTCAGAGTCTGGTTCTGGGAACCTGCAGTTCTGCATTTATTGTTGAAAACAAAAGCGGCCTCAGGTCAGACCTATGGACATCAGAAATTCTGGGTGTGGATCAGCGATATGGGTTTTCATAAGACCTCCAAGTGATTTTGATATCAGCTCAAATTTGAGAACAATGAAAAAGCTGATCACTGTATCCTTCTAAATATTGCAGATTCCCTAAAAACTGGGCTAAGACTCCTGTCTTTGGTAATGGAGAGATGCAGTTTAGAAGAAAAACATTCTGATTTCTCCTTAAATTATACTTCAGTCATACATGGTATTAGGAGTGGAAGCAACATAATGATTGTCACTAAGTCTTTGGGTTCTTATTATTAGTTAAATAGGGAAAGACTGGCAGAAGGTACAGTCGTCAGCTGTCCAATTATCCGTCATTGTTAAAGGAATGGTAACTAAATGCTAAAGTCATGTAAAATGAATCATTTTTTTATCTTTTGACAAGATGATTGTTCTAATAAGCCTTAATGTTTCTATATTTTCCATGAAGATGTATCATGTACATTTTTAAGTAATTGAACAATCCATATGATACATACTCATTTATTAGTACACAACCTCATTTTGCAAGGAACTGAAACAGTATAAAAATCATACTAAAACGGTAAACTAAAATGTAATATTCAGATGAGATGTAGTGCTAGCACAGAAGTGGGCGGACGTTTCCTACCTGTATCTCCTTGGTAGATAGAGGGCACCTGACCCAAAGCAGAGACTATGGTAGCAGGAAGATATTTGGCAGAGCAGAGACTGCAGGTCATGCTGGGCGAGGGCCACCTCATCCCAGAGGAATGTTAAGATTGTCATAATCCCCCGACACCAATGTCATCACAGTTCCTAAAAATGAGATGATGTGTGTTGCCTTGTTTGTATCACCTGACTGACCCCACAATGTCATTCCCTCTGTGCTCCACCCAGGAGGCCCCATGCCTAAGCACAGTCAGCTGGGCCCAACAACCTTCAGGTCTTCCTCTTACAAACGTGCGTTAGCTAATCAGATCTCTGTACTTACACTGCTTTTTAGCTTTGGCTGGTCCAGTCTCACCAGTCAATCTCCAAGTCCTAATCTCTGGCATGGAGCATTGCAGCCATGATATTTGCTGAGACAATGATAGCATCGTGGAGTGGGAAGGCACAGGGCAGTGGCAGGGAAGACTCTCTGGTGGATAGTTTGAGTGAATTGCTTCATTTCTGCAAGCCTCTGTTTTCTCACCTCGGAAATGAAAATAGATACAAAAGCATCATTATTCTCAGCCTTTACTACTATGGATTAAGTAAGAAAAGAGAGGGTTTTTTTTAAAAAAAAAAACAACCCTTCCTAACTACCTTTCTGGAAATTTCCCAGGTCTAACGAACATGCCAGCTACATTCTTCAGAAGTTTCTGGAAGACCCAGGTGGGGGCTCCATTTCAAGTGAGCGGAAGTTGATTTATGATTTCGTCCAAGGGCCATGAGAAACTCAAGGGTCTAAATTGCTGTTTCCTTGAAATCATTCCGTTCCATTGAACTCAGATGAAATGAGGCAAAGGCCAGCTCTCCTGGAAACCCTGCCGGAGCAGAGCTGCTGACTCTCCTGAGCCCCTCCTGCCCTGACAAATCTGCTGACGGTCAGAAACCAGCCTCTCCCGGGGCTCACAGCGGGCCTCACGGGCAGGAGGATGTGAACCGTCTCCCGACCTGAATTCCAGAAACCAACCCAGGTCATTTTTCTGTCAGTCTTTGAAGACAGACCCAGCCTGATGTCACAGCCTCACGTCAACCTCGGCAAAGAGAGAACCAACGTGCTTAGAATTCAGGTGGAAGCCTGGGTTGGACTCCATGGCACGGCGGGCAGTCGAGGGTACTTGAGGCCACTGGAGAAGGGGGGCTGTCTTTTGAAGGCCATGGTAATGACCCCCATTTCTGAGAACTTAATGCCGCACAATGACTTACAACATCTCACCTAAATCCACACTCCAGCTCACTTGTTTACAGTTGGGGGAACGGAGGCTTAGGGAGAGCTTAAGTGTTTATCTTCTGAGAGGTTCTCGTTTGGCTGAATTTAATCAAGAGCCGTTGATATCTGTCAGAAAGGAAGTGGTCAAATAATTTGGAGTCAGAGATTTAGTCATTAGGGTAGACAGATGAAAATGCCAGCGATTTTATCCATTCTTTCTTTCCTGTGGATATGATGGTTAATTCTATGTCACCCCCAATAGGCCATGAAGTGCATAGAGGAAACACACTTTCTAGACACGGTTGAGAGCCACAGCCAAAGGGGCCCCAGCAAACTTCCAGCTGCCAGCAAACTTCCAGCTGCCGGCTGATGATTGGCTCACAGCGGCCCCAGCAACATCTAGCTGATTGGCTCCTCTGCGGTGACGTTCATTGGGCTGTTTCCCTGCCCTTTCAGACCACGGAGCTGCTCATTGGGGGACTTCTTTGGCTCTGCCCACATGACCCAGCCAATCGGCATCAAGAGCAGGAGGATTGTGGGAGGTGGTGAGGCTTGTGTTGGGGGAGAGGCTTGTGGGAAGCCGGTGGTGGCAGTTGGGCTCTGAGGGTTTTTCCTGAGGAGCTGTTTTGTTTGGCGTTTGTAGTTCTAAAACTAAAGTTAGTTTCTTTTGACAAGTGGCTCCTGAATCGTGCCCAGCCAGACTGCGGCAAGACACATCTAGGAGAGTGTTTCCAAAGGAGATCAGCACGTGAGCCCATGGACATCCCAGTGTGGTTGGGCATCATTCTTTCCATTGAAGGTCTGAATGCAATCATGACAGAGGGAGGAGGAATTTGCCCCTGTTGCCTGCCTGTTTGAACTTGAAATACAACATCTCATCTTCTTTGATTCTCAAACTGGGATTTACCTCATCAGCTTCCCTGGGTCTCAGGCTGAACTGTACCATTTAGCTTTCCTGGGTTTGCATTGCAGCTGGCAGAAATGGAACCCCACAAGACTTTTCAGCCAGATAAGCATGTGAGCCCTGCATATATGTGTCTGCATATACCTACCCACACACACACACACACACCAGAACCAAAAAGACTTATACAAACGTGTATGTGCATACCCACACAGAATAGAACCAGGATCATATAAACATATACATATAAACATATATGTATGTGTGAGGATATCTATACACATTCATAACAGAGTCAATAAGATATAAACTCTCTCGCTCACGCATGCACATGCGTACGTGTGAGCTACTGGTTCTTTCCTCTTTCTCTGGAGAACTCTGATTACACAGTAGCACAGTGAGTGCAATTGTGTTTGCACACTCTCCCATGCAAGTTAGCAACACCTCAACACCATTTCACAAAGACCAGCCGTGTTTGACAGAGGGAAGAAGGACAGAAGATTCAGGCTTCCTGCTGGTGTGTGAACTTGGAAGTGAGATGAGAAATGTGAAGTCTACTTTCAGGAGAGAACGTGCTTTTAACAGAAAGAGACATGGTGGCAAAAATTATGAAAACCTTCTTATTGGACACAGCTTGGGAACCTCAGACTCTAGGATAAAGGCCTGAGTCTTTTTGACAATCCACCCACATCTAAAAGAGAATAAGAGGAAATTAAAATGGTGATGTGATATTAAATCAGGACTTTTATTTTCTGACCTAACAAGTGAGTGTGGGTCAATGAGCTCTTCGGTTTCTGAGGATGACTTCTAGAAGGGAGCACCCCTTCATGCCGGGCCACCATCAGATCCATCATGTGCCTCACATGCTTCATCCATGAATCCAGGTGAGACTTCCAGGAAGGTGTGTGGGACAGGAGGACTCCCCTCCCTCTTTGCAGGGTTTTGGTAAATCTGGGAGGAGGCTTCGGAGCTACTAACCAGGCTTCCCTTGGGCAATGTCAGTGCAGACAGATGCATCCCCTGGCCACCCTGGGTTCTCGAACGTGGCGCCAGCTGTGACGAATTCAGGGACCTTTGAAAAGCGCAGTGTGTTCTTTGTGAGCCATCAATACTTGTCTGAGACCACCCCCAAAGGACCAGGAGGAAACGGAGGAGGAGAAGAAGGAGAGGAAGAATAAGAGGGTATGCTCACTTTAGCAGGACGAGATGCCAAAGCTGAAATCTGGGAAGAGCGGAAGAGGTCAGGATCTTATTTCTGTAGGAAGAGAGGGCAGGAGCAAGGCCAGGCTTAGGAATGAAGCTGTAAAGATGGGAGATGCAGATCCAGGGCACAGTGTTACACAAGTCCAACACCAGGGGCCAAGTGCAGTCAAAGGGAGGCTTGGCCTCAGTCCTCCAACTGGACCTTCTTCTTCCAGGAAGCTGCATAGCAAGGATCAGGTGGGCGCCCAGCCTCTGACTTCTGGTGATGACAGTTACCCCTTCAGCGAGCCATGCCCCTACTCATGATTTGGGAATCTACTGCTGGGTGACATTCCATGCTGAAATGGAAAGGCCCAGAGTAATTGTCTTCTTATTCTGGAGGAGGCTTCTGGTGAGGACCACAGCAGGCCCAGGGGAAGCTGCTGTGTCTACTCCATGGTGCTGGGGCCTCAACTAGGAAGACCCAGGTGGCTGCAGGCAGCAGGACATCTGAGGGCTGGGGTCCTCTGGGCTGGAACCTTCTCCAGGCACGTATCTAGTGTCTGGTCTAAGATACGTGACCACTCGGCCTGACCTCAGTGGAAACTGTCTGTCCACACGTACCTTCTCATGTGCAGGGCTTCCTCACGGCGTGGTGACCTCAAGGTAGTCAGTGGGGTTTGGGGATGCAAAAGCCATGGTCCCAGCAAACAAGATGGAAATGCGTCCCATGGGATGCAACATTAAACTGTCCCACGGTGTCTCAACTATTATGTTC
Organism: Ictidomys tridecemlineatus; assembly: GCF_052094955.1. Taxonomy (NCBI): domain Eukaryota; kingdom Metazoa; phylum Chordata; class Mammalia; order Rodentia; family Sciuridae; genus Ictidomys; species Ictidomys tridecemlineatus. The sequence goes on from NC_135486.1 coordinate 119,613,544, forward strand.
TGTGGGTCAAAGACGTCACAGCTCTGACAGATTCAGGAGGGAGCAAAGAGTTTATGTGCTCATGGGGGCGGGTGGCTGGCCACGGGGCCACATCTCAACCCTGCCACTCTGGTCTCCTTGGGTGTCTCTTCTCTTGCCTCTACATGTCAAGGTTTCTGACTCTGACTCTTTGTTCTCCTTGGTATCTCTGAATATGCATCTCCCACATTCTCCCAGCTTTGGATATTGTGTTTCCAGCAGCGTAAATGCAGACATCCCCCAGGTTTTGTAGGACGTGGGCTGGCCTCATGGTGAAATGGAGACTTTACAGGTCTGGAGTCAGAGACACCCAAGTTCCGTGGCTTCTCGGGCCCTGTGCTAAGTTCTGTGCATGCATCACCTTACTGGATCCCATAACAACTCCCTGGGGAAGGTGTAGTTATTTCTCCCACTTAACAAGAAAGGAAACTGAAGCTCAGGAAGTTGAAGTCATTTGCCAAGTTTCCGCAGCTCAGCAGTGGAACCGCAATTCAAACCCGCAGTATTTTTTTTTAATATATAATTTTTTATTTGTTCTAATTAGTTATACATGATAGTAGAATGCACTTTGACACATCATAAACAAATGGAGTGTGACTTCCCATTGTTCTAGTTGTACATGATGTAGAGTTACACAGGTCATGTAATCATCTATGCACATAGGGTAATAATGTCCAATTCATTCTACTATCCTTCCTACTCCATACCCCTACCCCCTTACTCACTGTGTCCAGTATAAAGTACCTCTATTCTCCCGCCATCCATTGTGAATTAGCATCTTCATATCAGAGAAAACATTTAGCCTTTGGTTCTTTGAGATTGGATTATTTCACTTAGTGTAATATTCTCCAGCTCCATCCACTTACCAGCAAATGCCATAAGTTCATTCTTCTTTAAGGCTGAGTAATATTCCATTGTATATATATGTACCATAATTTCTTTATCCATTCATCTATTGAAGGGCACCTAGATTAGTTCCATAATTCAGCTATTGTAAATTGAGCTGCTATAAACAATAATATGGCTGCATCACAGTTGTGGGGTGATTTCAAGTCCTTGGGTATAAACCTAGGAGTGGGATAACTGGGTCAAATTGTGGTTCCATTCCAAGTTTTCTGAAGAATCACCATACTGCTTTCCAGAGTGGCTGCACCGATTTGCAGTCCCACCAGCAATGTATGAGTGTGCCTTTTCCCACATCCTCGCCAACATTCATTGTTGCTTATATTCTTGACGACTGGAGTGAGATGGGATCTCACTGTAATTTTGACTTGCATTTCTCTAATGGCTAGAGAAGTTGAACATTTTTTCATATAGTTGCTGATTGATTGGACATCATCTTCTGTGAAATGTCTGTTCAGTTCCTTGGTCCATTTATGGATTGGGTTATTTGTTTTTTGTGTTATGTTTTTTGAATTCTTATATATCCAGGATATAGACGCCCTATCTGAGGTGCGTGGGAAAGATTTTCTCCCATTCTGTGGGCTCTCTCTTCATGTTATTGTTTCCTTTGCTGAGAAGAAGCTTTTTAGTCCAACCCTCAGTCGTCAACGCCTTGCTGAACACCCCTCTTGCTGACGTTGCTCGGTGCGTCTTGCTGTCTGTATAGGGGCAGGCGCCAAGGGGCTCGATGCTTCTGTTGCCTCCACCTTTGCTCTGTGGTTGGTGGGGCCACACAGCCAGCACTGGCCCTGGACGGGAGTGGAGGCAGTGAACGCCATTCCTGGGATAAACATTCAACTGCTGCTGCAAAACTCAGCTCCAGCCGGTCTTTTCCCTCCGACACAGAGACTGGCATTATTTGGGGTGGTGGCTGCAGAATCTCCCTCAGTGCCCAAACAGCTCCAATGGGCACAGCCCCTGCCAACCCATGGTGGACAGGTAAAGGGAGAGAAAAGAATGTGTGTGATTTTGAACCATCAAGCTCGGAACGAATCCACAATATCATCTGGATTATTCTGACTGACCATATCATCTCTTTGATCTTTGGTTTTCTTGGCTGTACAATGAGATAATATTTACTACCCAGATTGACCATTAAAGAGTTGAAAATAATGTATATGTACAAAATACCTAACTCAGTGCTGAACCTAAAATAGGACATAACAACATAAGGATATTGTCACTGTCACATAGATGGAGGACACAAGGCACTGAGCAGAGTGGGGTTAAGTGAGCACAAAACTGCTCAGAGCTCTCTAGGGCTCCCTGGAGTGCCCAGAGCTCACCCCCAGGAAGGTCTCCTTCATTGTAACAAATATTTCTTTGGCATTTTGTTATTCAATTTTCCTTTACTGTAACAAATAACCTGAGATCATTGACTTACAAAGAGAAAAGGTTTATTTTGGCTCACAGTTATGGAGGATCTAGGCTATGACTGATTGGCCCATTGCTTTTAGTCCCAGAGGGAGGCAGTTCATCATGGCAGAAGTGTATTACAGATAAAAACCCCTCAAATCACCTTGGACACAAAAAGAAAATGAGGAGTGTCCTGGGATCCCCAAGTCCCCTATAAGGATATACCCCTAATAACCTAAAGTCCTTCCTTTAGGCTCCACCTCTTAAAGGCTTCACCACCACCTGATTGGATCACTCTAGGGATCAAACCTTTAACACAAGAGCCTTTGGGTAATAGTGAGGATCCAAACCATGGTGTTCAGTTTAGGATTTCAGCAGGTGACCTTGGTTGTAGAGAAGTCAGAAAGAAGAAAGGTGAAGAACAGATAGAAGCAGAGCTGCTCTGGCTACCATGAATATCACGTCCATCCGGATCTTAAATGGGCAGAGGACAAGAGTGAAGCCAGAAGAGGACACAGGAAGAGCGCAGCCACTCACCTACCTCTCTGCCATTTTGCCCTGGTTTAGGTTACCAGAATAACTTGGTGGATCAGAAGTCCCCAAAATAGATTTCTTTCATAGTCAAATACAACCAGGTATTTTTGTGAAAAAAAAAATCGTGTTTCAAAAGCCAAGCTTCATTTCCCCTTGGATGAGGAATTCTGAGCACTCTCCCTAGTGGGAACTGAGGAAGTGCCTCTTATTCAAATGATGCCAGTCTATGATTGTCCAATTATTCACTGTGTTCTGTCATTGATGGCCCAGATGTTCTCAATTTCTTGTAATAAGTTCTTTCATCTGAAAAGTCGTTCTACTCAGAGATGCAAAATCCTCTAAAGCTCGCCAGCTTTTTCTTTTTTTTTCTTTCTTTCTTTTTTTTTTTGATGAGCTGGTATAATTGGCCTTCAATTTGCTTATTGTTTTGCAATAGGAAGCCCAAGTTTAATTTCATTTCTGTAAACCTGTAGACAAGAGCTGATCATTCACCATTTAAACCATTCTCATTACGGCCCACTCTGGCTCAGCCCCCCACCCCATCTCCAGCCTCAGGACCAGACTGTGGTAAAACCTTTTATTCCTTCCTTATTTCCTGCTTTTTTTTTATAAAAGAATTTTTTTCCAATAGCCAAACATTTCAATTTGATTTAATAATATTTCTTAAGCACTTTTTCTCAAACAGTGACATACATACTTGCTAGCATATATAGGGGTTGATAAATGGATTGACATTTTTAGTCAATAATCTAACCATATCAATCGATATTTATTGGGCTTCTTCTATTATCCCATAAACTGTGTAGGGTCTGTGGGCGATCCAGATGGACTTCTTACCATCTATTTGTGCAGGCTGGGCGACATTCGTAATAACAGCATAACAAATCACCAATCGTAGATGATGAAACTCACTCATTCAAAAAGCATTAATTAATTTAACAAACATGGCTTAAATGCTTTCCCATGGCTAAATACTTGAAGATCATTTTTTTCCTGTTGTTAAACATCATACTTTTGTGATATTAATAAAAACTCTCTTTTTTGCCTACATGATTTTGAATCTAATGCCACATCCTTTATTAAGGAGATTCGCTTAACAGGGTTCAAGAAACTGAACTGTCAGATAGGACTCTGATGTGGGCTCTAGCCTGTGGCCTGGGCAGGCAGTGGACGTCCCACGGTTGTCAGGGTAGCTGCTGTGGCATCAGGCAGCCTGGGGTGGGATCTGGGCTTGAGCTGCCTGCACTGTGACCCTGGTCAAGGCACGGATCTCCTTGTGCCCCGGGTCCTTATCTATCAAGGATTAAGACCTGGATCCTTAAGTGGCATGATGGATCCTGCCTAGGGCACACCTGGCACAGGACTCTTGGCCACTGGTCCACAGGCTGGGTGCATAGGGGGGTCAGAACGTTCGCATCTCAACTGCCCACCCACGGCCAGCGCCTCCAAACACAGAGCTGACGCTGCCTTTTGGCACCCGGCTGATGGACTCATTTTCCTCTCTCCTGTGTCTCACTCAGAATCTCATCATCTCCACTCAGTGGAAAATGATTCTGTTAGGTCAGACACAGATTCAAACAGAGAGACTAGAAATAATCAGAAATTACTTATACTAGAGCAATGTCAGGTGAGTCTGCATGGACCATTCTTGCAAGAACATTTTTTTTTTTTTGCTAATTCTATAGATGAAAGAGAATTGTGAAGGTTTTATAAGCCTTTCTTTTTCTTCCCCTTCTTCTTCCAGATGACAGGAGCCCTCAACAGACCTTTGTCAGAGAATAATTTTCCAAGGCTACCAATTTGGATCTCAAAAGCCCAGACTCAAAGGGATCCTCAGTTTGCTATCTAAAATAAATGCCTGAATAGCTATCAGTTAAGGTACACAGAGAGCACGCAGGAAATGGATAGCTACATTATAGATGGCTCTGTGGATTCAAGAGGTCTTTGTCTGAGGACAATAGCAATACAAAAAAAAAATATTCAGGTTTTCAGCTCCAGGCCAGACGGAGGATCAAGCAAGAAATCAAATTAAATCTAATTGAATCAGCAGAGCCAGCACCAGTAGTACAAAATGCAGGTGTCCCCTGACATCCTTCCCCGGGTCTCAGCCCGACTCTTGGGAGTGTCGCTGGATTACACCCAGCCTAACACTTCCAGGTATCTTTCTGGTTAAATACGATGAGTCTTTATTGTTTCTAATTAAATAGGGTTGATTCACAACCATGAAATTGCTCCCCTGTGCCTTTCACCAATGACACTCCTCTCCAGACTCCAAACATGGCGCCAATAGAAAATGTACTCTATTAGTTATTTGAATGTTACTAAATTTAAGCGCAATGAGCAGATGACCAGAAAAATAATTCATCTGACATCCATAATTGTGTTGTCAATCAATTTAAGTCATTTAACAGTATGGTTTGGTTTTACCCATAACTTCTATGGGCTGCATTTTATTCAAAGTGGTGGTGGGGGGAAACCTGTATCTATGTATCGTTTTTGCTCAGATCTGCTCTCTCTTCGTAAGTCCCATTTCAGTTGAAGGCACCAACGCACAGATCATCCATCATCTTTGACACCTGCTTCTCCCCCTCACTTCCGTGTCTAATCAGTCACAAATCCCGATGATTCCATTTCCCACGTAGCTTTCACGTATTTGCTCTCTCCTCTCCTTCCTGCTGCCAATGACCCTATTCAAGCAGGAACTGTCATGGCGGACAGCCCCCCACAGAAGGGCATCCTGGGAGGTTCCAGTGGGAAGGGAGGAAGAAATGAAGTGGTAGCTTTGGGAACAGATGTATGTAAAAAGAACAAAACTCTCCAGAGATGGACTGGCCATTTAAGTCCCTAAATGCCACAGATGTAAGAGAAATAAATCCAATCCAGATCAGAATGTTTATCTGAATGGTCTAATTTCAGCGGATTGGGCCAGAAAAGAATGCATGATCCTGGGCAGTAGTCATGTGCATTAGCTGGAAACCAAAACACTGACCTCAGATGTCCCTGTGTGGATTCAAATACGACTAAGTACTCCAAGTAGGATCAGGCCGTTTTAATACCACCAAGTAAAAGAGCTAGATGTCAAACTGGGATCAAACAACAGTCTCCTCCCCGAGAACAAACCATTTTGTGGGGTTCTAACATATTTAAAATCTGCTGTACACACATAAGCCCCTGATAAACGTCTTAATGGCCATTGTTCCCCAAGGGAAAAACAATCAGCAAATGTCTGAAAGATCTTTCATTTCTAAATTGATTCAAGCAAAACCCTGGGCCTTGGTTTGGACAATTATTGATTATGTATAAGTGGAATTGTATCTAAATTTCTCGTCTCACTCTTATTCCAAGAAGTGCATTCTACGAACACTCGAGTGCTGATAACTATAATCAAGCCATCATAATAATAACAATTACAATAACGATAATGACAATATACTGGTATCACACTTTACAGTTTGTAAAATGCATTCCAAGATGCTTTCACATGCATTATCTCTCAGATGGAAGGGTATTTTCCTACATTAACAGACAGTAGGCCCAAGAGTGGAAAGCATACGCAGAGCGAGCCATGGTTTTTGATTCGGCGTGATCTGGTCTTGTGGCCTGGTCTTGTGGCCTGCCCTTCCTGGGCCCACCCCCACCTCTCTGACTTCTGTTACATTTCTGAGCACAGCAGCGAGACCCGGAGGAGTCCGCATCTGGATCTTTGTTGGCTGACCGCCTTGAGCTGCCAGAGCCGGCTCTGCCTGTGGGCAAGTGCCTGGGAATTAACATCTGCCCGGATGTCACAGCCTTAACCCAGGACCGATGGGCTAGGGATATGACCCCAGCTCCTTGACCTCTCTGCCAGGGTCTTTCTGAATATGGGTTTTACAACATTTTCTGAAGCTTCCTACAGGATCAAGCCTCATTTGCCCCTAAAGGGAGCTGGGATTCAGGGCTGGTCGCCACCTTCCCCTCTCTGACCTCCCCACCACCCTTTCAGGTCTCTGCAAATCCCAAGTAAACAACGCGTCTTCCACCCTCACTTCCGAAGCCAAGTCTGGTGTGAACCTGATTGATCAGTGAGAAACATAACGATGGCACTGGAATCGATAGATGGTGTATGATATACGAAGGACCGACATCACCCTGAAATGGACCCCCTGAACATCACCTGACTCAGTTTTATTCTTAAGAAGCTCTATCGCTTGTCCATAATAAGGTGGTGTCATTACAGTGCAGTGTTGAACCCTGAGTGGATATGATAGTCTCTGATTAAAACTTAGGCCACTGGCCTTGTCCTTCCAGAGTTCATGTTCTGGTGGTCAGAGACAGTCACCCCGGGGCCTTGGGGAACAGTCTGCAGGGGGACAGAGATCATGAGCTGAGGGTGTGCAAAGAGACGGGGACTGATGGCTCCTCATCAATGATTTTCATCTGTGACCACTCGGAAATGCAGAAATAACCAGGCCAGGAGAACAGCCATCTCCCTCCGATCGCATCACAGCCATATCAGAGAGGCCAGTATCCCTGAGCTTCGTGCATCAGCAGAATGGGTGACGATGAGACGTCACCTGACATCCACAACCCAAAGGACAACAGAGGATCTGCTCTGAGCAGGTCCTCAGGGACCTCAGCTTTGGTCACAAGCCCTCTTTGTGTGATCAGGAACATTGGGCCTTGTAAGCAGTTCTTGTAAGTGAGATCTGCCTCTGAAGATGGTGGAAACAGATAAGTTACAAGAGTGTTTTGTTGGAAGATAGACACTTTCCACAACAATACACTAAAGAACAAAGAGCAGGGTGCTTCCTGCAATCTGTCTCTGAATCACAGCACAGGCATTAAAATGTTCACTTAAGTGTAAAATCGGCGATCCCCACCCCCTCTTTCCATTTTTGAACATGAGCAAGATTGTCTTAGGAGAAAAATATATGGCATCTCTTTATACGGTTGATAACGAACAGATGCAACCTCTTTCTCTAAGAAACTGTACAGAAAAAATGCATAAGATGTTTCCAGAAGAACTGTGATAGTAGTGATGATGGTCTCTACATTGATTACTAATACATGTGTCTCAGATCAGTCAACCACAGAGGATAAGGGACGAAATTTAAACAGCAGGCTGCAATTCGTAAGAGCTATCTGCTTATTTTCCTGACAGTCACCCTCGGCAAGCCTCTTCTTATGTAGCATGATACCTCTTAGTCCTCAGAATTGTTTTATTATAGACAGAAATAGAGCGCAAGGTTTCAGAAACCAAGCAGCTGGGCATCTCTCCCCTGCCGAAGGGGCTTAGTAACCACCCCCACAAGTTTTCTTGGGCCTGGAAGGACAATGTCCACATGCCCAGGCGTGGCCCCAGACAGGCAGAGAGAAAAGCAATTCCTCAAGATTATGCATATGGAATCAAAGACATTACAAGAAACAAGACTGCAGACCACTCTCTCTTATGAATATAAATGCCCAAATTTTCAACACAACGTTCACAGAGTCCAATGGTATATAATGAGAATTATACACCCAAACCAAGTAGGATTCACACCAGTATGAAAGTCTAGTTCCAATATTCAAAATTCAATTAGTGTAGCCCACCCCATCAACAGATTCAAGAAGAAAAATAATGTGGTCATAATAATCCAGACAGGAAAGGCGTCTGGCAAATTGCAGATTCATTTATGATGAAAATTCTCAATGTAAAATAAAAGAGGAAATCTCAAGGGAAAAAAAAACCCTACTGGAACTGGAGAAGTTAGTATTTACAAAGTTGCAGGATACAAGATTAATGTATAAAAGCCAATCACCATCCTAGCCACCAGCAAGGAACAGGGGAGCTTGGAGTGAGACCACATTACAGTTTGTATAAGCACCCACAATACTTGAGTGCAAGTCTAAGAAAATACGTACAGACCTATATGAGGAAAATTGTAAAACCCCTGTGAAAAATATCAAAGAAGACCTACGTACATGGAATGATACTTCATATCCGTGGAAGAACACAGTACTGTCAGGGGTCAATTCTTCCCAAATGACCTATAGATTTTACACCCAAGTCCAATCAAAATCCCAGAAAATTATGTTGTGGATATTGGCAAACCAGTTCTAAGTTTATTTGGACAGGAAAAAGATCCAGAGTAACCAGCTCAGGACTGAAGAAGGACAAGGACAATTTGATGACTTCCTTTGAGGCTGAAAGAACTAACAAGGCTCGTCGTTGGAGAAAATGCCCATTTATTGAGGAACAGCTCTTCATATTTATAGAGCCGGGGGTGGTTTGACAGTTATGACAGTTTAATGGTTGAAGGGTTTGACAGTTGGCATGGGGTGCATTCTGATTGGTGGGTAAGGATCATGTGAGCCAGCAGGGCTAGTTTGATTGGTGGGTAAGGATCATGTGAGCCAGCAGGGCTAGTCTGATTGGTGGGTAAGGATCATGTGAGTCAGCAGGGCTAGTCTGATTGGTGGGTAAGGATCATGTGAGTCAGCAGGGCTCACCATTGGATAGCTCTTCTCGGGGGATGGGGAAGTTAGTCTTTGGAGCCAGGGTGACTCCCAACAGAGGCCACAGTAATTGAGACAGTATAGTACAGGCGAAGGACCAAGCAGATCACCATGGCAGGACAGGGAGCCCAGAATGGACCCCCAGAAACTTAGTCAGCTGCTCTTGACGAAGGAGAAAAGGCAGCCCCAGGAGGTGAGGATGTATTAATTAATTATTATGCATTAAAGCAGTTAATTAATTATTAACTGACAGCAAACAGTGCTGTAACAACCGGATGTTCACATGCAAAAGAGCACAGAAAAGAACCTAGATACAGACTCTACACCTTACACATGCACACACGTGCACAGGCACACACACACCTCAAAATGCAACATGTGAATATAAAACTTCTAGAAGATAGCATAGGAGAATACCCAATATAATGACATTTTAGATACAACATCAAAAGCACAATCCATGAAAGACAGAATCATTCAGCTGGACCTCATTACAATTAAAGTTTTCTTGCAAAGCTCAGCGTCAGGAGAAAACAAGCCCCAGACCATAAGAAAATATCTGAAAAAAAAAAACAACATCTCTGGTCAAGGCCCATTATCCAGAATGAACAAAGAACACTCCAGACTCAACCATGAGAGATGGAATACCCTGATCTTGAAATTGGTGAGAGACCCGAACAGACACTTCATCAAAGAAAGTATACAGATGGGAAAGAGCCTACGAAAAGATGACCAGCAGCACGTGCCATGGGAACTGAAAATGAAACACCATATACCTAGGACCATGGTCCAAATCCAAAACCCTGGCACCACCCAATGCTAGGGGGATGTGAAGCAGCAGGAACTCATTCATTGCTCACAGGGATGCAAGATGGTTCAGCCAGTTTGGAAGATGTTTTGATGACTTCTTACGAAACAACACATTCTCTTACCGTATGATCCAGTAGTCGCACCTCATGATGTTTCCCCAAATTAACAGAAAATGCATGTCCACACAAAAATCCACATACAGATGCTTATGGCAGTTTTATTTACAATTGATAAAACATGGAAGCAACTAAGATGTCCTTCAGTGGGTGAATGGGTGAGTAAATTGTAGTACATCCAGAAAATGGAGCATTTCTCAGTGCTGATGAGAATAAACCACCAGCCATGAAGACACAAGGGAGAGGATGCATATTACAAAGTGAGAGAAGCCCATCTGGAAGTGCTGTCTATACTGTGCAACCCAAGAACATGATGTTCTAGAAAGGGCCAAATCATGCCAGTAAAAAAAAATGTCAGTGGTTGCTAGATGTTGAGATGAAAGAGAGATGAATAGGCAGATCCAAGAGGCACATAGGCAAGCAAGACCACTCTCATGAGACTACAGCAGTGCCATGTTATTCTTTAACATGTCTGAAAAAACCTATAGAATGTACAACATGAAGAGCCAACTACAGACTGATGCAAACTGTGGACCTCAGTGACAATGGTCTGCCAGTGAATGCTCATTGATCTCAATCTATGTGCCACCGTGAGAGGAGATGATAGTTGTGAGGTCATGCGCACGTGGGACAGAGGGTACATGGGACCTCTGGACCTTCCACTCAGCTCATCATCCTGTTGGATTCCTCTTCTCCTCAAGCTCAGGAGATCACAGTGCCCCAGGTCTCTGTCCTTGGTCTCTGCTCTACCTTCTTTCCCAGCCTCAGAGATTTCAAGACCATATAAACCCACCTCTTCCAATTGCATAGCTCTAACCCGAACTTCTCCCGAGGATGTTGGACTTCTCCATGCAACTGTCACCTGATGTTTCTCCTTGGACGTGTTCACCCTGGAACTTCTGAGTGCCCCTCCTCAGCCATTCCATCTGCTGTCCTCCTCATTTTTACTGACTGCATCTGCATGGACCAAGCATCCGAGCCCCAGGGCTCCTCCTTCTCCACCCTGTGCAGTTGATCCACCTGTTGAGTCCACAGGATCTGCCCTTCGTTAGGTCCAGAGTCTGGCCTGGTCACTTCTCAGCACTGTAACTGGTCTCTGGGCTTCTGCCTTTGTTCCTCCATTTTACTTTCCAAAGAGAGCAGGAAGTCACTTCTTAAAATAAGAGCCACAGCATGTTCCGACTGTGGACAGAACTTTCCAATGGCTTCCACTCGACCAGCAGAGAGGCGGAAGTCCCCCGTGTCTGCTTAATCAGCACCATCACAGCCACCTGTATTCCTTTCCATTTCCTCCCACCCCTGACTCTGGCCTGCTGATGAGGCTTCCCTTCCGCTTTGAATACACCTGACACACTTCTGCCTTGAGGCCATGAGCTCGCCCTTGCCTTTGTCCATGACTCTCCACCCCTTGGTTTCTGTGTGGCTGGACACCTCTCTGTAGCCCACCTCCTTCCAGTCTTGGCTTGGCTCTCACCCCCTCCAGGGGCCTATCCTGGCCACTTGTAACCCAGGTATGGGTACCACCTCCCCTCCCTGTTCCGTGTGCTCCTACACCACCTCCCGAGATGCTCTAGGATCAAGTTATTTATGAAGGTTTTCTCATTGTCTGTCTCCCCTTGCTAAGTAGAAGCTCCAGAAGGACAGGGATGTGCTCTTTTGGCGTCACAGATCTATCTGATGCTGGTGTCTAGAATAGGAGCAGGCAGTCGCCAGACATTCTGTAGACATTATTGATTTATAAGGGAAAGACTGGAAATGGCTCATTGGCACATAGGAAAGAAACCAAGTAAATGAGATGAAAATAAGATAGTGACCCCAGGGTGGCCTCTATTCCTGTCTTTCCTCAAATCTCTATTTTTCAGCTTTCTCTCGGCTGCCCTGCCTGGGAATCCTGTAAATACATCTCGTACTCCTGTGCAGTTTGAATCAGCTCCATTTCCCACAATCAACACATCCCCAGCCAGAATAATCACCGCATTTCTTCCCAGCCTGTGAGTCCATAAACCCCGATTAAAATTTATTAGCTCAACCTCAAAAGACAGCATCCGGATTCAAGGCTCTGTCCCACATGGGTGACTCTTTCTAAATTCTACTGGACCTGCTGGGTTTACCTCTTCAGAGGAAACTTCCCTGAGACCAATGAAACACACTGAAATGAAACACATCATATACTTTCTACTAGATATTTTGGAATTTAATTATATTCCGTTTATCCAATGATAAATTTGTGTTTCTACTTAATTGGGAGATTTTGCCTCTCTACAATAAATTTGTAAGTAACTTGAGAGCATGCATAATAACAATAGCTGATATTTACTGAGACATAAAGTCTATATATAGGGTGCTGTGCACTGTTTTAAATTCTTACATGTATTGCCTCATTAATCACCACAACAACCCCAACAGAAGATATGTAGTACCGTGTCATTTACCAATGAAGATACCGAGGCCCAGGTTTTACTACCATGCCCAATATTGCAAAGCTAGCCAGCAAATGAATTAGCATTTGAATTTAATGCATTTAAGCTCCTTGTCCCTCAACAATCATAACCACTAGGCCATTTCACATACCAACTGGTGTCTTGCAGTACATTCAGAGATCTGTGGCATTTAAAGTATGTCCCTATCACTTCAGTCTGGTCCATAATAGCTTCACATTCACTGGAATCTTGTTTAAAATGCAGAATCTACTCGCTCCCAGCCACCACCCAACGAGAATCTGCATTTGCACAAGATTCCAAGTGACCAGTAGGCACATCAAAGAAACACTGAGCAACACCAACCCAAATGGTACTGATAATACACACTCAGAAAGAGGAATTAAGGATAGGTCCTAGGGAGGGGCCAGGAATTAGGGTAGAGGGGGAACAAGTCAGGCTTTTGGCTGTCCACCATGGAAGTACCTCAGAATGTCAACAGTAGTACTGGTTGTAGAGACTTATTGGAAGGAAATCAGTCCCTGGGCCTATCCAAGTCTATGGCAGTTTGCCATATACTATCCCTTTAGCCTTCCTATCATGCAAGTGGAGCTTGGAGCCCACAGAGACCCACGGCTTGTGTGTGGAAGCCACTAACAGCTTAAACTACCGCTCCAAGTGGAGCTGTGTCTGATAGTGGATCCCAAACCCCAGAAAACGTTGAGCATAGCGCCTCCTACCTGCCATTATTCTCTAAGCACAGCCAACAGGTTTCTCTATATCTTGAACCTCTGTGGTAGAGCCAGCTTCAAGTTGTACCTCATCACCCTAAAGTAGAAGTCTGGGAACTGACTGGTGTCATTTTCTTCCAAATACCCAAGCAGTCAAGTTCATGGGTGAAGTTGCAAAAGTTGGAGTGGAAGAGGCTGCAGGGTCAGCAGGTGCTCCTTGCAGAGCAGCACAGGGCCCCAACTCGCTGCCTTCACCCAGATCAAAAGCTCTGGCAGTTGAGTTGCCCTTTGAGCAGCACACAGGCTAGCTGCAGGGTGAAAGCTTTAACAATGCGTGAGCTTTCTACTAATTAGAGCATCATCATTATTTTGAAATACTTGATATGAAAACATTCTGTTGGATTTGAAACCCATTTGCATTATCACAAGAAATTTCAACATTGCATTTGACAGTGCAGAGAAAGACGAGCTGTTAGCTCCTTTAAATACACTTCAACTGTTGCAAATTTGTGAATAGTTGTAAAAATGGCTTTAAATTTTTTATCACCTACCAGTATGAATACATTTTCTTGCCAATGGTGACTATCAAAAATTTGAAAAGATCATCACTGAAAGGTCATAATCAAGAATTGAGGATAGCCTGGTTGAGCATAAAACCTGATGTGAAAATTGATGTCCATGGAGGGAAATAGTGGAGCTTCATCCAAACGGCCCAAATTATGTGAAGACAGCAAATAAACAGTGGGCATAACACAAATCGGAGTTGTTTTAAGGCCCCGAAGAGTCCAGAGACGAGGAGTTTTCCTCTGGGGAGTCCATGCCCAGAGGAGGAGGGTCAAGGGGAATGGATAGCTTCTCCTACACAGGTTAGCCTGAAGCCAAACACGGCTGGCAGGGAGCGTGGGGCAGCGGAGGTGCTAGAGGGACAAACCACAGCTTCCGTCCACAGGAGCTGTTCCATCTGGTCAAGTGGAGGCTGCAAAAGGCTGGAGATGAAGCCTGAAGTTCTATCTTCCCTGGGTGACCCCTACACCTTGAATGTATGGAGGAGAATTAGAGGAACTCAGGAACATGCCAGAAATCAGAACTGGGGTCAGAAGTGCCACCAGGCGACAGAGGTGACCGTCCAAGTTAATCACCTACCAAAATAAAACCAGCCACCCTCAAGAGAGGAAAAATTAAGTAATACAGTCTCCACAGCTGGATATTTATAATATCCAGGATATCTGAAAACCAAGCTGATAAATGAGGCAGGAGAAACAGGAACACATGCTCACTAGGAAGCCCACTGGGTACGTTCCCGCTAACTCTGCTGTGAAGCACTTGTTAGATCCAGCGCAGGGGGACGCACAGCCTGTGCTCCCAGCCATCAGCACCTCTGCACGGAGAGGCAAGCACGGTGGTAACTAGGAGGAAAGTGGGAGGTGAGAAATAGAAACAGAAAGTGTCCACACGGAACGTTGCATAACTGAAAAACACAATATTTGAAATAAAAAGTCCCCGGGTGGCTTTGTAACGTCATTAATTGGCCAGCAAGCCAGTGACTTAGGAAAGGGAACTTGAGGAAAGATCAATAAAAATTTCCCAGTGTGAAGAAAAAAGAGAGAATACTGAAAAGAAATGAAGTGTTTCAAAAACTTATTAAATCCCACGGTGCAGTCTAACACAGGCATAATTGGAGTCCCAAAAGGACAATGGACAACAAATCAGGTAGAAAAGAGGATTTGATCAAAGGATCATCAGATATTCCAAATGTGATGAAGGAGAGAAATTCACAGGTTCAAACCTGGGAGCTTCTGCCACGCAGGATAAAAATGAGAAGCAAACCCCCTGCCCAAAGTCCAAAGTTAAATGAATGAAGAGCGAATAGTGGAAATAGCAAGAAAAAAATCAATTCAACTAAAGGAAGATTTGTTGTTAGAAATTTCAAAGGTCGGAGGACAGCAGACCAATATATTTTCTTTTCTTTTTTTCAGTCTCAAAGTACTGAAAGAAAAAGATGTTAACACAAAATTCTATATCTAGTAAAATTTTCTTTCTTTCTTTTCTTTTTTTTTTTTTTTTGGTACCAGGGATTGAACTCAGGGGCACTCGACCCACTGAGCCACATCCCCAGCCTTATTTTGCATTTTATTTAAAGACAGGGTCTCACTGAGTTGCTTAGGGCTTTTCTTTTGCTGAGGCTGGATTTGAACGCATGATCCTCCTGCCTCAGCCTCCTGAGCCACTGGGATTACAGGTGTGCACCACCGTGCCCAGCTGGTGAACTTTCCTTTAAACATGTGGAGGAAGGAAAATCATAATGAGGCCAATGGAGACTGAGGCACTGTGCTGGATGCAGCTCTTCAACCAGAGCTAAGAGAAGCTGTGCACACTGGGAGGGGCTGTGCCAGACGAAAACTAGATCCTCAGAAGGAAACGAGGAGCGTTTAAAATAGCAAGAGTCTCAGCAAATATGAAACGGCTTTTGCCTGTTCCCCTCATGATTTCGTTATAATATTCATGAGTCTTTGAGGGAAAAAATTACAAACCTGTTTTGTGGACTTGGGATGTATCTGAGTAGTGCCAAGGCTTCAGCCAATGTGGACCTACCCCATGGCAAAGTGGATGGGTTTTCCATGAAATGCTCTAAATCATCTGTAAGTTAACTGTTAAAAGTCAAGGATTTTTATTGTAATCTAAATCAATCAATTAGTTGAATGTAATGCAAGAAGTTCTAGGTTCAATCCCCAGCTGGCAAAAGATATCAAGCTGGGGCTGGGGTTGTGGCTCAGTGGAAGAGCACTCACCTAACACGTGCAAGGCGCTGGGTTTGATCCTTAGCACCATATAAAAATAAATAAAATAAAGGTATTGTGTCCAACTACCACTAAAAATTTTTTTTTACAAATCAAGTTAAATTGCAATAGGAAAATTAAGCTGAAATTCTAAAAGAACTCAAATAATTTTCTGATAATGACAATTCAACTTAGAAAACTGTTAGGGATGTAGCTTTAATAGCGTTTAGAGGGAATTGTACAGCTTTAAGCTCTCACAAAGATCTAAACTCAGTTCTCTAGGTTCCCAAATTAAAATGAAAAAAAATTATACATAAAATTATGCCCAAGGTAACTAAGTAACTGTTAATAATTCATAGAGATGAGTGGAGAGAAATCAATGAGATTTTAAAAAACAAACAGTAAGTGAATCGATAAAACCCAATGCTGATTTTTGGGGAAGTTTAATAAAATTGATAAACCTCTATCTTACAAATGAAGGAGAGAGAAAAAGAAAGCATGCAACTGACCAATAGCAGGTATCACTGTAGATCATATAACAGAAAAAGGAAAATAAGAATAGTGCAGACAACTTTACGTGACACATTCCACACCTTAAATTAAATTGACAAATTCCTTTGCAGATCAAAATTACCAAATCAGACCCAGGAAAAAAATAACCAACTTGAATAGCATTATATATAGTCAATAAATTGAATTAAAGAAGAAAAAAACTTTCCAAAAGGAAAACCCAAATATATTCTCACTGGTGAATTATATCAAATATATAAGAAACAAATTATACACAAACTCTTCTCAGAAAGTAATGGCATTATTTCCCAATTTACTTTATGAACCTACCATTATACTACTAAGAACCATGGAAATGAGTCAGAAGATGCTGGGTGCAATGGCACATGCCTGTAATCCCAGTGATTTGGGAGGCTGAGGCAGGAGTATCACAAGTTCAAAGCCAGCCCCAGTAAAGCGAGGTGCTAAACAACTCAGTGAGACCCTGTCTCTAAATAAAATTCAAAAAAGAACTGGGGATGGGGCTCAGTGGTCGAGTGCCCCTGAGGTTCAATCCCCGGCACCAAAAAAAATAAAAATAAATCAGAAGAAACTTACCTGTGACACAGTGACAAAAATCAGATCAGTGTTGCCCAGTGTGGGAAGTCAGGTTAGGGAATCCTCTGCAAAATCATGAGAGGGAAGCTTGGAACATGTTGAGTTCTTTTGCATCTTGCTAGTCTTGGTAGTTATGGGACTGTAAACAGTTGTCCAAAATAGATGAATTTAAAATAGATGAATTCTATTACATGATAAATTACATCTCGGTGAAACTGGAGAAACATGTTTTGCAGAGAGAAGCATGCTCAAGCTTCTCATTGTAACATTTGCAAAGATTATGTTTGGAAGTGTTGCATGCATTCAATATTAATTAATGTTAATCATTACCTAATGTCTTAATGATATGCTATAAAGAAAATACAGTGGGGCGCAGTGGTACACACCTGTAATCCCAGTGGCATGGGAGGCTGAGGCAGAAGGATTACAAGTTCAAAGTCAGCCTCAGCAACTTACTGAGGCCCTAAGCAGCTTAGCGAGATCCTGTCTCTAAATAAAAAATATAAAAAGGGCTGGGGTGTGGCTCAGTGATTAAGCGTGCCTGGGTTCAATCCATGGTAACCACCACCCCCCCCCCAAAAAAAAAGAAGAAAAAGGAAAGAAAATACAATGATTTTTTTTCTGAAGCCCCTTAGGTGCATCCTCAAATCCCTGGTGACTTTAGTGTTCTGTGTGATAGTTGTCACTTTTCTGAGGATGTGAGGACACAGCAACATCTAGGAGCAGTGTCAGCTGCTCACATGAAGGCCCAAGGAACCTAATTCGTAGTAGGGTTTATGAAACACTGGGTGGCAAGGCCTGCTCCTTCCCCACCATTTCAACCAGCCCAGGATCCTGGAGCATGTCCCTCACCAGGACAGGCCCCAAAACGTCTGCATCACTTCAAGAGCAGGCCACCTGCAGGGCTCTTGTTTGGGAGCCTCCACTCTGGCTGGCCTCCCCAGCCTTGGATCCTCTGCCTCTCCATGCAGAACCACCCATGAGTGGGTGAACACAGGCTGGTGGCACGGAAGGAATTGTGCTGGGAGTATGGAAACAGCTCTCTGCAAAATGCTCCTCACACCTCTAACAAAAAGATGCAGCACACACCATGGTAACCACTCCAGGATCCTGTCCAAGATGACGGTTTCCTCAGGCACAAAACTGACTGCATCCTAACAAGTCCCGCCCTGAGACAACCTCACACCTCTGCCAGTTTCAGCATCAGCCAGAGAAGACCTGCAAAGCACACACACACCTCTGCTTTGCTGGACTGAAGGAATAAAGGGGATTTATGGGACAGAATTTGGAAAGCTGGTCACAAAGTCAAATGTCAGACAAACCAGGACTTCCAAGGAGCAAAGGCCAGAAACTCAGTGAAGAGAACTCTCCAGGTATGTTCACTGATATCCTCCTCAGAACCAGAGTCCCCCGCCACCCAGTGACTACTGCTAGGAGAGCCTGATGGCCTCACTTGGTCACTTGCCAGGGACAGGGGCAGCATGGTCAACTGGTCTACCAGGCCCTTGGAATGACTGAGGGGAGTCTCACTAGGGAAAAGGGGACAGCTACTGGACACCTGGTATTGTGCCTCACAAACTCAGCAGTGGCTGGAATCACGTGGCCACAAGCCACAGCAAGGTGGAGGAAATAAGCCTACATCCAGAGGCTGGTACTTGGGAGAACAACCACGCAAACTGTGCCCAGTGTCCAGGGAACCAGAGATAGAGCAAAACTAGCAACTCCAGGAGCACACATGCTCTCAGCCAGAAGGCGTCCACAATAATACCAGGGTTCCGAGGCCACGGTCATTCGACTGAGGATTTAGGGGGACTTGGAAGATGAGACTTCCAAGCACTGAAAATGACTGTCCCAGCTGAGTGGCTTTAGTAATCTGGAATGGAAGGAAGAGAAGCCAAGTCAGAGTGTCATGGAAAGAATATGGACTTTGGCTCCATGTGGAGGCACACACCTGTGATCCCAGCAGCTCCGGAGGCTGAGGCAGGAGGATGGTGAGTTCAAAGCCAGCCTCAGCAAAAGTGAGGTGATAAGCGCTCAGTGTGACCCTGTCTTGAAATAAAATATAAAATAGGGCTGGGGATGTGGCTCAGTGGTCGAGTGACCCTGAGTTCAACACCTGGTACCAAAAAAAAAAAAAAAATGGGATATGGACTTTGAAATGGAAAATGGACTTTCCTAAGCATGTGAACTCAGTGAATGAATTATGTGATGACTTTGTGGTCTCTATCTCCATGTGTTCCACATTTCTGGATTCAACCAACCATGGATCAAAATCAGTCTTTTAAAAACCACCTCTGTACTGAACACATACAGACGTTTTTTCTTGTCTCTCTCCCTAAACGATGCAGTGTGACAACTATTTCATGCATTCTCGTTGCTCTAGGTACCATATGTGAGGTAGCAAAGGCTCGAAGTGTGTGGGAGGATGTGCGTAGGTCTCTGTGCACACTATGTCATTTTATGAAAGAGATTTAAACACCTGTGGGGCTTGGTGTATCATCGGGCGTCCTGGAACGAATCACCCAGAGGACCAGGGGAAGCACGGATCTATTATTATCATCAATAACAAGAATGACCTGGTGATAAATCCTACAGAACAGACCCTGGAGACTGGAATGCATCCCAGAAGTTAATTAAGTAGACTCTGTTCCGGGCCCACCATCGACCACTCTCCACACCCTGGTCATAATCAGAGATGAGCGATGGGGAGGCTGCTTAGAAATACTTTCCCTCGGCTTGACAGAGCTAGTGAAAGTCATGATCAGACAGAAGCCTTTTGGGTAGTGATTTTTTTCCTCTTGTTTGTGGGCTCATGTTTTCTAAGGGAAGCAAACAACTGAGGCCTGGTTTTCAGGCTGAAGACCACGTGCTCTTTCCCAGTGTTGCCCGAGAGCTGTGGTTCAGGGGCCACCTCTATGTATCAAAGGTCTGCCTGCCCGTGTAAGGACATGTGTGAAAGCAGGCGCGCTGCTCCCGCAGAATCCATAACACTGTGATTTTCTTCTCGTAGGCACAGAGTAAAATGGTTGTCTCGATGACAGAGCCGATAATGATGTAATTCGTGTAGAACACACTGCGCTGGGTGAGAAGCCGGTGATGAGCACTCTCGGGCCTCCTGGGCACAGTGACGCGGATGGCTGCACCATGGGTACAGCCTGTGGCTGTGGCAGAGTTGAATGACTGTCACTTGCACAGGGTTTGGTAAGCAGAACCTGGATGGGATCCATTTTATAAAGTCAAGCTCAAAAAGAGGAGAGGGAGAGGGCTGTCGGGGAAGAAGAGAAAGAGGAGAGGTCATTTTCAATCTGTCTCATAAAGACCAGAAACTCCCTTCCACAGATGGGTGTACGGTAGATGACTAAAAATGAGAAGATAAATGACTTAAATGTACTGTTTACTCGATCAAAATTTTAAAGATAGGATTTCCACAACAGAAAATGGCAAAGCATCCTGAGGGGGACACAGGATTGGGGGCGGCCGGTGGGCGTCGCCCCTCATTTTTAATTCTGGGACAATGAATCTGAAACTTGCTCTTTGAAATGCTCCTGCTCCCTGAGGGTGCCATTGTTCCTGCTCATTCCTAATTTACTTCCAAGTGTTCAGTACACCCAGGCCTCTGGCAGTGGCAAGGGACCCCCTGTCCCCATGTGGCCCCACCTGATGGGCCCCTGTTCGAGGTACGCCTTTCTCCTCAGTGCCGACCACTGCAGGGCTCCGCATTTCCTCTGCTGAGCGCCAGGCCAGGGTCAGGAAGGTGGGATGAGACTCGCCCCCCTCCAGGGGAGACGTCTGAACTACACGTTTCTGACTGAGAAGATGCCAGGGACCAGGGGAGCTGCAAGTGCAGGGAGGTGCTTCCCATGGACACTGAGCTCTCCTGAAGCCAGGACCCCGGTGGGGGCTTCCTCCTGACACCATGACAGAGGATGCAGCCGAGCCCCCCAGATGAAGCCCCCAGGTGACACCAGACTTCCAGGGACCCAGGTCAGTTGCTCCAGTCTCACAGCACCAACCTCAAAACCCGTGTTTCCCTGCCTTGGCTCGTCTAGGAGGCGCCTTATAAAAGGCAGGTTTTAGCTGCAGGAGACTCTAAACCTGAGTGAATGGCTTTTTTTTGTGGCCAGAACAGGCGTGGGCATGGATTCAAATGAGAGAGGAAGTCATGGCCTCTCTTCATGGCCTCTCCTGACAGGTGTGTGTGTTCACACGCACGTCCTGGAGCCACTGAACATTAAGTCCTCCTAATCACCAACAATCGCAACAACAACATCTTGCATAGTGATATTTCAAAAATATTTTCAAAGCATGTTTGTCATCTCATTTTAAGCGCCTAAGATTCTTTCAAGGCAGAAGGGCAAAACGTTCTTATGGCCATGTTGCTGGTGAGCCAGTCAATACCCAGTCACACGAAGAATTCAAGGAAAAGGCAGAGCTTAGGCGGGTTTTCCATCTGGTGGTGGGTGTCTTTAGAGCTAAGCCACGTGCACCATGACGGAAGGTGAAGTTCGCTAAAATGTGATGTTAAGTGTAAACCGAGACAGCATCTGCTGGAACCACAAAAGGTCACGTCATGCCATTTAGCCACCTCTTGGCTTTCACACCTGCCCTTTGCATCTTCAAAGTCATGGTTCAGTCACATA
Source organism: Ictidomys tridecemlineatus (assembly GCF_052094955.1). Lineage (NCBI taxonomy): Eukaryota > Metazoa > Chordata > Mammalia > Rodentia > Sciuridae > Ictidomys > Ictidomys tridecemlineatus. Next base: position 119,635,469 of record NC_135486.1, read on the forward strand.
TTAAGCCAAAAATAAGTTCTCAGATTTTGGTTAAAAGTAATGCATGAGCTATCAAAAGAGATGTCTCAACTAAAATCCTCAAAAATAAAGAATGGAAAAGTATATTTTATTTATTCTTTTTTTTCAACAAATTTTCAGTGACTAAAGCTAGATCAGAGGCAGCACACTGTGCAGTTAGGCTTCTCTGAAATCATTCATCCAAAAACCTAAACAAAGAAACATGTAAACAATAACAGAGACCAAAAAGCCCTGAAAAGGAGGTGGGGGGGATCAGTATCCAGAATTGCTGCATGAGCTTCAACAAAAATTATGAGACATGCAAAGAACAGAGAAAGTGCCACCCCTCTGCAGGTGGGTGAAGAGCAGGTGTGGGGTCCCATGATTCCCCTACTTTCTTCCTCTACCCTCAGCAAAAGTCTCAGAGTTTTCTCAATTTCTCTGTGGTATAGCCAGTTAGACTGGATCCCAAACCAGGGCCTTGAACCTTTCCCGTCACTGATGCAAGTGTTTAGGTTGTAACCCAAAGCACTTAAAACCCCCAGCCCGGACCCTGGGCCAACAGTCCTGAGGCCCTCTGTAAACCCCATACCCCTCCCCCTCATGCACACAAGCCTAGGAAGAGCCTCCCTCGCCCTCATTATGGGTCACGAGGAGGACCAGCAGCACTCTCCAGGTCCATTCCCCCAGTGATGCTCACCCTGGTGGTTAGTGCTTCTTTCTTTGAAGTCCCAACCCAGTCCCCTTCTCGAGATAGTTTGGGGCACTCTCTTTTCAGAACCACCCTGTTACTGTTCAGGGGGTGACTGAACAGGGTTTGGTTGGATGAAATAGTGGAGAGTAATATAGCCTTTGAGAAGTTCTAGATGTCCCCCCACAGTTCCTGTGTAAGAAAATGCAAGGAAGTTTAGAGGTGAAATGACTGAGTCATGAGAGGCGTAACCTAATCAGTGGTCTCATCCAGTGAACAGGATGAGTTGGGTGGTAACCAACTATGATGTGCCTGGAAGAGTTGGGCCATAGGGTGTGTGCCTTTGGGAGTCAAGATTGTGTCCATGGTGAGCGGAACTCTTCTGCTTCTTGTTTGCCACACCCTGAGCTGCTCTCCTCTGCCATGATGTTCTTCCTGACCTTAGGCTCAGAGCAAAGCCGTTGGCCACCGAAGGACTGAGACCTCTGAAACCATGAGTCCCCACATAAACGTTTCCTCCTCAAAAATTGTTCTTGCCAGGTCTTTGGGACACACCCATGAAAAAGCTGACTGAAACATAATGGCTGAAACTTCCCAGATTTTGTAGAAAATATTAATCTGTACATCCAAGAAACTCAATGCACTTCCAAAGGAGAAAGTCGAAGAGATCCACACTCAGATATAGAATGAAAAGAGAGAGATAAAATCTTGAAAATTCCAAGAAAAAAAAAATGAATCATCACTTTCAAGTGAACCTCTAAAAGATTAGCAGATGATTTCTCATCTGGAAGAATGCAGGCCAGGAGACAATGGAATGACACATTCAAAATACTGAAAGATGAAAATCTGTGAGATAAGAATCTAATATCAGCAAAATTATCAGTTGATAAGGAAGGAAAAACAAAGATAATTCCAAGCACTCAGAAAATTCATGGAATTTGTTGGACCCCTGTGACACACACACACACAGTTACACACCACCAAGAGCACCTGTCATGAATCACATGGCTATCCGTAAAAGATACTACAATTGCATGCCTCTTTACTTCTCAATTTTGAAAGCAATTGCAAAAAAATTTTTGAAAAATTCACATGTAATTGTATTGTTGGTCCTGTAACATAAAGAAATGTTGTTTGCTTATAAAAGCACAGAGGAGGTAAATGAAACAAATCAGTTTTGGAGTAAGAAAAGAACAATAAATGGTAACTCAGATTCACAGAAATATGCAGAGAGATCCATGTGAAGGTTAATGGAGCAAGATATACAGATATATACATTATTTTTTAACATCTTAAAAAGACATAAAACCATATAAATCAATAATTATGAGAGTGGATCATATACCTAAAACAACAACAGTACAAAAACAGAAGAGATTTTGTTAAATAAAATTATTTAGGAAGAACATTTCTCCACAACAATTAAGTGTCTGGAGTAGATTCTTATAAGTAAGAGAGTGTCATATGAGACCTACAGGAACTACCAATAAAATAATGGGGTTTAGATGATTTCTTCCCACCTATATTGGGAGAAATTAAACACTGAGGGCAGGAAGTGTCCAGAAAGGCTGGCATTAAGACCTTTGGGCTCAGACTCCAGTTTTCGTATTTTAATTTTCATAACATAACTTGATGGCTATCACATCTCTCAGATTGGATGTGCATAGGATTAATGAGCATTCCTAAGGGAGTCCCAGGTGGCTGGTCTATGGACGTTTTCCTTACCAGATATAAAGAAAACTAGTCAGCAACAAAATTAACAGTTGATACAAACAACAACTGAATAAATCCCAAGGAATCATTTGAGTAAAAAAAAAAAAAAAAAAGCCAATTCCAAAATGTTGTCTCCTGTGTAAAATGATTTGCCAGCTGAAGGGTGACATATCCCTTTCCCAGCACTGTGGGTCATAGATCACTGGGCCCGTCAAGTGCAGGGTTTATACAGTCAGCCACAGCCAAGAGAAAGCCAGGTAAGACAGTTAAGGTATTGGCCAGATTACAGGATGCAGGCTTAGTTGTTAGAGAAATGGAGAGACTCCAGGGAGCAGAGAATAGGAAGAGCTTTAACATAATGAGTTGGTATTCTCAACACGAGAGGCACTGGGGGGAGCCAAGTGAATAAAGTGGCAGGGCAGAAAGTGGTGACACAGGGAGGGAGGCTTGAGTTGGGGATTTCACAGGCAGGGGCCTACAATGGTGTTAAGAAGGAGCGCAGCTGATGCCCGGTTCACGGCAGGGTTGCCTTCTGATAAGCCCATCATAAATGGAAAATGTCATAAGCTGGAAATTGCACTTCATACACCCGCCAGGCCCCCCAACCTAGCCACCGAGAACACTATAGAGAAAGAGCTGCTTGTCCTTGTGGTCTCGGGCTGACTGGCCACTGTGGCTCGCTGCTCTGACCAGCATCATGACAGAGGACTGGACCCCATGGCTGGCCTGGTCACAATTTAAATCGGAAGTGTGGGTCTACCTGATGGGAATAGCTGTCATACTGTCATAAACATGAAAACTCCAGAGGGGAACCGTCACAGGCCAGGAGCCATCTGTATGTACACCTGGAAGTGAGCAGCTGCAGAGTGCAGAAGGAAAAGATGGCGGCCAAGGTCCCGACTGTAGGGATGAGAGGGACTCAGCATCAGATCCCAAAGATCTGTGAAGGAGAGGGAGGGAGGGGAAGGGCAGTCCTTCTTGGCTATCAGCAGGTGAGTACGCTGATCAGATGGCAAGCGCTTCCCAGGTGACGTGGAGGTGGCCCTGTAGGGTGGGGAAGACTCCTTCCTCCCTGGAATGTCCCACAGAGGGCTCAGCCCCCACGTGACTGAGTGCTCGGCGCTCTGGAGCACAGTTCTGAGAGCTCGGGGAGGCACGGGAAAGGGGGCTGTGAGGGGTGATACGAAAGGACCGGTTTATGGGTTGGCCAGAGTAGCACGGAAACAGGAACCAAGAGGCGATGGAGGAGGGACAGCCTGGGTTTCCAGGGTCCCCAGAGATGGGAGGTCAGAGGGGCATGATCCTGAGAGGCCCTTTAAGGTGGAGGTAACCAGTACTGGCCACAGTCCCAAGGGTCTGGGGTCCTTCCACATCAAGTCTTCTGAACATACTACCATGTTTTTTTGTTTTTTTGTTTTTTAATCAAAAAGCACAATTTAGTGTTCCCACAAGTGACTGTGTGAACTGTTAGGGTCTTTCAGAGAGAAAGTGCCCATTCAACTATGGGCACTCTGGCACCAAACAGCCAAGTACAACCCAGGATCAGGAAGGTGTCTATCAAATGGTGACAAGGCCCAGTTTAAAATCCCCAACGAAACTCTCCACCTAGGAGAGAGCCCAGCACTTGATAGAGGGTTGAGAATGAATTCGTTGATTAATGAATCCCAGGTGTACTGGAATTCATAAAAACTCTGCCTCAAGAGACAGGTTGGGGTTTTAACTCTTATCATAGCACCATCCAGAAAGGAAAGGCCACCAAGGGTAACTGGGGCGGGGTGCGGGGGAACTGCAGATCTTCTAGGGCCTGGACAGAGTGTGTGGGTTCTCTAGTGTGGTGCCTTGACTCACTGGTTGCTATGTTGAGTGTTTGATTTCCCTCAAATATGCCCTACCACCTTCCAGAAAAATTCCACTATTTCAAAAGCATGTTCAAAGCAAAAGCACTTGAGATTTAATATGTGTGTGTGTGGCGTGGGATGAAAATCACCCTCCATTGATAATTCCCACCTTCAGCCTGAGTCCACTGAGGGCCATGACTTTCCACATGCCGAATATTTCTTTCCCAGATAAAATGAACATTGCCATCCTAAACTGGGCAAGCTCCTGGTTATCTCTTATTATTTTGGTTATGCAGCGTGGAGCGCTCCAAACCAACTTAATTTTCATCCCATGGAATAAAATACCGCAGCCATGCTGATCTATCAGGAAAAGGGGGAGGTAGCCCAGGATCAAATGGCAATATAGTGCTGCTGCTCTAAAAAAGAATTGCTCCTCTGGAGAATACTCCCTTCCTAAATGGCTATAAAGGCCCCATGCTCCAGAAAAGTCAGAAGAAAAATTACCTCCCAGCTCGTGCATTTATTTTTATGGCTGTAGCTGACTGTTCCTCCCACTCCCGCCTCCGGCATACCCCGGTGCCTGTCAATTCCCAGACCTAATCCTGCACCAGCGTCCAAACTCCCAGGGTACTGGGCCAGGGTACGGAAATGACAGGATACGGTTGGTTTTTGCCAAGCGTCCAAGTCAAGAATTATAAAGGGAAGGAGTCTATCTGTCTTTATAAGTGCATTGTGAACTTTATAGTTTAATATTAAACTTGCTTCATAAAAAATGGCTCATAAATGGCTAATAAAAGCCCAGTTTACAGCTTATAAAGTGCATCAGTACTTTACAGGAGTTTGCTTAGGAAGATTTATGTGCAAGCTTTCTTTCTCCTGCTTAAAGATTATCCCCCCAACCCCCCAAAAACATTAGAAATAACTACTGAAAAATGACCCTTTGGTTGAACTCTGCATGGTACCAAGTTTGAGGCCTCCAAAAAATCCAAGTCCAATAGGCTGCTGCTCATTAATGGCAGGAAATGCCTGGGGATCCCTGGCTGGTATGGGCCCCCAGACAGGCTCCTGGTGGGTGGTACCTCCAGGGCCTCTTGGGCGGTTCACACAAGTTGGCAGTCACCTTGAGACCAAGGAAGGTCTACTCCACCCTGGGAATGGAACTCTGTGTTGGCCCCAGTCCTGTGGGCTCGGGCTCAAGGAGCTTTGTGAGAGCTGCAGAAATAAATGCCATCATGCCAATCTCTAAGCCACAGAGCCGGTGGCCTCCCCCTAAAAGCACCTGGAGACTCCTTTAATGAGCTCTGCAAGAAGCCCCGCTCTCCTCCCGCCTCCGCCTCCCCAGCTTAACGCCTCGGTGATGTATGTGGCTGCAGTTGCTCGCCCCCTCTGCCCTATTTCACTTTTTATTACCCATTGCACTACTTTATCCAGGTTTATATACTTCATTATGTTCTCTGCTGTCACTTCTCTTATTTCATTTTTGATTTTTCTTTTAAACTCCGCGGCTGGCAGCTGCACAGCGGCCACCTCCCCCTGCTTCCTGGGGCCCCTCTGTGCTGCCAGAGATCAAGGTCTTCCCTTCCGCATTGACTGCTACTCCCTGACACTTGGCCCACCAGGCAGGGTGCCACGCCTGGGCTGAGCCTGGGGGTAAGAAGCCTGAGTCATGACAATGGAGTTGGCTTTTGGACCAATAAAAAGGGAAGTGATGGAGGGGAAGATCTCCAAGGTGCTCATCTACGAAATGGGATGATGGCTTCTCTGCTTCCCACCCAAGATTTCTATTAAGATGAATAAGATTACAGCAGTCAAAGTGTTGAAAATTATAAATCCCTTTCAAACCCTACCAGATGGTGCTAGTCATTAAAGGCAATGTCACCATTGTCATCACACCTGATTTTTTTAAACCTTAAGATCAAGTAATCAAGAATTATGCTCCTTCCCATGAGCCTTTCCTTCTTAAGGGACCGTCCCATGTTTTATCAAGAGAGGTGCTCAGTCGTCCCTGTAAGCAGGCGCATTTATTAAGCTGGTTCCAGATGGAGGGGACCAAAGAATTAAGGCGCACCACATGCCCCTACTCACCTTGCCAGGACCAGGACGCGGTGTTGGGCTGGAGAAGCGCCTGGGGGCCTCCTGGCTGAAGGCAAGTCTTCAGCCGCATTTGGGGGGCAGAAATAGGTTTTCATAATCCTAAAATAACATCAAATGGATTTTTGTGTTAGAGATTTGGAAAGTGAAAAATTCCTCTCTAATGAGGCACTTGAGCTCTGCCCCTATCGGTGACTAGAGCTGTTTGGGCTCCTTAGAGAGCAATAAAAGTGCAGGCCCTCCGCACCGTCCTTTGAAGACGCTGAAGGAAGCCAGACTTCATCGTCATCTGTAGCAGATGCAAAACGAGAAGGCTGCCACTTTTTTTGGGGGGGGGGTGTTCTCTTTTATTTGAAGAACTTCTCCTTTTCCCAACCAAAAAATAAAACAAGACAAGACAAAAAACATTGTTGCTCCAATGAAACCCTCAGGACTCCTGCCACCTGGAGAGGACCAAAGGGTGAACCTAGTCCAAGGTGAACCCGTCAACGCCTCTCCTGGGCTTCACTGACTGAGAGTGGGGAGAGAAGCAGAGCTTCCTTCTAAGGCTGATGAAGCCGGAAAGATGACAGGGGTGGAAGGAAGGCTTTGCCTGGAGCCCCGACATCTCCAGGCCCCGAGAATCTCCAGCTCTTCCAGATCACAGAACAAAGAGCCCCCCTCTCACTTCAGCCAGGCCACTGGGTCTTTGGCACTTGGATCAGAAACACCCCTCTCATTGTCATGAGCCAGCGATGTCATTAACATAGACCCAGCACCTTTGTGTCTCTCTACCACGTCAGAATGTGTGGATAACTGCCGCAGTCTGGCTGGGCACAATTCAGGAGCCACTTGTCAAAAGAAACTAACTTTATTTTTAGAACTACAAACGCCAAGCAAAACAGCTCCTCAGGAAAAAACCCTCAGAACCCAACTGCCACCACCAGCTTCCACAAGCCTCTCCCCCACACCAGCCTCTCAACCTCCCACAATCCTCCTGCTCTTGAGGCCGATTGGCTGGGTTTCGTGGGCGGAGCCAAAGAAGTCCCCCAATGAGTAGCTCCATGGAGGAGCCAATCAGCTAGATGTTGCTGGGGCCGCTGTGAGCCAATCATCAGCTGGCAGCTGGAAGTTTGCTGGGGCCCCTTTGGCTGTGGCTCTCAACAGATAACAGTCAAGTCACAGGTTATACCACGTCTGGGGGTGGCACTTCCAATATGTTCACAGGTCCCCTGATAGTCATGAGCTGAGCAAGCACAAGTTCTTATCTTCCAATCTTAATTTCTAATATCTGTAACACTCAAGTCACACATTATGCTTTGAACAATGATATGCACAGGTCACAGAAAGACTAAGAAAGGGTCAAGATGGCCACAGAGCTTCAGGAGGCTGAGCCAAGAGCATAGGCAAAGAGAGAGAGGCAGAGAGGTGACTGCAGAGCCAGGGTCACGGTGGGTGATGAGATCAGAATTTTAACAAACCACTTCTGCAGAATCGTCAAAGCAGAGGGGTTAAGAGAGCCAGGCAGATAGTTTAAGAGAGTCAGCTTGGCGGGGGCGCAGTGGGGCACCTATGATCCCAGCAGCTTGGGAGGCTGAAGCAGGAGGATCGCAAGTTCAAAGCCAGCCTCAGCGACGGCGAGGTGCTAAGTAACTCAGTGAGACCCTATCTCTAATAAAATATAAGATAGGGCTGGGGACATGGCTCAGTGGTCAAGTGCCCCTGGGTTCAATCCCTGAGACCAGAAAAAGAAAAAAATAAATAAAACAAGAGTATCAGCCTGGAGTGTGAGCTCGAGAAGTCAGCTCTGAGCAGGTATGTATGGTCACCGCGGGCAGAGGAAACCGCTCTCTGCTGAAGCCTGAGGACACAGATTTGTCACTGTGGCCATATTCCTGGGCAAGGCTCCTGACAAGTGACCAGGTGACAGGGTCAAGGTCCTACCCTGTTCAGTCTTGGGGATTCTTCCCGTTATGGGTCTTAGTTAGGGGTTGCATCTGGGGAGGTTGACAGGCTCCCAAGGCTGGTGTTCCAGACATGATGTGGGACGTCCACGTGTCCAGGTGCTCCTTGATTTAGTCCAGTAAGTCGGCATGGATAAGGTATTTATCCATCTGTGGCTGTACTGGGCAGAGGGTGGTCATTTACTTGTACAAACAAGGTATTGACGCACTCTGCCGTGGCACTTGTATTCAAATAGAGCCACTCAGGGCAGACTACTGCCCTTATAAAAATGGAGAAACTCAAGTTTAGGCACAGCCTGAAAGCTGGTGTTCTGTCCACCAGGGAGGACCTGAGCAGACGCAGCTTCCACACAGACCTGTCGCAATGTCACCGTCCTTCAGGAAAAGCTCTTGGCCCACCCTTCTCGGCCTGCTTTTGGCCACTCCCTCACCTGCCCACCAACCTCACACCTCAGAGAATCGCTGTGGTTCCCCCAACCCACTGTGCCTTTTCCCAAATCCAAACCACTGTGCCGTTTCCCAAATCCACACTCCTCCATGCCTTTTCCCAAGTCCATATCTGTGTAGTCTTTTTCCTCTCTCTAGAATATTCTTCCCCGATGGGTCTATCTGGAAGCCCTCATCTGTTCCCTCAAGGCTGGGCTCACACCTTGCTAGAAACCATTGCAGAGACGAGACAATGGTTTAGGTGAACAAGGGACATGCTCCCCCTGGTGAGATCAGGCCCAGGGACGGGGTGGCAGGCAGGGATTTTTTTAGGATTCACTGGTTTCTGTCATCAAGGAGTTAACTCTCTGACTGAAGAGTAAGATTAATTCCGTGGAACAATGTGAGAGAATGTACAATCAAGCCCCAATTTGGGCAGTGCAGATTTTAAATGCCAAAAGAGTGGAGAAAAAGAGAAGAACCATCACAGCTGATTCTGCAAAATCTCCAACTCGTGGCTCACACGCACAGAGCAGCTGAAAATAGTGCACTCCCACCAATTGTACTGCCACCGGGAAATCATTGAAATTTTCCCCTCACCAAGGGAGGGAGGAAGAGAAAACTCAGGGAGGGAGAGAAAGTACAGGACTGTAAACATGCCCACCTACATGGGGACACAGAAGAAATGCAAATGAGGTTGTCGAAATCCACTTCCCCTGTTCCCCCAGCAACCCCACATCTTGGTGTTTCTCCTGGAGAAATGTCCTGAACACACAAAGAGGCAGCATGATTAGTAAGAGAGGAAAATGCAAACGAGTCCATCAGAGGGAAACCAGTTGGACACCCTTTATTACAGCCATACCACCAGATCCTGCCGCAGTCATTAGAGAGAACCCTGTGTTGCTTTATGTCCTGTCATAGAAAGACCATCAACATCTATTATTAAACACAAAAAGTAGCAAGTTGTGGCAGCCTCCCTGTGGTACGATCCAGTTCATACGGAACACAGAAGCCAAAAATGCTCCTCGGGATCACTTGTTCCATTAGCCCTTCACGCGACAGGCGTACCCCGTGTTCCCAGGGAGGGCCAGGCCCCCACAGCCTCCGTGTCAGAGAACAGACCATGATCAGAAGGTAAAAGGCCTCACTCTTGCAGAATTTCAATTTCAATAGTGGGAAGAGACAGACATAAAACCGGTAAGTAGGGGCTGGGGATGTGGCTCAAGCGGTGGCGCGCTCGCCTGGCATGCGTGCGGCCCGGGTTCGATCCTCAGCACCACGTACCAACAAAGATGTTGTGTCCACCCAGAACTAAGAAAAAATAAATAAATGTTAAAAATTCTCTCTCTCTCTGTCCCCCTCTCTCTCTCACTCTCTCTTTAAAAAAAAAAAAAAAAAAAAAAAACCAGTAAGTAGCCATCAGCACAGCCAAGGTGTGGCCTGATGGTGGAAGCCACGGAGGAAGGAGAAGACAGGGTGGTGGGGAGGAGGCCCCGTGGCAGAGACACGCACCAGGTGGCCAGTTTGGCAGATGTCTGAAGGAGGAGAGGGCTATGCTGACATATGGGGACAAAGCTCCCCAGGTGGAGGGACCACAGGGCAGGGGAGGGGAGGGGCAGAGCAGATGCAAAGCAGCTAGGACAGTGCACAGAGGTGGCCGGGCCACACAGGGAGAGCTTGGGCGCCATCTGAGGACCTCAGCGCGGGCGTGGGCAGAGACAGGTTGAGGAGGGAGTTCTGCATCCCAGGGGCCACTCCCTCCACTGTGCTGAGAACAGGTTCCTGGGGAGAAAGCTGTTAACCAGATCCAGCGAGAAAGGCTGCTGCCTTGGACCTGGACGATGGCAGGGGGCCAGGGGGTCCTGGCTGCGGGTTCAGGGTGGACCCAACAGTTTTAAAAATGGAGTCATTGTGAGGTGTGACAGACGCAGATTTCTCTCTTCAAAGCAACTGGAAGAATGAGATGGTCGCTACCTGGCATGGAGATAACTACAAGAGACACTGGGACAAGGGACCTCTGGGGAGTAAACTGTGGGGAGTCATTGGCCAAAACCCTGAGGACACCTGCCACGGCTCAGCCCAGCACAGGACCCACCACAGAGCCCCGTCACAAGGCAGAATCCTCAAACGTCTGAAATTAAATTTTCTGCCAACTTGACAGAGCCAAGGCTTGGAATCAATATTATACAGAGATAAGGAAAATGAAAAACATGACGTTTCTTGCACATCAGAGTTTGTGAGGTTAGATTGATGCACATCAGATAAGGAAATGCATGCTGAAGCATATAAAAGAACACAGTCCAAACTGATGGGGTGGCCCCCTCTGGGCTGGTGCACAGGACCCCGGTGTATCCAGTGAAGAGGTCCTTTTCCCTCTGTACTCTGTGAGTGCTACAGCGTTTGACTGCTTTCCCTCACACGTGTTTGTGGTACGCCACGTGATTCACATTATCTTAAATCTTTACCTCACTTGGAATCCTGGCTGTTGGGAAATGTAAAGATCCCCTTTTCTTTCCTGTAGTCATCCTTCTGCCATCTTTGTTTGCTATATAAACAGTCTTTAGCTCGTGCAGCACTGAGAGATTTTTCAAGAATGAGTATATTTATATTCATTTTTCTTCTAAATGAAAGTATATTTTAAACACACCAGGCAAAATAACTCGACAAAGAAATTTCACTAAGCCACCTGTCAACGGAACCATTATCATGCACACATACCCCCCACAAATCTGATTTGAAAGATCCATCTGCTTTGTATAGGAGATTATGTTTAAGTACATGATGCTTTCAGACACAGAGATCTATCTCCACGATAGCTCTCATAATGTTGTCTCATTTCAGAGATTAAGAACCCTGAACACGAGAGACAGAGAGTTTGGCCGGATCGTCTCCGAGCTTCTGCTTTGTCAAGGAAAGGCATGAAGACTGTGATTTCCTTGGGTAATTCAAAGATGGGGTGACAAAGAAACAGCTGTACAGAGTCCTGACAGCTGAATCCATGGTCCTCAGCATGCCTAGAGGGTCCTCAGACCCACAGACCCCGGTAGAGGATGCTGCAATCCACCAAGACTCCCCAAACCCACACGCAGGCACCAGTAAGGCACACAAGTCCCCCCTCCTTTGGCTCCTGTGATCAGTAGTCAGATCTGCAAGCTGCTCAGGCTCAGGAAACCATGTGGACCTAATCTAGGAAGCTGCTTTGTGCCTGAGTTGACCTTAATCAAGTTTTCTCCAGAGAAATCTTTCAAGTTACTCCAAAACAAATACATGATCAGGTGTTGCAAACACCTGGCCATCCTAGTAGCTGAGAAATCTCCCTCCTTCCCTGCTATTGACAATGTCCTTCCATGAGGAACTCCAATCTGGTGAGTCTCAAAGAGATTAAATCCCTCCTAAAAGAACAAGCGACTTATGTTCCCACTACGGCTACCAAGGGGCACTGTGATCCAACGCCTCCTTCCCTCCATGTTCCTGCAGAACAAACCACTTCCCTTTGCTTCACCTGTTCAAGTAAGAGTGATCGATAAATTCAGCTGCACCCAGTCCTCACTTGACAGCTACCTACAATTTTGTCTGGTGCAAAATAAAATTTTAGAGGATGCTGATTCAAAAATACTTAAAATTCAACATAAATTTTTAAATCATAAATAATTTCAAGACAACATTGTAAGAGCATAGACCAAGCCTTTGTGAGCCAGTAAGAATAGCCAGGTCCTAGGACATGAAGCTGGCCCTGGCCACCTGTTCTAAACAGCACCCAAGGTCAAAGCCTGTTCAGCAACGAGATGAACAATGCTCTCTTGGAGGCCTTCCCAAAAGATGTGGGCTGTGGGCCAGACCTGAGCAGAGTCACCCAGGCAGGCCCAGGACATAGGCAGTGACAAGAGGCACTGGCGTCACCCTGGGGATCCGACTCTGAGACCAATTGCTAGGAGAGGAACACTGGAGGTCTTAAGGGAGAGAGACTCACTTGGAGAGCTAGGGTAGGAGTTCCCAGAGACAGGCCAGGAAAGGGGAATCCTGAGTATCCAAGGGAGGATCCACCTTGCAGAAACTCCTGAATAATTGGATAAATACTCCCTTATGGGCTGGGGATGTGGCTCAAGTGGTAGCGCGCTCACCTGGCATGCATGCGGCCCGGGTTCGATCCTCGGCACCACATACAAACAAAGATGTTGTGTCCCCCCAAAACTAAAAAATAAATATTAAAATTCTCTCTCTCTCTTTTTAAAAAAAATACTCCCTTATTAGGTACAGTCATGTGACCTTCCAGTCAATGGACCACATACACAGCAGTGGTCTCCCGAGGTTACAAGGGAGTTGGGAAGTTCTTGTTGCCTAGTGAAGTCGGGGCCCTTTCAGATTGTGTAAGCATTCTCTATGATGTTTGTGCCACTAAACTCCAAACTACCTCCTGGCACAAGACCTCTCCGCCTGGAGTCTGATCATCTGTGACGTCTCAAATCTCACTCTCTACCACCCCTCCCCTGAGGCCTGGGTTCAGCAGGAAGCTTGTGAGTTTGATTTGGCCAGAATCTACCCCTCCCTGGGGTTTCTTCTCAGTAATTTTCCTTCCACTGACCCGCCCTGTTCCTGGCTGTGTGTCGTCCCTGCCCACATGGTTTGGAGCTGAGTCCAGGCCTTGACCCCCCCACTGCAAAATCCCATCATGGTGGTCCCTGAACCTATCACAATGGTCCTTCCCCCCCGGAAGAATTTCTTCCCTGCCAGGCCTTAACATGCCTCACTGAGTTGTTTATTTTTTCTTTAACAGCCCCAAACACTAAGATTATGGTCATTATTATTTTCCTTACTTTGCAATTAAAAGAAAACAAGTGACTAGTTGGCTAAGAGAATTGCCCCCAGCTCACATGCCTTGTAAAGAGGTCAACCATGTTTCAAACCCAGAAAGAGTCCTCTCCACAACTATGAACTCCAGCGCCCTCCTGCTGTCTTTAACTGCGTGCTAAACATTGCTGGCCAGGGCAGAGCAGAAGAGAGGGCGAGGGCGCAGGCAGCTGCAGAGGGTTCTCTTGCAAGACCAGGCCTGTCAAAGAATAAGCATTGTTCAGCCTACGTCGTCACCAGAGGCAGAAGACCAGTGTTCCAAGTCTCCAGAATGTCCAGGATTGTTTCCCTGGAGTCTGGGCCTGCATTAAAAAACAGACAATATTAGAACATAAACATGGTAAGGGTTAAAACTTTATTAACAAACAGGAACAGATCTCTAAAATGGGCGGGAAAGCTGGTTTTGGTCCGGAAACCGGCACTAACTAGCTGGCATGGCTGGGTCTCTGGGGCTTGCTACTTCCAATGGTTAAAACGGGCTTAATTGGAGGAAGTAATTTCTGAGGGCCTAATTAAGCTCTCGGGTTTTAGAGTATCCATTATCTAGAGAAGCCCCAGAAAGCTTGCCCTATTGCTTGTCCCTTTGTTTGTTCATTTAGTCATTCATTTGTTTGGTTGGTTGGATTTGAAGGCCTCTGGGCTCACCTTCCTGGGAAATTTCTATGATCCACTGCTAATAGCAAATAAAGACATCCGCCAACTGAAGATGGTTCATGTACAATGGTTCATGTATAATGCATTCTACGAATGTTCTGCAGGACCGAATGTGGCATTCTAAGGGACTGGGAGCCTCATTTCTGTCCTAAATGTTCCCATTGCAGCTGGCAAGAGCCTTGAAATTAGGCCAACCTGCCATTGCGGCCAGGACTCAGGAACGGACCCTGGCCACCCCAGCACAGTCTGGCCCAGGGTCTGTACTCCGACAGCCGTCCCTGCCCTTCCTCCTCTCGGCCCCCTCTTCCACTGCTTTCTCCGTTTGGGGTCAGCAGCTCCCACCCCAGACCATCTCTGGTCCTGAGCACATGTGTGGCTGCCGTGTCTCTTGCCCTTGGAGCTGTGTCCTGCACACGGTTTCCTCCTGTCCTCCTGGCTTCACCTCCCTCTGTCACTCCAAGGAGCCACGCACCCACTCAGCCTGAACAGGACAGCCCTCAGCTGAGGCCACGGTGGACCTGGCCTGGCCCATCACCGAGGAGTGTGAAATTACTAGATGTCGGGGGGACTCCGTCTCAATCCTTCATTTTTTTTTTTAAGAGAGAGAGAGTGAGAGAGAATTTTAATCTTTTTTATTTTTATTTTTTTTCAGTTTTCGGCAGGCACATCATCTTTGTTTGTATGTGGTGCTGAGGATCGAACCTAGGGCGCACGCATGCCAGGTGAGAGCGGTACCACTTGAGCCACATCCCCAGCCCAATCACTCCTTCTTTTTGATTTAGTTTCCTCACAGAAGATCGGAGATCAACTGTTTAGGTTGATGAGGAACAGGTAAGGCCATGTGCTACCTGTCACTCTGTGCTGGCTTATGTCATTAAACATCATGTCCTCCAATTCCATCCAGGTTGTCACTAATCATTTTCTAATTCCTGTTCTGTTAATACACCCACTGTTCTTCTCTGGTGGCATAGGGAAAGGTTGGTGTTCGGATACAGTGGCACTATTAGGAGGGATGGGTTCTGGAGTTCTGGTGCACAGTAGGCTGGAACGATTAATAACAATGTACTGTATATTTTGAAATAGCTTAGAAGGAAAATAAAAGTTGAATGCTCTAGCCACAAATAATTAATAAATGTTTAATGTAATGGTCACACTACTTACCCTGATTTGATCATCATACAATGTATAAGTAAATTGACACATCACATTGTATATAGCCCAGGAATATGTACAATCATTAAGTGTCAATCAAAAATAAATTTAACAATGGGTTGGGAGGCTGAGGCAGGAGGATTGTGAGTTCAAAGCCAGCCTCAGCAATGGTGAGGCACTAAGCAACTCAGTGAGACCCTGTCTCTAAATAAAATACAAAATAGGACTGAGGATGTGGCTCAGTGGTCACATGCCCCTGAGTTTAATCCCAAAAAGAAAGAAAGAAAGAAAGAAGTTTAAAAATTGGAGATCTTAATATACAATATGCCTCAAAAAATTGCAACTCAGGACTAAAATGCCAGTGATTGAAAGTGACAGGAGGAGGTAGGGGGATGGGAAAGAGAGTAAGAAGGAGTGAACCCAGTCCTAAGAATGAGCATCCATCCAAAAAAGTTACCTCATTACCACTGGTACGGAATAAGGCAGCTGAGATCAGTTAAATTTACTGAAACTTGAGATCAGTCATTTCACACAAAATGATTCTGATAAAATTAATTCAATCTGCAATTCTGATTTTTAAGCAGCAATAATGATTCCCTTGGCTAAAATTTCAGGCTTTAGTAAGGGAGGGAGACTTTATTATTACCAAGTGGGGTATCCCCCAAGAGTTCTGACTTTGACTCTGTAGCTGAGCCAAGACATCTGGCAATTGCAGAAATTGAACTTGATCTTTAACAAATATAGACACAAATGTGAAGAACATAAAACCACTCTTCAGAATGAGCCCTAATGGGCTGCGTTGCTTTTCAGAAACATTTTCTAATGAGCCTTCGGACACGAAGTGATTCCAATTTGTGATGCATTTGAGGCAAAACCAAGAGGAGAAATTGCTCTCGCTTTTCCCCACTGGGCTGTTAAGAACCCCAGATTGACAGGCTCGAGTGCTCGATCCTAGGCAAAGCTGTCCCTGGGCAGCTCCTCGCTTGCAGGAGCTGGTACCAGAAGGTCCTGAGCACAAAGGAGCCCTTCAGAGCCGCTGCAGACCAGTAACCCACACGCAGCCCCCAGTGCATGGCGACAGAGGGCTCGTCTGTACCAGGATCCGTGCTTAACCACTGGCTGGAAAAGGATGAGGAATAATAGACACAGAGGCCAGGCAGACACATGGGGTGGGTGAGACCCTGCCATCCAGAACCCTGCCCTGCATCCAGCTGGGGGTCTTGCAGTAGCCTCAGGGGCAGCTTCAGCCCACTCCTGACCTCCTCAGGTACTCAGCCAGCACCCTCAGGAAAACCAGACGCAGAAGGCCAAGCATCACAGCAGGGTCTCTTTCATATGTGAGATTGTCATCTGTTGCATGCCCTGTGAGGACTAGAACTGAGGAACGCAAAGTCTTCCAATGTAAAGAAATGATCAGGAGAGAGGATGCCTGTCACCCCAATCTGACCAGCGGCACACACTGTATTTGCATATAAAAATATCACATTGTACCCCCAAACATGTATAATGATTACATGCTAATTAAATGGGAAAAAAAAGCAGAACTTCAAATCTTAAATAAATAAATATTTAAATAAAGGAAACTTGAATAAATCAACCAAGAAAAACAAAAACCCACCTCCTGGTACTTTCCAAGAGTCTCCAGGAGTTTCAGACACCACCCTGACATCCTGGGCGGTGGGTTCCTGTTCTGTTAATGCACCCACTTGACATCCATGTGCTGACATTTACCACCTTCCGGATCTTGGTGCCAATTTAGGTGAGCAAAGCAGACTCTTACCTGGGATTTTTTCATACATCTTAAAACCTTCAGAGACTCAGCACAGGACAGAAAGACCTTTAAAATTCAGTCACATTTTAAGTCTCTGTTTTCCCTTCTCCAATTGTTTTTACAGCTGTTCGTAGAAGCCCAGTGCTGGCCCTCGGCCAGGCACTTAAGAAATGAGGAAAGATGGATTGCGCCAAAGATCCAAGGTCAAGGAAAGGGAATTCCCAGGCCTTGGGCATCTCAGTGAGTTTCAGGAGAACAACTCACTGTATTTGGCACTTCTGGACTGAGGGCTAGTCCATAGGATTCCATGATGCAAATTAGAAAAGGTGTCTACTCTCCATGGATAGAGATCCCAGGATACATGGCTCAGGAAGCCTGTGGTTCTTTAGACTCCATTAGGATGGATGCTGTCCCACAATGAGTATGTGGAACTGGAATTGAACTCCAGCCCCTCTCACCCCTCAGTCCAGTGCACTGACCAGGCCACAGCTGTACAGTGGTGCCCAGTAGCCCCATTTCAAAGAGCAGCTGCCCTTCTCACTCCTACCCAGACCCTCTACTGGGCATTTACTCCTGCAAAGTCCACTGGAGGGAGGTCTCCAAACTGACCAGGAACCCTGCTCACCAGTAACCTCTGCCTTCCCTGGGCATGCCCACTGGACTTCCCTAAGACCAGTTGCCCTTTGGGAGCCTGCCATGCTCTCTTGCTTCAGTTCCTCTGAGACGCTAAAAATTAGTACCTGCAAAGAGTATTAATAATCGCCCCTATTAAGAGTGGTGAAGAGTCTTGCTCTGCCACCAGACTCTCTAAATCGCTCCTTGTGCTCTACCTCTTGCTTAGTTGAAGAAACCTGACCAATTCTCCTGAGCTCTTGGTGCCTCAGTTACCTCCCCATAAAATGAGGTCAGTTATACTGACCACCCAAGTTAGCAGGAGGATTAACTCTATTAGCAGGTAAAAAGCACTTGGAGCCATACCTTTCCCATGCAATAGTTAGCACCTTTTATGTGCTCATTATGATGATGACGATGGATGATGTTTATGATGATGATCCTCTGATGAAAGTTGTGCTGTAATGTGATACAGCCCTACCATGCTGGTATGCACCCTCCATATTTCTTTGTAGTTGAAAATGGTTCCAAGGAAGGTTTTAAAAGTCACAAAACCAATCCTTAGTGAAGGACATGAGGGAGCCCTCTCTAGTGTGCCATAGGCTGCAGTAGGGTCATGCATAAAGAGGACAGTGTTGTCCATACATTTATGTAAATGATATGGGTATGCAAACAGAGCCATATTTCTTGTGCTCTGGAAAGTTCCTTTAAGACTCTTCTGAGTCTTGTTCATCTTATTAGTAAAATAAGCAACAACTACACAAGACGATTCATCTAGAGTGTCCACTGCCCCTTCCCCTCCCACACTTCTTTCTAGAGCTTTTAGCAAACTCCTGATGAAAGTTGTGTTGAAGGGTGCACACTTCTTTCTAGATCATTCGGCAAACTCTCCGGTCACCTTTGCCACCTGATTTTCCTTCTCTTTCCTCTGTCTCTTCCCAAAGCATCAGGGGAACAGTAGAATTAAAAAGAGATTGCCCATGATCTGCCTCCAAGGGACAGCTAATACGAATACTCTGCTATATTTTCCTCTTGAGCGAGGTAGGGCAGTCCTTCTGGACCCTGGTTTTGTGCCCCATGTAACAGAAATAGACAGAAGCATGCACATTGGCCTGGGAGGGGTGTCGTAAGTATTAGACGAGGTCACACAGATCCGAGTGACTGGTGTCAATTTTACCAGGTGCTATTCTTGTCCGAGTCATGGTGCTGCTCAGGATCTTGATCCGAATCGGTTCTTCCCCACCACAAAACTCAGCCACATTGGCCTTTGTATAAACCTTCCCTGTTCCGTGTGATTTTTCTGCTTGGCTTCTGTCCTTTCCCTACCACCCTGTGTTTTGCTGATGGCAAATCAATGGCACATTTTTCTTAAACAGCCGGTACTTGGTATTTTACTACCAACCACGAGGGCCCCCGCCTTTTAATTACTCCTGCTGAGCCCAGCACTATATATAACGCTAATGTTTCTGGGACTGCCAGCAATTAAAACCCAAAATAAATAACACATTACAAGCTGCAGACCCAGCTAGGCCCGGGGAATGCTCTGGATGGATAGGAGGCGCTTTGTGGTTAATTGCTCAGGTTTCTCCAGAGCCTGCCAGGGGATGGGAGCAGAGGGCCTTGACTGGACTCTCTTTTCCCACGTTCTTTCCCTTGCTCAGGGCCCCAGGGACCCGACCCACCTTCTCCTGCCTCAGTGTTTGTCTCTGCAAAAGGGAGATGTTCAAGAACAAAGCCGGCTGCTCTACACACACGTTTATGAACATGTTGCTCTTGGTCATGTATCGAATCGGAACAAGCTGTATTGATTTTTTCTGTTGTTTTTGTTTTTGTAGCTTGAATAAAATACTGAGAGGGCAGTTTTGATGTATACTTATCATTCCGTTTATTGAATGTGTGAGTTTAATACTGAGATCGTCCACAGCCAGGAAGAACAATTACAAAATCCAATTGTTAAAGTTCTCATTGAAGCCCAACTTGGAAAAGAGACTTTTTTTTTTCAGTTTTCTGCTAAAGAAGTCCTGGGTAGCAGCCACAGCAAAAGGTTGGGTTGGCTGAGAGGTGTGGGATGCAAGAGCCTTAGAAGGCCAGGAACAGTCCTGAATGTGGCCCAGCCCTGAGCCTCCCCACTCACCACACACTGGAAGGAGTTGGAGCTTTGGTTTTTGTTTTCTTGGTTTTCCTAATACACATGAGATTAAAGGATCAAAAGTCCTGAGACACTGTAAATGCATCTACTACAGTTTTGCAAAATTGCTCTTACAAAGATTGCACCAAGGAGCTCATTTTGGAAAGGCCAGGGATGCTCTCCCTGTTAAAGTTTCCTCCCAACACCAAGAGCACTGTGCATTCCAGGGCAGCTCCCTCTCTGCCCCAGCTGGAAGCAGCCTCCTTAGAGATGGCTAAGAGTGCCAGACGGTGCGTGCCACTGCCCACCAGGGCCAGGATCAGCATCCCTCACCAGCAGATGGCTGGCTTGTGGTTGAGTCTCTCCCACCCAGTCTTATGACCCAGACAGCCACAGAAGGCGAGACACAGAATCCATGCCCACCAGGGCAAGCCACGTGCGTTTTCTTGTCCCCATGGTATTGGCAGCTTGGCTGCAGGCAAAGCATCTCCTAAAGCAACAGATCACGAGGCTGACAGCAGCAGGATCCAACTACTCTGACTCCTGAATGCCATCCTTGTTGTCTCCCTGCTATGGACTGTTCTCTGTTCCCTGCACAGAGAACAAAGCCGATTATTTCTAGGGTGGCTTTATGCTGGGGCTTGCGGCTCATGCAGGTAAACAAGTGGAAGGCTGGCCGGGCTGTCAGGGAAGAGCCACCCAAGGACAGAAGCAAGAAGGACCACAGTGACACTGCACATTTGTTCCTACTGCCCCTTGCTTCCCGATGGCTCCCTGCAGGAGGGGGGAGTCTATGAATGGCTTCGGTGTCATGAGGAGTGCCATCGGGTGTCATTCATTAAACTCAAGAACCATCATGTGTTAACAGCCAACCAGGCAAAAAACAAAACAACACAAAAAAATACTAGTGCTCTCCTTCAGCGTGGATCCCCCTCCCCAGCATCTGTCAAAGCCCTGGGCATCACCCTCCCTGCTCTGGTGGGGGGCTGGGGGTGAGGGCAGGTTCTCAAGGCCCAGCTGTCTTGCAGCCCAGCTGGAAGCTCATGCTCCATGGCTTTTCAAGTCCCATCCATCAACACCCTTTTTCTCCGTGGCGGGTTCCTGGCCCCCACCTCCACCCCAGTCCGCCCTCTGATTGGCCTGCTTTCCTGAACAAATGCTTTATTTCTCGCATGGATGAACGTCTTGGCACCGCAGCCCTGTTATGCACTGGATTGAGCACCATACCCATTGAAAGTGAGGGGTAATCATTTTTCTCTTGTAAATATGGAGCCAGGACGGGTAAGCTTCCTATATGCACTGCTCATTGTGCTGTCAGACACATCAGCCCCTGTGAGAAGCATTGAAAGATTTCTCCATGAGAACAGGAAGGTGGCACAGGAGACGCGTGACCGTGAAGATCCCATGTGTCACATCCAGCAGGAGATGCACATGCAAGGTGCCTTCTGGGCTGGACAGAGCACACAAGTACAGAAAACTGCCCCAGTGCAGACCGGGGAAGGGGCAATGCACACCCTTTCCAAGGGCATTGAAATTCAAGTTGAAAAATAATTGTTATCCAATGCAAAACAATAACACCACATCCTCAGGAAGCTGCAGAGAGGCTGCCAGTTCCTGAACAGTGACAAGCACGAGGTTTAGAGTCATAGATGCCTAGTATTGATCCCAGCTCTGCCACATTCTGGCCCATTTCCTATTTCTATAATGAAATATCTGAGATTGGTATTTGCAGAGGCAATAAGTTTATCTGGCTCACAAGTAGGTTCAAGGGCATGGCCCCAATATCAGTAAGCTCAGGAGGCTCCCACAGCAAATGGCATCGTGGTGGGGGCATGTGTGAGAGATCCTGTGGTGGGACAGGAAGTCAGCAATAGACCCAGAAGAACTGGGGTCCCAGTTCAATGACATTAGTCCCCTGCCAGGGCATAGACTCCAGTTGTTACAGAACTGGGGCCTTCTGAGAAACTGAGGCAGGATGAAGACCCCCCCCTTCAAACTCTGATTCTTGCAATTGAGTCAGAAAAATTTCAGACATGTCACTCATAGTAACTGGAATGAGGTTATTGAAGGGATAAAAGAAGGGGAAGGAGATACTCTTAAGGGAGGGAGTGGGTCCTTCTCAAAGCAGAGGAACATCCTGCCTTTCCTGCATCCAGTTTTCTTGGGGATCCCAGAGAAGTTTCCAGAAAGTCCCGCCCAGGTCTACCTCTTGGCTTTTGACTGATAGCAAGATGACTTGTGTACCTATTACCATGACAATTCTAGGTCCCCTTGGCCCGTGTTGACCGTTCTAATTGGATTCTTCATCATACATTCTTATAGATTTTATGGTTAGGAGGAACTGTCCTTATCTTCCAGAATCTGGTGTGTGAAAAGGGTCACAAAAGTCTCTTCCTTCAAAGTAACTTGGGTTCTTCTTATCAACCGTGTTTCCTGCCTGCATTTCCTTGCAGATAACAGGTAGTTTGCTGAGGAATGTGACATATCCTGTCCACTTAGGCCAGGCAGGGCTGCAGATAAATTTTTTTTTTTTTTTTTTTTAGCAAAGAAAGCACATGGGGGTCAGCACAGTGGGTCCATTTTATATAATTTTTCTTTAGCCTTGTGTTCCCACCAACCTCATCTGTCTGTCCCCTAACATTAGTGACCTAAGGATCACACATTGGGCTCCATGTCTTCATGTGGCCACACTTCCAACACAGGAGCCCTAGGGGGACAATCTGAATCCAAATCTTAGCACTACCTGACCCAGGAATTTCCACATGACCCCTGACCCTTCGTTTCCCAGTTACATGAAGTGAACATGATAATTGACAGCGCTGGTTGGAGGTTACAGGGACGGCGCTGGAACAAGCCAGCACGTTGCCTGGCATGGAGGAACTGGTCAGGGCTTGGTCCTTGGCTCTGGAGCCTTCCACAGGCTTCACCTTCACCAGGCAGACAGTGCGAGTTGGGGTTCTTCCTCATCCAATGAACTGGGTCAATGCACCTCTTGTTGAAGCCTCAGGCTGCCCGAAGTCCTCCACCTGTGGACATCCGGTCAGTGAAGGAGCCTCACTCGAAGCCAATGATCCTCCATGAAGAATACTTCCAAGTAAGAGACTTGGAAATAGGGGGCTCAGCAGGGTCCCTCATTCGCTCATCCACCCATTCATTCATTCACAGACTCTTACGAAGCACCTGCTAGGTGCGAGACATTGTCACTTGGAGAGAGTTGGGGTCACTTCACTTCCAGTCCAAGCTTATTACAGGCACTTGGGACTGCTGTTCTGGTTTCACTCCCATCTTAGATGCACAGGGAATATCTTTTCTTTTTTTTTCTCACCACGCATAAATATTGATCAGATGACTTTTTAAAACATCTAATTGCCTATTGCACATCTGCTGAGAAATGTCCTTTGTCCAATATTCCCTCCAAGCAGCTGCACAGGAACCCGAGCTGTAATTTCCCTAACACATCCGTCAACATTTACGCCCAGCTCTATACCACCTACAGAAATGTTCATAGCACTTAAAACCACAGCTGGTTTTCAGCACTCACACTGTAATTCCCCAATTAACAAGGCTTAAAAAATCATTCCAGGGTGGACCAGGAAGTATGCAAGCCACAGATAGAACTGTGATTATACCTGGCCCTTCTGGGTAGCTCTCACCTTAGCCTGCTGGAATCACTCTGCAAATGCTAATTAGTCAGACTCATTCAGGGCCGCCACTGGGGGATGTGGCAGTCACTTGCCAACTGGAAGAGAAGCCCTGAGCCACTTTCTCCATGGAACTGGTAGGTCAACGGCAGGAATCCAGGTTCGTGCCAGGTGGGGTACCTGAGAACAAACCGAAGCAACCAAAAGAGTTCTGCAAACAGTTGCAGATATCCAGGGGAAAAGAAGGGAAAAGTAATACCTCAGAGTTCCCAAAACTGGGAGAAAGAAGGGGACATTGCAACCGTCCCTCTGGGAGTCGTGCCTGGGAAGGGAGGAGCTGATATTGCAAACTGTTGACCTTACTGCTTTAGGTTACCCAGCCCTCTTGGAAAGCAGAGATGGTCATTTAACCCATCTGCCTGCCTCTGGCCTCTCTGCCTCTACAAGCAAACATAGTCAGCTGTTGTCAATCTTCCTCTCACACTTTCAACTAGGTAATTGTCTGTTAAGAATCTCGAACACTCCCACAACCCTTCACCTATTTGGGGATAAAAACCACCTGCTGCTGATGTATAATTAAGTTTTATTTGAACACGGCCCACAGCCATTCATTTACAGAGCATCTACAGCTACTCAGCTCTCCGATGGCAGAATGGAGTATGGTCTGCCCTCCTTACCCATGGCTCAGCATCTGCTGCTTCTATCAATAGCAGATCCAAAATGTGTGGGGAAAAAAAGAATGTGAGCTGAACGTGCACACACTTTGTTTTCCTCGTCGTTATTTCCTTAAAATACAGTACAGCAGCTATTGACATAGTATTTACATGGCATTTGGTATGAGTCACCTGGCGATGACTTAAGGAACACAGAAGGATGTGTGTCGGTTCTAGGTAGATCCCGCACCACTTTATAAAAAAAGGACTTGCGTATTCACTGACCCTGGAACCGAGGGTTGGTCATTGCCATGGAGATCAGATGACCTACAGCACATAAAATGTTTACCATCCAGTCCACTGGAGAAGCTGTTTGCCAACCTCTCGTCTATGCCGATGCTTTGGACACATTTCCTGAAAGCACTTCTTCTAACAGAAAAGGATACTCATTGGCCTTTTACAAGTACCAATTTTAAAGTCCCCTGTTGCATCTTAAATCCCTGTGACTCTTGTCCCACAATATGTTTGTCTTGGCATAAAAATCACAGCTATTTTGTTTGTCCTGAATCTGCAGGCAAAACGGAGGACGCGAGAAAACGTGCAATGGTTAATTTGTGCTCCTAAGGAAGAAGGATGAATCCCTGCATTAAATTCTAAATATTTCAGGCTAACATTTGAAGGTCTACAGTCCAGGAAACACAGGAGATAAATGGAAATGCATTTAACCAGCGCCCAGGCAGAAAAACAGAAACCACTCCAAGTATCCGAAAAGGAGGGAATTTTATATGAGAAATTGAATCGGAAGGGGATGGGAGAGCTGGGGCATCCACCGTGGGGGCAGTGAGATGGTCGAGAGATAAACCATGACCACCCATTGCCCCATGGCTGGGGAGAGACAGGGTAGAGGTAGGATTGCTGGAACCCAGGAGCTGGGGCCCACCTCACAGCTAGAACTGTGGTGGGCCCGAGGTGGGGACTGTGCCCTGGTATCCTTCTTAGAAGAGCAATAGTAGCTGCCAAGGCTTCTCCTCTTTTCTGTCCTCCAATCTCTCACCAGAGTCCATCAGGTGCCACTCAGAGGCTAAAAAGGGTGACAGAGTGTCAGTGAATTCATTACAGTGTGGGGTCTGGTTCTCAGGGTCACAACCCACAACCTCCTTCTAACCACAAATTATTGACTTCTGTAAATGTATTCACTCCGATGAAATTCATCTAAAATTCTCAAATTCCCTCTGGCCGAGGAGACGTTTCTAAAGGCCTTTGACATTATTTCCTGTTCCAGGAAATCCCACTCGTTGGCAGAATCTCTGGGGCATGGGCGCAGAAATCTGGGGAGCTGGTTTCATGGTCAGTTTTCAGCCATCAGGTCCCCACAGGGTGAATGATCCTCCTGGGCAGTCTACACCTGCCATTTTAAACAGGCCCTCTGCCTTGGGTCAAGGTCCCTCTGCGAGGATCTGTGCCTAAGCAATACCAGCATTTGCTCAGTGACTAACCCGTCATGCTTCCATGACTGACTAATGGGCAACTTTTCGTCTGATAAGCCAACACAATCAATCAAGTCTTAATCTGGCCTGGGAGACATTCAGGCTCTCGGAGAAGACCCGACACCTCTCTCGTCTTATGCATTATATGTTGTTAGTGTGACTTAACTCTCAGAAGGTGGTCATTTCCAGAACGTGGGCATGGGAGGGTGGAGGAAGAAAAGGCACAGTTGTCTGAAAGGTCCCTTGCACACTGCATGAGGACCCCCCACATGGCCACACCCTGTATTTCCCCAGCTGCAGGCCTGGGTGGATCTTCGCCTGCCATAGACTGCCTGTCCCTAGGTCCCAGCCTGCACTCAGGGTCCATCATCAGTCCGGTCCTGGTTCGTCTTGATCTCCAGGTCAAGCTAACGTGATTGCCCACCCTCAGTGGTCTCAGAGAATCTCCATTTCAATAAATGAAAACTTTGAATAAGATAACTTTGAGACCATTATTATAGCTGGAGGTCCCATTTGACTTCAAAAATTATAGACTCAGGACCGAGGACATGTCTTCCTCACCTCCACCACCCGCAGCGTGCTTGATATCTCATAATACCCCCAGTTACCTGCGGGAATGACTCACAGCTGCCTGGTTTTTCTCTGGAAACAGTTCCCCAGAGCATCCTATTATTAGATATCTCTAGTTTCTAGACGATTTTCCTCCTTTCAGCCTAAATCCTTATTGTTTCCATCTAAGTCTATTTGAGATTCTATAAAAAATATCTGAAGAGTAGGAATTCTATAAACAATGGAATTTTTTTTTTTTGCTCACAATTCTGGACACTGGGAAATCCAAGATCAAGCTACGCCTCTAATGCCATCACATTGAAATATCAATATGGGAGGGATACAAATGTCCAGTCTGGGACAGGGACCACCTCGATATGAGAACAGAGCCACTGGGCTGTGCCTGAGACTCCTGCTCTCTCAGCCCCACTCGCACGCTTCACACTCTCTGGTGTCCGCTACCTCAGCTCTCTCTCTGAAAAAGGTCCATTTCTGGAATCTACCTTCCACATCGCTTGGAATTCACATTCAGATCAAACCTCACTGGACATGCTCCTGGGTTCTCACGTAAGCTTGATTACTGCTGTCCTCCACCCTTGAAAGCCATCTTAGATAATGTTCTCCACAACCCTCCCCCCCCCAAAAAAAAGACAGCTCGGAGCCTCAGAGCCAGGCACCTCCTCCTAGACCAGCCCTGGAGCATGGCATTCAATCTGCAGATGCTAGAGCTGGCTCTTCTGTCGGGGATTGAGCTGTGCCCCTCTGCCATCCTCTCAGTGGCCACAGAGATCTCAGTTCATATTCACAGTGAGTTATATGCACATATAAATGAGCCCGACCTTGTCATAATCTCACTTTACAACTTAATCTCAAGCCAATCCATGGCCCAGAGAGAGAGAGAGGGAGAGACTCTAGATGTCTCTGGACAGCTAGCCACCACCTTGCCCAGCCAGCCACCACCTTGTCCAGCTCACCCCTGCTCTCACCAAGCACGTGCAGCTCCCTCCAACCTCGTCTCCACGTGGCGGCCACAGAGAGCTTCAAGACGTCTCTCACTGAACACACCCAGTGGCTCTCCTCTGTCTTTAGGGGAAAGACCAGAACTCCTGGCAAGGTTTTTGTGGCCATCTGTAGATCCTTCAGAAGCCACTTAACTTCCCCTCCCCTAGACCAAGCCCACGCTGCACCACACAGCCTCGTAGACTGTGTAACACTATCACGGTCATCTAACTTCAGGTCTACTTGTGTGACGATTGGACTTTCACCAACTTCCCCTCTGAAGACTAAGCTCACGAAACAGGGACCAGGTCTATTTCTGCTTCCCACCATGTCCCCCGTATCGGGTACAGGACCTGCCACAAAATGTCCTCAAGAAGTGTTTTCAAATGGGAGAACAGGAGGAAGGATGGTGTGGTACCCTGAATAACAGCATCCCCCAAAGATACTCCTAATTCCCAGAACCCGGGAGTGTGACCGGATATGGCAAAGGGGACTTGAGAGTGTGATGGTGGGTCTGGAGATAAGGACATGGTCCTGGATGATCTGGGTGAGTCTAAGGTGGTGACAAGGTTCATGTCAGAGAAAGACAGGAAGGTCAGCGGAGAGGGGGGGGCATAAGGAGGGAAGGGAGGGAAGGGAGGAGGGGTGATAGGCCAAGTGGCGCAGGGGCCTCCACAAGCCAGAAAGGCAAGGAAGCAGGTTCCTCCCTAAAGGTTCTGGAAGGAGCTGCCTGCCCACACTTGAGCCCAGAGAGCCTGATTTCTGGCCTTTATAACCACAAGAGAATAAATCTGTATTGTTTTAAGCCACAAAATTGGTAGTCATTTGTCATAGCAGTCATGGGAATCTACTACAGACCCTGAGAAAATGAGAAGAAACAAGAAGGTATTTCTAGGTCTGTTTAATATTGGGGGAAAGGTAAGATGGAACTGAAATGCCTTTGAAGAGAGATCCTTTCAGAGAGATCAAGTTCATCTACCCAAGAACCGGTCAAAAGAAGCCCTGCGCAGGAACAGGCCGAGCGTCCACGTCCCTCCCGCCCACGGAGGACCTCCAGCTCCCACCTCCCAGCCTCGCCCTGGATGGCACCACTGCCCTCTGCATTCTCACCTCTGTACTCTGAGGCCCAGGGTCTACATCGCCCTTCCGGCAACTGAAGGCTCCCGTCTCCTGTCCGTGCCTGTCCCCACCCCAGGCTCCCGTCTCTGCCCTGAGAGCTGGGAGAGCCTGAGCCGCCATGTGCAGTCTGAGCAGATCCAGGATGAGCAGCGTGGGAGGAAGGCAGGGCTCATGTCTTCTAGGTCCTTGTCCTGCCCTCTGTCCACCCCTCGTGGGGCCCCTTGCCCACAGTCCAAAAGATCAGGACACTTGGGGCCTCCCTCGAGGGAGATGAAAACAACCCTTTCTAAAACCTTGCCCCCCAGAGGGACCCAACATATCTCCATGTGCAATTCCTGCTCCAATGTATTCCACAGCGGGTCTTTTCTGTGTCATTGGAGGCCAAGGCTTGCCTGGCACGTGTCCTGATTTCCCTCTGCCTCAAAGAAGCCCCCTGACCGAAGGGGGCTGGCCTGCCTTCTCTTCAGAGCACAAGCTCCCTGCCCCAGCAAGTGACATGACATTTGCATAAAGCCTGAATCGAGATGCTCAGGAGTGGGCCAGGCATTCAGAGAGCCCCTTGCTCTGTTCCCGTCCATCAGCCTCAGCAGGGATCATCTGCCCCCGTCTCTGTTTCTGCACAGCCAGCGTCATAGCCAGGCGGTGCGAGGAGGCAGGAACGGAGCCAGCTGCCTGCCGACTTTAATGTTAAAACGTGTTGAACATTCACAGGCCACAGAACTCTGCTAAGTGAACCAAATGGACTCCCTAAAGCCATATGCTCACTCCGCCACAGCCCAGCTGCAGCCCGCCTGCAAGCAGGGAGCAGACTTGCAGGCAAGGGCTGGGGACTGTTTTCTTTTTTCCTGTTGAACTGCTAATACCAGATGCTGATGTCATCATCGGAGAACTGGCAGAGAGAAGTCGGCAGCAAGCACAGCATCCCTGGGGAACCAGAATGTGTCCTCCCTAGCCAGCACGTTGGAGAGACATCTCGAGATGTCTGCGGCCCAGCATGCTCAGAGGATGAGGCTGGCAGCGGAGCCCTGGCAGAGACACTCCTACTCCTCATCAAGGACTCCTGTTCTCTTGGGCACACAGCTGGGCACATGCGTCAGCCTCCCTTGCACCAAGGTGCGGCTGCTGAGGCTCAAAAGAGGCTACCCCAAAATGAAGGCCTCGGAAGCCAAGTCTCTTGCTGCCTCCTTGTCTCAGCCCTTGTGCTCTTTCAAGGAAAGCCGTGGAAACAAGAATTCCTCTTCCTCAGGGTGGGCCACAGAGACTGAACCCTTTCCCCCAAAGAACCATAAAACTTGTCACTATTACTCTAATCTTCTCCTACCTCTGTGTAACAGCTGGCCACAGACATTAGGTTTTCATCTCAGAGGGTCGTTCCTTACTCTCAGAAGGTAAGAAATGCTACCACCGAGGGACAAAGAAACATCTTCACAAAGACCTGGCTGGGTTTCTCTGCTTGGTCTGTTGGATTCTATTCTTACAATGCTGCCCACGCTTCACTAAAACTAAGCCTAACGGTGGATCATTCACTCCAGATCTTGTTAAAACACAGGGGGTGGCTGGGCCCCAGCTCCGGTTTCTGATCTATGTGGGCTGAACAGGGACCACACTTGGAGAACCACTTCTTTGGGTCAATGTCACTCAAACGTTGCTACATCTCAGAGTTTCCGGGACAGTTAAAAATATTCCAAACTGTAGCTGATCCCCCGACCAGTCAAACCAGAATCTTCTCTCAGAATAGATTCCCGTCATCAATAGTTCTTGAGATTGGACAGAGGATTCTCATTTTTCAACCCAGCTTGGGAAATGAGGCCCTAGATCAGTGTTTTCAAACATGAATATCCCTGTCAATTACCTGGGTATCTTGTTAAAACGCAAATTTTTATCCTGTTGAGCTGGGAAAGGGCCTGGGATTCTGCATCTTTAACAAGCTCCAAGGTCACAACTGAGCTGCCACGTGGGGAGCCACACTTTGAGTGACAAGCCAGTTTTACTCAGCTTTTTTTGTTGTTGTGACCAAAAGATGTGACAAGAATAGCATAGAGGAGGAAAAGTTTATTTTGGCTCATGGATGCAGAGGTGAATCCATGGAGGGCCAAGTGCCTAGCTCTGGGCCCTAGGTAAGGCAGAATGTCATGGTAGAAGGGCTCATGGTGGAGGAAAGCAGCTCAGGACATGGCCACCAGGAAAAAGAGAGAGCTTCACTCACCAGGGACAAAATACAAACCCAAAGGCACACCCCTAGCCATCTGCCTCCTCCAGCCACCCTGTGCCTTCCCACAGTTACCACCCAGTTAATCCATTCCACTGGATTAATCCACTGATTAGGCCACAACTCTCATAATCTGATTGTTTCATCTCTGAATTGTCTCACACACGAGCTGTTGAAGAACACCTCGGATCCAAACCATCACAAAATCTCGGATCAGGCTGGTGTTTCAGAAGCACCTGCAAAACTGTGCTAGAAAACAAAGTTTGCCAGCCCCCCGGGTGTCTGAATTTCTGACTCTGAGACTGGGGTTGCATGTTGAACTATTTCCCAAAGGAAGTTCTGGCTGCCATCCCCGACAGAAAAGAAGGAAATGGATTCTGAGCCATGACAGATGTTCGCTACCTGTATACAGATCCTGATCCATTCTGGGAAGCACTCATGCTCCTGGGATTAGCCACAAACACTACCTCTGCCTCCAAGGGACGCTGGGCGGGGCTCACAAGGGCAGCACTCTTCTCCCAGAGGCAGAACCAGGTTAGGTATCTGTTGCTGATAATATTATTGTTGCAAAGACAAGAGCAACCATGTAACCACTAGTACCATCACTCCCCAAAGATTTCCGCTACTGTAGGTTAACCTGGTGAATGGCTTCCTACACCTCAGGCTCTCTCATGAGCACTTGAAATTTTTTCCTGCGACCACCCCATGAGAGGTGATCTGTTATGACATTTGCATTGGGTTGGAGAGAAAACGGAGGCATTGAAAAGAAAAATAACAGCCCCAAGGTCACAAAACTAGGATTTGAAACCAGACCGTCTGACTGTAATAATTATTACCCTGTGCCATCTCCCTCAAGGCCCAGGAAATAACAACTATGACCTGAAAAGGAAGAGCCAGACAGTGGCACTGAAGATAATTATCACTGACATCTTTCATCCTTCCCCAGTCTTATATCTCGAGTGCTCACAAAGGTGAATTGTTTACACAGCAAATAGAAAATCACAGAAAGGATGCAGAAGAGTCAGCCGAAAACTGAGGAGGATCCCCCAATTCCTGCTTCCCAGCTGAATCTCTGGAAAGCCGTGAGTGGCGTGTCTCCAGCCCCGTCCGACAGATGTGTGGTGCAGAGAGTGGGTCAGAAGCACTTTGCAGCTGCTCTGTGAATTTGGGTCGGTTGCTGGACCTCACTTATCCTTGGTTTCCTCATCTGCAGAAGGGTCTGGAACAGAGCCTGCTTCACAGGTTACAGGGAGAGGTGACCAAGGTATAGCATCCAGAGGGCTCAGCCCCACATCTGCCCCAGGTAAGCATGAAAGCTGTGCCAACTAGGAGGAGCTGTTAACATCATCAGTAAACCAAGAAGAGAGAAGTGTAAGAGTCTGCGCACAGGGGCATGAGATGGGTTAGAAATAGTGCGTGAGCCTTGCCTGGCACCAGATCAACACTTAAAAAGCTGGTGCTGTTCCCACGGCAGGCACTCACCGGCTCCCTGTGAGCCAGCCCGTGTTGATGGACACATCACGCATCCGACATCATCCACTTGTCCATCGTCTGCTCGTTTTGATGTTCATGGAAAGGGGCTATGTTCTTCTTCGTGTGTTTTAAAGGTGGCACCCACAGGATGGATCAGGGTGGGTGCGAAGGGGTCAAGATGATGGTCCTAGCCAGGGCTGCAAGGCCAGGCGGTGCGGATGGAGTCAGAGAGTGTGAAGCTGGAGGCCTGAACCCAAGATGTCTGGCTGGGCACAAATCACAAGCCACTCAATCAGGAACAAACTTTATTTCCGAACTCACGCGAACGCCACCCATACGGCCCTTCCAGGCACACCACACACCAACCGGGACTCCTTCCCCTGGGCTGCGCGTGCACTCACTCTCTCAGAATCCGTGAGAATTAAATGAGAACTTCAAAGTAGCGGTCACCCGAGGCAGCAAGAGCCGCCCTATACTGGACAGTAAAGTTCTAATGTACAATTGAATCAATCCAGCATCATCTTAATGGCTCGCCTCTCAACCAATACTATTGGGAAAATGCTAGGGGCCATTCTGACTCGGCTGTGGCTCTCAGCAATGTCCCTTCTTCCTAAGATGTCCCACGAAGGCAATGGGAGGGACACTGGGGGTCTACAACAGAGTGCTACCTGAACATGAGCCTGGGTGCCCTGGAACCAGTTTAGATGAAGAAAACGAGGCCTGAACCAAAGCAGGCATTTGGGGAATTGATAGGAAGGGAGATAAGTGAGAGGCACCATGGCGTGTTGGTGTGAGCCGTTGGCTTCAGGATGGGAAGGGTGAGGCAGGGGGGCAGATGGGCAGAGCCCCAGGTTTCTGGCATGGAAGCCAGGGGCAGAGATTGCTGGTTATTAGCCCTCCTTCATTTCCATCAGAAATCCGGCCACTATGTGTTATCTTTAAAAAAACACCAAAGTCTCCCAGAATGCCTTGCAAGAAAAGGAATCATGCGACACTGCTCTAGCCAAAGAGATGAAGAATTGCATGGAGCTTTCTGGGCCACACCCTCTCAGTCACCCTTCTTCTCCCTTCTTCCTACCAGTCAACGAGGGCAGGGTAGAAGCAGGTGTGCAGGGCCATATGGAAACCCTATAGACCTGCGCGTGCTGAGGGGGGCTTCCTGAGGACCCCATCAGCTCAGGTGCGGGTCAGAGGCTGCTGAATGGGAGAAGGTGGGGGAACAGCTACCCCTGTGTGACTCATAATACGTAAGGACAATCCAACGAATTCTACCAAAGGCCTTTTATTTTGTCTTGAAGCACGTCTGGTCCTGAGTGGAGCAATATGTTATTTTCTTTTGACTTTTCACCACAGAGCAGAACCATAGAATCATTGTCACAGTAAGCCACTCTCCTGTGTCAGGGGGAAATCAAATGATGCAAACGGCACCTGGCAGAGTCACCGAGACTTCAGTCCAGGGTGAAGTTCCCTCTGAGGCTGCAGCCTCTCTGCCTCCAGGGCTCAACTCATCTGCCCAGGCTGCAGGAGACAGCCTCACCCAAGCAGCAATTATAAGGGACAGAGTCCTTTTCTGTGCATTTCATGATGGCTGCCTCAGAGAACATCCACGGGTGTATTTCCATCAGGCAACACTGTGGAACTCGTGACCTTAAATGGAGTGACACTGGACTGTGTTCCACCCCATGGAAACCAGTGGGTTCTCCGTGAAGTGTCTTCGTGGGGTGGCCATCATCACCTGATTCACAAACCACCATCGGGGACCTTGCCTCCATCCGCTCTCTCCCTCTCTGAAAATGTAGTGTCACCAGCCCCTCTGTCACCAGCAGATTCCTCTCCGGGAAAACTAACACTGATCAGGCTGACAGGCTTGATGTCTAAGCCCAGACAGCAGCTTCTCAGTTTAGAGTGAGGTACAAGTGCCGGGCTGGACTGCAACTTTCATATCCACCCCGACAGGGGTGTCCATGTCCACACCATCGGAAATCCATAAAGAGCTCCAAGTAATGCCGTCCCCACCCCCGCCTGAGGAGACCCCCAGTGCCTCTAGACACTTTCCTGATTGTCAAGGTCTTTCTCTGCATATGTGAATAGCAGAAAGGCGAATAGCTAATAAGGCGGCCTTCTGATCCTCCTGTGTCTTTAAGATGACTTTGCAGTATGGCTGCTCTGATCTATTATGTATCCATATGAAAGTTTAACACTCCGGAAGCCATTCTTACTTCTAAGTTCTTAAGGAGTAACTCACTTCAGACCCCAGGACTGTCAGAAGCAATGACTCTGCCTGTGGCACGGGCCCTTCTCACAGCCTCATTGTCTGATGTTCTGTTTAAGCACCAACCACACTTCAAATTCTGGGCCTCGGGGAAATTTTTCAGGAAGGCCCCAGATTGTCCTTTCTGCTTAGAAAATAAGCCACAACTTTCCTAGAAAAGGGCTTTGAGCAGGACCTCTATGGGATTCCAAGGCTGGCTGGGCATCATTAGGCCCGTGTCTATAGGGGCCAGTGCTCGGCTGAATTCACAGGTGAAGCTTACAGGGCAGTCACTGGCACTGTAACACAACAATCCCCTACCTGTTGTCCCTGCTGCAGTTCAAGCCCTCTCTCCTCTCCCAGGCAGGCCAGATTAGTCACCCGGCATTTGGAGAGCTGAAGAGGGAGGCCCAGGATAGAAAAGTTTCTCTGGTACCCGAGGCAGGTTCCCAACACATCCTGAGAGATGGTCCATTTCTCTGGCACTGGCAACTGCCTGCTGCTGACACACGAGCCACCATATGCAAAAACATATCACTCCAAGTGGCAGTTTGCACCGTGGCTGCCAGGCTTAAAAACAGAGCAGGAAAAGGGAGCACGTTGGGTCCCTCCTCATGCTGAGCTGGCCCTGTCCACTCATAAATAGCAGCCGTTGAGCCCTCCGTGGCCTGGACGTCCAGGCTGGATAGGTAAGAAGGGAACTGGGAGCACCTCTGCTCCCCCAGGACGGGCTGGCGTCTAGTGGGTCCTGGGATGTGCTCTCTGGACGCCTTCTCTAAATGAAGTGGAAGCGCTGGTGGGAGTCCAAAGCCCCTTCCGATTCCCACGATCTATTTTAATCAGTGTTTTGTTAATTACGAAAAGAAAAAAATTCTACAGCTCTGCAGACACAGAGAAATCAATTCACATTATAATGGGAGGAAAGAAGTAATTCATTTGGGAAATATTTATGAGCATCTTCCACTACAAGGTGCCCTGCACTCTCCGGTGGCCACTCCACGGCACGAATATGGACATGCTATTTCCTTCTACCATTTAGTTCGGGTGAGAGCTCGAAGCACTTAGCCCCAAAAGTCATTAAAATGGCAAGGGTTTTATGTTCGTAACTACTTTCCTATGCTGGGCCATCTCACCCTTTACCTCAGCTCTCCCCACCCAGTGGCCTGCACAGGCCCGGTGGAGCTGCCTGCTACCCCCAGCCCAGGAACCTGGGGAGGCCAGAAAGGCACAGAGAGGACCCTGGTGGTCAGGGGCCAATGGGGTTAGAGCCTGGCTTCACGGTGGGGTCCAAGGTCAAGGCCAGACATTGCCCTCTACCAGCTTTGAGTCCTTGAGCCTGTTTCCCCGTGTAAAAGAGAACAGATCGGCCTCTCCCGCCCACTGCAGGATCAGGAAGAAGGCGTTGGCTAACCCCCGCCAGGTGCTCTGCACAGTGTAGAGCAGAATAAGAGTTGATTCCAAGACGGCTCTTGCTATCATCAGAGATGAGCGAGACTTCGCAATTTAAATATCATCAAGAAAGCCTGCGTTCAGGTGCCAGGGATACAATGCTCGCTGTGTGTATCACAATAGTGGTGTCAAAACAGCCGCATCACATGGCGCTCCTCTATAGAAAGCGTGCTCTCACAAAGCTGGAGATGGGAGACGTCCCTGACAGGGCACTACGACGTGGGAGGCAAAGGCCTCCCAACCCGTGTTCCTGGAGAGCTGTGCACACACAGAGCAGGTGGGGAGCCGTGTGACACGCCTTCCTGTGAGGTGTCTCTTGAAGGTGTGTGGGGGGGGGAGCTCCCGAGCTTCACTCTCAGGAGCTTCTCCCACTTCCACCTGCAGCTCGACCACTTGGTTTTCTTCAATACGATCCTGTGGGTCCCAGGCACCAGCTTCCTTTACAGAAGGAGGAGAGAGAAAGAGACAAACAGACAGACAGACAGACATGATGGACCAAAGGGCTGGAGAGTTTTCAATTATAGGCTCTGGTCAAGAAACATAGAGGCCATGCCTTTATTTATCCATCCCTCATCCCAAAATACTACTGTCCTCACGTCCATATGCAATTTTAATTATTTATCCCCTGTACAATAAGCTTAAAACGAAGGCCCTTCAAAATCAAGCACTAACCTCTCTATTCAAGCGTATTTCCAGGAATTTCCCCTGAGCTCTCCGCTTTTGCCCTTTCAGGGTTTTCTGTCCTGATCTAAATTGAGGTGTCCCCCAGAAACTCGTGTGAGACAACGCAAGTGTGCTGAGAGGTGAGGGGGTGAGCCTCTGAGAGCTACTTCACCATCCACGGTGAGCCCACCTGAATGGATGAACTGGCTGGTGACTCTGGGCGGGAAGGTGTGGCGGGAGGAAGATGTCACTGAGTGTGCCTTTGGGGTTTACTTTTGTCCCTGATGAGCAGAGCTCTCTGTTTCCTGGCTGCCATGTTCCCAGCTGCTTTCTCCCACCAGGATGCTCTACCTCTCCTTGGGCTCAGAGTCCTGGAGCCAGCCAACCACAGACGGAACCTTGAAACCAGGAACCAAACAAACGGAGTCTTCCTGTAATTGTTTCTGTTGGGTATCGTGGTCGCAATGACACTAAACTGACTGTCCTCTATTAACCCGGCATTTCTTAAGACAAGGTCTCCTGCCCTGGAGACTCCTGCCTTCTCTTTCGGGGACACACTCCTGTTCTGTTTCCAGCCTGTCCTGGTCACTCCATCTGACAGGACCCCCTTTCCCTCCAGGACTGTCACCTACATGCTGCACTGGGCTGCATGGACAGGCTGCCTGTCGACGCTAGTTGAAGATGTTTTCACTCATCATGAAAAGCCTTTTCTCTTTTAACTGGACAGAAAGCACAATCACGCCCTTCATAATCTCTTGAAGAAGATAAACAGGCATACGACCGCACTCCACAGTCGGAATCGCTCCTGGAGACGTGTGAGTGACGTGTGAAGGAGTGTGTCAGTCAGCTCTGCACCACTGTGACCAGAAGACCCGACAAGAACAACGTGGAGGAGGAGAAGCCGATTTTGGGTCGTGGTTTCAGAAGTTGGGTCCAGGGTCAGCTGAACTCCAGGGCTCTAGGATGGAGGTGAGTCAGAACATGGTGTCTGGAGGGCATGGCAGAGGACAACTGATCAGGAAGCAGAGAGAACTCCTCACCTGAGACAAAACGCAAACCCCAAAGACACGGCCCCTGTGACCTACTTCCTTCAGCCACACCCGACCTGCCTACAGTTGGCACCCAGTTAATCCACTCAAGTGGATTAATCCACTGATTATGTCACACTGTCACAATCTGGTGATTTCACCTCTAGACATTCTGGCATCATCTCACACATGAGCCTTTGGGGGACCTCTCAAATCCAAACTTAACAGTGGGGAAACGATAAAGCAGATGAGACCCACAACGTGTCCAGGGGCCACTACAGACTTCCTGAGGTCTGCATTCTTGGAAACTGGTCACTTGGGAAGCACAGGGGTGTGTTCCTGAAGCCACGTGGCACTGGCTCCTCCCGTCTGTGTGGAGAGGGAAGGTTTGATGAGGTGAGCATGATGGGTGCCCAGAAGAGCTCCGAGGCCTCATCCAGGGAGGGACGGGGATGGAGCAGAGGCGGGTGGTCACACCATATCACGGATCCGCCTGGCCTGTGCAGTCTGGTCCAGGATCCCCAGCAACACCCGAGGGCGAGGCAGCTGTCAAAGGTCAGAGCAGCAACTCCTGATGTCAGGGGTCAAGCTTGCAGGCCAAGGCAGCAAGACGTCCCCTGCAGGCACAGCTGCCCTGGGCATTTCCCTCTGCACCAAAGAGCTGCCTCTGTAGCCGGGGGAAGAACCTCAGGCCTGAGGCCCCAGTGAGGCCATCCCCAGGGCTGCTCTCCCTTTTCTTTCAGGGACACAAAGCAACTCTCAACTTCAAAAGTTAATTTACTAATTAGTTTAAAAATATATGTGTATGGATATGCATGTGTGTGTGCACGTGTGTGTGTGTGTATGGATGTGCATGCATGTGTGCATGTGTGTGCGTGTGTGTGTGTGTGCGTATGTGTGCATGTGTGTGCATGTGTGCTCGTGTGTGTGCGCACACACCCTCTGAATGCTCCGGTGCCTTCAGTTCCTGACATGCAGCTCCCACAGCAGGTGAATTTGCAGTCATCAGTTCCTGGTACAGCAGGTCCAGTGTCCAGGTTGTCTAACAGACGGATTCTGTGTAACGCTGGCGTCTGGGCCCGTCAGCTCTAGATCACATGTAAACCCAGGGAGGCTGGTTTGTGCTTGCTCTAATGCTCACTCTCCCATCAGGTTCCGGACCCCAGCCCTCCACACCGAAGGGGCTTTCCTCTAGATCCTTCCAGGCACACACCTGTGGTGACCCGAGACAGACCCAGTGGGCCCTGCCAGGAGCGGCATGGCCTCCAGCCCAGGAGACTCAGCCTGCCTTGGGGCCGGGATCGGTTCCCTATCTGCTGTGTAACTTTAGACAAGTCACCACCTCAGTTCTCTATGTGTCTTTTCTCATTAATAGAAATAGTGACAACAATAATCGTCCCCACCTTAAAAGCCTGTTGTAAAGATTAGATGCAATGTATGTGAAATTCTTATGTCATTAG
This sequence comes from Ictidomys tridecemlineatus, assembly GCF_052094955.1. Classification (NCBI taxonomy): domain Eukaryota; kingdom Metazoa; phylum Chordata; class Mammalia; order Rodentia; family Sciuridae; genus Ictidomys; species Ictidomys tridecemlineatus. The sequence continues at coordinate 119,674,314 of NC_135486.1, forward strand.
CTATTGCTTTTTCTTCTTTTTTAAAAAAGCGTGCACACACTGTACAAAAAATTTAAAAAATTGGGTTTCTCCAAGCTCAACGTCACGCACTGAGGCCTCTGAGTGGCTGGTGGGGCTGAGCAGAGCACAAACCCAGAGCTCTCCGTCCTGTGATGCAGACGCCCACCCACCGCACCCCTGAGCAGAGCCAGCCCTGCCCGGGGCTGGACCCCAGCTCTACCCACCAGCCTGACTTCTCCCCTTCATTCTCCTCAATGGCAATGCGACTTCCCTACTCCTTGCCTCTATATAAATATCATTTCTGTTTTCTGTATTTATTACTCAAATTGATGCATTGCACCACAAGCTGCATATTTGTCTTCATTCTGAGGAGTAATAGATCTTTTTTTTTTTTTTGTAATTCAATAATTTGGTTTTCCATACAAAGCAATTCAGGTCCCTACTCCCGAGGCAAGGGGAAAAAAATGAAATAGCAAGTAGTTTGGTATAGGAAGAAGAAACAGAAAAAAAAAAAAAAAAAAAAAAAAAAACAGAACAACCCTGGGCACAGTTTGGTGAGAGCCCTGAGGGAGAGAGAGCAATTTCTAAGTGACCACTCACCTGGGGAACGTCCGAGGTCTTTCCCGCCAATTGAATCCCACAGGGCTTCTGCTGGCAGGGCCGAAGAGGGCGAGAAGACGGCTGGTGGATCTGAGCAGGTGTCGCAAACAAACCCCTGACTACCACTTGTCCAGGTGCTCCGAAAGCCAGGAGAACAAACCTGCCTATAATCCGCCTGGGAGTCGGAGGGCACCAGCAGGGACGGGGCCACTGTACGCGGGAGACCCCGGGAGGTCGTCATCCTTCTCCTGGCCACTGGTTGAGGGAATCTCATGCTTCCCTTTGGGGTTTGTGGGGTGGAATTCCAGTCAACCAGATGTCACGGGAGCTCATCAGCTGTGTGGACGCAGGATGCAGCAGAGCCTGGTGGCTCAGGTTCAGGCCCTGGCCTGAGATACTGGGCTCCCGCCCTGGGCTTCCACTTCCCAGCAGGGTGAGGGCTACAGCTCAACTGTGTCCCCCAATATTCACGTGTTGGAATTTGGCTGCTGTTGGGACAGGATTAAGAGGGCAGGAATCCCAAGTTCATGATGCACTCAGGTGCCGCAGGAGCAGGCACTGACCAGCCCGTGCGCGGAAGGACCGGCGCTTGCTCGAAGGTGCTGTCTCTAGCTGTGGGCAGGATTGACTTTGCCTTACACTCCTAAGTGACTCCTCAGTGGCCTGGTGACCTCAGGGCTCCAGGAGAGTAAGGAGGAAGCTGTGAGGCGCCCACATGTGTGGCCCTGCTTTGGGGTAACACGTGTTCACTGGGCAATATGTGCCTTTGCCTCCACAGCTTTCCCACGCAGGGTCAGAGACACTGTCGGGCAGCTCCCACGGAGTTCAGTGTTCCCCTGGCTCAGCTTTGGGCAAGGCCTGAGGGCTGTGCCCAGGTGCCCGGGTGGGGCACTTGCAGGAAGGAGGAGGAACAGGAAAGGCTTCAGGAACCAGCTCCAGGCAGGAAACCCGAGCTTCCCACCTAGCAGAAGACCTTCAGGTGTGGGCGTGGGATTTGGGCTTCAGGAGGCTCAGGAGGACCATGCCTGGCGGCCAGGGAGAGCTGGTCACCAGGAGACGACTCTCGCAGGCCCAGAGCTCAGCCTACGTCTGCCAAGCCCTTTCCTGGGCCTCAGGAAAGAGACTCCTTCACCAAAGCTCACGGAGCAAGGCACCAAATGTCCCACATCTTTTTTTTTTTTTTTCTCAATGTCTTGATTAAAATGTCTGTCTGTGTCTGTGTCTGTTGGAAGTTTGGCCGACGCTGGGGAGACGTCCAACTGAGTGATGTGATGTAGGCTTTGCACACTGGGGGAATACTCGTGTAGGTTTCTTCTGAGGCTTTACCACAGTGTGAGTCGTGTTGTTCATTCATCAAACATTTGTGAAGCGTCCCCAGGTTCGGCCTTCATGCATTCCCTGACATTGCTCACACCCACCCCAGATCATTCATCCATTCAAATAATATCAGCTGAGCTTAGGCGTAGCCACCGGGAATATTAAGGCTGACCGGGCAGGTGCTGTCCTTACCCTGTGGTGCTTCCATTCCCAAGGACACAGACCGCAAACGGTGGGTGGATAGACGTGGTGCCGACGTCAACACCGATGGTGCTGAAGGCTCCAGGAGAAATGAGCTGCCCACTGAGACCCAGGATGTGCAGGGTGGGCTGGGGAGGCTCCCTGAGGAGATAGGGGATGTGAGGCCTGTAAGGGACCCACAGGCAAGGAGACAGCTCAGGCAGAGAGCTCAGCATGTGTAGTGGCCCAAGGAGGGACAGGCCAGGGCCAGGTTAGAGGCCAGTGAGCAAGGGGAGACCGCTCTGCTGCCAGGAATGAGGACCCTGAGCCTCAGCCCTCTACTTTAGGATTTCTTCCTACCCTGGACCTCAACACCCACTCTGAGCCCTAGCCATCCAGGGGCACCTGCCCTGCACCACTCTCCTCCCTACCCCAGTGCCTTTGACTCTGCACTGTGCCCTGAGTGGTGTCACCAGCATCCCCACCCTCTAAATCCAATGCTTGGTCTCATTTAAAGTGCACGCAAAGGGCTGCTTTTCAACACCTCTGAGTCTCACCGACACGCTCCAGCCAGAGCCACCTGCCCTCTTCCCTAGGGACGCATAAACACAAATTTAGGTAAAAACCTCTAACACACTCACACGTGTGTACGTGTATGTCTCTGTCTCCGGATGATATTGTTTGGTTACTGAAGAAACTTCAAGAATTACCTCTTTCAGGGCCCTCCTGTTACACATGGGAGGAGCAAGTCCTGAAGCTTTAGCAGACTGGCCTCAGGTAACGTGGGGGAGATCTGGACCCAAAACACACCTACCACCTGGTCCCTCCAGATGCACCTGGAGGGGAGTCTTACAGAACCAGAAAGACTTCCCGCTCAGGAGAGGCCTGTGTGTCGAATGTCCGGGTTCATGAAGAGGCTAAAGAGGGCTCCCTCCCCACGCTGCCCTCCTCGCCCACGCACACCTGCTGCCCATTCACTTACGTCACCACGTTGGGTGGCTTAGACCTCGCCGTATCCCCACAGCACTCAGAGATGGAAGTGGCTCAATAAATGTTTGTAAATGAGCCAACGGTTGACTGGAACGCGAACAACAGGACTTCGCAGGGCGGTCCGGGGGGAATAAAGATTTACCTAACAATTTATGTTGCTCTTGACATTCTTTGCTTTCTCCCGTGCCCAGGAGGCCGATAGCACAAATACATGCCTTGCCATGAAAAATTCACAACCGTGCATTAGTCAGACACCCTGGTGACATCGCTTGCAAACTGGAAAGCCAAGGTCATGGCAAAAGCGACTGTAAATCAAATGTGTCTTACACACAGCCTCTTCCTGTTGGGAAATCTGACTCGCTGGCTGTGTTTCCCCGGGGACAAAGGCTACTTAGCACGCCTACTTAACGACCCAGACCGCTCTGTGCTCAGGCCCCAGAGGCCAACTCTCGGTCCTGGCTGCTGGCTCCCCAGCCTGGATCTCGCCTCCCCCCAGCAGTTCAAAGGCAAATCTTGTCTTCCACACGCAGCACTCGGCAGTCGGAGAGGATGCGGAAGGCTTTCAAGTAGCATTTCCCAGACAGACTGTTCCACCTGGTATCTCTGGATGTTTGGAAAATAAAAGCATTTCATGGTCACATAATTGGGGAAGCTGTCCGAGCATCCATCGCCCATTCTTGAGGGTTTCACAGAACACCCGTGAAACCCTGCAGGCGGAGAGCCCGTCTGACTTTGCCTAACCAGGGCTCCCCCACCACCCGGACAGCAAGCCCTTTCCTACCTGCAGCTCCGTGACAAGTGCTATTTATAACCACAGAGGCCATTCGGGGTCCTGGTGCCCACCGCCCCTCTCATTCCAAGGGTCCCCCCAGGGACAGAAGATCCCTAGATATGACTGCCCTGGAGAACAGGGATTTGGTTTTGCTTGGCCACAGCGGTCTACTAACGCCCTCAGGGACCTGTCCAGTGCCTGAGGGGTTATTAAATAGAATAGGAGACGGGGGACTTCGTAAGGAACAACATTGGTCCAAAAGGGAATTGCCAAGTTCATTTTGGGAAGGCACAAGTGCCCAGGCAAGGGATACCATTGCAACAAAGAGAACGCTGCAGGAGTGAAATCTGCAAGTGTCCAGGACTCACAGCCCAGGAGGAGTCTCTCAGTCAGCAAAGCTAGACAGAGCAGGTGTGGTGGAGTGGGATGGAAGGGTAGCACGGCTGGACAGAGGACCCCCGTGCACTTACCTGGGGCCAGCCTGCTCTCAGGAGGAGTGTGTGCTGGCTCAGGCTGAGGCTGGAGTTCAGGGCCTGAGGAGGGAGGAAGCTTGGCCCAAGGTCCTTCTTCACAAGGATATGGATCTAGCACCAATAATGTCCAGTCACTGACTCTAGCCTGTTCTTCACGGGGCCCCTGCACAGTAAAGGTTAGCTCTTACAAGACCTTCAGTCTTTTGGTGGGAAAGGGGTGACATGCACTGTTGCAGGTAGATTTTGTGTGCTAAAACCACACCATGTGAAGAGACACCTGGTTACCTAACCAGGGTCAACTCTTCCCTGTCCCCAGCCATAGGACCCCAGTTCCACAGCCTTTCTTATAGCTCTGAGTTACATTCTGATCACTAGAATTAAGTGGAAAGTACTTCTAGTCAAGGACAAGATTTCTAGACATGTTCCTTAAATAGGATAGAGACCTGGAAATGCATTTTTGCCTTTCTGTTTTTATTCCTACCTCACTTCAGACTGTGGATGTGATGGCTGGTGCTCCAACTGCTACATTGACCTAAGATGAAGCAGAATGTAGAAACCATCCTCTAACGATGGTAGGAAAAGAAAAGAGAAGAATCCCAGCTTCCCACTGATGAGGTGTGCTACCAGCCAGCCCAGAACTATCCACCTCCAGACTTCTGTGTCTTGAGAAAATGAATTGCTTTGTCAATAAACCCTTGTAACTTCTAGTCTATTGGACCAGCCCAGTGCAATTCCTGTTGCACTATTATGGAAACAGAAAGGTACAAACTCTGACTTTACGAAGAGCTCTTTCCACTGTTATCCCTGAAAATCTCTCCTTGCACCCCAAGGCCAAGCTCACTAAATACAAAGCTCCCTATGCGTAAAACTCTACCAACACACCCCCAGAGACCTGTGCAGTGGCCCACATGCATAGGCAGGCCCAAGGGCTAGAAACGCCTTTCAAACTCTTTTTACAGGTGCAAAACATGGTTCCAAGGGCTTTGTCTTGCTGCTGCCTCTCAATGCTAGGTTTTCAAATGTGCTGCTTACAGCTGCTGCTCCTGGGGAAAATGAAGAGGAATTCTGGTACAGAGGAGACACTTGGTAGAAATTCCTTCACTCAGAAGGTGGATCACGGCATCCCACAACAGCCAGCCTCAGATAACACAAGTGGGCCCCTTTACCTAGACCTCGGCTTCAGTAGCCCTGTGCATCCTGGCTCTCACAGTAAGCCTCATCACCAGGTGAGCATGACTACATCCGGCAGGAGAGCAGAGCTCCACCCTGGCACCATCTGCCCTGTCACGATTGATATAAAGCATGGTTTCTGAAGGTGGACAGCTCTCAACCTTCCCCAGAATGGACTATGCAGGTTATCTTTCTCAGTGACATCATGACCGTGTCCCTGGGTGATAATCAGCAGACTTGGGCTTCTTACTGACATTGGCATTAAGTCATTGCATGGCCCGGAACAACATACATACTCTTGAACTTGTGCGTCTTTAAGGATGTATCAGTGTTGTATTAGCGCTGTAACAAACTGTCCCAAACTTACTAACAATACAAAATTATTATCTTTCACTCTGGGAGGTCTGTGGTCTGAGACGGGTCAGTGGTCCTGTGGTCTTTTGGGAGGGTTTAGGAGTTCTTCCAGAGGCTGCCTTGTCTCATGACCTCCTCCATTTCAAGGCCGGCAACATAGCATCTGATTTTGGCCCTCACCAGGACCCATATGATATCACTGGGTCTACTCCAATCCAAGACAATCTCCCACGTCTTAAATCCTTAATCACATCTGCAAAGCTCATGCCGTTCCCACAGGTTCTGGGGATTGCTATAGACCTCTTTGGGAGCCATTATCCTCCCTACTGTAATGTAGGTAGCGGAAAGGAGATACCCCAAAGCTGCTTCCACATATTTACACCTTAATCATCATCGTTATTTCTCTTCCGCTGTGGGATTTTAAAAACCTGGCCCAGCACCAGAGACCTGGCCCTAGTGACCAGGCAAACAGAAGAAGTCTCAATGAGCTTACTGATCTATTCAACCATTGCTTCAGCAAATGGTCACGGAGCACGGGTGATGTGCCTGGTACCCCACAACACATGCCCTGTGGATATGCAGAGCTAAATAAAGCATGGCCTCAGGCTCGACGTGGACTTCAGCAGAGCAATTGCAAAGAACTAGAGATCACCTTCTGAACATCTGTCCATTTCTTTACAGGGGCCTGCGTGATGGGGGTGCATCTCCATCTAGCACTTTCTTGCAGTGTGGAGGGAGTATCCCATGGTCTCACAGGCAGACATTTTAAACAAAATGATTCTTTTCTTGGACTCTGCTGAGAATTGCAGGACATTAAACCTTACCTAATGAGGGTCAGTAGCACCTCGCCCCTCAGTCTGCCTTCTTCCCCCGAAGCTTGCAAGTGCCCAGCCCACAGCTATGCAACTTGTACCTCCTCCTCACCTCCCTTTCTCAGGTTCTCCCGCAGACCCTTCCACCCAGCCGTGCCCATGCACCTTCCAGAGGCAATGCAGACATACGAAGTGGGACTGACAGTCCTGTCCCCTAATAAGCAGGCCTTCCTTCCCACTGACTGGGTCCTTCCCTGCTCATATCTTCATGTGACTCCACACCCCCCCCCCCCCATTCAATTCCAGCCTGCCACAGTCTGGCCTTCCCGGCCGTCTCTGAGAGTCTACTGAGATGCCACTTGTGGGCATGCAACCCACCTCTCCACCAGCCTAACCTTCCACCCTGATGCTGTTTTGATCTCAATATCACTATAAACTAAAGGTAAGAGTCACTTCTGCCACCCTAGGTAACTGGCCTAAGGAGCAGGATCTGGACAAGGCCTACAGACAGTTCCTCCCCGTCAGCAGGGGAGCAGGAGCCCGTGTGACCCAGAAGAGGTGTCCTTAGCCTGCTCCTGCTTAGATCAGTCTCAGTGGAGGGCACAGGCCCCTGAACCTACCCCTCTGCCCTGACCTTATCACCTGTGTGACCTTGATGCTTTCCTCAACCCTCAGTGCACCAAGCTCATGGTCTGCACCACGAGGATGATTGTGCAGCCCACTTAGACTGTGCAAGGAAATGAGTCACTGATGCAAGGCATCAGCACAGGGCCTGGCATGCCTGTGTCCTGGACAAACCCGGAGTCATCACTCAGAGACGGCTCACTGGCCTCCTCAGCCCGCCCACACTCCTTGCTCACTCAATTCCCCTGACTGAAAGAACCAGGAGCCACCAGAGACACCAGTCCCGCTCTGCCTGTGCCGCAGAGGCTCCAGGGAAGGGACGTCGGGGGTGTCCACAGGCTGTGCCTTTCTTGCCTACAAAACAGTGTTGACCTAGGTCATCTTCACAAAGAACATTTTCAACTTAAAAGTTCTCATAGTCCCTCCGTGTCCTCAGCCAGGGATGGGAGAGGGAGGCAGAGCACACACACAGATGCTCCACCTGGCTGCCTGACCCCAGATGGGCAGCTGCTGTGTTCTCCCAGGTGCACTGGGGAAAGGGAGGGCACGGGAAGGGAAAGCCACCTACTGGAAGATCTGGCTCCTCCGCACACACAGAGCTCCAAGGAGCTCACATCACTGGTGTCTGCAACGCTAAGCTCCGTCGGCGTGGGGTCCAGTCTGCGGAGCCTGCTACCCGGGAGCAGACACAGGCTGGGCACAGGACGGTGTTCAGCAAATACTTACTGAATAAATGAGGCCGGGGGGTGGGCAGGGCTGTCTCACCCTCACAGCGGTTTGCCAGTCTCCACCACCTGCAGGCCTGACAGGCACCAGAGGCCAGCGGTCCTCCTCCTCATCACTGCCTTTCTAGGTCCACCAGGAGCTTCTAGAGCCCATCTTCTCCAGGGCCAGAGTGCACCTGCCTACAGCATAGGGGAGCAGGAGAACCCTGGACAGGGCCTCAGAAGATCGGTGCTTAGTCTCCACCTCACACCTTGATTTCCCATTGCCCTTTGCTTCCCGGGTCTCATCCAGCTGCTCTAGATCATGAGTTACGCTGCCCCTAAAATGTTAGAGATTGAGGCTGAAAAGAAATACATTAAACTATTAGCACTGCTTATGTCTCAATGATATAATTCCAGAAGACAGTTAATTTCTTCTTTATGTTTTTTCTCGACTCCTAAATTGTCTAACAATGGACAAATATTTTTTGCAAGATGAAACAATGCGTGTTGTTAAAATGCGAGACAGTTCCAAGCCCTATGCTTTTTATGCTTAACATAATAATAAAAATAACTATCATTTTTGAGTGCTTCCTCTTTTATTTCTAAACCTACCCACATATTCTCACCTTAGAGAGAGAGAGGGATCTTGGGTGGATGGTGAAAAGTTGGGCTGTGAGGGACTGGAGATGTCACCAAAAGGCAGTGTGGCATTAGCTAGGCCGTTTATTCTTTCTTAGTCTCATCTCCTCCTTTATAAAGTGAAGGCACTAGATTAAAACTCTCCTGGTGATAAAATTCGCTGCTTCCTTATGCAACCGGCCTGACATACTTTGAATGACCCCCCAGAGAGATGAGATGCGTAATGTGGGACTGGGAGCAGCCGTGCCACAGAGGCCAGCCTGTCATTTCTGCTCAGGAGCCACCATGTCTTGCAGAGTCCCAGGTCTACTGGGAAGTAAATCAGTTTTATGAAGCCAACTGGGGATCGATATCAGGCACTTAGGTCCTCATCAGACCATCTCGGCCATGGGAAGAACAGAATCTCCCGAATTAAATCTATAGTGGGCACTTTCCAATCAATTTCTAGAGTGGGTAGCTTGAATAATGACAAAATTATGGATGAAAAAAAATAAGAAGAGAGAATCTGGGACCTTCTCAGCCACTGCAAACTCAGCCACTGAACCCCTACTTTCCTTGGCAAGCGGGGAAAGAGACCTTGATGAGGAGTGACAAGCTTCCCCTCTTTCTCTGTCCTCCTGTGACAGTCCCAAGACAGAAGCCGGCGTCCAGGCAGACCACCAGGGAACAGCAGGTGATTTGGGGAAATCACCAAATTCTTGGAGATCACTTCAAAGAGTCTGAGGCCTTTCAAAGGCTCAAATAATTAAATAGCTATTGTCCAAAGAGATTCCTGGGGCCCTGGGAGATCTGAGCGGCTCTTTCCACGCTCCTGTGAAGCCACCCTAAACCAGGAGAGCACTCATCAAAGTTCGAAATCAAATCCAGATGGAACGAGCACCTGAGAAATTTCAAAATCCTCATCTGCCCATGAGTGGTCCCTCGTCTCTTCCCTCAAAGTGCAGAGCAGCTTCAACCACTCTCAGGGGACCCGCCCTTGGGAACCACTCAGCAAACAGAGCAGACCAACTTCTGCTTCGGTGCATCAAATCCTTCAGACACTGACCAGGCACCCACCACACCCAGTCATCAGACAGGCCTAGGAGGAGTCAGCAGAAGGTTGCTAATACCCTGAGCACCAGGCAAGTCACAAAGAGATGGCAGACAGCAGTGTTCCCTTCCATCCTGTGCCTGAGCTCAGGAGGAGACTGAAGCATGCAGCTGCTGGGTCAGAACCAGAAACAAACAGCGGCTTCTGTGGAGGCTGCGGACTAGGGCCTGGAGACCAGGAGGAAAATGATCCACTCCACCTGGGAAGGTCAGGCCGCGCTCTCTGGTAACCTGACTACGGCAGAACGGGGCTGGTAGAGACGGGGGCCAGGGCACAGGCATGAACACAGGTGTCTGTGCTAGCACCACCAGCAGATGGTTTTCTGAGGGAACAACAGGAAAGGGAGGCGTCAAGATGAGCCTCCAAGTCAATGTCTTCATAGCTCCATGAAGGTGGCTCCACTTACCACAAAGGAATACGGGCGTGGAGGAGCTCGGCAGCTCAGCCCCTGCACGCCTATGTTCCTTGATAAGAGCCACTGACCTCAGCATCCCAGATGTGTTGCGAGGTCCAGGGGCACATGGGATCCTCCTGTGTTGGAAGAGGAACTGCAGAAGTTCCAGCAGCTGGTCCTGTGCTCTGGCTGGGCATGAAGGCCCCCTCTCAGAATTCACATACTGATGCCATCCTTCAGTAGGACCCACCCAGGGGACCAGGAGGGTGCTAAGGAACAAAGGAACGACATTGACAGCAACAACAGGGCCACAGGGAAGAGCTCGTAGTCCTCGCTCTGCCTCCTGCAGGATGCCCGTCTCCCCGCAGTGCCCCCTACTGGTGGAGCTGACATGGAACCCGCTGGCCAACAAATGTGGTAGAGCCCCATCCCAGCCAAAGCCCGACAAAACAGAGTTGCAGGGTTGGTTTGGGGCTGAATGACAAGATCTCAATTGCAAACACACCATTCAGGACCTCTGCACACACCCACTGATACTTTGGTACGCACTCGGCAAAGTAACAGGTAGTAGGAGCCATACACGGAGGTGGACATGGAGGGAGAATGGTGCAGGGGCTCCCGGGGCGATGACTCTCCTCAGAGAATTAGCGAAGGCATAATGTGAGGCCTCTGGGTCTCCTCAGGGTCCAGCTTCCACAGGGACCTCTCTCGAGGGACCAAGTGATACATTGCCCCCAAAGAGCCACAGATAGGAAGGAATCCCAAAGGAGATCTGCTGACTCTCCCTGGGATGAGATAGTGATGTCGGCCCCACTTCCTGCTGTCAGCTCCCTCCCCGGCTCACAGCTCTCGGTGACTCCAGTTTTCCTCCCAGTAACTGCCTTTCATAGCGTCCCTGACTCTCAGATGTGGGCTGTTCTTGAGTTGATGGATGCCTAATCCTCGCTCTGTGAATCTCTGACCTTGACCTCTTCCCAAGACCAACCCCACGCTGACCCTCAAGACCTGCCAAAGAGGAAAAGAACCAGGGTTGATGAATAGCCCTGCCCAGAGCCCAGCAGAAACAGTCTGGGCGTGCACACAATCTCAAGACCAAACCAAGCACCCTCTACTTACTTTCACTGGGAGACAGAAGGCCCCATTAAACGAAAAAGGCTTTGTACCTAAATGTTTAGGCTTTTTCAAGAGAGAATAGGCTGAATGGGTGGGAAAATACCAGCACAGAACTGGGGATGCGTCTGCCCACTGTGCAGAATCCTTGAGGTCAGAGGAGATGAAAGCAAGCGGCTGTGAGCTGGGGAACACACACTATGGGTGCAAGGACTGTCTGCGCCACGTGTGCACGGGATCCAGGACCATTTCCAGGTAGAGAGAGAGCAGAAGGAGAGACCCTGGTGCAGACCGGCCTGGCCTCTTTTCTCCTCTGAGAGTCTCCTGCAGGACAACCTCCTTCCAGCCCAGGAGGCAGCAGGTGAACGAAGCTGCCGAGGGGCTCCAGAAGCTACGGGGCTCATTTCAAAACACCCTGAGAACAAGCCCCATTTTATCCAAGTGAATAATATGGTTTCCCTTCTGTAAGCAAAATCATGATATATAGGCAAACTCCACGTTAATTGCATAAACCAGTGGTAAAGCCCCCAAAGAACAATTAACTTTCATGTGAAATACTCCCAGCTGAAATCTTGGAAAACTTGCATGTAATTAGCACTCTCTTCCAGCCTCTGAAGTATAAAATACAATACATTAGGGCTCGCAGCACTAATATCACTGAGAACAGCGCTAACGGGGGAGTTTAATTTGCCACTAATATGCAGATGGCAGGCGAGTTGGTGCTCTCTTTCACCTGTTTGGCTAATTGTTTTCACTGTGATTTAGAAACTCTATAATGCACAATGCATCAGATTGCCACCGCTGGGTGGGGGAAAGTCACACGATTTAGATTTCAGATTCAGAAGCAATCGTAAGAGTTCATCTGGCCCAGTGCCCAAGCCACAGACCTCTTGTGCTGGAATCATCTCTGAACAATTCACAAATGAGAGCTTCTTGGGTTGTATCCTTAGAAAATGGGATTCCGCAGCTCGTAGCCAGACTTCAGAAATCTCCATTAAAAATAAATGCCTTTCTGCTGTCAAATGGTCCCCCATTGAGCTATACCTCAACAAATGCCACTCTAAATGCCATGCTTGGAAACCACTGATCTCCAGCACCTTTCATTCAGTGCATGGATTCCCCCTAATTGAGTAACCAGTGGGCATGTGACCTCTGCTTAAGCACTCTCAGGTATAGGAGCTCCGTTTCTCAGCTCCAGTCATTGGTGATCACCTGGACTGCATACTAAAAGGGTGGCTTAGTTCATTTTTATTGCTATAATAAAATAACTGAGGCTCTGTAGTTTGTTTAAAAGAAAAGGAGGTTTATTTTGCTTATAACTTTGGAGATCCTAGAGCATGGCACTAGCATCCATCCTCTGGACACTGGTAAGGACCTCCGTTGCTATGACACATGGTGGATGGCCACATGTCAGAAGCATATGCAAGTAAAACGGCAAGAGAGAAATCGAGAGAGAGGGGCAGGGGTCAGACTCTTGGAGAGCAACTTGCGCTTGTGAGAACTACACTGACCCCATCTAGGGGCAGGACCCCCAGTGACCTAGTCACTTTCCACTGGGTCCCACCTCTTAAAGGCTTTACCAAGCTTCCAACACAGGGATCTTTGGGGAACACACTCAAATCATATCCAGACCACATCAGGGAGCTTCTAAATCTGCACTTAGATTTAATAGAAGAGAGGACCAAGTTGACTAGCTGGCTTTGCTCTAGTCACAGGTGTATTTGTCACTTCTGATGAGAAACACCTACTTGGAATTCAATTGCATACATTTTAATTTACAAAGATTGAAAACAACAGCCTAATTCACACAATAGCCTGATATCCAAGTATTGGAGGGGAAATGACCAGAAGATCAGAATCTGGAAATGTGAATATTGGTTGTGGCTTAAGCCAACCATAATTTCCAGTTCAGATGTCTCCCATGTCCAGCGCCTGCTTGCCAGGGTTGGGCATGGTATCTGTCTGACTTAATGGATGAGACTATTCTGAGAATCGAACAAGCTTAGGAATGTGAAGAGGCTTTGGAAATGTTAAAGCTTTATTAGTAAAAAAAAAAAAAAAAAACAAGTGAAGAACTCTAATTGTCAGTATACTGTCAAACATTAGCAGTGTTTCCCAGGAGAACAGGTGCTTGAGCAGGTAGACAAACATGTACGTGTGGTATTACGGAACTCCAACACTGTGCCTTTCTTCCCATAATGATATCAAGGATTCTTTTGTTATCAGAACAAAGGCTCCTTCACACCCAGAGCCATCAGAAAGCGGGTTTGCCTGGTTTTCAAATAGCTTTTGTAAACGTTTTGTGAACACCTACCTCTCTGCTGTTTTCTCCCACCTTCAACTACCACTACCAAGCCTGACTGTTGACTGGAATTCAAGGGAGCTGCCAGCGGCCTTCACGCAACAGAACTGGGCAATTCAAATGGTGACCCGAGCTAGTGACCTAGGGACCCCTGTTATTTCAAACTGAAGAAGACTTAATTGGGTAAGTGTTAGATGGCATGGACACTGGCTGGACTGAAAGACATCAGATTGTACAACTAATTGAATGATCCCTCGTTTGCCCAAAGGACGAGGGATAGGTCTTGCATGGCTCTGTCTCTTGCAGCACTTGGCTTTGTGTTTTGTATCTTCATGAACTCAACACGTGTGTGCTGAGCAAGTGAATGTCAGACGGAATGAACACGTGGTTCACATGCAGCTCCCTGCTGGGTCAGGGCTACTTGCTCTGCTCAGGAACTAGGATGAGTGTGTGTGTGTGTGTGTGTGTGTGTGTGTGTGTGTGTGTGTGTGAGTGAGAGAGAGAGAGAGAGAGAGAGAGAGAAACAGAGCCTCTCAGAGATGGTACCTGCTTTAGAACAAAAAGAATTTTATCTTCCCATCTCCAATAGCATCCGGTGATTTCCTCCATTTGTTTAAAAAATAATTCTTTGATCTTTCGAGCTAGTTGTTTGATCTTCTTTTCTGCAAGGTACGTCTGCTAGTATCTCCAGGCGTCACAGGCAGGACGGGCTGGTGGCTATCAGGGCTGCCCCAGAAACTGGCCACTCGGTGTGCATCCCATCTGCACCTGAACCAGCAGTGAAGGAGGTCACTTCTGCGCTCCAGTCCCCTCCTTTGCAAAGTGTTAGTCATGTGGTATCTTCACGGTGACCATCAGGGGGCTTACTGCTGAAAGGGTTACAGAGGCCAATGCACAGGGAGCGGCAAGACCAGCCCCTGGCAGGGCGTGTGCTCACTAGGAACTTGTGTGCTTAAGTGATATTTTGCTAGATAATGCTAACACAGTCATCCACTCAAGTAAAAGCACCAGATTGATTGGCAGGGTTTGTAACCCGACCAAAGCAACCAGTGTTGCTTAACTGAGAAGTTCTCCACCTGTCACTTCTGGTATTTCATCCTGTCGGATCCACGAGGAAAGGAGAATAGAACAGCTCTGGTAGGAGGTTGACAAACTGTGATTTGTTGAGCCTTCCCACGTGCTGAGCCCTCTGCTTGGCGCCAGAAGGCATGGAAGGTTCCATTTAGACTTGCAGCAGCCCTGGGAGGTAGGATTATCCACCCCGCCTTCCCAGTCCGCCAAGGAGCTGGTCCCTGAATGAGGCCCACAGGGCTTGAACGCAGACCTGCATGGGCCCGGAGTCTTCTGTTTGTTTGATAGCTGCTTATCAAACATTTATTATTTGACATTTGCCATGTGAGAGACAGAGGACCAGCAGAACTGCCTCACCTGCCCGAAAGAACCTTGAATTGTATCCTGTCTTTTCCAACTACAATAAAATGGCCACCTATAGAATAAGTTCATATCTTGCCACATATTTGACATCAGCACAAAAGTAGCCCATATTGTTAAAGTTTCCAATTCAGTCTGATATGTTTAAAAGAAAAAAAAAAAAAACACTCCAACTGAGTCCTACCGGTTGTAGGTCTAGAAGGACCAGAAGCACTGGGTTCATATGTGATGCTCTATCTGGTACCAAGGATTTTCATTCTTAGAGCAATATTCTCAGTTTTAAAAATAAATGACATTGATTTAGCATTAGGGCCCTTTTATATAAGAATTTATCTCAACAGAACTTTTAAAGACATAAAACATACAGTTTATGTAGCCTTAGGTTTCTTAGCGCCAAATCAAACCGAATAATAAAGTAAAACGGAATAATAAAACGATCAAATAGTGTAAGATCGAGTCAGGACTGATTTGGAAGCACCTTTTATAATTACTAGGCTGGAAGCCGTCTCTGTAGATTCGGCAGAACTGAATCATGAAATGAATTAAGACCATACCAAATTATTAATACTTTTCATATGCTGTAAAAAGCCTTCCTTCCTGCCTCTCTGGGAACTGGAGCAAAATGTCTCAGAGAGCAGGGTGAGCAAATAGAGGGAAATTAATAAATAGGATATTGCTTATTGTTCTTTAATATCCACTTGTCTAATCCTTTGAACATTTATGGGTCTTTATTCTTTTCAAATAGCTTTCAGGCGCCTTATCTCCTTTCATCTGAGTAACACCTCAGTTCCTAAAAGGGGACTCCAGGTAGAGTCGGCTGTTAGGAGCTCAGCTCAGACCACAGGCTTCTGCCACTGCTAGCCAAAGTCCAGGGTCTTTAACTGATCCCTGCTTCCCGGCCTCACTCCTCTGATGGGGACGACAGGCTCTGGAGGGACAGGAGATACTGCAAAGAGGACCCTGGCTAAGCTGACGGTCTCCAGCTGATAACGCCATCAGGGTCCGCCTTTGCTTAGGGGCTGGGAGCAGACTATCCCCAGGACAGCTGCTCAGCCACTGGCCAGTGACTGAGCAAAGCAGGGGCACTTGGGCCAGGCCATTTGCACCCATGCTAGGACCTCTGGACTGGGTGGTCCACATTTAGAATTCTCCACTGTGGTGTCAGAGGCGGAATTCTGCATGGATCCCCAGCTCCCCCACGCCCGCCCAATCCTGCTTCCTCCTCTGCTGCCATTCATAGGTGATATGTCCCAGTAAGACCCCAGAAAGACATCTGCATTCCCAGCTCCCTCTCAGCTCCCTTCAGAGAGACCCAGGTGCCTACCTAATAATGACGCCTACCTGGGCAGGTTGCTGTGAGATAAGGCAGGGGAAGTTCTTGGCCCAGCATGGACCCAGGCTAAATGCTCCATAAACACTGGCCATGGCTGGCACTTGGAGGACAGAGGCAGGGCCTGGAGTCATTAGCCAACCCACAGATGTTTGCTCTGCCGGTGAGCGAGTCAAAACCATGTCACCTCAACAGAGACTTCTTGACAGTGACATCATTTGACCTTGTGCATCATTCATGGCCAGGAAATCACACCTAGGTTACTCTCCGGGGTTGGAGCATTAGGTCTCTGCATCTCTGAGGCAAGCGCCAGGCTGCCCTGGGCATGGGTGGGGCTGGATCTTCACAGCACCCTGCTCCCTGGGCCCCACAGAGGCGGCAGCCCGAGTAGCGCTCTGCAGACTCTCTGCTGGATAATAACCTGTTTGTTGACTTTTTCTGTTAAGTCTCAACTGACTAGCTTGAATCTGTTTACAGCTGTGTCTCAATCAATTGCTTTTATGGCGTAGGTTTGGAGATAACCTCTGAGCAGCACTTGGTGCTTTTCAAAATGTAAAAACAACACTGAAATGGTACATCTTGTTCCTGCTATCTTGAGATGTTAATTGCTCTCAATTCAGGACACAGGTATCGTCCCGGTCTCTTCCTTCCTTTCTGTTTATTAAATGTTTCTCAGATGCCAAGCTCCATGACAATTTGTTTGTACCTTACTTCATTTACCCTTCCCCAGACTCTTGAGATCAGTACTGCATAAAGAAACTGAGACCAGAGAAGTTCAGTGTCTTGCCTGAGGTCACCCAGCTGGTAAGTCTCTGTGTCATGAGGACCCACAGCTACAAGCAACCAGGGATGACAGTGTGTGAACAGCAAAGGGTTTTACTAGAATGACACTGGGGAACAGTTGGGTGAGGTGCTGGGAGACTATGAAGCCATGGAGAAGGCTGAAGAGCCAGGCTTGGGTTGAAGCCACCAGGACAACAGCCTCACACTGCACTTGGAAGTTCCTTCCCTCACTTCTTGTGGTCCCAAACCCAGACCAGTGCAGACACCTCTGACGGGCTGGACTTAGGTGACCAGCCTGGGCCTTGGAAAGCAAATGGCCAGCACTGTTCACCCTTGAAGCAGGAGGTGACCTTTGCGTATCTTCAAGTCCCAGAAGTCAGGAGCTTTCTTTAACCCAGGTAAGTGTGGAAGACAGAACAACACCCCTGCAGAGATGCCCAGGGAACCCTGAGTATTGTGGGTTGCCAGGCCAAGGGGGGTTCGGGAAGCAGATGGCATTAAGGTGGCAGATCGTGGAATAAGAAGATTATGTTAGATCATCCAAGTGCTCTCAATGCCATCCACGAGGGTCCTGCTAAACAGAAGAGGAGGAGGATGGCCAGGGTGGGTGAAGCCCTCCCACCTGGATGATGTGAAGGACTAGGAGCTGCCTCAGGATGCTGGGAGCGGCCAGGAAAGGATCCTCCCTGAGGCCTCCGGGAGGGAACCAGCCTCACCCATGGTGGGCCAGAGAGACCTGCTTTGGGTTTCTGACCTCCAGAATGGTCAGATATCAGATGTGTGTGGTTTTAAGCCACAGATGGGTGGCAACTGGGACATCTGCAACAGGAAAGTAACCCAGCAGGTGGGGTCCCGGGGAGCAAGACAAGTGTCCACTGAGGTACAGAGTCCAGATGTGAAACCAGGTCCCAGGTCCATCTGTTTCCAAAGCCTGTGCCCAGGAGCTCAGTGCCCTAATGACTTGTTCTGAGGGTCACTGGAACCTGGAACGAGGGCACTGAGGGCGGGCACAGAACAGTGCGGCGGAGCACATGGCCCGGAGGTGTGATGCAGTCACCTGAGCGAGACACAGAGGAAATGGAGAGGAAGTCCAGGCTTCAGGCCTGCTGTCGGGCTCTGCTGGGAGAAGAGCTGAGCCAGCCGGGGCCTGCCAGCCGGGGCCTGCCAGCCGGGGCCTGCCAGCCAGTGTTTTGGCTCAGAGCTGCCACGTAAACCCGCAGCGGGGGCTGAGGTCTTGAGGAAGGCACAGAGCGCGGGGGAGGCTAAATAAAGGTATGCAGAATCTTTACTATCTCAAGCATCCCAAGTTACTGGGGGGCTCCAGTGAGATCCAAGAAGACAGAATTAACAACCGTCGCAAAGTGAGAAACACGCTGAACATTTGGAAGGAGGACCAGATTCGGAGTGAGTCTCTTTAGCATGAATGTTAACTGCAGCAAAGCAAAACAAATTTATTCTAGACTGCAAAAAAGGAACAGGGAGCGTGTAAAAAGTTTCTAGGGCACAGAAGGATGGTAAATGGGAACTAGTGCAATACACTGAATTCAGACACTTATAATTCCATTAATATGTTTTGTATTGGGCGGGCTTTTTTTTTCCCCCGTTTTTTCTTTCCCCCTTAAATATTTCCAGGGATTTCAGATGTTTGCATCCCTAGTTTTCCCCATGAGATCCTAGGTCCCTTCACTGTAAATCAACAGTGGTGGTGATATTGACAATAGAACAGATAGGAAAAGCGGTTCCTGTAGTTTAGGAGAGACAACTAGCAGTGACTTCTGGAATCCGGGTTCCATTTTCACCCCTAATCGCTCTGAGTTCGCAGCTATGGACCATGTTTCCATTTCTCTTTTAATTGTATAAATTTTTCTTTTTTCTTTTTGTTCAGTGCTGAGCATAGAACCCAGGGCCTCACCCACGCAGGCAAGCACTTTATTTACCACTGATTTACTTCCCCAGCCCCCTTAACTGTCTATATTTTAAGTGTGCAACATGATGGTTTGACGTACACATACCTAATGAAATGGTTATTAGGGTGGTCGATCAAATTAGCAATTCAATCACTGACACAGTTACCTTCCTGTGTGCACATACATGTGTGGGATGGGCACCTGGAATCCACTTTCCTTGCAGTTCCCCTGCATACAGTCATTCCTTGGTGTCCCCAAGGGACTGGTTTCAAGACCTCTCACAGACACCAAAACCCACAGGTGCCAGAGTTCCATATATAAAATGGTCAGCACAGCATCTGCCTGTGATCTTTCTGCATAGTCCCATATACTTTACATTTCCAAATTGCTCGTGACATCTGATACAGCATAAATGCCATGTAAATAGTTATTGTACTATACTGTTTAAGGAATAACGGCAAGGGTCAGCACAGACATCATTTTTTAAATATATCTTCCACTAGGGTTGGATGATCGATGCGTAGGCAGCTTTTGGATATTACCCAGAGTCTCTGTGGCATGGATGAGAATCCTAGACCTATTCTCTTACTTAGGCGCAGCTTTGCTCCTTGACCTACATCTCTCCATTTTCCCCTGCTGCCCACTCTGGGGGGCCAACATTCTGCTCCCTCCTTTATGTATTTGAGGTTTTTGGGGTTTTTTTTTCCACCTATAAGTGAGATCACACAGTCTATTTCTTTCTACAGTCTGGCTTCTTTTACTTCACATAACGTCTGTCTTAGTCAGCTTTTTCACTGCTGTAACCAAAAGACCTGACAAGAACAGTTTTAGAGGAGGAAATGTTTATCTAGCTCTCACAGTTTCAGAGTTCTCTGTCCATAGCCAGCAGACTCCATTCCTCAGGGCCGAGGTGAGGTAGAACATCATGGCGGAAGGATCCAGAAAAGGAAAGCTGCTCAGGGGATGACAGGAGGCAGAGAGAGCTCCACTCGCGGGGGACAAAATATAAACCCCTAGGGCACACCCCCCCCCACGCGCCTCCTCTAGCCACACCTGCCTGCAGTTACCACCGGTTAATCCCTATCATCCAGGGACTAGTGCACTAACTAGGTCAAGGCTCTCCTAACCCACTTATTTAACCTCTGAGCTTTCTTGCATTGTCTTATGCATGAGCTTTGGGTGGACAACTCATATCTAAACCATAACAATGTCCTCCAGATTCGTCCACGTTTTCACAAATGACAGAACGACCTTCTTTATTAAGACTGCACAACTCCCGTCCTCCACCCCTCCAGCCATCAACCGTTGACACTTCAGCTCTTCTCCTTGGTTGTGGAGGATAATTGCTGCAATGAACGTGAGAGGGCAGACACCTCTATGAAATCATGACGTCGTTTCCTTTGGGCATATTCCCAGCATGGGACCATTGGGTAATATGATATTGTATTTTTAATTTTTTTGAGGAATCCCTCCAGTGTCTTCCATAATGGTACCAACATGCACCAGTACTCTCTCCTCTCTCCACACCCTTGCCAAAACTCATCTCTTGGCTAAGACCTTCTAACAGGTGTGAGAGGATGAATCATATGGTTTTAATTTGCAATTCCCTGATGTTTAATGATGCTGACCCCCTTTCATATCTCTGTTGGTCATTTTAAAGTCTTCTTTAGGAAAAAAGAAAAAGTCTCTTCAGTAAACTATGTTTTTTGATTCCCCAAATTTCCATATAGAAATTGGCTACGATTCTGAGCCTTTATCTTTTCTGACCTGGCCAAAGAATCTTAGCTCAACCTTAAAATCTGGAAGGCCAAACCCCTTCTGACATCTGTATGCCTCATTCCATGATCCCTGCTCTGCTCAGGGTTATTTTCCCAGCCTCTGCCTGGCCCCTTTGGACTTCCAGCCTGGACATGGTCCTGGAGCTGGCTCCCAGTCCTGGCCACTCTCTGACCTGACTCCACACCCTGAACCTGGAACTAAGAGTGCCTACACCCTACTGTAGCCCAAAGGACCAGCGCCAGAAGTCCAAGGGGAGGAGCCCCTCCGCAGTCCCCCCTTTCCAGGCCCTCTTACAGATTCTAGGGGTGTCTGAGTTCTGTTTGTCTTTGGCATTTCTAATTCCTTCATCATCCTTTTTCCGATCTGGTCTTGATTTCTTTCTGTAGTGCTTTCTCCCTGGGGATGTGCATTCAACCCAAGCATCTGCTCACAGCATCTTTTTGAATACTTGGGAAAATATTCATTGAATTTCTGTTTCATTGTTTTCCTTCTCTCTCAATAAATTATCCTGTCTCGTCTTAAGAGGCCACCATGTCTCCCTCACTGAACTCCAGGCCCTTCATGCGCATGAAAAATCCCTCTGAATTTATCTTCATCTCTAGTGAAGGCTCACCTTGATTATTTTCCACCGTCTGCTCATTCTTGCCAGCCTCTGATATTAATGTGGTGAGTGGCGCACAGAGAAGTTTGCTAATTTTGTTTCTTCCCTGTCTGCACGGACTCTTGAGCAAATAAGCTCTAAGGAACAAGATGGCTGCCTGAGCCCCTCAAGCAGTCACAGCCCCCAAAGGCCACACAGCTACCAGTCCAGAGCCCTGGCTCAAAAATGCATCAGCCTGTGTCAGAAAGGGTGACTTCAATGCTGAGCAGAAGGGTGGAAGGGCCCTTGTCAGCCTCAGCTGCCACGTTGGGCCCAGGCCTACACCACTCCATAGGGCTTGCCAGTCTCCTGTAGTTCTTGGATGCCTGATGGGAATGCTGTCACCTCTTTACACACTGAGGATCGTTGGGGTTTAACTGCTGAGGGATGTATAAATGCACTTAAAGTAGACCATGAAAATGCAAGCCCCCTACATATGTCAGGCCACCCCATGCACAGTCCATGGGACCCTGCACACTCCAAAAGACATCCAAAGAAGGAATTTCAGTCTTGGCACGTCAACAGGGAATAAGAATACAGGAAAACTTTCTTACTCCTGCGTTAAAGTGGGGAGAATCTCTCTAGGACATGATCTCAGGGAAACTCTTTCCAGGGCAAACTGGAATAGTGGAGGAGACCCAGGGCCCTTGTGCTTGCAAAAGGCTGTATTAGCTTTTTGTCACTGTGACCAAAATACCTGACAAGAACAACTTAGAGGGGGAAAAGTTTATTGGGGCTCATGGTTTCAGAGGTTCAGTGCACAGTTGGGCAGCTCCGACACCTGGGCCTGCGGTCAGGCAGAACGACAGGGTGGCAGGACATGGCAGTCAGGAAGCAGCTAGAGAGCTTCTCTCCCGGGGACAAAATACAAGCCCCAAAGACACTCCCAGCGTTGTCTTCTACTTCCTCTAGCCACACCCTACCTGCCCACAGTTACCATCCAGTTAATCTATCCAAGTGAATTAATCCACTGATTAGTCACAGCTCTCCTGATCTGATCATTTCACCTCTGAACCTTCTTGCATTATCTCATATATACTCCATATCCAAATGATAACAAGGCTCCACCTCTTCTAGCTGCACAGTCTGGGACAAGTTCTTCCTTTCCCTAATTCTCCTTGTAGAATGGAGGCAACAGCAGCCTCTTGCATGGGACTTTACAAAGGAAACCAGACAACGTGCCTGATCACAGTGTCCATCTTCCTCCCAGCTTCTGCTGCAGTGGCAGACCCCAGGTTCTGTGGGACTTTCCCAGGTCTAGAGACCCTCATGGCATCCTGAACTTGGGCAAGGCCATCTCCACAAATGGATCCACAGCACCAGGTGAAGCTCACACCTCTGGAGTAGCAGAGTCTGGGTTCAAATCTTGCTTCTGCCCCCTTGTTGCAGGACAATCTGCATGATCATAGAACCAGTCAGATTCGGTGAGTATTGAAAGAGATAATCCACATGAAATATTATGCAATTAGTTTTAATAAATATGTAGTAATATCCAAGGCCTTGATTATTTTTGACATCTTATCTTCTTCCTCAAGTGGGTGAGGATGGGGAACATGGGGTCCAGTTGGGACTATTTTATTTCAAAAAGAGACTCTGTTAGTGCTTACAGCACCTTTTCATGAGCAGGTTTGTGCACACTGATCCTCAAAATGGAGAAATGAGTAAGGAGATCATTATGGCTCCCATTTTGCCAGGAAGAAATTGAGCCATGAAGAAGTTCAATGGTTTCTCCAAGGTCGCGGGGTCAGTGAGAGCGAGCACGGGTCCTTTTGACACTTAGCCCAATGATCCATAAGCCACTGAATCTCACAGTGAGGCCCAAGTCCAGGGATGCATGTCCTCAGGCTGAGTTAAGACGATTTCCTTTAGACCTTTAATAAAACCATTTGTTTGCTTTAATGCCACACGTAGCTTTTCTTCCTCTCTGCCTGCACTTGCCTCTTAGCAAGAAAAGGACATCAACTCGGTTATTCAGCTGGTCCTTGTGATACCAAGCGGAATCACCCTCTGAGGTCAGTCTAGATGGTTATTTGAGGGACTCAATTTCCTTTAGAGGAGGCTCCTTGTCAGTTCAATCTACTGTGGAATTTGTAGTATTAATGAATTGAAGTATACTTTAGGGATTTCTCCCAGATGCTTATTTTAATTTAAGCTCTAGGGGTTTAACTTTCCAAAATACTCAATTTTGTTCATTATGAAAACTAATAACTGGCTTATTTCACTGCTAATTTGGGTACGAAGGTTAATTATCTATAGTGGAGTGGTCTCAAGCTAATCTGAAGTCTACCTGAACACGGCGCTGTGGCTAATTGATTCCCCCATGCACAGAGAAATGAGTATTTCTTTGTGGGGGAAAAAAAAGGCTCCGCTGATGTGAATTCCTTTTGTCTCTGCTCTCTTAAAAGGAGCCATGTCTTCAAGATGGTGGCAGTCTTTCCCCTTTGAGAGCACGGTATCTTCCTTCAACCCAGACACCAGCTCCTGTTTTGTTCAGTGTGAGTTTAGGAAAAAGGAAAATATATTTTAAATTGTTCTAGCATGATTATGATCAAATCAGAATGCTCACCTTCTAAAACATGCCCCTGACAACAATATCGACAACCACCACCAATAATAATGTCTTTGTTTTCTTTATAGATTTGAAGAGACAAAGGGTTCCACATGCATTTCCTGAATCTCCCTCAGAGTCTTATGAAATACTTTATTCTGCTCTTTAGCAGATGGAGAAACTGAGGCCCAGGGAGGTCCAGGTACACACAAAAAGGAATTTTGAAGAGTGGGAACGGAACATAAGTTTCCCCGATTGCCACTTCTGCGCTCTTTCTACTTGCACACACCACCTCCGTTATCTTTAACACAGTCAAAGGCCACGTTATGTGGGGTTATCTACTATTCAGACATGTGGTGGCACAAGGCTCTTTCTTGCACTCCAAGAACCACAGTTTGGTGGGGAGGACCAGCTCTGCCCGTGGGTGCCTCGCCCGTTCTCCCTCATCCAGCCATCGCACCTCAGCCTGTGAGTTCGCCCTTCTACCTCTGCTGGCTCTGCTAGCCCCTGGATGGGGGTGAAGGTGTCAGTCTGATTGACAGACCCATTCCTCTCAAAGAACTGGAGCCAGATTTAGCTCTGAACTTCCTATGTACACGTTAGTCTTTAGAGCAATCTTTCTCCATCTACCTCTGATTTATTTAAAAATTACTTTCTAAACCAACTTGAAGCAGCTCAAAATTAATTTAAACTCCCCCAAAACTGAATTTGTCAATGTCCACCATTGTAATTTGTTACGTTGCATTATAACCTGCTACAGCGCCGTGGCGATGTCAGAACTCTGATGATGTAGTGCAGTCTCCACGTACAATATATCATAGGAGCAGTTTCCACTCACATGATAGATGGAGCCAGCCGGGGAGGAATTTAAAAAGAGACCTAAATTTGCAGATTTTTTTTTTTATTTCTTTTAAGTGGTTGAAGGCGTTACCCCCAAGAGATTACTGAGAGCCTAAATCATTTTTTCTCTTTTTTGCTCTGCATCTAACAGAGGCAATTTGCTTTCTCTGTGGCCTGTAGCTTTGGCCATGACATTGCACTGTTAGTTGGGAAAGAAAAATGAATCTGCTGATGTTTCAGGTGTCAACAAGTAGGTACAACCATGACCCATCCATCTGTTTGGCAGTCCTCGGAGTAACGTGTCTTCAGTATGGTTTGTCCCCCAAGAGAAGAGAGAGTCACCTACAGTCTCCTATGCAGGGACCTGGGCTGCTTTGTGAGGCCAATACCTGCCACGCAGCATAGTGGCCTCCATTCATCAGTACCAGGCTGAGATGCTCCATCTATGCAGAATAACCTCTCCTTACCAAACACTCTCAAATGCAGTGAGATACAAACTCTCCACCAAGGAGCAAATGTAGTTGCATCCAGATGTGGGTTACATGCTGTCCTACTGTTCCTTAAGATCACCTAAGATTCCTGCAGCCAAATGAGCTCCAAAGTCCTGACCTCTCACTTCTCAGAAGAGGAAATTCAATCCAGCTTAGCCTATCCAGGTCAACAGAGAACCGAGCTTGGGACCTCGAGTACCCTGCGTCTCCCATCCCAAGCCAGCCGTTCTCCATGATGACTACCTACCACACAGCTGCATCCTGATCAATTGTGAGTTCTATTGCAGGAAATTTGTTATTAATTACACATTTAAAACTTGGGAATTACTCTGCCATTTAAGATATGAATTAAATTAACTATTTCTGCAATGATACCATCACTGCAGTCATCCTTCCTGCGTTCATGAATGAAAGAGATGCGGGAATTGCAACCATCACGTTGAGAACTGTAGGTTCATACTGAAGGGTGAACGGCTTGTAGAAAAGCTCTGTGCAATCTGAAGTGAGAGAGAGTCTCCTGGTCGTTGGGAAGGGTCAAGACATAGTTGGGTCACTGAGAATGGTTGCTTTAATGTCATCATTTTGCCGTGAAGATGTCCTTTGACTGATCCAGCTCTCATTTCTGGAGCGGTGCTTGTTCCTATTGACATCAAGATGTAAACATAGCCCCGAACAATCCAAAACCACCTGCTCACAGAGATGTGCCGAGTCTGCGTTCTGCCCCTGCACCAGTTCCCAGCTATGAGTGAGCAGGCTGGAGAGCGTGAGCAGAAGCATGCTCACCACATGCTCCTGGGGAGACTGCAGTCTTCTGGCTCAGGAAGCAGCTTTCAAACAGAAGCATGCCCAAAGGTGGGGAGCAAGGTGCAGGGACGAGATGTCCCTCTGGACCAGCCATCCAGATTTGGCACCCAGGTCTTGTCACTGTTCCTTCCATGGGCAATGGTTCCAGAACTACCCCCCCGCCTCGCTGGTCCTCCCAAGATCTATCAGTCTGCAGCTGCCCAGGTCTGCAGGGTGCCTGGCTCAGTGTGGAAAGGAGGGTCTTCATCAGATCCAGCCACAGCTCTGGGGCATGGCATCTGCACGTGACCTTTGTTGGCCGCTCAGTGTCCCTAATATCAGTGCTCGGCGGCTTCTCTGGATGGTACCCGATCCATGCGATTGCTGAATCCAGGCCAGCTGCAGGTTCATCCTACTTGAAAGGTCCAGATTCTCCAAGCGATGTCTTAGGGCTGAGCTCAACATGATAAAGGCTTGGCTTACTCTTATTGCTTCTAAATCATTGACAACATCTCAGCCCCAAAGAGGCCCACCCAGGGCAAGAGGCGATAATTTCATCCTGGCTGAAGCACTGCTGGAGAATCCACTCTTCTGCTGAGATGATGAATGCTCATTGCCTGAATAGACCAACTGGAATTAATCGCAGCTGTTCTGTTTCTCAGCAACTATTATGCAATTTACCCTTGCCGTGGGCTCCTTTAAAAATGGAAATACTGAGCACCAGCACTGGGAAAAATATCATTTAATGAAGAATCAAAATTTAATCTAAAGCATGGGAGAGAACTTAAAATACCCAGGCTTCAAGAGCTCAATCTGGTATTTCCACAGATTTAAAGAATTTTTTTAAAAAATGAGAAATTAAATATCTCCATCATAGGCTTAATGTTGCCGCTAATCATACCAAAGCATATTTTATCGAGATGAGAACTAAAGTGTGTTTTAGACTATATGCTCCTATGCATACCAAATTCTAGAGCTGAGTTCTATTTGTATCCATTTACCCAAAACCAAAGCCCTGAGTGTGGAGAAACAGCTTCATTATGGCACTTATGAAAACGAGGCCATATTTCCCTGGTTTTACTCCTCAGCGTCTTCTGCGTGCCCCGGGGATGTGGAATGTGGCCCCTGAGGAGCACATTGAGTCCCTTCTTCCACATGCTGCTGGCTTCCACTTCTCTTAAGTTCAATGTCCTGACTGCTGGGTAAGACGGTTCCCCGGGCAGAGGCCCACCCCTCTCCCAACAGAGCTTTATTCCTGGACCCACGCTGCCATTCTCAGATTTCCTATTGTGAGTCTTCAAGGGGAATTTTCATGCCTCTTCTCCTTCTAAAACAAGTGGATAAGTGCTGCGACGGATAGCTTTTGTCACTGTGACCAAAATACCGAGACAAACAACTTGGAGGAGAAAAAATTTCTTTTGATGCACGGGATAAGAGGTCTCAGGCCAAGGTCAACTGGCACATCACGTGGGGCCTGAGTGAAGTAGGCCATCGTGGCAAAAGGGCATGGCAGAGGAAAGTTGCTCAATTTCTGTCAGCCAGGAAGCAGGGCCAGGGGGCAGGGACAAGATAGCTTCCCTAGGGACACACCCCCAGTGACCTGTTTCCTTCAACCACGCTCCACCGGCCTATAGCTTCTACCACCTCCCAGTCATCCATTCAAATCACTCATCCATCAAAGGGACTACTCCACTGTGAGGTCAGAGCCCTCGCGGTCCGGTCCAATCAGTTCCTAAGAGCCCCGCCTCTGAACATGGCTGTACTGGGGACAAGGCCTTCAACTCACAGAAATGTTGGTGGAAATTCCAAATCCATACCACACAAGCACTTATTCTGCAAAGCCCCCCCCCCCAGGGATGGGAGGAGAGATTTGAGAAAGGATGGAGAAAACCCTGGATCCTGGAAAATCTAGCCAGTCTCCACAGTCGAATGTGTCTCCACGCATAGGTGCGTTTCTGCCCTAAGTCATCCACCCGCGGCCGCCAGTGCGGCTTGATGCTGGGGAGGGGGATGGCAGGGTGAAGCTGGGGGTGTCAAAAGAACACCATCTCCATTTCTCCTTTGCTTGCTGTTTTGCTCACTTAGGCTACTGGATATTTTTAAATCTGTAAGTAGGAAAACAAAAGTGAGTCTCAGCAATAGAAATCACTGTTAAATGTCACAGGATTCTAGGAGAGAGATCTGCAACCTGCCTCCCTGGCCCAAGTCCTGGGGTACAGGAAGGAAAGCAATCAGGAGGTAGATTTGGGGAGTCAGACATCAGAGAACCCTGGGCTGCCTCGTCCCAGGCAGAGCCTAGAAAAGCAGCAAATCCTGGTGCTACCACATGACCGTGGCTGGGTTCCCCAGGGCCTATTTATTAATGGCTCAGTCCTGAAGAAATTTTCGGGGGCAGGGCCCAGTGGGGGTGCTCCAGTCATGGGGTGCAGGTCTCTGAAGGGGATCGTGGGGTCCTGGCCTGCTTTATCTCACTCCGCTTCCTGGCTAGAGATGTGAGCCCTCACTGCCACACACTCCCACCATAGTGTGCCACTGTCCACCCACCTCACCATCTGCACAGTGCAGTTTGGGCTGAATACCTGCCTTCCCTCTCAGGGTCTGAGATTTTTGTACATGAGAAGCAGAGAGTGTCTACATGACAATTTCCCAGGACACAGCCTCTAAGGAGCCTCCCGGTGGGCCACATTTCCGTGTTGTTCGAAACTATTTGCTGCAGGAATTAAGCATGTCCAATGTGACTCCACTGGGAGAGGACTCTTGGAAATGGGTGGCACATGTCCTTGGACTTGGCCCACATGCCTTGTCCCTTGATGACGGTGCCAATGTGCTACTTCACTGCAATAAGTCATAGGATGACAGTGACCACTGGCAGAGCCCAGCAGGTCCTTCATTCCTTGATTCTGTTTTTCTTTTCAGGCCTGTGGTGTGGGCAGAAGACTCATCTTCCTGCCCACTGACGAAGACCTGCCATTAGCACATCTGCAGGGACACCCAGAGCCTCCCCGCTCATTCAGTTGAATGCTTAAGGAGCTTCTACTGCCTTTCAATCCTCGGGTGCTTTACAAAGCAGCCTTTCAGTGTCTCAGCACGAGGAAGAATCAGCCTTATTTCTCTTCCTAAATCCTGGGCCTTCCTTCTCTTTGTCTCCCAGATAGCCTGGAGAAGAGATTAGTCGAAGGAAGTGTGTCCCACTACATATTAAAAAGTAGGTTCCTTTAAAGATTTCCTGTGTTTAAAAAAAAAAAAATCCTGAGATTTTAAATCTATGAATCAAAGGATTATTTTTTTAATTCTCTACTCTGACTGAATTTTAAATGTTGAAACTCAAGAACGTCACGGGTTCTCTCCTATTTTTGAAATCAGCACGCCAGGCCTGCAAGCCCAGGCTCCCATATAACAGGGTCCTCCAGAGACGTGGGGCCAGAGGACCCCGTTCTTGATGTCAGTCTCCAAGGTGCTACTCTGAACATTCCTAAGTTTCCCTCAATAGCACGGAGTAGGGCTATTATTGTGAGCTTCTCTAAGTCTTTTCTTGGAGTTCTTAACACTTTTAACCTCTAATGGAGTTCTACTTGTCAGATAACTATTAAGTCTGTAGGTGGTTTGGACCTTTTTATAAAGTCCTTACTCAAGGAATTCCATTGCGGGTCTCCCCTGGCGTCCAATAACGTCTCCAAGTGCCAAGTCACAAGGACCCTGTTGCTCAGCCCTGGCTGGTTGTCCTCCCTCCTCTCCACTGAGAAGCTTCCTCGCCAGGCTTTGTCCATTCTTGAGAGTGGATCCTTCATGGGCTCCCACCTCTGACCCACCTCCCCTACTCCAGCCGAACGTCTCACACCAAGGAAGTTAAAGTGCAGCAGAAGAAGAATTCCTCCTCCCCACTTGGCTCACCGCTGCAGGCCCTTGAACCCGACCCAGAACTCCAATCTCACTTCCAGGAGAGCACTCTCCATCCTGAGAGCGCCTTCCTCTCCCGAGGACCCAGACACTCCACACCGCCCAACGCTCTTCATTCCATTCTTTCATGTTAGCAGGGCACTCTTATTTTCTATCCCTTTGAATGCTTTATTTTAATTGCCAGATGGATGTTTTTCTACATGAAAGGGAGCGGGAAAGCAGGCTCCAGCTCCACTTCTTCCAGCAGCACCCCTGTGATGAGCTCGCTCACGCTTCACGCAGTCTAATAATGTGTCGTTTGATGTGCACAGAGCACGTGTCTTTAAGAGAGTGGTATTCTAATAACAAGGACAAATTGTAGACAGAGCTCTACATTTTATAAAGTACTCTTCTGGTCATGATCTCACTCTGTGAAAAGTGAGGGTCACAAGAGAATTATGGTCATTTTGCAGATGAAGAGAACAAGCGAGGTGCCGGGGAGATTCACCACCAGTCTGAGTCTCGGGCTTGTGAGGCTCAGAGGGCCCCTCCCAAGCCTGACCTCAAGTGTGACTTCACACACACACACACACACACACACACACACACACACACACACACACACGTAAAAGTCAAAGCCTTTCAGCCTCTAACGGAGTCCTATTTGCCAGATAACTATTAAGTCTGAAGGTGGTTTGGACCTTTTTATAAAGTCCTTTTTCAAGGAATTCCATTGTGGGTCTCCCCTGGCGTCCAATAATGTCTCCAAGTGCCAAGTCACAAGGACCCTGGAAACTGTGCTGACACTGGGTGCAGCAGTCTGCTGAAGTCTTACAAGGCATTGCCACAGGGGAACTGGGTGAAGGCTACACAGACCATCTTTGTCCTATGTTTTGCCACTTCCTGTGAATCTCTGCTTATTTCAAAATAACAACTTAAAGAATTCTAGAACTTTCCAGGTATGGTAGAGCATGCCTGTCATCCCAGGGGCTTTAGAGGCTTAGGCAGGAGGATCTCAAGTTCAAGGCCAACCTCACAACTTAATGAGGCCCTAAGCAACTTAGCAAGACCCTGTCTCAAAATAAAAAATATAAAGGACTGAGGATGTGGCTCAGTGGCTAAAAGCCCCTGGGTTCAATCCCCAGTATAACAGCTGTAGGATCTTGACTTCACATCTGAGCAGCCATCTTACACGTTAACTGCCATCTTATAAGTTTTGCTTTCCTGTACTTCCTCTTCCCCGAACTCCCCCCACCCCATTAGTGACCTACCCCATGGTACCATAACCCTGAGCCAATCCCAGAAGGCATGTCCCCTTGGCTCTGGAAAGCCCCACAGAGCCATGGATCTAGGCCAATCTCATGCTCTTCCCACACCCCCCCAGCTCTGATGCAGCACCCCAGCCTCTCCCATAGCACCACAGCTACACCTCCAAACCCCTACCCCACAAAAGCTAAACCCCCAAACATCTCAGGGCCTCTCTCCACTCTATAGAGGGATGGCCTTTATTTATCAGCTCTGAGGGGTCGACCTCCTGTGGCTCTGCCTGGTCTCCGTCCTCCGATCCTCGCTCTCCCACTCTCCTTTGAGCAGCAACGATGCTAAATCTTCACTGAACCTGGTTTTGGATTCCCTTTATTTCCAGCAGGACATTTACACCTGTTCTCGATGAAAGAAAAAAGTCACTGGTTACACACGGTGGGGAGCTGATCCATCGCAAGGGGGCACCATGGCGTGGATGCGTCTCACTTGATGTTAGTTTGCACTGATGATGTCTTAGTGCCATGGTAAACTTCCATCATGAACTATGACGGAAAATTATTTCAGCTGATGGGGCCGGGAGGTGACATCTCATCAAATGTATCAGAGCTGGGTGCAAAGTGGACACAGGAGGACTTAGTGATTGGTGCCACGTGATCCACTGCCCCAGGGAGCTGCTGGCAGGGCCTTTATAGGCCAACGCTCATCCAGCCACGGGCAGCCTGCCCCTGCCATGCCAGTCCCGTGGCGCCCACACCACGGTCTCCTCACTGCAGGGCACCACGGTTTGGGAGGAACATCCATTAACAGAAGTTCAAACCCAGGAAATATTTAACCTGGAGAAACAGCAACGTC
Source organism: Ictidomys tridecemlineatus (assembly GCF_052094955.1). NCBI lineage: Eukaryota > Metazoa > Chordata > Mammalia > Rodentia > Sciuridae > Ictidomys > Ictidomys tridecemlineatus. Next base: position 119,706,371 of record NC_135486.1, read on the forward strand.
TTCTTGTATTTCAAGGGCTGTCACAGGGAAGTTAATAAATCAACCTACAGGCATTAAAGCCAAGTTCAGAGATGGAAATTGAATAATAGGAGGTAGTCTGGGAGTCTCAGGACAGACCTGCTTCAAATGTCCCCACCTCAAATGGCCTTCTGTGTGGCTTGAAGTCCCTAAGGTTTCTGTTAACCTTGGAGACGAGGGTGGCTTTGCCTGGGGTTCTTATCAATGGGTTGCCTAGAGAAGATGACACCTCAAACCTTGATTCCTGCCTACACGTTTGCATAGATGAGTCTCACAAATTTGTGTTACCTACAAAAACAAAGAAGAAGCACTTGGGACACTTGACCACACAGCTCAGATGAACATGCAAAGCGGGATATGTGGGGGAACAGGATAAGGAGGAAACACCACGCTAGACCACCGAGGGGCAGCTGAAGGCTCTTCCCCAAAGTCCTGTGTGCAGGTCGGGGAAGCTTCCCCCGCGCCCTGCCCCCGAGGGCAGCTGTCTGGAGGACCCGTGACTCCACACACACAGACGTGTGCATGCAAAGCAGGGCATCTGAGGAAGACCTGCAAGTTATGCAACAGAATAGAGGGGAGCTCGGCAGGAGGCTTTAATTTTCCATTTCTTTACCTTTCAGCAGGACATTTACTTCTTGGACACCATCCTTCAATTGCCCGTTACACACACAAACACTCAGAAGGCTCCACCTTGCCTTCCAACAGACAGAGACCAGACCTGTAGTGGAGACAGTCCTCAGGTAGCAGGGCCAGAGGTTAGGCAGACAAGAGAAGGAGGAAGAAAGGGAAACTAAAAAAGGAAGAGAGGAAGGCAAGGAAGGGAAGAAGGGCGGAGGAGAGCCAGTGTTTGTCATTCAGAAAGATAAACATTCCACAGCCCTGCGTGCCTGTGTCAAGAACACTTGTGTTTTAATAGTATGCCTACAAGCTTTCAAAACAAGTGTTTACCTGTCACAATAAACAGTTATGAGTGAGGAACACAAAACAGAGGGAACTGGGAGCTGGCAGCTTGCCAGCCCCGCCACGTGCCACTCAGCTCGCGCTCAGCCTGCTACCCAGGCGGCTGCAGCCTGGCGGCTGCCAGCTCCACCCAGGACGGCCCCCATGGCAGGTCACGAGCCAGGGCTAAGGGGAGCCATCCAGGGGCCGAGCAGCTGAACAGACTGGGTCCTTGGAAGACCCAGATGGCAGCCTACAGGAGCCAGTGGATGGAAACTTCCAGAGGCTTCTGGAAAGACCCTTTGTGTCAAGCGGGCACACAAGGCCCTTGCCCTTCTCATCCTTTCTGTCCTTAAAGCTTCACAACAGGGGCACGTATGAGGCAAATAAAACCGCCAGTGTCATGCCTGTATTCATTATATATTTATAATTTGCTACCAGGAACTGACAGTCCCCTCCAAACCAGCTCTGGAGACCGGGGCAGAGCTCAATGATGGAGCACCTGCCTAGCGTGCTCGAGGCCCTGGGTTCCAGCACCTCTTGTCAGAGGAAGGACTTTCATAGCCACCTGTTGGATTTAATCTGCACAATAACATCTCAAGATAAATGGGCAAGTATTTCCTCCAAATTCTGAGGATACTGGGTGAGTTACTTCACTTCTGAGCTCTAAGCTCAACTGCTAATAAACAGCCAACCAAGTAGGGTTCAAAAATGCTATCGTTCCCCCACCTGGGGGTGCAGAAGAATCTCTCAAGTCACTACTTTAAATTGCAGATGCCTTACCCAGGGCTTTGGATTCAGTAAGCCAGGGCTGAGGTCAGGGGCCGACATTTTTAGTCTTTCAGGAAGCAGGTGGTCGGAAGCAGGTGGTCAGGGAAGTACACTTTGAGAAGCACTGTCCCTAGAATCTCAGGAAAACAGATGAAGAGCATGCAGCTCAGCCTCATGCATTTACTGTCTGAGCTGATCTGTTCTACACAGAAGCGACCAGCCCCACGTGACTACTGAGTGCTCAACATGAGCTAGAGGCCCATGCCCAAATGATATGAGGTTAAATAAATCTATCATTAAAATTAATTCCATCCTTTTGTTTTCTTACTTTTGTAAATGTAGTTACTGGATAATTAGAATAACCTGCAAGGCGGGCCCCCTATTTCTAAGGACAGTACTGGTCGGTCAGAGCCTCAGCAGGCTATGAAAGGCAAGTTGAGTCTAGTAATTCTAGGAAGAGTCCCACCAGGTGTTCACCCCTGCCTGATCCAGTCCCCAGGATGTGCAAGAACACAGAGGGAGGGTGGGGGACAGGTTGCTGTGGAAGGGACTGGAGCAATTCATGATGCATTCAGTTTTTAAACCGTGTGGACTGACTCTGGAGGGAGTGGAGAGAAAGTGGGAAGAGCAAGCTGGAGCCTGGCTGTGCAGCTCGGCAGCTATGACAAGAAGTCCGAGGACACTATGGAGCCAACTGGACAGCCATGGAGCCCAGAGAGGGGATAGTAGGAAGTCCAAACTGACACTGAGACCCACTGGCCCTCACTGCGTGGGAAGGATGGATTCAAAGGCAACAAAATTTGTATCCAAAACCCAGTTTGCTGGTGACAACCATAGACTAAGAGTAATAAAGCCTGGTTAGAAAGTTGGAGGGTAAGCTACGAAATCAGGAAATTCAAGAAATTCTTGGGAGATGCAATGGGCAGAGGGCTGGTGGGGTAGCCCAGTGGGAGAACGCATGTTTAACATATGCAAGGCCCTGGTTCCGTCCCCAACACACACCTTCCACACTGACAGAGTCTGCTGCCAACAAGAGACTTGCCTTAGATCCAAAGACACAAATAGATTGAAAGTGAAGGGATGGAAAAAGATATTTCATGCAGACAGTAATCAAAAGAGAGAAGGTGTAGCTGTATTACTATCAGACAAAATAGATTTTGAACTTTAAAAGTTTATAAGAGACAGAGGAGGACATTATCTATTAATAAAAAGCTCAATACAAGAAGTTTACACAATTGCCAACATTATACATCTTAGAAGAGACCATAAATACATAGGAACTGAGAGAACTGAAGGCACATGTAGAACACACAATAATAGACTTCAGTGCCCTCTCTCCATAACATCTAGGACAACCAGACAGAAGATAGGCAAGGAAACAGTGGACTTGACCCAAAACCCACAAGACCTCACAGACACACAGAACATGCCACCAAACCACAGCAGCGTGTGTGTTCTCAATGCACAGGGACATCTTCCAGGTAGACTTGAGTTAAGCCATAAATTAACTCAAAATGTGGTTTTGTGTTAGGCCCTTTCCCATTGCCATACAAAATATCAGAGTTAAAACAAACAAAAAAGTTGATTTCAGCTCACAGCTTTGGAGGTCCCAGTGCATGCTCAGGTGAGGACATTGCGTTGGGGCCTATGGTGAGACAGCACAGCATGGCAGGACCGCAGGACGAGCCGAGCTTCTGGCCTTGTGGCCAGGAGGCAGAGAGAGGAAGAGGACAGAGCTGGGGCCCCGTGGTCCCCTCCACACACACCACCCAGTGGCCTGGAGCTTCCCGGGAAGCCTCACTTCGTCAAGTTTCCACCACCTCCCAGTGACTCCGAGTTAGGGACGAAACCTGTGTCACAGGGAACTCTGAGGCTGTTTCAGATCCTAATGAGACACATTACTCAACCTCGACGTAACAGGTGGGACGCAGGCTGCCAGGGTCTGGGGAAAGCAGGACTATTGGATGGATGCAAAGCTCCAGTTTCACAGATAAAAAGAGTCACAGAGGTGGATGTTGGTGACGGGCACAGCCAGTGTGGATGCCCGGAACAGTGCACCTGCAAATGGTCAAGACTGAATTTTATGTTGTGTCCATTTTACCACAACACAAGAATGGGCGGGGGCTGGCCAGAGCTTGGTGATTCATTGGCATGAAAGCACTGCACGCTTTGGCCGAGGTGAGGGTGGCTGGTGGCCCAGGCTGATCCTGGGTGCCCAGGAGCCAGAAGAGTTGTCTGCTCACCTGGAAGGAGGTGTTTAATACAGTCCTGCACAGGGGTTGCATGGAGGGGGGCCACGTGGCTTCTGAATGGCCAGTTCTGCATGGGATAAGGGGGTACCGTGCTGGCAGTGCAGAGGAAAGTAGGACGGCATATTGGGGGTTGTCTGTGTAGAGAGTGATCTAAGTCACCAGAGGGGAACGAGAACACAGAGGGAGAACAGGACCTGGAGCCAAGGACAGGTCCTGGGACACAGCGGTGTTTGTCCTGAAACTGAGCTGCTTGGTCTACACATAACACACACTGGCTTGACTCTTGTCTAACCCACACTCCCACCCCTACCCCCACTGCTGAACCGACTGGTTCAGGGGAGCTCATGGACCAGGACAGGAAGCCACGTCTGAGACCCTCCACATGCTCTTGCTGCAGAAAGAGTTTGCACATGTAGAAATGCCAGGGCACAGTACAGAAGGCCCGGGAAAAGACACCCTGCTCCTCTGTGTCCGAACCGTGTCACGCACTTCTTTCTCATTGGCTGAACATTTTAGTTGGCTTTTTCGCTGCTGCAACTAAAGGACCCGGCCAGCACAACAAGTTTATTGGGGGCTCACGGTTTCAGAGGTCTCAGTCCATAGCAGGCCGGCTCCATTCCTTGGGGCTCAAGGTGAGGCAGAACGTCATGGCGGGAGAGCCTGGCAGAGGGAAGCGGCTCACATGGTGATCAGGAAGTAGAGAGAGAGAGATGCCACTTGCCAGACACAAATATCTACCCCACAGCCTTGCCCCCAGTGAGCCGCTTCCTCCAGCCACACCCCACCTGCCAAGGTCTCGGCTTGGCACAGAATCACGAGCCACCACACACCTTGTAGATTCAAACAGCAATCCTTTATTCCCGAACTCACACCGGCCTCTACACAAACAGGTTCTGGGGCAATCTAAAATCACTCCGCCCAATTTACCTACTCCACGAGGCTTTTTCCAAATCCCATTTGAATCTCACGAGAACTCAACGGGAACAAGCAGCAGGAACACCCTAATCCCAGCAGCAATAATCTTCAACCTCCAACTTCCCTAAAACCCCTATTGTCTTAAACCGGGAACGCCTTAAACTGGTCTTTGAGCAAGGTCACCTTACTAAAGCATATATGCAATGTCCCATCGAATGTCCTCTAAGCAGCATGGGGTACACTGGCAAGGAGATTTTGATGCGTCATTCCTACTTGGCAATGGCCCTCAGCACCCACCTGCCTCCAGTCACCACCCAGTTAATCCCATCAGGGGTTAATTCATTGATTCAGGCTATAACCTGATCTTCTCCTCCAAACCTTCTTGCATTTTCTCACACGTGAGGTTTTCAGGGACACCTCACAGCCCAACCATAACCCTGAAGTTACACAGACACCATATGGAGTCTCTGAGCTCTCTCCTGTATTTTCAAATATCTTAATAGAGGGCAACTTCCAAAGGACAGAGATACACGTTCAAAGTTCTTTTGCATCTTCATCCTCAGATTAGCTGAGTATCAGACACTTACGAAGACAGTTTCTTAAGAAGTAGCTTTCCCTAAATATTTGCTCAAAAAAATCTATAAGCCATTAAAACACTGAATTATGACAAATGAATGGGATGACTCTCCTGCTAAGTGGCCTTGGGCTATATCAATAAGTGTATTAAAATACATGCCAATGGTCAGTCTCCTAGGCAAATCCACCCTGTTCCACAGGTCACATGCCATCTACATGACAGTGACCCCTCCAAAACATATTTCCACAATCTCTACTTTGATTTCCATGTGTGATCCACATGAACGGGAGCAGTGCCCTCAAGAAAGGGGCCCCTGAGAGCTGTCTCGCTGTTCTTCTACCACATGAGAGAACAGGACCCCACCAGAGTGTCCTGGCACCTCACCTCAGACTCCAGAACTGTGAGAAACACATTTCTGTTGCCTATAAGTCATCTGGTCTATGGTACTTTCTTATAGCTACCCAAATAGACCAAGGACATAGTATAGTCTCTTTTTGCATGTGTTTGTGCCATGTGTGTGTATGTTTGTGTGTGTGTATTTATTTGGTTTTGAAAAATGTAAGAAGAATAAATTCCCAACTCATTTAAAGAGATACTTATAGGAGATGGAAACAAGATAAAAAGAATAGGGATAGCAATAAACCTTCTTATACAGTTTTGAGTTTAGAATATCCAAATACTGAACACACTTCAAAATAAAAATAAATTTAAAAGGACAAATAAAGCACATTCTAAAGCCAAGTTTAAAAAAAAAAACAAATACAGCTAACTGAGCATTAAATTAATTTGTCAAACCTAACAGCAAGAGAATTCACTCATGTGATCTTGAACGTATATTTTCTTTTCTTATAGAAAGAACGCTAATGTCAGTCACTAAGGGGGTTTGTTTCTGTGAGTAGCGTTAGTCCCCTGGTTGTGACATCATTTGGTAAGAGGTTGATGGTCAGGTTCTCCCAGTGGGACGAGAGAGTGCCAAGGCTAGACTGGGGAACACGAGGAAGAAGTGTGACTTGTTGAATGTGAACAAGAAGCACCTGTGCGAATGCATTTTAAACACATTGTATGTATGTGTGTGTGTGTCTTAGTGTCTTGCACAGAAAGGCTCTAATGAGGAGACACCTGGTATGCAGGTGTGGGTTTTGAAAGCTGGCCCCCACTGTGCCTGCCAGCTTTCCCCAGCCACCCCAGGTACCTGAGGTGACTTATAAAGGGAAAGTCCTGTTTGGCTCACAGCTTTGGAGGTTCCAGTCCATCATTGGGGGGCCTGTTGCTTTTATGTCTCTGGCCTAAGGGGGGGACCCTCACTCATGACTGTATGTATCCCTGGGTGCTTTGAGGGACCTGAGAATCTCCCTTGCTGTTGGGAAGAACCTTGTGCTATTTCCTGGTCTGTGGAACCGTCTCCTTGCCCGTGTGTATTCTTTCTCAGTGAACTTCTCATCTCTCACTGCATCTATTTCCATCTAGTATATACTGTCACCCCCTCGTAGCTCCCCTGAGAGCCCCACACAACTCATGTCATTCGGGGGCTACTGCTACCATCCCTCTGCACTCACTTCCAGCCAACAGCCTCCCTCCTAGATTCCTCAAGTTCCTGCACTTGTCACAGGGACAAGACTTATGAGGTTGCCTGGGAACCACTTGCACATCCTTCCCGTGACAGTCGAGTTTCTGAGCAGCAGGAAGTGCTGTCAGTCTTACATTCCCCCAGGGAACACCTAATAAATGTGCCCATGGCTGCAGAGCATTTAGGAGTTCCCCAGTTAGATCCTCGGGTTCCAATCCTGCCTCTAAGCTTGTCAGCTACTGACCTGGGCAAGACCCTTTACGACCTGAATCTTCAGATTTTCCGTCTGCAAAGAGCAGTGAAAAGAGGAGAGAGAACTTATCCTTTGTTGGTTGTGTTTTGAAGAAACTAAATACACCATGTAAAAGCGGTCAGTGTGACTCCAGGAATATTTTATGTGCTCAGTAACTGTTAGTTATCATTCTCATTACTGCAGGGCCAGGAAAAAGAGCACCACTTTGGCATTTTAATTTTGTTTTCATTATTATCATTATTATCATGAAGTGTGGTAAAGAACATTCTAGGTGCTGATTACTAACAAAATAGGACCTTCAGCAACCCAAGCAGCTCCTCTGAGCCTCAGTGTCCCTATTTATTCTACACACCTTTTCAGGAGTAAAACAGGATGTCTACTTAAAGTCAATGTCTGGAGAACAGCAGACACCCCGTAATTAGTCAGTTTCTAAATTATCACTCAATAATCAATTAAGTGTTGATCATTATTACTTTTTAGTTAACAATTAAAGCAACTACTTATTGTGATAATGAATAATCTATAAATCATTTTTTTTGCAGTGCTGAGGATTAAACCCAAGACCTCAAGCGTGCTAGGCTAGCGTTCTGCCACTGAGCTACATCCCCAGCTGAGTATTAATTATTAAAATTATTGATACTCAACAATCAGTCCCTTCCTCCACATTTCTCAGCAACATACTTAGTGTCACAAATAAGCTCAAAAATCAATTACCCCAACAGGCACAGTGGCCTACGCCTATAATCCCAGAGGTTCGGGAGGCTTAGACAGGAGGGTGGCGAGTTCAAAGCCAGCCTCAGCCATGGCAAGGCCCTAAGCAACTCAGTGAGACCCTGTCTCTAAATAAAATACAAAATAGGGCTGGGGATGAGGCTCAGTGGTCCAGTGCCCCTGAGTTCAATCCCGGGTACCCCCACAAAAAAACCCCTACTCCACTGACCAGGCCCAAGAGCCAGTCTGCTGTGGGTCAGAGAATGCTCAGGGAATCCGAGTCCTGCAAGAGCAGCTGTGACTGGCCACTGTGGATGTTCGCCCGGTGCTGACCACACATTCCGTTCAGCAGCTGAGGGCTTGCCATCTGCTGTGCTGATCCTCCCAGCCTTCTCCCTGCCCTTTGCCTGGATTTCTCTGAAAATCCCACTGCCCGAGTCTGTGGACACAGAGGTCCTGCCAGCTCCCTCAGAAGCTCCCATAGAGGTGAACTCAGTTTCTAAACCTCTCTTCCCACTGCTTAGTCCAGGGGCCTCGCCTCCGTCTGGCCTGCTGCAGCCCCCTCAGAGACTCGCTGGACCTGGCTCTGAGGAGGGCAGCCCTTAGCGTCCACAGGACCTCTAACAAACTATCCAAGGGGAAAATTCCATGGAAGAATCCCAGGGAGATTGCATGGTGTGTCCCCTGGAGAGGGTCCTGCTGTACAGCGAGCTCCCCGGCTCAACATCGCAGCAGAAGGAATGAGCAGAGATGGAACCAACCGGCAGGACAGGCCCTCGGCCATTTGCACACGCATTACCAGCCCCGCGCAGCTGCAGCTCTGCTCCCGGGTCATTTCAAAATGCCCATCAAGCCACACAAAGGTTCTGCTTTTAGGAAAGCAGTTGAGACCACATGTCCTCCAAGAGATCAGAGGACACCTTTTAAAAAGAACCGAGAGAACAAACAGCTGTTAATGAATATGGAAAACAACTGGATTCCACAGCCAGAGACCAGTGACACAGGGCATCATTCCCAGTAGGTTGGCCGTGCCCAGGACCTGGGGAGGCCAGCTGCACGCATGTCTTTAAAGGAACTGGAGTGCAGTCGTCAGCACATTGTAAAGTCCAGTTGGCCTTCCATTGTTCTGCCCCTGGTTTCCTGGTTAGAAGTTAACCGTGAACACTGGCATGGTGGAGACAGGTCCCATGTGCTCTGGGACCGGCCAGCTCCCAGCCGTCACTGATGTGCCTGGATGGCTTCCACAGTTCCGTCAACAGGCGCATCCTTGGCGTTGGCATCCCGGGCGTTGGCATCCCGGGCGCTGGCATCCTGGGCATTGGCATCAAGGGGTCTGTTCTGTTCCAGACCCAGCTCATCCAAACGGGCAGCTCTGGCAATACTGAGAATTGGGGAGTGAAAAAAGTAATGCAGGTGAATACAGAAAGATGGAGGGAAAGAGGAGGACAACCAATGTGTAAAAAAGGACACAGTGTAATAAAAGCCGCTTAAGCATTGGAGAATTGCTAAGAACTTTACATCAGCTCCGAAGTGCAGTCAGTGAATGGTTCCGCCCCCACACACGTGCATGAGCCTCCTCTGGCTTCTTGGTCTTTGGCTGTGATGAAGCCAGGCTGGTGCCCACGGGAGACCTCCCAGGTGGACAAAGGGAACAGAGTGGTGAGCCTGGGAAGAGGCCTCAGTGTTTTCCATCACCCCAAAGTTCCAGTAAAGTGTTCTGCATCGAGAGGCCTTTAACCAATGATGGTTCTGGAATTTTCTGGAAGTAGATGGATTCTGCATCAGCAGCTACCTCAGCCCCCATCAGCATGTGCTGGATTCTTCCTGGGAGCCTGGCACTGGCCCAGAGCTGGTTGTACGAACCCCTCACCCTTGCTGTTCCTTAAGGGAGCAAAAACAGGGGACTGTCATTAATCTCAGGCAGAAAATAATCCAAATTCCATGAAGCCTGTTCATCTTTATGCCATTAAAAAAAAAAAAAAAAAGGTAAGGAGGAAAAGAGAGAGAAGACGTGAGGAGGAGGGAGAATCCAGGTAAATACTCTAACCCTAGATCACAGTGCCCGGATCAGGAAGACCCCTGAGAGGGCACAGGAGCTCCCCAGCCTACCACCCTGTCTCTGGGTGACATTTACTACCCTCACCTTTGGGATTTGCTATGTTCCTTTAAAAAAAAAGGAGGCCTTCACTTTCTAAAAACTGAAAGTAACAAAAATAGATTAATTAGGCTGCAGTTATTCACACAGGGAAAAGAGCCCCACCTCTGTGCGAGATTTGACTCTGGGGTTAATTTAAGTAGAGCAACCTCCTTCTGTTTTTCAAATGCGCTTTGATTTACATGCAGCTTCTCTCGGGCAAAATGGAGTACAATCTAACGGGTTTCTCCTAATATCTCTGTTGAATTTTTACAAGTTGCCAGAATTCATGACCTTCAGGGCTTCAAGGATTCAGACCTTGAGTCGAAGGTGGAGAGAGGACAGGCCCGGGAGGTGAGGAGCAAGGAGTGGGGCAGCACCCACGCACGGGTCTTGGGTGACGCGCACCTCCGCCAGGTGCTTTGTTCCTGGAACACGCTGGGGAGGCTCCATTTCTCCTGTGGATTCTTCTGGTCTATGAATCAGTGATCAGTCAGCTCCTATTTGTGACTTGCTTTTCTTTTTCCCTTTTTGTTTCTTTCTTTGTTTGCCTGGGTGCAATAGTTGGTGTCTGCAAGGTCTCCCAAAGGCCCCTGGGTTAAAAAGACTTGGTTCCTGGCCTCTGGGACACTAGAGATGGTGGAAACTCCAAGAAATGGGGCCTCCGGATGAAGGAGATGTTGGAACACCAGTCCCTCCTCTTTCTTTCTCTTTCACAACTGGTCAGGAGGTGAGCAGCTGGCTCCTCCGACGCCCCCTTCCATTCTGCGCAGCCTCACTCCAAGTCCAACAGACCATGAACTAAAATTTCCAAAACTATGAGCTAAAATAAACCTTTTCTCTTTATAACTTGATTGTCTCAGGTATTTGGTACAGTATCAAAAAACTGACTAACACACTTGGATTAATTCAGAAGAAATGATTACGGTCATACACATTTCCATTCAATAAAATTTACCTGCCAGGATCTGCATGCCCACCAGACAGAGATGATAAGACATGGGGACTACTCCCTGGAAGTGAGGGAATGCAGAAGGCAAGCCAAGGAAAAGAAAGAGAAAGGGAAGCTCCCTGGAGAGCAGAGTGCATCAGAAAACACCTGAGTCAATTCATGAATCAGGGCTGTCAAGGGAGAGGATAGAAAAGGGCAGGGGGACTTGCCAGAGTCAAGGAGACCATAAACAAGTGTCAGCTCCGCCAGGCGTTGACTAACGCACTGTCCTGGGCAAACGCTTCAGTTTCCCTAAGTGTGACATCAAACCTCCTGATGAATCTTAAGGGAGAAATTCCCACATAAGTGACTACCACCGTGGGGAGAGAGGCCGGGAAGTCCTCACATTCCGATGGTAATTCCAATAAACTTTCTCTCGCACACTGAGAGCGTGCACTCCAGGTCTGGGAAGCTAGATTCATTAATTTTAATGAATATCTGTAACCATGTGAATAAGAGCCCTCGCTAACAAGGCCATGCATCCATCTGAGCAGGAAAAAAAATCCCAGGAAAACTAAAAACGCGCATGGCATGTGAAGGCCAAATTGGAGAGAAAAAAAAGAGAGAGAGAAATCACTTTGGAATCTCTGGTTTTCTCAAGTCACAATTTACAATCTACATTTCAAGGTCAATTGAACCACTTGATGACCAATTTGGGGACGAGGAAAGAGTTACATGAGGAATTATAAATGGGCACAAGGGTTTCTGACACCAACCAGACCTGCACACCACACTCCACCGCACCCGTAATGATCTCAGGTCACTCCAACAGGCTCAGGTCAGAGGGGCCCTGGAGCGCTCGCGGGGACTGTTGATTTAACACCCGTCCAGAGACAGGCCTCCGCTCACTCTGTGGGCGGAATTTCAATGTGGAGATGTGGCTCTAATGAGCTGCAAGGGGACAGCAGGGACGTGAAGTGTTGGTAGAAACCCGACCCCTCACAGACACTCAGGTCTGCCTTTTAATTCTAGAACATTCCTCCTATGTCAGCACCAGTGCTCTTCATGCACTAATGGATCACTCCCAGGAGGGTGGGATTGAGGTAAACCCCTGCATTAGTGGGAAAGTGTCTAGAGACAACTCCATGGGAGGAACCGTCAGTCACAGAGATGGGGAGTCACCTGGGGGAGGACATTAGGGGGAAGTGCTTGAGGGTAGAACTGGTCACTGTGTATGTTCAAGCGTAATGATCCTCATGGATAAAGGAAAGCACAACGTCCTGAGAACAGGAAGAAAAACGTACCTATAAGACTAGGCTCAATGCCCACCCAGATACACAAATTCAGATCCATTGGACTAAGCCTAGGAGTGCTACTCAGAAGTCTGTGAACCTTGTCTTTGCAGAACTTGTCTTAAGAGTATAAACTGCTGTGTCAATCATTCCAAACTTTTGCAGAAAGGAGCAGATTCAGCTCTGTCTGACATCGGCCAGGGACATTGGCCAGAAAGATCTCTCCACCCCATTCCAAAGATTTGAGTTCAGCAGATCCTCAGAAGTACAGTGTTCTCACTGTTGGGGGGGAAAAATACTTTCTTGTCTTTCTTGATAAAGCTCATTAAATTCTCCTGGAGAAGGGCAGGGTGTAAGTGTGTGCATATGGGGACGGGGATCCCAAGCAGTCATGATTGCACCTAGGCTATGCCCGCCAGGCAATGTCCACACCTGTGCTCTCTCCTGTTCCCCTCCATCAGGAGAACTTCCTTCCCCCTAAGTCCTCTGCTTGTCTGGCAGAAACACCAGCTTCCCTGGATGTCACATTGGGCCCTGAAGCCATAGCAGCACATGCGCTTTTGTGTTAAACCTGCAGCTCAACCCCATACTTCAGCAAGGTGCATGCTCAGCCACAGAGCTCACACGTGCCCCTAATACATTGTGACACCCTATTACTACAGTGCCTTTATGAGCTTCAAGGGAAATTACATTTTAAATTATAGCATACAAGTATAATGGAAAATCTAATTGTAGCAATGACAGTTTATTTATCAATCATTTATCATTTTGATTTATAAGGTGCCCAGGTTGATTTAAAAGTAGCTAATGTTTAAAAATCTCAAGGCACCCATACAACCAAACGCAACTGAAAGCAACAGAGCAAATCATTCCTGCTTCTCTGCATCCCTTTGATCACCTTTCCGCACCCAAGGCTGAAGCTAGGAAGCACAATGGGATCTGTGCAGGGACGCCAAGCAGCCTCTTAGAACCTCTTGACATCAAACCTCATTTATTACAGAACTTGGCAGCTGGAAAGTGTCCGTGTTAACATGGAGCCCAGATTCGGTCAGATGGATGTTTCTGCATCCCAAGTTCACTCAGAGCTTCAGAATGCAGAGCCGGGAAGGACCTTCTCAAGTGACCTGATTTCCATCCCTCCTTCCACCTCCTTGGTTCTAAGGGCTGTACCTTGAAGATTCACCCAGAGGGATCTGCGGGTGTCAATCATGAGCCCTTCAAATGCAACTTGTTGCCTCCTGTCCATCACTGGACACTGGGTACGTTCCCAAGCCTTTCTTCCTAACAATTCTCTGCAGGGTCTGCTGTGAGATTTCAGCAGCTCTTTGGGTCTCCATGTACCTGGGATCTGACAGCTGCTGAGTCTAGCCCTGGCCCTGGCTGTCCCATCTGGGCATAGCAATCACATCCCCCCCGCCAGCAGGGTCTACCCAACGCCTGACTTTGCCATGTCCTGGTTTCCCCTTTGCTACTGCCGTTCCCGCTCAGCAGCTCTGAATGGCCTCATGCATGGTGGCTCCAAGTGAGACTCAGAAGTTCTGAAAGGGGCAAAGACCCGGGACCACTGCCCCAACTGATTCCAAATCGGAGCCCCTGAGGTAGGGACTGCCTGCAGAGGATGCTCCAGGGCATGGCTCTAATTCAGCTCAGCCCTCTTTTTTAAATAGCGCGTGGCGTCTCTTACGTGCCAGGCACTGAGCTTCCTGGGGCCCTGGCCAGAAGGGACTTCCCCAGGCCCTGAGCTGGTGGAATTCTTCCACCTCCAAGGGTGCACTTGTCCCTCTAGCCTGTCCCTCCACCTCAGTCCATCCTACTTAAATCTGTGTTCCATCAGCTTGTCTGGAAAGGGCCTCAGGTCTGCCCAGCTCCACTGGGGGTGGGGAGGGGACAGAATGCTCATCCTGTGATTTAAGGCTCTGATGTTTGTCTACTAAAGAGGAAAATGATCTGCTTCCAAATCTTAGAACACGGGTTGTTAACAGGAAGTCTAATCTGCAAAGGCCTTGATGACTTCATCATCGTGTCTTGAATTATGCTAAAAGAGTCTGTAAGGGCCTGTCACCTTCCCCCAGAGCTCTGAAAATCACTGATGGCTGAAATATCTACCCTCTGCAGCAGGAGGTGGATCACTTGGGATGCACCACAAAATCCCCCCACCCATTTTACTGCTTGAAATAAAAATGTAAAGGGTTTCGTGTTGGCATTTCTCATGTCAAGGTGAAGGCCCAGAGGGTTGGAAAAACCGTTTTTAAGCTGTGATGAGTGGGAACAGGGCTTGACTTCATTCTCTAGGTGGCCTCATTTCTAGGAGGTTGGACCAGGCCCTGGAAACATTCCCTGTGGGATTTGTTTTTAGTTCAGTGTTTGACATATGGTAAGGCCACCAAAACACTGACTGGTTATTATTATCAGTACTATTATTACTATGTGTTTAAATCTCTTAATATTGGTCCAGCTGAATGGACTGAGATTATGTAAATTTGAGTGGGAACATTGGCCCTTTGTTTTCAGAAGCAATATTATATATATTTTTAAAAGTGATCACAGCAACTTGCACCTCTAACTCACCTCAACTCTGCACAGCACTTGAGCATTCAGAAGGCGGTGCAGGCCGGGTGCAGCTCAGCAGGAGAATAGTGCCTGGCCAGCAGGATGCCCTCTCTGGGCTCCTTCCCCAACAGTGAAAAAAGAATCATAGGAGTCAGCTCAAATTCTAAAACAAGAAGGCAATCACACTGCCAGGAACATGGAAGTTTTCTTCATCTCCACCCTGCTGGGTTCCCAGGCCAGCGCAGACCAGCTCAGTGTGCAGGGAAGCAAGGAATCCAGCCCCTCAGCCAGGGGGATGGACCTGGCCACACAGGCTGTCGGAGCCCAGCGTCTGTACAGCATGGCACCGAGCAGTCCCCCCTGCCCATGGCATTCTCTCCTCAGCAGGCCACCTGTGCCGGGGCTCATGCAGTCATCTTCTGCTGGGGCTCGAAACCTAGCAGAGCTGCACCTGCTCCTCTTGAGCTTGCTTTCTCTCCCCTTCCTATTCCGATGGCCAGACTGTGTCCTATCTGTCCTCCAGGTGGCTGGTACTGCTCTCCTGCTACTTCCTGCCGTCCACACCATGCTGTGCCCACAGGACTTGATCCCCGAGGACCTGAGAGCAGAGTTAGTGACCTCCACACTCAGTTCCTCATGCCACCTGGACGCTTGCCCTGGGAACAGGCTCTCCTATCCCAGGTAGGATCCGTTGCCTCCAGCCTCCCTGTGCTGGCTCTGCCTTCCATCTAGGAGAACCACTGAGGAGCCAGAGGTCTGGTACCAGCAGCCAAGGGATGCTGAGCCTGAGCCTCCCTCAGCCCGGGAAGCGTGGAGCACAGGCCCACCTTCCTCCATGGCCCAGAGTTTCACCCTTGCCAGGCCCTGGTGCAGGTGGGGGCAGGAGCCAGATCTCAGTGTTGGCGACCCCCCTGCCAGCAAAGGGCTATGAGCATCTCACACAGGAACCAGTGTATAAATGGCAGTATCTGTCGAATGAGAAGCTTATTTTTCTTCTAGCCAGTAAGTTAGCTACACAATATTCCTAACATCTGCCTTAACAAATAGCTCTCCTAACCAACGAAAAACTATTCAAATGTGTTTGTTTTAGGAAACTGAGTTTTGCTCAATTAAGCAATAGGTGAGAAATCCAAATCAAAACCGCAATGAGGTGCCACTTCACACCCGCTAGGATGATCATACTAATTTTTTTTTAAAAAGCAGAAAATAAGTAAGGATGGTAAGAGGGTGGAGAAACATGCCCTCTCGTGCACTGCCATAACCTAATGCAAGGCTCATTTCTCTGCAGCCTACAGTTTGGCAGCTACTCAAAAAGGTAAACCGAACCACCATACGACCCGGCAATTCCACTCCCAGTTATGTTCCTAAAAGAATTGAAAACAGATGCTCAAATAAGTATGCATGTTGACAGCAGCACTGTTCACTCACAGCTTCCCCAAGTTAAAAACAGTCCAGATAACCACCAATAGGTGAATATAAGCTGGGTTCAGGGGCACACGTCTGTAATCCCTGCTGCTCCGGAGGCTGGGGTAGGAGGATCACAAGTTCAAGGCCAGTCTCAGCAATTTAGTGAGGCCCTCAGCAATTTAGCAAGACCCTATCTTAAAATAAAAAAAAAAAAATAGTTAAAATGGCTGGGGAGGTAACTCAGTGATAAAGTGCCCCTGGGCTCAACCCCTAGTATCAAAAGAAATAAAAAAGAATAGATAAGTCAGTTGTGTGTTCATGCAATGAAATACAAAGAAACAAAGTACTAACACATGAAACAACACAGATGAATTTTAAACACTATGCTAAGTGAAAAAGGTCAACCTGTTTGGTCACATATTGTGTGATCTCGTTTATAAGTGATATAGAAAACATAGATCCAGAGAGATGGAACTCACACTGGGAATGGAGGGGACATGGGCAGACTTCTTAATGGACAGATGATTTTACTTTGGAGTAACCAAGATATTTTGGAACTAAATAGAAGTGATAGTTGCACAATATTGTGAATGTACTAAATGCCATTAAATAGTTCACTTTTAAGTGATTAATTTTATGTTATGTGAAATTCACCTCCATAATTTTTTTTAAAAAATTAAGCAATGGGTAAATCCACTCACCTTATGCTAATTAGCTCCACTATTGGTGTACGTTATGTAGATTATTTTACTAGTCTAATTTTTGTCCTATCCTAAAAAAGGGGGGGGGGTCTGTACCAGTTTTTTCAATTTTTTCATTTGTGCATAATAATCATACATAGTGGTGGGTTTCATTGTGGCTAATTCGACAGGCACAGGTAGGCCATTTTCACTCCCCGGGGCCTGCCCTTACCCTCCCTCTGCCTCCCACCTTCCTCTGCTATAATACCTTACCAGGTTAGTACCCGGTTATTTAAAAGGCGTTAAGAGTGGTCTAGATAGTGGGGCCCTCACTCTGCAGACCTTGCTCAAACACAGCTGCTTAGATTGCAACCCTCAGAATTTTCCCCACAACTGACCAAGGGGAAGTTGGGGCTCAGCCTGCCCTGGGCCTGGGACTTGGTATCCTAATGGGTGGGGTCCAGGAGGGGGAGGTCAGAGTCAGATGGTCCCATCCTTCACCAAGAGCTGAGATTCTGAAAAAGCTGCCCGTGGGCCCCGGGGACAGCTGTCTCACCTGATGGGGCTTGTTCCAGAGGGCGGGCAGCTCAGGGACTAGGAAAGCAAGCCCACGGCCTGCTGCTGAGGAGGCCCTTTCTGGATAGTAAACCAGAAGAGGAGGCCAGCCGCCCCGGAGGATGGAGATGGCATCAAACATGGGGAGAGAATTCCAGGCCATAGGACAGAAAGTGCCAAGCCCCAGACACGGGGTCTGTTTGGGGCAGGTGGCTCCCCTGGTTCCTCTGCCCACTGCCAACCAGCTGCATCTTCCTGCTCCTCCTGTCGGCCACACTGCCCCAGAACAGACAGGGCTGAGCCCGACTGACCTTGGACTCGGCCTCATGTGCCCCCCCAGAACCTGCCACGGACTTCATGACAAAATGCCACGGCTCCTCCTGCTGCTGTGCACCCAGGCTGGCTTTCCAGGCAGCGGAGCCTGCTGGGGAACCAGACGGGGAGCGTGTGGCCTGGGCTGAGCGCACCCTAGCTGTGCAATGCAGCCAGATCTGCCGTGGGCACCTACGCCCTTCCAGCAGGCAGAGCCCATGGCAGCCTAGGGGCACCCCAAGCGGGAGGGCAGAGGTGCAGAAATGGCAGACCGGTGCACGGGGATGAACCAAGCCAGGCTTCCTCGGCAGAAGGAACCCAGCGACCTGAGCCGAGTGGCCTGCACCTAGACCTACCTTACAGGCTGCCCTTAGCCCGCCCACACACGAGCCAGAGAAGGGACAAGAGGAGACTGGGAAGTGCCTCTGAGCACTGCCCTCTCCTCCAGGCCCACAGTTTTCATTTTCATAGCCACAATCGAACAGAATCTAGGTCTGCAGCAGCAGCATCGAACCCTGTTTTCCCAAAATTCCATGCCACAGTCTTATTTTAGCCAAATTAGGCCATCTAGTCGGAAATAGCCTGACTTTAACATCTGATCCCTGCTGGAAGGTGTCCACTGTGAGTGGGAGGCACAGAGACTTCTCCCCAGGCTGGTGAGGAGGGGGGAGGGCAGGGCGGAGCAGGGCCTGCCGTGTCCATGTTGGAGCCAGCCCCGGGCTGCCCGCCTGTGTGGACTCACAGAGGCTGCTCTGCTCTGCCCCAGCTCAGGGTCACCACACCCTGAGGGCCTGCCACCATGGGCTTCAGAAACACCAAAGGGAGTTCAGTCACCAGCATGCCTTCCGGGGAGCTTCATCTCCTTCACCAGTCCCTATGTCTGTCCACGTGTGGGACTCACTTATGCCAGAAATGCTTCCCCGAGTCCCCTCTCCATACCACCCATGCCATTAGCCTTGTGCACGCTGCTTCATGGCAGGAGATGTCCTGAGAGCTGTGCGCTGGGGCGGTCCCATCACTCTGCAAACATCCCAGGGTGCACTTGCTGGAACCCAGACAGTGCGGGCCAGGTATCCACGCGGCCTCCTGGTGCCACCAGAGTACACCATAAACACAAGATGCATGTGGCCACTTGGCAGAGAGTTTCACAACAGGAGCACACTGTAAAATAATGACTAGTACGGTAAATACGGTGAATATGCAAACCAGCAACGCGGTCATTTGTGATCCTGATGAGTGTTAGGTCCTGGATGTAACTGTACTGCCGTTCTCTGACATGATGGGCAGTGCGGAGGCTCGGGTACCCCGGCATCACCATGAACACGTGCTGGGTACATGAGCTACAGCCTTCAGTCCATGGCCATGTCCCTGGGCAACAGGAGGGTTTCAGCCCTGTTAGGTCTCCTGGGCCAGGTGTGTCCCACAGTCCCTCACTGGCTCATGTCACCCAACAGTGTCTCCGTGCAGTGGACGGGACCAGCTTCCTCGAGTCAACAGTCTTTTGCAATCAACCTACAACCTCCTTTCCACCCGGTCACTCTCACATACATGCGGTGGGGAGAGGGAAGTTCGCAATCAGGTTATTTCTCAAAATTAGAACCTGGAAATTTCTCCAAAGCAAGGAACTCATTTAACCGGCATATTTTGAGCCCTTACTTTATATTGGCATATTCACTTTAATTACCTTATTTAGCCTCCATCGAAGATATTTCTATCAAATTTAAGATAAAGCAACTTGCCCAACGTCACACAGCTGGAAACGCACCATCGGCCTAAAAGCCCCAGTGTTCCGCGGCTCGGCATGGGGTCTGCGCATCTGCCTGGTGTCTCTTGGCCCCACTTGTGTCCCTGCTAAATAAACACTGACTACCTTGATGACCACTGTGGGGAAGACCGTGGGAAGGCTGCTGACTATTTTTGACCTCAGGAAATAGAACAGTTAAATTCCTAAAAGCGACCCCTCCATCTCAGCCCACCCCACCAAGGTAGGAGGAGATTTCTGCCATCTGAATTTTCACTGAGTTGACGCCAAAATGTTTAGGTTCAAAATCAATCGCTCTTCCCCGTGTAGATGACCTGAGAGAGAGAGATTTCCGCCTCTTTTCAACTCCAGGAAATGAGGAGGGGGCGTCAATACTGTACCCCACAATCCCTAAATAATTTCCCAGAAACCAGGTTCAGGTGAGCTTGGAAACCTTGAGGCCCTCTCCAGGCCTCCAGGGGGCTAGAACCCCGGGAAGGATCCCAGACAAAGCTCCCATGGGTGGCCCAGTTGTGGGGATTCAGGTACTGGTATCTGAGGTCTGGAAGATCTTAGAGGCGGATCTCCAGGGGGCCCCAGGGAAAAGAGCTGAGATGCCAAGTCGAGGGCCACCAAGGCCATTCTGCGTAGTGTCTCCACTGTGCCACACACCATGCTTTATGCAGGGTTGCCTCTGACTAATTGTCCCTCTTACTAACTGGGGCCTCCCTCACCTTGGAGTCGATGGAGCAGGATGGGTTGCTTGCAGGAATTGATGATTCAAGTTGTCCACACCATCCTGAAGTCAGAGAGCCCACTGTGGCCTGCCGGAAATTCCAAGGAGGACTCCTCTTTAGGGAAGGCAGAGAGACTGCAGACCAGCCAGGGTGCGGCAGCAGCAGCAGCAGCAGCAGCAGCAGCAGCAGAGGCAGGTGTCATTACAAGATAATTGACCAGCAAGAGCAGCCGCAGCCACCCCAAGGTGAAGCACAGGACACTTTACATATCAATAAGGTCAATTATCAGAGGATGTCAGGTTCCTTGGTGCTGTCATTAACCTATATTGCTCTTATTAACCTTTCTGATGAAGAATCTTTCAAAAATAATTATATTAAAGCACAATTCTCAGCAAGTTTAAAATATGTGACTGTTCCATTTCAGTACTCCTGTGTCAGGAGATAATGAACACCTGGTGGTCTGGCTGCCACAGTGAGGTGTTAATCAGACTCCTTTTCCTGGCTCCACTGCCAGCCTGGGGCCAGCTCTGGGAGAAGCAGAGGCTCAGGGAGACCTGCGCAGGGAGGGCTGAGTGGCAGAACAGCAAGCGGGGACACAGGCTGGGCAGGCAGGGCTCAGTCTCCTTTGGAGTGGGAGTCAATGGCCACTCATTTGGTTGTGTCCTGGAAGGAACTTGGGAGATACTCCTGTCCCACCTTCTGGGACCCATTTCTACAAAGGACACACTTTGGTCCTACGGATATGACGTCAGAAGTCAAGGGCAAGTCCTGAAGAAGCGGACAGACAGCACCCAATGATTCTAAGGTCTGCGGCAGAGATGGGATCCCCAGCTGAGCATGGGTGGCTGTGGTCAGATATTACAAAGTCCCCAAGAACCCCAAAGAAGGGTGATGGGGGACCACAAAAGAGTTGACAGGAGCAGAAAAGGAAGAGGGGCAGGGGACAGGCTGGGTTGACCTCGTCCATTGGTGTGACTGAGGGAGCTCCAGGCAGACAGCCCTGGAGCCGGGCAGCCGAGGGCCTGTCACCCCCAGGCACTTTTGCTACTGGAGTCAGAGGACAGAGGCAGGACTCTGGGAGTCCCCACAAGTCAGGCCCAGCTGTCACCCCAAAAAGAAACAGAAAAGTAATGGTGAAAGCAGAAAAGAACGTTCGTCAGCACAGCTACCTGGGAAGACCAGGGACCTGCCCTTCCAGCCCTGTCTTTGGGCACTGACACAAGCTCCCCCACAAGATGACCAGGAGGACCAGAAGTGAGCACAAACAGCCTGGTCACACCCTGGTCTGGCCGGCCCGTCTGGGGCCAGTCAGCGGGAGCCCTGATGGTGGTCATAAGGTCACTGCTCCCAGGAGGGAGCTGCACGGGTCGGTCAGACCTGTTGATCTGGAATCCAAGGTGACTGGGTTCACCTGTGCAGGCCCCGGGGAGGCGTCCACATTGCTGGCAAAAGCCGTCTCCAAATCCTCCTTACATTCACCCGCTGTCAGAGGATGGCGGGTGCACAGCAAGGCCTCGCCTTCCTCTAATCAGAAGGGAAGAGGAGCAGCGGGAACCTGAGAGGCCGACCCAGGAGCGGATGAGGGTTTGGCCTTTAAACATGAACTCAAGGCAGCTGTTGGCCACTCTCCATTCCAATTCTGCGAACATCCAGTTTACTTCTCAATCTCTCAGAGCTTTTCTTCCATAAGGAAGAGCCGTCTCAAAAATCTGTCACAGGAAGTCAAGGGAGGTGGAATTTTCATCATATTCCACGCATTCTCAGCATTTCGTGAATATTCACTGAAGTTGCAGCTCTAGTGGACTAAATGGGGGGAAAATGTGGCCCCTAAGTGCTGGCCAGGAAGATAGGTATGGAACCAGCAAAGCTGACAGCGCTGGACCTGACCACACAGCTGAAATGCTGCTGATTTAATAAGGAAACTGAGACACTAGTATAATTTGATCAAGTCTCCCAAAGTCCATGTGTTAATATTTAATCCCCCAGCTGGGCACGGTGGCACATATCTGTCATCCCAGCGGCTCGGGAGGCTGAGCAGCAGGAGGATGGAGAGTTCAAAGCCAGCCTCAGCAAAAGCGAGGCCCTAAGCAACTCAGTGAGACCCTGTCTCTAAATAAAATACAAAATAGGGCTGGGGATGTAGCACTGTGGTCGAGTGCCCCTGAGTTCAATCCCTGGTACCAAAAAAATTTAATCCCCAATAAACAGTGTTGAGAGATGGGACCTTTCAGAGGTGAGAGGATCAATGACATGATCCTGGGAGTGGGTTCCTGACTGGAGAATGGGTGTGCCCCCTCCCCCGCCCACTTGGACCCTTCACCCTTAGACTTCCCAGCCTTCAGAACCATAAGAAATAAATCTCTGTTCTTAAACCTTTCCCAGTCTCTGGCATTCTGTTACAGCCGCACAAAATGAACTAAGAAAGCCACAAAGAGGTTGGAGAGCCTTCCCAAGGTCACACAGCTGGAAGGAGTAGCGTCAGAACTCACATCCAGGCAGCTGGCTCAGACTCTTATCCCTGGGACCTCTGCTTCATGGAGGGGGTGGGCTGAGACTTGAAGCTACAGGTGTGGGCTAGAGAAGAGCACACCAAGCAAGGACTCTCAGGTGAGGTCACAACAGGTCAGGCATTGGGGAAATGCCAGCCTGCCTGCCACCCAAGACTGACAGCAGAGCTCAGGAAGGGCCTGGGGCCTTAGCAAACTGGGGTCTCCATCCCGGCAGGAATCATGTGATCTGCAAAAAACCAAAGACCCCCTATTGCTATAATCTGGATAAGCGTCCCAGAAGGCCCATGTGACAGAGCCCCTGGCAGTGTTGGGCTGGGAGAGCCTAGTGGGGGAAGGTAAGTCCCTGAAGCATGGCCCCTCGGAGGGGACACTGGGACCCCAGCCCCTTCCTCTCTCTTTTGCTTCCCAGCCTCGGGCAGGTGGCCCTCTCCCTCCCCGGCGTGCTCCCACCCAGGTGTACCACCTCACTACAGGCCCCGGGGCAATGGAAACCGCCAAAGCTGTGAGGAGCACCCCAAAGTGGGGTGGAGCCGGGGACAGGTCATGTTTAGGACTCACGAGCTCTGCTGCTGTTGTAAAGGGGAGCAGCTTGTGGTAGTTACTGAATTTAGAAGGAATTCTTCCTAAAACTGTATATGAGTGTGGAGAGAGGGAAGGAATCCTGAGGGTGTAAGTAACATTTCAGGAGCAAGAAAAAAAAAAAGGGTGAGTGGGAGCCAGAGATCATCAAAGAGAAGGAGAGGCTGGGGGAGGGCTGGCCAGATTTCAGGTAAGAGCTCAGAGAGAACCAGGTGAGAGCTCAGGGAGAACCAAGCAGCATTTTCATGGCGTGCTGAGGGTCCAAGCCAGGGCCTCGCACACGCTAGGCGAGGGCTCCCGCTGAGCCACAACCCCAGCCCCTATACACTTGATTTCTGCCGGAATTTTTCTGCCAAACCAATATGAAAAGGCTTTTTAAATAATTGTCAAATTGTCCCTAGTTTTCATGACAAATATTACCTTAGGCCAATCAAGGTCATTGTGGCTTTTATGTAAGATATAAAAAATAAAACAAAACACACAGTGAGTTTTCCAAAATGAAAGTCAGGAAAGAAGATTTTTTTTCACATTTTGCAAATCAAACCATTTAGTCAAGTAAAGATCTCTACTTTGTGGTTTTAAAATTAGCATAATTTCAATCATTAGGACTAGAAGCCAATGATTTTTACTTACCGTTATAGTTGAATTCAAAGTCCAAACTACATATTTCCTAATGGGGGGGGGGCGGAGGGTATTTTGTAGGAAGGGCTCTATGTTCTGTTTGCCTAAGGTTCTTTATTATCAGCTGGTTTTGAAGGCAGAGACATAGATTTTAGGGGGTTCCCCACGGTCTCCACTCCTTCCAGAGCGCCACTGAGGGCAGCCACGGAGCACTGCCCAGACCCCAGCCAGACCCAACCTGCAGCCATTTGTTAACCCAATCAGAGGCTTTAAATGTCTGGAACCTGTTAGCCTTAGGAGGCTGCCAATGATCTGCCCTCCAGGTGACAAGGGGAAGTTGAGTTATGAACATCAGATAGGTCCATACCCCTCTGCAGATGAACAGGGAGTGCGGCCCAGCTCAGTCCGTGAGCTCATCGTGAACACACTCGGGTTGCAAGTCTGTGCTAAGAGATGAGGGATCCAAGGACAAGGTCAAAGATTCCAGGACCTTCAAATAGCCTTAAAGCTCATCTAGTTCACGCCGTTGCCCGTCTCTGTGTAATTATGGCATCTAATGCTATGGCCACATTCAAATTCTGAACCCCTTCCCACCCATTAAATTGATACATGTGAGGCTGTATTTTAATCTCTGATTCACTTAATTACCTATTCTGTGCTCAAGATCCAAGACCACAATTACTGTTTCCATGGGGATAAGCTTCACAGTGGCTTTTCCACCCCCTCCACATCCGTTTATCGCTGTCTCCGTCGGCTCTTGGGCACACCCTTCCTCATGGAGCGCCCCTCATGCCAGGCACGAAGCCTCCAGGACGGGCCAGCAGCCTGGGTCACAGAGCTGAGTGCTGCTCCCTGGGCTGTGTTCCTGTCCTCCTTTCTTCCCGGGGATCAGTGGTGGATAGAAAGAATCCTTGGAAATCCCCCCTCCTGGGCCTCAGCCTTCTGCCTGGGGAAGATAAAGACTTTACAGTCTCAGCAACGCTCAAAGTGCAGGACGGGTCAATGCCACTGACCGACAGGAGTGATCCCCCTCCAGGGACGGGGTGAGAGAAGCTCCTTGGGCTAACCCGGCGTGAGAGCTCTGGGTGGGCTGGGAAGGCTTGCAGAGGCCAGCTCAGCCGTCGGGGAGGAGCCTCCAGGACGGACAGCAGACCCTCACAGAGCAGGGCGCTGCTCCCCTGGTTGACCAACAGCACCAGGGCAGGCGTTGGCAGATGATTTCCATTCTCCTCCGGGTTCTCCTTCTCTCTGCTCTGTCTCTGTGCGACCCTGGGAGGGTTATTTAACATTTTGGGGTCTGAATTTCCTTCCCCATAAAACTAGGGCCCTGGACACTCTCCTCTCTGAATTCTCTTCCAACACCAACGCTCTATGATTCGGTTGACTGCCAGTCACCCCAGGGATATGGTAATGGGTTACATTCCACAAAGACTTGCTGTAAGATGAGGAGCAGTAATGCAGGCTTCCAGCTAACTCTCCCAGCAGAATCCCCCATTGTTCTGAGCTTCATGAATAATCCAACAGGCCCTGCTCTGCCTGAGCCTGCTGTGTCCACTGGCCCCAGACACGTGGGGCCAGCCAGAGGCAGCACTGTGAGCTGAGGGAGGATGCCATCCACGCCCCTTCCCTCACGATGCCCTCCGTCCAGGCAAATGCATTCGGTCACCTTGGCATCTCCCACCAGGGTCAGTGCTACACGGGCAACTCCCCCCATATCGGCCTTGAAATACACCACACTTTTGTTCCCCTGGGGACCCACTGTGCTCTCTGCCAGTCTGATGGGATGATTTATTTAAGCACACATATCCCTGGCTCTAAAAGATACAAAGGTCAGCAAGACTCTGTGCACCTCCTTGAGGAGCCTTCAATCCCGAAGGGAGGCGATCCCAACGTACAGTTATAATCCGGAAACATTATGTGATGATGTAAAAATAAAATATTACTCTTTCAGAAAAGCAAAAGAACATTACTCCCTGAAGTGAGGAGAGAAAGCTTTCATGGGAAGTGGCTTTTGAGACATGCATTTGCTAGAGGTAAGATCTGATAGGCAATAATGGAAAATAAAAGCAGTTCGTACAGAAATCAGATGCCATTGAAAACATTGTGAGAGAAAGTACACAGAGAATTTGGGAAACAGAGAATCTGATCTGTCTGGGCTGCTTGAAAAGGAGCAACAAAGCACTGTTGGCACTTTTGGTCAGACCCCCGACAGGAAGTGCCAGGGAGGGCTAATTAAGGTGACCGCACGTGGTGGGCGACAGACCACCTCTCTAAGGGCTTTCTGTACGAGCTGCACTGGGGAGCACTGGAGAAGCAGGCAGCTGGCTCAGAGGTCCCCGCAGTGACTGGGAGAGACGGTGAGATGGAAACCCTGGGAGCAGCCAGGGGACAGAGGGAGGCTGTCAACAGGCCCCAGCCGCCAGGACAGACAGGCACTGAGCATAAAAGACCCTGAGAGCAGCAAGCACAGAGAGCCGGAGGTCAGGAAGACGCAGCTGGGTGGGAAGGCCGCTCATGGGTTTGCTGGACGAGGTGAGGATGCCTTTGGTGATCGGGAGAGGTGCCCGAGCCTGAACCCAAGACAGAGGGGGAGCCCACTGAAAGGGGCCAGTGGATTGAATGAGTACCTGAGAAGGAAGGAAAGAAGGCAGGGAGGGAAGGAGGGGAAAGACTGAGTGTCCAGCAAGACGGGAGAATGCAGAAGAGGAGGGCGCAGACCCTGGCTGGGGACCCCGACGGCCCTGACGGCCCGGGAGTCATGCCTGGCAGGGGCCATCGATGGCCAGGTAGGGTCTTCATTTTAACGCTGACCCTGAAACTCCTGGGCTGGGCTGGGGGGACACTGATTTCAGGACGGGCAGCCCTGTCACTGCTCGGGAGGGGCCCAGCCCTGTCCTAGCGCAGGTGACGTCCAGCTTTCCCAGGGCTCCGTCAGCCTCCCACAGAGAAGTTTGGTGGGTTTAAAGAGAAGGAGACATGTCTGCATGTTTAAAGACAGAATCCTCCCAGGAGAGCACAGCTTCATGGAGTTCCAGGGAGTGGGAGGAGTCTGTGGAGAATGTCGGTGATCAGGCCCCGGGACATCCGAGGGGAACGGAAGCTGCTCCGACGATGGGGAGAGGAGGCTGAGGAATCCCTGAAGACACCTCAGGACTGGAGGCCGAGAAGGGAGTGGGAAGAGGAAAGGGGTCTGCAGGCTGGATAAGGCCCAGCCTGGGGTGGGCAGGGGGTGTACATCAGTGACAAATCCTCTGAAAGGGAAAGGAGGAAAACAACCCCATTTACAATAGCCTCAAAAAAAAAATACTTGGCAATCTACCTAACAAAAGAGGTGAGAGACCTGTACAATGAAAACTAGAGGATGTTCAACAAAGAAATTAAAGAAGACCTGAGAAAAGGAAACCATCTCCCCTGCTCTTGGATGGACAGAATTAATATTGTCAAAATGACCAGACTTCCAAAAGCACTATATATATTAAATGCAATTCCAATCAAAATCCCCATGACATGCCTCATAGAAACAGAAAAAGAAATCATGAAATTCATCTGGAAAAATAAGAGACGCAGAATAGCTAAAGCAATCCTTAGCAGGAAGAGTGAAGCAGGTGGCATTACTATACCAGACCTGAACCTATACTACAGAGCAATAGTAACAAAAACAGCATGGTATTGGCACCAAAATAGATCTGTAGACCAATGGTGCAGAATGTAGGACACAGAGACTAACCCACGTAATTACAGTTATCTTATATTAGACAAAGGCACCAAAAACATACATTGGAGAAAAGATAGCCTCGTCAACAAATGGTGTTGGGAAAACTGGAAATCCATATGCAATAAAATGAAATTAAACCCCTATCTGTCACCATGCACAAAACTCAACTCAAAATGGATCAAGGACCTAGGAATTAAACCAGAGACCCTGCGTCTAATACAAGAAAAAAGTAGGCCCAAATCTCCATCATATTGGATTAGGCCCCTACTTCCTTAATAAGATATTTATAGCAAAAGAATTAAAATCAAGAATTAATAAATGGGATGGATTCAAACTAAAAAGCTTCTCCTCAGCAAAAGAAACAATCTGTGAGGTGAACAGAGAGCTTACATCCTGGGAGCAAATCTTTACCCCTCACACATCAGATAGAGCACTAATCTACAGGGTATATAAAGAACTCAAGAAGCTAAACACCAACACACACACACACACACACACACACACACACACACACACACACACAAAATAACCCAATCAATAAATGGGCCAAGGACCTGAACAGATATTTCTCAGAAGGTGATATACAATCAATCAACAAATATACAAAAAAATGTTCAACATCTCTAGCAATTAGAGAAGTGCAAATCAAAACCACTCTAAGATTTCATCTCACTCCAGTCAGAATGGCAGCTATTAAGAATACAAACAACAATAAGTGTTGGCGAGGATGTGGGTGGGGGGGGAAAGGGTACACTCATACATATCTAGTGGGACTGCAAATTAGTACAGCCAATCTGGAAAGCAGTATGGAGATTCCTATGAAACACCACTTGACCCAGCTATCCCACTCTTTGGTCTGTACCCAAAGAACTTAAAACAGCATACTACAGGGACACAGCCACATCAATGTTTATAGCAGCACAATTCACAATAGCTAAACTGTGGAGCCAACCTAGATGTCCTTCAGTGGATGAATGGTTAACGAAAATGTGGTATACATACACAATGGACTATTACTCAGCATTAAAAGAGAATAAAATCATGGCATTTGTAAGTAAATGGATGGAGTTGGAGAAGATAATGCTAAGTGAAGTTAGCTAATCCTAAACAACCAAATGCTGAATGTTTTCTCTGATATAAGGAGGCTGATTCATAGTGGGGTGAGGAGGGGAGCATGGGAGGAATAGGTGAACTCTAATAGGGCAAAGGGGTGGGAAGGCAAGGGAGGGGGCGGGGGGCGTAGGAAAGACGTAGAATGAGGTGAACTTCACTACCCTAAGTTCATGTATGAAGACAAGAATGGCGTGACTCTGTGTACAACCAGAGATATGAAAAATTGTGCTCTGTAAGTGTGATATGAATTGCAAGGCAAGCTACGGTCACATAGAACAAATTAGAATAAAAAATTTAAATAAAAGAACTGATTGTGCATAAAGGAAACTCCCATGCACCTTAAGAATCCAGGCTGGAACAGGCATGCGCTGCATGATTCCAGCCACAGGACCTTTGGAAAGAGGCGAAGCTACAGAGACAGGCGAGGGGTTGCCAGGGGTGAGTGGGGAGAGGAGGGGGGGCAGGCGCAACCAGAGGATGTTCAGGGCAGCAAAGACCCCTGATGATTCTGCAGTGAAGAGACTTGTCACCCCGGATCTGGCCATAGAACATGCAGTACCAGAGTGGCCCCAGGAGACCGGGGACTCGGGAGGGGCCATGTCAACATGGGCTCTTCCATGGAGCCTGATGCGAGGTGCTGTGCTCTGGCGCAGGGTGTCCAGGGCGAGCCACCATCGGGGTGCCACGTGAGATCTCGGCCCTTGTCACTCAGCGTTGCCATGAGTGTAAAAGTGCCCTAAAAAGAGTCCGTTTAAAAGAGGAAGAGGAGAGCTGATGTGGAGTGGCCGGTTCGGCATTTCCACCTGGCTGCCCTCCAAGCCTCTTTTCTTCCTCCTCGGTGCCCCAGGTCCTCTCCCGGGAACACAGTGTACCTAAGTCACGACGCCTGGGCATGCATGGGACTGTATTTCCCTTCTTGCCATGTGGGAGTCTGCAGGTAGAGACGCTCTCTCCACAGAACCAGAGCCCAGAGGCAGAGGGAGGCCGGGAGAGACCACATCAGGGAAGTGACAGAAACTGTGGGGAGTTTCAGGTTTTGCCAGCCTGGAAGCAGGAGGGTAGGCCCCTGTTCAGACTCCAGGCCAGGGGGCTCACTGACAGCCTGTTATGTTGGAAGGCTCCACACTGGCAGGGTCACAGCCGTGCTTTGCAAGTGCAGCTACTGGGAAAACAGGCTGCCAAAGAAACGGGTACCATGGGAACTAGAAATAGATCCCTGTTCAAGCTCCACCATGAACAGGTGCTTGGACCTCCACAGAGTGTTCAGATGGTGTGGCCCACAGCACCCTCTCTGCTCTGAAGTTCTATCCATTTTTCATTGCTATCTCAATATGCCTGAGGCTGAGTAACTTTATTTTAAAAAGAGGTTTATTTAGATCATAGCTGTAGAGATTTGAGGGCACAGTGGCAGCACGGGCTTGGCTCTGGTGAGGACTTCATGGTGGATGGCATCATAATGACAGTAACTCAGGTGGGGGAAGAGATCACATCAAAAAAACCAGAAAGCCAGACAGCAATTCAGAGGGCAGGCTCACTCTTGTAGCAATCTGCTCTCACCAGAGCTCATGGGTCCCACAAGAACGGCCTTAAGCTTTCTGAGGACAGCTCCCCAATGACCTAAGGACATTAATTATGGTTTGGAGGTGAGGTGACCCTCAAAAGCTCACGTGTGAGACAATGCAAGAAGGTTCAGAGGAGACATGATTGGGTGGTGAGAGCCTTAACCCCTGCAGTGATTGACTCCCCTGACAGGGGTTACTGAGCGTAACTGAGGGGGTGGGCATGGCTGGGGGACGTGGCTGTGGTATATATTTGTATCCGGTGAGTGGAGTCCCTGTGCATCCTGATCATCAGTGAGCTGCTTCCCACAGTCTCCCGCCATGATGCTCAGCCTCACCTCGAGCCTCCAGGAGTGGAGCCAGCCCTTATGGACTGAGACCTCTGACACCATGACAGTAAACCTGATGAACTCTTCCTCCCTACAGTTGTTCTGGCTGGGTCCTTTCAGTCACAGCAGTGAGCAAGGTGACTAACACGACCCCCACAGGCCTTGCCTGGTCAAGGTCCTCTGGGTACTGCTATCCAAGCCCCCACACAGGAAGTTTGGGGGACACACTCAAACCGTATCCAAACCATGCTAGGCTTCTGCCTTTTGCAGCACTTTCAAAAGGGGAGAGAAGAAGGACTGCTATTGTTTATAAGCAAGAGAAGCAGCTCTACTCAGCAGACTTCCCTGCTCTCCTGGTTTGATCACAACATGCCCAGCACGTCCTACCAGGACACAGGGATCACCAAATAGCCGCCACCAGCCCACCCACTCTGCAGGCTGCCTGGGCTCCCGCACTCCCCCTAGGCTGGCCGCGGCACTTACTGGCAGCACCTGGCAGCTGCCCAACAGGACGGCCAGGGGACAGCACCAAGAGCCGCCTGCTGGGCCCAGAACAGGAGCAGCCGCTAAGCATGTGCATGGTGAAAGGATCTTTGCTGACTGTCATTAATCCCTCCGGGGCCCCCAGAGGTCAGAGATGTTTAAACAGCAGAGCTGGTGGAACCTGCTCGCCAGCCAGGCTCAGCTAATCTACTCCCCCAGGGCTGCCGGCGTCCTCAGTCATGGCCAAACCACCAGGTGAGCAGAGATGACCTGCAAGGTGTGCAAATATTTGGCTTCATCCAGGATCAAATAAATCATTTCCCTTTCCCTGAGCTCCAGGAAGACCCGGCAAAGCTCCGGGACCTGCCCAGGAGCAGATTCATGCCCACGCAGCACACCTTGTTCTGAAAGAAATGCGAGCTGGAAAGAAAGCCCACATTCTTACCCACACAAAAACTATGACTGGATTTCAAATCTTCACTTTTCCAGTAACACATCTGCTCCAGGTCTGCTAGGCTGGGCCGAGTAACAGGCAATAGTATGCATGGAAATAAAATACCTTTACATGATGAGTTAAAATAAGGTCTACCCTTCAAAACCTCTTTCCCATGATCATCTGGGTTCGTGTCTGCTGCGTAAGGGAAACCACCCAAGGCTTCCATGTTTTCCAGGAAGCCAGGGATCCTGGGTGAGCCACAGTGCAGCACTGTCTTGTCCCTTACTCAAAGGAAAACGACAGCCAGCTCTGCTGTCACCTCAGGAAGCAGCCAGGGGACCCCAGTTCTGCTTCCTGTGCAGCATTCTGGGTCCTGGAGCTATCCTGGTGCCTCTCGAGTGTTAGATCAGCTTCTTAACAAGAAAAACTGTTTTGAGGGTTCAAATTTACTGGGTTCATAAGATGACTCCCCTTTAAGGATGTTTGACTGTTGCCCATCTCGTGCAACTTTTGACTCCATGGGTTTATATCACACAAAGCCTATAGGAATTGGCTTGCTTTGAGAGACTTTAAGAAGCTCAGGTCTTTGTTCTTCCCCAAATTCATGGCACCAGCCTGCTTCACCCTCCCCCACCTCCTTTTCCTCTTGGACTCTTGCAAAGAGAGGAAATCAATGCTAAAGTCCCAGCAGATGCCAAAATATACAGAGTCCAGCAGGTGGTGAGCGCAGCCTCTCGCTCCGCACCAGTGTGGTGCCCTGAGACCACACGCCCAGGCAGACTCCCTGGTCACAGGCCCTGCTGTGGTCGCGCACCAGGCCCACAGTCTCGTCTTGGCTGTGGACGGGGAGACAGGTGCCCCTCTTCCCCTTCCTACAGTCTGCTCCATGGGGAATGCGCAACCTACCCCAGGCACAGAGGTCTGCTGGGGACCCCCAAGTGGCTTTACCAGTGGGACGAACATCAGGAAAGCCATGCACGTTGTCTGCCTTTTCACGTAGGTTTAATCACCCGTTTCTGTGACCAGATGTGTCCCAGAGAGAACGTCTTCCTTCTAGAACCCAGACGGCTGCCCAGATCTCACACCAAAGTTGCAGCCCGTGCCTTCTTCCTCGGGCCGCACCCCTGTCCCAAACCATCAGAACTTACTCCCTGGGTCCACCTCTGGCAGGCTCCGTTCCCTGGCACCGATTCTCTTCCCCTACTACTTTCCCTAAATCCTTATTCTGGCTACCTCAGAACCCTTCCTCAGGCACCTGGGTCTGCCCTCAAGTCACACGGGCCCCCTCGTTTATTCCGCTCGACTTCCTTTTTAAAAAATGTCCCTGTGAGTTGTTAGGATCATACATAACAGTGAGGTTCACTGGGACAGGTCACCCAGCGTGGAATAGAATCTGCTCCACTTGGATCCCCAGTTCCTCCCTTTTTTCTCCCTCCTCCCTCCCCCTAACCCCTCCCTCTCTCTACTGCTCTTCCTTCTACTCACTTGTTTTTAACTGCTGCATTTTAGATACACCTGAGAGTGGATCTCATGGTGACACACTCAGACGTGCATGCAGCATAATTTGGTCAACTGTACTCCAGGGCTCCTCCCTTTTCCCATCACTCCTCCCTCACCCCATCCTCTTTCTCAATTCCACCATTTTTTCTTTCTAGTTCAGGAGACCCCACCCCTTTTTTTAATATTCTGTATTTCTCTGTAGCTTCAGCATAAGAGGAAAACACGTGACCTTGGACTTTCTGACTCTGGCTTACGTCACTTAGAACAATGTTCTCTGGTTCCGTCCATTTACCAGCAAATGCCTTGATCTCATTCTTCCTCGTGGCTGAGCAGAACTCCGTCGTGTGGGGATGTTCGCCACACTTCCTTGCCCATTGGTCTGCTGACGGGCACCTGGGCTGGCTCCAATACTTGCCTGTTGGGAATCGCACGGCTGGGACAGATGACCCAATCAGTAAACGGGCAGTGAACTCAACAGATGCTTCTCAGAAGAAGAAACACAAATGGCCAACAAATATGGGAAAGAATATTCAACACCCCTACACTCAGGCCCATGCGGATCAAAACCACACAGAGCGCCCCTCTGCTCCGGACAGAAGGCCAGTCATCAAGAGCATGAATAATAGTAAGTGCTGGCGAGGACGGGGGGAGAGGCTCAGCCCCCAACTCCCCTTTAGGTCATTATAAAGCCACCAACCAACAGAACCCACACTGGCTGCAGCAGACTTTAAAAATGTCCAGCTGCCACCAGGGCGGGCTAGTGAAGCACCCGTGACACATGGGGAAGTGCAGCGATGGCCCAGGAAGGGCTGCTGACGGGGACCGGGTGGGGAACAGACGAGTGACGTATCGGGCATCTCCTGTGTGCCACTGTCTGCCTCAGACCTGAGCAGCCACACCACTCGGGCCACGTGGCCTCTGTGTCAGCAGCTGAGGAGCCTGCGGCTCGGTGAGGTCCAGGAGACCAGGCCACAGGTCACCCCAGTCTCTCTGACAACGGTGCTCTGACCCCCTGCTCCTCTCTACTGTGGGTGGCCGTCCCTCTGTACCGTCAGGTCCTAGGCTTGAGGAACCTCACCCTCTGGTGAGAATCGTGAACTCGGCGCCCACGAGGGTCGTCAGGAGAAGCTGCGGATGCACGGAGCCTGCCAGGGTCCCGGCTCAGCCTGCGGTTGGAAAAGACGGCAGGTTCCCAGCAAGCAGCAAGGGCACTGCGGAGAGGTTCCCCGAGTCCTTCGGCTGCTGTCTCCTCGGCCGAGCCCACGATCCTCTTTTGTGGCTGCTCTGTTAAGCATTTCTAATTTCTGTTCAGATTTCCTCTTGGGTTCTGTGACTTACTTAAAAGTGCATTTTTTAAGTTCCAAATACACACACTTCCGTAAATTTATTTTTGTTATCCGTATCTTGATGAATTGTATTGTAGACAGAAAATGTGACCTAGAGGATATTCTTTGATAGATTCTGAAATTTGCTTTATGGCCTATTACAGGGTCACTTTTTGCAATGTGTTAGCATGCTTCAGATGAATGCATATTTGCTACTTATTCGGTGCAAAGCCTGGATTTCGTATGTTTGAGATCATCAGAGGTACTGTTTTTAACTTCAGGGCTGGAGACCCAGGGCTTCCTGCATCCTAAGCAGACATTCTCCACCCCCAGGCTGCACCCCTTTCAGAAGCTCTCCACCTGATCCAGCCCTTGTCGGTTTTTGCCTGCTTGATCTGATCCTGATCGTGGTGTAAAAGGTTTCATGATCATGGTGGGTTTTTCCAATTCTCTCTGTTAGTTGGTCTGTTTGGCTTTTATGTTTTGAGAGATGTTACTATTCAGAGTTTAAAATGGTTACATACTCCTGAAGAGTCGGTGCTTTTAGCATTGAGTGGCTTCCGTCATGGTGCCCAGCTATTCTTTTCCTAGAGGGACAAAGCCCTGAGAGCTGTGATGTGGCCTTGCCATCCCAACGTCCCACCCTGCGTCCTCAGGGCTCGGTTGGGTTGTGTCACTTACAAGGTGCAGGGAGACGGACTTTCCTTCTTCTCTTCGGTCTCTCCACGTCTGCCTCTGAAGTGCTGAGTCAGGGCCTCACGGTGACTGTGCCCCGAGGTCAGGGACTCATTTCTGCCTTTCTGTCCTGTGCCTCCTGTTGTGATTTTTTTTTTTTTTTTTTGGTGACTCTTTGTGTTTCCTCCCAGGGCTCCTTGTGTGAATCGCTTTCTTCCTGCCAAGGCTTGTATGTGAAGCACCCCTTACAGGCTCACGTGTTAAAGACTTGGTCCCAGCCTGCGGTGCTGTTGGGGGGAGATGGGACCTGCAGAAGGTGGGGCCCCAAGGGAGGAAATTGGACCCTGGCAGCGAGCCTGTGGGAGGGTGCCTTTGCGTGGAACATTGGGGCCCTCTTTCCCTCTCTCTCCTCTTCCTCTGAAGCCAGGAGCCCAAATCACCCTTTCCTTCCTATAAGTCGCTTTTCTCAGGTATTTCGTCACAGCCAGGGCAAACTAACTAACATAACTTCTTATTTCCCTCTGCTACTTAGATGCTATATAGTTTCCATTCATTTGGTTGGGGCATTGACGGAGGTGGGGATGCATCATTCATTTCCTTATTCATTGCTCCATTTCCATGATGGATATCAGACACTCAGTATCAAAGAGCTGCAGGCCAGGCACCTACCCCACTTGGTATTAGAAGAACGAGCGCAGAGGTCACCCCGACCCTGGGTTTCTGGGTTTCCGGCAGCATCGAAGAGGAACTGTGATAACAGGGACACGCAGGGAGCTGTCGAGGCACATCAGAGAGGGCTTGCCCAGGGGCAGTGACACTTGGCCTGGACCCAGCAGGTGATGGAAGTCACAGTCTGGAGGGGGCAGGAGAGCAAGGGGACTGGGCTCAGAGGGCACAGGCCACGGCCCAAGCATGGCGGCCGGAGAGCCTCTCCCTCCCTCTTCGCCCAGCTCTGCTCTTGGAATCCAGCCAGCCCCGCTCCCTGCGCCTTCAAAACACAACAGCTCCTCTCAGCGAGTCCCCTGCTGGCCCTCCGCCCCCCACTGTGTGAGGGAGAAGGGGAGACGCAGAGGGGTTCAGTCACTGCCTCTCACTGGCGACACCGTCTTATCTTCTTATATGAAAGCAGAAGCTGGCTGAGGCCGTGAGTGCACCCCAAAGACTTCAGCACCAGGCCTTGAAGTCGGTGAGTGACTGACAGATATCAGGATGGAATAATGGCTACCCCGGAGCTGATCTCTCCCTGCTGTCCTCAGACACAGACGGGCAAACCCTTTGAAGGAGAAATTAATGACAATAAAAAAACAATTAGCAGTCATTTAATGAGTGTTACCAGCTAAAATCTGTGCCAAGTGCTTTTTGTGAATTCCTTTTAATTCTCACAGTACCCTTATGAACTAGATTCCAGAACAATTATAATTAGCCCCATAATAATAACGAGCCCTGGTCAGTGCAGGAGACCGAGGCTTAGCACTGCGGAGTCGCTTACCCCGGGTCACGTGGGCGGTCCGTACTGGGACTCGGATGGAATCCAGGCTGTGGATTCTGCAGCCCCAGTCCTCCCCGCGGCCTCCCAAGCCTCCTCACAACAACTGGAAGGACACAGACCCAGGAGGGCTGGTGGCTCTGAACAGGACAGGCCACCTGTGCTCTGCGAGCTCCCCAAACCCTTCTCCAGGCAGAAGGTGCTCCCCTGTTATTCTGGAGACCCCAGCTGGGCAGAGCCGGCGGGGAGCAGGATTGACCCCTGCTTTCCAGCTGTGACTTCCCCAACACAGAACCGGTCCCTGTCACCAGCCTCCACAAAGTCCATCTGACTCTGTGACACTCCTCCTTCAGAAAGTGCTTTGGGGACGGCGAGTCACCGCCGTTCCTTCCAGCAACAGCTATTCAACAGGGCTCCCTACGGGCAGTCCCCAGACATGGGGGCCACAGATGGCTCAGCACGGAGCCTGCTCTCAAGAACAGGCGACCAAGCAGCAGAGGGGCTGTGGCAGTGCACCCCACACAACACGGGGAGTCCGCGGCTGCCCTGGAGGGCCTGTCCCAGCCAGGCGCCGCGTCCAACGCTGAGGGGGCACAGGTGGCCCAGCCTGCTGGTTTCACATCTGCAGGTTCAACGGACAGATGCCACCAGCATCAAAACTAGTTATAAGAAAGTCTCCTCTGCACGAACATGTTCAGACTTTTCCGTGTCCTTATTCCCTAAACAACACAGCATAACAGATAGGCCCAGAGCGTTTGCTCAGCTGTCTTTGAGCCGTGCAGAGGTCACCTAGCCTGCACAGGAGGAGTCACGGGGTATGTGCACACACTGTGCCATGTCACACAAGGACTCGAGCATCTGCAGATTCTGGTGCCCACAAGGACCCTGGTAACACTCCCTTAAGGACGGCGAGAAGCGACTGGATGGCCTAAGGCATCCTTCACCACAACCGTAGGCAGCAAAGACCACGTCTCCAGTCGGCACATCCGACAGTTTTCATAAAGGCACAGAGAGGTTAAGGAACTGACCAATGCCACAGAGGACAGCATGATACAGAGAAGAATCCAGGCTGTGTCCTTCTAA
This sequence comes from Ictidomys tridecemlineatus, assembly GCF_052094955.1. Taxonomy (NCBI): domain Eukaryota; kingdom Metazoa; phylum Chordata; class Mammalia; order Rodentia; family Sciuridae; genus Ictidomys; species Ictidomys tridecemlineatus. The sequence goes on from NC_135486.1 coordinate 119,744,127, forward strand.
GCCAGCTCAGTGAACCTGATGTGCAGGGGCCTGAGAAACTGGAGGCTACAGCTGGATGTAAGGGATGTGGAGGAAGCTGTCCGGGTACCAAGGGGTTGAGAGACGTCTGACAGGGTGCATCTCTGAGGGCACCGTGGGATCACACCAAAGCCCCAGCAGAGCAGGAGTAGGAGAAGGTTTCCTGGGGCGTCACCTCCGTCACAGAACTACCTGAGCCTGAGTTCTGGGTGTACCACTCACCCCCTCCGTGACCTCTGCCTCCAGGTTTTACAAACACAAAGTGAGAATAATGGTTCCCTGGGCTTTGGGCCCTGGAGAATACAATGAAAGCATCTCTATAAATAGCTGACCACCCTGACCTGCGTGTAGTACCTGCTCAATAAAGGTTGGCTCAGGGAAAATACCAAGCCACCTTGACAGGGTGACCTGAAGAACACGCGAGAGGGCTGAGCCAGGCAAGGAGAGGGAGACAGATACGCAGAGGAGGAGCCAAGCTCACGGCCAGAGAAGGGACAGGACTGGAAGGGTGGACGGGTGGCTGAGGGGGCTGGAGGGGTGGACGGGTGGCTGAGGGGGCTGGAGGGGTGGACGGGTGGCTGAGGGGGCTGGAGGGGTGGACGGGTGGCTGAGGGGGCTGGAGGGGTGGATGGGTGGCTGAGGGGGCTGGAGGGGTGGACGGGTGGCTGAGGGGCTGGAGGGGCAGGAAATGAGGAAGGCTGGGCGGAAGCAGAGCTGGCCGTGTCCACGAGGGCAGAGCAGTGGGGGGCCGAGGGTGCCTGGTTTTCAGCACCGGGTGATGGTCGTGACACAGGAAAGCATCAGGATCCATTTCTGGGAATCCAGCCAGAGATGGCGACATCATGGACTGGGGGAGAGACCTGGGGGATCCTGGGTGGATCCCAGGTGGTGCAGGACGTGGTGACCCAAGGGCTCTGGGTCCAGGCTTCCCGCCAGGCACAGGGCCAGGGAGGTTCAGGTCCCTGAAGCAGGGCACCGAGGAGGCACGGGGGAGACTGGGGTGCCTGGGAGACCCCCGAGGAAGCCACCCTCAGGGACTGAGACTCCAGCTCCAGCCCCAGGTGGGGGTCTGGGCTGCCAATCTGGGAACTGAGCTGCTGATGGCAACTGCCTGTCTCTGTGTCCTCCCTTCCATCTCCAAAATAGCACCCCTGGTTTTCCCAGGGCTGTCCTGAACCCAGACACAAGATTGCATTTCCCAGTCTAAGACCCGGTGAGTGAGATGGAATAAAATGTGGTGAGGGAAACTCCAGGAAGCCTCCCTACAGGATAACTGCTTGCCATCTCCCCCTTTCTGCTGCCCGGGATGCAGCTACAAGAGCTGGAACCCCAGGTACTCACATTGGACCATGAGGTAGAAGTCAGGCTTTGCACCTGGTTGGATGAAGCAGAGGGGTGTCTGCTTGGGACACTGGTGACGCTGTAGAGTTGGCAGCAGCCCTCAATCACCCACCGCGAGGACTCGGTGATGTGAGAGAAGAGAAGGTCACCCTTCCTCGCTGGGCCACGGGGACTTGGTAGTCTTCTATGCTGCCAATAGACACCACCAGGCTCTAAACGGGGACGGGGACTTGAGCGTAAGGGACACAAAGGACAGGGAAGGGGAGAAGAGGGCCCTGAGACGCCCGCACTTAAGGGACAGACAGGAAGGAACCCAGACCAGGCTTCTGAGGACAGAAGGCTGGTGTGCAGACCTCATGCGGGGTGAGGCCAGGCAGACGCCCTGGCGTGGGTCTGCGCCACCTCTGTGCAGGGGCCACGGAGAAGGGAGGACGGAGAAGGGAGGACGGCTCGGACCCCAGCCAGACGCTGCTTCAGGGTCAGCAGCCCTGGGAGCTGGACGCCTCTTCTCACAGGAGGGAAAGGTGCTTCTGTCTCCCACCCCCAGCTCCTGGAGACGCACTGACCGGGCCAGCCTCCGGCCTCCGACATCCCTCAAACACACCATTCTCCCTCTTTTCTCTCTGATGAAGACTCTTAATTAACCCTCAGATATTCATCACACCCCTCGCGTTCCAGATCCTTCCAGTGCTGGTCACCTTTTGCAGATTGGACTTCATTTTGTTGACATGGGCCCAAGCGAGAGCAGACTGCTCAGTCCTGAAAACAGCGCATCACCTCCCTGGGCTGGCACCATGCTCCTATTGATACAGCCAGGGCGTCGTGGGTTTCTTCAGGAGCTGATGGCCCTGTGGCTGATATTGAGCTTGAGGTTTTTGTCAAGTCAGCTCATCCATCAAGGACAAACATGTTGACATCTTTTTAAATGACATCCAACCTCTCCGCAGAAGTGGGCAGAGAGATTAGATCCCAAAAGGCAGTTCAGAGGTGTTCCCTGGCGGTGTGAGGTTAGAGATCAATTTCAATCTCTCTCCTATTATTTCAGGGTGAAGCAGCCCCTGGAATACACCAGCCTCGTTAGCAAAGCAAACGAGCCCCGCCCCCGCGCACGGCTCTCTTTCTCCAGGACCAAGGCAATTTGTGTCCAAGAGTTTAAACCAATGGCGGGGCCACAGGATGCCGGCTCCCCTCCTGCCTCCTTTGCAAGCTCAGGAACCAGGAGCAGAACTCTGGAGGTTCGTCCAGGGAGGCTTCGCGAGGCCAGAGGACCCGGCTCCCTCACTCAGAGCTGTGGACGCACCTCCAGGCCTGGCCAAGGCATGGGCAAAGGCGCTGCCCCCGGGGCCACGATCCCCGTCTGCGAGAGTCAGGGGCGAGGACGGCAGCCTGGCCAGCGGCAGCACTGCCCGGCGGCGGGGTCAGATGCTCTGGACCTGCTGTCCAGCCAGGGCAGGGCCCGTCCCCTGGCTTCCCCTCCTGGAGGGTCCCGACTCCGCCCAGTGCCTGGGGCCGCAGCAGAGCCTGGACACGTGCCTGGTGGGTGGACGGAGGGATGGAGGGGGCAACTGAGGGCCCCCGTGGGGCAGGGAGGACACAGAGTGGGGACCTGGGGCCTCCTTACACCCACCGTGCCCTTTTGTGGACAGGGCTACAGCTGACGGGAGGGACTGCACAGCGGTGTGGCCCTGGCTCTACGCTCCCCCACAGACGGCCCGTCCCTGTCCTTCCTTCCCTCGGCTCCACGGGTCTCCGCCTCTCTGGCCACGTGGGTCTCACGGCAGGATCACCCCTGAGCAGAGGAGCTGTGCGCTCTGCCCAGCGCAGCGTCCCCCTCCTGCCCACCAGGGAGGGGCTCACTGGACGCCTACAGAGGAGGAGCCGCAGGGCACAGTGGCCTCCAGCTCCCGTCCTCACTGGCCCGTGTGGAGGACAGGGTGACAGTGCACACCTGTCTGCCAGGAAAGTCCCCGCTGCGCTGGTGTCCCACATGTGACTCTTCAGCCCCTTCACCCAACCCGTGTCCCAGTGTCCCAGGGTCCCAGTGTCCCAGGCTCCCAGTCCCCTGCCCAGATGACTCATTCTATGGAGAGCTAGTGACACTGGCTTCCTGCCTGGGCAGCTCCAGACTGGTCACCCTAAAGACAAGAGTGAATTCTATCAAGAACACATTTCATTCTCTACACCCTTAAAATGCCTGACAAGTTCAATGAAATGGTCTTTTTTCCCACTCGGTGCAGTGAGAACTCAGAAACTCGCCCTCGTGGGGACATGGTTGACCGCAGATCACCCTCAAGGTGCTGGGAAACGGCAGCGGCAGCCACGGTCAGATATGTGCTTAAAATATAAACAACACGTCTGGGCCGACCTCTGCCCGCTCGCCGCCCGGCCTCAGTGACGTCCCGGCATCCATGCGTCTCTGTTAACGCACAGGGAGCTGCTCTTTCCTACCGGGGGAGGTCCGAGTGCCCAGGGTCAGGGACTGGCCAGGGCCTCATGGTCGCAAGTAGCAGCTCCAAGTCTCAAACTCGACTTTCTCAAATGCAAATGCGCACATCTGTGTTTCCCGGAGGCAGGGGCACTGCAGAGATTCAGCCACACAGGTGACAGTCTGTGATGCTGAGACCCAGGGGCTTGGCCCTGCAGGACAGGTGGGATCAGGCTGCTCCATGGCAGAGGCCATGTTCTCTGTCCTGTTTAAGATGATTCCATTTAGTGTTTTATATGTGCAACACTTAACCCATCAAAGGGCCAGGAAATGAGTAGGAGAATTTTGCTTTTTCAATTTGAAATGACAGTTTTACAAGCAGAACAATGAAACATTTTCTGAGATTTAAGTCTACTTCCTTTTCAAGATCAGCTTTAGGAAACTGACCTGTAAGTCTCCCCTTTAGGAACTAATCCATCCCACTGCTTATCATCATCACCAGGTCAGTATTTTATCTGCCAGGGAGCTGCCTTTCTCCCAGTGTCACATCTGGCTTAGCTTTTGTGTTAGTCAGCTTTCTATCACTATGACAAATACCCAAGATGATCAACTTATAAAGCAAAAAGGTTTATTTTGGCTCACAGTTTGGGAGGCTGCACTTCATGGCAGAAGCAAAACTGCTCAGCTTATGGCCAGGGAGCAAACACATCAAGGCTGAGGGGACCAGGGTCCCACACCCCCTCTGGGGGCACAGGTTCAGTGTCCTGAGGACTCACACTGGGTTCACCTCTTTAAGGTCCCAGCTGTTCCCAAAAGCACCAAGCTGCAGACCAAGCTCCTAACACAGGTCTTTAGGGGACCCTGGAGACCCAGCCACAGCAGGCCCCCAGGAGGGTCCCATAGCCATTTGTAGGACCCGCCTTCGGCCACCTCTGACAGGGTGCAGATGGCCAGAACCCCCCATAGCTCCGCCAGGGCCTCTGGGGGTCTCTGCTCCTCCACGTCTCTGTTTAAAGCCAATCCTCTCAGAAAGCCCACCATGAGCCTGGGGGGGGGGGGGCGGGGGGGCTCTGAAAGTCTGTCACCCAGCGGAGCTTCGGCTATGCTACGTCTCAGAGTTTCCATTACTTGCACTTTGGCCATCCGTGTCCATTCTTCTGCCAAAACGGCGTTGGATGATTGGCCTCTGGGCTGGAACTGCTTTCTGGAATTTGGAACGCATGGTCGTGGTTTCCTGGTCAGAGCTGCGCCCGCCCAGGGGGAAGTCACGTGCTTTCTGCCCCTCTCCCCAGACGGGCGACCCCCGTAGAAACTCGGGCTGAGCCGCACACCCACCACTTACGGCGACTTTGAAAGAATTGTTATGTTTTTGGAACTCTTTTTGTTTTTGAAAAAAGTGACAGATGAATGATTAGTGCCTGGGGGAAAAAATGTGCGTGTGTGTAACCCTGAGATGACTGCAGAATTCCAGAACTGAACACTTGGGCCTGACCAGGTCAACAACGCATAGCAACGACAACAGCACAGCAGTTAAAGGAGTCGAGAAGAATCACAGCCAAAGTCTTAGCGTTGGTCCATTCCCCAAAGGCTTCGGGAACAGGGGCTTGCAGGAGGCCTTTCCCCTGGGAAGCCGTCTCGGGAGATGTGATAGAGGTGACACAGGAGAGGAGCCCGGGAGCTGTGTGGCAGTGACCCGGCTGCTGCTGTGGGCAGCCTGGGCTCCGTACACCCTGACCTCCCAGACAGCTTCCGGAACATTCGCTGCAACAGGGTAGTTATGTGGGCTGTGACGTTTTCTGCCTCACTCCTGTCCTCCTCCGTGGAGGTGCCAATGCCTGGCATCTGCAGGCTCCCTCACAGACAGGAGCTAGGGTCCCAGGGCCCTGGAGGAAGTCCCAGGGGCACCGAGTGCAGTTGTGGGTGATCCCGGTGGACCCGTGTCCTCGCTCGGCACTCACGGGGAACCTCAGACGACTCAGGGAGCTGGGGAGACGTGGGGTGGGGCGCCCGAGCTCCTGCCCAGCTGGCCTGAGAGGCTGCACCTGAACAGGATCCTGAAGACCGTGTCAGTTTCCCAGGGTGCTTGGGGCCAATTATCATAAACTCTGCAGCTGCCAACAGTAGAAACTCACCCTCTCGTGGTTCCGGAGGCTGGAGTCAGAAACCAGCTGTCAGATGGGCATCCCTCCAGGCTGCCACTCCTGGTGGCTCTGGGGTGCCCACTGCCTGCTGGCCGCAGCCCTCACTGCAGGCTCTGCCGCCCCCCCCACGTGGCCCCTCCTGCACCTGCTCATCTCCCCCCACCCCCTTACCAGGACTTGCCCCTGCGTTCTCTTCCCCTGGGGACCGAGGATAATCTCATCCAGGGTCTCTGATGCAGTTACATTATGTTCAGTGGTGACATCTGCAAAGACCCCGTGCAAATGACGTCGTGCTCGCGGGCAGCCTTTCTGTCAGCCACAGACTGCACATGGGACCCAGGTCCCAGAGGGTGACAGCAGAGCTGAAGGCCCTCCTCATCTGGTGGCACTGAGGTGTCCTGAAGTCGCAGCCCAACATAGAGCTCCTGTATTTGTGGTGATGCTGGTGCAGACGGGCCTATGCCCTGCCGTCCACAAGAAGTCCAGCCACAGTCACGCCCAGGACCTCACACCTGGCAATGACATGACCGCTGGTGGGCCGTGTACCGGCTCCGCTGTCCTCCGTCACGCACTGAGCGTCTTGGAGAGCGCTCCTACTGCCAAGAGAAGTGTGCGTGGACCAGTGCACGCCACCAGCAGCAGTCTCACCTTGCCTTACGGTGCCCTCCATTGCATCAGGAGGCCATGCCAAGGGGTTGGCTGCAGCACCCAGGTCTGTGTCCGCACACGCCACGATGCCAGCACGCGGTGGAACTCATGGGCCATGCACCTCTCTGGATGGGTCCTCGCCTTTGATTAAGGGCACCTGAGTGCCTTCGGGCATGGAAACAGTTTTTGAAGTGTCACTGTCCACAGCACTCCAGAGGCCATCCACTCAAAAGTCCGAGTTTAGGGTCAGGTGACAGAGACAGGTTCTAGAGCAGCCTCCGGGCTCCTGGCATGAGGACTGGATCCACCCAGTGGACACAAGTCGGACATCCTCCACTTCCCAGGTGGCCTCTGGCCCACGTCCAGTCTGTGAGCAAGCGCAATCAGCTCTGTCCTCAAGCCATGCCCGGGGCCGGCCACTTCCCACCCCCACCCACCCCTCAGTCTCCAGCACCACCCTGGATGCTCAAGTCTGGACGGCTCCACCTGCCGCTGCCCCGCTTCTCCACACGTCCAACTCAGAGCACACGTCCAGTGTGCTGCTCAAATCAGTGTCCTGCTCAAGCCCGCAGCGGCTTCTCTTCACTCTGAGAGCAGCCTGCAGTCCCCCCGGGCCTCAATGGGCCCCACCTTCCCAGCCTCAGCCCCTTCCCTACTTCCTCTCCGCCTGCCACAGGCACTCTGTCCCCTTCACTGCCCCTGGGACACACTGGGTTCCCTCCTGAAGGTGTTTACACTGCTTCCCTCCCACTGAGAATAGTCCTCCCCAGATCACATGGGACCCGCCTCAAAGGTCACCCCCTCAGAGACCTTTCTGGACCAGCTACCTGGGCCCTTTCCCCCCCATCCATCTCTTTCCTGTGATAGACAGGGATTTATTCTCTCATGTGGCCCCACGGTCCTTGCCGCCACCTGAATTAGCTGATCTGTGGTTGATTGCTCATGGTCTTTGACACTTCCCTCCCCTCTCCAGAATGCTGGAGTAAGCAGGGACTCTGTCCTCGCAGGGGGGCTTGGGACCTGCAGGGTTACAGTGCACACTGGAGCGATGGACCAGGGGTTCAGCTGTTCGTGGGCGGATTCTAGTCCAGTGTTTAGTGGCTCTATTGGGGGCAGGTCACCTTGGCCTCTCTCTGTGCCCACTGTCCCACCTATAAGACAGGGATAGAAACAGATGCCTCGTGAGGACGTGCTGAAGATCCCGTTAACATACGGAAAGCGTGACACGTGATAAACACCCCGCGCATTTGTGACTATTTTATTAACTCAAAAACTCCCTGGCACGTCACGGGCATTTAATACATTTTGATTGAATGAATAAATCAATGAGCATTTCCTAATCCAGTGTGCTTTTCTTGGTATAAATATTTATATGTTAAAAGATAAAAACCAGAGTTAAATATAAAGACTTACAAACACAAAAACAACTTGCTAATCTTTTGTTGGTGCACAAGCCGAGTCCGTATGGTTGAGGGGGCGGGAGAGAGGGAGAGAGGCTCTCAGTGGAGTGCACAGGAGGGGGCCGTGGCCCGCCAGCCCCCAGTCATGCAGCAGCCCACCTTCCCCATGGCAACTGTGTTGGGCCCACCCAGGTGTGTTCCCTGGATACTAGAACTAGATTTTAAAAGGCTTAAACAACAAACAAAGATATAACTGCAGAGCTTAAAATTCTGAGCTGAGGCATGTTGCGAGAGCCTCAAGGAATCTTAATTTGAAAAATGAAACCCTGACTTATCCAGAGAAATGCCAGTTAAAAAGGACAAAAGGTGTCAAATGATGGTGGTTTGTGTGTTCACATGATGGGACTTCCCGGTGCCCTCGGGTTCTCGGGCACACGGGGCCTGTGTCCAAGGTAGGGAACCACGCAGAGGCCATGGCCTCCTGTCAGAGGTAGCAGACGGACAGAGACCCCAGCATCCAGTTGCTTCCATTGCTGGCAAGTGTTCCTGCCATGAATTCCGAGCTCTCCTGGATGGCTCCATTTAGTCTCCCCGAGCCCCGTGGACAGGCAAGACCCCTTATTAGCCCATTTTACAGATGGAACACCCTCGTCCCACACAGCCGGCCTCCAAGTTCACTTTGTTCTTCTGACAAAGGGAGTAGCTAACCTTCAGGCAGAAGAGGGAAGAGCTGAAGGTGGGAGATGTGAGAGGCAGGTGCACCCCGGGTTGCCCCAAGGCATCTTAACACGTGTCAGAGCCTCCACTCGCTCATCTCTGTGTTCCCAGAGATGACTCAGAAGCAGGAGCTTCCGTGCCTCTGTGGAGGCAGATCCGGAATGAGGCCCGCTGCAGGGAGTGGGGGCACAGACGAGGGTGCCTCACCCAGAGCTCGGTGTCAGGGGAGGCTCCCAGGCTGGCTGCCTCACTGGGGACTAAATTAGCTGTATAAATACCTTTCTGCTGCTATGACGAAATACCTGAGAACCTCTACTTAATGGGATAAAGATTGGTTTTGGATCATGGTTTCAGAGGTTTCCATCCATAGTCACTGGGCTCTGAGGTTTCTGGGCTCCTGGAGAGGCAGAACATCAAGGCAGAGAGCACAAGGTGGAGCAGATTTGCTCACCTTATGACATCTGGGAAGGGGAGAGAGAGAGAGAGAAAGGAAGGAAGGGAGGGGGCCAGGAACAAGACACACCCTTCAAGGACTCACCCCAAGGACCTATTTCCACCTTCTAAAGTTTCTGACGCCTCCCAACAGCCCAGGCAGCTGTGAATCCATCCATGGATTAATCCACTGTTGAGGTCAGAGCTCTCAAGATCCAACGACCCCAACAGCCCCACCTGAACACTGCCACACTGGGGACCGAGACTTCAACACACAAGACCTGGGGAAACGTTTCAGACCCTGATATAACATTAACTGATGCAATGCCCACATCAGACCTGCATGTGGCTACCTGTAGGTGGACACGCCATAGTCACCCAACACCCAGGTATGAACAGAGAGCCACATGCTCACCTGGTGGCTATTCACCACCCCTGAACCCTAAGTCAACACAGCCCACAACTTTACGTATCTGATGTACCATGTGAACAGGGTTCAGAGACAAGGAGACGAGAAAGGGCATCAGGAGGACGAAAAGATCTGGGAGCACTAGACGGGGCAGTCCAGGGACAGGCGATTTTGCTAAGATGACCAGGTTTGGACAGCCAGGCAGGCCTCCAGGGCCTCCACACACTCTAACTGGTCCTCTGTAGTGTGAGGACCTCTCTGCAGACCCTCTGGGATTCTGTTAATCTGCACGTGATTCTTTCGCCCAACGCAGGAGAGCATTCATAGAACCTATGAACTGGATAATGAACTTGAAAAAGAGAAACGTCCACAGAAGGAGACGATGGGAAGGTCATCTGGTTTTCCTCGGTGACAGTGAAGTGTCCATGCTCCATGACCACACAGTCTCCTCGGCCCCAGACTTGGTTAATCAGGTTGAAGCTGCTCTGACTCTGTCCAGGACTCTTGGTCACTTGTGAGTGAAGGCTCGTTTTCATTTTGTCCAGGGTCCTGCCCAGGGTGCAGCCAGCCCCGCCAGCAGATCTAAGTTGCATGCAGCAGTAGCTTCTAGACGCACACGGAGAACCGTTTCTCCTCTCACGTGGAGCCCTCGGAAGGGTGACTAATCCCCTCTGGTAACGCTCCCCTTCTGAGCACGTACCCATGCAGATGCCGAAGACTCACGCAGCAGAGATGCTGTGAAAATGATTTCCTTTTGAAGTAGAGGGTTAGACTGGGCTGGCTCCCCGGAACCCTGCATGTCATTCACACTGAGGATGGCATCGCCGAGTGTAGCAAGTTGCCTCCCGTGAGGCTCCTCTATGGATGCGGACTTTAACCAGAGGTTCAGGTCAGAATCACTTGGCTTAGAGGGTTTTTCAAGATCAATGCTCCAGAGCCTACGTGAAACAGTGAATCAAGATCTCCAAGGGTGAGCAGGGGCACGGAGCTCTGCAAGTGGTCACCTAATGATTTCCAAAGGCACCCTGGTTCAGGACTGCTCCTGCAAGAGAGGCCACCCCTGGTTTCTGTCCCTCTAGACGTTACTTGAAAGGAACAGAGAACTTTTCATTAAGCGTGGAGGCAGGACTTCTTGAAACTGAGTGGCAGAGGATCAATTCCCAGGTCCTTCCTCCTGCTGGGAAGGGTCACCTCTTCTTCCCCTGCTCTTCTTCTAACATCTCAAATATCCCCAGACCCAAGCCACCGAACAAGACAGAGAGAAACCTGAAAGGAAGACCACCCAGGCACAGATGCATTTGACTAACAGCTCCCTGGAGGCTCCCTGAGGTCAGGCGGCCTCCTCTGCATCACCAACAGGCCTCTCTTCTTGCAAGTTCCCTGATTAGAGTAACAAGCCCTGCGATGGACACACAGAACCGTGCACGGAGGAGCAGGACTCGGAAGAGTCTCCAGAGACCTCCTCAAACTACAGAAAATCAAACACTGCGCGGGGAGGTCAAGGTCAGCCAATGTAGTTCTCCCAAAGCTTATCATCTCTGACTGCCCTGTGTGAGCAGCCACCACATTCCAAAGTTCTGTTTTCTTCCAGAAAAATGCAAACAATGTTTTAACACTGAGGGCCACCTGCTGTGTTTTTTAAAAATGTGACTTGAAACAGTACTGTTCCAAATTGCATGAATCATCTCTAAATTTAGAAGTCAGCTCCTCATAGGCACGGCCTGTTCTGAATCGTAAATAATGGATTCCAGTATTCATGGGGAAATCATTGCCAAGAACCTCTTAACTGGGTGCCTCACACTCCCTGAGAGGTGGACATGAAACTACAAGCTGCACTTGGCAGGCAACAGGCCCCGTCTGCACGCAGCGAGAGAAACGGTGCAGTCAATTATGTGCGAAAAGTAAAAAGAGACCCGCCCTGCCCCCGTCACATGGACCACTGGTACTGGTCTTGGGGCTGGGTGACGTCATCCTCACTCCTGGATCTGCTTTCTGCCTTCCCCTGGGCCCTCTCCACCTCCCTCACTCCTACCCATGGACCCCAGGACTCTGGCCAAGGGTGTAGAGAAAGCAGGTTCCCCGTCAAAGCCTCATAGGAGATCCTGCTGTTTCTTCCACCTCCTGACCACTGATGGGGCAAGCTAGCTTCTCCCTCCCAACTGTTGCTCACCTGGACACTGTCCACACACACACACACACACACACACACACACACACACACACACACAGTTTGATTTTTCTTTTTGGTGGTCTTTTTTTTTTTTTTTTGCTATTGTTTTGTTTTGTTTTATTTGAACAGAAAACCCAGAGAGAGAACCTAGAGTGATTCTGTTCACACTTCAAGAGCTTCCTTTGGTGCCCCTTGATACAGCCATCAGCTCTATGGGATTGAGACAGTGAGCCTGATGACCACAGTGGCTTCAGGTGGCTTCTTAGAACACCCAGCGGGGTCAACGGTGACCAAGGAGTATCCCACCACACCTCCCTCCTCGTCACCTTCCCTGGCAAAGAGTCAGCTAGTGTTAGGGTCTGTAAACAAGTCAGGATGGCGCCTGGCATTTTGCCAGAGGGAGTGGTTTGTGAGGAGGCGCCAGCGAGCCATTAAGTGTGGAGATTCCTTATTGGTTGACTGCTGTATCTAGTTTACGTTAATTAAGATAAGCTGTGTGGAATGTATAAATTCTCTGTTGTCCTACAATAAACGGCTCCCACTCCTGCTGTGTCAATGTACACAAGTTGCTCGTCACACCCCCCCCCCCCCCCGTTATTTTGCTGCAGCCGGACTGTGACAAGCTAGAACCTGCTCGCCTACCCCACAGTCACCACATCCCTCAACCCTGTCCTTCCCCAGCTCCTACCTCGACCTCCAAGTGACTGGGAGAATCGTAGCTCTCCCACAGAGCCAAGGACCTGCAGAAGTGCTGTGCTCCCTTACCCAGGAAGGCTAAAATGCACACCAAGCCCCGCAGTGCCATGTTGCTTCGGGTGGAGAGGAAACTTCACCCAGGCGAATGAGAGAGGATGCAGCTTCCTAAAAGGTCAGGAAGGTCTTTCCCCACAGGGTTGTTGATATGAAGAACATGATCCAACAAGCCATCGCCCCTTCTCTCCTTGTGCAGCCCCGCGAGCCCTTTTATATTGAAGGCTGACTCTCCCCCACCAGAGGCTGACCGGCCGAGACTGGCAGACACAACCCCTTTGCCCCTGACTTCTAGGAGGAAACTCAACATGAGACACGAGATGCAGACTTTCAGCATAGTTCACAGCTCTTCTATCTGGTATTCTAATGATAGAACAGAGGTGGGGACATCAGGGATCCTGTAGGTACCAAGGTGCCTCCCAGCCTGTACCCCGAGAGCTCCTTGCTGTCTTAAGTTTCTGTCTTTTAGCAATCTAAGAATTCACTCCCTAAAGAACGGGGGCCAACCTGATGGAACCAGGAGCAGAAGTCCCATCTCTGACACTCAAAGTACTCAGTAAGTGTAAGCCTCCAGGCCGCACTCAGCAGGCAACAGGCCCGTGCAGTCAATTCTGTGCGAAAAGCAGAAAGATCCACCCTGCCCCCCCTCACATGGACCGCTGGTTTTGGACTGGGGGTGGGTGACATCATCCTCACTCCTGGATCTGCTTTCTTCCCTTCCCTGGCTCCTCTACTCATAAATGAATGAATGAGTAGACTGTATGACATGTGAGTGACAGAAGGTGACATGAAGTGACAGGAGGCCGTGATAAGCCACGATAGGATGTCTGTTTGGGTCTGACGACTTTTGCCCTTGGTTTTCTTCCCACTCTTTGGAGCACTCTCAGTTTTTAGCCAACTGCCACCTGCACTACCCCATATGTCCCTTGTTATATGGTCTGCTAGCGGGACTCTGCTTTGTCCTCATGGCTGCAGCTGGACCTGGCTCTACCCACTGTCGGCCTCATCTGGTGAAACCCCTATTGCAAAGGCAGGGTCATTGATGGCCCTTCCAGGGCGGAGGCAAGATCAATGCAACAGTGTCACCAGGGACCATGGCTAAAGAACAGGACATCTGACAGGAAAATTGCAGGAAAGAGATCAAAGAAATGAACAGAAATATGTGTGGGCTCTAGCCACAGACTCCCGAGAGGGCCCCTTGAAGCTTGGGGGTGGAAGAAGGATTTCAAAGCTGACTTTGGAGCCATGGAGATGAGACAAGGGCACCAGGTTCACAGTGAGCCATGTGACTTTGTTTCTGTGGCTGGGTGAGCCATGTGACCTTGGTGTCCATGGTCGGCCTTCTAGGCCGGCGCATCATTAAAAGGGACCAAAGTCAAAATGATCGCCTCTTGGGTCTGACCCATCCCTGTGGTTGGGAGGCTGCCTTACCTAGCATGTAATGGCCCTCTGCTTCTTCCCACCTTCTAAAGTGCACACGTGCACAAACACACACACACATACACGCACAGTCCCTACAGTGTCCCCTGGAGCTATGCAATGTTTGGGTTTCCCGAGTTTATCTTGCTCTGCCCCAAGTAAGCCTCAGGGAAATGCCTCTGCTCTCTTCCCCAGCCTCTTGCCTGTCCCAGATCCTGGGCCCCATGGCAAGGGGCCCAGGGCAGCCCCTCAGGGCCGCTGAACACATCCCCACTCCTGGGCCCCCAGTCAGCCCCACCTGACTGCACACCTGCTCCTGGTGCTTGTCCCCGTCACCAGCCTTCACCAACATCAGCCGCGTTCTCCTTCCTGGCTGAGCCTGCAGGGACACACGCGGCAGGCCGTGGCCTGGCCCAGGCACCTGTGGTCAACACTGGGGAGTCCCCACTGAGACTGCTGGGCGGGGATTCTGTGTAGGAAAACCAAAAGACAAAGAGAAAGTGGCTTTTTATGTGGAGAGCGTGGTCGTTACCTGATGCTGATACAGCCAGATGGACATTAGAACTTCCCCCAGTGACGTGCCCTGCTGGGGCCAGGGGTCATTTTACAAAGGACTACAGGGCTAAAAAGAATCAAGGAAAAATGGTGATCAAAAGTGGCCCACTGTCACGAAAGACTGAGGGCCAACAGGAGAAGCCACTGGATGGATGGCAGCTGTCATTAAGCACTTGGTTGACTCCTCAGATGACCTTTAACCCAGAAGAAGTCAGTTTTGAGATTCTGATTCTACAGATAAAAGTGGGCTGAGAGAAATCAAGCCACCTTCCCTGGATGCCACAGTCAGGAAGTGGCCAACCAGAGCCCTGAAACCCCGACCCCCATGATTTGGAGGCAGGCAGAACAAAAGAAGAAGAAAAGCCTGAGGTCCTATCATCTCCTTCAAGAGCAGATCCCAAACCCTCCCACTAGGCCCGGCCTCTTAGAGTTTCCACACCTCCTACTAACACCAGGCTGGGGACCGCACCTCTACTATCAGAGCCTTGAGGGACCTTTCAGATCCAGATGAGAGCAGATCTTCACATTCTAGTCCCTGGGACCATGACTCCATTATATCACATAGCAAAGGGCACACAGAAGAACCAGAACAAGGCTACTAGTCAGTTGACCTTCAAAAGGACTACCCTGATTTCCTCAGAGAGCCCTTGAGACCAGAGGACCCTTCAATGTGGCAAAGAGAGGCAGAAGAGTTGGAGTCCAGTACTGGGATGAGGAGAGGCTCTGCCAGCCACTGTTGGCTTTGAAGGCAGCAGCAGGAGCCAGGAGGTGCCCAGCTTCGAGGGGGTTGGAGAAAACTATGGACCGATTCTCCTCCTGAGCCTCTAGGAAAGCAGCACGGCCCTGCCTGGATTTTAGCCCAGTGAATCCATTTCAGACTTCTGACCTCAAGGAGGGTCACCTAATAGATCTGGGCTGTCCTAGGCCACTGAGCTCATGGTCACTTGTTACAGCAGCAACAAGAAACTAAGATAACCATCTAAGTCCAAATTCTTGCACTGTTCCTTAAACCACTGTTTGTTTTTCTATTATTGTACAACAAATAACCACAAGTTTAGCATCCTAAAATGCAATGCAAATTTGTTTGCTCCCAGTTTTTTATGTCAAAGGTCTGGACACAGCTTGGTTACATTCTCTGCTTGGGGCCTTATAAGGCGTCAGCCAGATGGTGTCCTTTCTGGAAGCTCTGGGGAAGACCCTACTTCCAAGTTCATTCGCATTGCTAGCTGAACTCAAATTCTTGGGATTGAGGGACTGAGATTCCCCATTTCCTTCCTTGTTGCCCGCCAAAGGCCCCTGAGCTCCTAAAGGCCACTCACAGTCCTTGCGGAGTCCACCTCCATCTCCAATGTCAGCAACAGAGACGTAACATAAGCACAGGGTAGAATCCTCAAACACGGCCCCCCACACACTCAAGGGAGGAAAGTATCCCACAGAGCACTGCCTACCACAGTGACATCAGCATTTCAATGAGCATGAACCACTCCCCTAGTGTCACATATTACACAAACTGTAAGTTCTACTGCCTTTTCTTGAATCCACCTCCCCTCCCCCGCACACACCGTTATGGTTTACACCTGAGCTGTCCCCCAAAAGCTCACGTGTGATACTACAAAACCATTCAGGGGTGAAAGGATTGGGTTATGAGAGCCTTGACCTCCCTCATCAGCGCATCAATCCCTGGGTGAAGTGGGCGCTCACCGCAGGCAGGGGGGGTGTGGCTGGAGGAGGTGGGTCATCACTGGAGGCACACCCTTGGGTATATATTTTACCTGTGGTGAGTGGAACTACCTTCCTCTGCTTCCTGATGCCATGTCCTGAGCCACTGTCTTCCTCTGCACCCTTCCCCCATGATGTGCTGCCTCACCTTGGGGCCAGAGCAATGGGCTGGCCACTTGTGGACTGAGACCTCTGAAACCGTGAGCCCAGAGTGAACTTTTCCTCCTCTAACTGTGCCTGTCAGGTCTTTCGGTCACACAACACACACACACACACACACACACACACACACACACACACACACACACCTTTACAAAAGGCAAGCAAAATACCCTGAGCTCAATACTGGCCTGCCCACCAACTCACCCCCCACACCCCCACAAACCCTCCTCTGCATTCTCTCTCTTCACAGCACTTTGTAAGCACCCAGGTAGGAACTCGTGCCGACGAGAGCTCACTTTTATTGACAGATACTGGGCTAAGCCTTCCCACAAATCAATGAGAAATCCTGGGCACCGAGAGGTTAAGTAGCACAATTGCTCTTGGGTGTGGGTCAGAGCCAAGTTCAAAGGCAGCCCTGTGACTGTGGAGCCAAGCTCTTTACACTCAGTGGAGTTTGAGCATCTAGCCAAAGCCCCTGCCAGGTCAGGAAAGATGCTCTAGAAGGTTCTCTCACTTGTGTATCTGCTTTGACGTCACGGGAGGATGTAAATGTCTTCAATGTGAATATTTTTTTCCTCCACACAGAAACCAACAATTCACAGTGTGTTCTGACAAGTCCTTGGAGGTGGGAGACATGACACTCAGCCATTTAGCCAAATGCAGAAATCAGAGATTCCTCCTCCCCGCGGAGTCCGCCCCCGGAGTTTCCATCAGGAGAAGTGCACTCCTACCCGGCCCCAGCTGTGCATGGCACGCACAGGAATCCTGAGTGGGACAGCAAATCAGAGCAGGCAGTTGCCCAGAGAGTGATGCATGTGCCCTACCCTGTGCAGGAGGTGGGAATGGGAACGCATCAGGGGATGGTGACCAGGTACCTTCTCAGGAAGCTGATCTTTCACGGGACCTTGGCGTACTTGACATTCGTAGCACATGTTTGGAATCTGATGTTGCACTGTGCAGGTACAACTCCGGTGCTGGGGGACTGGTGCCCTATTCACTTCCCACCTGCTGAGGTCTGGGCGGGGGTTGCCTGTGGGCTGCTGTCATGTCCTGCTTTCCTTTTCTTCCTCAGTGTTGGACATAATAGGTGCTCAGAAAAGACTTGTGGTGGGTTGGCATTCTTCCCCCCAGAGCACAGACCCTCCAATGCTGCATGCCTCATTTTTGGCGACTACAATTGTGCCTGTCTAAATACCACCATGAGCTGCTCTGCTGGTTCCCAGAGCCACAGAGCCCACAATTGCCCTCTCCTGTTGGTTATTCTCTGTTCTGGGACAGAAGACACTGTGCTTCCATATTATGTCTGATCATAATGGCAGGGTCTCAAAGAGGGCAGGGGGACTCTTCTAGCAAACCTTAAAAAATCATAGGTGCCCTTACTCCATTATTTCAGATACAACACAATTTTGGAATTTGATAGAATTTTTCACAATTCATAAGAAGTTCTAGATGATTCTAAGCCATTCCTAGCAGCTTCCCCATTTCCCAGCTTATGTGTGAACACAAACACTTTCAGGTCAGTTATTCTAGAATCAGGCCAATGATCATTAACGAAAAAGGCGAGAGTTGACGCTCCTGCTGAGGTCAGAGTGAAAATTAAATTGGGGAATCTGGGTGGCGTCCATCTGCACAAAGCAATTTGAGAGGAGACAGCTGAATTTGCATAGTCTTAAACTACTCTAGGAAACAAGCCTAATTGGTAGCCGGCATTTTGAATTCATTCCATTGTTATTTTTTAAATGGTAACTTTGTTTCTTGGAACTTTTTATAAAAGAAAGCTTAATTTTTTTTAAGGGGAGCATTTCAATTTCCAGAGTCCAGTTAATATACCACACAACTTTTCCAGCCCCCCCATTCCTGATAGTTAATGTCTTTTACTTTTATTGAATATAATTTACTACTTTTCACTTTGTTTTAGCCAGCTTTTTCACCGCTATGACCAAAAGAACTAACAAGAACAATTAGAGAAGGAAAAAATTATTTTGAAGCTCATGGTTTCAGAGGTCTCCGTCCACAGACGGCCAACAGCATTCCTTGGGGCCCAAGGTGAGGCAGGACGTCATGGCAGAACAGCTCTCCTCCACAAGGACAAAGTCTAAACCCTAAAGTGACCAGCAACCCACCTCTGCCATCCACACCCTGCCTGCCTACACTCACCACCCAGTTAATCCCCATCAGAGGATTAATGTGCTGTTTGGGTTGAGGCCCCCCAAATCCAGTCATTTCACCTCTCAACTTCCTGAGCTTTTGAGGGACACCACTTATCCAAGCCATAACACAAATTTGGTTATCTGTTACTTCCTGGAAGTCAAAGGTGCCAGTTGCCTCCCAACATTCTTTATCTCCTTTTCCCCTCAGAATCTATGTGTTAGCAGAGCTGGTTGTGTTATCTGGGATAGAGATGTGATATCTGGGACTCTAGCTGCCATATTAGAGCGTGAGGGAAAGGGTCACATACTAGAGATGTCAGTGTGTTGAACCAAAGAGAATGTGGAGCTCTGTGACTGAAGAAGCCACCACTCTACCTGGTGTGTTTCCTTTTCCTTCAAGAAAAAATACTCTAGCCACTGTTGCATTACTTTTCTGTTACATGCAACCAATCCTAATCTCCACTGATAAAGCTAAGGACTTAAAATATGCCTTCCAGATTGGGTATTCTGGATGCCCAATGTGTTTTTCCTTATCCTTGGCTTATTACCAACTCTAGAGAAAATTAAGTTGTCTTAGCCAGGATGATGCAAGACCAGAGCTGGGGCCTCTTTGATGACTGGTCCTGTGTTTATGCATGCCTCTTGTCCTGAGAGGCTCCAAATGCCAGCCCACGGACATTACCACTCACCTTGACACCAAGCCCCCTAATGCTTCTGCATTAGGTTTCTTAGAAAAGTAAAGCAATCTCAAAGCTGAGTTACCACAGCAGTCATCAGGTAGAACAGAGCTAGGAGGTTCCCGTCCCTCGTCCCACTTCCTTGGAACTGCTGTGCACTGATTGCCCAGGCTAGAGAACCGTGACAATCAATAATTTTTTTTTTCCAGAGGAATAGCTAGCGTATGAGACTCAACAAATTAGCTTGTTTTCTAGCAGAGAGAAATAAGATGTCAATCAAACCCTTGAAACCTAACCTCGAGTTTAGTGCAGATGCCAATATTGAACAATCGAAGTCACAACTGCCAAAGTCACCCTCAGGGGAGACAAAGGCGCAGGTTGGCTGCGCACTGAAGGGCACAGAGCAGAAGAGAGGGCTCTGGCATGTCCTGTCCAGGGAGACCGCCTATCCTACAGGGTACTTTAGAGGGACTCCGAGTCCACCTAAAAAGTCCATCCCACCACTCTAGTGCTGGACACCACAGGCAGCATACTGAGGAGCTGTTCTAAGGAACACGTTATCTCAACAATTCACAGTTTAAATAACCACTACATTTGGCCCACAGTTTTGTGGATCAGGAATCAGAGGAAGTTTCAACTAGAAACCTCTTGCTTGCTATCCTGAGGTGGCTGCAATCAGATACCACCTGGGTGTACTGTCACTCGAGGCTGAATTGGGCTGGGCACTCGGATGGCACATCTGTGGGGCTGGTATTGGATGCCATCTTCCCCTGGGAGCACAATGGGGGCTGTTGACAAAACACCTGCATGTGGCTGCCTCAGCAAGAGGATCTCCGCACAACCTGACTTCTCTGCTGACGGATGGCTTCCCTAGAATGAAAAACCCAAAGGAGAGGTGGAAAGCTGGTGGCCTTTGGTGGTCTGGCCTTGAAGTGGTTCATCCTGCCTCCACCCTTGCCTGGGCTGGGGCAGTCTCCATTGAGCCCACTGGTCTGGACTCCAGGGCAGGGCACTTACACCTTATTCTCAATACAGGGAGTGTGTGACTCTGCCATTTTTTTTTTTTTTGGAGTTCCTCTGCAGATGGGGAACAGGAGACAGTGGATCCCAAGGCAGAGGCGGAAGGGCACGGGCAGCAGTGTCGGCTGGGCTTCTCACCGGGCTCTCTCCTCCCAGCCGCCGGTTCCTTCCTCAGCTCTGCACTGTCTCCACTCCCTCTGGCGCCCGACCAGCTGGACTTTGATGACCTGCCACAGCTCCCCAAGCCCATCTGTCCACATCACTCATCTTCCATGTGTAGCTCGGTGCCAGCCCCGTGGCTCGGGTCCCCGCGGGACTGCTCTCTTTCAGGATACAGTGTGCCTGAGAGCACCTTCAGAGGAGAAAACGAAGAAGATCCAGAACACAGAGGTGGAGCCTCAGGAAGGCTTTTCGAGCCTCAGGAACCAGCCCAAACCTTATTGCTGATAGGTGTCCCCGGTTCACCAGTGACTCTCCGCCACGCAGTGACTCGGGGACCCAGGCTCTTTCTAGCATGTGGTTCAGTTCACATCACATCCAGTTGGCAGAAAAGGAGAGAGAATACTAGAGAAGGCTCTTCTGTTTCTTAAGGGTTTATAAGTCACCCCTGGTTGGTGAGAACTCCTCACCTGGCCAAATCCAGGCCTCCAGGCTGGGCCATCTTGTCATTCCTGGGAAATCACTTCCCACCATAGCTCTGACCGCTAGTGAGAAACCTGAAACTCCAAATTTCCCTCCAACCTGTCGTGTCTATCTGCAAAACTGCCTTGTAAATATCATATCCCAATGAAATAAAAGTCCAGGAAACATTAACTTCAAGACAAACTCGACTGTGGGGAAGGAGTCACAGAAGTCACATTTTTGGTGCCTCCAGGGTGAATGGAGGAACACTGGGGGAATTGATGAGCCCTGGTTCAGTGGTAGCTATGTGACTGTCCCTCAAGCCTGGCATCAATGGAGCCATCATCTCCACTGCTGCTCCCCCAACAGAGTTTTCAAATGCCAGCCACAGAGATGGACTTGGGTCTTGAAGTCTGGGTGGACTCTCCATTCACCCACAAATGCCATTTTCCAGTCCCTGTGCCCTCAGACTTGCCCTGTTGGACAGCATCTGCACTCTAGCACTTTGGAGAGCTTAGGTCTAGAAATCAAGACAGAAGGGACCTTAAGGAATGTCCAAGGAAGGCATATTTTACTAGGGTACAATCCTTTCAGGCTGCCTGCCATCATCCAGTACAGCCACTTTTAGGAAATTTAGCTCCCTCTTCCTGCTTCAAAAGGGCACTTTCAGAGGACAATAGGCAATTTCTGGGTCATAAAGGATCTTTAAGATCATCTATCCCAATTATTTTATCTGATAGGTGAAAAAAGCTGAGACTGAGGGTGTGGATGATTTTCTTGAGGTCACACAGTCACAAAGTGGCTGAACCATATGATGAGCAAATATTGGAGGTGACCCGCATGGTGTCATGGCCATCTCCCCGGGGCTGCCCAGGTTTCTCCCGGTCCTACCTCATATCCCCTCTTCTCACATAGGCTGGCAGCCCGGACCATTTCAGCCCTATCACAGTGTCACTCTGCAGTGTGCCACATCTCCTGTCAAAAGGACTGTGAGACTTTAGTCCAACTCACACACCGCCCTCCTGTTGACTTCCTTGGTAAGGGGAGGACAAAGGAGTCAAGCAGGCTGCACTCTGTCCCTTACTGAGGTTATCTGGGAGGGTCAAATTCAAAGACCTTGCCTGCTGATGGCGGAAGGTTCCATGGTTTGGCTGTGCACACCCAGCACCTTTAGCATCCGAGCTGGCGTGGGCAGATGTAACCACGGTCATCGGCGCCCAGAGGACCCTCGTGTGTTCCAACCATTTTCCAGATTAGCCCAAAATTGGAGACCTACTCATGGGGCCACTGCTGAACTAACGAGTCACCCGGAGGAACCCCCGCCAGTTTCATTATGACCACATTTGTGAAGCTCAGAGAGAGGCCAGTGGGGAGGAAAACCAGCAGCTGTTTTTCAAGAAATTAATTTCTATCCCTGCAGTGATCAGTCCTGGTTAAGTGAGAGAATCAAATTATCTAAGTTACTTCTGCTGGGAAGGTTGGCTGCTCTGAATCCTGATGAAAAATAGCACAATGGTGGTATTTAATTTAAAGCCTCCGTCTGCTCTCCTTACGATTCCTAACGATTGTGCTCTGCATTTACATGGTAACCAAGGATCTCAAAGAACTCTGAAGGCACCAGGGATTTCTCCCTGGGGCCCTGCAGAGAAGCAGTACTGGCCCGTCTTGCTCCATGGGGACCGCAAAAAGGGAAGACTGAGCCCAACAACCCAGATTCCCAACTGGCTTTCCAGCCCAAATCAACAACCCTCTCTAGTTACGTAAGACTTGGCACCAATTCTGGACAGATTAATATATTACACAAACGGACATGACATCAAGAGCATGAAGAGATAAGGAGCTACGGCTTGCAAATGTAAATCAATAAGGACCAAGGGCTTCCAGCTGCTCCTTCCTGGGAAAAAGCTTCTATGGCTTCCAGCAGCTTGCTCCGCATATGGCAGCCCTCTGCGAGGTACCTCAGTGTGGATCTGATAGGTCCGCACGTCAGAAGGACAGAAGGAGACACGTAAAAATATCAACAAGCACACGCCCCACGCTGCGGGTTCTTCACGCACCTTTGCGTCCCTTGCATCCCTATAAAATGGACTTGCTATTCTCTCACCCTCTGGGCGAGATGCATTGCTCACCTGTCCCACTGCACTAAACCTGGGTGGCACGGGCCCTGCAGAGACGGCCACTTCACTCCACTCAGTTATGTCGTCACCATGGGCCCCACTGCTGGCCATCTCAGCCCTTCTCCTTTGTTTTGAGCCAAGAAAATAATTGGTAATGATATTCATGCCTTGTCCAATACCTACTGGGTAGCTGGCAATTTTTCAGGGGTTCTTAGGCACTGGCCATAATCCTGACCCTATAGGCCAAATGTAGCATGCAGGAATAATGGAGGCTTAAAATTGCCCGAGGTCAGAGTTTAGTAAAGGGTAGGGCCATAGTAAAGGGTAGGGCCATTCGGCTCTTCCCCAGTCCACAGCCCACCTCCTCGTCCCCAGAATACCAGGACATGACTGGAAAAGCAGCTGGCAGTCACAGACCCAGCCAGCCATTCTCCAGTGCCCGTGCTCCTGTACCCGGACTCTCCCTGCCTGATGTTGGTGGCTCTGCAGAAGCCCTGCCCAGGCAATGATAGACTTTGCAACTGATGATATGGCTACATTAACAGGAGCAAAATATCCAGAGTAAGGGAGAAGCCAGTTCCTTGGGAGGCCCACTCTTTGGAACATGCTTAAAAGATGGAACCTAACTAAGCCCAGTGATCCAGTGGAAGGGACCAGCCTCACCAAGCTGGAACCAACTGTCATGGAGGGCAAGGCCCGAACCGAGTTGTAAGAGAGAATCAGGCAGGCCTGGAATGTCTGTCTCCAACTATTTGACAGGAGCCAGGAGAGAAAGCAGCCCAGTTCTGTGTGTGCCAAGGGATGGAGCTAAGTTGGAAATGACAGGCAGGCTGGTTCAAACCCCTCCAAGCAACCTCAGGATCAACTGCTACTAATGGGACAGGACACACCCATCCTCCTAGCTCTGCTGCAAAAATCAGAGAAGGTATGCCAAGGCTTAGCCTGGTGCCTGAAAAACCATCATCACTCAGGTCATTGCAAGGCAGTATTCTTGGCCCTCAGTGGGGAGAAGGGGGCAATGGTAGAAAAGAGAATTTGTTCTCAGGACTAATTTCAGGACAAGGGTCTTAAAACATAAAAACAAGGCCATCAGATGGCGTAGCTGGGAGGTGATACATTTGGTTCTCCTTCTGCCTGCTCTGCCATCGGCTGGAGAAATGCCTCCAATTTCCTCCGCAGGCCTGCATTACTAGTAAAGAAAGTCCAGGCCTCTCGCCCTTTAAGTAAGCGCACACTCCTCAGGATGGAGAACCTGGGTCAGGAATCGCTCCACTCTCACCTGGAGCCTAAGCTGTCTGCTCTACCGTCTGCCTAACAGGGACCAGGAGGGATGGGGCAGCCTGGGTGGTGGGGACCCCTACAACCCAGGACCCCACTCAGCCCAGAGGCACACCCCCAGTCAGCTTTCAGGTCCCCACTTTCTGGGGTACTTGTTTCTTCTCACCCTAAAAATAAAAGCAATGGAGAAAAGCAGGCAACAGATGTCCCAGGCCCCCAAACAGCATTGCCCTGGCACTCGGCCTGTGTCCCTGCAGGAAGGACGCTGCAGTGACCAGGTGGTGTCTGCTGCTGTGGGCACCAGTGCCAGGGGCCTCCTGTCTGTGGGACAGACTCAGCCATCCACTAGAATCAAAGCCGCTGTGGGGGACTGCCCTTGGCCACAGAGAGACTCCCGCAGAGGGCTGCCAGGGCCACCAGCTTCTACCCCTCAGCTAGGCTGGGAGAAAGAGGGAATGGGCAGCGAGACAGGTGCTGACCAGTGGTCAGCCTGAGGAGAAGCCTGTGTGCCTACATGTCCCCCCAACCACACAGCTCTCTCGCGGTTCCCCCCCACAAATGGACTGTTCTGCTGGCTCTGGACGGAGCACCTTGATCCTCTCTCAGCCTGACCACCCAGAGGGCTGCTGCTCTTCCCGTGGACTCAAATACCCGGATCTTTCCTTCATAAGACTTTCTTGGATCCCCAAGCAGGAGCGATCATTTCTTCATCTGCAATTCTATGACATTCTGTCCCTATTATATCTGATGGCACCAAGAAAAACATGCTGGGAATGATGATCAACGTGTCTGTCTCTTCCATCAGACCCATATTTCCTTGAGGCCAGAGGCACAGATAAGCTCTGTCTATATCTTTGCTTTTAAGTACCATGACTCGATGTGAATATTTGATTCCTTTCATTTCCCCTCCCCCCCGTCCCTGCGCCCACAAGAATATAAACTATATGGAGATGGGGAGCCGCATGAGGTTCTCTGCTTATCCCCAAAACTGAGATAGGACCTGGCACGGGGTACGGAAGGATGGATGGATAAAGGAAGCATCATCCAAATGGGAACAAAAAATGAAAGAGGAAAATCTCGCCACTGACATAAGATGAAGGTCACACCCACTCCCAGGGAGAAAGTGGCACCTGAAGCGAGGCTGTAAGGGCAGGTGGGATTCTGGCAGCCAGAGAAGGAGCAGCAGCAGGAGCCCCAAACAGGGAAGCTGCAGTGGAGGCTGTGCAGAGCAGCGAGGAGCCTCGACAGCTGGAATAGGACACAGGGGAGGCCGTGGGTGGGATGAAAGGAGAGTGCAGGCCCCGGGTCACGCGTCAAGTAAGTTGCAATGTATCAACACCCATGGGAGGCGCTCAGGGCTCTCTGGCTTTGTCTGTGCAGCTGCAGGACAGCTGTAGGTGACACATTCCCAGCTCTCAGCACCTGCCATGCCACCAGCTGGGACACAGAGACAAAGCATGGAAGCTCCCAAGGCAGAGGTGACAAAATGAAGGCTGGGTCATGGGTGCTGCAGCCAGTTGTGGGAGGGAGGGTAAGGACAGGGAAAAGACCCTTTAGGGCTCAGGGCGCAGGACGAGGGCGTAAGGCAGTTGTCCTGGTCCTGGCCTATGTGAGAACTGGTAGCCCAGTGATTAAAGGGGACATCGAGAAGACAGTGGCAGAGGTGGTGGACCAAGTGGGTCTCAGAAGACCTTCACTTCCTTGGCAGCTTATCAAACCCTGACCTATCTGCTTCTCTAAATCATAACCCACACATAGAGTCCAAGGAAAGTCACGTTTGGGACCCAAACGTATTCAAATTGGAGCCATTGCAGGAAAACTTTGCCCCATGTCTTTTACCAGTAGGCTTCATAATTAGCATCAACTTTCTGGAACATTCTCTCATTCCCTCTGGACTGTGCTAACATCTGAAATCTTGTCCTTCATCATTCATCCCCCATGCCAGGCTGTCCATTCTCATTCAACATGGTATCAGTCTGTTTTCTGTTACTGTAATGAAATTCCTAAGTTGGGTAACTTATAAAGAAGAGGTTTACTTAGCTCAACTTGGGAGGTTCAAGTGCATGACTCTGGCATAGGTTTGGTTCTGGTAAAGACATTATGGCAGATGGTCATGGTGAGAACATGATCAGGAGAAAGTGATGACAGCAAGACAAGAAGCCAGGGCACGGGAAGGGCAGGAACAATCTCCCATTAGGCTCCACCTCTTGGAGGCCCCACCACCTCTTAACATCACCACACTGAGGACCAAGCTTTCAAGATCTACACCCTTAGGGGACACTAAAAGTGCATCCACGTAGTACTTAAAACAGTATCAGTACCACCAGGATTGTTTACTTTTTGGTTCAAACCAGTATCACTTAAATTCTCTTTCTAGTTTGGGTGGCATCTGCTCACTGTTCCTGTCCTGGTTAGGGAAGGGCACCAAGGAAACGTGATCTTTCCAAACTGGAGACACCCAAGGTCACCTACCTATGCCCTTCTGCCTACAGGTCCCTCCTATGTACCATTTGACACTGTGGCCTCCTCCTAGAGACTGAGCAACTTCACCAAAGGAGGAGGTTTGGGCTGCTAGCTGCTCTTTTTAAGTGAAGAGGTAGATAAGTAACGTCTAGTCTCGCCTTGCCTCCGGCCCCGCCTTCTTCCTTTCTCCCTGTCTATTCTACAAGAACTGAGCACACCTGCCCATCCTCCCCGTGCATGAGCAGCTGAGGGTGCAGCTACATGAGAGCTCTCTCTGCTGCCTGACGGGCCGGTGTACAACACCTCCACCAGCTCCATGCTACCAGAGAAACAAAGGTGAGGCCGTGGGCCACCCTGATCACCCAGTGCTAACTGGGCCACCTCAGGCTGTGGCGTGGCCTTTTCCCTGAAATGAAAGGACAGGAGCCCTTGCACCTGCCCCACTCCACGTCCCCATCCACTGTTCTCAGGGCTTCCTGCTTGAGGCAGCAGCCTGCACCAAGGCCCCAGGCAGGCAGGTACCTGAAGAAGCTGCCGCTGAGTGGCGCCTTCCACATCCCTTCCAGTCCAGGCACAGTTCTTGCCCTGGGTCCTGACCTTGGCTTTAAGGTCCCGAGGCTCCTCGGTCTCAGGGTGAGCATGTCTCTCTACATACATGTACATCAGGTGGGGCTCATTAGCTTTGCGAAGAAGCCCAATGCCTTTTTAGTTTTTAGATGATAAAACCACTGGCCTCAAGGAAAAGCATCTAATTTATCAAGAGTTTCTTTGATTCCTTGAAAGCCCTTGGGAAAGGCACGCTAACAGAAAAGAAGTAAAAGCAGACCATAGATGGAGACGGGGTCTAGAGAACAGAGCTGACATGAAGGGAGGGGCTGAGGAGCAAGACGCCGGCCATCTGTCCAGCCGGAGCAGCTGCCTTCCAGGAGTTAGTTCACTCCATTCCTATCTTGCCAGGATTGTTAACCTTTTGGTTCAAATTCTAATCATTTTTAAAATTTCTATGTTTTTATTTTTAATTGATCAATTGTGTGTGTGCACACGCTAGGATCTGACCCAGGGCCTCCTGGGTACTAGCCAGGTGCTCTACCAATGAGCTACAGCCCCAACCTAACCCTTTTTAAAAACCTTTAATTTCTTGCCTGGGCTACTATAATACCTCTCATTGGTGTACCTGCATTCACCTTTTTAAGTTTTTATTTAAATTTTAAACAGAAAAATTGAGACAGTCATGGTGAGACACACCTGTAATCTCAGCAAGTCGGGAGGCTGAGGCAGGAGGATTGCAAGTTCATAGACAGCCTCAGCAGCTTCACAAAGACCTGATCAACTTAATGAGACCCTGTCTCTACATAAAAAATACAAAGGGCTGCGGATGCGACTCAGTAGTTAAGTGCCCCTGGGTTCAATCTCTGGTACACCTCCCAAAAAAAATTTTTTTAAATAAATGAAACCATAGAAAAGTTGAAAGAGCTGCCCAGGGACCAGCCATGTAATTGCCACCTGAAGCTGACAGTGAACCTTATCCCACCCCTGCTCTCCCCCTTCTCCATCCACCATGAACGATTTTTGGTTACATTGCTGGTACGGGACCCACTTCCCTCTGGCCCCCTTCCAATTTATCCCCCACATAAAAGTCATTGATGTTTGGACACAGACTGGATCACATTTCCCAGCCTGCACCGCTCCTGCGCCTGAAGGTGTGACCACAGAA
This sequence comes from Ictidomys tridecemlineatus, assembly GCF_052094955.1. Classification (NCBI taxonomy): domain Eukaryota; kingdom Metazoa; phylum Chordata; class Mammalia; order Rodentia; family Sciuridae; genus Ictidomys; species Ictidomys tridecemlineatus. The sequence continues at coordinate 119,772,473 of NC_135486.1, forward strand.
GCCTTTGCCGGGCTCACGCTGAGTCCACTCCTGAAACCGTGATAGGGATGATTGCATTAAATTGAGCGAATAAAGTTTCAGAGACAAGCATCTGTGAAGGGTATTGTTATGCTGTATTAAACCAAAGTGCGTCAAATTGGTTAAAAAGAAAGCTAAGTACACAATGCACACTAATATGACATAAGCCACAGATAAAAAGTCTTTTCAATTAAAACTTCCCTGATTAACAGTTAACGTCTGGGCTTTCATCAGAGTTCCCGCGTTGCCTTACAGACTAAGCACACAAATCCTCGCCTGGCAACTAGAATTCCAGATGTTTCAGATTCAACCAGGAAAAACAAATAAATAAAACCCTCCTCTCTCTGGCCATTGCTTTTAGTATAAATTGAGCCCAGCTTAGTCATCCTACCAAGCAGCTCTGCATTCAGGCAAAACAAACCTGTGACTCCAACACTGGGTTCAGATTAGGGCAGTAAGGACTGAGGCCCCAGAGGTCTCAGCATGAGGGTCAGGAATTCACATCTGGGTGATGCTTCGTCAGTGTGTGCAGAGGTTCAGGATGTGACACAGTGTAAGTTCCAGCTGAGGTATAGTAACAAGCGAGGGGACCACGCAGGACTTTCTGGAGTATCACTTTATGGCTGTTAAGTTCAGGTGACCCACGGCAGCGCCTGGCCAATGACACACTGCATGTCCAACGCCCCTGAGCACCGCAGAGGGGCTGAGAGTGCAGCAGGCTCGTGATGTGGTAGCTGTGGCCTCAAGAGGTGCCACGCGCTGCTGGTGTGGACGCCCTGCTGCTCTGCCGGCCGGGGAAGAGCAGCACACAAGTGGTCTGCCCATCCGTGGTACTTACCACAAGTGTGAGCAGTGGGTGGTGTCGCGGATCTGTGTACTCACTAGAGTTGGCACTTGTCATTGTCTTAGCGCATGCTCTGACACGTTGACAGAAGACGTCCGAGCAATGGCAGGGCTATGTTGACAGCCGCTTTGCACTGCATCTCTTGGTTGATGAGGGGCCACACGGAGTGGTCCACTTCACTGTCGGGGTTGTGCAAGTGATGATGTCCCTGAGGATCCATCCCAGGAGGCATGTCCACCCTTAGGTGGGGAGCGACTGGCTGCTGGTGTTGAGAGAGCTTGGAGAGCCCTCCCACACTGCTCCTGTTCCCAAGGGCCTGGCTGTCCAGTGCCAGCCTGTGCAGTCCATGATGGCTCTCAGCCAAGCCACACAGATGAAGGACAGGCAGCTTGTGCTCAGCCATCGTGGGGGAGGTGGACAGCAGATGGCCTTGACGGGGCTGTCCGGGGATGGCTCCCGGCGGCTCCAGGTGGGCAGCCACGGCCCTGACCTGCTGTGGGCAGGAGTGTCTGGATGCTCACCAGCCTGCAGGCCTCGAAGCTACAGCCTCACAGCACGGGGCCAACCTGCATCCAGGTGCTCTGGGCAGGTAAGTCCTGGAACTCAATGGAAGGCTGGTCATTTCCTTTCCCATTGACAGAACTCCAGCTCCAAGGAACAAATTAAAGTCCAAGCTAAAGATCCTGTTCCTTGTCACTATTATGTGATTTCTACTGGCTCCTCCACTGTGGTGAGGGGCCCTGAGACCTGCTCTGTCTCTTGAAGCAAAAGGGATGTGCTGGAGGCTCCAGGGAGGATGGTCTTCCATAGCAACAGGAGAACCTGGATTCCCCACTTGGGAGCAGCCAGTGGGGACCTGGAGCACAGAGCAGCAGGTCCAACACCTGCAGGACTGGACGAATGACAAGTGGCTACGCTGAGGGTGGCAGAGCAAACAGAGGGGAAGAGTCACGGCTTTCATGGCACTATCCTGACCCTGTGCCCACTATGTGCTGCAACACAGCTAAATCTTCATGCAGTTGAGTCTGTGCCTCAGGTTTCCTGCTACTTGCAGCCCAAAGCATCTCTATGTGGTGGAAAGAGCTGAGATTTAGCGCATGGTAGTGCAACCCTAACTTAGCATTTTGCAATGGACTCTTCTAGTGCTCACTTGTATCTGGTTCCCCTCTCCTCCCTGCATGTGGGGAGATTTCTCTTCTCTGACCACTGGAGCTATGTGGTGCCATATGACTATACACCCCAGGGAGCATGGGTGAGGGACATCTGTCACTCAGCCCAAGCTGAGTCAAAATGAATTAGTGTCTGTCCTTGTTTTAATTTGCTCATCTCTATATCCAAGTATGGTCACATCCTGAGTACTGGGGCTTAGGTTTACAGCATCAAACCATAGCATCTGTTGTGCTTCGTTTTGCTTTCTCTCTTAGATCAACCATTCTCTTCCTTTAGACTTGGAATGTGTGAGAATGCACTGTTGGGAGCTAAGGCAGCCATCTCGCCACCATGAAGAAGGACAAAATTCACCAACATGCCAAGAGAGCCACTTAAAACACTTTGGAACCGCCTTCCTTCGAACTTGGTGTTAAGTAAGTATTAAATGTTCTTACAGGTTAAGCTGCTACTAAATGAAGTTTTCGCTACTTGCAGCCAAGTTTGTATGAGTTCAGCATATGAACTCATAAGCAGATTAAAATCGGAAGTCCTGAAATAGAGCCCCAAATCTGCCTGCAGCTTTGCAGATAATAATAGTTCTGCCTTGACTACAGAACAGTCTCAACACTTCGTAAGCAAAACTGACACTCCTGGCCTTTTATGAACTTATGGTGAAGACAGAGAACCAAATGAAATAACAGGCAGCCCTGTGAAAACCCAGGAACGTGGTGTTCCTTTATCCACACATTTCCTGATTAAATACCAAATGCCCCCATTTGTCAGCATCGTGTTAGGTCTAGAATGGGGGACAGAAAAATGGACACGGTCTCTGCCGTCTTGGAGCTTCTGGTCCAATGGGAGAGATCAACACTCATCAAATAAGCTTGCAAGTAATTGACAGGCTGGAAAGGGAAAACTCAATTTGATCTGGTTACTTGAGCACGGCAGCAGCTGGAGAAGAGCATGGAATGGGTCTCCCGTGGAGACCTTAGTAGGGCTGTGAAGTTTAGCCTCAGGGCTTCTCTCAAGATGGCTGGGGCTGTGGCTCAGTAGTAGAGCACTTGCCTAGCATGTGTGAGGCTCTGGGTTCAATTCTCAGCACCACATAAAAAAATAAGCAAATAAAATAAAGGTATTGTGTCCATCTATTAGTAATAAAAACAACAACAAAAAAAACACATTCTCATTATGATTCAGTTTTCATGCAACTGGCCATCCCAATGGGTGAGAGATAAGGGGAACATTGTTAAACATTTCAGGAAAGGGGGCATCAAGGCAGAAATGTTCCCAAGAAACCAAGCCCCCCTGAACAGCCCCTTTATGATTTGCACAAACCTAAAGATCGGGATATCAGGAACAGGACAAAAAGGAATTCCACGGCAAAAATTCCAGCTCCACAGAACATCTCATTCGGGGGGTGGAATGAGATGAACCTGGAAGTGATTTTTTTTATATGGTTGAAATGTAGAATCACACACTGAAAAAGAATTTATATTTCATTTTCCTGCAACTTACCTATCCATCAAAACACTTCTGTACCACAGGACGTTTACGGCAAGAAGACACTGACGGGGCCACAGTCTGATGAGCGGTGGCACAGTAGCAAGACACAGACCGTTTGTGCCCAGCTACTCTGGGAAGCAGTACCCACCCCGGCTGGGTCTTGAAAAGAAACGTAAAGGCTGCGTCCATTTATTAAGGAAGGTTGAAAACTTGGATCAATCAGTTTATTCCACAAAAACCTAAAAGGTTGAAAATGATCAGAGATTGATTCTAAATACTTAATGCCCACTACAACCATGAACAGAAATACTTTGCAAGGTATATTTTGAAAATTGCCAGTGAATTGGTCCAAATTATTGAAGGAATTTAAAAATGTGTTTCATGATATTCTCCACCTGTCTCTAAAACCGAGCCCTGTTAGGATGTCTGTGAAGAAGAAATGCAAACAACATGGCTTAGCCCCCCGCTTCTCTCCATAGATAGATAGATAGATAGATAGATAGATAGATGGATGGATGGATATGGGGTTTGTGTTACAAGTGGGTTTGGGACATTTTGATACAATAGAATTTTTAAGAGTCTTTGAGGGTTACAATGTGTCAAATTTGCATGTGCCTCATTTACCTAGTTAATTATGTCTAATGTATCAACACCCACATTTATGATTTAGAGTCCATGAGTGTCACTCCCCTGTCTCTTGTCTAAAAGTCTCTCTTCTCCCTTCTTATCCCTCCAGTGGCTGCAGATCAGGAGACTGCTGCACTGTTCTGCACTTTGGGCTAAAACTTGAGCATGTTCTGGCTCTGACCATGAGAGTTACTCAGGCACCTGAGTTAACTTCTCTAGATCTCAGTTTCCACGTGTGAAATAGCAATTATACCAGGTGCCTTGATTAAATGACAAAAATATCATGAAATAGACAAAACACAGCTCCTGGTCCTCAATGAACCTCAATAAATTTGATGACTCCATCCTCTGTCTCCTGCCTGTCTCTGGCCTCAAAACTTCAGCCGACATCTGGGAAAGGTAAAGCCCAGCCTTCATTTTTTGTTTAACAAATGTTTTATTGACATATAACCTAGTGCACAAATCCTTCATTACTGAATGGGCATTTGGAAAGAAAAAGTGCCCATGAAGCAAAGGGTTATCAAGAAACGAACACCCCAGGCCCCAGAATGCACCTGCCGAGGGTGCCTCCTCAATAGTGACAGGGACTATTGACTTCTAGAGCCCTAAAGTCTATGGGATTCACCTCCAAACCTTGGGCAGCATCTGCTCCTTCACATCTGGCCTCTGTCATTTACTGATATTTCATGTCTAGCAATCTTCTCACTCCTGATGTTGGTAAGTTGGGGTATCCCTCTTTGATTCTTGAGCAATAGGGGACTTCATAGCATGGGATTCACCTATTTTTTCCTGTTATTTCTAGAATTGTCTTTTGGATGTCCTTATCTTCTCTATTGCCTGTTATTTGTTGACATCTGTCCTTATCTTTATTATTTCCATCCTTCTGCTTTTGTGGCTTTAGCTTTCTGGTTTTCTAGGTGTAGACTTAAATAACTCATTTTCTATCTCTCCTTTTTTCTAAGTTATGCACGGGAACCTGTCATTTCCCTCTACACATGGCTGTAGCTGCATCCCACAATTCTGTGATATCTCACATTCCTTATTCTTTTATCCAAAATATTTTTCCAACCAAGCAGTTGTAAAGTAGAATGATAATACTTTCCATGAAGTGATATGAGGTAATTTTCAGGATATATTGCCAAGCTAAAAAAGAAAAATGTAGAAGAGAATATATAAAGCTACTTTTGATGTTAGAAGGAAGAACAATCATAATCACATAGATGTGTTTTTTACTTTTGGAAAAGAAATAATTCAGAAGAATAAACCAGAAGCTAATGAAATTGCCTGTGTACAGAAGATGGATTAGTGGGCTGTGAAAATGAAAAGGAAGGAGGTAATACTTCTTAAACATATGAATTCTTCAAAGATTTTACCTTTGGAAACATGGCAGTGTCATATACATATTTAAAATAAGATGAATCCAACAAAAGTGAAAAGAATAAAAATCCTTAAACTGAAGAGCAAAAAGATGAAGAAAGAAACAAAGAAAAGACTAGTGGGTATTAGTCCACATGAGCTACTATAACAAAATGTCACAAACTAGGTGGCTTGAACAACAGAAATATATTGCTTACAGTTCTGGAGGCCAGGAAGTCCAAGCTCAAAACGCTAACCATGTAGGTTTCATTCTGAGGCCGCCTAGTTGGCTTGCAGGCTGTGTCACCTCACCGTATGCTCATATGATCCCTTTTTTGTGCACAAGTGGACAGCGAGTGAGCTCTGGGTTGTCATTCTTATATAGACACTTATCCTAGTGTGTCAAGGCATTGTTTTGTGACTGCATTTAACCCTAATCACTCCCTAAAGGCACTATCTTCAACAGCCACATTGTTGAGGGTTTCAAATAAAGATTTTAGAGAGACCCAATTCAGCCCACAGCAAATATAACAACTTTTGAAACAACACTGAGCTCTAAAAGTTCAGTCTAACAAAATAAGAACTACAAAGAAGTCTTAAACTCTGCTTAGTAGATTTATAGTGGTTATGGGTTTAGGTATAGCAGTTCTGAAATTATTTTTTATGCCTGTTAGAATTAAATCATTGTTTAAATAGCCAGGTGTTATTAGCAATTGGAATTTTTACTTCTAGAGAAGTAATGATTATATACAAGTATAGACTACAGAATAGCAAAGCTTGGATGGGTTAGAAGTGAAGGTATAAGTACGAATGCATCAAGGGGCCCAGAGACTGTAACACTGTGGGTGTGATCAGCTCACATAGCTTCCAAACCATGATATCTAACTACCTTTCCCCAGGAGAAGGAATTGGGGCTTTCTGAAGAAATGGAGTCCTAGAGCACAATGTAAGACGTTCCTAGAACACTTGGTGTGTGTGTGTGTGTGTGTGTGTGTGTGTGTGTGTGTGAGAGAGAGAGAGAGAGAGAGAGAGAGAGAGAGAGAGAGAGAGAGAGAGAGAGAGAGATGTGTACACACAGAGAAAGTAATTAAGTGCTCCTACCCCTAAAATGATGGAGCATGTGAAAAGACACAGGAGGTAACAATGGGAATAACAGTTTATAGCACCATGAGTAAAAGGGAACCCACGAATCTATAATGAGACTAAACATTAGTGGTAGATGAACAACTGGGTGAATCAAGGGAAGAAATGAAAATGTTTCTTAACAGTCAAAAGCCAACTAATCAATGCACAAAGGATGATAGAAAAAATCACCATTTTGCAACTATCAGTGTAATAACTGATTCAGGCAAAAATCATAGATGAATTCTAAACACACTGGTAAACATGTTCTAAGGAACAAGGCACTTCCATAGTCTCACAGTATCTCCCGGCAGACGACTTGTTGACTACGAAAGGAAAGGGGCACTTGCTCTATAGTGGAGAGCATGGAGGACACCACCCTAATTTAGCCACAGAAGTTACGTGATCAGTGACAGACAGACTGCACGATCAGCTTCCTGGTGTGAGACTGAAAAGCACCATCAGTGGTGTGCAGTTTCCCCACCAGAAAGGCATGAGCAGACACGTGGGTCACTCAGGCAAGAAAGTCCCCACCACGTGACCAGCCATGTGCTTCAAAATGATCATGTGACAAAGACCAAGAAAAATTTAAAAAATCATTCCCTACTATGGAAACTACAAAGAAGGAGAATTACATGGAGCCCATGCTCCCTAACTGATCCTTGCTTCAGGAAAAAAAAAAGTTGCTATAAAGAAAAACATGGGCACAATGAAAGAATCTGAATCTGAACGATGCATTCCATAATTTTTTTTTCTGAATTTTGCATTAATTATGCAAAACGATGACCTTATTATTCTTAAGGGATGTAGAATAATCATCCCCAAATAATCAACCCCAAGTAATCCAGGATTCACCCCTTAAGAATAATAAGGTCATTATCGTGCATAATCATTATAAAATTCAGAAAACATTATTACCATCCAAATTGACTCATAAAATGGACCATCGAATGTAGCAAAACCTTAACAACTGGTTAATCCAGGTGAAGAGCATCTGAGAGTATATTGCTTGATCTTGTAACTTCCATCTGGGTTTATGTTTTTCCAAAATTAAAAAAAAAATGCCTTCTAATTCTTGTTTGTATTTATTACTGGATTCCTGGGTTATATTGTTAACTTTCCACACATGAAATTGATCTACCTTTTTGTTACTGATTTCTAGTTACAAATTGGAAAATGCCTTAAAGCTAAAAGTCTCAGGAAATAGGTGGCTTACCTGGGTGTGTCTTCATTCCTTCCGGGGCCTAGGCCTTGGGGTCACGGCTTCCCTGTCTCTCTCCCAGCCTGCAAACAGCTGTGGGGTGTTTCCACCACTATAGCAGTGCCTGAGATGATGGGCTTCTGTCTCCTTGGGGAATTCTCTCCCCTCTATGACCAGGGGACCCTGATCCTTTTGCCATGAGGCATCTGATGGGGATTCCAGGTGACAACAGCAGGGAATGTGTGGCAGAGAAACAGTTCTCATTTGATGGCTGGGAAGCACAGCGAGAGGGACAAGGGAGCCAGTCCCTCAGTCCCCTCCGTGAGTACCTAAAGACCTCCCACTAGGCTCCACCTCTTAAAGGGCCCACTACCTCCCAACAGTGCCGCTGTGGGGACCATACCTTTAATGCTGGACCTTTTAGAGACATTTAAGATCCTAACTATAGCAAGAGGCTTTGGAGTGGAAGTTTGGGGATGTTGTATCACTTGTTGTAGTTGATCTCAGCTGGGGGTGCTCTACTATAAGCTCTTCCATCGTGGCAGGAATGAAAGTTTGGACAGTCCACACAATTCAGCCCCATGTTCCCAGGAGACTAACCAGCAGATAGCAACTCCCCAGGGAAAAGGAATTGTCACCCAGAATGTAACCCTAAGGACCCTTTGAGGGAAAAACGACTTCTCCAGTTTCTCCCAAGGTCCCCATGAGACAGCAAATCTTTCTGAGAGCCTATGACGTGCTAAGTGTGGGAATAAAGAAAAGAAAGACGGCAGCCTGGCCTGCCACCCCGAGAGCCAGGGTGCCCTGCTGCACACAGGGTCTTTCTCCTTGGGGAAAAACCAGTAGCCCCCTGTAGGCTAGGATGTGGGCAGGAAGGCCCCTGCCATCAGGAATGACCCAGTACGGGACAGGAGCTTGACTCATCAGCCTGTCCTCACTGTGTGGGCTTCTTCCAATAAAGAACTCATCTCTTTCCAGCAAAGTGCTGCTGCCCTCGTCCACCCCTCTGTCCTGGAGGAAAGGAGGTCGATGTTCTTTCATTCTGTAGCAAAGAATGCAGCACTGGAAACAGCCCAAACATCCGGCGACAGAGGATCGGCTCAGAAAATAAGATAGAGCCGTACAATAAATTATCATTCACTTATTTTAAATGATAATGGGGAATAATATTTAATGACATGATAAGCCATCCGTGATATACTGCCAAAGGAAATAAGCCCACTTACAAATAAATGAAGTATGACTGCATTTTTAAAAGGCTGTATATGCATAGAAAAAGGTTCTGAATAGATATCAAAATACTAATAAGGTAATCTTTAGGTGGCAGGATTAGAGCTAATAAAAGTTTTCTTCTTTGGCTTGTCTACAAAGTATCTTTTTTTTAATAAAAATATTACCAGTTATGAATAGTGGTGTTTACAAGTTGTCTCTTGAAGGTTTTCCCTGGAGCATGTTCTCTGGAGAGAAAATGTTCACTTTGGCAGCCCTCCCGGTGGAGCCGGGGTGTTTTAGGAGAGAATGGCACAGGTGGCCTGGGCCGAGGCAAGGGCTTTGTGAGCACTGGTTCACAATGGTGCTGTTGCCCTTGGCTGGCCACGCTGCACTGTGGTGGACAGGAAATGTGAGAAGCCCTGGCCAGAGCAACCTCCCTGCTGAGCCCAGCCCAGGGGGAAATAGGGACAGGAAAAGTCAGCCCTTCTGATGTGGCTCAGGCAGCTAATTGCCTGCAAATGCCATTAGCAATTACCCGGGCCATGAGCAGGCAGGAGGCAGGGCCTAGCTGTGAGCAGCAGCAAACCGCTCCCTGCTGCAACTTCCCAACTGCCTAATGGGCCTTCCTGGCCTCTCTGCAGACACAGTGCTGTACCGTGGCCCCTCAGGGCCACATGGCCTCTCATTGACTACTGCGCTCTGCACAAGCTCGTTTCCCAGGGAATCTACTCTAAAACCACTCAGGAACGGCTCTTTCAAGAAAGTGTGAGACCATTTCAAGAGAGGGCCACCAGGGAGCCAGGACTGCCCACCCCTTCCTGACATCCAGCTTCTCCACCAGCCCCTGCCAAAGATCCTCCCCCACCACAATCCCACCGTCCCTTGAGCAGCCAGCCTTTAGATCCACAGGCTGGGTGAACTCTGACTCCATTCCTTTCTAGCTGTGTGATCTGAGGAAAGTCAACTAACTTCTCTGAGCTCCCTCTGCTGTCTGCAAAACATCAGAGATAATAGCTAACACTTAGAGGGGAATGTTAATATGCAGCTACTGGCTCAATTCTCCCTACGACTCCATGAGGCATTTGCTGTAGCATTTGTCCCACATATGGGTGATGAGCAACCTGGAGCTCAGGTGTCTATAGAATCCCCAATCCACACCTGTTCATCCACACACTGTGCTTGACACCGGATGGGCCCAGGCCAAGCCTGATCTCATAACACTGTGCTGTGTGACCTTTATTCATAAAATAGTGCTTATTGTGGACCACCACTGTGAGAACTGAATAAACACTTGAGAAAGTAGCTGGTAGGGCCTTCATGGAAAACAATTCCTCAATGCACACTTGTTAGTACATTTGGATGTGGCTACCTAAGCAACAGGACCAGGGGACTGTAGAACCATCCAGATAACACCCTGTACCAGCTTGAGGCGGCCAGGAAGCACCCCACCTCAGCAGCTCTGGAGGGGCCTCCTATCCCAGGGTGCCCTTGTTGTAGTGCTGATCCTTAGACCAGCAGTCTCAACCTGCACCTGAAGTCTCCTCAAACAACTTTTGCATTATTTTGTTGGCTGTGGTTGGGAAAGAGGCCCAGGAATTCCCCCAAGGCCCAGGGGGAAGGGGGTGGCCCAGATTGGTGATATTGGGAGGTGGTGGAAACTGGGAGAGGTGAGGCCTGGGGGGAGGTGTTCTAGTCTTTGGGAGCACACTTTGGAGGGGATGTTGGGACCCCAGTCCCTCCTCTTCCTCTCTCTCATATCCGGCCAAGAGGAAGCAGCAGGCTCCACCCCAGGCTCCCATCATAATGCGTTGTCTCACCCAGGCCCCAAGCAAGGGGCCCACAGACCTCAGACTGACATCTCACAAGCTCAGAGTCAAAGAACCCTTTCTTCTTATCATCCTGCGTCATCTCAGGGACAGTAACAGAAAGCTGACTAACACCAAAGGAAAACAAGCCCACAAGAGCTGAGTTAAAAGCTAGGTCTCCCAAAAACCAGCTGCGCTGCTAACTCCTCTGCGGGACCCCAGGTGCACTCCGGGTGGGCCTTATGATGGGGCCATGGCCCTCTGCCCTCTGTCAGCCATAGGCACAGAGCCAGGACAGCAAGCCAGGGAGCTAGAAGGGCAGTGAGGGGTGCGGGCAGATAGGCCGACAGGAAGGAGGTGCCCAGAGCCCCTGGCTGGAGTGGCTCAGGAGAGACGCTCCTTGTCACTACTTGTTCTAGGCCTGTGGCTCACAGATGGGTCGCCGCGGGGAAACCAAGGCAGAAGTATCAACAGGAGCAAGCGCACCACACTTGAGGTCCAGGTGGAAACTGAGGAGGCTTATGCTCTGTAACTGGCAAAACCCCACAGTGCAACTACCTGGCCTCAGTCCTAGCAGGAACACTGGCCCTGGCCGCTGGCACCTGGCTGAGGGCTGCTGCCCCCAGCTCTGCCTGTGGACCTGGCTAATCCAGGTGATCAAGGGCAGAGCCATCAGCACCTCCTGCTGGGGACCTTGCCTCAGGCTCCCTTTGAAACAGCACATCACTTTTCACAAACTAGTCCGACCTTCATCCTGGTTCAGTAGGGTGCCCAGGGGACCTGGTCAGTCTCCCTTTCCCACAGTGATGACTCAGAAACATCAATGGCAAATTGGAAGCAGGGCTCCTCTGACTGATCTCCTTCCACAGAGCCAGGTCACCCCAGAAGTGCCCGCTGCGCAGACTAATTCTACATCTAGCAAAGCACCAGACTGCATCAGGCTGAAAACACGGTGCAGCTGGGAAGGACCAAGAAGCACGGGCAGAGACATGCCCAGAACCCAGAGGAAAGCAGATGACACTCAAAACACCCTGACTCTAAGCAGTAGCCCCTGCGGAACCCTCGACGTGCAGGACTCTCCTCAGTCCTCAGCACCTTTACAAGGCCAACAGGACCCCACTTCACAGATGAGCAAACTGAGATCGAGAGCACTGGAGGACGGGAGCAATGGCACATGCTGGAGGGTGGGGTCCCAGTTTGAATCCCTGCAACACACGCCCAGTGTGCCAGATGCCAAGTCAACCTTCATTAGATGAATGTGCACTTCAAGGCCCAGCCTGTCCTAGGGAGCCCAGCAGCCTCTGGAGGACATTCCCACAGCACTCGGTGCCTTATCCCAGAAGCAAGGGCCGAAAGCAGCACAGGAGGCAGAGCAAGAGGTGGGAGGTGGAGGAATGGAGGTGGCCCTGAGAGCCTAGTGGAGGGGGCCCAAGGCCATCTGCAGGGACACAAAGTGCCAAGCAAACGCTGCCCTTGGACACAGGTCCCCCAAACACCATGCTGCCCAGCAACCACACTCTAGCCATCCCCGTGTTCTCCTGCCTCTTGTCCCCTACTGAAGTCACGGAGAGTACAGGGAAGGCAGGGCTGATGACGCTGAGACAGCAGAGAGCGTCTAGGCAGCTGCACGGGCTTGTTTTAGGTATTTGTTTCCATCAGGATCATTAACGGTGACTCAGTGAATCCCATGGCAGTTTCTACATGGAGGCCTGTCCAAAGGGATGCTGCGCCCAGTCAAGAGTCCTGATCAGAGTCCAAGCCCTGCTCCTGTCTCCTAAAAACATGGAAGGAAGGACGGAAAGAAGAGGGAGGAGGAGGAGGAGGAGGAGGAGGAGGAGGAGAGGGAGGGAAGGGGGGCAGCCTCCCTTCTCACCTTCAATTCCCTCAACTACTCAGACCGTCACCCTGGAAAGCAAGGCGACAACAACAAAGCTTTCCACAGCCACTCTGTCACCCCTTGGTTACCATCTGCACCGACTCTTCTTTGACTGTCCCCTCTGGTATATGCTTAGCAGCAGCAGTCCCCTCTGGGACACTGACACTGTGTCTACTTATTCCAGATTCCATGAGTTGAATGTCCCTGCCCCACCTGTTGCACCTTAACCCAAAGGTGATGGTTTAGGAGGTGGGACCTCTGGAAGGTGGTAAGGCCAGGAGGGTGGAGCCCTCATCAGTGGGATCAATGCTCTAGATCCCCATGTGAGGACACAGAGAAGGCACTGTCCATGAACCAGGAAGAGGCCCTCACCAGGCACTGAATCTGCCACAACCTTGATCTTAAGACTTACCAGCCTCCTCACCTGGCATGCGTGCGGCCCGGGTTCGATCCTCAGCACCACATACCAACAAAAGATGTTGTGTCCGCCGAGAACTAAAAAAAATAAATATTAAAAATTCTCTCTCTCTCTCTCTCCTCTCTCACCTCTCACTCTCTCTTTAAAAAAAAAAAAAAGACTTACCAGCCTCCAGAACTGTGAGGAAATAAATCCTGTTGTTTGTAAGTTACCAGGGTCCTGGTATTTTGTTTCAGTAACAACTAAGATTAAGGCAAAAAAAAAAAAATGGTACCAAGAATAAGGTGCTGTTGTAACAAATATCTAAAAATATGGAAACTTCCCTAGAACCAGGTAATGGGCAGAGGCTGGAAGAGTTTCAAGGTGCATGCTAGAAAGGGCCCACATGGCCATAAAAGGACCTTAAAGGGAGGTTCTGCTGAGGGCTCAGAAGAGAACAGGAGAGCAGGAGAGAAACCCAAATCTCCTTAAAGAACTTCTAAGTGGTTGTGAACAGAAAATTGCAGAAATACGGACAGAAAGTCCACTGTATGAGGTCCAAGGTGGAGGTGAGGAACGTTACTGGACAGTGGAGCAAGGGCAGAGCTTCCTGTAACAGCAAACAGCTTAGGTGAATCGTGTTTGGCTCCAGGGCTTTGTGCAGGAGCGAACCTATGAGCTATGAAATTGAGCATTTGGCTCAGGAAATTTCTAAGCAAAGTGTCAAAGGTGCCATTCAGCTTCAGATGAGAAAAATGACTTCAAGGGGGTGTTGTTAGTCAAGGTTAAGCATTCTCTGGAGAACGCTCAGGCTCTCCACTGGGGTGGGAAAAGGCTTCTCAGAAAAGAACAGGGTGCATCCAGGCTGCCGTTCAATAAGATCAACGTGGACCTTACACTTGCAAAGCAGTCAGGTGCTGCTCACCAAGACGATGAGATTAGCAATCCAGTTACACAGCAGCCAGGGCCTAGCATCCAAGACATCAGAAGAATGACCCTGACGGCCTTCAGAGATGATCCTTTGGTGCCTCCCCTCACCATCCAGAGCACGGAGGTTTGTGAGGCTGACCAAGGCCCCCCGTGCCCCACATGGCCTCACATCAAGGCCTCTTGCTATGGTTTCCATCTGGGGTGTCTCACAAAGCTCATGTGTGAGATAATGCAAAGATATTCAGAGCTGGAGAAGGTGGGTCACTGGGGCTGTGCCTTTGGTTTTATCCCTGGTTCCTGGTGCCACGTCCCCAGCTGCTCTCCTGCTTTCCACACCCTCCACCATGATGTTCTGCCTCTCCTCGGATCCAGAACAAAGGAGTCAGCCCTCTATGGACTAAGACCTCTGAAACCGTGAGCCAAGTAAACATTTCTTCCTCTAAAATTGTTCTTGTCAGATCTTTGGTCACAGCAGTGACAAAGCTAAGACAGCTCCCCTTCCAGACTCACGCTGCGCTCCTCAGCTGCCAGGTGAGGCTCTGGGGCCTGCTGCTGAGCCTGCCACTGGGCCTGCTGCTGGGCCTGCTGCGTGCGACCCGCCCAGCTGCTGAGGCACAGCCCTTCCACTTAGCTCTTTAAGGATGCCCCAGAGCACCAAGGGCCAGGCAGAGAACAGGCATCACGGCAAGGCTGCCGCAGTCTGGCTGGGCATAAATCACGAGCCACTCAAGCAGGAACAAACTTTATTTCTGAACTCTACCAGCACACTCCACACACACTCCACGGGAACTCTCCCGAACGCCAATCATGCGGCTCCTCCAGGAACCACCAACTGGAAATCCCTCCTCCTCCGGCACTTCCCCAACCAATGAGAACTCTTCAGGAATCCTAGCGAGAGCTCAACCGGAACTCAACAGGAACTCCGTGAGAACTCAAAAGTCATCATCTTAATGGCTCGCTGGCGTCACCTCTCAACCACTACTTCGGGCAAAAATGCCATGCATCATCCCGACTCGGCTGTGGCCCTCAACACAAGGCCACTGTGAGGAGTCCCCAGCAGGACAACACTCAGCAGAGCCAGGGATCAGGGCCGCCAGGACCCCAAATGGGCTGTGATTCCAGGTTGGAGGGCCACAAGCTCTTGATACCAAGCTGTGAGAACTTGGCATAGGCTACATACAGTACAGTAGCTACATACAGTACAGAGTTCCCTCTGAAACGGGGTGCCTGTCCCGTGCCCAGGTCACCCCTGTGTTTTGGAAGCACATCACTTGTTGGATTTCAAAGGTTCTTGGCTGGAAGAGAATTTGCCTGGAATGAACCACGTACTGAGTTTCACCCATATCTGGTGGACAGTTTCACCCATATCTGGTGGACAGTGGACTTCAGCTTCTGAGTTGGAGCTGGACGAGTGTAGACTCTGGGGGCCACTGAGGTAGAACCTGAGCACTTCTCTCGTGAGGCAAGCATGAACTGAAGGGGCAGGGGAAGAACTGTGTGGTCTGTGTTTGAATGTTTGTGTCCCCCCAATTCCTGTCCCCAAACAGACAACAGCGGTAGGAGGGGGGACCTCTGGGAGGTGAGGGGTCTTGAGGCAGGGTTCCAGGAGCAGCATTCGCAGCCTTATGAAAAGGACCAAGGGCAACCCTAGCCCTTCCACCTTGTGAGCACTTGGCAAACACCATCTGTGGATGACACAGCCTTCCCCAGATCCTGAATCTGAGGCTGCAGATCCCCCAGCCTCCAGAACCATGAGAAATAAATGTCCATATTCATAGGCCATCCAGTCTGTGGAGTTTTGTTACACAAACAAAAAAAATTCAAACACCAGATTTTGATGCACTGAAGCCAAGGAGACCACAGAAAAGAGTAGTATTTCATACCCAGCTCAAGTCCAAGGGCACTTCACACCTCCACGTCCCCTTGCTCCACTCCAAAGAGGTGTGCCCGTCTCCTGCTGGGCTCTGGTTCCCTCACTACCTTGTGTGTATGCACGCACGTGTGAATTCTCATGGGAAATCTCCACCAAGTGAAATTCTCCATCTCATTCCTGACAGAAATATTCAGATAAGAAGACCCCCCAACCACACACAGGCCGGGGTCACACTGGCCGGGAGTGGGTCACTCCAAGGCTCACAGAGCACCAGAAGGCCCCCCTCCCTTTAGATGGGCTTCTCCGGGATCTGTGCCCACTGCTTGGATGAATGCTGTGACTACAGGGATCAAATATGAGGACTGACCTGCGTGGTGACATTCCCGCCCTGTGACAGGGCATCCCAACCTCACTGGAACCACCGTGAGCACTCCCAGAGAAGGGCGATGTCCAGGGGACGGCCAGGGGACGGGATACAGACACGCAGGACCACGCTGGAGTGCCACTTCCCAACCTGGGGCTCAGCAAGGTCAGTTGGTAGGTGCCGAAGTCTGGCTTGGCACAAATCAGGAGCCACTTGTCAAAAGGAAACTAACTTTATTTTTAGAACTACAAACGCCAAACAAAACAGCTCCAGGGAAAAACCCTCAGAGCCCAACTGCCACCACCGGCTTCCACAAGCCTCTCTCCCCCACACCAGCCTTTCAACCTCCCACAATCCTCCTCCTCTTGAGGCCGATTGGCTGGGTTGCGTGGGCAGAGCCAAAGAAGTCACCCAATGAGCAGCTCCGTGGAGGAGCCAATCAGCTAGATGTTGCTGGGGCAGCTGTGAGCCAATCATCAGCTGGCAGTCTGAAGGGCAGGGAAACAGCCCAATGAACATCACCGCAGAGGAGCCAATCAGCTAGATGTTGCTGGGGCAGTCTGAAGCTTGCTGGCAGCTGGAAGTTTGCTGGGGCCCCTTTGGCTGTGGCTCTCAACAGGTAGGGAGAGGAATGAATCCTCAAGAGCCTGCAGGGTCTGAGAAGCCCTCCCTCAAATCCTGCCATTTCCCTCCTCAGGAAATCTCCATGGGATCTCCAGGGACCATTTCCCTGGACAGCTCATCTGCTTTGCTGGAAGTGGAGGCGTCCTCTCTGGTTTGAGCTGACCTGTCCCACTTTATTCTTAGTAAATGGACAGACATTCTGTTCCGCAGATGGTCGCTGTGCCTGCCACCTCCAAGCAGCCTAACATGCTCTCTCCACAGCCCTGCCTCCATGGCCAGCCACCCCCTCCTCACCACGCAGGACAGCAGCTTCCCTCTGGGGGACGGCAGGCATGGCTCATAGACGCACCCCTCAGCCAGGGCCCCATTGCCACACCCTCCTCCTCTCTGCCTGTGATGGTGAGAGCCGCCTTCCTGCAATGCTCAGCCACACGTGGACCCTCCACTAGAGCTGTTCCTGCCATGCTGGCCAGAGACTCTCTCTCTTCACAAGTCCCGAAGCACCACTTGGTGCCATGTGTCAGGTTGCTGATTAAAACTGAGGTGATGCGCTTAAAGCATCCACACAGGATCTCTTTCCTTTTCAGTAATCATAAATAATAATTACCACGGTTGTAATGATGCCAAGTCTCAATTCCCCTGCTAAGCTGGACAGATATTTGTAGAAGGAACCAACTGGTAGGATGAGTGGACGGAAACAGGTGCTAACAGTGGACGGGCTGTTTTCACGTTGGAAGCTTAGGATGAGTATATGTGTGGGGGTGGGGGTGGGGGTGTTTGGCAAATCTACCCCATCTGCTAAATGCAAATCCTCAGACGTTTGGGAATACCTCTGCTGGAGACCTCCCGTCTATCAACACCATTCAGTTTATCAATGCACTTTGCTTGTTCCATGAAAAGCAATCACATATCTTTTTAGGTCCTTTTCTTTTTTCCAAAATTAAAAAATATTTTAGATCACATGAGCGTTACTGGTCCAAAATCAAGATAGGAGAGGACAGCAAAGCCCCCGAGGGTGTGCTGCCGGCAGGCCAGAGGTGCTCACTAGCTGGGGAGTCGCTCTTGTCCCGCTGAAGGAATGCAGTGCCCACATCCAGGCCTCAGCCTCCACAGAGCCTCGGTCCAAGGGAGAGTGTGCCACGTCCCTAACACCTTCACACAGCGAGAGCCGACTGCTACATTGTGACCTGGTGAGATACTGCAGGCCCTGGGAAGTATGGAAAGCACTACCTTAAGTTAAGCGGAGGTCTTTGTCACCAAGTTCTGCCACAGGGGCAGCACGCGGCTCACCCTGAGGGTAAACGTGTGTATTCCATGTAAATGTATATAATTAGAGTGCAGGTATTTGAACATGCTAAAAGCCCCGGACAGCCTCTGATAAGGAACATCTCTTTGTATCTGCAGCACATTGAAAACCCAGGGGTGCCCAAGTCCTTTCCATAAAGTGGTGTAGTGCTGGCCTCTGTCCCCTGCACATCTGCCCGTCCCTCTAGATGTGCCCCGTCAGTACCACACATCATTCCATCCCAGAACGTGGACGCAGCATGGACTCTGCATTGCCAAATTCTCGCCTCACTTTTTGCAAACTTCCAGCTTGTGCTGCTTCTGGTTCTTGTTGTTGACTGAATCCATGGATGCGGAATCCCAGGATATGGAGAGCCAACCACACAAGTGTGCCTGTGTGTGTGATTGATTTCTTTCTCTCTCTTTTTTTTATTTGTGTGTTTGTGTGTGTGTGTGTGTGTGTGTGTGTGCGCGCGTGCGCGCGCATGCCAGGATGGAACCCAGGGCACTTTACCACCCGGCCACATCCCAGCTCTTTTCTATTTTAAACAGGCTCTGATGGGCCTTGAACGTGCCTCTGCCCTGAGTAGCTGATCGCTACATAATACCAGCTTGTGTGTGTGATTTCCCACACGTTGGGATTTATTTGAATGCCTTCGACTGTACCTGGGTTGAGGACGCGACCACCTTTGGCTTGCATTCCCGACTTCCCCGAGAACAGCTCTGGAGGTAATGAAGCATTGTCAAGCACACACTGAAGAGTTTTCGCTACCACCAGAAAGCATGAAATATTTATTCAAGTGTCTGCATTTCCATTTCTGAGTAGATGAGAATTAATTTTCGGCCTCTGCAGATTGTGAGCAGCAGCCCTTGGCTAGGAGTCTGGGAGCGGGCTGGCTTTGAGGAGACGAGCTGCATTAAGCACAGACGACCAGCCAGGGAATTGGCTGAGTTGGGGTGGATTAATGCAAGCTGCTAGCATTAACTTTTTACATACTCCTTTCCTGATAATAACAGGGAAGAGCAGACACGGTCTTGAAATTTTTGGCAATAAAATTAGCTTTAACATATGAGTCACATTTTTTTTTTCTAAACATCGAAGGGGAGGAAGGGAAGCAACCCATAATAATTCAGAACTTCTCCTAACAGGAAACAGAGGGACAGGATTGACTAGCATGTGCCTGCCACTCCAGATCCAAGCCCTTCCCCTCTAAAGTACCACGTGCCCACAGTGGCCATCATACTGCCTTCAATTAGTGACAGTCATGCTATCCCCAACCACACAGACTCTTAAGTGATACAGGGTGTCAATGTCCCAAGTCACCAGGGAGGGAAGTGACGATAGAGCCTGAAACCAGGCTATTCACAGCCCCTGGTACCTTCTGTCCACCTGCCAGTCACTGTCATTCAGAAATGCATAATCCCCAATCTGTGCATTGGGGTAATGACCCCTTCATCACGGGCTGTAAAGACTGAACGATTTCCACCATACGCAGACCTGTTTCTGTGTCTGGCACAAAGGTGGTGGATACATATCAGATGGTACCTACTGAAATTATAAAGTATTTGACATGCAAACTCACTCTAGGTATTAACTAATATATCACATGAGGCCAAAAGCTCTGGCTGGAAAGGGAGAATTCTGATAGCTGAGTGATTTGGCCTCTTGTGGGTAGAAAATAGCAGCAACTGCCCCTGCACAGCTGGTGGTTGGTCTCAGCCACTCGGGCCCCCGGACTGGCTTACTGACCACCATTTGCCAAGCCCTGGATCTCAAAAGCATTATTAGCTCTGGGTTGGTTCTTGCCAATGCTCTGAGGCGGTGGGTGAGCAGGAGTCTACTGCTCTGGTGGAAATTCAGGGAAGAGCTCTGTCCCTAGGGCTAGGAGGCCTACAGGAGCCGGGCAGGGGGCTTTATGAAGGGAAGTCCTCAAGCTCTCTTCATCTTGGTATTTTCTTGCATTTAAAACAAGTTCTGCAGGAAAGCCTGGTTCCCTGCTCCCTGAGGAGGTAGCCATGGAGGGTTCTATCAGCTTCTCCTTTGATTGTTACACACACCCCTACACAAATACACAAACCTAGAAAACTTCTGAGACAGTGTGTATGGAACTGGATGTAAGAAGAACAAGGAACCACGTGAACTGGACAGTATCAGGGTTACTCCTTTCCCACCCTGGGGAATGTGACAATGGCCTCTCGCTCTGCTTATGTCTTGTCTTTGATGTCTACATCTTCACTGAGCATAAAGTTCCTAAAACAAAAGTTGGACATTTCATTCCCCACTTTTAGAAATCATTGGTGTCCACAGGAAAAGCCTCACACGGCTTAGCCTGGCACTGACGGCGGCTCATGCTCGCGTCCTCTCCTGCTGCTCGACATGCGTTTACTTTGGCTCCAAATGAGCGGTCCCTAATTTCCTTCATCTTCCGCTCTACATGTGCAGTATTCATGATCCTTCTTTTCTTTTGGTGTTCAATTCCCACCCGTTCCTGACGTGGCAGCCTTGACCCTTCCCCCACCCCCACCTGAGCTTCTATTTTCTAGCCCTCTCCTCAGAGTACGTGACTAACACGGCCACCTTCCTACACACAGACACTCCTCCAGCGCACAGCACCGCAGTCTTCATCTTTGTGGCCTCCTGACTCTCATGCGATGCCCAGGACATGGTGCTGAGCTTAACACGCAGAACAGCCAGGCCCAGGAAGGAGGAGGAGGAGGATGAAGGAAAAGGAAGAGGAGGAAGAATAGAAAAAAAGAAGAAAGGGAAGGCGGGAGGGAAGGAAGAGAGGGTGGGTAAGGAAAGGTGGTGTGCGTCCAAGGGCTACCTTCACGCATCCAGAGCCTCAGCTCAATCTCCGCTGCCGTGAGAGCCGCAGGCTCAGTGGGAAGCACACCTGGTGCCTGTCCTGGCTCTGCTGCTCGACAAGCCAGGCAGCCCTCTCCAGGCCTCCATTTCCTCATCTGAAAACAGCGATGCCCACCCCACGCAACAGTCAAAAGGCTTGAAGGAAACGTGTTCCTGCCGGAATTGGCGCACAGCGAGCACAGGGGCTGCCACCGACAGCTGGCCTCAGCATCCTCTGGCAACAGGAAGGGGCCAGAGTTCGAGTGCACCACCTAGACGAGGATCCTTTCCACTGCTTCCCGTGTCGTCGCATCGTTGCTCCCAGGGGACCCTGCTCTTGCTGGCACCCCACCTAGCTCCTCTGAGCAGCTCCCCATCTCTCACATCTGTTCCCAGGGAAATCCTTATCAAAGGTCAGCAGAAATTAGTTCTCTTAACCGAGAGGGCAAGGCAGCCAAAGGTAGGTGGGAGCTGGATGTCCTAAGCAATCTGAACACCTAACCGTCCTGTCCCTTGACTTCCGAGTGGCGGAAGGTCTGCTTAAACTCCAGCCCCCGTCCCCCTCTGGTGTCACGGAGAGGTCTCACCTGTCCTCCTTCGGGCAGTTCTCCCTCTTGGCACACCCTCAGGAGGGGCACCTGACTCCAGGGCTACCCCAACAGCCGCCTTGCTTCACCACCTTTACTACAAGGGAAAGGAATCTGGTTTGCACAGCTCTTTCCTCTCCTCCCCCACCTTGCCCTGCCTGCTGGTTCCAGGAGGAGGATGAGACCATCAGCCTCCCTCTTCAGTAGGTGTTTGCTCGGTGGGCTGGGCTTTCTGCCTCTCTGAGGCCCTTGGCCGGCTCAGTGTTCAGCAGAGACCCAGACTGTCCCCGTGGCACTTCCTGCTGGGGGTGCGGTGCCTGGGAAGCCCTGGAGCCAGCCCCTGGATAATCGTTCCTCTAACAGTGCTGAGCGCCAGTCTCCAGAAGCATCATTCTCTCCCGGCAACTCACAGCCATCCATTTTCTCTCTTGAAATACAATGCCAAGGGAGGACCAGTGAGGAAGAGCTACAGGACGCGACTCATAAGACTCTCTCCTTTTGTATCTCTTGCTCCTTCTGCTTAAGACTTCCTTACCCATGATTTGTGTATAGACACCCTCTGGATATGGAAGAGCTCTGGATGTAGGAAGAAAATAGACATTTTGATGGATGTCTTCTTATTTTTCTGTCATTCACTTAATAACATCTTATTCCAAACCATAATAGCAAGCAGTTTTTAGATTGCTTCTTGCAAGGGAGAAAATATGTTAGAAATAGTGCTGCTTTGCATAATTTTATCTCTGGTGTTGTTTAGGAGGAAGGAGACTCATGGAGACACCTGGGAGCCAAGGAGAAGGGAGTCTTTCGATAAGGTGTGGGGGTGGGGAGACTAACTGGATTGGAGTTAATTTTCTGAAATGCAAATTGTGGTCATTTCCTATGAAATATGCTGACCCTGCAAATTCCATCCATGTGCAAAATGTTGAACTCAAAATATTTTTTTATGGTTTTCTTATTGATATTTTCCTTCTGCAAAGTATCCTAAATTTGCAAGGACTTCCAAAAAGTGTAATGAGATGTCAAAAGTTGAGCCTTCTGGTCTGTCTTCTTACTTTCATTCACTGAATTCTGTATGTCTACTTTGAGTTCTAGATGCATGGTCTGGTTTCTGTGTTGGGATAAATACCATGGTAAACATCTCCCCCACTCCTTCCCTCTTCTGTGCCTCCTTTCTTAATTCATCAAGAATTTATTACAAATGTTACAGAATTTTTAGTTTAAAAAGAAATGTTCAACGGCCAGGAAAATTTAAGTGATTGGCATTTGGAGTTACTATTTGTTCCCGGGAATGCTAAGACATTGTTAGAAATTAAAAATCTCTTTCCATTTGCGGCAACATGGATGAAACTGGAGATCATCACACTCCGTGAAATAATTCAGAAGGACAAATACCAGTGCTCCAACTTGTATGTAGAACCTATAACAACTGAATCAGAAGCAAGAGTAAAGGTACCTATGGAGGCTGGGGTTGGGGGCTGGGGAGATGAAGGTCAACAACATGAAGCTCAGTTAGACAGCAGGAAAACATTTTTTTTTTTTTGGTTTCCTTTCTTTTTCTGAGGTCAATTGCACAGCATGAAGGATATAGCTGATAACTGAATATATTTAAATGTATCGTTGATACTTAATACTTAACTTTTGCTCATAAAGAAACTGTCAAATATTCTGATCACCAAAAAATGTCAAAAAGATTTTAGGCAATGAATATGTTAATTAGCTGGATTTGTTCATTCTGCATCATATTTAAAATCACGACACTGTTTATACCCACATATCTACACAGCTCTGAGCATAGACAGCTATAATCCAGCTCTCTTCTCTGACCTGTTGGGCCAGGTTCATGGATGATGGCAGAGGCAGCTGGCCCATTCCCGGTTCTCGCTCTAAGACATGAAACAGTGGCTGATGTTACACTTTTCTGCTTGTCCTAGATAGGGTGTTAATTTCCTCCAGCAGACACGGTTGATCAACAGCTGAAACAAGGTTCCAGCACCTGCTAAAGGCTCTTGCTGTCACCAGAAATGCTGCGTCCAACCTCAGCTATTCGATTCAGGACTCCGGGCGATGTTCCCGCCTGCACCCACCCCTGGCCCCAGGTGAAATTGCCTGGGCACTCTGGGCTGCTCCCCTTCCTCATTTGGTTTTGGATGGGCAAGGCTGCCCTTTTCTTTCTGTTCCATCAGATTTGGGAACAGGTGGGAATAATGGTGTCAAGGGTGACACTCTCCAACCACTGCTTCCTTCCTTGGCTAGGTCCTGTTTGGTACCATCATAAAAAAATAAAAAAGTGCCAACTTTTCAGCCTAGTGGCCAAATATTAAAACAGAAAAAATCTGGATATCTACTCTAGCCATTATCTCTCTCAACTGGTTGCATGAAGAGGAAATTACATGCAATCTTTAACCCAAATTAAAAGGTTTCTCAGCATTATAGTGAATGAGCTGGGAATAGCTTTGAACCTCAGTCTTCAGGCGTATTAGCAATCCTTTTGCCAAAACACCCCCTGCCTCCTAGGAGCACACAATTATACCTCTCTGAAGCACCCACAGTAAGGAGCTCTGCTAAACTATCCTTTCAAATGGTGATCCCTTACAAAACACAGAGGGACACAGGCCTGGACGAAAGGATACTGTCAAATATGATTTTGACTTAGTGGCTCTGATTTTTATCTTTTGTACTGTGCAAAGAAAAAAAAAGGCAGTAATGTTTTATCAGCAGCTACATGGGTAAGCATATTGTACCCTTCAATTAGATTCCCTTTATCTAGCGCTTCCTCCTGCATTAAGTGAAAAGCTGCCTCGTGTCTCTCCCATCCCCAGGCAGGCACGCAAGCCCATGTGAGGGTTCCAATATGCTTTATTAAACAGAAAATTAATATAATGTTATTGTGTCAGCTGGCAGCTCCTTGAGAGTTAAAGACCTTGCAGGGTTTTTTTTTAATTATTATTATTATTATCAGAACCAACTTCCAGCTTCTAGGATCTGGCAAACTGGAGAATTCAATATACATGCTTTCCCCTGGGGGGAGACTGTCCAATCCCTGAGAGAGGCTTTGGAGGCAACCACATGATTCCAGAATGATGAGTAATTACAGGAATTGAGCTAAGCACCTGGCTATCTCCTGGGCAGGAGTAAACCTGGAATTTCTATGGTTCTAACCTGATGTTATCTGGGGACACCGACGTGGTTGCCATCTATTTGCCCAATAACTGTTCAGGAGTCCCTGCTTTGCCAGTTTCGAGGGGAGAGCCATGAGTGGCACCCTAGCCTTCAGGGAGCTGACTGTCTGCTAGGGGAGGACAGAGGACAAGATAATGACACATGGCAGGTCCTGTTGCTCTCATTTATCCAGTCCACACTCTGCAGCTCCATTTTCCTGGCTAACAGTGACAACTGCATCTAGTGATGTGCCCGACCCTGAACCCATCTGCCAGCTTCCTTCAAAGGCAGCAGGGCAAGGCCAGGAACAATCCTCTGGACAATGAAGGATATGCAGAACTCTACCAGGGACTCAGGGAGAGTGCTTGCTCTCTTGGGAAAAGAAAAAGGTGGGAGGACAGAGATAGCCAGTGCTGCCTCCCCTTCCACCTGTCCCACTGAGCAGGGATAAGGCAGGGACATCATTGTGGCTGGGATGGGTGCAGCCATATTCACTCATGAGGTGACAAGCACGAGCATGACAGCTGACATGCAGAGTAGCAAAACACAAGGTCAGAAAAGCCCTGCCTCCCTGAGGATGGCATTGAGACCCTGAGCCAGAAATCACCCCAAAGCCTTGGTTAACTAAGGGGAAAGCTTTATTTTAAATTTTAAACCACTCCTGGTTCAATTTTCTATTACTAGTGTGGCTGCATCTATACCTAATTACACAAGTACAAGAGCTAACCAAGGCTGCGTATAGGATGCAGAGAAAGGTTCCTTTCCAGTGTTGGGAAGGTCAAGAAAGGTCACTGAGATGCTGCACCTCCTTCAGGAACCACATGAGACCAGCTTCAGTGAGAGCACTGGTGTCTTCCTGGGAGGGTGTCAAAGAGGACAGAGGGAGGCTACCAGAGGACCACCAGGTCCAAGGCTCGGGCAGGAGGGCGCCAGGCCTGCTGGATGTACCTCAAGGGTAAATATAAGGAGGCGAGTGGGGAGAAGAGGGGGCAGAAGAAGAGCGGGTGTGGGAGTGCAGAGCTCGATTCAGAACCCAGAGCAGGCTGGGAGGACAGCCATGTGGGAAGAAGAGAGCTAAGGAGTGTCGTTCAGAGGGACCGACAGGAGCAGGAGAAGGGGGCTCAAGGAAGATCAGCTGGGGTGCAATCTTATAATTATTCAGACTGTTTAAACCCAGAGGCTACTGAGCAGGGTTTGGGGGGTTTGGTTTGGGGCCCGTGGGGAAGGAAGACTTGCATCCTAAGCCCTGTGCAGAGGATATTTTACTTAATTTCTATACAATCCACTGGGTTAGGCTTTATAACCCCATTTTAGAAATGAGGAGACAGCATGGGGACCTTAAGTAGTTACAGGCACGAGGTTTGGTTCCCAAGGCCATGTCCACCTGCCACTTCAGCCCCACTCCCGTGTAAAAAGGTAGCCTTTACCAAGAACACTCGGGACTGCATAACCTGGATTCTGATGCAGGGATCTGGAGGTCACACACATGCATACACAGACAAGAAAGTCCTCTCTTGACCATAGGGGAACACCGAGGGGAAGGACGCAGGGGGAATGACCAGGCCTGTACATTGTCAGCAGGCATGGGCCCTGCCAAAAACACACCTCAACAGGAGGTCCAGCTGGGCCCCCTCACCCACTAGATCACACATGGGTTTACCCTACCATGGACCAAAAATATCTTGGGGAAAAAAAGAATTACACTGAACATGTACAGACTGTTTTGTTTTTTCTTGTCTTATTCCCTACATGATACTGTGTATACCATTTAAATTGAATTAGATGTTGTAAGTAGTCTGCAGGGTACGCAGAGGTTCTAGGCAAGCTCTGCTTCCTGTCATGTAGAACACCCTGAGCATCCACAGACTGTGATGCCCCAGGGGGTCCTGGAGCAATCTCCTCAGAAACCAAAGGACCACTGCACTCAGGTCTGGAAGCAAACTTCCAACAAGGGCTTCAGCGAAGACAGAACACCTTTATTTCCTGGTGCTCATTCATTCATTCACTCAACAAGCATATATTGAGCACCCACTGCAAGCCAAGAAATGCTGTAAATACCTAGAGTTGAGTCAGGTCACAGACATACAGAGATCCCTGCTGCTCATGAAGGTGATGGTGGGAAGGAGACAGAGACGTGAGGCAAGGAAACTAGGTGGGAAGGTGATACAGGTCACACATGATGGAGCAGGGACAGTGGAGCAAGAGCAGGGGAGTCAGGGCCCAGGGGAGAGGTGACTTTCAAGCCCAGCCTTAGGTGTCAAGTGGGAGCCAAGCAGTTACCTAAAGAGGCCCCTGTGGGTGCCAGGGACACGCCCAGGGCAGGCTGCACTGGTCTAAGGAGTGGTGGGAGGAGAGGAGAATGTGGCCTGGCAGCAGGGACATGGGGACAAGAGCCAGAATCCTGGAGTCTCCGGGATCTGTCAGGTGGACGCTCTCCGGGGTTCCCAGCAAGTCCTTAACCCTCGTAGGGCTCTCCTCCCTGGGTCAGCAGGTTCACTGTGGCTGCCCTGCGTTCTCCTGAAGAGGTGGTGCTCTGGGGTGTGTAGCTGTCCTGCAGCAAAAAGCACCCGGGGCACCTGTCTGCCTGCCCCGTGTCTTATTTCATCCTGGATCTGCAGTCCGGGATGAGAACCTGCTAAGCCCTTGGAGGGGCTGTTGGAGAGGGGACTCAGGGAGACTGTGACTCCAGGACTTCAGGGGGCAAGGCATCTGCCGCTTGACTGAGTGACATGTCCCTTCCTTGGAGGGGAGAGTTGGGCCAGGCATCCTCAGACTGCCGTCTGGGGACGAGTACAGATGGATCTGGAAGAACCACCAGAAGCAGATGCTAACCTGAGGGGAACCCGTCCGCCCACTGTGGGGCCCTAAAAGGTTCCTGGGAAGAGATACAATCTGCCCAGGGTCCAGGGTCACTGCCGTCCAGAGAACAAGAGAAACTGGGACTTCTAACCTGGACAACAGGGCCTCCCCGCTCTGAAGCAGGCCCCAGTCCCAGTGCTGGGGTCCACACGGAGTGGCTTCCTGCAGCCTCCTATCGCACCCAGACCCAGACAGCCCATGAGGAGCCAGAATTCAGCTCACGCCTCATCCGTGGGGTTTCTCTGTTCCAAGTGGCCAAAAAACAGCAGTTTGCAAGTGTTTTTTGTTTTTTTTCTGAAATGCTAGAAATGTGCTTTTCATCTCTCTCTGTGCTCAAATGGCCTGATGGACAGGAGGAAGGCCAAGTAAGGCCTACACTCATCAGGATGCCCCTCCCCCCACCCCCAGGGAGGCCCTTTGTGCACAGGCCTCAGGGGCAAGGCTGGCAGGAGGTGCGTCAGGAGCCCCAAGCACTCCCGAGCGCCTCCGCAGACAGCTGTCATCGGCCTCTTGATTTAATCCTCCCCCAGCTCCCCCACTTGGTGGTGGACATCGAGCTGATGGACCAGGCACACTCCCATCTGCACACGGGAGCCACACCTCTGACCTTCCATCCCTGTCCTATGCGGGGCACCTTCTCCCCATGTTAATCTCCACTGGAAGCACAGGCCCTCTGCCTTCCGCCCCACCCAGAGGGCCACCTGAGCCACCCAAGCCTCCAGCAGGTCTGCTTTGCCCTCAGGTCCCTCACAGTGGGGAGAAGAGTTCTGGGCTCTGGGCCATGTGGCCACAAGGGTCAGGGAGGGACTCTAAGCAACAGAGCTGCAGGTAGTGTTCTCAGGGGACATGGGGACATTGGAGATGGGCACATACCTCCTGGACATCAGTGCTGCCCTTCCCTCGACATCCCTCCTGACAGAAGGTGGTCAAGGCCTTCAAGATGTTCGGGGGACAGCAACATCCAACCAGGCAGAAGAGGAGTAAGAGGCAGGAGCAGGTGGGCAGGGCCCCCAGCAAACCCTCCCTGGCTGCCACAGGTCCCCTTGGGAAGCCTCTTGTGGCTTGGGCCTTCCCTTGGCTTTCGTCTCACTTAATATGAAGAGCGTCCCTCCTCCCTCATGGCCTGGCCCAGTGTGGCCTCTGGGCTCTGACCTCTGTGCCTGAGCTCTGATCTCGTGTGAACTTCCTCTCGGTCTTGATCTGGCTTTGTCCTAACCCCGTGTTCTGACCCCAGATCTTCCTCGAGCACCACCGTGGGCTCCTGATGTTTCTTCCCTGGGAGGTCAGTGGGATTCCTTCCACCAACGTCTCAGTGGTCTGCTGAACCAAGCACTGGGTCCAGCCCTGTTTGTGCTGGCTTCAGGCCCAGGCTGTGGCCAAGCCCCAGGTCCCTTGCCAACCAGGAGTGCCTGCCCTGTGAAGGACAGGCGAGGAAATCGAGCACACACAGGTGCATTCGAAGGGTTGGGAGTCTCCATCTTCACTCTCAGAAGAAAGTTGTCAATGGCGGGTGGAAGTCTTGTCCCTGAATAGCACATCTTTCCTAGGTCGGGACCGCTCTTTCCCACTAGCCTCTCCCTCCTCGACTGGCTATAATCGCCATCTTCCCATCACCAGAATCTACATTTAGACAGCGAGGAGGGATCTGCAGGGCTAAGGCCGGATTTCCTTCACATGTTCATCCTGAACACATTCTGGTGCCCTGATGTTGGACAGGTCCCTTGGAGCTGTCTGGTAGTCCCCAGACCCCTCAGCAGCCGGTAAAGTCTCTCAGGACAGACAGACCCCTTCTGCAGCTGGTGGATTCCATCCACTGTGGCTAATTCATACAGGCACCTCCTGCTGAAAGACCCTTCCCTCTGAGAGCATTGATGATGTTTCCTAAGAAATAGACACGTATTGATGAGGCTGCTGTTGATGATGATGATGGTGCTGACGATCGATCATGTCGACAGTGACAAGACTGCCGTGAAGGTGACCAAGTGATATATATGAAAATGCAAAGTGAGCCGCACAGTATCAAGCTGGATTTATCCAGCTGGCCACTTGGGGAAACAGCCAATAGTCCCCCCCCCACCAGCATTAAGTTCCTACCTTGTCCAGGGCTGGGCACTCGGCTCAACTTCCAGAAAGAGCTGTCCTCCTGGAAAGTGCAAGTCATGGACCTTCCCTGTCCCACCAGCAGGGTTAGTGTGGAGCCAGAACATTCTGGAAAGCCATTTGTCCATGTAACATACTGTCCAGGTGTACAGGACGGCAGGAATTTTCAAAGATGGGGAGATCATGGAAAAAAAACCTTTTGTAAAGCAAAAAAGATCCTGTTCCATATACTTTCCTAAGTTCAGAACATGTCAAATTTAAACCTGCTCAATGAACTGGCTGTGAGTCTGCACTGAGGTTAACATCAGTCAATAGCGACTTGTCAAATGAATGAATGAGTGAGTGACAGCTGGCGTCATGAAGACATGGCTGTGTTCTTACCGCCTCACTCCCGTGAGATGTTTTTAAATTCCCCCGTATAATTAGCTCTGTGGACTATCACCAGGCAGCGTAAATCTTTATTGGTACTATTAAGGGTATCTGAATTATTGAAAAATCACTCTTCCTACGAAGTTTTATTAAGAAGTGTGACACATGTTATATGGTGTTTCTGTTAATTGAGCAGCGAGTGAGTGAAATATAGACAAACACAGAGAATCCACTAGGGCTGGTGGTGCGCTGGCTCCCGGCGTGGCCTCGCTGTGGCCCTGGCTTGTCTCCACTCTGTACCTGAGCTCTGAGGGCTGAAGATGACCCTGCCAGACGGCCACGGCCCAGCCACCAGCTCGTCGCTCCACTCAAGGCAACCCCAGCCCTTCTGCCCCTGGCTGCAGCCCCTTCTCCTCCCACTCTGTGGCAAGTCCTAACCGCAGGGTAGATGGTGCCCACAGGCCCAGCCATGGCAAGATCCTGGCTGTTCATCTCAGCTGCCAAGGAAGCAGCCGCCGTCTGGTCGGGCGCCTGGAATTCTGCTCAGGGCGCCTTCCTTGTTCCCCTTTGAGTCCTGCAAAGACATTCCTTCCTGCCCAGAGCTCGGAGCACCCCACGACTGCAGGACCCCCCTGCACCACAGTGTGCTGTTCTCAGCACAGACAGAACGTTCCCCCAGTGCTTTCTCTGGCCTGACCTTAACACTGGAAAAATTAATGGACGGGAGATGTGTGCTCACTTCTCAAAGGACTCCTCTTACAAAGCTGCAGCAGGAGGAAGCCCAGTCCGATGGCAAAAGTGATGGCTGGCTTGGATGATGACCAATTCAGATAATTGGCCACGGGCCTCTCCTCTCGCCGGCATCGCCCTGCCGCTCGGTGGGGAACCAGCCGATCATTCCATCAATACATTTATTTTGTCAGCTGTCACTGTGTGGCGTCCACACGTCTCAGCTGGGTGACTTAGGCTGAGAAATGGAAACCTGCCAATATCAGAATCACTTCAGCCCATCTCCGGCCTTTCATGTCATATGGATTTTCAATGAATTTCTGCCTGGCTTGGCAAATCTAAGGCACGACCTTGCTTTTAGCTGCTGGGTCCCTTTAATTATGACTATCAATCCCACCCAGCTCCAGTCCTTGCACTTCTAAACCAGGAGCTCAGCCAGTTCCACTGTGAGGTTTTCATACTGTGCTACCCTGCACCCTTGCCCATAAACCATGCAAGCGCGCTCTCTCCCTCTCTCACACTCTCTCATACATGCACACTCATCTAAGACCAATTTGAACTACTTCTTTTCCTCAGGGGACATGTGCAGAACCACACACGGGTTTATGCTCACATGACTTTTCATGCATAACCTTTCCCCAGGATAACTTCACTGCTGTGCTGATAAAAGCCAAAGTAAGTTCTGAGTGATGCTAAAGCACAAAACCATGGCCCACTCAGAACTAAGACTGAGGCTCCCAAAGCAGAGCCCTTAGGTTTCTAGCCAAGTGAATCCACCCTGCGGGTGCAGGAGGTGGGCAGCAAGACCAGGCAGAGGGAGAGTGAACTCCAAGTCAGCTGCAGATCCACCCACCAGCTGGAGCACCGTGGGATCCTGGGCCCTTTCACCACCTGCAGGAGGGCTGTGCTAACTGAGGCTCACCCAGGGAGCCCCAAGAGGGAGCCTCTTCGTTGGTGGTCCCCTGAAGGTCTGCACTGCTCCTGCTACAGCTCACACTCTTACCCCAGTTAATCACTGGGAAAGTAATAAGCAAAATGGCTCAAGCTTATCTGGAAGTGGTCCTTCATCTCCTGACCCCTCTCAAAACCATAACAAAATGGTACAGAGAGGCTACTAATTTCCAACATATACTGTCACTGACTTGAAAGATGACATTCTACCACTTTCCTTGTAGCTAGATGTAGGCATAACAAAGTTCTGGTCATTTATATATAAACAAAATGGAGAAACTTTCAGGAAGTATCTCTAAAAGGAGTCATTCCTTCTTTCCTTCTGCTTCCTCCATCTTGTTACCTGGAACACTGGATGTGAAGACAGGTGCTCAGCAGCCATCTTGGATTCTAAGGACAGGTTCACAGTCTAGAACACAGAGCAGGAGTCTGACATCTTTCTGTGATGGCCTCACCAACAGGGGATGCTTATTCCTGAACTTATTTTATATGAGCTGGAAGAGCACTTATTTCCCATCACGTTAAGTTACCTGGGAAATTTGTCTTACAAACAGACAAATCATTTGTGCACCTGCATGCTTCACTCCTCTCTCCAAATTCCGTTTGAGGACCAGCCAGATTAAGTAAACTCTGGCCAGTCCCCCTCCTCACATGTGACTTGGGATTCAGAGCTCCAGGGTGGACATTAAATGAACTCAGCTGAGATCAGGTATCTAAGATGGCTCTTCCAGAGAGCAAGGGCATTAAAACTGAAGAAAGGTGTCCCCGAGCCTCCGGGGTTAAACACATCTTTGGGATGCAAAAGGGAGTACCCCAGAAAGAAATGGAGGTGCCGCAGACAAGCATGTGTGAAAGAAACTGTCACGCTCCTCCTCCTGCAGGGCAGCGGACACTTGCAGGTCAGGGTGGGAGCAAAGCCATGTGGCTGCCATCAGGAGAGCTGGGTCTCTGGCTGTCAAACAGGGACAATCACAGATCCTCGTGGCACCTGTGTGTTTGCAGCACAGAGCAGAGTCGGGGCTGCCTCAGTCAAAGCTGCTGCAAAACCACACGGCCAGGTGGGCCAGCAGCTTCCCATCACCCAGGACACCCAGGCAACCCACTGACAGGAGGAAAGGGTAGAGTGGGCAGAAGTTCCTGCCCATGACTGGAAGGCCCACTCTCGGCGACTCACGCCAGGGACCACAGCAAGAAGGAAGTCGCTCTCCCCATGGAAGGGTGCAAACCAAGGGGGAGACTGGGACCCCACAGTTCCCCTCAAGGGCACCATCGCCAGGGACTAGAGAACCTCCCCCTGGGCCCTGCCTCTCAAAGTCACACCTCCTCCCAGTGACGCCAATTTGGAGGCCGCGACTTTGACACTTGGGCCTTCAGGAGACAGTGCAGATTCAAATTATGTAACCAGGCTAATTCTAGGTGCAAAGATGCACAAATCACAGCCTGTGGGGGGTGGGGGGGGTGGGGGGGGTCACACAAGCTCACAGCCTGGTGCATGGCAGGAACCATGCAGAGAGGTGCCTGGGATCTACAGGAGCACCTGAGGGCAGAATGGGGCCTGGGGGAGAGTCTGGGGCCGGGCCTGGAGGGGGAAGGGAAGTCCCCATCCTCCCCCCCACCATGAGGTTGACCTTCCTTAAGCTTTGAAGCAAAATAAGAGTTGGGCAAAGCAGGAGGGCAAGCAGAGGAGAGGGCAGGTGGGAGGTGACAGACGCTGTCTGGGGAGGGCAGGTCGCACTGCAGGACTCCCTGGAGTCCTGTGGGAGGGAACCTGGGGAGATGGGGCTGCAGCAACCCAGGAGGAGGCCACAGAGGAGCGCATGGGAGGTGGAGCAGGGCTTGGAGTGCACTGTAACCAAGGGAGACCACGGGAGCAGCGCAGGCCTGAGAGGGGGCAAGGAGCACGCATCTCCCTGTGAGGAGAAGACTGCTCAGCGTGGGAATGGATGGAGGGGAGGAGGCAGGAAGAAGCCTCGGTGACCAACCAGGAGCCTGCTGGAGTGACAAGCTCAGGGCATGGCCTTCTGAGCCGAGGAGAACACTGCTTGGCCAGCAAAGCCCTGCAACTCTCCCCTTCTGGCCAGTTCTTATTTTGTTCCCCCAAAGAAAGCCAAAAACGAGGTGTTAAACCACGTCCCTGTCCAGATCCAGGGGACAGAGGCCAAGAGTGCAGACGCAGGACCTCACTCCACCCGGGAGGGAGCATGACAGGAGTCAGCCCTAGCACAGTACGGCTTCCACCCCTCTCTGGGGTCGCAGTGTCACCAACCAGCCTAGAGCTGGAAAATTGGCAGAGCAGCAGGCCACACTGGTCACTCTGGTGTTCCCAGGGAGGGACGAAAGCCTGACCGTGCCAATTCATTGCATTTCTGGGTGAGGGTAACCCAACCCCCAGGGTCAAGAGGGGGGAGTTTCCTCCCACTCCCCATCTACGCCCTCTTTTCTAAGTTCTGCCTTAAAGAACTGGAAAGTACCACTGAGCCTCCCCCACCCTCCACTCCTCTCCGGCAGTTCTCTTCCGTCAGAAATGGCATCTGGGATGGGTGTGAGGCCACCTGTAGCTTGGAATTTTCAAGGATCTCATATTCTTTCACGGACAGTGGAGGTGGATAATTGGGAAGTGTATTTTGGGAAATGCTGACAGGTCACAGGTGGAGCTCGGGTGGTCAATACCTGTTGTAGGAAGACCTTTACTGAAGCTCTGAGCACTACCGGAGCCCCGGGAAGACCAGGCTTCCCAGGTAGGTCCTGGCAGGAGCGAGTCCAGCACAGGAAGCCCGTGCCAGACGCCCACAGAGGCAGAGCTGGCGTTTGTGCCGACTGTCCACCATGGGTTTGTTCCCTCTCCATCCTGCTCCGCCCTCTTCTTCCATGTGCTGTGACCAAAATGCCTGTCAAGGATGACGAGGAGGAGGAAAGTTTATTTTGGGCTCGCGGTTTCAGAGGCTCAGTCCACAGTCAGCCTGACTCCATTGCTCTGGCTCTGAGAGAGGCAGACCGTCATGGTGGAAGGGCACTGTGGGGAAAGACGCTCGGCTCCTGGCGGCTGGCAGAGAGGAAGGTGTCAGGGATGGGTATGTCCCCAAGAGCACACCTCCTGGGCCCCACCTCCTCCAGCCACGCCCCACCCGCCTGCGGTTCCCATCCAGAAGTTCCTTCAATTACGAATCCATCCAGTGGATTATTCCACAATGAGGCCACACCCCACATGAGCCATCATCTCATATCTGAACCCTGCCAGACAGGAGCTTCTGAGGAAATTCCAGAGTCAAATCATAAAAAAGGTAAGTTTCCATGGTGAATTCATGGGCAAGATCATCAAGCAGTTGTTGACCTGGATCTCGTGTTAAGACGATCCTGAGTGCACCTAGCAGGATCTCGCTGCACGCCACGGCGACCAGATGCTGTTGTGAGCAGCCTTGGGTGTGGAGTTTCCAAGATGTCGGCAGTGCCCTTCTCACCACCAGGGACCAGGACACTCACAGCGCTTAAGCACATGGGACAGCAGCACCAAATGCATTCAGTCAGAAAGCATCTCCCAACAATCTACATCCCTTAGGATGGCTACTAGGAAGGGCGGGAGCAAGAGAAAGGAGGAGAAAGGGAAGAGAGAGGGAAGGAGGGCGCGAGAGAAAGAGAAGGAAGAGAAAGAGAAGAAGGGAATAAAGAGGGGAAGGAAAGGAGGGAGGAGGAAGAAGGAGGAAAGAGAGAGAGAGGGAGGAAGGAGGGGAAAGCAGGCCCCTGGTGCTCTGGGTGGGAATGTGAAATGGCAGAGCCTCTATGGAGAGCAGTGTGGTGACCCCTCACAAAATTCAAAATGAAAACACCAGGTGGCTCAGCTTTTCCCCTTTGGGCAACACTCAGAAGAACAGAGCAGGGACTCAGAGCTGGGAACACCCACCCTCACACAGCACTCAGCATAATAACCAAAGGCAGCCGGCGAATGGGTAAACAAAAGGAACCTTCACACAGGGAACAGCGGTCAGCCACAAAGGGGAGGGAGTTCTGGCCTTGCTACAGCAGGTGAGGACATGACACTAAGTGACATAACAGAAGCCAGACACAGCAGGACGAACACCAGGTGACTCCACTTACAGCTTTACAGACACAGAAAGCAGGGTGGTGGCCGCAGGGCCTGGGGGGTGACAGGGGTGTCTAGTGAGCAGAGTGTCCACATGGCAGAGGGAAGGAGCTCTGGAGACGGGCAGCCACCCTGGGCGCACAGGAGGTGAACACGCTCAGCGCCACCCCACTGGACCCATAAATGTGGCTGGCACAGTGAATTTACATTCTGTACATTTTACCAGAATTAAAAGGAGGAAGAAAGTATCACGGGTCCACGGGAGAGAGGCAGGGCCAGAGGAGCTGGGCGACATCGCCAACGTGACACCTTCGTCCCCTGCCTGAAAAGCTCACCAAGGCCCTACTGCCCAGGAAAGGGTCCTTCCCAGCTTCCCCAGAGGAGGGTCTCCTTCAAATACAGCCGGAAATTAGATAACTGGCCTGGGGTCTGGGGCTGCTCCCCATCTGGCCAGGTGTGACAGGAAGGATGCAGCCGTTTCAGAAGAAGGCAACTAGGGTAGACAGCATTCTCAAGATGACACCCTGGCTCCCGTCCCTCCATCAGTCGAGCATAACCTGGCCGCTGTCACAAAGAGACTTCACAGATGTCCTTGAAGTCCCAAGTCGGTTAAGCTTAAGACACGAAGGTCATCGGGTGGCCTGACCCGTCAGGGGAGCCTGTAAACTCAGGGATCCACCCACGATGTGCAGCTGAAGGGGACGTCAGGGGACTCGAAGCTCAAGACCAGCCCTGGGAGTGCAGAGTGACCCCCGCCACAGCCAGAGACGGACGCTGCAGTCCTCAAGATGCAGGGAACACGTCCTCCAACAGCCTGAAGGAGTTGGGCAGCGACTCCCCTTCAGACCCCCATCCGAGCTCCCAGCCTCACTGACAGCTTGGTGTCACCTGTGTGGAACTCTGAGCAGAGGTCCAGCCCTGCCCCACCCTGCCAAGTTCTGACCTGAAATACTACAAAACACTAAGGGGCTATGGCTTCAAGCTACTGAAGGCATGGAGACTATCACACAGCCCAGGACTTGAATGATGAAGCTGCCTGAGGCATCTCCATGGGGCAGGGGAGGCAGCCAGGAGGGCTTCCTGGAGGAGAGGGTGTACCCAGTGGACAGCTGCACCCCAGCACACATGAAGTAGGCCCATTCACTCCAGGCTGCCCTTGGTACTTACTTTCTCCATTTTTATGAGATTCACTTTGAAATTTCATGGAAAGACTTCAAAAAGCACCATTTAAATCATGGTCACTTTTATCCTAATCTAGATAAATTTGTTTTACAATTGCCAAAATCTAATAAACTGTCATATGTTCCAGACAGCATTGAATAGTTGTAATAAGCTTAATAAATTCCACCCCCTGCCTCTATCACCCTCCTCTCTCTTCTTCCTTCTTCTCCCTCTCTCCTCCTCTCTCTCCCCTCCCTCCCTCCCTCCCTCCCTCCCTCCCTCCCTCTCTCTCTCTCTCTCTCTCTCCCCACAATACACACACTCACACATACACATCCAAAACATGTAACCACATTACGCATGAATCTCTTAATTGGGATTTTCACTTAGAAAACAAAGGCAAGAGCCAGTGTCCCTCCCATTTGCTAATTCGGATTTAAAAAGATAACCTTTTTGGAATCAGAGCACAATATGAATCCCAGGTGCATCGAGGTCACTCTGCACCTCAGGGAGCACCCAGAGCTTCTCCACAGGTGGTCCCCAGGCAGGCTGCACCAGCATCTCCTGCAAACTTGCTAAAAGGCAAACAAACTCTCAGCTCCACCCTAGACCTAGCAAATGCAAGACTCGGGTGCTAGGGTTCACATGTACTTAGCACCTGCTCCTCCTGGGCAGGTGCTTCCCCTCTGACATACACAGGAGGACCTTGTGGGTCTATTTTGCTTTGCTTGGGAAACATTCTCTCCCTCTTCAGCCAAGCCACACTGGGTCACCACATGAGACACCCCAGGCCACATTCCCACCACTGAGAACACTTCCCCCTTGAGCCTTGGCAAATGCTCGTCTTTCCACCAGGAGCACCCTGTCCCACACCACCTGCCTACTCCTCACTCAGCCCAGGGCTGCCTGGACTCCTTGCATACACCTGCAACTTCCAGTGCTCGGAGTCATTTTCACATTCGATTGCCCCCACTCAACACCAAGTTCAAGTACATGGGATCTCCATCAGTCAGGTTTGCATTACTACAACAAAACACCAGAGGTGATTAATGTTAGAGCGACAAGAGTTATTTAGAGCTCAAAGTCTGAGTGGTTCAAAGTCCAAACAGCTCAGCACAGGCTTGGTGAGGGCCAGTGCTGTCTGCGTCAGCTCCTAGTGCATAAGGCAATGCAGGTCAACCATGTCAGAGCAAACTCTTAGGCTCTGATCCAGGAAAAGAGACAAAGAGGGAACAGTTGGGCTCCTCACCCCAGCAGCCCTTTCCAAGGGCACCCCCTCAATGATCTCAGGACCACCCTCTTTAAAGGTCCATGGCCGCTCCTCACATCATCACCCCGGAGACCAGCTGTATATAGAGACACTCAGATCACACCCAAACCACAGCAGGCTGCAACTCAACGTGGGTAGGAATCTGGGACTGCCATTTTCTAGATTTATTCCTGGGACCACTCCCCGTGAAGAGAAGAACCCTGGGCTTCAGCAACCATGTCAGCTACTCCTCCTCCCTCATGAAGGAGCAGTAAGTGGCTGGTGAAGACTCACGCCGACACTCCCTCTCCCAGTGCAAGGAGAGCAGAAGTCACTCCCTTCTCTGTGATCAGCTGAGACAGTTTGAGATAAAGGGTCTCCCAACAGGACACAAAAAGTTTCAGGATACCAACTATCATCACCTGGACATATCTATGTCATGTCAGTGAACAAGCACTAACTGTTGATGGGATAGGCTTAGTCTACCTAAAGTGCTGAGGTCAAAGGGTATCTAGGCTCAGTACTGAGTCTACATGCCAAGTCTGCACTCAGTCTTGGTGTGATAGCCAAGTCTGTGCTCAGTGTTGGTGGGAAAGGCTAAGGTCCATGTTGAGTGTTGGTGTGAAAGGCCAAGTTTATTCTCAGGGTTCAGATGATAAACTAAGTCTATGCTCAGTGTTGGTAGAAAAGGCTAAGTCTACCCTCAGCGTTGGTGTGAAAGGCCAAGTCTACCCTCAGTGTTGGTGGGAAAGGCCAAGTCTACATTCAGTGTTGGTGGGAAAGGCCAAGTCTACATTCAGTGTTGGTGGGAAAGGCCAAGTCTACATTCAGTGTTGGTGGGAAAGGCCAAGTCTACACTCAGCGTTGGTGGGAAAGGCCAAGTCTGTGCTTAGTATTGGTGGAAAAGGCTAAGGTCCATGTTGCGTGTTGGTGTGATAGGCCAAGTCTACGCTCAGTGTTGGTGTGGAAGGCTAAGTCTACACAAAGTGTTGAGGACAAGGTAAGCCTACACTCACTGTTGATGCCCAATGATTGATGGGTGTGATGGTGTGACAGTACAGAGAAGCTGCCCCTGTAAGCCTGGGGACATATGCAGGATTCCTCCAGAAGACCCCAGGGCCCAGACTTAAAGAATCATGGGAAGTTCATCAGGTGAAGGAAGGCAGGAACAGCTTCATAGCCATAAAGGAGCGTTTTGATCAGAGACCTGCAGAGATCAGAGGTCATGGTAGTTTGATTGCTGGGACATAAAATTTGAAAGGCCAAAGTGTAGACTTTCAGGCTGAAGCAGTCACAGAGACCAGATGGCAGGGTGTCTTGCTCTTCATAAGCAGTTCAGAACTTGAGCAGCTGGTGGAGGGGGGTCATTTCTGTGCCTGCTGTGATCAGGGTCCTTTTACAAAGTCAGCAGTGGCTAGCGTTGGTTGAGCTCCTTCAAGGAGCCAAGCATCTGTCTTTCTACCGTCTACATGTGCTACCTAATGCTTGAAAGCCCTGAGGAGGCCACTATCAACCTGCTCGTGTAGGTGGGGAGACCGAGACACAGAGAAATTAAGTAACTCGTCCAATGCTGCATGGCCAGCCAGCGGAAAGCTGAATCTGAGGATCTGAAGACTCAATCTGGCACGGAAGTCGACATGCTCAACATCATGCATCCCATCATACAGATCACTTCTGTCACTTCAACCTTTCATACTGAGTCAAATTAGGGGGGCCTTGTGAAGGAGGCTGGTAAATTCTTATCAAGGATTTGGAACACATTAGAGGTATCTCTCAATTCAGGTCCTAATACTGTGTCTTTGATAAAAACTCCACCCTCTAGTTTGGTCTGTGGAACATGGTAAATGGCTATTCCTTGTGGAGTTCTCCAAATGATAAATCTTGCAAAATGCCCCCAGCACACCACCGTGGACAGGGCAGCGGGTGCCTGCCAAATGTAACTGACCTCCAGGACTGGTCTCACATGGAGTGAAAACACTGCCCCATAGACATCTCAGAAATCTTAAAGGAGGCAGGTATTCTGGGGTTGGATAAGCCTCTGCCCACTCTTTGGAATGTTTAGTTGGGCACGTCGCCTTGTCAATGAAGTAGATTTTGGAAGAAGATGCGTGGATGGGAGAGCAGCCTCCAAGGACCAGTGGCAAAGAGATTCTGGGGCAAGCACAGGCTGCAGACACACAGGGCTCCTTCATTCCTGCCACTCACAGGGACAAAATGACATGCTTATGTCATGAAGAGAAGGCACCACAATGGTCAACCCCCTGCAGATCCATCTCTGTATGAGCTGCTGGGAAAACCTGAGACAGGTTTACCAGAGGACACCAGGGGCATCCCTAAGTGCTGGGAATCAAGTGCTCCCAAGAGAGACAGTGGGGCCATTCCCTCAGGGACGGAGCTCTTTACCTGGGCCTGGAACCGTCAATTTGGATAGAGAATTGCATCTTTAATTTTCCCTCATCTCTACCGAAACCCACCATTTCCTTCAGTTATGGAGATGGAACGGCAAACTGCAGAATTTACAATACTTAAGATTTCATCCCTAAGAAAAATCACAAGTATTTTCATATTGCATCACACTTGGGCAGGTTATCACGAAATATCAATTATGCTCATCGTGATTTCAGTGAGGCTCATTATTAGGTAGAATCTGTTACCTAATATGTTAATAAAGAAGCAGACCTATGACTAAATCACAAATTATTTTTACAACAGTGTGATGAGTAGTTCAAATATAACTGATTTTATCTTTCACTTGCATTATGTTATTTTGTTCTTTAGAATACTATTCTGAGAAGGGCCTAAGGGTTCGCCAGACTTCCAAGGAGTCCGTGACTTCAGGGGAGCGTAAGGGACCTGCTGCTCAAAGGGCCAAAGCACTGGACCTAGCACTGCAGCACATGTTCTTGATCCTAAAGAGGAGGTGTAGACTCTGTCCTGCTGAGAAGAGAGGGATGCTCCATGGGGAAGAGTGGAGGCGTCTTAGACCATTTTCTGCTGCTATAACTGAATACCAAAAACTGGGTGACTTATAAAAAATAAAGGTTTGTCTTGGTACTAGGAGTGGAGAAGTTCAAGATCAGGTGGCTGCATCTGACGAGGTCCTTCTGGTTGGTGCAGAGTCTCAGCATGGCCAGAATACCACATGGCAAGATAGAACACCATGCAGAGAAAACTCACTTTTATAACAAAGCCACTGCCTCAGTAACCCTTGGAACCATGAATGGACTGATCCATTCATGAGGCCAGAGACCCCATGCCCCAGTCACCTCTCCTACCCCACCACTGACTGAATGCCTTACCATGAGGATTAAAGTTCAGCCTTTGGTATCACATACTGAGCTTACTGAAAATCATCTTGAATGGTCCTAACAGAAAACTCATGCATTGAGAACAATTCCCCACTTTACAGACGAGGAAACTGTGGTTCAGAGCGGCGTGATCACACTGCTAGAGTGAAGGCTCGAGGTCCAACTCAAGCCACTTTGACCAAGGCGGTGACTGTGAGACACTTCCTTGACAGAACTGCTGGACAATGGAAGAGGCAAAGGAAGCCACCGAGAAGTCACCTCGGGTGTTCCTGAGGGTGTGCCACCCTGATCTCCCCCAGAAGAACCTGTTGGGAAGTGCCAGCCCCCATTGTTAGCTCCTGGCAGCATTTGCTCTAGCACAGCCTGTGCCCAGCCGTGTACAGCCAGTATCCATGTGTGTCCATCAGCTTTTCATCACTGTAACCAAACACTGGACAAGAGAGACTTAGAGGAGGAAAAGCCCATCTGGGCTCATGGTGTCAGAGCCTCAGTCTCTGGTCGGCTGACTCCAGGACAGAAACATCGAGGCAGAAAGGCAGGGAGGAGGAAAACTGTGCAGCTCATGGCAGCCTGGGAGCAAGAGAGAGGAAGAGCAGGGCAGGGACAGACATGGTCCAAAGCCCCCAGTAACCTGTGTCCTCCAGCCGTGCCCATCTGCCTCCAGCTCCCACGCAGGGTCCACTCAGCTACCGGGATTCATCCAGCAGCTGGATTCATCCACGTCTGAGTCAGAGCCGCATTGTTGCCTAAAGCTCTACCTCTGAACCTGATTGCACTTGGGACCAACCTTTCAACACACAAATTTTTGAGGGGACATCCCAGGTCCAAAACAGCACCAAGAATGTCCAGGCCACTCAAGTCAGGCCCTTCCAGCCTCTAACAGGCAGCTGCCTTCCGTGGAGGCTTCTCTCTTCCCTCCTCCTTCCTTCCCCGTCTCCTTGCAAGGGAGCCAGACAGGCACCGCAGTCTGAGGCTCTCCTGGCACATCCCTGCTCATCCCACCTTTATCCCTTGCAAATTTTTCCCCTCAAAATTCTTGGATGTCTACTTCTATTGCCATGTTTGCTTCTTCTAGGATCCAAAGGGACAGACCACCCAAGTCTGAGAGCGGCTGCTACCTGCCTGTGATGAGCAGTCAGTAGCAGGTATGTTTCTTGGGACAGTCTCATAGGCTTAGAAGGGAAACCAACCCCATTGTCTAAGGACAGTCACCTGGGTGATGCAGCTTAGGAAAATTGATAGGATGGCCCAGGCAAGGCTGCAAAGGCTTAAAACAGTGGGGCAAATCAAGCAGCAGTCGGGTGATGGCTACGTTTCATTGAGAGTGTTCTGTGGGGTGGACGGAAGGAGGAATTTCTAGTAACAACTAAAGCTCTACTAATGTTCTGCCTCATCAGACCCAGGTGCTGATTGAACAGATGTGCTCAGTTGGGGACAATTCATCGAGATGTTCACTTATGATCTTTGCAGTTTTCTTTACATCTTCTTCCCCTTTATTAGAAAGTTAAAAAAAAAAAACCCAAAACAACTAGGTTTCTGGCACCTGTTTCAGTGAGATGGGACCTGAAGGGGGTTACTCTTCGAGTATGCAGGATGCATGGTAGTAATGAAGGCATCTGCACATCCACCCAGCACTCCAGAGACCCCTGATGGGAACTTAGCTTCTACAGCTATTTATCTTGGGGTCCCTGAGTTGCCAGCAGAGGTTCTAGACCCATCT
Organism: Ictidomys tridecemlineatus; assembly: GCF_052094955.1. Taxonomy (NCBI): domain Eukaryota; kingdom Metazoa; phylum Chordata; class Mammalia; order Rodentia; family Sciuridae; genus Ictidomys; species Ictidomys tridecemlineatus. Next base: position 119,815,773 of record NC_135486.1, read on the forward strand.
GATATACGTGCTCAGTACAGCCAAACTTCAGTGAAATCAATAAACGGCTCCCTCATATCTTGACATTTGGGATATGTCAGAAAGAGAAGAAATAGAGAGTTCTACAATCCTCGGTATTGCCTGTGGCAGGATTCAGTGCTCGACTTTGAAAGCATGATGTGTAGCTCACAGAGAGAATGAATCTGCCCGGGTGGAAAAATGTGGATATATGTTTGACAAATCAATTCCCTTTCTTGGAGGAGGAGAAGGGAGGCGCCCACAGAGGTCAGCCAGCTTAATTCCCAGAGGCCAAGCAGGACGAGGGAGGTTCCTGCCAGATGGAGGGACCTTCCCACACAGATGCTGGAGCATGCACCTACCAGCCTCACCTGCCCACCTGAAACCACTTGGTGAGCCTTGGAATTAATGATTTCCTCACCTCCGTGTGCAGAGCTGGCCTCTGCTTCCAGGCTCACAGGCTCAGCACACCTCCTGGCCAACAGCCACAGCACTAGCTGTCTGACCAATAGCACGGGCTCCCTGTGGAGCAGAGGGGCTGGCAGCACCTGCTCTCTGCTGTTCATTCCGAGGGCGCTGTGCCCTCAAGGCACTGTCCTCTTACTGCCCCAGACAGAGGGCTCTTGCCCTTTATGGCTAGCAGATGGAGCTGGCATTTTGTCACCCTGGCAAGTGACAGAAAAACACGCTCACAAATCAACAACAGCACATTAAGATGCAGTCGGCCGTAGAGAGAGCCTGAGTTAAAACCTAACTCTACCTCTCAGCAGAACCAACCAGGCAAGTTTCCTACCACCCTGGGCCTCAGTTTGCTCATCTCTCAGAACATCCTAGTCACTGTCGTGCTTACTAGAGGAACAGAAGAACTCAATTAGTTACTCAGGCAGACTGCGTGGATGGCAACCTCTTTGTGGAGGGGAAAATATGTGCTAAAACAGTTTCCTGCTTGGAGTCAGGTAATGTATTGTAGGTCTAGAGACAGAAGTTGGAGGACAAAATTTGTGTGTTGGTCACTATTGGCTTCATTCAGCCAGATAATATGAAGGGGCAGGGGCAGGGGAGGGCTCAGAAAGTAAGTAGCCAAGTTTGCAAGCAGGGATGAATAGAAAAGCCAAGAGTCCAGAAATGTAGATTTGGGAGAGTAAACATTCGAGACTGAATTGAGGAGTACAAAGGCTAATTAAGCCTTTGCAGCAAGAATCCAATCCACAGTTGGGCCTCATCCATTGTTGAAGTTGCTGAATGTCTTTGCAACTCTGCCTGGAGACTTGGCTCATCCAGGGAGCTGGAAGTGGGTCTGCGTACTGGGTTCAGAGGGGTTTCTGGATTCCCTGTGACCCCACGACCGACTCCAAGACCCAGGGCTCTCCTTATTCTAGTGACCCATATCTGGGCCCCTGCCCTAAATGCCCAGTCCCTGTGTTTGGTCTCTGTCATAATGCCAATTGTTTTAGCTCCCTGGAGGGAGTCCGTCTTCTCAGCCCCGGTGCCCATTCTTCTGTATCTGCCAGCCAATTCCAGGCAGTCTGGAAGCTGGCACAGCCCTAAGTCTGGCTGCCTGCTTTTCTGCTTTCTCTAACTACTTGGTGCCAAGGGCTGGCCAGTTCCAAAGCCACAACTTAGTCACCAGGAGGTGGTTACCAGTCCAGTGTCTTCAGGAGCCCAAGTCCTGCTCAGCACTGTGCAGATGCTATCCCAGAAGGGCAGTGTGTGGGAGGACCAGGGACAGCCTTCAGTAATGCCACCCGCCCTCATGCCACCACACGCCCAGCCCCAGCTCCCGCCACACCTGCTCATGGACTACCACTCCCTCCTTCATAACTTCTGTCTGCTTCCAAATTTTCCCAGATCCCCTCCACTCCTGGCTTACAGTGTCCCCTCAAGTTCCTCTGCTGTGACCGCAGGCTCCCTTCCAACCAAAATTCTCTATTCCTTCATAGTATATTCTCTTCCAGCAGATGAAATACCCCAGCCCACATCAACCTGGCCTTGGGTCTCTCTTGGGGTCAACCATATGCACTTGACTTTCCCATTGAGGACACCCCAAATCAGGGGACCTTCCCATACCTGAGCTCAGCATGACCCTATGGTCCCCAACATGCCCAGCTGTCTTTCACCTGAACAGTCTTCAAGACCCCAGATCCCTCATCCTGTATCTGAACATTCAATTTGGTGTACCTACATATGATTTTTAACAACTTATTGTAGAGCCGTTGGGCACAAAATAGGATTAGTTATGATACACTTGTCAATGTTCAGTCTTCTTCTGATTTATCCCATTAGTATTTATTTATCTATTCATTTTTGTAAAATATAGTGAAGACTTTTTAGTCTATGACTGAACCTCAAAATGAGATTCTTTAAAATAATATTTACAGCCAGGCAGAGTAGCAGACACCTGTAATCCCAGCAGCTAGAGAGGCTGGGGCAGTAGGACCACGGGTTCAAGGCCAGCAGCCTAACAAGGCCCTAAGCAACTCATAAGACCACTTCAAAATAAAAACTAAAAAAGTCTGGGGATGTGGCTCAGAGGGTAAGCCCCCCTAGTTCAGTCCCTGGTACCATAATAATAACAATAATGACAACCACAGTCATGTACTTGTGTCCTCCTCCTTCCTCATCCCACCCCCTGGACCACAGATATTGCCAAGCATTTTTATTTTTTATTTTCTTGGCTAACCCATGCTGCCTTCATCTGACCACTGCTTTCTTCTGGAAGTGAGAACAAATTGCCAGGTGCCTGCCCCATCCTTCCAGGGGACTGCAGCTTCTTGGCCACCCCATGCCAGGGACCTGGGTGCCCTTTCAAAGCTTGGGTGACCAAGGATACATTCCATGCTGGCCTCTGTTCCCTGGGCTTTACTCCAGAATTTCCACAAAACAGGGGTTGCCAACATCCCAGTTGTGAACACTTTCAGTCCTGAGAATCTCCCACCATTCATTCAGGTCTTTTGAATCTTGTTCCCATCTCTGTGAAGAATTATGGCCAATGCCTCGCTCCTGACATTAAAGCCTGCCTGGCTCACCCATCTGCACAACTGGTGATTGTCTAATTTTTCTTCACAATCAATAAGCTTAAAGGAAGAAAAAAAAAAAGATTCTTCACATCTACTTGAAGGCTTGAAGGTGACTCATTACAGGAATCTGCACCTGGGCCATGGCCGAGCATTGCCCTGGTTCCCCAGGAAGAGTTCAGAGGGGGCTCTGCACCATCTGTCCACTGGGAACTGAAGCAGGCAAAGCTCGTCAATGTCAGAGGAGAGTGCAGAGGGGGTGGTGCTTGCTTTGGTGCATTTCTAGGGGAACAAAGCTCATTCTTTATAAGCCTTGCTGATAGAGGCAGCATTTATACATGGAAAAAGGGACAGAGAAAGGCAGAGAGCGAGGGAAGAACAGAGGAATGAAGACGGTGAGGAGACAAGGAGAGAGAGAGAAGGTGATGGGTGAGGAGGGACCCAAACTAGGGCAGGCAAACTGCCCACTGCACTGCTGAGCCATATGCAGGTACCACAAAGGGGACAAATGAAAGAAAGATCAGCAGAGGAAGGGGTAGGGCCAGGAAGGAGGGGAGGGAAAGAGGGGGCCACCAGGGACTGAGTTGGAGTCAGTTAAACCCCATGCACATGTGATTATGTCAAGATGAACCCAACTATTATGTACAAGTATAATGCACCAATAAAATTTTTTAAAAAAGGAATATGAGATAAAGGGCCCATTTCTGTCATCAAACTGACAGTCATGAGGTGGGCAGGAGCCAGGAAGCAAATATTCGTGAGCCAATTATAGATTCATTCCAAAGAGCGTAGACCCTTTTGATTGATAAGCCTGCTCATTAATGTGGTCCATAAATATTAGCCACTGTGTACATAATAGAGAAATATGAGTCATGGATCCCATTACGATGCGGGGACACCATACCAACACCATCACAGAGCTGCACATCAGTTTTTGTCCTGGGTGCAATGATGTTATTCCCTGTCATACAGCTGGCCCAGCGTGAGCACCAGCTTTGATCTTAAAGGAGCCAACATAGTCCTTACAATACATGACCTAGAACAACAAAAACACTTCTTCTCTGATTCATAACCACTATATAGGTATGATTTTAAAAAGGAAAAGCTTTCTGCTTTCCACTGTACAAACCGCCAGCTCCCACCCCCACCCCCATCCTAAAACAACAACAAAAAATACCTCCAAGCCATCAAGTGAATCAATCACCGAGAAAGTCTGATATTAGCCGAATTATTCTCAATTCTGTCTCCTGCCATCAGGTGGCAATTAATTCGGAAATGCCCTCGCCTCTTCCCGCTAACCAGCATGACATCTCACTCAACTCTGGAATCACATCAACACAAACTGCCACAGGAACGTGGAGTAACCCATTGTCATTAAATGCTTTGGAAAATAAAAAGGACAAAGTGTCCGTCTACCAAGGAGTTCAGAAACGCACCAGGCAGGGCTTAGACTGCTAGGAAGGAGAGAGGGGAGCCGAACGGGGCACACTCCGACTCTCCAGCGGGAGAAGACAACGTCTTGTTAGTTTTTGATGCACCAGAACCGTTGCCCTTAGGTCTCACTGCATTTCTGCTGTTGTAGATTGAAAAGATACAAACCCTATGTCCCAGGGAGCATGGGGTAGGAGGGTGGCCTCTCATACTTAGCATGAAGACAGCACCCCGCAAGAGAGCTAGGGAGTTGAAAAGTGCGTGCTAGATGCACTGTTTAGTTTCCTGGATAAGAAATATTCACTGGGCACAGTGGTGCACAACCATGATCTCACAACTTGGGAGGCTGGGGCAGGAGGATCACAAGTTCAAAGTCAGTCTCAGCAACTTAGTGAGACCCTGTCTCAAAACAAAAAATAAAAAAGGCTGGGATGTGGCTCAGTGGTTAAGCACTCCTGGGTTCAGTCCCCAGTATCAAACAAAAAAGGAGTATTCTCTGCCACATATTATTTGGGGATTTATTTACATATAAGTCCTAGAGCCTAGAAAGACAAAACAGACAAAATCACAAGGCAAAATCTAATAGAGGACTGGTTTTGATGCATTTATTTTTATATTGTGTTATCTCTCCTCTATGTTTGATAAAGAGGTTTTCTGCTTTGTCCTCTTAGTCCTCCTTTTCTTTCCCTCTCTTGTTCTAAACAGGAAGAACAATTCTGATCATTATGAATGAGAATACACAGTCCCTGGTGGGATGAAAACTTCTAATTCTCTTTCATCCCATTCACAAACTTCCTCGTTAGGAGATTGGTTGAATTCTAGGCCTGAATTATTCAGAGGAAACTGCATGGCAATGTCACGTGCAGTAGGAGCCCCTAGAACACGTCCTTAGTGCTCTTTTAATCTGCTGTCCTGTGTCAAGCCTACCTAATCCCTCTGCCTGGCCCTGGGTCAGTAATCCCTCCAGTGACACGCGCGTACACATGCATGCACACACACACACACACACACACACACACACACACACACACAGGCACACACGTGCACGCACATACACTCATCCCAAATAATCCCTCATTTCTTCTGTGCCAGAAGGCAATTTTCTTCAACATACTTCATTCTGTAATAAAATCTTTTTTTAAAAGCTGTTTTTAAAATGAACAGTTGCTTTCAAGAAATGCTATAAATAGTACCTCACTAATTGGGACTCAGCCTCAATAATTTTATGCATGTGAGAAGAGTGTAAAAATGTGTATCTGATCCCTTATGAGCACAGATAATTTCAACTGTTATCACAACCATTCCTCCACCCCGAGGGTATGGGTGGCCCATTTCTGAAACAGGTGTATTTAAAAGAGTTTGGTTTAAATGGGACCAGTTTAAAATGAATTGGCAAATGAAATCCAAGGACACATTTAGGCAGGAAAAAAGAGGGAAAGAACTAAAAATAGGATGATATTGAATTTAGAATGTAAGGTATATATTTTAATGAAGACAGAAAGATTATTTTGCTTTGTACCTCCCAAGAGTGGGCAACGAACACATCCATTTCCTACCAGGAACCCTTAAAAAAGTATAGGGAAACAATTTGCTTAGAGGAAGGGACAGTGATTAGAAGCCAGTGTTCAGGAATCAAAAAGACAGAATGTTCTAGTGTTCAGAAATAAAGAAGGCAGAACATTTCAGAACATTTGCATCACTGTGACCAAAGACCTAACAAGAACAACTTTGAAAAGTTTAGTTTAGTTTACAATTTCAGAGGTTCAGCCATGGTCGGCCAACTCTGGGCCCCAGGTGAGGCAGAACATCATGGCCAAAGGACTGGCAGAAGGAAGCAGCTCAGGACGTGGACACCAGGAAGTAGAGCGCGCTCCACTCACCAGGGACAAAGTATAAACCCCAAAGGCACAGCCCCCAGTGGCCCACCTCCTCCGGCCACACCCTACCTGCCTACAGTTACCATCCAGTTGTGGATGAATTTTAGTGAACAGGTGAATTCTCAGATACAGGCTCCTCCAGGAATGAGGTCAACTGTATTAGCAGAAGGAATGCAGCAATAATGGGTTAACTGAATGTGGACCACAAATATTTGAAAATAAACATGTACAGACCTTTTTTTCTCACTATTCCCTAAACAATATAATGTAACAACTATTTACATAGCATTTGCATTGCATTGAGTAGTATAAGTGATCTAGAGATGATTTAAAGTATAAAAGAAGATATGCACAAGATACATGTAAATGCTACCCCATTTTATATAAGGAACTTGAGCATTCATGGATTTTGACATCTACTCAGTGGAGAGGGGAGTCCTGAAACCAAAACCTTCCAAATATGGTCCAAGGGACCGCCATACTTCTATTCCAGGACCTCCCTTTACGAAACAGGGCAGAGTGGAGTTTGCACTCTTGCTGGCCGTGTCTCTGTCTCTGGTCACAGCTTGGCAGCAGCTGGCTTGGTGGCCCAAGCCACAGGGGTTAAGTGACTCTGCGACTTTGCTGTCTTGTCACAACTTAAACCTTCCATGCAAGGTGTCATTATAGATGATCTACGGATGACTGGCCATTTGCTACTGCCCTGTCCCTCTTTACTTCAGAACTCCTGTGGTGGGTGGAATGTCAGAGCAAGTGTGAACTTTTGTGCTCGTCCCTGAGAAGGAAACTGGGGCTCAGAAATGTGAGTGCTTTGTCTCAGAACCCATTAACGGCAGATCCCTCTACTTCCTGGCGCCGCGTCCAGTAATCATCTGGAGGCGAGCCACTCAGAAGTAAGAGGATTATTTATGCTCTCAGTAGCAACTTTTGTTCCACAATGGCCTTTGGCCAAGACTGTGGCCTCATGAAAACTGGTCCATCCGTGTGACAGCAGCCCCAAGCCAGCGGCCTCTTGATCACACACAGTTCTGAAATAAGGCCACAGTTGTCACCATTGGCCTGTCAATCATTAAAAGGAAAAATTGTAGACTTCACATTTCTGAAAACAGGCAGAAACATAAAGATATGAAGATGAAAAGCAATTTTATTTTCCCCTTAAGTTCAAAGAATGTTGGCAGAAATGAGATCTCCTTGAAACAAGGCCGGACCTTGGCCATTCATTTCCAGCATCCCACGAGGAGGTGGAGCCGGCGGTGTCCACCTTCCCATGGGTTTTAAGGTCATGGTTTGTGCACATTCATTATTAGTCCATGATGGATTGGGAGAAGGAAGGCCTCTGGAGTTAAAAGGACACTCGATGACAATCTGCCCTCAGTGAGCTCTGGGCCTGGGCTGAAGACAGACTAGAACGCAGGACAAGGCTAGTGAGGAGGGGGCACTGTGAAACCTCCTTACAGCAGCTACCAGGGGTCAGGACCCCTCCCCATCTCACAATCTCCCATGCAGACCCAGGCCCCTGCGGGGAAGGCTGCGACACCATCTCCTTTCTTGTCTGGCCAACAAGGACATTTTGTGCCCATGCAAGTGGCACTTGTGGGGAACACAGCAGGAACAGGTCCTCTTGGAATCCTGGAAACCTTGACCCGGCCCAGCCCTATTTCCCTCTCCAGGCTCATCTTTTGCACTCCCGCACTTCCTGGGGGCCTTGAAGTGCGGACTCTCCTTTGCCATCGGTGTCTTGCTTCTCACCGTCTCCTGAGTTTCTCCTGCTTCCCCTTCAGGAATCAACCAGGATCGCGGTGCCTAGGGCACTTGTAGCGGAAGCCACAGAAACCCTGGCTCTAATCAAAGAACAACAAAGATACATTATCTCCCAAAACAGGGAGTCTCAAGAAAAGGGGTTCTGCAGAGTGAATTCAGCTGCTCAAAAATGCCACCAAAGCTGGCTTTCCTATCTTTCTGCCTTGCCATCCTCTGCCGTCCTCTCAGCTCCTTTGTGGTCATAGATGGCTAATATGTGTCCAGGAAAACATGGTCACAATCTCCCCTGCGTGTCTCTCTCAAAGAGCCAGGAAACATTTCTCAGGACCCTCCATCAGCCTCTCTCTCAATTCCCAGTGGCCAGCTCTGTGGAACAACCCACATCTGAATCAATCACTAGCAAGAGGAGGCTTGCTGTGGTTGGATTAGCAAAGCATGGGTCACAGGGACACAATGGGTCCACTAGGAATCAGGCTGGTTTGGGCTGGCACCCAGTGCTGTCTTCTGCAGCCCCCGCCCATGCTGCCTCGTGTGATGTGTACAGCCACTGTCCCCTTCTTTTTTTAAAACCAAAAATCTAGAGCTTCTATATTGGAATGACTATTTGCCTATACACGCACTTCCTCAAGCTAGGCATGATGACTTACTCCCTGATATATCTTAGAATCCACTCTCTTCTTGGGGTTGGGGAAGGAGTGAAGGCATGAATGACTATATGAGTGACAGCAAGGACAAGGACAACCAACCCTTTAATGCAGGTGTTCTTTCTTCCCTTCTATACCAAGCCACCTCCCCTACAGAGAGAGGAACAGACTTCTCCACCATTGCATGCCAAGGAACTTAAACTAGCTGCAGGTGGAAAGTCGGATTCTTTAGACATGAGCCTATCCACCTCGTGTCCAGGGAGCAACACTGGGAACTTTCAAAAATGACTTACTAGGTGTGACTAAGGAATGTTTGAAATTTTAACTATAGACAGAGATAATCCAAAGATACTTTTTCTACCTGACTCAAATCTAACTCTGCCTTCAGCTTTTTTCATTTTAGAAACATTTATATAACAAATGGATCCCAATCTTTTGAGGATTCAGTTTGCAATCCTGACAAATTAAGGACCCTGAAGAATCAATTATTTTGACTTATCTCCCAGGCTGAAGGGGAGGGAGCCCTATATTTCTGGAACTTTGGCTTTGAAACCTCTTGAAAGCATTAGAGAAAAGCCAAGGGAATTAGACAATAAGAATTCTTTCAAAACAGTAGGATTTAAAGGATCCTATTACCTACTTTATAATCTTACCTTAAGGCTGTAGAAAGTATTAATTGGAGCAAAGACATCCAAATGGGAACAACTACTGTAAGTCATCGGCATTGTTGAAGTCTGCCTTTTATCTCTTTAATTTGCTACATTGCCTCACCTCAGCATCTCTTGCAGATAAACCCATCCAACTCCTAACTCCCTGGCGTATTTTTATTTTTTTCTGGGCACAAAGGAAAAAAAAAAAGAAAGTGAGGCCAAGAGAATCAATGGCACTTTAAATCCCATTTCCTGCCTTGATCAGTAGTTGATCCCTTTCAAGAAAAGTGGGATAAAAAACAGAGTAGGCAGGCTCCAGGCAACTAGAAAAACTCACTCCAAGTATCTCTAGAGGGAGCTTATGTGTGGCCTGCTTCTCAGCGCTCAATTCTTACCAGAAATAGTATACTACTTCTCTGTGGATAGTGGAAAATGCTTTAATATAAATTGGAATGGCTGACAACCCCTCTGCTATAGTTCAGATCTGGAATGTTCCCCCAAAGACCTGCGTGGTAAGGGCTTGGTTCCCAGCTTAGTGTTACTGGGAGGTGGTAGAACCTTTAAGAGGCCGGGCCTAATGGGAGAATTTTAGGTCATTGGGGGCGTGGCTCTGAACAGCACTGTGGGACCCATCACTTCCTCTTCCCTTTGGTTTCCAGCCGTGAGGGGAGCACGGCAGGCACTTCTACCTGGTGTGCTGACTCCCCACTGCCCAAACAAATGGGGCTGGTTGTTCATGGATCAAAGCCTCCAAAACTGTGAGCCAAAATAAATCTTTTCCTTTTATAATCTGATTAGCTCAGGTATTTTGCTTCATCAGTGGAATGCTGGCTAACACACCTTCTGATAAACAGGAATAGGATGTGCTAATTGGTTCCCATTGCTCTTGAGTGGCCAGGCCTCAGGACTCTCCTGCACTCAAATGTGTTTGTAGTTGGATGAAAACACTTTTTATTTTTAACTTGAATTAATAATCTTTGACAAAAATATCATAATCCCATAGAAAATGGCAGGGAATTTAATCTACAAAAGGGCAACAAAATACAAAATCAGCTCCTATTACAGAAACCTTGGTCTTGGTGTAATTTCTTCTCTGAGTTTTTAAAAGGTTTCTGAATATAACTCTCTCTCTCTCTCTCTTTTTTTTCATAATTACTACCTTTCTGAGGGCAATCTGGGGTGCTAAAATCTTTCTCAAATAGAAGTTCTGTATCAGTTGGCTCAGGAACTTGCTATCAGTGCAGATTCCTGTGTCACTTCCAGGTCTACTGACTGTAATCTCTGAAGAACAGAGTTAGAAGTGGAAACGTCTGAAGCCCCTGGGAGGTTCTTGAGCATGCCAACATTGAGGATCATTGGCACAGTGAATAAATTCATGGCTTTGGAGCCAGAAAGAACAGAATTTGAATCCAGTTGCTACCACCAACAATTAACAAGGAGAATCACTCTGATGAGGAAAAAGGACATATTTAATATTTCTTGGCTTAATTACATAAACAAAAGATATGTATGAAGATCACAGGCTTCAGAATGCTCATTTTACCCAGAATGTATAGATGGTGACCAATCAACTTTATTTAATCAGAAGTCCATTGCCCTTTTAGGACAATGCCGTGCCCAGTGTACCTCGCTTGAATAATTCTTGCTTCTGTCCTTCTCAACTCCTGTCATTCTGTCCCAACTCGTGAGCCTGCCTCACCTCTGACTCTCAATGTTCTGCATGTATCTACAAGAGAGACTCCACACGGTATGGCTGTCAGTTAGAGATGACTTGGCTTCAGGCGGTCAACCCCTCTGGCTGTTCTGACACATTTTGACAGCTTAGAAGCTTAGCAACAGCCAAAGAACTGACCCCAGAAAGCGTGGGATCAGGGTTCCGGCTGCTTTGTGAGGATTCCCCGGTCTTCTTTCTGAATCTGACTGACACTGAGTGGAGCCACAGCCCCGCATCAAGGGCTAGATTGAGTTAAGTCTTGGATCTGTGTGTTTCATAGGCTCACTCTGATTGTCATGATAGAAGATGACCTGAGCAAGCTCAGGAGATGATTGACGATGGTGACAATGACAAGGACACAGGAATTTCAGAGAATCCAGTGACAAGCTGAGCAACCAAGCCAACAGAAAGAATAGGAAGCCAAGGCTGCTCATGGGTTTTCATCAAGAAAACATAGTAGATCCGTGTTCTAGAGCCTTGATCTTACTTGACTCCACTCCCAACATCCCCAAGGGAGAGAGAGCAGACTCTCCACTACCCTCTCAACGTCATTCTTCCCTGCTTCAGTGTGGCCTGGTGGCCAGGAAGCATCACACAGTGAAAGCACCATGGGGGTTCTGGAGGCCTGACCCTGAGAGTGGGTGGCCAGTTCCCAAACAGCCATGCTGGGCAACCCCACTGGCATTTACCATAGTCTAAAACAACAAAAATGAGTGCACTAGAATGCAAATTCCCAGCAGACAGGCATCCTGTTGAGGACATGCCATGCATGCTCCTGGCCCCTCTTTCCTCCCCTCTCATAGGGCTCAGTGGGGGACAGCATGACTTTGATCTCATGCTGGTTGTCACTCTTCTTCCTGTCATCTGACTTTGGGCATACCCCTTAGCTCCCAAGCACTGTTGGCTTACCTTTAAAATAAGGACAGTGCTCGTAGGTAGCTAGTAGGAGCCAGTAGGATGTTGCCAGGAGGAAATGGGTACACTGGTGCCCATCTAAGGGATGAAGGATTCTACTGCCTCCCCAGCTTTGCCAGGCAAAGGCTCCTCCACAGCCCAGATTGGACAGTACCATGTACTATACACTGGTTCTCTGGGAACACAAGCTAAATTCCTGGAGCCTTTGGTCACATTTTCATCCACTGATCAATATACAACCTTGTTTTATGCGTGCTTCTGTTAAGACATCTTTTTTAATACCTGTGGCTGACTCATAGCATGGAACTTATGGCCAGCAGCACTGTGCCTCATACCTGCATGAAAGTACCTAACATACATGTGTTCTTCCTGTGGTGCTCCTAGCAGTAGGCCTCCCTCCAGCCCTATGCCTGGGGTCCAATCACCAACAACAAGCATGAAAACAAGGAAACTGCCCCTAAATAAACCATAGGAAATGCTCTAGCTCATAGTCTGAGCTGACACAAGAAGGCAGAGTCACCTTGCTTGAACTCAGCTGGGAACCTGCCCTTCGAGCAATTCCAATTTTTTTGCAGTTCTGTGCATTATCCACACATGACCATGATTTTAAGGTTACAAATAAATTTGGGGAAGCAGGGTCATTTACAAGTACAGAATTTGCTAATAATGAGGACTGACTATAGCTTTTTTTGCTAGCTGAACAATCTTGGCAGGACAAACACCTAAGTGCACTCCCTTGCTTGAAAAATAAGGCCAACACCAGCCTGTCACTGACAGCACAGGAAACCAAGGCAAGGACAGCCTTGGGAGGTGGGCTCGGAAGACATGCAGCCCCTTCTCTCTATCCAGGCAAATGCTTTATCTCCAACGTTTAATGGCTAAGAAGCCTCAGCAAGGCTAAGTGGGTGCTCTAAAAGCTTCTGATCTGTGACATGCAGAAAGCAGGGCCCATTTTAATGCCTCCCAGCCCACTGCTGCATAACTGCTCTGCAGAATGACTTAGTCGTCCTTATTCTTCTCCTTCTGTTCTCCCTCTCAATTCCTCTTTTCTCTGCCCAAGGAGATTGACTACACAGAGGGAAGAAAAAGAGCCGATTAGTTGAGACGGGGCAAATACCATCACACAGCGAGCGCGCCGGTGGGGAGTTCACGGAGTCAAGTGCAGACCTTGAATCCCTACACGTCACAGCATTGAAGCCATCTTCATCTCTCAGCTTTTTCCAGGCCATTCATTCACCAAATAGACAAATATCTGCATTTTTGTAGATAAAATGAATGCAGAAGGAGCCATTTCCAAAGATAGATGACTGTCCTTTTTCCTTCAGCAAAGTTTAAAAAGGTAAAAATTATCATATTATGGGCACGGTGGTCATGGAGAGAAAATGAGGCCACTGCTCAACAGGGGAAATTGCTCTCCTTGCATGGGAATGTTTTAGCATTAAATTAACTCTCCTATCTCCTGCCTGCTAATAGGAAAGCTTTCACCTCACTGTTTGGCAGGGGATCTGCATTTGCATTTAGATGGAGCTGTTGTAAAGATGGCCCCCGCACAGGGCCTCCATCCCTTATTTACAATAGCAGCTGTGTGATAAAATGATTATCACATAAGTGGCTGTTTTGCTGGTTTGGATGGGGCAGGGACCTAGAATAGGAAAGGCTGTCATCTGAACTAGTCAATGAAAGGAAAGGACAGTTCCTCCTGGAGGCCAGAGCTGAGGCCTCCTAACAAGGTGTTCTGTCTCCCTCCTATCTGCCAGAGCAAGGCGGGCAGGACAGCTGACACTGGCTAAAACAGCCGTGGTGGCAGCAGCTGCTGCACTGTAGACAGACTTCACCTGACAATGTTGCAGGTTGTTTTTGTGCCTCTTTGGAGGTAGATGCAACATGGATTATGGTTCTGTTTTTCAGATAAAGAAACTGAGACATGGGGACATGGGCGTGATGATTCCTCTTGGCCCCCTGTGTCAGTTAACTCTTCATGGCTGTGACCAAAATCCCTGACAAGAACAAATTAGGGGAGGAAAAGTTTACGTTGGCTCATGGTTTCGGAAGTTCAGAACCTGGTCAGCTGACTAGACTGCCCTTGGCCTGGGGTGAGGAAGAACACCATGGCGGAAGGTCGAGGTGGAGGAATACTGCTCAGCTCAGGCAGCAGGAAGCAGAGGGAGAGAGATAGGAAGGGCCAGCGACACATACAGTCCCTAAGGCCATGCCTCCACTGACCTGCTTTCTCCCACCTGCTTACCATCACCACCCAGTAGTGCATCCAGCTATCACTGGATTAATTCAGAAAATGGATGAAGTCAGAGCCCCATCCACTGCCTGGAAGTCCTACTCCTGAACCTTCTGCTGGGAATCATGCTCTCAATACACAAGCTGTGAGGGCAGGGGCATTCAGATCCAACTCATAGAAAAAGGCAGAGCCTAGATGAAATGCTAACTCAACCGGGTACACGGTCACCTCCAACAAGCCACCTTGTCACCTGCCCACCCTCCCAAATTCTCCTTGAGTTTCAACCAAAGAACAATGAAATGGGAATTCAAAGAGTTAAAAATCCTTTTTGATTTCTGCACCAACAGGTTAACCTTGGGCAGTTCCCCTTTCCTTTCTTTAGCTCCAAGATTTTACCTGCAAACATTGAGGACCTGGACAAATGTACTGGTGAGAAAAGCTCATGTCTCTTGTCTGAATGGTCTGGCTGTTTCCAGCGCCACACATGGGCCTCTCATGTGAGCTGTATGAACAAATATATAGCTACTGCAGTTGTCAAGGAAATCCCTGTGTTCCTGGCTCTGGAGCAGGGTTCCAGAACTTAGCTGCCCTCAGAATCACCTGGAGGTTTGGCTTGGTAAAGCAGTTTGCTGCGCTCCATCCCCAGAGATTTTGATTCAGTAAATCCAGGGTAGGGGCAGGATTTTGCATTTCTAACAAGTTCTTAGGTGATGCTAATGCTAATGGTCCAGAGATGAGGCCTTGAAAACCCCTTGCTCTAGAGATAAGAAAATTCATAAAAAGGAAGGACTCTTGACACTTCATTTTCAGTGCCATAAATAGAACTTTGTCTGGTTTTTTCTTTTCTTTTTTTTTTTGCCCACCTTTGATGGTATAAACCAAACCAGTGGATCTCTCACCATCCAAATGCCCTTCTTGGTTAGAGGAATAATGGTCATATTAACTGACCAAACCAATATAGAGTCAAGAGAAAGTGACCTTAAAATATGCCAGTGGAAAAATCTCTAAAGAAACTATGAAACCAAGCCATGCAAAGTCTTTGGAGGGCTGGTCAAATTGTATGCCTTGGTTGTATGGTCTGTAATCAGGACGCATATGACTGTAACTGGTGATAGACACAAAGACAGACAGATGTGAACCCACATCACCTCAATGAATCCAGAAGAGGACTACCCAAGGAGCCTGAGGATAACCAGATAAGGGGTGTCGTACCCTTCAGTGCAAATATTATATTGTCCCTGTAGACTCGGAAATAGTCGCGCTACTTGGTTTCTGTCTCACTGCTTGCACAGAAGAATCTACCCACACATCCCAGCCTGGGAGGGAGTTATTATTGGAAAGAAAATTCCATGTATCTGTGGCGTGGCCTCAGAAAATTCTAACAGTTAATGAGATGGGTCTCCAAGGCTTCAAATTCTGTCACTGAGCGCCCCAAGGTTTAAGGCAGGCTATTGCTCCAAAGAGATTGTTCCATTGTGTTATTTATGGATGACAAGACTATCTTCAGTTAAAATCAGTTGCTTAATAAAAACCAGAAAATGTGTGGTTGGCATAGGCAAAAGGTGGTTCTGTGTGTGAATTAAATAAAATAGAAAATGAGAGAAGTGAGGTGGGTGGTGGCCATGGTAGTAGCCAAAAAAGCTAGCTTTCCAGGCCTAGGCAGACACTTCTACCTGAGCAGTACATTAGGAAAAACTTCAACAACCACACTAAAATAATAAAAAGCAAAAGCCCAGAATATCCAGATCTATGCATTTTGGTCTCAGAATGGTGTGCACTCATTTTCTGTCCTACACACACACAGGATGCCTGTGCTCACTCTAGATCTCCCCCAGTCCCCTTGCAATAAAGGATTCAGGTAAGCAAGGAACAATAAAAGGGAGAAACGGGAGGACAAGGGCAAGTCCTGAGGACCAAATGTCCTCATGGGCCAAGCACTCAGCTTACATAACTTTTATAGCTCTGTAGTAGATTTGCTCAGTGTCAATTTAGCCACCAACTCGGTTTTCCATTGCGATAGCAGAACACCTGAGACTGGGCAATTTGTAAAGAAGTTTATTTAGCCTCTGGTTCTGGAAGCTGGGAAATCCAAGGGCACAGCAGCAACATCTGGCAAGGGCATTCATGTTTCATCACAACATGGCGGAAGGTGGAGCCCAGTGAACGTGTGCAAAAGAGGAAGCATAGCTCTCTTGTGACAGCACGTTCCCACAAGGGTCAACCCACTTCCACAAGCATGGCATTAGTGCCTCTTATCAACCCTGTCACCTCTTAAATGCTGCATCTCTCATCACTAGCACAGTGGCCATCAAATGCCAGCATGAATTTCTGAAAGTGCAAACCAAGTTCACGTACCACAGCACCTACTCTTGGGGTGGTTTCCCAGAACCCCTGCCTGCATCATTCTGGTCAGCACAGTTACAGAGGATTTGGAATGCGGAGCTCAACAGCAGCCAGAGTCCTTAATCGCTCAGGAGACTGGTGCTGGCTGCAGGTATCCTGCAGCAGGTGCACAGTCGGTTGCTCATCTCTGGGGCATCTGCCTGGATGGCATGGTGAGGTAGCCTGCCAGTCACATGGCTGGCCAATGAGGGAGCTGGCACCCCAACCTTCTCCAGGTCTGATTAAACAGACAGCACAGCTTCAAATCAGAGCAGGAGGAGGTGGGAAAGAGCCTTCTAGAAGTGTGTCATTTTAAACACAAAGAAAAGTTTCCCTTTGTTTTCTGTTCACCCAGATAATATTTAAGATGACCTTAACCCATCACCAACTGTCTACAAATAGGAGTGTCTAGCACTTGGGAACGCCTCCCACCTTCCAGAATCCAGAAGCCACAGGGTGTCTCAGAGGTGCCCAGGCTGGATGCAGAGCTGACGGAAGGAGGGTGGAGAGATGGCCACCAGCCACTGCTACTCACCCCTGGGCCCTGTGGTGGGGTAATGACCCCTGAGAAAGAAAGCAAAAGACTGGACAGAGTGCAGAGGAGGAATGTAGATGAAAAGAAATCAGGAGGCTTTTTCTTTCATGTTTCAAGTGCCAAATTATGCTTGACATTTGAATTTTCCCCAAGGCTCACTTCCGTAAAATCATGCCAAATTACCCTGGAAGGGTTGGAGCTTCCCAGAGAGACTTTTGACTATAATCAAACAGGTTTTCTACCATTGTTCTGACACTCTGGAAGGGTCTGGGGAGAAAGGGTAGAGGGGTCAGTGAAAGCAGCTGAGGAGTGGCCAGTCGCTTGCTGTGGACCTGAGCACCGAGCGCCTCTCCAAGTGCAGACCTCCCCATGAGTTGAGGGGTGACGGGGCCAGAACACACTCACACGAAGGGACAGGTGATAATGCCCATGTTGGCTAACATTTATGGAGGTTTATTGCAAGTCGGGCGCTGTGCTGAGAATGTTACTCATTACTTTGAACTTCACCACAGCCATATAAAAGCAGGTGCTGTTATTATCCTCAGTTTGCAGATGTGAAAGCTGAGACTGGGGAAAATGAAGTAATTTATCCTGGTCTTTCAGGTGCCAGATCCTGAGCGGCAGGCGCTATTGCATTGCCTAATGATGAGGTATCTCACCAGCGTGATAGGGAGAAGAAAGGGCCCATACAACACCAGAACGTCATTGGACATGTGTACTAACTGCTTGATGGGATCAACTTAATCACCCAGATTCAAGGCCTGGTCTCGCCTGGTCTTCAGTGGCTAAACAGAGATCATGGATTTTATTATGCTGTTCATCTGCCAGGCATGCAGAAGGTCACTGCTGAAAGAGGCCCTGGCCCTTTAAAGGAGGTCCCATGTCCTCCTCCGAACGTTACCAATACATCAACCAGATGACCCAGCAATCCCACTTCTGGGCTTATATACAAGGGAAATGAGATTAGTATCCCAAAGAGATACCTATACCCTTATGTTCATCACAGCAAAATGTACAATAACCAAGATAGGGTATTATGGCTTGGATGTGAGGTATCCCCCAAAAGCTCCTTTGTGAGACAATGCAAAAAGGTTTAGAGGATAAATGATTAGGTTTGAGAGCCTTAACCCAATCAGCGAATTAATCCCTTGATGGGATTAATAGTGGTAACTGGAAGCAGGTGGCTGGAGAAGGTGGGTCCCTGGGGGTGTGCCCTTGGGGTATATATTTGTATTTGGCAAGTGGAGATTTCTCTCTCTCTCTCTCTCTCTCTCTCTCTCTCTCTCTGCTTACTGATCATCATGTGAGCTGCTTCCCTCCACCACGCTCTTCCACCATGAAGTTCAGCCTCACCTAGAGCCTGCTGTCTATAGACTGAGACCTCTGAAACTGTGAGCCCTCAAATAAACTTTTCCTCCTCTAGAATTATTCTGGTTAGGTCTTTTAGTCACAGTGGTGAAAAAGCTGACCATGATACAGGGAAACAATCTAAGTACCCATCGGTGAGGTAGAAAAATTGTGGCACATACAAAAAAATGGAATATTAGTCATAAAAGAAAAAGAAATTCCTGCCATTTGCAGCAACATGGATGAACCTGAAGGAAATAAACCAGATACAGAACAGCTCTCACTTGCAAGTGGAATTTTTAAAAGTTAATTCGTACAGGCAGAGAGGAGACAGTGGTTGGCAGGGGCCAGGGGGTGGGGGTAATGGGGAGATTTGGGTCAAAAGGTACCAACTTTCAGTGATAAGATAAATGAGTTCTGGGATCAACCATACACATGGGTAGTCATGGATGTGTTACACACTTGACTGTGGTTGATATTATACCATGCACACATATGCCAAATCCTCACATTGTACACCTTGAATATATTCAATCTTTATCAATACAATTTTTTCAATTTTTATTTGAAAAGAAAAATGTGGAACTAGGGATTGAACTTAGGGGCTTTCTACCACTGAGCAACATGCCCACCCTTTTTATTTTATTTCATAGACAGTGTTGAACTTGCGATCCTCCTGCCTCAGCCTCCCCAATTGCTGGGATCATCCATGAGCAACACCACACGAGTCTTGAAAAGTGCTTTGACAAGTTCCCATCGCAAGTCCTCATGGATTCTTCCTGAGAAGCTGAGCCCGTGTCCTCACGGGCCTTGCTGCCCACCTCCTTGTCCCCACTGTCCTTCGCTCTTTGTTCCCCTCAAAGCCGTGCACTGGCCTCCTGTTCACTGACACCACATCAAGTGAGGTCACCATCATCCTGTCACCTGGATTACTGCTAGAACCTCCTTCCAAGTCCTCGATGGTCTACAATTCCTGCCTCATAGTGATCTTTCTAGAACCAAATGTGGTGGTGCCCATTCCCTGCTCAAAGCCCTCCTGAGGTTTCTGTGGCTCCGGAGATTGAGCCCAGGCTCACCCATGACTGCATGGAGTCCTTCCAGCTCCGCCCGCCCGGCCTCTCTCCCAGCCCTGTGCTCCATCCTCTGTCAATCATCACCATGTCCTCAACGTACCGAGATTTCTTAACCACGCGGCCTGGCGTGTGCCACCCTTACACCCTCAGCCAGATGAAGGTGTGCTGGGGGAGGAAAGGTCTTCCAGGCCAACCTACGCTTGCCATGCGGCTCTCAAACGCCACGTGCAGAAATAAGCCTGATTTGAGCATTAACCAGCTCGATCCCACGCTGTGCCCTCCCCGCTCCACCACCCCAGCAGCTCCACGGGATGGAATGAGGCGGCAGAGCAGGAGTTCCAGCCACATGTCCCTACTGGAGGCCACACCAGCACCACACGGAACCAACCACAGAGCACCCAGAGCTGGAGCTCACCACAGGGAAACTCTTCTCCAGCCACCATAGGAAGAGCTGGCCCTGCTTCCCGAGCGGGAGCATCTGCAGGAGTGGACTTGGGACACCTGTTATTCACTGCCCAAGTTCGGCTTCTTTAGACTCTTCTCAACTATCACCTTTTAGACTTAGCTGGGCTTCACTTAGAGGCACCCGATGAGGCGGACAGCAAACCTTGTGCCCACCCCCAGCAGGTGGCAGCTGGCATCCTCCTGGGATGGGGGGGTACCCCAGGCTCAGATGCCCCAGTGTAGTCCATCAGTCTGTCGGTGGGGACTTGACACCTGCCTTGCAGACACTAGCCCCTTTATGAGGGCCTGGACCCCCAGTGTTTCCAGCTTTCCTTCCTTTGAAGCACTGTGATGCCCCCTGACTTAGTTACCTGGGCCTTTCAGCCCTGGACTCAATGCTGACCCAATCCTAGGTCTCCATCGCCTTTTGAATACCAAGATCTCAGCTTCCCCTTATCCTTCTTGGGAGCAGGTCCTATTCTGGGGCCTGTCCGTTCCTGACACTCTGCCCTGCCCTATGACTTAAAATGTTTCATTTTAATTAAATTCTCTCTCTCAGAGGGATCACTGAGGCAATTCACAAATGTTAGTGGCACGGCTCAGCTGGGGATTGCCACAGAATAGGTTTCCAATGAATATTTGGTTACAAATGGTTTTAATTCTCAGGGGTGAAATGGTGACCACGAACTGGGGATCATCACCACTCAAAATCCCTAGTCTGCAGTACAGAGGAACAGCGTGGGGAGGTGCTGGGGGTTGAGTTCCCCGGGGAGCAGACTATGAAACAGAGAACCAGCCTACTAGGAAGTGCTCTTAGAGGGGACTCTGTGAGCAGGAAAGGAGGTGAGCAGGAGGGGGCAGAGGGAGCAGCTGAACTTGCACTCTCCTGGGCAATCAGAGAGGGGAGAGGGGTTGGACTCACCATGGCCTGGATATGGTTTATCTCCTAAAGGCTCAGCACTGGCAGCTTGGTCCCCAGTGGTGGTGTTGAGTGATAGTCCCTTCAGGAAATGGGGCTTAGTGGAAGGGAAGCACATCATGGAGGCTCCGCTCCTGTGATGCAAGAATGCTGGAATTGATGTAGGAACTAGCCTTTGAGAGTGGGTGAGTAAAAGTGAGGTGCTTCCTCAAATATCTCTTCCACCATTATGATGCCATTTGCATAAGCCCTCATTGGGGCTGAGTGGATGCCAGCACCATGCTCTTGAACCTTTAGGGCTATAAACTAAATAAACCTCTTTACTTTAAAAGGTATCCAGCCTTGGATATTTTGTTACAGCCACACAAAACTGACTAAGACAGGCCTTTATACCCTTGCATCCATCAGTTATGGGATATAGGCTGCCCCTAAAAAGGGAGTATGACCTTGGGCACGGTGTCATTCTTTAGCTAAAGCACCTTCTACAGAGAGCAGAAAAGGTTGTCTTCTGGCAGTACTTCTAGCAGCAGAGGAATCAATCCATCACTTTTTATCTCAAGAAGGGACCTAGGCAGTGCTCCACAGTGTCCACCACAGAATTAGACAAAATTAACCCAAACAACCAACTCAGTCAAACCAGCCTAAAGGAGAGTCCCAGCTCTGTCCCCATCCATCCAAAACCACTGTTTGCCACCCTCCCTTCCTGGGCCTCCCCCTTTCCAATGCCCCCATCCAGGCTCTGACTTCACGGCCTCATCCCTTTTGTAACTGAAAGCTCTGTATCAAGACAAAGAACAAGACCACTTTTCCCCTTGGAAGAGCAGCTAAAGAGGGCCAGAGTCTCGGGATGGGAATCCAGGGAAGACAGGGGACACGGGGCTAGATCAGAGAAGGAGGAGTAGGCACCCTCCAGAGGGCAGGGACGGGGGAGGAGGGCCAGAGACCAAGACGGGAGGTTCACGGGTGAGGACGAGAACTGGTGGAAGAGGAAGAGAGCAGGGCAGGGTGTCGCTGGGTCAACCTGATGGCAGCAGGCGAATTGGTCGCCTGGGTCACAGAGCCCGCAGTAGTGGACAAGTTGGCTCATTCCTGCTCCAGGAAAGTGCCTTCTGGCCTGGGGCCCGTGCAGCCTCTCTCTAAACCCCATCCACAAAGGCACCAGCCAAAAACAGTAAAAGCAAGCTGTGTTTGCTAAAATCAAATTTCCTGAAACCAAAATGGCAAGTCAGGAATCAGTGAGCATGTTCAGGCGCCGGCGACTGGGGCCTGGAAAGCAGCCCGGGGAGGGGCAGGCAGCAGGAGGCCCTCCCTGGGAAGGGAAGCGAGAAGCTGCCCCCTCGCCAGCCTCTCCCAGCAGCTCCAGCTCCTCCGCAGGCGGCAGGCAGCTCCAGCACCCGCTCTCCATCTGTGTGTGTCCAAGGCTCTCTCAGGCCTCATCCCTGGGGCTCAGGCTTTGCCAGCTCACAGTGGCGCGTAGACCTGGGATGTCAACCCCGGTGAAGCGCATTCAGATGCTCAGGGAAACATGCAAGTGTCCCCTGTGCTCACGCCTGAGCGTTCACACAGTTAACAGGCTGATGAAAAGAGGCACGCACTCGAATTAAAACGTCAGAATGGTTTACCCTGCACTTCGTGGAAACAAAGGGAGAGCGAGGGAGGGAGGGAGGGAGGGGACGTATGTCAGCTAGGAAGAGAGACCACTCATCTTGCAAGAAAGGAGTTGTGGTTCAGGTACAAGAAGTGTGGTTGGAAGAACAGCCCCAATTGCTGCATTCAAAAAGAGGCCGCGGCCTTCGACAGCTGAGTCCCTGCTTGGTAACTGAGCGTGAAGAGGGCACGGGACCTTGCCAGCTCCTCCCTCCAGAGATTTCTGTGTGGACAGTCTCTGCCCTGGAGCGCCCACTCAGCTGGCCGAGATGCTCAGAGCAGCCCCAGTGGCTCTCGTCCTGGCCACCATCTCCTCCCTTCCCCTTCTCTTTCCACAGGCCAGCTGAAGGTCGGAAGGCGTCCTCCGTCCACACCACGAGGGTCAGAAGCTCTATCAGCTCCTGCAATCGTTCCTTGGGCAAATCTCTCCCTTGCTTTCTAACAGAATGCTCCCTGCTGTATCACCCTCCAGATTAAGACGCTAAGAGCCAGAGAGGCTGAACGTCATGCCTTCAGTTGACATGTGAGGAAGCACAGAGTAACAGAAGTCATGTCCCCAGAGGTGAGCAGCCCAGCC
This sequence comes from Ictidomys tridecemlineatus, assembly GCF_052094955.1. Taxonomy (NCBI): domain Eukaryota; kingdom Metazoa; phylum Chordata; class Mammalia; order Rodentia; family Sciuridae; genus Ictidomys; species Ictidomys tridecemlineatus. Next base: position 119,838,933 of record NC_135486.1, read on the forward strand.
CAGAGTGGGTTAAGATTCCAGATAAGGGCAAAGGATGCCGGACCTGGTGTGGTTTGGGCTGTGCAGACACGAGAACCAGAAGCACTCGGGTCAGTGCCAGGAATCAACCAGCAAGCAGAAGGCCCCGTCTGTCACCCAAGATGAGAGAGTTCACACAGTTATTAGATCCTCGTGACTCACCAAGAAAGAAAGGAATGTTGTGGAAATCCCAATCCTTAATGATGTCTCCAAATCACAAGGAGACGGAAAAATTAGAAAATGGAACTAGCCACAGACACGCTCCTGATGGGGACCTGGGCTAGGGTCTTTGCCATGGCGGGGGTGGGGCTGTTTTTGAGAAGCAGCCTGCCTGAGCCAGTTCCTTCCCTGCGATGCTGCAGTGGCACCACTGACAGATGGGACCTGTAAAAAGCCAATTTCCCTGCATGCCTCGGTTCCTTCCAGCGGAGCAGCAGGGTTCACAAACAATGTGGGTCACTATCGCTGAGCAGACATCTCATGGTCATTTTCCAAGCTGACGGGATTTTCAGAGCCGTGTATCATGGGGAGGCTCCTGTACCAAGCAGACTGGGAAAGGGAGACGGGTTCTTTAAAAAAATAAAATAAAATAAACACTTATTTTTAGTTATAGGTGGGCACAATATCTTTATTGTTTTTTTTTTATGTGGTGCTGAGGATAGAACCCAGTGCCTCACGCATGCTAGGCGAGTGCTCTACCTCTGAGCCCCTGCCCCAGGCCCAGGACCAGGAGGCTGGTTCTTAAGAGCGGCACCATCACTGTGTGTCCAGGGGTAGCAATGTCTCAGGGCAGAACCCAGAGAGCCCTCTCCCCACACTGCCATCCTTGGACGGTTCGCCTATCATCTGAGGAAGTGAACAACTACTATGAAAGAATTACAATGAATGAGGCCGGTCTTTAGGGTAAGCTTATAATCTCAGTACTTACAAATCCCAGAAAATTCACAGCTAGGGATGAGCCTATGGCATCTGAAACATGTCCCTGACCCTGGACATGATGTTGATGACCCCCATTCCACAGGAAAACGACGACGGAGGCTCAGAGCACTAATGAGTCTCCCGGTGAAAAACGAACCACAACCCAGGGATTCTGAGCTCCAAAGTCCAGAGTTCTTTCTGTTCTCCAGAATGGCACCAAACAAGGTGTTTTCATTCTTTCTAGTCTCACCTGCACAAGAAAATGGAGCCTCAGTTCTCTTAAATGGTATTATCTGAATCTTAATCAGAAAATGGTCAAATTCCACAAAGGGAAGCCTCCCAAGGTCTCCCACTGTCAACCTCTCCCACTGCCCAGCCAGTGCCGGCCCTGTCCTGGCTGCCCTCTGTGTCTGCCCATGGGCTGCCTCCACCCCCACTGCCCCCAGTCAGCTCCAGTGAGCAGTGGTGCCTCTCTCTCTGCACACGCTGGCTCTGATCTGGATATTGTTTGGCTGTGTCCCCAGGGTTCATGTGCTGGCAGCTAGGTCCCCAATGTGGCCACGTGAGAAGCAGCAGAACATTTAAGAGGTGGAAGCGACTGGCTCGCTGGGAGCACTGTCCTCCAAGGAATCGACCTCATTCTATGGACCCCCAGTTAGTTCTCACAGGGGGCTGTTATAAGAGTGAGACTGGTCCCTTCCCTCTCCTGGGCTGCCACTGGGGCCATGGTGTGGCAGAGTAAAGGGGGCTTCACCAGAGGCCTCGCCATGGGGCTGCCTGATCTTGGACTTCCAGCCTCCTTAGCTATGAGCTAAATCAACATTCTTTATAAGGTTTCCAGCCTCAGGCATTTCATTGCAGCAAGAGAAAATGAACTACTACAGTCTCCGTATCCAGCACAGGGAAGAGCTCAACAATGAACTGTGACTATGGAATCAATGATTCTGAGAAGCCAAGGTGGATGGCTTTTCCATGGAAGAGGACAGACACACAGAGTAAAGCCCAGACGCTAATTAAAGGAACCAGGGCAGAGACTCCTGCCTTTTGCACAAACAAAACAGAATGGAGAACAGACAGAATCCAGACCACGGATCTGTCAGCCCATCGGTGACTACAGACAATAAGAAGCTGATCTTTCTGAGGTCCAAAGCGCGGTGGCTGTTATTTGGAAAATAACAGCAGTAGCAATTTTTTTGAAATGATGTGAAGACCCCCTGCAGTGCAGGCCGTGCTTACTAAAATGCCAAACAATAAATGACCAAGTGGGGGTGGGGTGGGTAAGGAATGAGACCGAGGGGCATTTGGGCACCAGGAGGAAAGCAATTCCATCAGCAGGGTCTGTGTGTGGATGCCACAAGCCATTCCGTGTTTTCATTCTGAGCAGAAAGTTCTGATTAATTGCCAGGTTCTCAAGCTCTTTAGAGTCTGTTTTTAAACTCGAGGGTCTGACATTTCAAAGCATAAATGTTATGGGTTTGCGTGTCACCGCCTAGTGGGTTGGGACTGTGGTCACTCTACACCCCTTAGCAATGCCCCACAAAGGCCCCACTGAGGGACGCCTTTCTGGCCAAGTGATCCCACATTCACAGGCTGCCTGCCTTTGAGTCTTCTTCTGAAGGGCCAGGGAGAAGAGGCCACATTGTTCCTGGCTCAGGAAGTCACAGCAGCAAGACCCCTGCCTGGTCCCTGGGGAATCATGGCAGCTGGGCAGAGGCCTCCAGGCCCAGCAGGATAGAAGCCACGGTTGTCTCAAGGCAAGTTGTCACAAGGAAAAGATGCTCTCGTCCGGTGCCCCACAAAGAGATTTTCATGGGGATTACAATTAAACGGCTTAAGCCCATGTGGAACCACTTCCCCTTAGCTGAGAAGCTTCTGGATGGCTCTCTAAGAAACCCAAGTCCAAGTGACTGACTTTATAGAAATACAGCGGCCAGTTATATGGATAATAAAAGAGCTGACATTTATTGACCACTTACCCACGGCTGAATTCCTACCTTGCTCTCTCAGCTATGTCCTGTCCAGAGATGAGCCCATGCCAGAAAGCGCAATAAGGAAAACGAACAGGGGGCTACATGCTAATGTGTGGGGACAAGGAGCGAAACCATCCCAAAGACCAGCAGCAGCAGGAAGCTGCTGTCCCTTCCATTCACCCCCAGACACACAGAGGTCCCAGGCTGGCCACCATCATCACAATGGCAAGCCTCTCTTCCCTTCTCCTGGGAAAACCGTGGTCATTAGGGACCCCATCTTCCGCTCTCTGACCCTGACTTAGTGCTATTGCAGCTCTCAGAGAGGTCAAACTAGGTTCCAGTCCAGCATGACGTCTCCCCACCAGAATGGGAGCTGCTAGAAGGAAAGAATAATGAATATTTATTTTTTAAATTTATATTTCTTTATTTGATGTGCTGGAGATTGAACCCAGGACCTCACACATGCTAGGCAAATGCTCTTCCCCTGAGCTACACTTTAGCTCAAGGACTGTGAATAAAAGTCATCTTTGATCCTTGATGTGTGCTGCTTTGCACAAAGTAGGTGCTCAGTAAATGGTTGCTGAATGAATTCAGAAACTAATGATAGAATCTGCAATGCCATTCGTTATTTTAGATGTAGAAAAAACCTTCTGACATCCTGTGGGCTCCAAAGCAATACACAATTATATACTAATGAAAGTTTAATAAAATAATGCTGTATTAAAGACTCTGGTTTTCTTTGTGCCCTTCCTCTTCAGAGCCTAAAGAGGGACAGTTCAGCAATACTTCATACACCAAATTCCTCCTTGATGCTCTTTCTCTTACCTTTGCTATCAGTCAAGTCTTGGGCTATTGATCCACATAAATTTGATTGAAAACTCCAACCTTCATTGAAATGGGCTGGCAGCAATCACCAGCTGATGGGTGTGAGCAGTCTTAAACCCAGCTCAGGTCTCTGGGTTTCTCTGCCATCTGAGGGGCATTCTGTTCATATTAAAGGCTGACATAATTATTCACAAATGCAATTCTCCTTCCAAGGGGAAATCCTCCTCTAGAAGTCTTTGCAGCCTGAACTTTCTGGACCACAAAGTCTGTGGAACACTGGGTGAGAAGGTCCAGGACTGTCTCCCATTCCACATGGCTCTGACGTGGGACGTGTGTTTCAGTATTACTAGAAGTGGGATTCGAGCTCAGCTCTTCCCTGTGTTCACCTTCCCCTTTCACAAAGATTGTACTGTTCTGATCAGAGAGTATGCTGTAGACGCAGTGTGCTTTCCTACAGTAGAGATATGCTGCACAGAAGCACCGGGTCTCTGCCGCAGTCTGGCTGGGCACAATTCAGGAGCCACTTGTCAAAATTAACTAACTTTATTTTTAGAACTACTAACGCCAAACAAAACAGCTCCTCAGGAAAAAACCCTCAGAGCCCAACTGCCACCACCGGCTTCCATAAGCCTCTCACCCCCACACCAGCCTCTCCACCTCCCACAATCCTCCTGCTCTTGAGGCCAATTGGCTGGGTTGTGTGGGCGGAGCCAAAGAAGTCCCCCAATGAGCAGCTCCATGGAGGAACCAATCAGCTAGATGTTGCTGGGGCCACTGTGAGCCAATCATCAGCTGGCAGTCTGAAGGGCAGGGAAATAGCCCAATGAACCTCACCGCAGAGGAGCCAATCAGCTAGATATTGCTGTGAGCCAATCATCAGCCGGCATCTGGAAGTTTGCTGGCAGCTGGAAGTTTGCTGGGGCCCCTTTGGTGTGGCTCTCATCAGGTCTCCTTCCTCTGGGCCGAGACAGACCAACCCAGGCTCATACAAGGTGGATGTGCTAGTGTGAGGCTGGGCTTTCCTGATGGGCTGAGCCAAGGGTCCTGTTGCTCAATCAGCTCATCAGGCATCTTGGGTTTGCTGAGCCAGAGACACGTGCCCACCTGGCCCAGAGCTGCTCTGGGGCTACCTTCTCCAGTCTTTGTACCCCCACCCTGTCTTCCTGATGACCCCTGATCCCCCTCTGGTCACCCTCTACCTAGTCCTCCCAGTTTCATGCACTATTTAGCGACCTCCCCAGTTCTGCATGAGGGCAGACTCAGTGGAGCCTTCTCTTTCATGGTTGTGCCTCTGCAGATATAGTGACAAAGAGCAGATTAATACAATCTAAGAAGTACATGAGGCAGGACACCTTTATAAAGAACAGAGATTTCTTTGGCCCACAGTTTTGGAGGCTCAAGGGCATGGCACTGACAATTCTGGTGATGGCTTCTTGCTGGCAGAGTCTCAGGGTGGCACAGAGCATCTCAGATCAAGAGTCAGAGAGCTCAGGCATCAATGTCTGAGTATCCAGCCTCTGTTCCTCTTCTTATAAAGACACCAAGGTTCCATCGTGGGGCTTCCCCTCTCATAGCCTTACCTAAACCCACTCACTTCCCCAAGGCCTTCCAGACATTGTTGTTGGATCAAGCTCTCGCTCCTTAATACCTTCAACATGTGACTTTGGGATTAAACTCCTGCATGAGTTCTGAGGAACAAACCATATTTAGATTGTGGCATACAGTCCACAACCCCTGTGCCTGCTCTCAGCCTCCACGGCAGCTCACCCAGTCATGCCTCCCTCTCCCCAGCTGCCCCTCTGGCCAGTAGCCCATGGGCAAAACCAGAGAGAGCTGACAGCAACTTCCCAGCATGATTGGACCACCACTCACACAGGTGCTCCTCACAGCGGGTGCACCAATGCTGCCCATCCACAGACACTTGCTCCTGGCGCACAGAGAGAGGACAGCAGAAACCCTCAGCAAGACTCTGCACCTGGATGGGGCTGCACAGCAATGCAGAGGCACCCCGGGGCCCAAGCTGCAGGTTCTAAACCAACTGTGTGACTCAGATGAGTCACCGTGGGCTGAGCTGCCCACCATCTGCAACAGGAGGTCCCTTGTCAGAGTCCAGTGGATTGAAAAATCTCTCCAGGTTGGCTCTGGAAGCAACATTCAGGCCCCTACAACCACAATCTCTTGTCTCAGCAGAATGGCACTACCAAGTACTGCATTCCTATGACTTTCCAGGCAGTGTACTGGACAAATAGATTTTGTCCTCTTAAGTAATGGCACCATCTCCTGCAGGTAAATGCAATCGTTCATGATTAACATGGTGGAGTCCCACAGCAGCTTCTTCAAGGTCTTACGGAGGACCATGCGGTGAATCAGGAATCAGATCCAAACCTGTTTAGATCCAAACTCATGCATTTACTACTGTCCTTCCCCAAGCAGTAGAGCAACGTCCACTGGATCCATGGAGCTGGCAGGAAAGCTCAGAGTATTTCCCTCTAATGAGAAGGAAGTGAGGGGCAGCTCTCCCCACTGCCTTCCCTACCTGAGCTCCTTACAGTTAGAGCTTGTTATTCCTGGTTTAAAAACAATCGTTCCCATGGCAACACCTTGGTGGCTTCTCTTAGCAACCATGGCTATCTTTCATAGTGTTAACAAAGTTGGTTCAAAGATAAAATTGCTTTTTGAAAGAGTTTGCAGAGGCAAACCCAAAATGACCAGTTGACCTGAACTAAACTTTGTATACATACTAACAGAATTGTGGAAGGATGTGGAAACCACTGGGAAATGATTCTGCTAACCTGCCAGAGGAGGAAAACAGAAAAGGCTCACCTTCACGCCCCGGGACACTGCCTCAATCAAAACCAACAACGATTTATCGATTCGAAAATGCAAATGCTTCCTCTGACTGACAAAAGATTCACAAATTCAAAGTATTTTCTTTTGCACTCTTTTTAAAATTTTTATCAGTGCATTATGAATATACATAATAGTAAGATTCATTATGCCATAATTCATACACACACATAATTTATCAATCTCACATTTAAGATCTACAGATGGTACTAGTTTTCTATTGCTGCTATGATGAATTACCACCAATTGAGTGACATAAAAACCATGCATATCTGTCATCCTACAGTTCTGTAGATCAAGCCTGCCATGGGACTCACTATATGAAGGTCAAGGTACTGGCCATGTGCCTTGCTTTCCAGAAGTTCCAGGGGAAGAATCCCTTGCCTTCTCTGTATGAGCTTCTGTAAGGCATCATTCCCCTGGCCTTATGGCCCCTTTCTCCCTCTTAAAAGCAGCGAAGTTGAGCCGATTCCTTAGGCTACCATGGCTCTGACATGTCTTTCAATATCCTCTTTTATTTTTAAGGATCTTAGGGTTACTATGGGCTGTGGGATAGTCCAGAATCATCTCCCTACTTTAAGGTCATCTGATTGGCAGCCTTGATTTCCTCTGTACCCTGACCCCCCCTTTGTTGTGTAACCTAACACAGTCACAGATTCTAGAGACCTGTGTGTAGACACCTTTGGGGGCCTATCAACTCCCCCTACCACAGTAGATATTGCAGCATAGATTGATGTTCCTAAGGCGGAAGGGAGAGAACGTCTCCTTCTTGTGTCCAGAGGCACATCTTCTTGACCCCAGCTGCTGGGGATCTCTTTGGCCCCTTCTCTTATATGTTCTGGCTGTGTTTAAAATACATCCTTATGGAGGGCAAGACAAACCAAATGTGGCCCTACACCTTTTCCCCACATTTTCCAAAACAGCTATGGTTTATGTTGAGCAGCGTCCACAGGACAAGTCCAGGTCACACAAGGAGCTGTTTCAGGAGGTAGAGGTCTGCTGTCAGGAATGCCAACCTAGAAAATCATGCTGCTTCTGAGGAGTGAGTCGAGTTTATCCACCAGAGCAGGAGGAACTAGGGTAGAGCTGGAGGGACCTGAGCCACTGCCATTTGCCAGAGACAAGCGTGATAGATGCTAAACCAAGGGGACTAACTCTGTGAAGGGCCAGCCTTCATATCATACTTTGGCAATTACCCCATGAAGACATTTATATACATGAACAGAAACCAAGTCCCTGAAGTAAACAAGCCAAAAGCCATCACTCCCCAGGGAGAAGAGGCTTCAAATGCCAGTTGGACCCCTAAAGAATGTACTAGAACACCCTTGAGTCCTAGGCCCAGCTCTGTGGTGACACCAGAGAAGAATGTGATAAAGAATGGGGCCCTCAGGACCTCACGCCTTAGGTGCCGAGGAGAGGAGTACACTCTGGAGAAGTGACTTACAGTCACAGACACACCATGTTTTAGGCCAAATAATTGTGAGCTGATTTCCAAAGAGCCAAAGGAGTTTGGAAGAGGCAAAAGTCCCTGTGACCTGGGGAGATGGAAGTGAGGGGTCAACAGAGAAAGGTGACAAAGCAATAAAGTGTCAGGAATGGGCTCAGCCAGTTGCCACTGCGTGGCTCAGGGGCTGTGGCTGGAGTTCCTGGGCCTCAACTTCCCGCCCATGGCCGGCAGCAATGGCAGAGGTCTCCGTCAGCGCGGGCTCTTGTGCTCTGTGTGTTCACTTAAGGCCTTATGGGAGAAGCGAGGAGGAAGCTGGGCCTTAAAGGGTTGGGAAGGGAGGAAAGAGGGCCACAAATCAAGGCATGAGACATTCCGGAGCAGGAAAAACCCAACTTGCCAACAAGGGCCATTCCTAGAGCTCCACTGAGCAAGACACTGGGGTCAGGTCACAAAGTGGTCCCGCAGGCTACCTGAACATTCCCTATAGAGTCCCCAAATGAGTGGACCAAAAGACAGCAGCTGCCATTTTCAGCTTGCACAGAGATATTCTAGAATGTCAGAAGCTCTGGATTCAAATCAGGCCTTCAGGACAATCCCAGCCTGTATCCTCTCTTGTAAAAGAAGGTGAGAGTCACTGTCCCCTGACGGCTGGAGTGAGGACCAGGTAAAGAAAGGTCTCTGAGTGCTCAGCACAATATCTGGGGTCTAGAAAGTTCTTAACTGGCATTGTTCCAAAGGGCATGTGGGCCCCTCTTCAGCAGCTTTCAAAATGTGTTTCTGTTGATTTTAACAATGAAACTTTTTTCCCCAAATAAACCTCAGATGGTAAAAGAGTTAGGCCTTGTTCATTTGGGGGTTCAGGACCCAGAAACCTTTATGCTGGGCCTTCTCCTTCCCTGCCCCCATCCCCGGTGTCTTCCCGAAGAAGGACCATCCATGATCTGGCTCATGCTCCACTGGGGCATGCCACCCCAGGGCCCAGGCCATGCCTATGTCCTCTCCACCTGGAACCCAGTCTGGTGGCTGAACCACAAGTTCACCAAATGGTCAGTTCACTGAGTCCATTTGATATTGTCCACACATCATGCAACAGTCTACTGAAAGCCAAGCCACCAACTGTATTTTGCACCCTAACACTTTATATCCTAATATTTGGGTTTCCCAAATCATCATACAAAAAACTTACTATTTTTACTACTTAAGTTTGCTTCAATTATGATTAGGCTCATGGGTAGGGATACAGGAAGCCTGGACTCCTTAGCCAGGCAGCTTCTGAAGGGGAGAAAGGAAAAGTCCCTCTTCTTCCCCCAAAGGGCTGATCATTTGAGTCCACAGGGAGGTGTACAGGAGAAAGGTCACAGTTTTTTTCTATGCACATGTGCACAGGATCCACACAAAATGTGGGACTCCAAGAAATTCCAGGTGGTTCCTGAACACAGCAGCCTTCACTCGAGGAGGGAAAGGGGCTGGGGTTTCTGGAGGGGGGCAGGTGGGGAGGAGGTGAGGGAAGAAATGGGAGGTGAATAGGAATGACCTATTATACAGACAAAGTCTCTCAGGCAGTGCCTCCAGAAGAACCAGCGACAGGCTGTGTCAAGCACCCTGCTGGGTGGCCTTGCATGCTTTGCCAAGTAGGAGTCAATCCCTGGTTTGAGGGATTCCCCGCAGGAGGACTACACTCCACCATAGGAAATGCTCTTAGGTCACAGGCACTCAGAGGAAGCCCTCCCTATACTCTGCAGGAGAAAGAGGGGGGAGAGGCCAGCCAAGGGAAGGTCAGAGAGAGACCTGGGCTCTCCTTCAGTCTACAGAACTCAGCAGGCAGAAGCAGAACGCGGTGGGGTACAGTTTCCTGGGCCCCAAGACTCCATGTCCTTGGCAAAGCCCTCAGGTGTCCCTGACACTGACCCCCAGTTCCCACCCTCTCTCTGCCAGTCTGTTCCCTTTCCTCTTAATTCTTCTTCTTATCCTCCAGCTCCTACTCCCCAGTTGATGGACAGGTAAATAGATAGATAGGGAGATAGATAGATGGAGACATAGATATTCTTCATCCTGGTTCCTGGCACAGAGCTTCTGAAGCCCTTGGGGCCAGCTGAGCCATAGGGGTGATAGGAACATGTTTTTGTCACTGTCATAAGCCCCTTCAACCATATCTGAGTTTATGCTGATGAGATGACTCTTGGAAGGTGGGGCCTGGTGGCCAGAAGAAGCAGCCACATGATTACAGGGTAGGATTTTCCACCAGGAGAAGGGCTGACGGAGCATGGCACCAATGGCCAAGGAGTTAGCCAATCACACCTACATAATGGAACCTCCAACAAAACCCTCAGTGGCAGGGTCTGGACCCTCTGGGTTGATGGAGGTGGTGCACGTGGAGGGCACGGAAGCTCTGAGCCTGCTTGCCATGCCTCACCATGCACCTCTTCTGTCTGTGTCCTCCATGATAGTCTTCATAATAAGCCAGCAAATGCTCATGTGTTCAAGGAATTGACTTACAGCAGGAGCGATCCGCCTTGGCCCAGGTGACTATTTCACGGGCGTCCTTCCATGGTCACTAGGTGCCACTGCTGCTGGGCCTGTGGCAAGGCAGAGCCTCATGGCAGGGAGCAAGTAGTGGAGCAGAGCTATTCAGCACATGGCAGCTGGGGAGCAGGGGCAAGAGATAAAAGAAGGGGCCAGGGCCCCAACATGCCCCCCAGGGCACACCCCACTGACCTGCTTCCCCCAGGGGCCCCACCTCCTGACGCCTCCACCTCCTCCCTTCAGCACATCAAGTCACTAATTCACAGATGGATCAAACCACTGATGCCTTCGTGATCCAGTGACCTCCCAAAGGTCCCAACTCTGAACACTGGGCACCCAGCCTTCCACACTAGCTGCTGGGGGACACGTCACATCTAAACGACAAATGGAAGCGACCCGCTTTTCTGACTGCTGTGGGCCATTGTGACAGGTTGTCAAACCTCAGAAGAGGTTTGCAGGAACCAGCAATTTGTAACCAGGTCAGGCCAGAGTAACCTGGGGACCCAGGACTTCCTCCTGGCACCTGCTGCAGAGGCAGGCTCCTGGGCTGAGCGCTTGGCCAGCAGAGTCTGCCCAGTTCCACGGAGCCAGAGTGGGGAGGGAATCAAGTTCCCTCCTAGGGTGCCAGAGAGCTAGAGACTGCTGGCTTGGGGTGCCACAGCACTGTGGGTAGGGAAATGTTTCATTGTCAGCCTGGCCCCCGCTCTGCCTCTGGTCTCTGGTAACTCCATTACTAGGCCAGCAGCCCAGGCCCCATGCTCAGCTGACCCCTCTCTCAGCTCGGGCCATGCAGAACTGTGATAGAGGCAAGATGAGCCATTTAAAAATCTTGTTCAAAAGGCAAAAGGAAAGCTGACACCCGAAACTTGGCCAGGATCTTCTAAATGTTTTTGAAAATGTTTCATCTAATGGTTTAAAATAAGCACATTTTAGGTACATTAGTAAATTCTTTGAATGCATTATGTTGGCAAATTGACCACATAGTAAACTATCTTACAACAAAATAGTTTGTCAAAAATTGATTTAAACATGAACTCAGACCCCAGGTTTTCAGTCCAATTCACTGTTCCTGATGTTTGCTTATAAACAGTATGTTTTCTTAGAATGATTGAATTTGGTTTCTTTTCTCTATTTTGGCAACCATTTTTTTTTTTTTTTTTACAAAATGTTTTCCGTTTTTTTACCAACTTGCTTTCTTTTTTAAAATGCAGTATATTTGAGATGTTAATGGCCTCATTTTAATTTGTGCATATTCTTGTTAATAATGAAATCTACTTAATGTGAGTTAAAACTAAAAGCCTGTCAGGGTAATTCACAAACATTTAAAAACTCAGTAGCAATTCTAGGAGGATTCCCTGTTAATATTCTTAAGGACTTTCAACGGGTAGACTAAGTAGGCCTCGGTATTAAGAGAAAGAACAAACAAATTAAAATTGGACTCTGGGTAACAATTGGGGAAATAAATATTCACAGCCTTCTGCATGACACTGAACACATTTGTAAGGGCACCTCCCACACATTCAAGGAGGGCAGTTTACTCAATAACCACCTTGCTAAGACTCATTCAAGATGGGGTGGGAGGATGCAACCACCTGACTTTGCTGTATTTCTTTCAGGAATGCACCAGAGGCCAACATCAATCAAATTTAAAATAATGCAATCCTCATTTGGTACTGATGGTAGCAGCAATCTCTATTTGTAGCAGAAAGCAAATTTTTGTGTGAGCAAAGTAATTTACAAGGAATGTACATTTTATTAAAATTCCAGCCTCAGAGACATCTTAAAATCCATTCTCAGACCTTTGAGACCATCCCAAAGATCCATGAGAAATGTCTAAATGATCCCCATTTCCACAGTGGATTACAACTTTGAGAACAGTGCCCATCACTGGCGGATAAATCCCTCTTCACATCTAATCTCTTTGAGAATTCAGTTTATATTAAAAGAAAAACACTTTGCTATGTATTTATACATTAAAAGTGGGATTTAAAGTCAAGCTTTCATACATTATCTTGTATAATCTGTGGAGCAATCTTTGGCAGCAGATATTAGTTCCACTCAAAGATTAGGCTCCTGAAGCTCGGAGCAGCTAAGTGACATTTCCAAGTTTGCACAGCTAATGAAAAATAGGCGGGCATTCAATTGAAGTCTCCTGGCTCTGAGTCAATCGATAATCAATAAGTTAAACCAACGCATGTGCCCCTTATCATAGGCAGAGACCCTTCTCAATGGGAGCCTCTGTGGGGACGTGGGAGTCACACTGACCACAGCCTGCCTTCCTTCCGTCATCTCCCACCAGAGCCATGGCAGCTAACACCTGGCTCTGCCCCATACCCTGAGGGGTGGTGTCAGTCTCCACCAGTGCCTGAAGATCTGTCACACCCCTGATTGAAACCTCTGGCATGGCTTCCGTCATCCACAGGGACAAAAGACACAGCTTCCCCATCAGGAGCCTTACAGCTTGGCCAGCCTCCCCATTACATATCCTCCTCTCCCAGAGATGGTTCCTCTCCTGCCCTGTGGCATCACCCAAGGTCAACTCACAGTTCTCTTTCTAAAACCTTCACTCAGGTCCCACTCACAATCTCATGCAGAATTTTCCATCTCCCTCCTGCCAAGATGGCACAGCCCCAAATTTCCTAACTAGATCTGCTCCCCATCTCTTGGCTTTGCTCTGAGCTTCCTGCTAAAGAAATTGACACCTTAGGTCTGGGTGTGCGGCTAAGCGGTAGAACACTTTTATGGTACACACAAGGCCCTGGGTTCCATCCCCAGCATGGAAGAGAGGAAGGAAGGGTGGAAGGGAGGAGGGAGAGAGGGATGGAGGATGGAGGGGTGGATGGGGAGGAAGGGAGGGAGGGAGATTAATAATGATGCACAACAGGGGTCAGCCACCTACATCCCACAGCCCCGCCTGACAAATCTGGCCCAGTGCCTGTTTTGGTGAACCAAGTTGTACTGGAACTCGGCCATGCTCATCTGTTTACAGACTGTCTGTGGCTGCTTCGCACTATGGAGACAGAACGAAGCAGTTGCAACAGACCGCACAGCCCACAAAACCGAAAATATTTATGATCTGGATCTTTATAGAAAGGTTTACTATCCCTGTGCTGGAAGTGAAGTCAAGAATTAAAGTCGACTTGTAATCCTGTTGAGTCGGGTGGGGGAAAACTCCAAAAGATCCTAGAGTGTTGGGGCCTGAGTTATAGTCTAAATTCTGGGACACAGTTTCTCTTCTACATTGAACAAATCAGTCCCCTCATCTGAACCTCCATTTTCCCATCTGTAAGATCAGAAAATAGACCTATGGTTCTTAAATATTTTCTTAGCCCTAGAACCCTCTCCCCAGAAGAGTCTAGTCATTCACCCTTACACACAGATTCATTTTTTTCCATTTCACTTTCATGGTTTCAGTTGGTCAATATGGTCTGAAAAACATTAAATGGTAAGAAATAATTTAGAAGTTTTAAAACGCATGCTGTTCTGAGCAATATGATGAACTCTCACACCATCCCACTTCATCGTGCATGAACATCCCTGTGGCCATGTATCTATGCTGTATACACTACCTGCCTGTTAGTTGCTCAGTAGCCCTCCAAGTTATCATAATGACTGTCATGGTCTCCCAGTTCTTGTGTTCAGATAACTCTTACAGAGTGACCAAATGCTAAGTCACAATCCTCTGGCACTCACCTCACTTCATCTTATCATGGAAGCACTGTATCATCTCACATGGTCACAAGAAGAGTACAGTACAATGAGATATTTTGAGAGACCAAACTTAAATATTTAACTTTTATCTAAATTACATTGTTATAATTGTCCTATATTATCATTACTTCCTGTTGTCTATATCCTACTGTACTTCATTTGTAAATTAAACTTTATCATAAGTATTTACAGAAAAAGCATAGCATATAGGGTTTGGTCAGGCGTACCTTGGGGATCTGAGAATGTATCTTCCATAAATAATGGGGGGGCTCCTGTGTGCACTGAGCTCTAGGCATACAGCAGATAAGGCCAGAGTAACTTGGACCAGGGCTGCAGTGGAAGGCCCATGTGCTGCCCATCATTTCCCATGCTTGCCCTGTCACCAGGGGCCTTGAGGGCTCCCATGGACCCCCAGAGCCCTGAGCATAATGGCCTCTGATCTAACTCTCTTTTAGAGTCCCTTCCACAATCTTGATCCATGATCCTGTGTTGAAGGTACCCTGTAAAATTCAGACTTAGAATCATCCAAAATCAAACTCCATCTTCTGGAAATTTTTTTCCTAATCAGGCCATAGCTGAGACAGATGGAAATGGGAAAGGTAAATAAATAAACATCATGAGACACTTTCCCCACTCATCCACAGGACGGCCTGGAGTGCACCTTCGGCTTTCTGGGATGTGCTGGCACTTCCTGTGATCTATCTTGGGCCTTTTAAAGCACAAAGGCAGAGTGTCAGCCTCTGGGAGATGTACAACATGAGGGACTGTCACTCCAGTGACAGAGCACTCTTGGGAGCAGTGCTGCTTCAAAAGGCATCATGCAGGTAATGACATTGCAAGTTATTTGTTGCCAGAGTGAGGAATATTTTGAGCAGCTCATGAGTGCATTGGGGCTGCATCAAAGAATAGATCTGTCCCTAGATAGGGAGCATCTCAGAAAGATGGCTGTCCGAGGTGCTTTGCATTCAGTACACTGGCCAGAAGTCAGGGCGCTGGCAGGCTTTCTCTAAACACTCCCCGTGCACCTGGGCCATGCTCCCCAGCCGCTCTGAGGCCCGGTTTCCTATCTGCAAGCTGAGTAGGTCATACTAGATAACTAGAGCCCTCCATGTGTATGAGGCTCTGTGTCAGGGACTTTGCAAGAAAATAGCCCACTGACGGTCCAACACTCTATAGGTAGGATTCCCATTTTACGAAAAATGTAGAAAACCAAATCTTAGAAACATTAACACCCAGAATCATATATCTGGTCACAGCAAGGCTTTAATTTATGCAAGTATTTAAGACATGGCTGTAAGTCAAATAGCTTCTATTGGAATCCTGATCTTGCCACTGATAGGTATGACCTTAATTTAAATAATTTAATTTCCATTTCTTTAAATACAGAATGGGGTTGGAGGACCTGTTTCCACCTACCTGGTAGAGCTACTTGGATAGTTAGATGAAACAATTTTCATAAACACCTACTGGATTATGAGTCATAATCAACCGTCACTATTATTGTCATCAGCAAAATCCCAACCCTGCATTTAGACACTCTGTGAAACTCCAGCTTTCCTGCCACCTCTTCTCTGAGGGGATTCTCATGGATGTTGCCCATGGACAGAGCCCAGGGTGGGTCCTTTGCCTTCATCCTGTCCCCTAACTCTCTGCAGCCCTGGACAGTGCTGAGTGGCCCTCCTTCACATAGTTTCTTCTCTAGGTTTTGGGACGCCACATTTTCCTGGATGTTGCCTATCTCTTCCTTGTCTGGCCCTTCTCCTCCCCTCGAGTTCCAGAATGCAGAGCCCAAGGTCCTTCTCAAGCTCTTCTCTTCCCCACCAGGGGCTATCCAGTTTCCTATGAGCTGACCACTCTCGCATTTCTCTCCCCACCTGGTCTGTGAGCTGGAATGTCCCAGTGCAGTAGCCCTGAAGTGTGGCACTTGGGCACGCTGAGACTGAAGTGGAGAAGATGGAACAGGAAGACCCCAGAGCAGCCTTGGAAGCAGGTTCTCTCTGACCTTCCCCTGCCTTCCTATCCCTTGTCATTCTCTCCTACAGAATTTTTCCTCCCCCAGCCTGAGTCATAGGAACTAGTCCTCCTCTCCCTCAAAGTCAGTCACAAAACCTTGAAATGCCGCTCAAGCTTTCCCTGCCTTTCTGTGGAGCTGGCCATGAAATTCACCGACTACCTGCCTGAGAGTGGATCATAAGACCTACGTCCCAGAGGGAGCCTGCCCCAGTCAAGCCCTGGAGAGGCTGAGAAGAATTTGGACAGACAGACTTTGAACGGTCCCCCTCAGCCTAGTACCATGATATCAGACCCATGGTCCAATCACGTCTATTAGTCTGTCCATTCTTCATGGAACCTAAGCATAAAAATAGTTCATCCTGGGTATTTAGGTCTGCATCTCTGGAGGCTCCCATATCATGTAAGACTCTGATTTAAAAACCGTGCTATGCCTCCCCCTGGTTAACGTGTCTTTTGCCACAGGAGTGTTGGCCACACCCAACTATTTGGAGGAAGGTCTCTCACTGGGTAGGAAGGTGTCTTACTCTTTTGGCCTCCGCAGTGGAAACTTGGATGTCTCACAGCTTCTCAAATGTAACATGTCCCAAATAGAACTACTGGCTTCCACTCTACTGAGATGGCTCTTTCTTCCAACCCACAGCAGCCAATGTCAGCAACCTCTGCCCAGCTGCTCAAGCCACAAACCTGGGTGTCATCTAGCTCCTTTCCTTCTCTCATGCTCCCTTTCAAATCTGTCCATAAGTTCTTTCTGCTGTGCTCCCACCACGTCTGTCACCTCTGGCCTCTTTCAGCATGCTCAAGCTGTTCTAGTCTGGTCCCCACAGCACTGCCTGCTGCCTGGATGGCACTAGCAGCACCCTCCTGACCACAGAACTTTAACTCCAGTTTTTTCTAAGGACTGTGAGCTCAAGAGCCCTTGACTCAGCCAAATCAAGCTGTCACTTCATTTTCATCTTAAGAACAGAATGAGTTTGGATGGGGTGAATTGGGTCTCTTTTTCCAACTGGAGAAACATCAAGGTCTTTCTGACCTTCTCCTCTTCCTGCCTTCTTCCACCTTCTCCCCCCAGGCCACATGAAAGATTTCTCTGTTCTACTTTCCCCCAAAAGTAGAGCATAAGACCCATATTCAAGGGTAGAACATAAGAAAGTAGAACATAAGACCCATCCAGTCAGGTTTCTCCAGAGCTGTCTACTCCCTCATCAGCCCTAGCAGAAAAGCAGTTCCACTGGGGTCTGGGTTTTCATTTCCAAAGGCCTCTATGTCATGTAAAACTCCTACTGACTAAACCCACTAGGCTTTCCTCGTACCAATCTGTCTTTCATTATGGGAACCTTGGCCGTGAGTTTTGCAAAGAGTGAGGAAAAGGTGCTGCTTTTCCTCCCTGGGGTACAGTCTTTTCCACAAGGCTCTGAGGTTGATCTTCCCACCAAAGACAGATTCTAGCATTTAGAAGCTTCAGGCAAGCATTAGAAGAAGGCAGAAACCTATTTTACTATGAAACTGAATGGTGGTGGTTCATTTATTACAGTAATCAATAATACCAGAACAGGGAAGGAAAGGCTCTCTTGGAGAAGAATCGGTACTATTCCATCAGCACTTGATCGCTGTACCCCTGAGGCTAAGAACCTGCTGTGGATAGGGAGGGTAACCACCAATCTCCAGGGCATCCCTGGAAGTGTACAATTTCTGAAATATTTAAATTAATACCCTTTTAGCTTTGGAAACTTAACCTAGGGCAGGCTGAACATTCTTTTGATTTGACCATTTTCCCCATGCAGTTCTTATAATAATGGTGAATTAATTTGGAGATATGGAGTTACTTAAAAAAAAAACTAATTACTTCTAGCATCTATGTTTTTATAAGGTAAGATGAAAAATCTTTATGATAGTCAGAGAAACTTCTAAAAAATCTAAAATATTGTTATATTATTTTTCTCAGCATAATGTCCAAATTTGGGAAGTATCAAAAAAGACTTCAAAGGAAATTTGGCCCCTTGAGTAAGATGGACTCATGGCTGCCTGGTTAATCAAACAAAATACTATAAAATATTTTACAAGCAAGACTTCAGGGAAACTGAGCTTGTTTACAGTGAAGATTCTTTGTCCTTTGTTATTTTTTAAATAATAAAAAACGGCAAAGTCAACACAAGGCCAGAAAAATAATTTTCTAAAATCCACTATCTAGACAGATAAAGACTATAAAATCTATGTATCACTGTTAAAGAGAGAGTGCCACATTCCAATTCTGAATTAATATAGCAGTTAGCAGGAGAGGTTTCATGTGTTTTCCATTTTTTACCTCATTTTGTAAATAAATTCAGCAAAACTGACAAAACTTTGCCAAAATGTTAGCCCCTTTGTGTATGTTCATTTCAAGCTGTGGCGTTATAAACCCAAATAAAATGTACTTGCTTTAAACCTCTGCACCTTGCTGGACCTTCTCACTGTGCACTCATGTTCTGGACAAGCAGTGTTTCAGGACAAATCCAGTCCCTATTTTTCTTGAAACACCAGGTTTGATCCCATGAGTTTGCACACATTGCTTATTTACCTCTGTTGCTCTCCAGTATACCTTTCAGCCTTGACTGTTCTACTATTATTATTTTGCCTTTGGGCACTGGGGATTGAACCCAGCTCCTCAGGCAAGCTAAGAAAGATACTGCTGAGCTACCTCCCCAGCCCTGAGGTCTGGCTGAGATACAATCAAATCCACTCCTACTGTGCATCCTGGTATTTTTTTCAGTCCTGCAATTCTGTAACATGCAGTCAGCCCACCACCCCCACAATCAAGACTTAATTCTACCAATGATCACCTCCGAATCCCCTGGTTCTCATTATCAATCAGCCACTGGTCAGTTTTCTGACCCTGTAGAGTCTCCTTCTCTAGAATGTCATGCAAATGGCATCCCACAGGACATGGCCTTTCAAGACCAGCTTCTGCCACTTAGCATGAGCATTTGTATAGCTGAGTCTCCACAGTGAGCTCCTTCCTATTGCTGAGTAGGATTTCACTGTTTGGATGCACAACAATTTGTTTATCCATTCACAAATGAGAGTACAGTGTAATTGTTTCCATTTTTGAGCAATTATGAGTAAAATCTTTACAAAAATGTGGGTACCTGGCTTCTCAGGCTTCCATTTCACATGGGCATGTCTAGGAATGAGGTTGCAGGCTCTTGGGGCAAGTGAATATTGTGCTACCAAACTATTTCCCATGTGCCTGATTAATTGTGCATGGTCACCAGCAACATACGAGGAGGGTTCCAGGACTTTCTCTCTCGACAAGCACCTGGCACGCAACAAGCCCCATGGCCGTTGGGATTGCTGCTGTACAGGGATTTTTTGTTGTTACTAGTAGTGGCAGTGGTTTTGCTTGTTTGTCTTTGTACCAGGGATGTGCTACCATTGAGCTATACCCCAGCCCTGCTTTTGTTTTTAATTTTGATATAGGGTCTCACTAATCTGCTGAGGCTGGCCTCAGTGATCCTCCTGCCTCAGCCAGGCCTGTTACAGGTGTGCCCACTACACCCAGCAATAGGGTAGTGGTCTTTATCTATTCCATTAAGTGTGCAGAGGTATCTCAGCATGGGTTTAAGTTGCATTCCCTAATGATGAGCATCTTGTCATAAGCGGGTTTGCCCTCCATACCTCTTCTTTAATGAAATGATTTTCCATTAAACTTGGGCTGTTCACTTTCCTTTTGTGGAATGTTGATGGTTCTTGACACATTCTGGAGGCAGGGCCCTTACTTGACAGATGTTTAGTAGCATTTCCTCCTCACTGGTGACTTGTCTTTACATTCTTTGAATAGCATCTTCTGAAAGCCAAGCTTTACATTCTGATACAGTACAATTTATCTGTTATTTTTCTCTGAGGGGCTGTGATTTTAGTGTTATAGCCAACAAAACGTGGCCTCACTCTAGGACAAAGATTTTTCTCCTTTTTTTCTCCCTTTTAGAATTTTTATAGTTTGGTCTTTACATTTAGTTTCGGGTATGGCTCCAGCTATGAATTAAAGAATCATTCTTTTGCAGGTAGATATCCAACTGCTGAGGCACTTGTTGGAAAGACTACAATTTGTTAATTGTTCCCCGTGTGCCTTTATCAAAACCAGTTGGCCATACATTGCTGGAGACTGTATTTAGACTCAGTCTGCTCCTGGTTGGTGTGTCACCCTTTGGCCACCCACACTCCTGATCATGGAGCTTGGTAGGCAGTGTGGCATTTGGTTAGTAAGAATGCTCCAATTTTGTTCTTTTTAAAGATTATGACTCTACTATAGATTCATGGCCTTTCCACATAAATTTTAGAATCAGCTTGATGCTTTCTACAAGGAAGCTGGGGGTGCGCTGCACCGGTAGATCCACCTGGGAAGAATGACATCTTCTAGCCCGTGGGCATGTCCTTGTTTCCTGAGGCCATCTTCTATTTTATGGGTCATTTTTCTGTAGCTTTCAGCAGAGACATGGTGTACAGAATTTGTTAGATTTATGCCCAAATGCATCATGGTTTAGATACCACTGTAAATGGTAATGGGTTTTCAAATGTCCAAATATTCTTTGCTAGTACGTATGAAATACAAATGACTTTTTGTATATTGACCTTGTAGCCTGTACCCTTGGCTAAGCTTGACTGTGGGTTCCAGGATCTTCTCTGTGGATCCTTTGGGATTTTCCAGGTAGACAGCCAGGCCATCCAGCAGTGAGCCACTTATGTCTTCCTTTCTAATCTGGGTGCCTTTGTTTCTTCTTGTTGCTTTTTCCCTGCCTTGTGGTGCTGACTAGAACCTCCAGAGTGATACTGAAAAGAGATGGTCAGAACATAAAACCCCCACAAGTAATCATAACCAAAATGACTGATTTCTGTTTCACAGAGGGTGAGTGAAAACTCACCATCACACACGAGCAGTTTGGTGGATTGTGAACGTGCAGTCATTCATAGAGAAGCTTCAGTGTTCATCAACACGCTCAGAGCTGTCTGCACATCTCAATTCTTCTCACTCTCCTAATGCAGGAAAATGAACCAAGTTCCTCCATGTGACCTGAAAGTTCAGCTCTCCATGGCATATAAAAATAGCAGGTACAGTGCTTAGGAATCAAGGTTAATCAGCATTTCCCTATTCATTCTCCCTGAGATTACCTCCTCAATAATATCAAATTAACTCAACTGAATATTAATTCAAGGTTTCAAATTACTTCAGGATGTTGGAAATTACACACTCCAAAGCTGATATACTACAAAGCACAAGTACAACAGTTTTCAGAATGACCATTCAATTTAAACAAAATTTACATTTTCATAATCCAAAGTGCATTTGATCAGTAAACCCAGAGGGAAGTCCATGAGAAAAGCAACCAAAATCTCTATACCAAGCTTAAATGGGAAGAAATATAGCTACAACTTGTTTTTTAAACCAAAGTTACTGAATTAAAGATTTATCTTAACTAAGTTAACTATATCAATTCATCTCTTGAACTATCTCATTCAGCAAGAATTTTTTTTTCTCTAGTACTTTAAAGGAGGTACTTTCCTTATTATTTTTATAAATTTGGAGAATGTAAAACCTACATAAATATCAATTTCTGAAAAGAAATCAGATCAGAATTTCTTTCTTTTAAGACATGCAATAATCTACTTGGGAGGCAAAAAACAAAAAGAAAAAAAATCATAATTGTACAATGAGATGTCAAGGCTGTTTCTGAAAAATAGACACACATGTCCAGACACAGCTCACAGCTCCAGAATCAAGTTAAAAACAATCCCAGAAACATTAAAAAAAAAAAAAAAAAAACTGGTTCAGATCTCAAAGGACTATTCTTCCAGTGAGCATGAAATTCTTAATAGATTTGCACTCACAAATAGAGCAATATGCAAAAAATAGAAAAAGGCTAGCAAAGCAGAATCTTCATCTCACTGGGCAGAGAATAGATCTCTATTGCCCATAGACAAGAGATCACCAAATGGCCACACCATAAAACCAAATCTCCAGTTACTGGGGATCCCAATCAGAATAAAAACACAGAAACGAATCAAAAAGTCATTATATCTAGACACAAAGAAAAAGAGAGAGAACTAAAGAAAGAGAAAGAGAGAGAGAAATCTAGAGAAATATGGAGCCAGTAGTTCTCTTGCCACATGGGACTTAATCTGGAAGCAAAAAAAAAAGACACGCCTGGGCTTCAGGGGTCCTCAAGATGCACTTCTCAACCAACATCGTTTAATTGGCTTTGTCAGATGAGTCCACTGGGCATCACTGTAGAGTAACCTACAGAAATCATTATTTTTGAAAAGAGAAGATCCTGACTCTCGCCTACCCGTAAAATGAACACCTGTCAAAGATTTTATTCAATTCATTCATCAATGAGAGAAACAGTAGTAGGTTAAGACAGGTTCAAAGAACATTTTAAGAGGGAGGTATTGAAAGATAAATTTACAAAAGAAATGTTAGGATGTGATTTCTCAAATACAGAATGTTTTAAGTCCAACAGGGTAACAAACCTAACCTTTGGGGCCATCAGTTTCAAACAGGAATTACTTGCATCTCTACTAGATAAAAATCTCCAACTTAAGTATAACTTCACATAATCTAACAGTTTAATGAAAAATAACCAGAGAGCTGAACAAAACATATCCCCCACGTTGGGTAGGTCTGGGCTTGTGTATGACGCTGAAAGCCCATGGCCCTTAACCATTTGACTTATTTCCAAGTTAGGATAATTTTTCTGAATACAAAAGAAAAAGTCCACCAACTAGGGAGATAAAAGCTTCATGCCTTTGTGTCCTTGGAGGGCAAAATTAGTAAAATTGACTGCTCTTGATTGATTAAAAGGCACCTACTTCCTTTTGTCCAAGGTTACAAAGCTGCTCTGGTCGGGACCAAGGCCAGGACTTTGACTCCCACCATTCCGCAGGCTTTGTTTGAAATACTTCTGAAGTTCCTTAAGTATGGAGACAGTCAGAATCAACTAAATGAGGGTTACAGTTAACCTTCAGGTGCCTGGTGGAGAGAGCAGACTCAGGCTGGGAAGGCCAGGGGCGTGTGCCTCTCTGTGAGGCTGTGTGTCTTGCTCAGTGATCGCCAAAGAAACAGAATCCTAGGATATGAGAGAGGACTTGGGATCTGGCTCACCTGGCTCTGGAGCTGAGACATCCCATCAGAGTTCATCTGCCAGCTGAAGACCCTAGGATGCCACTGATGTGGCTCGGGCCATGTCCTACAGCCTGAGAACTTGGGGGAGCATTTGTGTTAAGTCCTGTGGTCCAAAGGCGGGAGAGTCCACATGTGCAAGGGCAGGGAAATCCTGCCTGGCTCCGGAAGCAGGAGCCCCAACTGCTTTTCTTCTATTTGGGCCCTCACCTGGACGGGGCCTCTCCATGCTGAGGGCGTCTTCCCAACAGGGTCACCCAGTTTCCCTGCCACCTCCTCTAGCAGCATCCTCACAGATACACCCAGAATCATGCCTTGCTAGTTTTCTAGATATTCCTGGGGTCCATCAAGCTGACACCCTAATGAACCAGCCCAAGGTGAAAGGCCTTCTTAACTTGAAGCTGACAACCCAACGCTGCTATGTGCTCCTTTCTCCCTGCCACCTGCCCCCTTTATGAAAATGTCTCCTTCCAGAGGCACTGTGAGCCCTGGCCTGAGGGTGTCAACTAGCAAAGTCCCTGCCCTGTCCAGTGGTGCAGGAAGGCTGCGAGTGGGGGGAGGGAGACTTTAATATTAAATTGAGACTCCCGATTTTAGTTCTCAAGCCCTCGACACCTGTACTGTACAGCATGGCCAGCTGGATGCTTCTGTTTCCTGTGACCCCCTAAAATCTCCTTTTCATTTTCAGTTCAACCTGCTCTCTGCTTTAAAATGGCTGTGCATGGTGGTGCATGTCTGTGCATGGTGGTGCATGCCTGTAATCCCAGTGACTGTGGGAGCTGAGGCAGGAGGATCAAAACCTCAAGGGTAGCCTCAGCACATAGTCAGGCTAGGGTGTAGCCCAGGGGTGGAGAGCCCCAGGGTCTCATCCCCAGTACCACAAAAAACAAAGTGGGAAGGAAGCCACCATACAGACATCCACACTGTCAGGATGAGGCTCATCAACCTGCTGGAGCCTATATTTCTTAAACTTTATACAGAAAACTAAAACATAGGAACAGATAACCACATAAAACCATGATAGCACTTAGTGATTCTTTCTGGTGTGCGCCTGGTAACCAGCAACAAGGTCAAGAACTATAACTAGGGGTGGGGTTGTGGCTCAGCAGTAGAGCACTGGCCTAGCACATGTGAGGCCCTAGGTTCAATCCTCAGCACCACATTAAAAATAAGTAAACAAAATAAAGTATGTGTCCAACTGCAAATATATAAAACATTTGATAGCCACCACACTAAAGGACATACGCTGCCCACTGCTAGAGGACAGCCCAGGGAGCCGGGCTGGGAGAGGGTGCCAGGGTAGTGTTAGCTCCTTGAGTGCAGGGCACTTGGCTCCGCATCACGTGCTTCACACTTTACAATGACTGCCGCAGCTTCTGTTCTCACCTATCAGAACATTTTAGAAAACATAAAATATTTTTAAAGAAGATGAAATATCTGTCCATATTATGCAAAAAATGAATATGGAATATTATAAAGAAAGCAATTAATCCACACTTAAAACTAATTGCTTAACCCAGTGGGTCTTTAAATTATTCATTAGTGCTATTTAAAAATAATTGCAGTTTATGAGGAAAATCCCATTATGGATTTCTTTTAAGAATGAAAAAGAAAGGGTTTGCTTTTCTTTCTTTATTTTCCTCTTCTTTTTTATTTATCAACTGTTTATAGCTCTTAAAGCCAACCTGTATAGACAAGTTTAATATTCTCATTATCTCCAACCCTGATCTAATCCACTTTATCCTTTGTTATGCCCACATCTCCCTGTAACAGATTCCAAACACCCAAAGAGACAATAACATTGTCCTAAAAGAATATGGAAGATGCATCCGAAAGGGGAAAAAGAAGACTCAGAACGAAGCAGGACACCCCGGCCAAGCTATTAATTCACCTTCAGGGGCATCCCTCTCGGCTCGTTCCCAGCTGAACGGCCTGGGATCTCTGAGTACATTCTGCTCACCTGGGTCAGAACTCCTGAATTCTCATGTACTTCATGCCCCAGCTTTCCAATTTCTGTTTCTCTGCTTCCTCCAGAGAATTATCAGAGCCATAGGCACAAAATGGTAGGACTGGAAGAAACTTTTATCTGGTTTCAGGGTTTCAAAACGGAGTTCACTGGTACCCAGGAGCTTCCAGTGGGACTAGGAGGCTGAGTTGGCATGACTTGGTGATCTCCAATCTCACCCACTCCCCATCTCCAAGTCTCATTGGAAGGGTTCACTTTGGGCCTTTTTAAGAAGAAACCAAAATTCAGACCTGATTCTCATGGTATAAATAAGAAAACCAAGGCCCAGAAAGAGGAGATGTGCCCAAGGTGGACCGGCCAGTCACAGAATGGGGAGCACACCCAGGCTCTTGGTTCCAGGCCTAATCATGAACCCCCTTGGTCAGGCCAGGTACATGCAAAAGAGCATCATCCTCGGGGCCAGAATGCTCTGAGTCTAAATCTGATCTCAGCCTTTGTCTTGTTATTCGTTAGAGTTGTATGTGTTCTTGAGATCGCTGAGCTTCCATCTTTTCATCTGTTAAAAGAGGAGGTACAGATAGCAGCTCCAAAAGACAGGACAAGCTGCTGTACACAAAGACGCCTTGAGCATGCTGCACACAAGCTAGTGCTCCTGCGAGAACAGCTTCTGCTCCCCGCTCCCCGGGGTCCTCAATCCACCCATGGAAAATGTGCTCAGGTTGTTCACTTCCCATCCCTCCCCGAGCACCACTCACCCTCCCAGGGACATGTACATCAGCACATGCACACACGCTCAACTCCCTTGCCTAGGCTGCCCACCGGCAGGAAGGAGACCCTGTGGCCTGCAAGTCCAATGATGGTCCCCTCCAGAAACTGTGCAGATACCTGGATACCCTAACACCCTAGGGTTCTCCTGCCTGCACCCACGGCTCTTCCCTCTAGACCTCATTAAAATCAAACCACCCAGGCAGAATCTGAACTTTTGATAGTTACAATAACTATTAACTGGAAACAATTAGAAAACAGATGGTTTGGGGGCTAGAGAAGAGATGAAATCTGGTCAAATTAACATCAATGTGAACCTGACCTTATTAACACCTGGGATTTCTGATCCCTTCCTGGGGCAGTGGGGCTTTTTCAGTGGCCTCTTCTCCCCCTCTTCATAGTCATTTGTTTAAAATGGGATTAACTCCACCCCAAGCTGCAGGGGGACATTTGTTATGGTTTGGACTTTAAATGTCCCCTGAAGGCTGTGTTAAAGGCTTGGTCACCAGCCTGTGGTACTGGTGGGAGGTGGGGGACCTTTAAGAAGGGGACCTGGGGGCGAGGAGGGGATAGGAGGACCCAGCCCCCTCTTCCAGGTTCACTCCCCAGCCGGCACAAGGCGAGCAGCTTCCTCCCTCACACTTCCTCTGTGATGTACTGCCCCGTCCATCACAGGACAGACACAAGGAGCCAAGCGACCATAGACTAAAACCTCTGAAACCATGAACCAAAATAAACCTTTTCTCTTGTTACGTTGTTTATTGCAGGCATTTTGTCACAGGAATGGGAGGCTGGCTGACACGGGACCCATTAGTTGAAGCCACTAGCCACGTCCCATTCCTCTGGCCACAGCAATTGATTCTGGCATGAGGACATTACTCAGGGCCACAAGAGCAAAGGGATGTTGCTGCAACCATTGGGAAAAACCAACTCTGTTTAGCTGGTTTTGACCCTTATTTATTTAAATCTTTGATATTTTATTCATTACAGATTTTTTTCATTCTTTTTTTTTTTTACATATGACAATAACTTTGTCTATCTTGATGCCTATGTTTGTAGGTTCCCTCTCCCTAAATTTTGTATGTGAAACAAGTATCTCAGTCTCCCCAACTGCATCCCAGACCCCAGCAGGGGGCGGGGGACACAGATGTCACAGCCATTCTTTCCTACCTTAAGGAGAAACTTGGGACAGTTTAGAAGGAAGCCACCTTTACAATAAGATCAAGAGACGTGAGACTGTCCTGGTTTTTCAAGCTAGGAGAACAGGTGTGCTTAAAGCTGGCCCCGCCACTTGGTGACCTACAAGAGACAGTGAAGTCTCTTTATTCTGCAAGCCAAATCGGGTTGCTTCCCGCAACTTATGAACAAAATAACGCAAGATGGTACCATAGCCATTTACGTGGGACCAGCCCACAAGTGCCTTGTTGCAGGGTCTCTAAGTGTCTGAGGATAGAAGCTTTCCGACTTAGGGTGAGGCTCCATTCCTGTCAGACCCTGGGAGGCAGAACACCCCACAGACTGCCAGCGTCCCCTGCTGAGCATTTGAGCTCAGCAGCTCTGGGCACTGGAGAGGGCCAGTTGGTGCCACCCGTGACCTTTTGGGTATCAGGAGCTTCAGCTCACGGCCACTGCCCAGCATCACCGGAGGATCCAAGGGCATATCACCAGGGGGGAGAGATCACAGTTTGAAGTGTAGTTTCTACACAATGTATATTTTCTGCACCATAACACAGTCCAAAATTCCAAAGTCAAAAACTCCTGAATTGAGCCATGGTAAGTCAGAGAGCCAAGTGTACTGCGTTGATCATCGCTCAGTCCACCAGAGCCAGTGTGTCCTGAGGGCTGTGGTCAACGTCCTGCACAGCGGTTTCCGCTACCGTAGGGCGTCTCACTCTGTCATTCATCAGGCCTCTTTTCTGTGCCGGGCACCATGTTAAACCCCACGTTCACTTCACCTAAATCCACTGGCATCAGAAGTACTATAATTACTCATATTTTAGAAGAAACACTGAAAGAGGAAACACTGTATGTTCGAGGTCACATGGGCAGTGACAGAGGATAGAGTTGCACCAAATTTGGTAGCACCAGAGCCTGTGTTCTTAACAACTAACAATTTGGTCTCAAGATTTGAGCTACAGATGCAGGAGAACATCCGCTGTGTAACAGACGCTCGGTAGGTATTTGAGAAATTAATGGATGAAGGAATATGGGAACTACTGAAAGGTGAAATGCATGATTTCATTTCATTTTCATTTGCCTTTCTCAACATGCAGTGTGGAAACACGGCATCTCCCAATTACACTTGAATTGACAGAGGTTTTTTTTTTTTTTTTTCTGTTCAAGGGCACGGTTCTCAGGGTTGCACATTCTCAACATGACTGAATTCAAATTTTTGAAAAAACAAAAAAGCAATACATGCAGCAAGATGAAACTCTCCATCTAAAGCCATCCCATGGCAAATTTGGTCTCCTGACTTCAAAGGCCTAGGATAGAATCAAAGCAAATCAAGGACTTGAAAATGTTTTGTAAACTGTGAGGCAATCTTACAGCTGATTAATAGTATGTTTTTATGCTTCTTTTCTTCATTCAAGGACTTGCCATCCTACAAGCCTAAACTGGATGCTAAATTTCTTTTACTCTAAGACCTAGGCGATCAGCTGATGAGCACGTTTGTAAGACAAAATCAATACAATGTTAAGCAATAAATTTATCTAACAAAGGTAAACATCACAGTAGAGAGTTCCAGGTTTTTAGCATTCTTAACCAAAGCAATAAATAAATAAACTCCTCCCAAAGTCAAGACAGAAATATAATTATTCAGTCTCTCCATGTTAGATTTGCCCAGAAATTGAAATATTGTTAGCAAACACAGATTTAAATTTTGTGCTCCAATGAATTGGTAGATCTCTTAGTTTATTGTTTTGATTTCTCTGCATTCTACCACAGGGAAATTATGCAGACTCTTACAGTACATGAAAGGAATGCTGATAATTATGGAATTGGCGGCATAGCTTGAAGAGGATTTCATGACTCTCCTGATCCTTTGGCATGTCTACTTCAGGCTATTGTGTGTGGTCATGTGGCTGCTGTTCCTAAGTCCCTTGGAATCGTGTATGTGCTAAGTTGTTGAAACCATGTGGTGAACTCCAACTGACCAGTGCAGCAAATGAGGGTTAGCCTGGGCAGCGTTCCCCTAAGGAGCTGGTTGCTTACAAGATTTCAGTTACCCGATAGTCCCAAGCTACAGGTCACAGCACAGACTGACCAAACCCCACTTGTAGGTCAGAAGCAAGTTTCATAAAGTGGAAAGCCCAGCATCCCACACCCAAACCTGGAGGTCACACATTAGATCCACTTTGGGTGCTTCTGCACAGCCAAGCAGAGGACATGTATGTGTTCCCACCGGCACAGGGGCCAACAGAGGCAAAGATAATTCAATCCTTTATTTTAGCTGCATGACACTTTATAGAACCACTTTCACTTGTTGTTTATTTATTTATTTTACCACAATGCAAGGATCTCACAGAGATACAGGCTTTGCTTGCAAAGAGCACCATGCTTGGGGGTGAGAGAACTGTGAGTCTGAGAGCTTGTGGAGGGCAAGGGTCCCATCCGCATTCTCCACAGCAGTTCACTCCTGTTAAGGTCCAAAGTCTTCTCTTTAAATAAATAATGAGCCTTGACTTCATGAAGGCAGGGAGTCTTGGTTACAGGCTAAACACCTCCTTTCCCTCACCATCCAAACACACACAAGAGAAAGGTAATGGGGGCAGTGGAAAATATACAAGTGCTTCATTCTGCATTTCCTGGCTGGTAGGCTTTAGGCACAATGCTGAATCCCACTGATCTCCAAAACAGGACTTAATTATGGTACATTTCTATTTCACAAAATTATGAGATTTTATTTCAATTTCATTATAACCTTTGTATAATATATGCACTAAATAAATGGTAGCTATTATGATCATCAATATTATAGATTACAATTCCAGACCTCTGAACACTCTAAATCTTTTGTATTAAATGTGGTCTAATCTGCCATCTTCTTACTAAAATTGTGAATCTAATTCCAGGTATCATTTTCCCAGGGAAGGGCTAAATACATGCTATTTTGTTTAAGATTAGAGAGGTCACATTCCCCAGATGGTTTTCTCTGGATATTGCAATTATTTTTTCATGTTAGTAAGGACACAAAGAAACCAATGTGTTTTGGGGAAAGTGACTAAGGAGGTTCTGGAATCCAAGGCAATATCCTATCAGAAATTGTTTTAGAAACTAGATTTCTCACTAGAAAAAGAGAAATCAGGCAGAAAGTATGACAGTTGTCCTCAGATGTTGAATAGCTGGTGCAAAGAGATGTAAGACACTGAACTTGCCTGAGGGCAGTGAGAACATGGCATCAGAGAGCCCAGACATCTCCAGCTAAGAGGCTAAGGTGTCTTGGAGCTCGGGTCTTCCTTGAAATGTGCATTCTGCTTTAATTCAGCCTAGCAAGAAATATGTGTTAATTTTTAAACTATGGTCTTGCAGTGCTGCCCCTTCTGCATATTCCAAAGCAGCTAGGTCTCTTGCTGGGAACGGGTAGCCTGCAAGTTAGACCGGACCCACTGTCATCCATGTGAGGAGAACAGTCCCAAGACACAGATATGTGGAGGCAGAGGCAGATGCCTTTATCAACTATTTGAGGAGTTCTGCCACTGGCAGGTGCCAGGCCCTCCCTGGTCTGATCAGAGCTATCACCACTAGTAACATGGCGAGGTCCACAAGCAGACAGGCCTGACAGTTCAACATACTTCTGCACTCCAGAGCTGAAAACCAGACCACAGCAAAGCAAGGCCTTCCTAATCAGAAAAGCAGACAATCAAATCCTTAAATTCAGAAAAGAATAGGAAAACAACTGTTTACAAAACTTGATTATCATAATACAGGTTAAGCCTCCTTAATCCAAAAATATGAAATCCAAAATGCTCCAAAATACACAATGAGAGTATCAACATGATGCTGTAAGTGGAAAGTTCCACACCTGATCTCCATCAATAAGCTGTAGTCAAAACACAGGTGCATTAAAAATATTGCATAAATTACCTTTAGGCTATGTGCACAAGGTTTATGTGAAATATACATAAATTTTGTATTTAGACTTGGGACCCATCACCAAGATATTGTATTATGTATTTGCAAATATTCCAAAGTCCAAAAAGTCCAAACTACAAAAGAGTTCTGGTCCCAAGCATCTCAGATCAGGGATTCTCAACCTGTTCAAAGTAAGATCCAGTGGATTAAGAACATGGAAATCTCTACTCTATAAAAAATAAAGCAACTTTCGTTTTGTTTGATAGTAGTGCCAGTGCATTAAAATACACCCTTTCTAAGAAAATCAAAATCTAATTAATTTATTTAATTCATGCCAAAAAGTAAAGAATTTGGCCAATCTATTGGAAGAAATACAAATGAATTTACACATGAATTTTATGACACTGTGACTCTATCATTCCATTTATTTTTCCAACACAAACCAGTTTGTAGAGGAAGTCAGTGGGACACAAAGGGCTTGTACTCCTTGGTCTGGACCTTGCAATACAAGTGGCAAATCTGACCCCAAACTCGAACCTCCTCCTCCTGCTGTGTGTCAGTCCAAAATGCTTGGGACTAGAAATTCAGATTTCAATTTTTTTCAGCTTTTGTAATGTTTGCATGGACATAAAGAGATATGTGGGGATGGGACCCGAATCTGAGCACAAATGCCACATGTTTCATATTCGCCTGTTACGGTGAAGATGTGAGGTATCCCCAAAGATCTCACAGTGAGACAGTGCAAGAAGGTTCAGAGGAGACATGATTGGGCTGTGAGAGCCCTGACCCAATCAGTGAATTAATCCCCTGATAGGGATTAACTGGGTGGTAACTGAAGTGAGAGATGTGGCTGGGGGAGGTGGGAACTGGGACATGTCTCTGGGTATATATCTGTATCTGGGAAGTAGAGTCTCTCTGCTTCCTGATCACCACGAAGCCACTTCTCTTTGCCACACTCTTCCGCCATGTTGTTCCTGCCTGCCTCACCTGGAGCCCTGAGGAATGGAGCTGGCTATCTATGGATTGAGACCTCTGAAACTATGAGTCCCCAAATAAATTCTTCCTCCTCTACAGTTGAGCTGGTCAGATCAATTATAGTGACAGCAGCCAAAAAGTTGACTAAAACAACACCTCACACCTATAACCTGAAGTTACTTTAAGCCATATATCTAATAAGCTTGTGCGTGAAACAGGTTTGAATGAATTAAACCATTACACTGTGGCATCATGTCAGAGCTCAAGAAGTTTTAGATTTGCATTTAATATCAGGAAGTCTCAAATTATGTAAGAGGCATCCACAATACCAGCCAAAGGTGGGCCAACCCAAGGCAGTGGGATAACCTGGGGGGAAGGTGCTATGTTAAGAGCCAAAATTAGATCAAGTGGAGCCAATGCTACAAGTACAAACTGAAGGCACAAGCTGGGAGAGGGACCCTCACACACCCATCAGAGCCTGGGAATCAACAAAGTTAATCTTGGTTTCCAAATCTCAGTTTCCAAATTTTGTGGATAATCTGGAAGATCTACAAGGTTGCAAGTGGGACCTCCATTCATAGGCACCATCACCACTTTGTACAACTCCAAACGACATCATTTACCTAACTGCGATACGGATGGGGGCCTTGGGAGGTGTGTGATAGTCCCCTGGGGTGGCTAGCGTATCAGCAAATGTCTGAGCTAATGAATGAGCCTAGCCCATTGCCTGGCTCTCTATTGCCAGGTGGTCCTGTTGTTTTCCCTATTCAATACTAAATATGTCATGGCACTGTGATACGTAAAATATTTTGAGTCTTTATGGTGAAAAAAAGTAACCCATTTGCAAGTCAATTGCAAATAAGAATAATGGAAAGCAAGAGCAAGTGAAAAGAAGTGTAAGGTAAATTCAAGGGTAAGATATCAAATTTGGTAGTGCCTTAGAGTCACAAATACTCAACAAGAATTCAAGAGAAAGTAATTCTGAAACTGTTCAATGAATGTTCCAACAAGAATTTATTTTAATTGCTTTATAAATGGCTTCAATTTCATATTTAGGGAATCATTAGGGGCCTGAAAGGGTCAGTTAAAATTTTTACTTATGCTTAACTAAATTTTATGGAGAAAATTACATGTTTTAATAGTATTCACAGAATTAAGGACTCGAAAAGGTCTCAAGATGTGTCCTTCTAAAATAGCAAAGGTCTGTAACTCAATATCACTTAATTTTCACAACAGTCCTGTGAGGTAAGTGCAATCATGCTCATTTTATAGATGAGGCAACTGGCCCCAGAAGAGTCTGAATTACCTGCCAACTAGGCAACCTGAAGGGAGGACTGTCCTGTGCCATCCCTTCTTCATCCCCAGGATCTGGTGCATGGCAGACCTTCAGCATGTCATCCCAGGGCTTCTCCAAGTGTGATCCTCGGACCAGCAACAGAAACACACCTGGGCCAATTCTCACGCCACCCCAGACCTCCTGACTGAGACGCTCCAGACACAGCTGTTTTCCCACAACTTCCAGAATATTCCAATGCACTCTGAAGTGCGTGAAAATCCCTGTGTTCAATATGTGTTGAATGGAGATTATGCAGGTAGATCAGGAATCTCAAGAGTCCTAAGGCCAAAGTCAAAGGGAAAAGCTAATGTGAGAGAGATTCAGATATTAGGTTCTAAAGAGCAGGCTAAGTAACATCCCAGCTATGGAAAGACCTTTAATGGTGTCTCCGTGTCCTGATTCTCAAAGGAGCTTTGTGCCCTCAAAAAACCACCTGCCAGGATTTGCAGAGCTAAACACTTGCATGGTAACTCTGTGGCAGCAGGCATGGAATCTGAGTCCCTTTCCAGCAAAGAATACAATTAGTCAAGTTTCCATTTTTTCCCTTCCTCCCAAATCCCCCAAAGCAAGGGCCACCTGAGGAAAGAAAATTTCATCTTGCACAAAACCAGATTTATCTTCGTTCTTTGCACAACAATATGATGAAAGCCCAAATGATTTTTCCACATTTGGTAGCACTTAGAAGCTTTTCATCAGCACAAGAATAAAGAGGAGAACTATTTTCCTCATTTCTGTTTACTGCAGCAATACAGTTGAAAGAAAACAATTTAAATCTATAAACAACTAAGATGTTTTTGACTTAAAACAAGCACCAAAGTCTCAGTCATTATCTCGAATGGCAGCCTGTCTGAGATGAAAGCGACCTGAGAAAGTCGGTGCAAGATGATCTATGATGGGACCCGAGACCATTGCTTTTAAAGAGGAATGTGTGGATTCTAATGTAGAGCAGAGAAAAAAACAACTTTCACATCAAACTCGTGATTTCTTGAATATGATTGCTTAGGGCAAAGCTCAGATCATTAGTAAGTAAACAAATGAAAGGAAGGTGATTGACAAAAAGAAAAAAAAGTAAGCAATTGCCCAAGTTGCCACTGCAAGGATGACAGAACTCATGCCAATGGGCATAGGGCTGGAGATCAGCCAATGCCTCATCCAGTCCTGGGGGAGAGGGGAAAGCACCCCGCCCCTCGTGGTTCCATGAGCAAGCACTGGGGAGCTGTGGGTAGGGCTAAGGAACCAAATGAGGTGGGACACATAGAAATCCACACTGCCCCAGGACTGAAGGGACCAGGCAAGGAAGCAGTGTGATAGTAGCTATGGAGGACTGGTGGCCTGGCAGGAACCCGGACGGAGAACTGGAGAAAGGGGTATGGAAGACATAGCTCACCCTCCCCTCCTGCTCTCCCTCCCCACCTAACCTCCCATTAGCCAAATTCAACCTAAGTCAGAGGCAGGAAGGCGATGATCTCAATGGTAGAGGCCAGCCTCCAGTAACATGATGAGACCCAGGATGAGTGGGAGGGCGGTCTAGACCAGCCTGCTTCTTCTCTAAGTGCAGGGCCAACTAGCAAGCAAGAGAGGCAGGCCACAGAAGCTCCAGCAGACTCAATAGGCTGACCAGAAAGATGTTAGAGGGATTTGTGGATCTCAGAAAAAGCTCCCTGCAGCTCAGCATCATTGTCTGAAAAGTGAGGCTGCTATGAAGGTCGTGAAGTGCATGGAGCATTGCTGGCCATCAGTAGGCACCCAATGAAAAGTCGTCACCATCATGATATGTAAAGAAGCCATCATCCTGTGGGGTTCTCTTTGTAAGAAATATCCAGAACAGACAAATTCACAAAGACAGAAAGTAGATTAGTGGTTGCCAGGGGCTGGGCTGGAGTGGGGTAGGGAGTGACTCCTAGGGTCTCAGGGAGGCTCACTGGGTGGCTAAGAGTAAGGAGAACGTTGCAGAACGAGACAGATGTTGGTTGTACATTACCATGTACTATAGACAAAGAGATCTGCTCTCTTTAAAATGGCAGTGTTCATTTGCTGGGGCTGCTGTACCCAAATAGCTCCTGCTGGGTGGTCCAAACAACAGAAGTTTACTGTCCCACAGTTCGGAGGACCATAATTTCAGGATCAAGGCGTCTCAGATTGGCTTCATCTGAGGGTGTGAGTGAAAGATGAACTCCAAGATTTTCCTCTCAGTTTGCAAATGGTTCTCTTTTCCTCCTCTCATCTTCTTTCCTCTGTATGTGTCTCTGTGTCCAAATCCCCCACTTTAAGGGTTATCAGTCATATTAGCTTAGGAGCTCGTCCTCCTGCAGTCTAATCTCATCCTAACCTAACTACATCCACAATCACCCTTTTTTCCAAAAAAGTTCACATTCTGAAATACTCCAGACATCAACACATAAATTTGAGGAAACATAACCCCACCCATGATGATGATTCGTTTTATATTATGTGAATTTCACTTCAATAAAAATGTGAAAAAATTAATAATTAATTATGAGGAGCATTATTCCGAAAGACTGGTCAGTGGTCCACTACCTCAGAAGCCACCCTGGGATAATGTCTTCAAGCCTCATGAAAATACCTGTCAAGAATGAAATCGATGTGAGCCCTGATTTATCTTAATCTGAATACCAGTACTCTGACTCTCGTAGGTAATGCTCACCCACCCCAAGTTCATCCAAAAGTACTTGGTGTTGCAGGTTATGAAGATCCTGGGGGGACACAGAGGAGAGAGTGAAAAGATCTGTTGAGGATTACTGAACCTGTTCTCTGGACCAAAAACTACCTAAGGGCATCGTGTTGCAGCATGCGTACCCTGACCTCTGGTTGACCTTCACTCCTATTAAGGGCTCAGGGACTAACCAGCTGGGAGTCCCCTGCTCCTGTCCGTGCTGGCCTTGGCTTCACCCTGTACCCACCCAGTCTGCTGAGTACATTCACTTTTGGTGTCTCTGGACGATACCATTGGATGTTGTTATCGGTGTCTGCAGCCAGGCTTGGAGTCCACTGCCAGTGAGCAGGCCTGGCTCCCTCCACATGCTTCTGCAAATGGACTATGCTTGTGTCACTTCTGGACACTGGAGATGGTATTATAGTTTGGAAGTGGTGCCCCCCCACACCAAAAGCTCACGTGTGAGACAATGCAAGAAGGTTCAGAGGAGACATGACTGGGTTGTAAGAGTCTTAAGCCAATCAGTGAATTAATCCCCTGATAAGGATTAACTGGGTGACAACTGATCTGGTGGGTGTACCTGGGGAGGGGGGATGAGGCGTTGCTCTGGGTATATATTTGTATCTGGTGAGTGGAGTCTCTTTCTCTGCTTCCTGATTATCAGTGAGCTGCTTCCCTCTGCTACACTCTGCTGCCATGATGTGGAGCCTCACCTTGAGCCCGGAGGAATGGAGCCAGCCTCTTATGGACTGAAACTTCTGAAATTGGGAGCCCCTAAATAAATCTTTCCTCCTTTACAGTTGTTCTGGTTGGGTCCTTTAGTCACAGCAGTGAAACAGCTGACTAAAACAGACGGCACCTCCTGGGCCCCGTAGTCTGCATTCTAAACCCAGGGCTTTGTTGGCACACTCTCTGCCAGCTCCAAACATCTCCCCACGAAACCAAGTCGCTCTTAAGTCCACAGCTTCAGATGTGCAGTGCCCTCCGTATGCAGCAAGCCACCAAGCCTGCCCCTGGGGGCAGCACTTCTTGGAGTCCTGTCCACCACCTTGTTCTCCACACAGCAAATGGCATATGAACCCCAGGAGCATAAATTTGCCAGGAGAATAAGTAAATCACCCCCAAACCCAGCATTGCTCATAGTAGCCAAGTGGTGGAAACAGCCAGAGGCCTCCAAATGATGAGTACAAACAAAATGTGCTCTAGCTCTGTCTGCCATGAATATTATTTAGTCATAAAAAGAACTGATAAGCCCAGAAAAACAACACCTCATATACAAGCAGCCAGATGCAAAAGGCCATCTAATGCACAATTCCATTTATATGAAATGTTCAGAATAGGCAAATCCACACAGACAGGAAGGGGTTGCCAGGGCCTAGGTGGGGGCAGGGGTGGTCGGGGAAGGTGGAGATCCATGGCTAATGAGTAGGGATTTCCTCTGGGGGTGAAGAAAATGTTCCAGAATTAGAAATGTCCCAGCTGCATGACTTTGTAAATATACCAAATTTTAAAAAACAAACACCCCCACACCGAATTGTATAGTGAATTTTGTGGTATGTGAATTACATTTCAATTTTAAAAGATCTTTGAGAAACAAGTGACATGAACAGTACCTCTCTGAATTCAGGGACTGAGCAGGTTTTCATAACAACACGTTTTCAGTCTCCATCAAAGCAGACAGCAGGCAATGCTGTGGTGTGGGTGTGCTATGTTCATGTGCTGGGGGCCTGGTCCCCAGTGAGGCCATGAAGAAACTTAAGAGGTGGGCTTGGTGGAAAGTCATCAGGTCATGGGAGCTCCATCCTCAAAAGTGGGTCAGTTCCAGAGGGTGGATTGTTATACAAGAAAAGCTCTGGTCCTCTCCTGGTTTCTAACTTCCTTGCTTTCCCACCAATCCCTTCTGCATGTTGTTAACCCCCTTTCCATTTCTCTGCCATGTTGGGACACAACCAGGGGACCCTTCATCAGGACGTCATGTTGTTTGGTGCCTCTTGTCCCCAGAGTTATGAGCCAAAACACCTATTTACTTTATAAGTGACTCAACTTAATATATTCTATGATAATAACACAAAATAGACTAAGACAGAGATAACCTAACAGATCCATAAAGTGATCACTCTGTATTCTGAGTCCGGGTGTCCACGGGATCAATTATCACTTCTCTATAGCACTTCTCATAACAATTATTCATATGTATTAAGAGCTGGCCATGTGACCAGGGCTGTTCTAAAATCTCACATGTTAAAGCATGTTGATTTTCACAACAACCCTTTAAGGGTTGTACTATCATCAATTCTTCTATCTTAAGAGATGAGGAAACAAAGGCAGATAAAGTTTAGACTCCCAAATCACCGAATGAGGACATAGCCAGGGTCCTGAACCAGGGAAGTTTGTGCCCAAAACCTTAGTTCGCATCCCCCACACCAGACTGTCTTTCAACTCAACAAATGCTGCTCCTGTTCCATGAGTGTTTCAAATGTGAACAGTGCTTCACCCTTCACAGAATGCCATAACTGAAGGAGCATCTTGTGGAATTCAGTGTCTGTCGAGACAGCATCCTGGGCTAAACTGAGATTCAACATTTAAACATTACCAAACGGATTTTAATGTTTTCCCTGCATCCATAATTTCACAAATACAGCTTAAGACAATGACTCCAAGCACAGTGAGTGGAGGGGTGTCTGTAACAACACCTTCTTTCACTCCACATGTTATCGTTTTCAAAACAGCTCTGGATGTATTTTCATATTTGATCTTTTTTATGAAACTCCTTGAAGTAGAGAAATAGAAACAACTGTTTGTATCTCATACGACAAAACCAAGGCTCCAAAAAGTTGAGAGAGAAGTAGACGAAGGTCTTCTGGCTTTTAGTGTCTACCCCGGTGCCATCTACCAGCCCTGGAGCCATCTACCAGCTGAGCCACCTGGGGAGGACTAGACTGATCTTCTCTCTGTTGCTCAAGTCAGCACGATTTTGCTACCAACAGAATCCTCAGAAACAAATGCTTCTGAAACTAAGTATGGTTGCTCCAATATTAAAGCAAAACGTTCAGACAACTGACGTCAAGGATACCACGTGGAAGGTAGGAAAGGTGGGAAATGACCCTGACTTTCTTTGGCAGCAACACTCTTCACCTAGTTGGGGGCTGAGTGGCCACAGGGGTGACAGCTGCTCTGTGTCCAGTCCCCAGTAAGCAGCACAGGTGAAGCCAGCAGCTCTGGGGAGCCGCTTTCCTCCTCACCAGGATTACGGGAAGGAAGGAGATGCCAGGTGTGCCATAGACACCCCATCCCAAAGACCACATTGCCCTTTGTGTTTTCACAGCCAGGGAATCCCTCATCAAACCCAAGCAAACCTCTTCCTCCCCTCTGAGCCCTCATCTTGTTCCATGTTCTGTGAGGAAAAACAGCTGGCTGTTCCTGGGGAGCAGCAACCCTGGAAACCTGCCCAGGCTGCCTGCTGGGAATTCCAAATACCTCAGGTCAGACATCTGAGTGTTGACCACCTTCCCAGGGACTGCACACCAAGCTGGCCCAGCTACGCGTCGCAGAGAAGGAGAGCAGGGAGCAGCCAGGGCCCGGGGTCCTACCCTCACTCTAGCATTCTCATGATATCACGCACTGCTCCTTATAACCGCCCCCAGTGTTCTACACCCTCCAGACACCCAGGAGGAAGACTCGCCCCTGTACTCACAGAGCCCAGGGGTGGCCCCTTCTTCCTCTTTCTCAGCCCTCTTCCTACCCCTCCACCCCACCCTTGATCCGCTTATTTCCTCTGGGGGCACTGGAATGTTCTACCTCCCGAAAGCCAAAACTAAAGCCTCTCCATTAGGTCCACGTTTCTTATCTCCTCGCTTGTCCACAGCCCAGGTTTCAGGACAGTGTCGTACAATAAATGCTTTACCCTGCCAACCACAGTATTTTCCCCACAGCTTAGAGTGACGGAGAGAAACCAAATCTGCACCCCTCCTACTGACAGAGAGGCCCAGGGAGGCCAAAGAGTAACAATAAAAACACAACAGGCACTCCCTGTGGGTTGGCTGCACCCTGGCCAAGACTGTCAAAGCCAACCCGAAGAGCTGGCCTGTCCCACAACCCATGTCGCACAATCTAATTTAATTAGGAGGACCTTAAGCTGTAAGCACATTATGAATGTGATCACAATACTACAAATATATCAAAATAAACACATGATCTGATGGTTTAGGATATTTTCTGTTGCTGTAATAAAATCCCCAAGACTGGGTAATTTGTAAAAGAAAAGTGTTTTGGTTAACTCACGGTTCTAGAGCCTGCGATGTCTAAGAGTAGGGCAGGGTCATCTGCTCAACACCTAGGGAGGGCCTCAAGCTGCATCATAACATGGCAGAGGGTGGCACATGGCGAGACAGCAGGCATGCCAGCTCGGGTCTCCTCTCTTCCTATGAAGCCACCAAGGCCATCATAGGGCCCTCTCTCATGACCTTATATGACTGTAATAGCTTCCCAAGGGCCCCCCTCCAAAGACCATCCATTCACCACTTTGGGGATTAAGTTTTCGACACATAAATTTTGGGGAGATGTATTCAAACCATAACCTATAATGGCACAATAAACATGATGATCTAAGAGACACAGATCATGCATTTTAAAAGGTAAATTGCCAGAAAGCAGTCCATTAACTAGAGATCCATTAACTAGAGATCCATTAACTAGAGGTCCATTAACTAGAGGTCCATTAACTAGAGATCTCTCTGGGCCCCAGACCTTACTGATACTGGAGTGCCAGAGTCTTCTGAGGACTTGAGTCCACCTTACTCTGCTCTCCATGGTCCTCCTGCCTCCCACATGAACCCTAGAAAAATCTACTCACCTCCTCTGCAAACAGAGCAGCACCAGGAATAACAGCTCCTAGTCCCCAGGCTGTCTTTATTTGATGCCCTCTGCATGCCCCAGGAAGACTTTCCCATGAGGGGCCTGGGGCTGGGAACTAACAAACAGGACTTCTAATAAGGCTTGGATCATTCCATAGACTAGAGGGGGCGTGCTCTTAATGTCATATGCAATCGCTTTAGTGGGGGGAATTCCCCAGTGAGCTACCAAAACCTTTGTATATCACCAACGCGGCCAATTACTTACTATTTTGCAATTAAATCCACTCAGGAAAACAGAATCATTACTGTGAGGAGTAGCTAACCTGCAAAGGGCGGGAGTGTGCTCTCCGCCATATGGCGGGCAATTCCCAGGGATGTCAACAGAACACTGCAGGAGTAATGGAGAGGCAGGATGCACCTGGGAGGGGCACTGAGGCTTTGCTCTCATAAAGGGAGTGGCCAAGTTGGGGAGCCCAGTGTGGCTACATGAAGCCACTGTTTCTGTGCAAATACAGGCAGAACCTCTAGGTCAATTTGACCGGTACCACACAGCACACAGAGCTGCGTTTCCCACCCCTTTTTACTAGATGCACTAATAATGTGTGGGTAGATTTTTTTTTAAGTAAAAATATAGAATAATACTTCAATTGGTGATAGTGACATTGTTTTCAATTATCTAACAAACTATGTACTGTCTGTAATTAAAATTGTACTGGAGCTTTGTCCCAGCCCTTACACATATGCATGTGTGCATGCGTGCACGCACACACACACA
Source organism: Ictidomys tridecemlineatus (assembly GCF_052094955.1). Lineage (NCBI taxonomy): Eukaryota > Metazoa > Chordata > Mammalia > Rodentia > Sciuridae > Ictidomys > Ictidomys tridecemlineatus. The sequence continues at coordinate 119,880,772 of NC_135486.1, forward strand.
CCAGTCGATGTCCCTTAGAAACAGTTTTCATAAGAATTTCTTTGTGGCCCAAACTTAAGTGGGACAGAACAGAGTGTCTTTTGCAAAATCTTCAGTTTTTAATTTCTTTTTGCACATAGAGAGTTTGTAAATAGCAAAATTCAAGAATGAATCAGTGAATAAAGACTCACCCTGCTGAGAATCACACAGAAGGAGTGCGAGGAGCCTGCCATTAAAGGTATGCCTTGGAGGTTACTGATGAGATGAGAAGGAGCACAGGGAAAGACATACTTTCAGACCACTTCTAAGAAGTGCTGTCACTTCTCAGCCAGGAGGCAAAAGACAGCCCAGAGCCAGCCTAGTCATCAGCCCCTTCTCACCTATGGCCTCAAATGTCTAAGGGAGGCAAACTAGCGTCAGGTCACCAGGCAGAGCCAAACAGTCCTGCTGGACCTGCAGGCCTGGCTGCATCCCCACACACATTCTGAGGAACTCACAGTACCCAAATAAGGGACTGTTCCTATGACAAACACAACCTGTTTTCATTCATTTGCATGAAATGAAGCCCCTTCCCCTGAGATTTCGTTTTTAAAAGACTGGAAGAGGACATCAACTCAGAGGAAAGACCTTGCACCTTGCTTTTATTTTACTTTTACTTTTGGCAGTGCTGGGGGTGGAACCCAGGGCCTCAGGCATGCTAGGCAGGCGCTCTGTCACTGAGCTACAACCCCAGCCCTTGTTTCACTTCTGTGGGCTTCTGGTATGTGACTGCTCCACCAACTCCCTGCGGAGGGATGGTAAGGAGGCCAATGCAAGAGACAGCAGTCATTTCAGAGAAGGTGGGAGATGCAGGGTGGTCATTCACTGGTTTGCTGAAGAAAGAATCAAATTGGTTGACTACAGAAAGAATAATCATAATAATAAAAGTAATGGCTAATACAGACTGAGCATGCTCCCAGGTACACCAGACTAAGCCCTTTATGTGCATTATCTTATTATACCCCCTCAATTATCCCACATGAACTTCAACTACCCAGCTTCCCCATAGGGTATATGTCACCAGTAAGCAGCAACCCCTTTTCGAAAGGAAACAGGCCCAAGACCCCCAGCAGATGCCAGAAACCACGGGTAGAAGCAAACTTCATATACACTGTTTTCCTATATGTCCTTAAAGGAATCATTTCATGGCTTCTCTTTGGCACATGTGAAATGCCGGTGTCACTTTTTTTTGCTCTCTGAGCCATTACAAAGTAAAAGAAGGGTTACTTGAGCACAAACACTGCAGTGCTAAATCAACTGATCTGATAACAGTCAACCTGATGGCCCCCTCAGCAGGCTACAGAATGACCGATGGATGGGTAGTATATACAGCATGGACACGCTGAACAAGGGATAATCCACATCCCAGGTTGGGACAAGATTTCATCCTGCCACTAAGAATGGCACACAATTTTAGATTTGGAATTATTTCTGGGATTTTCCATCCTGTATTTTCAGATCACAGTAAACCCTTGGCAACTGAAACCGTGGAGACTGTAATGGTAGGTAAGAGGGGATGACTATATTCCCATTTCAGATGAAGAAAATGAGGTTACATAATATAGAAAAAGAACTATAAAGCAAAATGATTAATTACAGAGGGATATGATTGGCCTGGAAGGGTGAAGAATGGTCACGGACTATGTGGAGGAGTCTGGCCAAAATTTCTCACCTAGGCAGATAAGGGGATGAGCCCACAGGTCTCCTGAGGCAGATGAGAGTGTTGGGTACCACAGATCCGCACCAGGTAGGTATAAGGCTTGGGCTGTTTGTTCGTTTTGGTTTCTATGGTGCTGGAGATTGAACCCTGGGCCTCATACATGCTAGGTAAGCACTGAGATGTAGCCCTAGCCCAAGGCCTGGGCTAAGCTGACAAATCAGCCAGCCTCGAGGTCCAAGTTAGCAAGCTCTCATCACAGGCCCAGACACAATAGCTACCGAGCAATGACTTCAGCAGTGGCTGCCAAGTTTGACTTTCCTGCGCTCACATCACTGACAATGAGTTGAGCACTGTCAGTCAATGCACATTGAAGGGCACTAGAGGCTTATCAGTGCCTACAGGGCTACACTACCTTGAAATGTTCATGTGTTGACCACGTTGGGCATAAACCACAGTCCCAGATCCTGGCACAGATGGTGCGTGTGTCAGCCAGTAAGTGCTTCCGGATGGTCAGCTGGTACTCACAAGAGGGAAGACCATCTCTATGATGGCTTGGACTGCTAGTTCCAGCAGGTAACCTAGGGCAGCAGGAGCATGGAATAGGGATCCCCAGGATCATAGGCATCAACCTAGGGGAAAGACAACTCATAAGCTGACGGGAGTGACTTAGGAGTGCACAGGCCTGTGCCCGGGGCCCCGGAGGCAGTGGGTGGCAATAAAGCAAAGCCTGTCCCTCTGTTGGCCCATCACAACCCCAAAAGGCTTGACTGAGCTCCTGCGCAGTGCAATGAGCAAGCTGCCAGCAAGAGATGCTGTAGCTAGGAAGAAAGGAACTCTGTGCAACCCACAAACCCTCTGATGGCGCTCCAGAGGCAGGGACTGTGGAGGTGACTCCTGAGCCTCTTGAATGCTTAGCCCTTCAGATGGCCAAGATCCTCTTAGTCTCTTTTTTTCCCCCCCAATAACACCATTACACTTAATACGACGTGGTGCTATCCCAGGTCTTTTTCAATGTTCCTTTTTAATTCATCCCAAAACCCCTTCCTGGGGGTCAGCCACTTTGAGGCAGATCCAAAGATCCAGCTCACTGTGCTCTTAAAAGCTTGGCCATGTGTCCCAGCATCTTCTCTGGCCTCTGACCTCTGTCTCGCCTGAGATCCAGGTAGGTGCCCCTTGTTAAACTGCCAGGGTTAATGGATAGTCCACTTTCTGACCTCTTTACCAATTAGGGAAGGATCTTCATGCCATCTCTCTTTACTTCCCTGCTCCCGTGCTCTCTTTTCTGCTAAAAGAGATTAAGGTCTAACAATGTTTTAGTGCCACCAAGGATAGAGAGCCCTTTGGTTAATTTTTCTAAAGATAAGAAAGGGGCGTAACTCCAACGAGGGAAGAGAGGTAGCCACTGGGAAGGTGGCCATGACTGGGAAGCAGTGGGCACCGCGGTGACGTCACTCCCAGCCCACAGTTTCTCCAGGGCGAGGCTTCCGAGGCAGGCTCCTCTGAGAGCATTTGTTCCTTCACAAGAACAGCATGTCTGGAAACCATAGTCAGACGAGGATGCTAGCCCTGGCCTCAGGAGCCGGTGACTGGAGAACACACAGCCTGGTTTAAAATAAGAAGAGAGCAACCGCCGCTGCCATGAACACTGCTGGGGATTGGAAAAGGAGTAGACATTAAACTGATGGTCAGTTTTCCAACCTCTGGCCTCTGAAGGCACCAACCCTACTCCACCTCAGTCGGTCATATGTGGGTGTTTCAAAAGGCACTTCAGAACCCAGCGTGCCTCAAGGTCTCTACAGAATTCCAGTTTCACCAGAAACCTGCCTCTCTGTACCTGCATCCTTGGTCCTTCTTCAAGCCACATGTCCTCTTGTCACAGGACAGCTCACACCGTTCTATGCTCAGAAGCCTCTATAGCTTTCCCTTTACCAGTCCAAGCAAGATCCCAGGTCCTGACTGACTGCCAACCCCACCGCCCCTCACTTTGACCTTGTCTCCTGCAACTGTCCACATAGGCCACCATGCAGTCCTCCCTGGCTTACCACCCAGGGCCTCCCGGGACGCCTGCTCCAAACCTCCGGGGATGCCCCACCTGGTCCCAATGCCTGTGCCTTACAAGTTGGATGGTGTAGTCCTCCTGGGGACAGCTGTCTTATCAGAACAGGGACAGACCATCTCCTTCTGCTCTAAGTGTGTCCCATGGGTGCACACTGGATGCACACCTTGCAAGAGGCACAGCTTGCGAAGTGTTTCATGCAAAGCCTGCTCCCCGAGGTGCACAGTGCAGAGTGCTAAGCCTGTCCAGGCCTCAGTTTCCTCCCAGTGCACTGGATTAAACCCATCAGGTGCTTTCTCAGGTGTTTGCAGTTCTGACTGACGATGATTTTTATCAGTCAGAGCACAGTTTAGGGGCATAGCTTTGGGGTATTTTCAGTGTCACCCAATCAAGCCTGTGGCCAAATCACAACCTGCCAAGGAAGCGAGTGTCCCACAAGAACTGAAGGAGACACATCAGGCATGGTGACAGCAGGAGTGGTGTTCTTTCGCAGAGCTAATGGTTTTTAGCTGGTCTCAGAGGTCCCGTGAGTACCGTATTGCTAATTAGGAGCAGTGTGGAGGGAGGCATCCTGTCCCCAGGGCTGCTGCTTCATGATCTTTCATGACTCCTGCTCTCTGTGGCTGGCGCCCGTCCTATTAGTGCATGCTGCTGTCCTTCTCTCTGACTGATGGGAATACAGTGGGACAAAGGCAGCCCAAGGAGCCAGAAGGCCTGGGTCCCCAGGTAATGCCTCCAGCACCTTCCAGAACCGTGACACTGACTCAGAGCCCCGAACTTGACCCACTTTATTCCCTCAGCTCGTGCAAGGCACCAGGCCCGAATAAAGAGGACCAAACTCATCAAAAGCAATTAGTGCAGCATCTTGAGGGCTCCCACGCAAATACATAAAGTGCACCCAAAACACCCGCGTGTACTCGTCAAGCTCACTGAGGTAGGGATTTCTACCTGGGGCCAAACGCCTATCAGAACACTTGACAAGGGCCAGGCCATATCTGTCTCCGCTCCCCAGCACATACTCCAGCATCCCAGTTACCCTTGCAGCCACTTAAACCCCTGCTCTAGCAGGCCTAGCTCCTGAGCTCAAGCAAGTGCTAATAATACTGGGTTTGCCATCTCCATTTCCCCTCTAGAACCATCGTCCACCTTCCTCCCCACACCCAGGTCCCAGGAGATGGGTCGCTACAGACTCCAATGGGGTTTCTCTGGCTCCCTTTTAAGTTTGAGCCAGCAAGAAGCACCAGCAGAAGGTTCTAGGGAGGAGGAGACAGAAATCGCAGTATCCCCAACTCCCTCCCTGCTGGGCTGGGGTTAGGGATGCTGGGTTCCTCCACCCAGGGCCCTTTGCGCTGAGGGGCTCCTCCTGCAGCACTGGGTCCCATGCAGCTGATAGAATGCCCCCTTCGCTGGAGCCTTCAGGTACAGGAGTGAACAGCCCAGGCCCTGACTCCCTCCAGGGTCCCCCAGCCCCCCACATCTGTGTAAACAGCCCTGTCCCACACTCCCTTCAGCTTCCCTTTGGAGTGTGCCATCTGTTTCCTGCCGGGACCCTGACTGAGACAGATGTTTACATAAATACTGTGAGACTAAAGGATTTAGATCAATCCCAGAATTATTTCCCTAGTGAATACAATATTTTATAGAGGGTCTCATTTGTAAACTTATGAAAGAATTTTATAAATGAATATTTAAGAAATCCTTTCTCAGTATCTTTCCCCCCAGGAGGCTTTCAGGAAACTTAAAATCCCCTGGAACTCCAACTGCCTGGATTTTTGTTTTGGAATCACCACTCAACATTATTTAGTGACTGCAAATCCCACAAAGAACTAGAAAGGAATGTCTCCCCTGGACACTCAGAGCCCACTACCATTTGGCCCTGACCTGTCCCAGCCTCTTCCGTTATTGCCTTGCAGGCTGCACCTCTGCCATCCTAGGGCCCCGAGGTCTGCCTCTGCCCCTCCGTTTGTTCTGGACCCTTTGGCAGCATGCCCCCTCTAAACCATCCATCCCCCACTCCTCCAAGTCTCTCTGCAAGCCCCAGTTCAAATCCCATCCCACCTCCTAGTCCCGCCTGATGTTCAGCTCTTCTCTACCTTCAATCCACCTCCTGTTCTTTTCCTTCTCTGAGTTTCCCGAGTATTTTAATTTATTTTTTAAAATTAGTATTTCATAACAGTGCTTTTCTAGGGGGTGTACAAGTGTATGAACTTTAACACATGCACACATTCGTGTGATTACTACCACTAACAAGAGACAAACCGTTCCTTCAACCCTCAGACTCTTACACTATTCCCCATAGAGCCATGAATGTGTACAGATGGAGAGAGGGGAACTGACAGATTTATTATAAGGAAGTGGCTCCTGGGATTATGAAAGTAACAAATCCCCAGATAGGAGAGATGAGTCAGCAAGCTGGGGACCCAGCAGATCAATGACAAAGTTCCAGTCCAAGTCTCAAGGCCTGAGAATCAAAAGAAATGATAATAAAGTTCTCAAAGTCTTGAAGGTTCCAGACCCAAGAAGAGCAGATATTCCAGTTCAAATGCAAAAACAGGGTAAGACCCATGTCCCAGCTCTAGCATGCAGGCAGGAGGAAGTCTCACTCCAGGGAGAATCAGCCTTTGGGTTCTACCCAGACAGACGGGATGAGGCCCACGTCCATAGGGAAAGACAGTCTGCTTTACTCACTTTATCAAATGAAACATTTATCTAACCCAAAAACGCACTCATGGAAATACTCAGAATATTGTTTAAGCAAATATCTGTGCAGACTGTGGCCTAGGCAAACTGACGTGTAAAATTAACTGTTTTAATCATATAAATCAAATCATAAAGTATGTGTGTTAGGGTCTTTCAGAGGAACAGAAATGATAGGCGAAAAATAACATATATATTATATATGGATTATAAGAGATTATTATATTTGGCCTACACAATCAGAGCTTGAAAGTCCCACAGTGGCCATCTGTAGGCTGGAGAGCTGTGGAAACCAGGAGCTGCTCCGTCTAGGAAGCGGGAAGCCTGGGAATGTTGAGAGCAGGAATGACGCCTGGCATTTTGCTAGAGGGAATGGTTGAAAGGTGACTGCTCTGGGATTAGGGCAGCTCCAGGATTAGGGTGGATCCTGGGGGAGAGGGGGAATAGGGTGGCTCAGGGATTAGGGCGGATCCTGCTGCCTCAGGCGCCCACTATGGAGTTCCCATTGAGCGGGGTTCCGTGAGAATTGACGGTCCCAGTGGGGGGAGTGTATTCCCGGGAAGTGTGTGTAGAGTGCCGGTGGGTGAGAGTTCGGGAATAAAGAGTTGCTGTTTGAACCTACAAGGCTTTGTGGCAGCTCGGTTACTTTGTGCCCAGCCAGACTACGGAATCGGAACAACGGGAAGCAATGGTGCAGCCCCAGCCTGAGGCCAAGGGCCTGGAAGTATCCTGAAGGGTCACTGGTGCCAGTCACATTCAGAGACGGAAGCTCCGGAATCTGACATCCACGAGTGATGGTGGCAGTGACCCTCCACACATTCCAGAAGAATCAGGTTTGGGCATGTGCCCCCACTTCTTCACTTTTTTGCTCCATTGGGGTTCCAGCCTATTGGATTATGGTGCCCACTTCAAGGTGTGTCTTCTCAGGTCACTGACCTACGGCATCTCTGGAAACACCCTCACAATTCACCCAGAGGTGTGCTTCCCAATCTTCTAGGTCTGCAGCCACGGTTAACCATCACAGTACATAAACTTCCAAGGCTGACTTCTTTCACGTGATAAGATGCGTCTGAGATCCGTTTGAGCGACTGTGCGCATGGATAGCTCATTCTCTCTCTTTTTTTTTTTTAGAGTAGTATCGATTATGTAGACTCACCACAATGTTTATCCCTTCAGTTACTAAAAGATACTTCTGTTATTTCCAGTTTGGATTATGAATAGAGCTGCTATAAACATCCATGTAGGTTTCTGTGTAAACATACAGTTTTAATTTCTCTAGGACAACCTAAAAGTGAGATGTGATAAGTGCATATTTAATTTTATCACATGATAAGTGCATATTTAATTTTATCAGAAACTTTCACAAGGAGCCAAGTTTTCCAGAGTGCTCATGTCATTTTGGATTCTCACAGCACTGCATGAAAATTCTGAGTTCTTCACATCTGGAGTATTGGTACTATCAACAGTGTCCTTTTATGTAGTAAGTACATAGGGATATCTCATCATGACTTTAATTTGCATTTCCCTAATAGTTAATGATGTTGAGTATCTTTTCATGTATTTCTTTGGCTTCCATGTGTCCTTTTTGGTGGGGTATCTGTTCAAGTCTTGTATCTATTTTCTAATTGGGTTTATTTATTTTCTTACTATTGAATTTTAAGAGTTCTTTATATATTCAGGTACAAAACATTTGTCAAATATGTGGTTTTCAAATATTTTCTTCCAGTCCTTAGCTTATCTTTTCATTCTATTAATGATGTTTTCACAGACTAAATTTCTATTAATGAAATATAGTCTACCCATCTTCTTTTATGGATCTTTGGTTTCTGGATAAAGAACACTTTACCCAACCCCATGTTGTAAAGATTTCCTCCTGCTGGGGGTATAGCTCAAAAGTAAAGTGTTTGCTCAATCTCATTGAAGTCCTGCATTTGATCCTTAGCACTATAAAATAAAATAAAATAAAGGTTTATCCTAAGTTCACTTCTAAAAGTTTTATAGTTTTAAATTTTACTTTATGTTACTAATTTTACTTCTACTCTACTTGTCAATTTTGGACAAGGTCTAAAGTTTAGGTCAGAGTTTCTTTGCATACAAATGTCCCATTGTCCCCAAATCATTTATTGAAAAGGACTATTCTTTCTCATTCAATTACCTGTGAGCAGTTGTCAAAAATCAATTGACCATATTTGTGTGAATCTAGTTCTGAACTCTCTATTCTGTCCCATTAATCAATATATTTGTCCCTTCGCTTAGACCATACTGTATTGATTACTTGAACTTTATGACAAGTCTTTGAATTGGGTAGGATGAGCCTGGGGATGTAACCCAGTGGTAGAACACCTGCCTACCTGCACGGCCCCTAGTTTAATCCCCAGTATGGCAATAAATGAGGAAGGAACAAAGGAAAGGACAGAGGGAGGGAGCGAAGGAAGAAATAAGGAATTCTTCTACTTTATTCTTCTTCAAACTTATTTCAGTTATGTTGATTTCCCTTGCTTTCCATATTAACTCAAAAATAAGTTCATCTATATTGACAAAAATGACTTAGACTTTTGGTGAAATTGCTTTAAAACAGTAAATCAATGTGGGGAAAAAACTGACATAACATGCCCCTGCTTTCATTTGGGCCCATCTTTATTTCATCCATCAGAGTTTTGCTATTTTTCACCATGCAGATTCTGCAATGCTTTGTTAAATGTACACCTAATATTTTCGTGTTGGAGCTATGATAAATTATGTTTTTTGAATTTCAATTGTTTATTGCTAAAATGTAAGAGAAAGGGGTATGTGTGTGTGTGTTGAACATGCCAATCTCATTTCTTAGTTCTAAGGATAGGGGAGTTGTGGATACTTTGAAATTTGTCTATGTAAAAAACTAAGCCATCTGTGAGGATAGACCATTTTATCTATTTACTTCTAATCTGTGTATCCCTCTTCTTTCTTTTTCTTATCTTACTGCACTAACCAGAACTTCTAGAATGAAGTTGAATAAGCCTGGAGGAAGTGGGCATCCTTATCTTGCTCCCAATTTTAGAAGATAAGCATTTAGTCTTTCCCTGCTTAAGTGTGACGTAGGCTATAATTTTTATAGAGACCCTTTATCAGACTGAAAAAGTTGCCTTCTTAGTTTGTTGAAGAAAAAGTATTATGAGCAAATATTGAATTTTGTTCAAATGCTTTTTCTGTATTTTAGATACTATGTGATTTTTTCCTCTTTAGACTATTAACACGGTGGTTTACTCTGATGAGTTTTAAATATTGAGTTAGCTTTGCATTCCTAGGAAAAAATTCCTCAACTCCACTTGAGCATGCTGTAATTGTCTTTGGTATACTACTGGATCTGATTTGCTAATATTTTCAGAGGCTTCTGTTCTCATGAAGGTTTTGTTTTATATTTCTCCCCCCCACCCAGTCCCCCATTTATGGTTTCATATATCAAGGTAATCTTGTCTCTGTGAAATGACATGGCAAGTGTACCTCTCCTTTATTTTCTAAGAGATTGTGTCAAGTTTAAATGTTTGTATTATTCACCAGTGAACTTTTAATGCTGAAGATTTATTTTTCAGGAGTGTTTTAAGCTATGAATTAAATTTCCTTAATAATTAAAAGTTCTTGCTATCTCTTATATCCTGGGTGAATCTGGGTGGTTTAGATGTTTGATATGTTTGAAGATTTAGTCCATTTCCTCTAAGCTGTGTGTTTGTCCCAGATGTGAGGTTTTGGTGGTTGTGTAGCTGAGTTTTGTATACTACCTCTTTGCTCTCAGAATCTCTTGTTTTCTTCCTCCCCATCACTCAATTGTTCTGCTACCTCTTTTTTGGAGGAAAGGGTAGGTAATTTGGGTTATTATCAGGTCCTCAGAATGTCTGGGTGAATGAATGTTAGCTGATAGTGCTGTGCCCCAATAGACCTTGGGCCCTTAACAGCTTTAATGCCTAAACGTTTTTGGGTTTAGAATTGATCTAGTTTGTCCTTATTATCTTTATAATAGGGGAAATTCTCTTTCATTCCTAATATAAATGTGTTTCTCTACTCTCTGTCTTGCTAGGCTCACAGCATTTGATGTTTCCTCTCTCTTTTTTGCATTGTGGCAATGTTGTACCCAAGTGCCATGGAAGCCCTCCTCCTTCCCCAGGTCCTTTTCAGGACATAGGATGAGCCCACACACACACACAGTTGAGTGGATGATCTTTTTCTTTAAGTAAGACAAGTCCCCATGCGCATGTGTCCTCTCTGGGGCAGGTCCCACTTCCTGGGCTGGCTTTTGATGGCACCTCCACAGTTGCCTCATCCCCCTGGGTAGACGCAGCCACTGCTGGCTCCTAGGGGAGCTCACTGCTCCTTTCCACCACCCCTGCCCACTCCTCCCATAGGAGTTCACAAGTGTGATGGTCAACTACAGTCTTTAGCTCCTCCTTATGCTAGCAATGCAGACTCCCACCCCCTCTGTTTTGGTATTGCATGCCCCCACCCCTTATTTATTAAGTCTGGAAAGAAAGGGCAGCTCCTATGTAGGCCTCTGGGTTTTCTGTCTTTTTCTGAGTTCTTCTGGACTCTCATTCTCTCTTCCCACCTCTCTCTCTGCAGGATGAGGGGTCTGTTCTGGTCTTACCACAAGAGCAAATACTCCCTTGCTTACTTCAGTGACTTGCTATTGCTCCCTTACATTGATCTGACTTCAGCCTGTTAGTGACAGAATACAGAGAACCCAACCTCGAGTCATGGGACCTAGAAGAAAGGAGAAGAGGTTAGACTGCCTTGTCTCCATCTCTAGAATCTTCCCCTAGGCCAAAACAAAAAACAAAAAACAAAAAAACGACTCTAAGTGATCCTGTCAACACAGGGCTTTGGAACAGAGAGTCTCCTATGTCCTAGAGCACATGTGTCTCACTCCATGCCTATAGCTGAGCCTCAGCATCCTCAGGGGTGGTGCCAGGACTCCTGCAGACACCAAGGGACACTAGAGCTCCCTATAAAACAACACAGTGTTACACATAACCTACCCAGTTCTCCCCCAGACTTTACATCACTCTAGATGACTCATGATACCCGCCCAGTGTACATGCTGGGTAAACAGCTGTTACCCAGCACTGTTTATGGAATGATGGCAAAGGGAACGCCTGTTGTGCTCAGCACAGAAGCGATTTTTTTTTAATATTCTCTATTTCAGTTGGCTGAATCCATAATGCAGAACCCATGGATGAGGGGGCTGGGTGCACAGGTGCTTCTCAGGGTGTGTTGGGGGGAGGCTGACAGGAAAATTCTTGGAGACTTGGGTGCTGAGTGCCTGGCCTTCACTGCAGGATTCCACAGGGCTGGGCGTAGTGATGGTGGAGAGGCCACATGGAGATGCCAGGATCTGGGGAGAGACTATGACACGGATGCTCAGCAGACAGAAAGACAAACGCAGCCCTGGTAACAGGCTCCCTGGCATAATTAAAAACCAAGCCTGTTCAGCTAGAGAAGAATTCATCTGAAAATACTTTGGGGGCTTCCAGGGGTTGACTGCATCTATTAAGCAGGCTTTCTGGCCACCAAGCCTATAAATATTGATTTCTAGATAATGTTGAGATCTTCCAAAAGCAATAGCATAGGCTAGATCAAGGCCCAGAGTCTCAGACTCTGACCCCATCCTTGTCCATCCCACCAGCAGGTGCCAAATCCTAAGCCTGTTCACACCAGCAAACCACAGACAGTTCAGCCATCCCCCAAATCCTGTTGATCATGAGAGCTGTCATAGAATGGTCAACAAAATCCACAAGCATTTAAATCACTTCTCATCTTAAACTCCATTCAGCATGTCTGAAGGGGAGAGATTAAGTTAAAAGTGAAGGGATAGTCTTGGAAAGCCTCCCTACTGTGCCCTTTCCAAAGACTTAATCAAGATTTATTAAGTTTTAATTACATGTGGAGTGCATAGCTGGATTCTCTGATGAATACAAAACAAGTAACAGGCATGGTCAACCTTGAGAGCATCCTCTCTGTGTAAGGACAATTAGGCTTGGGACAGCACTTAAATCCAGATCTCCCACTTACTGTGAAATTCAGGCCCTAGATTTGTGGACAAATGAGTAAAAAATCTAGGGCTCAAAGAAAAATCTATGAAACTGTAGTAATCACCGTCACTGTTCTGTGAGGGATAAAGTGGTAACTGTGTGAAAGCTACTAACACAGCGTTGGTGCAGGCTGGGCGCCTGGTCGATGTTGGGTGATCCGTGGCTACATGGATGAAGACTTGCACTGCTGAGCTTACTATCTAGTTGGAAAACCGAGAAAAATAGAAGTAAAACCACAAGAAAAAATGATTAGAGTGCACTGACAGTCACGTGAACTACATACTTGCAAAATGAGTAGAATGGAGGAGAACAGCATGATTCACGAAGCACATTTGCCCAAGACACTTGTGGAGAAAGGAAAACTCAATGGGGCCTGAAAAACAGGCATGTCTTGGGTCAGTGGGTACAGCAAGAGAGAAGCAGCAGCAGGCGGAAGAACCACTGTGAACAGAAACACAAGGCAACCAGGAAGGGTGGGACAGCATCCACCTCTGTCCACTCGCAAGCCTTGCACGGCCATCACAACTAGATCCTTAGTGAGACCTCTGCACTCTTGGCCTCTAGCTACAAGCCGAGCCCCAGGCCTCATCATGCTCACATGACCCGTACTCAAGACCCCACATTGGCCTTTCCCTCAATCCCTCTTCAGAATCTCCAGCAGAGCCAGAGCCTCAAGGCAGAACATCCATAGGCATCCACATACAAGCGACCGGGCTTCCTCCACCTCAATGTCTGATGTTCTCCAAGGGAAAGGTTGCACTTTCTCCTCTTCAGTATGGGTACAGCCAATCCGCCAAGAGAGATGACAGACACAGTGTATATGCCAGTTTCCCTGAGCTTCTGCTTCGTCCAGAAAACACCCCCATTCCACCCTTGGTGTGATGGCTTCCTCACATGCACAAGTGCCTCACTACTTCCAGCAGGAGGAAGGAGGTACCAAACAAGGTCTTGATCATTTCTAGTTGCCAAGTGAGGGATCTATTCCTGTGGAGGAGAAGAATCTCTTCCATTAAAAAGCAGGACAGCAAAGAGTGAACATCTTCAAGAGCATCTACGGCGCTGGATACCAGTTAGCATGAGCCTGCTGTGACCTCCCGGGACTGTGGCGATCGATGCCTGTGTGGGGAACCAAGCACATCCCTAGTTGTAGTGAAAGAAATCTCACCTAAAGAGAGGAAGTAACTTGCTAAAGATCACAAAGCTGGAAATGATGAAGTCAGAATCTGAATTCAGCCTCCACTGGCTCAAAGGCCTGCTCTGAAAGTGTTAAATGCTGAGACTGATTAAGTGGGAAGAAGTAAGTTCTATTGTAAATCCCTCTTCTACCTACATCCATGCAAGCTGGAGTGGTGATTTGTAAGATATGAAGGGCAAATAAATAAATGAAAATTATGTGCAAATGGAAACGCAGAGAGGTGTGGAGGGAAAGAATTTGATACACACAAGAGGTTTGGTGAAAGGGTTGTGTGATATCGTTACTTAATGTTATTATCATTCATTACTGATGCTTCACAGCCCTAAATTTTATATTTATTTGTGGCTTTTTAAAAACAGTCTCTTTTTTATATGAAAGTCATGCTGACAAAACAAGATTGATTAAAGTTTCTAATTATCTGTCATCACAGCATGACCAGTGGAAAATGAAATGCATTTTCTTGTTTCTTCAAAAATTGAGAGCTCACTAATGCAAGACACAAAGCTCTACCGGTTCACTCTAGGCTCAGTAAAATCCTGCATAGCAGGACAATAAAAATGGGTGAGCAAAGTCACACAGCCCCCAGCCATGCTAGTTTTCCACTGAAAAGACAATCAACTAAGGACAAAAGTAAAGACCCCAAATTGAGTGAAATTCCATGTGAGTAGATTATTTACAGCAATGCTAGCTGCTATAACAAATACCTTAAATTACCAGTGGCTTAACACAAAATAAATGTAATTCTTATGCAAGCAAGACAAATTCAGGTGTTCCTGATAGGTCAGAAGCCTTCCACCAAGTGACTCAGGGATTCAGTCTCCTGACTGGTGGGTCAGCCCATCCTCTCAGGACCCAGAGTCTTCTCAATCCATCCAGAGAATGGTCAAGGGACGGTGGAAAGGTTGCCCACTTTTTAATCTCTCTAGTCTTTAATGGGAACTTTACTCAATGGTTCTTTGGCAGGAATCAGTCACATAGACATTAGCAGGACTAGGTAACCATGTCCCAGTAAAATTATCTTCTCTGGAAGAGCACAGATTTTTGGTGGACAGTCGGGGATGATGTCACCATTGCTTCTTTTGGCCACCAGTATCTGTGTGCACCTTCTTTCCCACACAGAATATACTCCCGCTGTCATCAGGAGAGACAACCCAGAGTCTTACTGGATATTGCTCCCAGTGCAACCAGAACAGAATGATGACAGCTGGTTTAGAACCATTGTCAGTGATGTGCACTGTGGTATGGTAACAAGTCACCTGTCCTCCTTACCCCTTAATGCACCTAGTGTTGTGGAAGTGGCAACGGAGAACCACAAAAACCAGAAATAACAAAAAGCACCTCCCTTCTTCTTTTTGCTAAAGGGAAACTCAGCATAACACTGGTAACATCCTGTCTAACTTCTCCCTCTGGAGCTGAGGGTTTCGAGGTATTTAGTATGCCTTCCAAGTTATTATAGACAACATGTATTTTTTTCCTTTCTTTTCTAAAATGTTCATTTTTAGTGTGTGCATGTGCATGCAGTACTGGTGACAGAGCCCAGGGCCTCATACATGCTAGGCAATTACCCTCCCACTGAGTTACACCACCAGTCCTTTTTAATTTGTTTTGAGACAGGGTCTTGCTAAATTGCTCAGGTTGGTCTCAAACTTGTGAACCTCCTGCCTCAACCTCCCAAGTAGCTGTGATTACAGGCATGTGCCACCATATGAGACCCCTATTACAGACAACATCTTTTTAGTTGGCAAATTATAATTGTAAATTTATGGGAGAAAAAGTGATGTTGTGACCTATGTCTACGGTGTGGGTGACTGAACCACAACACGCCACATACCCATGCCCTCCAATCCTTGCCCCTCCTCATGCCTACCTGAGCCTGCCGCCTTCACAGCCTCTGTGCACCACCTTTCTGTTCTCTGATTCTCAGAGTTTGATCTCCTGGATCCTCCATGTAAGGAGAACACACCGCCATAGTCTTTCTGTGTCCAGCTTATTTTAGTCAGCATAGTGTCCCCCCAGAGTCCTTCCTGTCTTTGCTGGGTCCATGTGTGCCCACCAAATAACACAGATCTTCACTTTTCAGCCTCCATGGTCAGCATCCCAACAACCCACCCCCCTCAACCCTGCCAGGTTGTGCGCCAGGCTCCTCCTAAAGGAAGCACTCCCCGTCAGGTACCTGCAGAAGTAAGCCTGCTTCCACTCTAATGACTCCCAACTGTGTCCCCAGTTGATAGAAAAAGAAAGTCATTCTAGAGATGCTCTGTGTATTGGCAGGCTAAATTTAAAGACTGCTGCACAGTGATTTTTATTACTTCTTAAAAACAAGGAACAATGAAACTGTAAGTGTATGGTTTTGTACTTTCATATGCATCCAGGACTGATTATCAACAAATGTGATCCACTTGGTCAAACATCCCAGGCTACATGGGTCCCTATCTTCCCTTCAGAATAGTCTCATACAGCCACCATTTGCATTCTAACTATGTTCCTGCCCAAAACCCATGTTTAGCACCTGCAGGACTCTTTTGACTTTCTTCACTGTGGCAAAGCTTACAATGGATGATCAGAGTACCGTGTGGGTCAAGAATATGGTACTGTGAATACTGCTGCAGTGGGCACAGAAGTGTGGGTGTCCCTTTGATGCAATGGCCTTATTTCTGTGGCTATGCACCCAGTAGTGGGGCTGCTGAGTTAGATGGCACATCGGCTTTCCATCTTTTGAGGAACCTCCATGCTGTGTCCACAGTGGCTCTACTAACTGACATCCCACCAATAATAGCATGTGCCAGAGCTACCTTCCTCCACACCCTTGCCAGCACCCATTACTTTTGCCACTCTAACCAGGGGGAGGTGGAATCTCATTGTGATCTTGATTTGCATATCCCTGGTGACTGGTGAAGGAGAATATTTTTATATACTTGTTGGTCATTTGTTTGACTTATTTTGAGAAGTGTCTATTCAGATCATTTGCCCATTTTTTAATTGGATTTGGGATTTTTGTTGTTGAGTTAAATTTATAAACACTTCAATGGGGTACATTTCATCAGAGACACACAGATAATCTGTGCATAAGGATCACAAATAGTGTGTTAGAAAAACAAGCATCCCCGTGGGAACTTGGGGAGATATACATTTATCATTTCATAAGAAGGATTTAAAGAATGATATAGTATATACTTGTAAACTCTCATCCAGTCTAAGAAAGACAGCCTTTATTTTAGTTAACTTTTTCACCTAAAATGCCCTACAAGAACAATGTAAAGGAGAAAAGTGTATCTGGGACTCACAGTTTCAGAAGTCTCCATCCATGGTCAGCCGATTCCACTGCTCTGGCCTGAGGTGAATCAGAACATCATGGGGGAAGTGCCCAGAAGAGAAAAGCTGCTCAGCTTGTGGGGCGGTCGGAAGGGGGAGAAGGGTTACAAGGAAGATGTACCCTTCCAGGGCAGCCCCCAGGGATGCACCTCCTCCAGTTACACCCCACCTGTCCAGTTACCACCCAGTTAGCCCATTCAAACCATGATGGACTGATTGGGTTATAGCTCTTGCAATCCTTTTACCTCTGAGTATTCCTGCATTAACAGCAACTTCTGGGGGACATCTCACGTCCAAACCATAATAGCCTGCCACTTGAATTTGAAGGTCCCCCTCCCTCCTGTCCAGCATCATACCCACCTCAGGGTCAGTAACACTGTCCACCTGGGGTTTACCTTTCTCAGTTATCTCTATACATCTCTGCACTCTAACTACATAGGTATTAAAGTGATACATAGCATCATCTTGTTTCTTCTTGAAACTTAAATGACACACTGTAGCCATCCTTGTGTGACTTCTTTCATTAATTCTTGTATTTGTAAGACTTACCCACTTTGACACAGGTAGCTATAGTTCATCCATTTTTAACTTTCCTGGGGTGAGCCACTGTGTGAATACATCTTTTCATTGACATATTGATCCGTCTGTTTTCCTGCTGTTGGATATTCAGTTTCTTTCCAAGATGTCACAATTGTAACCCTATCTGCCCTGACCATTTTTGCACTGGCCTCCTTATGCCCTCTGTGTACTTTAGGAGTCTGGTGTGTGTTCTGCTTATCCAACCAGGGACAAGACCTGTGCTCTAGCTTAGCAGTTCTCAAAATGTGGCCCCTGGGCCAGTAGACCTACCAAGCTCAGGAAAAGAAAGGCACTTTATGAGGCCTACCCCAGATTTACTAAATCAGAAACTGAGTGGAGGTGGTTCCAGGGCTGGGCAGCCGTATTTTAAGCTTCCCATTTTTTTGGAAGACTGATGTGCACTGACATTTGAGAAGTACTGTTCTAGTCTAGTGTAATGAGGCCCCTTGTTTTACATGCTTTAAAACCCAGATCAAAGTTTCCAAAATATCTGTGCAACAGGCTGCAACTCTCAAACAAATGCAGAAGCTCCTACTGACTGCTTCAAAGCACCCTGAATTTTAATGAAATACAGCAAGGTGTGAAGAAGAGCTTTGAAAATCATAAAGCAGATACAAATTAGTGATAATGAATGTGGCAAGTTTGTTTTAAAGCATAGTTGTATTACATTATAGGTCATGACTGGTGCATCTGAAGACAACAGCTGGAGAACAGAGACACTAGGGCATAAAGTCGTCCTTATCAAGTGTTAAAAAAAAATCAAAAAGCATCTGAGGCATTAAATATGTTTCTGAACGGGCTTCAGTGTCATCACCCACATGGCTCTGAATTGTTTTCTTCTGTGTTCTTGGTTTGGGCTGTCTGAACTCCTTAAAATTCCTTGCTCTTGAAACAAACAAATAAACAGAAAGGTAAATCTCAGAGCTTGCTGATAAGGTCTGGCAGTTCCCTGGAGTAAGGCAGAGCAACGAGTCAGACACCAGGGAAGGGCACCTGCCTTGTGAGTAGCAGAAGGTCAATGTGCCAGGTCAACGTGCCAGGCATGGCCTGGTGCCAAGGAGCTCAGCAATTTCTCACAATTCAGAAGACACCTGATGCCGTGGTCTTCCATGGAGTGTCCCAGTACAAATGATAAGCACAGCTTCAGGCCATATTACCAGAACACGGATAGAGAAATCCAAGGCTTGACAATAGTTTTCATGTGGGAATAGGGACTGGTCAAAGGACCAGGCAGGATCTGTCAAGAGTAAAGAAGTCTCCCATTTCTGCTAAGGGACTAGGGTTGCTAAAAGGACCAGAGATGAGGAAGGTCAAGTCTAGAAGAGTGGATGGGGGAATCGAGCACAGGAATTCCACTAGCATAGGAGGGATGGTGTGACTCTGGATCAAGCAGGAACCAGGGAGGCGACCGGGAGCATCCCTGAAAGGGTCAAGGCTTCTAGAAGACAGCTCCAAAGCAAGTCCTTGGAGGGAAGATGTTAGGTCAGGAATGTGTGCGGGTGGGAACATTACCAAGGACAGACAGGAGAAGAAGGCAGACCATGGGAAACGAGGAGGGAGCAACAGAGGAGAGAGGAGGCAAAATAGTCAGACCCCAGATCTGTCGGCTTCAGCTCCTTTCCCAGGGGACTCATTAATAGAGTGGTCCAAAGCCCCTCCCTCTGGGACCAGGGAAATGGAGAGGGCCTGGCTAATGGGCCTCCAGAGCTCAGGTTCCAGGGAAGGACTGGAGCCAGAGAACAGGTACTCAATGTCCCATCAGGCTGATCAAGCTGGGGGCAGCCCGTCAGAGCAGGAGCCAGGCTCAGACCACAGTGCATCACTGTGCAAGGCGACTGCAGGAAGCCTGGAGCAGACACAGGATGGGAATGGGAGGGGGTGGGCAAGCTGAGAATGAGAAGCCAGAAAGACCACTGCCAAAGCCAGAGTCCTCAAGGTGAGAGCCAGACAGGACAGATAGTATCCTCTGGAGACATGCAATCAACGTGGAAGGAAGGAATGGCTGTGTGATAAACATCCAGGGCTCAGTGACAGGAGAGAATAGAGAGTCCTTATAAGTCTTCCTGCCCTGCAGGCTGACTATGGCTCTCAAGTAATCCAGACGATATTGGACCTAGAAAATTGGATACTGCTGAGAAGTCTGACAAGACTAGAAATGCCAGGGCGTCTTTCTCTGAGCCCTAAATAAACAAAGGTCTAACTGGCAAAGCAGGCTCTTGCTCATTTGCAAGGCTAATTTATGCAAATCAACGAGGGGCCAGAGGTAGATTTTATTACCCAACCCTCAGCCACTTTCCACCACGACTGCACCAGAATCTTTGGGCTTCTCTGTTTGTTGAACTGAACTGAACTCACAGAAGCTGAATGTGTGTGGAGAACTCTGAGTGCCAGATCATGTGCTCAGCCCCAGGGAGAACAAGGATGAGTCAGAACTAGCCCCTCACCTGGAGGAGCAGGGCACTGAGCAGGAGAGACGAGTTCCACATAGAGCACTCCCAGTTCATTCACCTGGTCAACTAGGAAGCATTTACAGGAAGGTTGGTCTTCTTCCCACCCCCACACGTAAGGAGCTCATAACAATTTCACCAAAATGCCACACAGACATTTGAAAGCAGGGCAATTGCAAAAGGCATATTTATTTCTACTCTGGAAGTTAGTGAAACCTTTTTGCTTAAGAACAAAACTGATCATTAAGTTGAGCGCATTATAAACTAGATTTGGTTAATGAAATACTAAGAGAGCATCTAACAATTGCATTTTTACCCTGCGCCCTGGACTGGCCCTGGCCCTCTAATCTTCTCCATGACTCAGATTTAGGTTATAAATTTAGGCCCAGAAATGGGAAGACGTTTTGTTCCCTGAGGGGAGAAAAACAAAAGTTTGTTTTGTCATTTCACAGCATTATCTTTAGTGTAGTTCTCTAAAAGCATGCTTAAATTAAAGAGCAATTCTGTGTGGCATTAAGCCAATGGGTATGTGATGGCTGACACGCATGTGCTTCCCATACACATTGCCTAGGTCTCTTGTAGCTATGACAAGAAGCCATGTGAGAACCAAACTCTCTGTGTGTCTGGGGCCATTGGGTAGCTGCGATCCCATGACTCTCACCTTCATTTCACAGTGAAACGAGGACATCTCAAACAGGCAGAAATGATGCACACCCTGGGGCCAGATTTCTGTGCTTCCAAATCCTACAACTGGCTGTCCCCTTGATTCTGAAGGGTGATGTATCCAATAAGTGCAGAGCTGCCCTGAGCAAGGCAGGGTGCACTCCAGCAGACAAACAGAGCCCAGGGTGGGTAAGGATCAGCTTCCTGAAGTTGCTACAACAAATAACCACAAGCTCTACATCAAAAACAGAAGAAGTGTATTCAGTCTGGGTTCTGGAGGCCACAAGTCCTCAGCATGTCACCGAGCAATGTGAGGTTACTTGCTCACTCTGGAGGCTCTAGAGGAAGACTGCTCTTCTCTCCCAGCTCTGACAGAGGCGGGCTTCTCCTGTCCTGTGTCTGGGTGGCTCCAGTCCCTGCCTCCACCTTCGTGGCATCTTCTCCTCTATGTCGACTCTCCCTCTGCTTCTCTCCGGTAAGAATGCACGTGTCCACATCCGACCTCAGCCACATCTGCAAAGACCCAATTTCTCAATGAGGAAGGAATTACAGTTTTGGGGAGGTGAGTCTGACAACTGTGGGCACCCATATTCTGCCTGTCACTAGGGTCCCCTTTGAGATGAGGCTGATGTTGGGACTTCACCAAAAGTCAGACTCTTGCTTGGCTTCTTCGCTTTCTCTGCCCTGCTTCTGCTGCACCATCATCACTTTCTCCTGGGTGCACATCCTCAGTCAATCATCTCCTGTCTCCAAATTAATTTGGGGGCAACACAACCTAAGACAGTCTCACAGAAGAGGAGGATAATAAATTTATCTTGTGTTGTTTTAAGCCATCAAATTGGTTGTGATTGGTTACAGCAGCAATTTGAAATAAATACACCTGGAGCATAGTTTACTGCAGGGTTTATTGTTCCTTCTCCATGTTGACTATAGAAAGCCTCAGAAGAATATAAACTCTGGGGTAGTTTTTGGTCTGGTGCATCTGGGTGAGGCTGCAGTAGCTCAAGGATAATCAGCTGAAGAAGTTATGGGTTCTAGGGGTCAGGAAGGAAGCTCACAAAACCTAGAGGAAGCCACACAGCCAAAATGGGGCTGCAGGCAGAGTGCCAATGTCACTGGCTACAGGTGCTTCTCCCCGCACCCCCAGGGCCCAGGTCTGCCTGATCATAGAAAGCTCAGCACTGCAGGACTCAGCACCTGTGTCCCCAGCATCAGGATACTCCATGTCAAATGCACCTGCTTTGTGGTATACGTTGTGTTTCACAACAGCTTGTACCAGGCTGGGCTCCTGCCATCTCTCCAGACTGTCCTGTTTCAGGACCAGAAAATGTCACACCTTGGACTCATTTTCAAGATACTGTATCAAAATACCATAACCTGGTGGCTTAAACAACAGAAATGTACTGCCTTCAGTTCTGGAGGCTGGATATCCAAGACCATGTGTTGGCGGAAGTGGTGTCTTCTGAGGACCATGAGGAAGAACGGGCTCCATTCTCCCATTTTTTGAAGTCTTTCCCTCAGCTTCAGACAGCTCCTGGCAATCGTTAGTGTTCCTGAGCTTGCAGACTCTGGCTTCATCTTCACACAGGACTCTCCCATGCTTCCGACCCCAGGGTGGGCGTCATTTCTGCCTGTTTTCATAAGGCCCCCATGGGGTTGTAACAGGCACCGTCCTACTCCAGCGAGACTCCACCTTTACCATTCCGTTGGCAACCAGCGTGTTCTCAAATATGTTCACCTTCTGGGTGTTGGGGCCAGAATTCAACCTATAGATTTAGAGGTTATATGACCTAACAGTAGAGGGCCCAAGGGTTTGTTCTCCTGGCATATCTCCTTGTTGCTGTCTGTCTTGGTTTTTGTCCTCCCCAGCTCTGGACACTCTGCCTGTCCTTCTGACTTGGGGAAGCCCTGCCATTTGGGGTGGGTACACAGGTGCAAACTGCTTCCCTGGCCTGCCACCAACAGACTATGGCCTTCCCCTTGGGTGCCTTTTTCTGATACCGACCCGGAAAGCGTCCCAGCACTTGACAGCCATCAAGCCAGAACGGTGTAGACATCTGGTAAGTAATCATTCAGTAAATTAACTGATGAACCACCGTCCAACAGGTGGGACGCACCTCCAGCTTCTGACCCACCCAGTCTGCCACAGGGAGATGCCTCTAAGATGCACTCAGCTACATCCTCAAACACAACATGATCCCACAGTGAGACCCTGGAACTATGGCTAATAATCCATAATTTTGTAACTCCCACCCTGCATACTCAGGTTACATGATGTGGCAAAGAAAGAAACACACACGGCTTTCTGATAAGCCAATAAAGAAATAAACTCACACCAGGTCCCCAACTGTTGCAAATATTCCAGTTAAGTAAACAGACCCTGTCTCCTCAAAGTTTCCAAGGTTGGAGGTGGAAATAAACAGGAGAAATTAGCTGATTTTCTCCATGAATCATGGAGATAGACATGCCTGTAATCCCAGCTGCCCAGAAAGCTGAGGCAGGAGAGTCACAAGTTCAAGACCAGCCTGGGCAACTTAAGAAGACCCTGTCTCAAAATAATTTTTTAAAAAGGGCTTGGGTGTTGCTCAGTGTTAGAGACCTTGCTTTGCATGCAGAAGACCCTGGGTTCTACATACTGCAAAATATCGAGCAAGAAATCCTCTGATGCAGGTCCCTGCTGTGGAAGAGAAGGACAGAGAGATGTGCTCTAGGTGCCAGCACTCCTGGAGAAGGTGTTCAGAGGCAGACTCCCTGGGATCTTCATTCTCTTATTCAATGAACTGAATGAGCCACCAGGACTTGGAACTCTAATGGGCAAAGCACTCAGGAAAAGGACAACAGGTACTGCCAGGTACTACACCAAGAGGGAAGAGAAGTAACCCAGGGTAAAAAAAAACAGTGCTAACAGGTAGATCTTTCTGAATTCTCATGCGTTCCCTCTGCCACCCTCTGCCCCAGAATGGACTCTGAAACACAATGCTCTGGAAGTCCATGGGTGAGCACACCCCATTACTCAAGCTCCCCAAACTGGATGCTTGTCGGATTAGAGCCAGCCCCCACCACTGGGCATTCCTAGTTTCAGGTTGCTGAGTTTTTGGTTCATAAAAAGATACTGAGAAAAATTATTCCAGGACCTCAGAAGGGTTCCCCAGAACTCCTAGGAATTGACCAAAACTTAAAAAATAAGTTAATCTTATTTTTCTAAGATAAAATGAAGTCAAGAGCTATTCCTGAAAGGAGCCCAGAAGATTGAGAGTTCAGCGGAGTGAGGATTTGGGGAAGTCTTCACAAGTCATGCTTTGAATATTGGCTCTTTTGGGGTGGTAGTGGAATGTCACAAAGGACACATCTTAAGAAAATAAATGGCACTGTGCAGGGGAAGAATGGGGCAGAAAGGAGACGATTCAAAGATGAGTCAGGAAGTGTCAAAAATACAGAGGAAGCGGGGCTGTGTCTTAGCTCTTGGCTTGTCCATGAGCCACACCTTACACACAAAACTACAGAAGTGCAACACCCTCCATATGTAGCATTCTCCCTGAGCGCTCCACCTGAGCCTCTCCTCATACCTGATTCCAGTCACTCCTCTGAGCCAACCTTGCGGACCGTCCCCAGGCTCCTGCCTTGTTGTGATGCATGCCTCCAACCTCAGCAGTTCTTCATAAAAATTCGAATTAATTGGCCTCAATCTGCCTTGGAAATGTCCCTCCTGGTTTAACTTGGCCCCAAGGCCAGGCTCTCTCGACCCACCCAAGTGAGGAGCAGGCCTCTGGGGCCACACCAAGCCCACCTGCTGCCCGTCTTCATATTCTCCCCAGTCCCTGCCTTCAATGGTTGTCCCTGCAGCTCACATTCTAAAGGCTCATTATCTGCAGTTTTTAATAGAGATGCAAATCTAGATTATACAAAGCAGGGGTAAAAATAGAATGCCTCGTCCTATGGAATAAAGCAGGGAGTGTGTGTGTGTGTGTGTGTGTGTGAGCGCACGTGCGCACACACACGCTAGTGTGTGAAATGCCTGTTTGTAAACTAGAGTCCTTCAAGCTGTGAATCATACTGGCCTAGAAATGGCACCCCTTTTCTGTGATAGCGGGATAGGGTCAGTGGATAGGGCTGTCACGAGCCTGTTGAGGAGCTGCAGCCCTGGTGAGCAGCAGCCCTCTTAATCGGGAAAGACCTTGGAAGGTTCAGCTTTTTCTCTCCAGATTCAGGTGAGCTCAGGGTGGCTGCAGAGCATGACAGGAGCACCAGCTAGCCAGCCTGCTGCCCCTGCCTGAGCGTGGGTCACTGAATCTGAGTTCAATGTTCCTTGGTCCGAAGAGAAGTGTCTGGCTCTCTTTTTTTTTCCTTTTCCCCTCTCCCTAAAGAGCGGTGTGATCACTTTATGCCAAGCCACTCAAGGATAATTCAGACTGTCAGGCAACCCTTGTGCTTGCCCATTATCCGACTGTTCTGGGCTCACTTCATATTTCGGAGTGGCGAGATATAATGTAACACGATTTGAAATACTGTAAAGCAATAACCAAAGTAACACAGTTTGACATCTTGAATCTCAGAGGAGACGCACACTGGCTACACTGTATTTCCACTTCCCTGGCCCCTGCTACTTGATACTATTTGACTTTTTAGAGGATTATCTGTTTTTAAATGAAATTAGGAGGGTGAGGTGTTGGCAAAGAAAATTCCTCATGCTTGAGAATAGAAGAATGATCCGCAGCATATCAATCCTCAAATGGAGATCTCCAGGGGAACACCCTGGCCTTCGCAGATGATATGACACAGACTCTGAATAGCCCGTGCCCACCAGTGTCACTTGGTGAGACATACTGGCCCTT
Organism: Ictidomys tridecemlineatus; assembly: GCF_052094955.1. NCBI lineage: Eukaryota > Metazoa > Chordata > Mammalia > Rodentia > Sciuridae > Ictidomys > Ictidomys tridecemlineatus. The sequence continues at coordinate 119,906,290 of NC_135486.1, forward strand.
TATGGGAGCCTCAAAGTTCTTTGTACATCAACTCATTCAATCAAATGACAATTACCTATCGTTCACCTACTGTGCATAAGGCTCTAGGAGGAAATAGCTGGTGTGCAAATTGGAAATCAGAAACATTGAGGTGGAACCCACCAGTCAGATTAGAGCAAGTGTGGTTTAAAGCTTGAAGAATATTCTGGATCAAGCACCAGGCTCATTGCCCACTTGGTTTGTTTATTCTTTACACGAGCCAAAAGACAGGATGTGGGGCCAAGTGGATAGCAGCTGCCTGAGCCTCAGCACTGCAGAGCTCAGAAACCAAGAGAATTCGCAGCCTCAGCACTGAGGCCCAGATTTGGCACGGAACCCGTTCCATGGGAAAGAGCAAATTCTTGAAAACAAAACAAAATGAAAAACCCACAATCTTCCCTCCTTCTCATATTATTACCCAATCCATCTATTTTTTTTTTCCACTGCAAACAGTTTAATCCAGCAGCTCCTGGTCGGTCCATTTTCTTACCTTTGGTGCTCACGTGAGGCCCCTGCATTCCACCTCCTGTCTCCTCAGCCCCACTCTGCCCTCTCTGCACGTGACCTCAAGCGTTGATCACTGTGCCCTTCCTATCACAGCCTCAGCACAGCCGGCTCTCCCTCCCCTCCCATATTTCAGACTGCTTGTTCTTGGTCTCCCTTGGGACTGTTTGTTCTCTCCCCAAAGTTCTGCCCTTGGATCTTCTCTTTGTTCCACATGCTAGGGCACATACAGCCAGGTCCCCCTGAGCAGCTGCTGCCCTTGGATGTGAGACTCCCAAATCCCAACCTTTGTACAAACTTGACTCCCAGTTTCCAGGAGTGGAGTTCTAGCTGCCTATTGGGCAGCCCTGGGTACTTGGTCTCTTTCTGTCCTCCTAACAGACATATATAATGGAGGCTTCCAAGCACTAGATGGGGTTGTCCCCCTGGGGTGTCCTGACCACAGCAGTGAGCTGCGTTGAACAGTTTGTGCATCTCAACACCATTCTCAGCTATGGATTTTCAACCTTGAGCTTCATCCTCCTGCAGAGTCCCACCCACAGTCTCCACATTCTGTCCTCAAATATCACCTCCCTGTTCAAGGAGTCACACAGCCCCTATGCTTCCTCTGTCTCATCACTTCTCAAATTTGGTTCTAGGGCATGGATGTGGTTTGTCTCCCAAAGATTCGTGTGCCTTCCTTGAGCTGAGCATCCAAGGTGGTAGTGTCAAGAGGTGGAGCCCTACAGAGTGGGACCTCTTTAAAACGGTTGATGCTTCTCTCACAGGTTGATGCTTCTCTCATGTCACAGGAGTCCTACGAGAGCAGGCTGGCCACTCTCCTCAATCTTTCTTGCTTCCTTGCTTGCACATGGGACCCTTCCTCACACGGTCAGTTCTCTCCCACATCTCTGCCATGCTGCAAATTAGCCAGGGGTTTCCCCCAGGGTGCCAGCACCATGTTGTTTGGACATTCTAGACATGAGGATTGTAAACCAAATAAACCTCTTTATTTAATAAAACACCCACTCACACGCGTGTTGTTACAAAATGGACTTCATGTATTTACCTCTTTGTTATCTACTTTTGTAGACTGTAAACTGCATGAGGGCAGGTACTCTGTTTTATAAGTTGATTTATTCTCAATACCTATTAGGGAATGGCGAGTGCTCTATGAATAAGCTCAATAAGTGCTTGCTCATGACTCTCACACTTTACTTCAGCAGAGGTTCCCTTGAGCTCCACACTGATTTTCTTGTTGCCTCTTGATGAACCACAGATAAGTCCGCATCACATCCAAATCCCAGTCCTGATTTCCTGTTGGAAGACATGCCACATGAACCACAGCAGGGGTGCCATGTCTTCTCCTAATTCCAAGGGCTCCTGCTGCCTGTCAGATCCTCAGCATAGCACTCAGGGCTCTACCCCACACTGTAGGGCTTATCTGCAGGGGACACTGGTGATGGTCTCCCCTTTCTCAGGGACCCTCCTCACCCCACCATGCTCATCATTCTGCTAACCTCTGCCTCACACTCCTTCAGTCTTGAATCTTCTTGCACTCTTTCCTACCTGCAGGACCTCAGCTCATTTCCAAGCTACTGTAAATGTCATTGTCCCATAAATTCTGTGAAAGCCAAGCCTCTTTCCATAAACTTCAAACGTTTGTGGACATGTTGTATTTTATGACTTGAGCAGCTGAACTGACCCTGTGCTGCATTTAGCATGTGCTGGTCTTTATATTTGGAGGCTAAAAACACACCATGCAAACCAGATACGGCCATGCAAACCAGACACGGCCATCCTCAGAATCTATGGGGGGGTTGGTCCCAGGCACCCGCGAATACCAAAGTCAGAGGATGCTAGAGTCCCTGATGGCAAAGAGTGCCAGGTTTACATTGAGCCTACGCACATCCTCCCTGTGTTTTGAATCACCTCTGGGTTGCTCATAATGCCTGGTACAATGTAAATAGTGGTGACACTATATTGTTTAGGAAATAACAAGAGGAAAGCCTCCACATGTTCAATACAGATGCATTTTTTTCTAAATACTCATTGAATTCAAGTTGTGGACCCACAGATTCAGAGGGCCAAATGTGAAGTTATTATTCTTACTTCTGCAGAGTAAGAAGCCAAACTTCATTGCATGGACTTATACTTTACCCAGGTTCATGTGCCTTGCTTGAGCTTAGCAGCCAGGGTGGCAGTGTCAAGAGGTGGAGCCCTAAAGAGTGGGACCTCTTTAAAGTGGTTGATGTTTCTCTCACAGGTGCGCTTCCTCATGGTCACAGGAGTCCCACAAGAGCAGGCTGGCCACCCTCCTTGTACTTTATGCCTTGCTGGCCAATAGGAGAGCTGCTAGGAAGCTCAGCCAGGTAAGACTGACACCAGGGCCTGTTTTTATTTAAAATACTATTTGGTATGCTCTCAAAAGGCAGAATTCCCACTTGATTTATCTTTAATGCTCCATATCTAGGCTACAGTAGACAATCAATAAGTGTTTGGTGATTGAAGGAGAGAGAATAGAAAATCATCAGACTTCCCAGGGTTCACAAGGGAAGCCAGGAGCCTCCTTGGTAATTTGGCTGAAGTAACTATTCAGTCAACATTGAATCAAATGTGAATTGAATTGAGTTACCCCAAGTAATAGAGCTAGATATGTCTCCCGAATTGAAGACAGAAAACTCCCTTCTATATGACTTTGCAACTTATCACTGTCAGAAAGGCTGAGCAGAGTGAGCTGGGCTGAGCCAGCACACACGGAAGAGTCTGGAAAATAATCAATTGAATTCAAACCTCCATACATCACAGATGTGTAGAGCCAGAAAGGACCTGGGAGGGCATCTGCTTCTCCTCCTTCATTTCACAGAAGAGGAAAACAAGGCCAGCAGGGGACGGGGCATCCCCAAGTCATTCAGGTTGGTGGGACTCCAGGGCAGGGGGCACTCTGGCCCCAGTCCATTTTTCCTCCACAAGCCTGTTCATTGCCAGAATGCAGCCTTCGCTTCCAAATGCCCCCACATCATTCTCTTTTTTTCTAAGTAACTATTAGATAACTATCTAAGGCTTTTCTGTTATCTAGCCTGTAATTGATGAGTATGATGTTTTTCTTTAAAAGGATTGTCTGATTATGTGTTTTGTTTAAATTTTTGCCAAAAAAAAAAAAAATGGAGCAAGGGGTCATGTATAGCATCAGCCACCAAGCAAACGCTGTGTCTATGGATTGTCCACCTTCAGATGTGGAATGTGGCCTTTGTGGCCATCGATCCAGCAAAGCCATAACAGGTTCTCTCTGTTAAGATAGGGGGACCCCATCAAGCAGGGGCAGGGGTTGGAGTCACAGGTCAGATTAGAAGAGAACCGTGTTAAAACAGCTTATCAGCTAGGATGCTCTCAACTGCAGTTCACACAAGACACGGCTCAAAAATACAGGGAAGAGGCATCAGCTCGTGCAACTGGGACGTCCTTTGGGGGGGGTGGGAAGAGTACCCTGAGGTTGGCTCTGGCAGCACCTCCAGTACAGCCAGGGTCTTGGGCTCACTTCTCTTGCCATCAAGGTTTTGAAGGGGAAAGGCATAGGCTGCCGTTCTCAGGGGTTCACTGCCCGCTGAAGAAGGCGCACATCAGAGCCCCTCACAGGAGCAGGAGTCTCTCCCCGCTGGACACTTCTTCACTGCTGCTCAGCCCCCAGCTTTGCAGGAATGAGAGGTGCACAGGAGCTTGAGAGCAGAGAAATGGCCCTCTGGGGTCTGGCATGGAGCTAGGCTTCCTCCTCAAAGAGGTGGGGATATCTGAACCCCTAAAGAAGGAATTAAAATTAGCCAGGGAAGTAAAAGGGAAGGGGAGCTAGTAAGAAGAGAAGCTGAAAATAGTCTGTGGGTCACAGTAGGGACTCAGGGTGTGCTCAATACCAACAGAATAAGCCGAAAGGCGGAAGGAAAGAGACCAAGAAGCACTTGGCCCTGGCTATGGTTTGCATATGGAGTTTCCCCCAAAGGTTCCTGTTAAAGGCTTGGTCCCCAGTCTACAATGCTACTGAGAGGTGGGGGAACTTTTAATAGCCACAAAAGTATTCCCTTTAAAGGAGCCGCAGGACTCAGGTCTCTTCCTCTTCCTCTTCCTCTTTCCACTTCCCAGCCAGGAAATGAATGGCTTCCTCTGCTGTGCATTCTGGCCATGATATAATGCCTCCATGCAGCCCAAGGCAGTGGCACCAGCCAACCACGGACCGAAACCTCCAAAATTCTGAGCCAAAATAAACCATTCCTCTTTTTAAGTTGATTATCTCAGGTGTTTTGTTACAGTAATAGAAAACACACCCCAGATGACAGAAGACCTTATACACAGAATGAGGAGACACCACCAAGATGAGGTATTGCTGTCTAGGGACTTAAAGGCAGATTTGAGGTTCTCAGCATATCAGACTTACAAGAGGACAGAGTCACATAGGTGGAATTTATAGAAGAAGAAAAGAAGATGGTAATGATCTGATCCCTGAAAAAGCAAAAAGAAAAGCTATATTTAGACAGAAACATGGGAGGGAGCCCATGAAGGAAAAGAATAACAAATATCCGCAAGCAAGAGTTGTTCCTGAAGATCAAGAGCACCTTAATCATGACCATTTAGGTATGCATGTTTTTATGGAGAAAGGATCCAAATTTTTGGTCAGAAACTGGAAGACGTCTGTGACCCCCAAATAGAGTAAAAATCACTAGAAAATTTTTCAGAAAGGAAGACACAGCAAACTAGTCACACAAAATGCTTCCACTGGGAAACATGAGTCACTGGACATCTTAAAAAGATCACGTCAATGATGGGGACAGGGGGAGACCAAGGCTGAAGAGTGAACAGAAGAAGAGGAAACGGAAAGTCTTAGTCAGCTCTTCACCACTGTGACCAAAAGACCTGACAATCAGTTAGAGGAGGAAAAGTTTATTTGGGACTCTTGGTTTCAGAGGCCTCAATCCATAGACAGTCGACTCCATTCCCTGAGACCTGAGGGGAGGCAGAACATCAGGCAGAAGGGTGTGGCCAAGGAGAGCTGCTCCGGACTTGGCAACAAGAAGCAGAGAGCTTTTCCCTCCCCAAGGACGGCCCGCCTACAGTCTGCCTACAGTTACCACCCAGTTAGTTCCTACCAGTGGATGAATGCACTGATTAGGTTAAGATCACCTCTGGAGTTTCCTGCATCGTCTCACACATGACAACTACCACATGGAGGAAACATGCCAAGATGATCTTTTTTTCTAGAAAACTGACCACAAGAAGGAGGAAAAGAGCTGGACAGTCGTGAGCGTGACTATCCAGAAGCTGATGGTCAGAAAGCAGGAAAGTTGGTCATCTTGAAGACGTGAAACCAAGGAACCAGTGAAGTAAGTACTGGAGGAATGAGTGAGACGGCTTTGGAGGCTCACACACCTGAGCAACCCTGTCTCAGCCCCAAGGTACGAGTGCCTGTCCCATGCGTGGAGGCAAGAATTCCCCTGCCACCGTGTCCACTCATCTCCACATGTCACAGCTCATCACACGTTAGGAAAGACTTATTACACAGGCCCACGTGGGAAGGCTGTCTGCAACGCCCTGACACCCCTCCACCAGGACAAGGCAACGTGTTACAGAGATCAGAGATCCTCTGTTGGCTGGGCTGTAACCGAGGGGCCACCAGAGTTGTTGTTCCTTAAGTCATTCAGAAAAACTGTTAGTCAACACTGAAACGTTCAAAATTATTTTTCTGTTTTTGTTTTTTTGTGGTTTTTTTTTTTTTAATGTGGTATTGAGAATTGAATCCAGGGAGTTCTTTTGCTGAGCTATACCCCCAAACCTTTTAATTTTTTTTTTTTTTGAGACAGGCTCTCGTAAAGTCGCTAAACCTGGTCTCAAACTTGCAATCCTCCTGTCTCAGCCTCCTGAGTCACTGGGATTATAGGTGTGTACCACCGTGACCAGCTAAAATGCTTTTCTTCTGATACTCCAAAATAAAGCATTTAGCAAATACCAAATTTGGTACCATGTTTATAATAGTCAGCTATTGTTTCAATGATGCTGTGTAACTAACCATTCCCAAAATCAGTAGCTTATAATAATAAATATTTATTCTTGCATAAGTTTCTGGAGGTTGACATGGATTGGCTGATTCAGACTGAGCTCAACCAGATTGCCTTTGTCCCAGGCTACAAGTGAGTTTCAGATCTCCTCCATATATACTCTTTTAGGGATGCAGGTTGAAGGGAACCCTTCCAATTAATGTCACAAGGAAGGAGCAGAAGTAGCAAGCCTCAGCTCAGAACTGACAAACTATAACTCTTGCCTATGCTTCATGAGCCAAACCTACGTGACTTCTAACAGAAGCTATTGCCAGTGAAACGGCATGGATATAGCATTGTAGTCCAAGCAGGGCTGAGTCATTGTGAGTGATGATTCAGCCTGCCCCAGCATGCACTATAGAGGGCTTGGGAGGAAGAGAGGGTCACAATGCCCCTGCATATTAAAGCCGTCCTTTTGACTTTTTTCAACACCCAGGGCTCAGTCAGAGGGATCAATCATAATGGGCATTCACACACAAACACACACACACACACACACACACACACACTCTCTCTCTCTCTCTCTCTCTCTCTCTCTCTCTCTCTCTCTCTTTCTCTCTCTTAATATTATGCTCATGTTCACAATCTTCTCCCTAATATGAAACCAACTTTTAAAGAATGGCTGAGGGACAGTGCAAGAACCTAATACCAAAAGTCAGAAAAACTGGGTTCTAGTCCTGATGTAGCATCTTTGGTTTCAAACAGAAAGATTAGAGTCAAGAAGCCAAGCTTAGCACTGCCAGGGCTAAGAGGGTTAGATCAGAAACCTTCCCTGCAGCAGTTGGACTCACAGTAGGAATGTATGACGCCACACACTGGGAACCCTAGGTCTTGGCTAAATGATAACAACCCCACCTCCCCAAAGAGAAAGAAAAGGCCTCACACCTGTGGTTTTCTTGCCCAATGCATGTGCATGAGGAAAGTACTGGTGGTGGGTTTAGAGCACCCAGGACCATATTCTCTGGATACCTAAAACCTAATGCCAACAGGCCCAAGGAGAACCCTGTCTTCCAGCCAGTGAGAAAGACAGCAGGACCTGGCTCAAGCACAGCACATTCACCGGGGCCTTCGGGGAACACGGTCCATGCACTCAGGAACAAACCAGAAAGTGCCAAAGAAACCCCATTAAGGACTTCATAGCACGTCAGAGGGCCCAAATGTGTCTTTGCTGATAATTTCATTCACAATTTCAAGGAAAATCTAGACTTTCAGGGCTGGGGACATCACTCAGTGGTAGAGTGCTTGCCAAGCAAGTATGAGACCCTGGGTTGCATCCCCAGAACTGCAAGAAGAAAAATAAAATTAGACTTTTCTCTTTGCATCCTGTTGCACTCACTTTCAGTCTCTAACAGAAATCCCAACCTGAGCTCCTGGCATCCCAGTAAGGGTGACCCACCTGGCCCAGGGCCCAGCCACGCCACTGTGCTGCTCCTGCAGTGTGCCAGTGTCACCCCTTCCGCTTGCATCCCCACATGAAAAAAGTCAAGAAGCACCAGTTCCTGTGTCTAAAGTCTTAGGAACTTTAAGAGCACATTCTTTCTTTAGCTGAAGAAACTGTATTCCCAGCCTGAACTCCACAAGAGCTTTCACTCCAAATGCTCCAAGTCGTCCGTTATTTGTAGCACACAAAATTCTCTTCTGATCCTCTAGAAAGGTAGTACTTATGCTCTGCTCTGGGAGGAACTGAGAGAAACAGTCACTCAACTCCGTTCCTGTCTTCCATGGTGCAGATGAGAAGCCCAGCTGGAAATAACTGCATGACCGCATATTGTTCACTTCACTGGATTCTAATTTCATTTTAAGAAAAACAAAAGTGGTTGTTTGGCAAGTAGATGTGTAGCTTAGTTCAAATACCTAATTTAACAAACACCGTGCCAATATAAATACGTGTGGGACTGCACTGACGCGGTTCTTCTCTTCCGCAGTTAGACACTTCTGCAGATGTTTTCTTTTATATGAAATGGGCAAATGGGACACTTGCATTTTTACAGAAGCAGAAATGGAGGGAGAGTTCTAGAGGCCCTGCTCACCCCAGCGTCCTGTTTACTGGAGGGACAAGCTAGGAAGCAGGGTTTCTCGACTCCCAGTGGAATACCGTCTTCCTTCCTCTGCTCTTTCTCTGTCAAAAGATGCTTTCTGATTATTTTCTGTGAAGTGCCCTGTTAATGTTGACTCTCTAGAGAGCACTTTTGAGCACCCTCATCCTCGTACCCAATCACTTAGCAATGTGGTTCTGTCAAAGCCTCGGTTTGGAAACCTTCGTGTGGCTCCTAATTATTCTGCTGCTTGGATCCCTGGGATGTGTGCACCTGATAATCAAGAGTTATTCACTGGGAGTCTTCATTACACTGGATGTGGATAATACAAATTTCCTTCATGAAATGCTACTCAGGGTCTCCTTCTGAATGAAGACATTGATCTACTCCCATTTTCAGAACACACACAATAGGCGGAGAATTAAAATAATGGACAACAACTAATAGAAAACAGGTGTGACTCCGAAACTTAAATTGTGCATTCTCCAGTCTTGAAGCAATGCTGGGAGAAGAATGTTTATCACACAATAAAGGAGATAGCGGAAAATAAAATGAAATAAACAATAAATTCTCATTGAATGAACACAACTCCCCAGCTGGAGCCCAGCGAAGCATCTAGCAGCACAACCAAAAACGAACACAGAGGCTGCTAAAGGAGGCTGGTTTATTTCCCCTCAAGACTGGAAAGAAGATGACAAGAGTGTAATATAATTTTTGTAAAAATGTTTTCTAAACAAATTCAGGGACTGTATCTTCTGGGTTGACAAACTGAACACCAGGTCTGAAGTTCGTGTAAAGAGGCAGGGCTGTGACTTCATAAGGGAAGCTCCTCACTCAGATCCACGCCAAGAAGGCAATGAGATTTAAGGGCGATTTGCAAAGAAGGCCAAAGCTCCAGGCCAGCACCTGATGTTATTCTTCTGACCTCGATGGTCAGAAAGGCTTAGATGCAAAAAGGACTCAGGGGCACGGTCATCTTGGCATCCTGGCCCCCTCACGCCCACACACTGACTCAGTTCCTCCAGCACCTTGGGCCGAGTGGGCTCTTGTCAGGAGCACCTCCTCTCCTCCTGTTCTAAGCCCCGGATCCCTCTTCACCAAAGTAGCCCCACTACATGGTGCACCTCTGCAGATGCCACCGCACAGAGGGACTGCCAGGGGACAAAAGCCAGTCATTTTTCTTTTGAAAGTTGCTCCAGTTTGGCTCTGGATGCTCCCCAAAGACACGTGTATTAAAGGCTGGATTCCCAGCACAGTGCTATTGGCAGGTGGGGGAACGTACAGAGGCTGAGCCTGGTGGAGGTCTTCTCCTCATTTAGGTGCCCCTTCAAAAGCGTTTGTGGGAAATCTTCCCTTCCCCTCTCTCTACTCCCTCCTTTCCTCCTCCCTCCCTCTCCCTCTCTCCCTCCCTCTTCCTACTGCTCTCCCTTTTCTTCTCTCTCTCCCTCTCTCTGTCTTCTCTCTCTCTCTCTCTCTCTCTCTCTCTCTCTCTCTCTCTCTCTCTCTCTCATGTATTGGATGAAAGGTAGAAAGTTTGCTTTACCATGTGCTCCCACCATGCTGTGCCATCACAAACCAAAAGCAATAAAACCAACATGGACTAAAACCTTTAAAACTGTGAGCCAAAAAACCTTTTATCTTTACAAGTTGATTGTTTTAGGCATTTTGGTAGAGTAACAGATAGCAGATTAATACAAAGACTGACCTGCTGGGAAAATCCAGGCCTAACCAAGGGTAGAGAAGGAGTGACCAGCTTATAAGACAGAAAAGAAGGGCCTTAAAATCAAAGGTGGTCAAGTGGAGCACCTGTAGACCCCATCCATGAAAACTTCCTCCTCCCCAGAGGGATCTAATCACAGCTCCTCAAATGTTTTTCCATGGCCAATTAGAGCCCAAAGTTTAGAAGGAAATTTGGAATCATCTAATCTAACTCTCTATGCAAGGTGTTATGTACTCCAGCTATGGTGTTCAAAATTTATGAGGAATCTGTTTAAAATGCACATCTCTAAGTCTTGTCCCCAAATATTCTGATTCAGCAGAGCTAAGAATGGGCCTAAGAATCTTCAGAATCAACCAGATCCCAGACAATCCTAAAGGTGGTAATCTGCTGGACACACCTTGGGAAATGCTCTCCAAAGTTCCCATGCCCCACCAAGGCCCCCAAACCTCTGAAGATGGGGTTTCTACTTCCTGGCAGGCAGACAGAGTTAATCATCAAGGACCTGCTCTTCTTCAGCCCCTGGGGGCCAGAGTTGCCATCTTTAGCCACCTGAAGCAATCCCCCTCCTGTCCTTAAAGGTCTTCCAAGATTAGAAGACAGCCTCTGGCCCCTCATTATGAACTTGCAAGACCCACCATGACCAGCCCAGACCTGCCTCCCGAGCCTCACAGAGCAGGGAGCCAGGGTCACATACGTCAACATTCCAGGCCTCCGTGCACACCTCCTGTATGCATGTCTCTGATGCCTCCTTCTCCACCTTCCTTGTGGTGGTAGAACACTGAGACCCACCCAGGCCTCATGGCCTCTGAGAAACCTCTGCCGCCCCTACAGAACAGGCTACATGTGTTATCAAGTAATCTGTACCCCACACCACCCCAATCTGCACCCCCTATGGCATTGGTCGCTTCTGCTTAGGATTATCTGTTTTCTCTCTCCACTGTGATCTCCAAGGACACAAAGTCTGTCTTATTGACTTTCACGTCCCCCACCAGTGTCCAACCCATAGAAAGTACTCACTGGACGCTTAGTGAGTGAACTGAATCCACTAAGTCTAAACACATAAGAGACCTCGGGCAAGTGACCTCCTGCTAGTTCCCAACTTCTCAAGGGACAAGCGGATCTGAACACTTATCAGTGCTAGCCCCTGGGCTGCCACTACAGAGCACACAGGCATATCACGACGAGCCTGTATGATACAATGTCAAGATGCAGAAGACTGACACCATGTTAGGGAAACAGAATCATTAATGAAGAGAAAAACATTTTTTTATTCATTCAACAAATATTTATTGAAACAGATCATGTGCCAGTGAAAATTCTAAGCACCACATAATGCAGCGGCAAATGAAATAGTGATGAAGCACTTTGATGTCACAACTTTGACCTAGTGATAAAGGCCAATGGAAGACATTAGAATCAGGAAAGCATAGGGCAAGACATCATTTAAGTGGGGTAGGCAGAGATAGCTCACTCTAGAGTGGCATTTGAGGAATCCCGTGAAGAAGTGAGGGAGCATTTGTGCAGATGTGGGGTCAGTGGCTCAGGCTGGTGGACCTGGCACAACACCTTACAGCAGGAGTGAGCCCTGGGGAGCCCAGGGACAGCCAGGAGACTAGTCTAGTGGGACAGGGTAAAGATGCGGAAGGAAATAGCTTTGGGGAAACACCATCGCTCTGTGTCCCACAGGCAGGTTTCCAACTGCTGTCTAGCCTTGCTGATGCTTGTTTCAGAACACGTACCAGAACCTAGTCCTATTCTGGCTGGCATCTGTAACAATTCAATGAACCCCTTTATTTGAAAGAAGTCTCAGTCTCAAGAGTTGTGGCTTAACAAGCCCAATTTCATTCACAGACAGAATGAGACCAGAAAGGAGGCGTCCTGCCAAGCACCATGCTGTGGCCGGTCCAGAAACCCAGTGTCTCAATCACTGTGCGGTGGACACCATCATGCAGTACCCACAACACACCAGCTGCCCATCAGAGGAACACACACTCAACATACGGCTCCCAGAGGCTCCTAGAGTAGGTCAGAGGCCCAGAGGTCAAGTCCTCCTGGCCACATCAGGACCCATATCTGGATCCTGAATGAGGATGAGGACAAAGGGCCTGGACACTCCTGCCTGACACGGGACACTCCGTGGATAGTACCGGCCTTGAGCTCCCACATCGCTTGTCAGTGGAGGTTTTGTGAGTCCCTCCATCGTCCCCTTTCCATGGCCCCCTCCTTCCCCTTATTTTCACAGGGGTCCCTAGGAAGCACCCTGCACCCCAGCCATCTGAGCACCTGCTTCTGGACAGCCCATCTGGGACACAGGCTCTCTACTGCAAATCCACTGTTTACCTCCTGAAGAATCACACCATACTGAGGGGTTTTAAAGCCTGAGGAACAGACCCTCAACACATCTTTGCCTGAGGCAAGACAGGGCAGAAGATCACAAGGTTTCTATTATGCGGAAATCTCTCCGAGGTAAGCTCTGCGTGTAGGCATCTGAGCCCCTGGAGTTGCTGCGATTTATATTTAATGTGCAAACACTCTGAGAAGGGCTGCCCGTGAAACCAGATCAAAACATTTATCCTCACTGTGTCTTGGGGAAAAAAAAAACTTATTAGCTGGCAGTATGCTGATATGCCAGAGGAGCAGGAAATGGAGGGAAAGAAAAAAGAAGAGAAAATTTTTTTCTATTGCTACCAGATAAATAGAGAGCCCCTCAGAGAGCGGGGTGGCTGGTGACCAGCGTAGCACATTGTTATGCGCAAACCACCAGAGCACTTGGAGAGCAAGCGCAGCATGTCTGACAGGCCTCCCTGACCTTTTCAACATCGCCCACGCACTGTGGAGCTGGTGCTTGGAGGAATTCAAATCGAATGGACTCTGGCGGAAGGGACTTGGCTGTGGGCAAGCCCACGGCCTCTTACGGCGGGCCCTGCCATGCTCATGTAAACCGCCATGCTTTATTGCCACGGCCAGTCTTCCTCCCAGGTGCAAGACAGTGAGGCCACATGTGCCTGCACTCCCCGGAAAGCCAGGCTATGCTGGTGACCACACCAGTGCAGATCTGGTCCCCAGACAGAGAGGGAGAGGAACCTGCCAAGACCTCACGAGAAAACACAGAGGGGACTCTGACATCCAGCAAGAAAGGGCAGATGAAGCCTCACCAGTGGTTCTTTGGGAGCCCTCCCTCCTCTTCATCACAGTCCTTGGCAGAGGAGACTCGGTGAGCTTCCCTGGGAGGCAGAGGGAGCCTCAGAGAAGGCTGAGAATCAGTGCCCATGATAAGACCCAATGACCTGGTAAAGGCCCTGCCGCGCAATACCACCACTGTGGCAACAAAACCTCAGTGGGAATTTGGAAGGAGAGACCCAAACTACACCATGGCTAGGGAGGAGCAGCTGGTGTGCTTTGGAAAACGGAATCAATCAAGATCCAGAAAATGAGAATCAAAGAATCAAGAGAAGGAGATTCAAAGAGTCCTTCAAAGACTATTTCCTTCCCAGGGGCACACCTTCCGAAAGAAGAGCAGCTGAGGTCAGTAACATGGAGAAAAACTAGACTCACCCCTTCCCCAGCACTTCCCAGGGGCAAGTGGGCCTCCTGGGAAAGTGGTCATTTGAAGGGAATCTGTCCAGCCTGGGAGCGCAGGCAGGACAGAGACCCTTGCCTGCAGGGACTATGCTCTCCATCTCTGTCAGGAATCTGAAGAACAAGTCAAGGTCTGGAGTGAGAACCGTGATGTTGAGGGTCCAGGTCTGATTCCACAAGGAATCTTCTTGTCTGGCCATTAGTCCACATATAACAGGAAACTGGTCATCACCGGGAGACGCACAGCAGCACCAGGCACCTGCAGGAGACCAAGGAAGAGCAGCATGCATCCCTGCCAGGTGGGCTGGGGTCTGCCTAACCAGCAAGGAGCAGAGAGGCCAGGCACGATGACAGAGGCAGCAGCCCAGCAGGGGACAAGACACAGGAAGACAGAACTTGAGGCCTGACCTCTGCCTGCCCGCCCCAGTCAGGGCTGGCCAAAGAGTAGGGAACCTCATTTGGGTAGGAAAAGTGTCTGACACCCTGTGAGGAACGACCAGGAGGAGGGGTGGAAGGATCCAATCCAACCTGGCGAGTTGAGAGCACAACAGATTGAAGGGCTTCTCCCCCTGGTGAGGCCTTGGAGCTCTCTGAGGCTGACACAAGTGACTCCCTGTGCTAGGAAAGAGCGAGCTCATGAGGAGAGCCTTCCAAGGCATCAAGAACACTCCGAGAAAACAATATTTTGTCAAGTTAAGGGTAAATTAATAAAAAACACATGGAATGTATTTCTCTAAAAATATACACAACTCTGAAAATCAAGGGGGGGAAGGGAGCTGGTGAAATCTGTTTGGGGTCTGGCAGAATCCAATGTGTTTGGGAATGAGGTACAGCTTTGGGAAACAGGTTTTTCCTATTATCTCTCTTTTTCTTCACCCATATTTCTTGGAATTTAAAGTCCTGAAGGGGGTAAAGACCTTAGAAGTCATCTCTCTCATTTAACATACAAGAAAGCCGAGGCTCGGGAGGCCTAGCTATCATGTGGTATTTCACAAATACGCAATGGCAAGCCTTAGCAGTGCCTGAGGAACTTTCCAGAGACCCTCAAAGTCACACTCCTTCTCTTCTCTGCCTTCAGGTGACACAGCCAGGAGCCATTCAAGATCACAGGGTCCACGTACCCCGGGATCTTTTCCCCACACTCAGACCACCCTTACACACTCGGTAAAGAGGAATACAGTGGATCCATCCTGATATTAGGGCTGGAGCAGGCTGGGGGCGCAGACAGGACAGAGGCCCCTGCCTGCGGGTTCGGTGCTCTCCATCTCCATCAGGTCCGGAGTGAGGATTGTCAGAAGTCATTCAGACGCTTACCTGGAGGAGACGGCTTAGATATGAAGTATCCCCCAAAAGCTCCCATGTGAGACAACAGAAGAGCATCCTGAGGTGGAAGTGATGGGGTAATGAAGGCCTCAACCCAGTCAGTGGATTCATCCCCTGATAGTCACCACAGGGGGGGTCAACTCCATGGTGACTGAGGGGTAGGGAGTGGCTGGAGGAGGTGGGCTTTGGAGGTCATGCTTTGTGGGTATAAATTTTGTATCTGGCAAGTGGAGTCTCTCTCTCTTCCTAGTAATGTCCTGAGCTGCTTCCCTCCACCACACTCTTTCACCAGGATGTTCTGACTTGCCTCTAGCCTGAGGAATGGGGACAGCCTAGTATAGGCCAAGACCTCTGAAACCAGGACAAATACACTTTTCCTCTTCTAATTGTTCTTGTCAGGTCTTTTTATCACAGCAGCATAAAAACTGACTAAAGCAGAGACACATACACACATACATAATTCAAGAATGATAAAAGGATCCACCCTCCAAGAAGACCACCATCCTTGAAGCCCAAAATGTGCCAATCAAAACTGCTGGTGTTGAGCAGAAAGCAAGACTAGTTTACAATTATGGTCAGAGACTTCAACACCCCATTCTCAGCCATCAATCGAACCACTAAACAGAAAATCAGCAAGGATAGAAAAGACTTGAAAAAAGCCACCAACCAGCACGCTCTAGTTGAAATACAGGACACTCTCCCCAACATCCGCAGGACACCCTTACCTCCTCTTCTTTTCTTTCTTTTCTTTTTCTTTCCATTGTGCCCATGTCTTTCCAACGTATCCACTGCTGTGTCTTTGATCTGTTATTTTATTGGTTTCTCTTTTAGTTCCTCAGTTTATCTTCAAATGACATTCAGCCATTTATATATAGAACTTTATATGGTTCTGGGCCTCCCTCCTGATCTCTGTGCCAATGTTACATACATTTCACGGACGCATACATAATAAACCCTGAAACACATTATTATTCTGGTTTAAATGGTTAGTTATCATTTAAGGAGGTTTAAATAATAAGAAAAATTCTTACACGTATACCCACGTGGTTACCGTTGCTGGTGTGCACCATTCCTTACACAGATCCCTATTTCAATCAAGCATGATTTCCTTCTGCCGGAGGGACTTCCCTTCTTACATTCTGAGAGCAGAAATGTGCTTTCTGCTTTTGTGTCTCTGAAAACACCTTTATTTTGCCTTGGTTATAATTCTTCCTTGGGTATAGAATCGTAAGTGGATGGATTTTTCTTTCAGTACTTGAAACATGTCCCCACCCCCACCCCCCCGCCCCGCCATCCTCCTGCTTGGCATTATTTCTGATGAGAAATCTGGTGTCACCCTCATTTTTATTTCTCTGTCCGTAGCATATTCTTTCACTCTGGCTGTTTTTTTAGGTTCTCCCCTCATCAGTGGCTTCCACAATTCTATCATACTACTCTGTGGTAGGGTAGGATTTGGGGGACTTTTGTCTGTCTAGACGTTTCTTGTGCTTAGGGTGCATGGAGCTTCTTACAACTTGGGGTATATTATTTTCAAAGAAAATAAAATTTACTTCTTCACATATTTTACCCCCTCCTCCTCCCCTCCTATAGGCATGTATATATTTAGGCTCAAGTCCATCTCACAACTAATACATGTTCACTTTTTAAAATTTTCTCTTTACTCTGTGATTCCTTTGAATCGTATCTATTGTGTGTCTTCAAGTTCACTAGTCCCCTCTTCTGCCACATCTAATCTTTTGTTAATCCCATTCTTTCTACGCATGTATTTTTCACCTTAGATATTATATTTTTCATGCCAGAACTCTAACTTGGAATTTTTGAAATATATTCTATGACTCTACTTAACCTTTTTAACATATGGAACGTAACTATAAAACCCATCTTAATGTTCATGTCTGCTAATTCCAACACATGTGTCAATTCTGAGTTATTTTTGATTGATTGATCTCATTACAGACCATATTTTCCTGTTTCTTTGTACACCTCATAATATTTTACTGGATGGCAAACTTTATAAATTTTACCTGGTTGGATGTTAGATTGTTTGGATTCCTGTAACTCTTTTTGAGTTTTGTTCTGAAATGCAGTTAAGTTACTAAGAAATGGTTTGATTTTGGGGGGGTCTTATTTTTATGATTTGTTAGGTTGAGTCTGGAACATTATTCAAGAAAATTATTCCACTATTCAAGCAAGACCTTCCTGAGTACTCTACCTCGTGTTCCATGTTTCCAGTCTGGCTGGTACAAGAGGCACTTTCCTGCCCCGCATGAGCTCTGAAGGGTCCAGCACCCTGGCAAACACACTCTCACCAGCACCCTCCAAACACTGAAGGGGAAGCCTCTGCACCTCTCCAGGCCTCCCTTCCCCCTCCAGCTCTCTCCCTCCAGTACTCTGCCCAATGGATTACAGACACCTAGGTCTCCCTGCACTCTCTGCTCCAACTTTCCAACCCAGGGAGACTGCTAGGCTCCTGCTGGGTTTCCCCTCCCTGTGCTTTACCCCAGAAACTCCAGACAATGACAAGCATTTTTCATTACATTCTTAACTCTCAGGAATCACTGTTCTCTTAAAAATATTGCTTTCAGTTTTTTTATTTCTGACAGCATGGAAAATCCCATTCCTGTCACTCCTCATTGGGAAAAAGCAAAAGTCCTGCAGGAATTTAATCTGGGGACACAGCCCAGCTGCAAAGATCTCAAAAATACCACAGCTGGGAGTTCATATAGCATCCAGCAGGAATGTGGTTTCCGGGAGGCGGTCTGGGGGCCCATGGTCAACAACCTCCTCCTTCATTGTTAAATACCAGTGATAACATGAGAATACACTTCAGTGCCTTCCCTTTGTACTCAGAATGGCTAAAGGTGGAGGGGAGAAAAGTTCAAAGTGAGTTTTAATTAACATAGAATTTGCTAATTATTTTTATTATAAACAGCTTATCAATCCAATTTTTAAATTTGCACTAATGGGTTACAGCATCATATAAAATGATAACAGCATAGTTTTCAAAATAGCTTTTAAAAAATGGTATTAAAAATAACTGAGACTTCCAGGCATGGTGGCACACACCTATAATCCCAGTGACTCCAGAGGCTGAGGCAGGAGGATCACAAGTTTGAGGCCAGCCTGGACAATTCAGCATGACCCTGTCTCAAAATAAAAAATAAAAATAAAAGTCTGGCAGTGTAACTCAGTGGCAGAAGGCCCCAGGGCTCACTCCCTAGTACTGCAGAAAGATTTCAAAAATTAACTCAGATATGAAGCCCTTATAATTTGCAAAGCAATTACACATGCATTACCTTTTTAAATCTTTTCTAGCCACCTAGCCACTAAAGTTTTCAATGGTTATTTGGCCTCAAATGTGCTCAGCTAGAGCTATGACTCAAACGCAGATCACTATACAATGCTGATGTATGACATGGAGCTAATTATAGATGCTAACTTAAAAAAAAATTGATGCCACCCAATCAACAAATGGGCCAAGGACCTGAACAGACACTTCTCAGAGGAGGACATACAATCAATCAACAAGTACATGGAAAAATGCTCACCATCTCTAGCAGTCAGAGAAATGCAAATCAAAACCACACTAAGATACCATCTCACTCCAGTAAGATTGGCAGCCATTATGAAGTCAAACAACAATAAGTGCTGGTGAGGATGTGGGGAAAAGGGTACACTTGTACATTGTTGGTGGGACTGCAAATTGGTGCAGCCAATTTGGAAAGCAGTATGGAGATTTCTTGGAAAGCTGGGAATGGAACCACCATTTGACCCAGCTATTCCCCTCCTCGGTCTATTCCCTAAAGACCTAAAAAGAGCATGCTACAGGGACACTGCTACATCGATGTTCATAGCAGCACAATTCACAATAGCAAGACTGTGGAACCAACCTAGATGCCCTTCAATAGTCGAATGGATAAAAAAAAAATGTGGCATTTATACACAATGGCGTATTACTCTGCATTAAAAAATGACAAAATCATAGAATTTGGAGGGAAATGGATGGCATTACAGCAGATTATGCTAAGTGAAGCTAGCCAAGCCCTAAAAAACAAATGCCAAATGTCTGCTTTGATATAAGGAGAGTAACTAAGAACAGAATAGGGAAGAAGAGCACGAGAAGAAGACCAACATTAAACAAGGATGAGAGGTGGGAGGGAAAGGGAGAGAGAAGGGAAATTGCATGGAAATGGAAGGAGACCCTCAGGGTTATACAAAATTTCATACAAGAGGAAGTGAGGGGAAAGGGGAAAATAATACAAGGGGGAGGAATGAATTACAGTAGTGGGGGTAGAGAGAGAAGAGGGGAGGGGAGGGGAGGGGAGGGGGGATAGTAGAGGATAGAAAAGGCAGCAGAATACAACAGACATGAGTATATCAATATGTAAATCAATGGAAGTGTAACTGATGTGATTCTGCAAGTTGTATACGGGGTAAAATGGGAGTTCATAACCCACTTGAATCAAAATGTGAAATATGATATATCAAGAAAGATGTAATGTTTTGAACAACCAACAATAAAAAAAAATTGATGTCATGTGGACAAAAGTTGGGGGTCTGTCCTAAATTAAAGAAGTTCAGAGAGACAAGATAACAAGGTATAAAGTACAACTCTTGATTGGCTCTTGGTTCCAAAAATAGCTACAAACGATATTTGAGGAGAAAATTTTAATATTGATTGAATATTAGATCATATCAGAGAATTATAAGGAATGTCTCAGGTGTGACCATGGTATTGTCTTTGAAGGGGAATTTTTTAATGTTTTATGTATTTATTCAATAGTGATCTTAGGGTATTCTTTTGTAACTTTTTATTGGTGCATTATAATTATGTGTAATAATGGGATTCAATGTAATATATTCATATCTGCACATAACACAGTTCAGTGAATTTCCTTTATTCACCTCCCCTTTCCCTCTCCTCCACCCTCCCCCAGTCTTCCTTCTTCTAATTTAGGAGTCTCCTTTATATTTTTATGAGATCCTTTTTCCCCATTTTTCTAGCTTCTACACGTGAAGGAAAACATTCAACTCTGACTTTCTGAGTCTGGCTTATTTCAGTTAACTCGATGTTCTCCAGTTCCACCCAGTCACAAACATGCGCCATAATTTTATTCTTCTTTGTGGCTGAGTAAAAGTCTGCTGTGTATATGAATCACATTTTCTTTACTCAGTCAGCTGTTGCCAGACACCGAGGCTCATTCCATAAACAGGCCTCTGAGTACTGCACTGCTGTAAACACTGGAGTGCGTGAGTCACTAGAGTGAGCTGACTTCAGTTCTTTGGGATAAATATGGAGGAGTGGCAGAGCCGGGTCATACCTAGTGTTTTGAGAAAGTCCCATGCTGATATCCATAGTGGTTGGAGTAATTTACAACAGTGTTTAAGTGTCCCCTTTTTGTGGGGGAATTTTTTGTCCCTACCTAGGACATGTATAGTAAAATAATTTTGGGTAAAATGTCATGATCTTTATGACTTACAATTAGTTCAGGAAAAACTATATGAATATATTCATATACATATATAATAAAGGGAATGTGGATCATAACCACTGCTATGTCTAAGTGATGAGTATCCAAGTGCTGGATATATGACTTGCTCAACATTTCTGTGTGTTTAAAAATTTTCATTTAAAAAAAAAAAGATGAGAAAAGGAAATGATGTTAGACTAAGAACAGAAAACAAAATCTATGGAAAGAGGAGTGGGTGTAAGCCCAGTGCAGCAGGCAGCAAGGAGTCCAGGACTGGGGGGCTCCTTCCTTATACTGGCCAGGCATGGCATCTTCAATGCAGTTAACTGAGAGGTAAAGTTGTTTTCCTTTCAACCAAAATCCACCTGCATTAAAGTGTTGCTAAAGTGGGTAGCTGGTGTGGCTGAAGTGGGTAGCTGGTATTACTAAAGTGGGTAAGCTCATGTTGCTAAAGTGTGTAAGCTGGTGTCTGTAGAAATACATTTGAATGCTTTATGTCCTTGTGGCATATCAATAGGAATTCAGTTTTTTTCCTCATTGTAAATACCCACTTCCCAATAGCCAGAAAGTGAGAAAATGAGTTAATAATGATTTTTAAAAGGTAATTATGTGTTAAGATGTACTGTCAGTTCTCACTACTCCTGATGGTTATGTTCTATAAAGTTGCTGGGAACACTGAATTACACATGCTGAACCCCTGCTCCCAGAGGAAATAGGTACCTCTAGATACATAGCCTACATAGATTACAACCTTAAATTCTAAAAACAACTCATTCTAATAGGCTCCTTTTTTTAATATTAAAAGAAAAAAATGAGGTTTATAAGTGTTCAATGATGGGACTTAGGCCACCCACTGACAACTGTGGGATCTGGGAATCAAACCTTGTGCAGCTGCCCTGGGGCTACAGCACTTTGCCCTCACTGCCCTATTCCCTCCCAACTCCCTCCTTGGTCACCTCTGTGAGATGCTGAAACAAGAAGGAACATGGATGGCCTCAGTAACCCAGCTGGGAACATGAGCATCACCCAACTCTGATTTTTATCACTCTGTACAGGTCTTTAAAGGACCATAAAAGTATAGAAAGTATTGATTTGGGGGATTGCAAATAGATTTTAGCAAGTCAGTGAATTTTCAAAATAAAATACAAGTAATGACAGCTGGTATTAATTTATAATCTTGAACCTTTCTACTAAATTGTAATGGGTAGTATCTATGCTAAACTCATTTTTGTAGTCAACAGTGCTTACCCCAGAGAAACACTATATAAGTAACTGAAAAGATTAAAATTAGCACCTAATTCCCATTAGGTGGTGGTTTACAAGATCAGTCAAGGGTTATCTCTAATTCCTACTGGGCTTCAACCATCCAAACCAAGGATGAATAAACCCTTGGCAAAAACTCTGAGACTCACATCATTGCCTCCAAACCCAGGGGAGGAGGGTGGGCAAGAATGCATGTCAAACAATTGCCTGGAAAGCTGCAAAGCATACACTTATCAAAATTGTGAATCACTGTTTAAAGATCATGAGAAATCTCATGTTATGAATGGTGCTTAGTTTCTAGTTCACAAAGTGATATCTCACTCCAAGTGCCACTTGCTACTGCTGCCTGTGAACTGTAAATAAGTGCATCAAAGTCCACATTTTAGCACTGGCTCTTCAGTCTGCAAATCGCATCATCAGTGAACAATCCTGTCTCTGCCTTCAAAGCCTGTTAGTGACCTTCCATTGCCGTCTGTACTCACCTCACACACAAAACCAGCCATATGTGAGGTCATGTTGCCCTGAACCTTCCAGTGACAGACCCTTGTGACATTTCACAGAGGTGGATAAGTGAAAGGCGAGGTAGCCACCAAGAACCAAGGGCAGCTGGGCACCTGGGCACCGGGGCACACGCCTGTAGTCCCAGACATTCAGGGGGCTGAAGCAGGAGGATCTCAAATTCAAGTCCAGTCTCAGCAACTTGGCAAGACCTGTGTCAAATTTTTGCAAAGTACTTGGGATAAAGTACTTTGTAAGATGTAAGATGGCAGAATAAAGAGATCACTTCCCTAGTGGTTCCATGGCATGAACCAAGAAAACCAGACAGACAGCTTTCAACAAAGTGGGTGAATGATAAGAATTAAAGGGACTTTACTGGAATTTAATACTGGATATTCAAAACAGATCAGGGACACAGTAGATCTTGTATAGTAAAAATAAGGGGGAAAGAACTCCAGCCCCACAGCCATGACAGTAGCTGGAGTCACAAATCAGAACAGTCTCTACGTGAACACAGTAAAGCAATAGAGGGATTAAAGGGGCCCCATTCTCCAGAAGACTGAGGTGTGTCGGGGTGGGACAATGCTCCAAAACCCAGTGAGCTGTGCTACACAGTACCATGTATTATTGGAGGGAAGCCACCATCTCTCTCAACATGCACAGAGGACAGAGGAAGGAACTATTTTGCAGCCACGACATGGGACAGGGGTAGCTGGGGGAGCCCATCACTGGCAGACCCAAGTCTGGCCCAAAAAACAAGCTGGATGACACTGGATGACAGAGAGTGTACCTAAGTGACCAGGAAAAAAACCAAGCATTGAGAAAGGTTTACATGGGGGCGGGGGGGAGTAGTTGTGGAAACCTGGCTTCCCCATCCTCCTCCAATCTGGTTGCTTGCAGGTCCAGCTAGAAGAGAGGCACCTGACCAGGAATTCAAAATGGCAGGAGCAGGAGAGAGTGGGGGGCGGGAGAGAGTGAGCTCGGAGACTGAATCACAGACCAGGAGTGATGGGGTCTGCATGTGAAATAGTAGGCTAAGAACAGGCTCCTACACCACATGAATGGAACCCAAAGGAGATTCCTGTGGAATTGCAATCCTCCAATCACAGTCTTCCAATGTGGACTGGCAATTGCTGGGCCTTGCAAGTGCATTGACCAACTGGCACTCAGCAAAGAGAAGGGAGCATACCTAAGCCTACACCCTGCCTCCAGGAGCTCCGCCTCCAGGACTAGCCCTCTCACCCTAGTAACCCCACCCACCCTGAGGGTGGAGCAAGCCTCAAATTCCAGACAACCCCACCTAACTGCTGAGAAGGGAAGCTGAGAAACTTTTGAACCCAAAACAGAAACAATTGTTCAATTTTTCATCAAGATCTATTTCTTTTTTCTTTCACATTTATACCATTTTGAAACCAAGTATTTTTCATGCATGAGTTTATCCAGGACTGGGAACTCTAAATAGTATATTACAGTTTTGTTGTTATGTTCTTTTATTTTCATTTTTTCCTATTTTTAACTTTTTTCTTTTTTTAATTTTTATTTTACATGTATTTTTCCTCTCACCTGTTTCCTGGATTCTTTCTCTCTTTTCTCATGCTAACAGCCAATCTCTATTATGTCTTCTTTCAGTCTTCCTATGATTTTTTACTTCTATCTTCTCTCCTTCCTCATAAACATCACATCCTATACCACTTCTGTTCTCTCTTTACCCACCATTTGAAAATTTTGAAAGACTTTTGCAAACTTACAGTAGGCATAATTAAACACATCACTTCTGTTTATTGTGACAAAACTAGACATCTTAATAGGAGCTATTTGGTTAAAGGCTATATATTGTTTGCATTAGGTACTGTTAATATTGGTCTCCCCCTTAATGGTGAGGTTACTGGAGATCTTTGGGGACAATGTGGGTCTACAGGTAGAAACTGTACTGCCTCACATCCATGTTGCTAAATAGGTAGACACACAAACAACATCAAAAAACAAGGGAACAGGGCTGGGGATGTGGCTCAAGAGGTAGTGTGCATGCCTGGCATGCGTGCGGCCCGGGTTCGATCCTCAGCACCACATACAAACAAAGATGTTGTGTCCGCCAAAAACTAAAAAATAAATATTAAAATTCTCTCTCTCTTTCTCTTTCTCTCTCTCTCAAAAAAAAAAAAAAAAAAAAACAAGGGAACAAATAGCCTCAAACCAAGATGCTTCAATAATAGAATCCAGCTGCAGACAACACTGATACCCCCAGAGGTCTTTATTCTGAGCACAGCAGATGTTAACTCCAACACTACCTCTGAGGTTGCTGCCACTGACTCCTGGAGGTCTCTTCTCCAACCAGCTGATGCATACACTGCTACTGCCAATGCTGCTGCCTCTGATACCGCTGCTGCCACCCCAAGGTCGCCTGGAGGTCTTCTTTCTGGGTGCTGCTATCCATGCAGCTACAGCCACCACTGCTGTGACCACAGACACCACTGCCTCCAACACTTACCACTGCTGCCCCCTGGAGATTGCCTGGGTAACTCTGCCCCCACAACCACAGTTGCAGCCACTGCTGCAGACACTGTTTCAGTACCACTGCTGCTGACCCACTGCCTACTGCCACTAACCACTGCCACTACTGCTGATACCACCACCTAGAGGACTACTCTGGGGAGACTCCAGGCTTGGTTGCCCATGGCCACACCCATCTTGGGGCACCAAACAGAGCCTGGGGCCAGGGTGCCAGCAAGTTTACCACCAAAACAGCTTCTGTCTGGGGATTCCAGCTGGGTCCTACAGGTCCAGTGTGGGGGTGCCTGTGGGCTTGGAGGTGCCTGGGGTCTTCCTGCTGGGAGTGATGGTGACTATTCTCTTGCTTCTGTATCTCAGGGTTGCTCCTTTGCATGAGTGTATATATCCCTGGTGGTCTCTCTGCAAGTAGGAGCAGCACTGAGATCCTAGAACTGCAGCATGGCCAGGACTCCGATATGCATCAGTATATAGAAGAAAATATATAAATGGTGTTTTGCATTTTTGTTGTCTTTTTATATATTTATTTTTTTCTCTTTGTTCATATTCTTTCTATCACATGTCTGTTTTCTTGGATTCTCTTTCCAAAAAATAAAGGGTTAGGGTTAGGGTAAGGGTTAGGGTCAGGGTCAGGGTCAGAGTTAGGTTAGAGTTAGGGTTAGAGTGAAGGTTAGGGTTAGGGTTGGTGGGATAGTGACTGGGTCTGCAAGGGCAGATCTGGGCCTGGTGATCCTATGAGAGGTCAGACAGGGCTGAGAAACTATGAATGCTGATGGAGGCAGTTCAACTTTCCATTGAGATTTATTTTATTTTTCTATTCACTAACATCTCTACCATATTTGGATCAGGGTGTTTTTTATGAATCAGTGTATAGAAGATAATATATAAATAGTGTTTTTCATTTTTGTTGTATTTTTATATCTTTAATTTTTTTCTCTTTGTTCATATTCTTCCTATCACATGTCTGTTTTCTTGGATTCTCATTCTAACTTTTCTCCAACCAATAGCCAATCTCTGTCAGCTCCTCTTCCTCTCTTCCTGTGAATCTTTGCTTCTAGCTTCTCTCTTCCTCCCTTGAAAATATAGTGTACTACACTACTTCTGTTCTCTCATCCACCATTTGGTTTGATGCAAGAAAGCAGTGGACACCTTAGAGGGAGCTATTAGTTTAAGGCTAAATATTGTTTATATTGGGTGCTGTAGATATTGGTCTCACCAGTAAAGGCAAGGAAGCACTAGAAATCTTCAGGGACACTATAGGTCTACAGGGTAGAATTTGTGCTGCCTTAGATCCAAATTGCTAGATGGGAAAACACACCAACAACATGAAAAAAACAAAGGAATAAAGTACCCCAAACAACCAAGATGCTCCAATGACAGAAGCCACTGATAACATAGTAAAAGAAATTTCCAAGAAGGAGTTCAGAATGCTCATAGTTAAGTTGATATGTGAAGTAAAGGATAGTATAAGGAGTGAAATCAAAGAAAAAAATACAAAAAGTGAAAGATCACTTCAGTAAAGAGCCAGAGATTCTGAAAAGGAATCAAGCAGAAATCCTCAAAGTGAAGGAAACAATAAACCAAATTAAAAATTCAATGAAAAGTAGCATCAACAGACTAGGCCACTTGGAAGACAGAACCTCATACAATGAAGAAAAAATATATAATCTTGAAAATAGAGTTGACCATGCAGAGAACATGATAAGAAACTATGAACAGAACTTCCAAGAATTATGGGATAACATGAAAAGACCAAATTTAAGATTTATCAGGATAGATGAAGACACAGAGATACAAACCAAAAGAATCACAATATTTTTAATCAAATAAAATCAGAAAATTTACCAAATCTAAAGAATGAAATGGAAAATGAAATGCAAGAATCTTACAAGACCCCAAATGTACAAAGTTACAACTGACCCATACCGAGACTTATTATAATGAAAATGCCTAACATACAGAATAAGGATAGAATTTTAAAGACTTCAAGAGAAAAATATCAGATTTGAAGTTTCAGATTTGAAGATGAAATAAAAACCTTCCATGATAAACAAAAGGTAAAAGAATTCACAACTAGAAAGCCTCAACATCAGAATGTTCTCAGTAAATTATTCCATGAAGGGGTTGGGATTGTGGCTTAGTGATAGAGTGCTCACCTAACATGCACAAGGCACTGGGTTCGATCCTCAGCCCCACATACATGTAAAATAAAGATATTGTGTCCACCTAAAACTAAAAAATAAATATTTTAAAAAATTATTCCATGAATATGAAATGAAAAAAAGTGAAAACCAGCAAAGGAAACTGCACTAAAGGAATAGTCAATCAAAGGAGAAACTAACTCAAATTAATAACCAGAAATAAACTCAAATGCCCCCCCAAAAAAGATCATATCTGAATAATAACATTGAACATTAATGGTCTAAACTCATCAATCAAAAGACACAGACTGTCAGATAAAAAAACAAGACCCAACAATATTCTGTCTCTAAGAGACTCACATCATAGGCAAAGACATCCATGGATTGCAGGTGAAAAGATGGGAAAAAACATCTCTCTCACATGGATCGCATAAACAACAGGGGTTTTTATTATCATATCAGATAAAGTAGACTTCAAGCCAAAGTTAATCAGAAGGGACAAAGAAGGACATTTCATACTGCTTAAATAAATTATACATCAACAAGACATAACAACTGTAAAATATGTATGCCCCAAACAATGAGGCATCTATGTACATCAAACAAACCCTTCTCAATTTCAAGAATCAAACAACACAACAATAAGAGTGATTTTAAAACCTTTCTCACCACTGGATAGATCCTCCAAACAAAAACTAAACAAAGAAACTATAAAATTAAATAATAAAATTAATATATTAGACTTAACAGACATATATAGAATATTTCATCCACCAATGAATGAATACACTTTTTTTTAGCAACACACAGATCCTTCTCTAAAACAGACCACATCTTTGGCCACAAAGCAACTCTTGGCAAATACAAAAAAATAGAGATAATGCCCTGCATTCTACCAGACCATAATGTAATGAAATTAGAAATCAACAATAAAATAAAAAATAGAAGCTACTCTAACACCTGGAGACTAAATAATATGATATCGAATGACAAATGGATAGTGGAAGAAATCAGGGATGAAATAAAAGAATACTTAAGAGGCAAATGAGATAACAATACAACATATCAAAATCTCTGGGACACTATGAAGGCAGTGCTGAAGGTAAAGTCCACTGCATTGAGCTCATTCATTAAAAGAATAAAAAGCCAACAAATAAATGACCTAACATTACATCTTAAAACCCCAGAAAAAGAACAAATCAACACCGAAAGCAGTAGAAGACAGGATATAATCAAAACCAGACTTGAAATCAATGAAACTGAAACAAAAGAAACAATCTATAAAACTGACAAAACCAAAACTTAGTTCTTTGAAAAAGATAAATAAAATTTATAAATCCTTAGCCAAGCTAACAAAGAAAGAGAGAAAACTCAAATTACTAAAATTCATGGTCAAAAAGATATATCACAATAACACTACTGAATCAGAAGATAACCAGAAACTATTTTAAAAGTTTACACTTCTGTAAAATAGAAAATCTTGAAGATATCAACAAATTTCTAGAGACATATGATCTACCCAAACTGAATCGGGAGGATATACACAATTTAAACAGCCCAATTTCAAGCAATGAAATAGAAGACACCATCAAAAGCCTACCAACAAAGAAAAGCCCAGGACCCGATGGACTCTCAGCTAAGTTCTTTAAGACCTTCAAAGAAGAGTTAACACCAACACTCCTCAAATTATTCCATGAAATAGAAAAGGAGGGAACTATTCCAAATCCATTCTATGAAGCTAGTATCACCCCGATACCAAAATCAGACAAAATCACATCAAAGAAAGAAAACTACAGACCAATATCCCTGATGAACACAGATACAAAAATTCTCAATAAAATTCTGGCAAGTCGCATACAAAACCATACTGAAAAGATAGTACACCGCAATCAAGTGGGGTTCATCCCAGGGATACATGGTTAGTTCAGCATATGGAAATCAATAAACATTGTTCAACATATAGAAATCGATAAATGTAATTCACCACATCGACTTAAACACAAGAATCAGATATCATCTCAATAGATACAGAAAGCACTGGACAAAACACAGTACCCCTTCACATTCAAAACACTAGAGAAATTAGGAATAGTAGGAACATAGCTCAACATTGTAAAATCTATATATGCTAAATCCAAGGCCAACATCATTCTAAATGGAGAAAAACGCTTCACAATACCAGACATTTAATTATATAACAGAACTATAGTAACAAATCAGCATGGTATTGGCACCAAAACAGACATGTAGACCAATGGTACAGAATAGAAGACACAGAGACAAACCTATATAAATACAGTTATTACTAAACAAAGGCATCTAAAACATACATTGGAGAAAAGATAGCCTCTTCAACAAATGCCACTGGCAAAACCAGAACTCCATACGTAGAAAAATTAAATTAAACCCCTATCTCTCACTCTGCACAAAATTCAACTCAAAACTAGATCAAAGACTTAGACATTAGACCAGAGACCCTGCACCTAACAGAAGAAAAAGCAGGCCCAAATCTCCACAATGTCAGCTTAGGAACTGACTTCGTTAACAAGATTCCTAAAGCACAAAAAGTAAAATCAACAATCAATAAATGTGATGGAATCAAACAAAAAGCTTCTTCACAACAAAGGAAAAACATCAATAACATTAAGAGAGAGCCTACAGAATGGAGATAATCTTTACCACCTGTACCTCAGATACAGCACTCATCTCCAGAATATATGTAAAAAACTCAAAAACTAAAAAAAAAAAAACAATCAATAATCAATATACGGGCTAAGGAACTGAACAGATACTTCACAGAAGAAACACAATCGATCAACAAATATATGAAAAAATGTTCAATATCTCTGATAATTAGAAAAATGCAAATCACAACTACACTGAGATTTCATGTCACTCCAGTCACAATGGCAATTACAAAGAATATAATCATCAATAAATGTTGGCAAGAATGGGGGGAAAAGTTGCTGGTAGGACTGCAAATTGGTTCAACCACTATGAAAAAAAAGGTTGGAGATTTGGTAAAGGATAAGTGAGGGGGTAGGAAGAATAGTAGAATGAATCATACATTATTGTCCTATGTGCATATGGTGTAACTCTACCTCATGTACAACCAGAAGAATGAGAAGCTATACTCCATTTACGTATGATGTGTCAAAGTGCATTCTACTGTCATATTAGCTAATTTGAGCAAATTTTTAGAAAAGGACTTGGGATATGGCTCAGTGTTAGAGTGCTTGATCAGCAGATGCGAGGTTGTACGTTCAATCTCCAGTAAAGGGGAAGGAAACAAAGGAGAAAAAGAGAAAAGAAAGTGCTGTGGAAAATGATAATCATGGAAGTGAAATGTGATTTTAACATAAATGGAGTCATAGAACAAATACCTAACCCACAGGGATGTCGCCAACCTGACTTAGAGATGTGCATAAGTAGTCAGAGAGGTTGGCAGAGACAGACAACCAACATAAAAGAGGAAGGATTCAGGCAAAGAATGCAGAGCTCCCAGAGGGAGTGGCACTGGCCCTGCTGATATCAGAAGAGCTCTCAGACACACTGAAAACACAGAGTGAAATGTTCAATGCTGACGCAAACTTCAAAGTATTGCAATGTGCACCAAACTGCTCTCTCCAGGTCACGGCTGATACACTAAGAAGCCAAGCACCGCCCAAACCACTCTTGATAAGTTCCTACAAAGAAGTCACTTTAATTCTCAACATTTCTAAAGTTTTAAGGGATAATATACCAAAAAAAGTCTTCCTACTTTGTATTTCTCTATGCATTTACAACTAAGAGAAAGTTTTTAAAGTTCTGAAAAGAAAATTAAAGTACCTTTAAAAAAATCATGATTTTCACCAATGATTCTGAACATCACTTTTCATAGGTCCAGCATGATCACTGGACACCTATGATCCCCACTGGCACAAGAACAATGATGCCTGTATTGGAAACAATAAAAAATATTCTCTTCTATTCCAATGCTGGTAATTAAACAAAACACAATAATGACATAATAAAATAAATCCATTCCTAAAACCTCCTATATTTTTCCATGAAAAAGTTTTGTGCATTCCTAAAAATAAGCAACATACTGATGAAGTTACAAATTAAATTTCGTTTGCAAGTTGTAATTTTCTTAAATAATTTAAATTCATAGCTCTGATGTCACCATATCATTAGCTTTAATGGAAGGATTGTTTATCTGTTTGCCTTTAGAAAAGAGAGAAACTCCTAAGACACCTGTCAGCCTGGGAATGGAAGCAAGCAGGGGCTCAAAACTGCTCTGACGGTAGAAGCCCCTGCCTCTCCTGGAGGTGCTCAAGGCAGTCCCCTTGGGTGTCAGGACTCCCTCTCAGCCAAGGATTCCCCTCTCAGACCAGCCTATGAATTCCTATGCTTTTCTTTTGTAGCCTTCAGGTTCTTAGCCTGGGCAGCTAATAGTTCAATACATTCCTGTTGATTTATCATAAATCTTAATTTTAAAAAGACACAGTGAATTATGATCAAGAGATCACTCTGTCAGGTCTGGGGTACCCACTGCCAGAGCCACATCTTGGAGGCATGATGCTGTCTCTAAAATCCTGAGACCCCTCACTTTGGAGCGGGGGACATAAAACAAGAGAGGACTTTGAGTGGACAGGGTGGATGGGATTTATTTCAACTGAGACGCTGGGTTTTAAGAGCCCAGTTCAGCCCCATGGATCTGTCCCGCACCTTCTTCAGGGAAGTGGGCCAGAGGATGGTGGAGCTGTGAACTTGAAGAGGAGGCATGGTGTCGCTCTCCACACAGTGAAAGACAGAGGACCTGGTTGGCTACACTAGGCAGGACGCTCGCTCAGGGGACAGAGAGATGAAAGAACCTAGACGGTTCTTTCATGCAAGGTGGACATGCATGCCAACGCTTTCGTATCAGGACTAAGGAGGAGAACCCACAGCCTCTGGGGAGCATGTGGATAAGCAGGTCCTTTCTGCAAAGGGAGGTGGGGGAAGGGGACAGAGAAGATGAGGTAGCTCCCTGCTGCCAATGCAGGGGGCATCTGTGTGCTGCTGGGGCCAGGCTGCCAGGGGGAACAGCTGGAGACAGGCACTAGAAAGCAGGCCACGGTCATGTTTCCCTAGAACTACTTAATTTTTGGCCAAGGGTGGAGCAGTAGTTCCTTCCAGCAGAGGGGAAGCTGGTCTCCCTCAGGAAATATACCAATGAAGACTTTGGCCCATCTGAGTCCCTTCCTGAACTCAGAGAGGAACACAGAGGGAGGGTAACACAGCTGAAGAGAATGGAGACCATGAGTGTTGTGAGGGTGGTATCTCCCCAACCGTTACATGGTGCCCCGCAGACACTTGGCACCCATGAGTGCACACAAGACTTAGCTAACCAGGGCCTTTTAAGTGAGCTCTGGGTACACAAAAGGGAATCTAGATGGAAGAGGCAGAAATAAGGAGCTTAAGTTTCTCTTCATTACAGGCATTTTCTTTGATGAAGGCATCTTGGCATTTAAAATTATGTGTTTTTAGTGTGAAGAGACTTGAAGCTCGCACTTGGCAGGCCCTGAGAGTTCTACTGAGACTGAGGCGGCTGTAATCACTGGTGCTGGATCTTGGCTCCAAGGAGGATCCCCCACCCCACAAAAGAAACATGTGGCCAAAATCAAGAAGAAATATCCCTTGTAAACGACTTCCCAGGATGAGAGTTGCCTAAAAAACTTTAGGGACAGCAGGATCTGCTCTCCATTTTTAAGCCATTTCCTGCTCTGTGCTGGCATGTCCCTCTGTTCCCAAGCCCTACTTTCTCTAGTGAAGTCGGCTGTGGGTGTTGAAGGGTGAAGGGAGGCATGTGAGTCTGCTTTCTGCAACTGTGACAAAGCACCTGAGAAAATCAGCTTAAAGGAAGAAGAAAGACTATGTGGCTCAGGATTTCAGTCTCTGGCTTGTTGGCTCCACTGTACTTGGGACTGTAGTGAGGCAGAGCACCATGGTGGGGACCCCGGGTGCAGCAGAGCTGCTCTCCTCAGGGCAGCTGGGAAGGGAGAAGTAGAGAGGGGGTGGGTCAAGGACACGCCCTTAGGCACCCCCCTCCTGATGGTGTCACCTTCTCCCCATTGCACTGCAGGCTGGTGACAAGTTCCTGGGCCTGTGGGGTACAATTAACATCCAAACCATCACAGGAGCTGACTCTGTATGTTTCAAAATGAAAACAGCAGTACTCGGGGCTGAGACTGTGGCCCAGGGAGAGAGCGCTCACCTGGTATGTGTGAGGCACGGGGTCTGATCCTCAGCGCCACATAAAAATAAGTAAAATAAAGGTATTGTGTCCATATACAACTAAAAATTTTTTAAAAACCCAGCTGCACTGAGATATAATTTATAAATCATATAATCACCCACTTAAAGTACACGTCCATTGGCTTTCAGTATTTCGATTTTAGAACATTTCGTCACCCAGAGAAGAAACTCCATTACCATTTGTAGTCATTCCCTGTCTTTCTCCTCCCTTCCCACCAGTCCTCTCTCCCCAACACCCTGGCCACAGCAATTGCTCCTCTACTTTGTATCTCCATAAATTCACATATTCTGGATGTTTTTAATTCCTCCTACCAACCTGTAATTGTATACCTGCTGACCAACATTTCCTCAGCCCCCTTCCTCCTGACCACGTGAGCCCCTAGTAACCACCGTTCTGCTCTCTCCTCTGGGACCAGCTTTCTGGATTCTACATGTGAGGTCATTCAGTAGGTCTTTCTTTGCCTGGCTGGTTCTACAACTTAGGTCCTCCAGGTCCACTCAGATTGTCACAAATGACAGGATTTCATCCTTTTCGTGGCTTAAGAGTATTCCATGTGTATATGAACCACATTCCTTTACCCTTTCACACTTTCTTTAGCATAGACACTGGGTTGACTTTGTGTCTTGGCTATTGTGAATAGTGCCACATTGAACATAGGAAGGCAGACGTCTCTGCAACACATCAATATTGTTTTCTTCAGGGAGTGAGACAGCTAGAGTGCGTGATGTGAAATGAGGAAGGCACAGTAGCCACAGACAACCAGTGACATTCGGAGAGACACGGAATCAGAACCATCCAGCACACTCTGCAAGGGGAAAAGAAATGCCAGCTTTGCTGCAAGCAGCAGGGTAGTGGCTAAGGCACATTCCTGGCTGACACAGCCAGCGTCCCCTCAGGAGTTCTGAGGATGGCACCCACTCTGCGCTCCCCACACCATGCCTCCCAGCCTTGCTGCATAGTGGCCCGCACCCTTCTCCATCGCCTAAGCCCCCATGCACGTGCTGTGCGCCACAGGTACTTCTGACCAGACTCACCCCAGCTTTCTTGCCAGAGCCAACTCTCTCCTTCCTGTCCAGATCCCCTGCTCAGCCACCAAATGGGAAGACTGTTTTCCTTTCTTGGCTCAGGCAAGAACTCACTGATCTGTCTCTCTATCATCAGGCCACAGGAATCCTATGGAATTCAATTCACCACACTCACCCTTTGTGTCCCAGTAAGAAGGCGACATTCTGAAAATCCCACCCAATTTACTCTTTCTCTCTCCTGCTCTTGAAAATCAACAAAATCTTTCTTTCCTCAGCAGATTTGTTTCCAATAGGATAAGCAACTTATATTGCCACAAAGGGAGCATGGTGGCCTGAAATGGGAGATTCATTCATTTAGCAAACTTCGCAGGCAGCCACCATGTGCTAAGTGTAGAAGACATAATATTAGTTAAATTTTTTAAAAAAGAAGAACACACTCACTGCTCTTTGGAACTTTCTTACATCTTGTGGAGGAGGCACGCATTAGACAAATCATCATGTGCCAGATCTAAGCATGGGTTTGAGCATCCTAATCAAAAACCCTGAAATCTGGAATACTTTAAAATCCAAGAATTTTTGAGCACTGACATAGCATCACAAGTGGGAAGTTTCATCCAACTTCTTGTGATAGGTCGCAGTCAAAACACTGGTCACTGGAAATACACATTTGTATGATCTTATGGGCTATGGGTACAAAGTATATATGAAGCATAAGAGAAGATCACATCTAGACGTGGGTCCCGTCTCCAAGAGGTCTCGGTAAGCATGTACAGGTACCCCAAGATCTGACAGAATCTGAGATCTGAAACACTGTCTGAAACAGGTGACTCTGCATGGCTTCTGAGCCTGCATCACAAGAAGCATGTGACTTCCTGGTATGAGGGGATCTCGGAGGACTTTCCCCACTCTAGACTGCCACGCCATGGGGAAGCCGAGGTAACCCCAGGGAGAGGCTGGCCTAGCCAGTAGGCCCAGCAGGCCCAGCTGAGGCACTAGGTGCATGAGCCAAGAAGTCATGATGGATATCCACCCCAGGTGAACCTTAAGACAACCCCAGCCCCAGCCAGTATCAGGCTATAGTACATGAGACCCCAGGTGGTCTTGGATAACCACTGAGCTGAGCCTTGTCCACCAGAGAAATGTAAGAGCCAAATAAATAGTTGCTCTAAAGCCACTAAGTTTGGGGCTTGTTTGTTCTGCAAACAAGAGAAATTGGTGCCTAGAAGTTAGTACTGCCAAAAAAGAAAAAAAAAAAAAAAACTAAAACTAGGCTCAAGACCACAGGCATTGCAGGATCCATAGGATTGTCCATCCCACGCCCTGAGTTATAAATGCAGCCAGACCATGTCAAGGCCTGCTGGACAGGAGGCCACCTGTTGAATTCTTCCAGTTTTTAATTTGTTACAGTCATGTGTTTTCTGTTCTGATGTTGATAGCTTAGCATGTCCCACTGGACACTATGCTATAAAACTGTAACCAAGTTGATTAACAAGGTGTCTCTATTTCCCCTCTTTCATTCACTGCCATTTACAAGAAAACAACAAACGTGGGTGGCAAAATATAGCCCTGTCAGGATCCTGTCTTAACAAAAATAAAGAAAAATGTGAAACTGTCAAATCCCAAGTGTTCTATATCCAGAGGAATATTATTGCATCCTCTCTGGCATCCCTCAACATCCCATAATGCTCCTGTCAGTGTGATGTGCAGATGCTTCTTTGGAGTTTATCTTCATTTGGTTTGGTGATGACCAGGGTGCTGTTTGAATCCCTGTTTCTCATAGTATTATCTTCCCAGGTGGGCAGAAATGTATTTATTCATCATACCAGACAGATTCACCCAGAAAGATTCACCCAGGTCTATAAAAGAACTTCAGTGCTATTCCCAGAGATCTTACATGTCATTTAATTAGTCTAGTAATCTGATCTGTTCATTCTTCATGCCAATATTTTATTGAATGCCTCTCATGAATAAGGCACCATCCATTCCTACTCTATCTTTTTTTCATAACAGCAGGTGTCTCTGTTCTTATCTACAGAGCTAAATTTACTTTGGGGGTTCTGATGAGTTACTACCAATCATAGGTTTGGGCTTGTATTCTATCAGCTTTTGCACTGCTGTGACAAAAATGCCTGACAAGAACAACTTAGAGGAGGAAAAGTCTATTTTGGCTCATGGCTTCAGAGGTCTCAGTCCACAGATGGCCAGTTCCACTGATCTGGGACCAAGGTGAGACTCAGTTCTTAGCTAGATAGTAAACAGAAAGAGGAGGGAGGGAGAAGGGGTCACAGGGCAGATGGACCCTTCCAGAGAAGACCCTCAGTGACTTACCTCCTCCAGCCATGCTCCACCTGCCTATGTTTACCACCCCATCGGCCCATTCAAACTGGGATGGACTGATTCAGCTACAGCTCTCATGATCCAATCATTTCACCTCTGAGAAAGCCTACATTAACAGGAGCTTTTAATGGACATCTCATGGCCAAACCATAACAGCATGTGATGGTCCATGTGTTTCAATTGCTCAGATTTCCAGAGTGGTGTTGCTATCTTTCATTTTGAAAGCCTAGTTATTCCATTCTTGCTTCAATTCCAAGAAACATTTCCCATGGTCTCAATCAACTCTGCTTTCTGCAATTAACTAGAGTCCATTCCATTTTTGTTGCTGACCACCAAGGAGCACCACCTACTACACGTCTACTTACAGACCATAATGTATGAAGTTTTGTTTCTTCTGGGCTCTCCCCAATCTCAAATTAAGATAAAAATCCCTGTTTTGTGTTGGTCTTAAACCTCCCTGGATTCAATGTCACTTCAATGCAATGGAAACAGTCACTTTGGTCACACAACTTCAAGTATTAAGTAGCTGCTCTATGCCAGAACTACTAAGAAAGTCCAAACTGAAAAATCCAGTTCTGGAAGCTGTGTGTACCCATTGACCCTGCCTTACAGAACTAGAAGATCTTTGTGATGAGAGACTAGGGTTTGTTCATTTTTGCATCCTTAAAAATAGTAATTTGGGGGCATTTGGGCTTCAAGGACAGAAGACAAGTTTTTCCAAGACTCATCAGAATACAGAGATGGTCCTTGGATGGATGGAATCTTGGAAATGACAGAAAATGGCATCTTGGGAGACTGGAGAGGACTGAAGCATGAAGTCCTAGGTAAAGATATCATTTCAGGTAAAGAAAGAGCTGCAAAGAAAATACAGCAGCAGAAGCAGAGAAGAAGTGGCAGCATGTTAGCACACAGCCAGAGCCTGGAGTTCCCAGGACCAGGTGGTGGTTAATAGCACCAAACACTGCAGAGCCCAGGCCAAGTGAGCCCTAGGAAGAGCTCAGAAAAATTGGCACCAAAAAGCCACTGATGACTCAAAAGGTCATTCCCAGCAGAGCTGTGGAAACCAAAGCCAGATTGCACTGTTGGCAAGCCAAATCGGGCATGATGAGGGCTCCTTGTTGTGGTGGTTCAGGGGAAGGAGAAAGAAAGGGCAGTTCCTTGTGGCAAAAACAAGATGAAGAGGAACTGGAATAAATTATTCCATGAATTATTAAACGAGCAGTTATATTTAAAGTGAAGTGTCCTCATGGTTAATTCCCTGAATACAACTAATAATACCAAGTTCTGTTTTAAAATAATAAAAATAATTGGCATTTGTGTAGGATTTTGTAGTTTACAATGCACAGGCAAGTTCTCTTTCTTTCTGATGTTTAAGCAAAACTGATTTGCTCAAAACCCCAAACCTAGAATAGTCTTATGCTGAATTTCAGACAAACTAAGACTCTAAAACCCTTCCTTTGATCAGGGACTGAGAGAACTTGAAGGGAATACCGTGGTAATCCTCCCACTCTGCACCTCAAAAAAAGAGTAACAAGCGCAGATGCAAATAGCAAGCACTCTGTGCTTTGAACTAAAAATCACACAATGCCAGGAGAGCAAGAAAAGTGCCCACATGAAGGTTTTCTCTAATGGAGACAAAGACCAAAACCACTTCGTAACTTGCTCAAAGGGGCTTAGAGAGTAAAGCCAATGCCATGTTCATGCTATTTGCATGTCAATTACCCCTGTAATCATGCATTTCTCTAGGTTTTTCTTTTTTGCTTTTCCTTTTCCGCACTACTAGGCATCAAACCTAGGGTCTCCTGCATGCCGGGCATGTGCTCTACCACTGAGCTATAGCCCAGCCTCTTATTATCTTTTTTTTTTCTTTTATTTTTTCTATTTTTTTCAGTTTAGTAGATGGATACAATACCTTTATTTATCTACTTATTTATTTTTATGTCAAGCTGAGGACGAAAACCACTGTTTCATACATGTAAGGCAAGAGGCTGCCACTGAGCCATAATCTCAGCCCCTTTATTATCTTTCTTAAATGCCTCTTAATGTTGTGTGGGAAGAACACAAATCCTCAGTAAATACAATAAAGCAGTTCTGGTGGTCCACGCTGCGTTTCACCCCACTGTCCACCAGTGGGTCAACCTCTCCAGCAAAGGGACTTTGCCCATTTAGTTCATATTATATTCCCATGTCATAATACGGTGCCTAACATGTCATAATTATCTGTTCAGTTGATTAATTGATGCCTTAGCTAAGGACCTCATCATCTCTTTCCTCAACAATTATGTTTCCTAGTAGATATACCTGTTTTATCTTCTCTCTTGACATCAGTTATCTATTGCTATATAAAAAATATAACATAATACAATTTATTTTGCCCTCAATGTAAAACATAGGCAGGACTTAGTAAGGTAAGCCCATCTCTGCTCCGTGTGGCATTAGCTGGAGTAGGCTCCACCAGAGGCTAGAGGATTCACTTCCAAGATGGTACACTCCCATGGCTCATAAGTTGATGCCATTTCTATGTGGGGTTCTCAGCTGTGGCTGTCGATTGGGATCCTGAATTCTTCTCCATGTGGATATCTCCATAAATTCTCTGTAATCTGCATAGCATGCTGACTGAATACCAAAAGCAAGCATACC
The DNA here is from genome assembly GCF_052094955.1 of Ictidomys tridecemlineatus. Taxonomy (NCBI): domain Eukaryota; kingdom Metazoa; phylum Chordata; class Mammalia; order Rodentia; family Sciuridae; genus Ictidomys; species Ictidomys tridecemlineatus. Next base: position 119,945,692 of record NC_135486.1, read on the forward strand.
AAAGGCTTAGGTGGAAGCTATATTGCCTTCTGTGATCTGGCTGGAAAGCCACACAGTACTGTACTGTCCAGATACTCCTCAGTGGAAGGAGTGCCAAGGTCATGCTTAAGAGAAGTCCACAGGGATGGCTGACACAGATGTACTACTTGTTCAATTTGCCATATTCTTTCCAATCCCCTTTCATAATCTTCTAGATGATTTTCAAAATCTTGTATCTGTCTCAGCTTTAACACATCCAGTGCTCCCTTTACTACACATCCAGTGCTTTCTTCGTGGAGGGTGCAAAGTACATGAAGGATATGCCAGCCTCACAGTGTCACCTCTCACCTCGTAGTGTCACAGTGGCACCTCCCCTCACTTGATCTTCCTGCTACCTCCAACAGCTCATCTGTCTATTCTGTTGGACACATCCTCACCTGGCAGGGGTGAGTACTCATTCCCCTTGTCCTTCCTCTGCCACCATCAGGATTAAGTCACCCTCTATGGGCCACCCAGAGCAGCCTTCCATTGAACTGAGCATTCTCCACTTGAAGGAATCATTTATTTTTAGTCTGTCCTTGAAAATGACCTTCCAGAAAGAACAAGCCTTGTATTCATGTATACATCCCAGTATGTTGCAATGATATTGAGGGACAAAACAGAGACCCACAAGAGTAACTCACTCAAATACCACTATACATGGTATAGCCAGAATTTTGGTTTAAGTCTTTCGGGTTCGAAAGTGCTCATTCCCCACAGAAAGTAGCCTACCTGTTTCTCAAATGCACTGCTAAGATAACATGAGCAGCAAAACCAAGGTCATAGTTTCTTTAGCTCTCAAAATTGACAAAATCAATTTAAAAATAAATTTAAAGCCACCATAATCTAAAAACAAAAGGACATAAGCTTATGCCATAATCTTTTGTGGAAGTCTAGGAAAAAGTTCTAGAAATTGGCCCATCTTATAGTCATTTTCTAAAAAAAAAAAAAAAAACAGAATAAAGATGGTCAATGAACAAAGTCCTAAAACATCTCATGAATATCTCAATTTCTAAAGCAGGCCGAGGGGATGTGTGGGTAATCAGGGGAAAAGATGTAGAAAATGCATCAAAACTAAAACCCTCCCCCACAATCTCAATGTCTCACCTTTGCTTTTCCCTGGCTGAGAGGAAAGCTGGAGAGGGAATAGAGAATGATTATAATTGCTCAAAGCTAATTACCTTCAGCAATAACAGGGATTTAGCAATGCAGTAAAGAAAATAAATAAGACAAGATCTCCTGAGAGAGGGAGAGACTTGGAAGGGAAAGGAACACGGAGACTCAGTTTTGTCCTCCTTTCCCATAGTTCAAAACACTGGCCCAAATCCCTAGGTTTCGCCTTCTGCATCTTCCATGGGCTGGGAATGGCATAAAAACAGCCATCCAGGAGAGATGGGTGAAGTTGGCTGAAACTAAACAGGCGAGGCAGCTGGTCAACATGGAATTCCAGGACCGTTTGGAACTGGGGAAATGGCCCAGGGCCCAGGAGCGACCTCAGTGAGAGCCCTAGAACAAGGCCTTTTCACAGACTAGCAAGAAGGAAAGCAGAAGCCTTCCGCCCACCGCAGCGTTCCACACCCAGCCCAGCTCCCCCACCCTTCCTGCTGCTCTCCCTCCGCCCTCTCTGGCAAAAAGACAAAGATTCCAGCACCAAGGAGACCATACTCAGAGGCTACTGGAACCAATACCACTGACCTGTTAAAGAGGAGCAAAGATACACTGGGAGAAAATAGCATGCAGAACACTGGAAAGACTCGTACGAGGGGCGTCTTTTTCACTATGAAATGGAGAGGTCTGGGATATATTACAGCAAACATACTTCTAAAAGCACAGCAGAATTCACAAGAAACTAAGGCAAGTTCCCAGGGATCACAATGCAGTAGAAGCTGAGTGGTAATCACATCCTTGAGCCAAAGCTGCCCTGGGGTGCTGGCGAACTCAGTGTCCTGGACGTCTGCTTTAGTGGCTTGGCAGGGAATAGAAGACCAAGTTTTCCATATGTCCATGGTAAAGAGTTGGATCTAAGACACTCAGATTCTCCACATCCAGCCAGGACTTCAAAATAGCTATACCCATGATGAAAATCTGCACTAGGAAAAAGGAAATCCTCCTGCAAGGAAACCCAAACACATAGGAAATAGGTTTGTCTTGGCCAGGGCAAGGTCAACGTAAGTTACTAGACTCAAGTGGTACCGTATGGGTAGCATTCTGGCATCACACAGGAAAAAACACCACAGGGATTCCACTTGACCCATCTGCAGCCTGCTTTCATAACTGCCATGATGGTGCCAAGCAACCCTGTTCTATTTTCCCACAAAGTTCCCAGCACACCATAAACAGACAAAAACCATTAGAGTGGAATATGGGGCTTTGCACCTAGACCCTGGGTCATCAGCAACAGGAAGGGGCCTGATGTCCTTGATACTAGCTTGAGATAAAACAGGTACGCTTCAGTGGGAATGAAATCACTTCTGAGCTGGCCATGACATAAGCCCCCTCCTTCCACCCACATGATGGAGATCCACTGCTTTGCTGCTTCCCAGGACCATGCTCTTTGTCACTGAGGCCCCAGTACACGGCACTCTACAGTCCTGGATTTGCCTGCTGTCTCTTGTACTAATGGCACCTTGCAACTTGTTCTCTTACCAGGGATATTTTTTTCTGGTACAAACACAAATCCTATTCTGGATTAGAAAAAAAAAAATCACTCCCACCTCAAGCCCTTCAGAAGTCTCAAAAATAAAAACTAGTTGAATACAAGCTCACAATCAAACCTTACAAGAGATAGGAGGAAAAAGGTCATATTCGTTAAGAGAAGCAAAAACAATAAATAGTGGAGTCCTAAAACTTCAAGTATTAGAACTACTAGATGCAGATTACAAAATAGATACACTTGATATATTTGAAGTGATAAAAGACAAAGTAAAAAGTAAGATATTTCCAAAATAAACATGGTGTGGAATTGATACTACAGGAATGAGCACAGGTGCCTTCTGAAATAAACATGCAGGTTTAGAAAAAAAATAGAACTTCTAAATATGAAAAAAAATGGGAAGATATTACCCAAAATGCAGCATAAAAAGATGCAGAGAGGTGGAATTTGAAAAGAGTAGAGAAGAATGACACAGTGTAATATATATCTAATCAAAGTTCCCAAAGAAGAACGTTGACACAATACAGAAAAGGAAATATTAAGAGAAGCAATGGCTGGGTATTTTCCAAGAATAGTGAAAGATATGAATCTGCAGATTTAGAAACTATAACAAATCTAAAGCAAGATCCATAAAAGAGTATTCAAGGGCACAGCAGAGGAAATCCTCAGAAACAAACAAAAAGAAAAAAGAGAAAGAAAATCTTCAAAGTAGCCAGAGAGAAATGACAGATTGCCTACAAACAGTGGTAATTAAACTCCCTCCAGAATGCCTTAACAGCAACCATAAAATCCCAAATAGCACAGAGCAGTAACTTTAGAGTGTTCAGAGATCCTCATTTTTATTAATGCCTCAGCCCTGGGGAAGTGTAAGGATCCAAAATACAGACCTGTAATGATGAAATGGGAGACAGCATAGTAAAAACTAGTTTGAGAATTTTTTTTAACTAATTCATCAGGATAGGTGCTTAAATTGAAAGTAAATATAAAAATAACAAAATTGTTCTATTGTTACCAAAAAAAAAAGTGTTCCAAGAAAATATATCTAAGAAATAACAGTAATTAGAGACAAAATCAAAAAATCCTAATAGGGTCTCTGACCAACAGACCCTCGCTTAAAGGACCACCCAACTGATACACTTCAGGAAAAAGATGATGATTGACAAGGGAAGTCTAAGGTTCCAAAGGAGCAGTAACCACAGAAAACAAAAACCACATCGCAGACTCTAAGGCATGTGCTGGCAAACTACAGATCACCAGTCAAATCGAAAACCACATTAGAGTGTCTAAAGCCAGTGTTAGCAAACCACAGATCACAGGTCAGATCTGGCCCTTTGCTGTTTATGTAAAAAAGTCTTATTGGAATGGCCCCTCTTATTTGTTTATGGATTTTTCTCTAGCTTTCCTGCAGTAATGGCAAAATTAAGTAAGTATAACATAGACCCTAAGGCCAATAAATCTGGCCCTTCTCAGAAAAAGTTTCCTGACCCTCTGTTTAAAACATTTACAAAGTAAAAGAGACAATATATGGATTAAAATCAGCATAAAACTAAATATTGAGCTATTATAATACATAAGACAGGGGTGAGTGATGGAATTTTAAGTGTTCTATGGTCTATCATTGTTCAGAGAGAGAAGATTCTTTATTGTTCAGACTTCAAGCTGTTTGAGCATATGAAAATTTTAGGAGAAGTAACCAACAGAATAAGATGGAGTGAAGATTTACAAAGCACTAAGAGGGGAAATGAAGTCTACCCAATCAGGCCAAAAGCAGACACAAAAAGAAAATCAATAGAGCACAAAAAAAGGCAGATGAAATAGAGGGTAGAAATCATGCCCAAAATACTAAATATATCAGTGCTAAGTGTAAACAGGCTAATATTCACCAGTTCGCAGAGAATATAAGATTTAGGTTTTTGCTTTAAAACATAGTGATACACAGGTGCACAAACGAGAATTAAAAGGACAGAAAAGAGTCTGGTGTGGTTTAGTGATATCAGGTAAGATAGATGTAAAGCAAAAGCATTGTTATAAATGGAATGGTGGTGCTTGTTCATGATCAAAGATGTGCTTCACTGGGAAAACAAAATAAGTCTGCACTTGTTATAATTAGTAGGACAGTTTTGTTTGTAAAATCAGAATTACAGAACTCTAAGAGAAGTTGTTAAATTCATCAACAAAGTAAGAGAGTAAAACACATCTTTTCTGGGAATAAATAAAGCAGTCAAGAAATTATGGAGGATTGAACTACGCAATTAACAAGCTTGACCCAATGAATGTGTGTGTGTCATGTCCGCACCAGAACAGCAGCACAATCATTTTCTCTCAACTACTCATGAAGAATGTATTAGCACCAACTACACGGTAAGTCAGAGGGTTTTATAAAAATTTTTCATATGACTTCCATCTAGTAGACCACATGGACCAAAATTCAATTAAGTTAGAAATCAGCAAAAAGTAACTTTTCAAAGAATGCATTTAGACATTTCAGAAACACAGTTCTTTAAAAATACCTTACTGTGAAAATTTCTATATGTAAGTATTGTTAATCCTACATTTGCATCCCAAATTTGATTATCAATATCCAACCACATATGTCTTATGTTTAATAAGGAAATACCATAGATTCTGTGCTACCAATAGATTTGAAAACAGAAGAAATGAACTTCATCTTGGAGAAAAACGCTCATCAGAGACAAATGTTCCTAAAAGCACTACAGCAATTGAACTAGTACCATGTCCAGCAACAAAGAAGAAACATATGGGAATGTTCCTCCCAATACATAAGTGCTATGGGTTGAATATCCTCAAAGTCTCGTGTGAAAAGCACGGTCCCCAGTGCAGAAGGTGCAGAGGTGAGGCTTTTAGACAATGTTTTGGATCACAAAGGCGCTGGATTAATCAATCCATTGATAGCTCAATGGACTACTGGGAGGTGAGACCTAGTTGGAGGAAGGTCCCTGAGGTACCCTGGAGGAATTTATCTATTTATCTTCTCTCCAGCCTGTATCTGTGTCTCTCTTTCTCTGTGTCTTGCCTCTCTCTGTGTGTGTCTCTCTCTCCCTGCCCCTGCCCCCACCTCCTTTCTACTTCCTGGGTGCCATGAGCTGAGCAGCTTTCCTCTGACACCCTCTCATCAGGATGCTTTGCTTCACCTCAGGCCTACCGCACAGAACTGGTCGACCATAGCCTGGGACTGCTGAAGCCATGAGTCAAAATCAATCCTCCCTCCTCTGAGTTGTTTATTCGCAGGTCTCTTAGTCATAGCAATGAAAAGCCAACAACATAGCAGGATTTGGGTTTTATGAGTTCTTCATTTTTCTTTGGTCTCCATGCGTCACTTACAGAAACGTCATCATCTGAGTCCTGTAAAGCTACTGTCTTCAGCTACCAAGTCTGATGACCGGCTGGAGATTCAGGGAAACAGTGTAGGCAGATTCTCCAACCACCAAGGGTATCTGTCACAGAACTACACAAACAGAATGTGAGTTCTCCAAACGTCCAGAGCAAGACAATGATGTTGAAGGAGCTTCAAACAAGTTCTTTGTAAAAGCTGTGCCTCACGTTGAAGAGGTATCCAAAGAGCTATCAGGTTTCCCAAATCAGGAATTAAGATATTCTATCTCCTAAATTTTTCCATGAAACCAGAAGTGGACCTAAGAAGTTCCTGAAACTTTATTTAGAATAGATTTTCTGTGTCTCAAGCTGCCACATTCATAGTTTTCTGAGCTACAGGTTTCAACCCTCCTTAAGTTAAATTTTCCCATGGAACTCCTGGTGAGCCTCAATTCCAAGTGTGCCCCACCTTCCCCCAGCTGTTTTTTTTATTTTTTGTTTGTTGGTTGGTTGGTTTTTGGTACCAGGGTTTCCAATTCAGGGGCACTTGACCACGGAGCCACATTCCCCGCCCTATTTTGTATTTTATTTAGAGACTGGGTCTCATTGAGTTGCTTAGCACATAGCTTTTGCTGAGGCTGGCTTTGAACTTGCCATCCTCCTGTCTCAGCCTCCCAAGCTGGTGGGATTACAGGCATGTGCCACTATAACTGGCCCCTCAGCTGTTTCTGTCCTGAGAAACCTAAAAGAGTTGAGAGTCGGTGACCCTGGGACTGTCAAAAATGAAAATTCACGTGACCCCTGATATGGAAAGGAAAGTGAGTAGAGACAGCTCCTCTGCCATTTAGAGAGGGGATGAGCTGTCCCACCCATTATCCAAGGGCACTTCTAAATGCTGCTATATCTTGTTACAGCAGAGACCTGGCAGCAGCAGGAGCAGACCCAGAGAGGATGGGAAAACAATACAGCAATGGCCTTTCCCACCGCCCCGCCCTGTCCACACCTACCAGGAGCTTATCACTATCCTTATCAGTGAATGCAATTAAACCTCCACGCCTTATTAGTAACTGTTGTATTCTGCTACAACAGTTACTAATATGGCAGTATGTAAAAATGTGGATGTGTAACCGATGCGATTCTGCAATCTGTATTTGGGGTAAAAATGGGAGTTCATGACCCACTTGATTCTAATGTATGAAATATGATATGTCAAGAGCTTTGTAATGTTTTGAACAAACAATAAAAAATAAATAAAAAAAAAAAACCTCCACGCCTGGTCCACCGGGAGCTTGAAGTGTGGCTTACAAATTGCCCATCCTCCCCAGCCATTACCGAGTCTGTGAAGCCAGCACTGCATGAACACCCAGCGGGAAGTGGCAGAGAAACAACTCTTGGCTGGGTGGGAAACCTGAGCGTTTGGCCTGCGTCACAGGGGCTCACACCTCACAGCTTAGGATGTGCTTCAGCAAAATTTAATTTTAACATATCATTTCAGAAGCTTTAATTAAAAGCCCCAATCCCTGTGGACTTGCTATTTGTCTGAATTTAGTTATGTCCTATCCCAGACCCACAGAATTGACTTGTTTCCTAGCTGAGGCAGCTCTAGCACAATTGGAACTTCCTGTAGCTCGGGAAGAAGGACTCTGTTGCTACTGTCACTGGAGCTACAAACAGAGCACCTACAATGACAGGTGCTTCTGGCCCCTCGGTGCACAAGTGAGCATGCCAGACGTGTCCTGCCTACAACCTAAGCCTTGTCCCCCCGCACCACATCCATATATTGCTGCTGAGGTCCACAATGCCTCAGGACCCACTAATAAGCACTTAGCTTGGAAACACAGGGCATACTGTGAACAATGGAGCTGCATGTAGACAGAGAGATTCTCCCCCTCTTCTCCCTATTGGCAACAGGGCCTCTCTGAAGGTGACCCAAGAGAAGAAGATGTCACTATGGTGAAACTATGCTCCTTCCTTTCTGCCTCACTCCTGCAATCCTGAGGTTGTGCTCCAATGAAGTGTGAGGCAGCAGCCCTAAGCCTCAGGTTTCGTGTTCAAGGGACGCTGGAATGAGCCAGGATTCTTTACAAGTGGGCTTCATCCTTCCCTCTGTACTTCTACCTCTAGGAGCTTCCCTTTATGGGTTCCAGGCTCAAACCAACACTGACCACTCCCAGGCCACTCCAGCCCTCCCCTCCTCTGGCTTTCACAGGGGATCAACCTATCACAGCACCACCAATAGGTTATGCACAAATGGAAGGTTAAGCTCCAACCCAGCACTTCACACATAGGGCTTTCTTCTGTATCCAGAAAGTAAACCCCAAAGAATCACTTTTCAAGCAAAAATTGGTTCAGTAAAATTTGAAGGGGACGGTACTCTTTGTTGTGGTTTAGATATTAGATGCTCCCCAAAAGCTCATATGTGACACAATACAAGAAAGTTTAGAGGTGAAATGCTTCAGTTATGAGAGATTTAACCCAATCAATGCATTAATCCCCTAAGAGGGAATACCTGAGTGGTAACTGTAGGCAGACATGGTGGGATTGGAGGAGTGGGTCACTGCGGGTGTGCCTTCGGGGTACACATGTGGTTCTTAGTGAGCTGAGCTCTCGGTCTCTCTCTTGGTGCTTCCTGGGACCATGTCCTGAGCTGCTTTCCTCCCCACCCTCTTCTGCCGTGATACCTGCCATATCTTGGGCACAGAGCAATAGAGATAGGTACCTATGGACTGAGCCCTCTGGAACCATGAGTGCCAAATAATAATAAACTTTTCATCCTCTAAAATTGTTCCTGTCAGGTCTTTTGTCATGGCAGTGAAAAAGCTGACGACAACACCATTCTCCAGGACTGACTGCCAATCACAAAACATTTCAGCATCCAAATAGTTAGCTTAACGGTTAGCTTGTCTTCAGACAGTTAGATGACTCCTTAGATTTTACTGACAAAGAAAAAAAATTAATTGTATAAAATCAGAATGTTTGAAAGTAATTTATCTAATCACACACAAGAGTAAGATAAAAAGGAGTTATAACAGAAAATTAAACTTTTTGCTAGGCCATTATGTGTTATGCTACATTCCACATTCCTAAATCACTAGCTTTCAAAATAAACAAATGAAATTATTATTCTAATTTATTTTTGCTATTACTATGTTAAAATGAAACATTTTTGCATGGAATATTAATTTTTTACAAGTGCTTAGGATTTCAATCAGTGGAGAGAGGGCAGGAGTGTGTCACAGTGCCTGCTGGCTACGCTCTTCTATATCAACTGTTACCCCACTGTGACGGGAGCAGGGAGATTTTGAATGTCCCTGGTCCTCTAATAAACCCTATCTGGAGACAGGAGACTTTCTATGAGAGCATTCAGCCTTTTCACAAGCTATTCTCTTCTTTCAATGATGCTAAATAGAGAGCATCTCTGTCTATAAAAAGTGGAATCTGAGAGGAGTCACGTGCTTTACACAAGCAACCATGCCCACTCGTTGGCTCTTCATCCTACCAAGGACTTGTCTAAGCCATAGTTCAAAACACTTTCAACAGGTTTCATCAGGCATTTGGGACTCACAAGATGATCATGGAAGATTACAGCTAAATGAACATCATGCTGTGTTCTCAATGGGCAGGCAGACAGGCATCCTTCATTCATTCAAAGAGACAAACAAAAAAATTCATTGATCCCTGCCATCTGTGAGGCACTGGGTTCATCATTTTGAATGCTTTCTCTCTTCTGATTATGCAACAGTAGGGTAACGTCAGCTGCTTTAACAAATAAACCCCCTGAGTCCCAGTGGCTTATCACCCTCTTTTCCTTATTTGTTTCACATAAGTGTTCTTGGTTAACATGTGTCTTTCCTCCATGTAGTGAAGACAAGATTCCACTTCTTCCATCTGGTGACTCCAACACCTATCTCCCAGAATCCTGGAGTCTTCTTCAATATTCTTCCATCTGACAGGCAAGGGAAGGAGTGGGGAAGGTTCCCAAATTTCTAGTTCACTTCCTGTTACTACAACAAAATGCCGAAGACTGGGTAATTGAATTATAGTTCTGGAGACCAGCAGTCTGGCACCAGAAGACCTCATGCTGATTTGAGTAACAGGGAGGAAAAAAATACAGAAGGGCAAGTGGCAGGTACCCTCTCTTCATAACACCCACTATCACAGTAACTGACCCAGTCCCAGCACAGCAGCATTCAGCCCTGCTAAGAACCAGATCATCTGCAGAGGCCCCACCAGCCCACACCACGGCACAGGTGTCAAACTCAATGTGAGTCTTGGTGGGGACAAACCAGCTCCAGACCACAGCAGCTGATAAGTCCAGATCAGTCTACTCACATTGTGAGACTAGTCCAGGCCTCATGTGCTCACAAGGTCAACAAATGGCACATCCAGCTGGACCCAGAAGCAGCTCTCCACTAGGTAAAAGCAAGCACAAGTTTTAGTGGAAAACAAGCCATCTCTGCCTGCCATAAACTTCCTCCCTCTTCCCCCTCCTTCTCCCTCTCTCTCTCTCCCTCCACCCTACCCCCAAAGATAGCTGTGTACACACAAACCCTAGACAATAGGCATATTCCTTCCATTTTACCAGGGATGAAGTGGGCTAAGGAGTTCTCAGGGCAAGTGGATGAGGACAACAGTCCTGATCCATAAGAGTCTGAACCCTACTGGATCCTTCTAACATTTCCTGGGATGTGTAACCGGTGCAGAAAGGCAGTGTGCAGCTTCTGCAAAGTACAAAGCACCTGGGGAGAACTGGGAGCTGCCGAGGGACGTGACCTGTCCCTCCTCAGTTAAACTCCTCTGATTTTTTTTTACAATTTTATCAGTCAATTTTGAATGGCTGTGTGTGCACCCCAACAGATGTTAATAATGACTTATTTGCTTATTTAGAAGGGCTTTTTTTCAGACTAATTTAAATAATAGCAAAATATGTTTATGCTATAATGATTTTTAACATGACAAAACCATTTTGGTTGTCACTTGAATGGGATAGGGACATTTATGAATTTATAAACAACTTTGATTTGGTTTGTGATTCACTAAAAATAAACAGGATACTCAGAACTCATTCTGCCTGAGTTCAGTAAACTACTGAGGTTGGTTCTGGTTTCTAGTTAAGCTGAATTCTGGTTCCTGGTAAAGCAGAGCTTTATCTCAAGTAAAATAGCTTGTTAGGCCTTAAAAAAAAAAGAAAGAAAGAAAAAACTTTCAGTGCAGAGCTGCTTCCTTCTCCTTGAAGCAGTAAGCCTCAAGGAGAGGCTCCCCTGTCCTGTGCACCCAACTCTGTCCACCAGTGCGTTCCAGTTCTGTCTATCTGTTGCCTTCAGTGGTTTCACTATCTTGGCAATTCAGGATATTGAGAGCGAGCCCCAGGGGAAGGTCAGCATGCAGGCTGTCTCAGCCTTCTACCTCTATAAAACAGACCAACCCAGAGTTCTGTTTTACAGTAACTACTGTTATGCTCATAGACTCTGGAAGTGTCAGATTTAAGGACACTGGAGAACAGCTTGTCTCTGCACCACAGTATCTGGGACCTTCACTAAAAGACCTGAAGACTGGGGGTGACCTCACACCTGGGGACTAGAGCTCTGACCAGCACTTCAGATGATGCTTTTGGGGGAACATCTGCCTGTACTCTGGGCTTCCTCACAGCATGGTAGCCAGATTCCAAGAGCAAGTACCCCATGGAGACAAAGCATAAAAAGGGTAGGACATATTTTAATGGCCTCCATGAGAAATCACACGGCATCATTTTCACCATGCTCCATTGGTAGAGGTAGCTGCAAAGTTCTGGCCAGGTTCCAGGGCAGGGGACGCAGAGCCCACCATGGATGGGAGCTCATCAAGGTCACATGATAAGATATGGAAGATGCTGTTGGAACCATCTTTAGGAAGAGCATCCAGCTAGTACAGGGAGCTTGGAAGCCCACCCCGGGGCAGCAGCTGCTTCCCATGGTTTCTCTAGGCCGCTGTTGCTCCCTGAATCCCTGCAGGCACAGCCAGAACCCACCCCCTGCTCCTGCCCCATAGGGGAGACCAGACCAGATGAACTCTCAGTGAGCTTTATGAAAGGCTTGGAGTTAATAAAAGGGAATGACAATGTAGATGACCAACTTGATTCTATAGACTACATTTAGCTTCCTCAGATGCACAGCCCTGGTCCCTGAAGAGCAGGACCTTCGTCCCTAAGCTCTGGTGATGCACAGGTGGTAAATTTAGGCCAGCTTTGTCCCACAGCAGCAAGGCCCAGGCACGTGTTGCCTTTATCCAAGGCCCAGGATGCACTTTTCCAAGGCTCAGGTACAGCACGTTCTCCTACCCTCCTCACCCCAGGATTATTGACAATGGAAGAACATACCCATTCAAATAGATGATCTTACCCTTTGGCTCCCCTCTAAAACACCAGAAACATTAATCTGATATTAGTTTACTTCCCAGAGTTTAGTGCATTTACTACTGAGTTCATCAAGTCAGGGTTTCCACAGAATAATTCAGGCTAGGTTTCCAACCTTCTGCTTGATGTTATACTCCAGCATGAAGTTATATTGGGTTATCATCCAAAATAAAGGTGGGAATGTCCTTCCTGTGACTTCTGGGTTTAGCTCTCAATTTCCTGTGAGCAAATGCACAACAACGCATATGCTCACAACTTGAAAATATATAATCACATGATACTCAAAGTTACCTGTTGGACTAGGTCTTCATTTTGCACGCAAGGAAACTTATGCTTAGCAGAAGAGAAGGAGCATGCTCCTGTGTTAAATGAGGATTAACAGCTCCACCTCTGACTCCCAGTAGTTCCTTCCCCTGGACCACAATGGCTGTGCAGATTTAGAAATGCTAATTTGGAGTCTCATGCACATGAGTCAACATGTCCTACTTGATATCAGCTCATTCATCATCTCCTGCACAGGAGCCTTTGCCACAGGTTGTAGGTAGCTCCCCCACCCTGGTTCTCCCTCCTCCTTCCCCATCCTCCCTCTGAGGCCATCAATTTGTTTTCTGTCATTGTCACTTTGGCTTGGATCTGTACCAGTTTTCCCTAAGTGACAGAACACCTCATATCCCAAAGAAAAATGCTGCCACTCTGCAAAGCTAGCCTTTGAGTCTCTTTGTAAAGAGAGTTCCCACAGTGTGGCAGATTTTAATGACCCCCATCTCTCAGGCCTGCGTGGGGTCACCTGAGCCACACAGCTCCAAATGATCTAACCACCTCATAATGCAGGCCCAGGCAGACTAAGGCTCACCGCAGGGCACCGGCCTAATTCATTATGCCACTGGAAGCCATAAATCACAGGATTCTCTCCCTTTCCTCTCTTCCTCCCACCAAAAGGAGAGCTCACATGAAATCTATTTACATGAGATGATTATTCAATTAATTTTTTCATTACACTTGCCAGAAAGTACTGCCAGGATTTCTAACGCAGCCCTGTGTGTTTGCATTAATGATGACGGTGGTTCATGATACTTAATTTAGCAATTGTGGCCCACTTGGAGGTCATGCCCAGCCATGTGCACACTGGAGATCACAGAGGGGAGGCAGTCTGGTCAGGAACAGGAGCGCCTGCCATGTGCTCAGGAAAATCACAGAGGCATTAGCCACTCCACATGCTATCCTCATCACCCCATCCCACTGTGGAGCTCTCAACACCAGCTGGGGCCTTGCCCTTCCCGTACCTGGAGATTACAAGAGCCCCTGATTGCTTTCCCTGTTCCTTTGACCCCTTCCAATCCACCCTCCATTACAGATCGCCCAACTGAGCTTTCCAAAGGTAAATGTGACCTACTAGTCCTTCGTCTCATTCACACCAGTAGTACTTGGACTCCTCCCCAGGATAGAGTGCAAGCTCCCAGCTGGCTTCAAATGCAACACTACCTGGCCAGCCTCGGTTGCTACCTAGAAGTGGTCCACCCCCAGGCCACAGACACACCAAAACACTCATCTGCCTCAAACAAGATCCCTTGTGACCATGTTATTTCCTCTGTTCCAAAATGCCTTTCACCCCCCGTGTAACTGGGAAGTTACAGCCATTATTCAATACTCACATGTCTCCTCATTCAGAAGAGTGCTCACAAGGAGCAGTAGGCCTTCTGAGGGGTCTCTATAGCACATTATGTATGCTTCATTATAGCCCTCACCTTGTATTTTAATGATCTGCTTCCCTGTGAGTTAAAGTCAGAGTTCAGATCATTCTTTCTTCTACCCTTAAGATGAAGACACTCAGTGAGAACTTTTTAACTACAGATTATTGGGAATCCACCTAGACCTAATTAGAATCCCAGAATTGGTATTTTTCAAAGTTTCTAAAGTTGTTTCTTTTGCTTCCAGCCTGGCAAAGTTGGTAGACTCTGAGTTTAGGGCCTACCATCCTACCATGTAGTGTGCCTCATACCAGATATTAGTCTGTTTTCTGTTACTATAACAAAATAGCTGAGACTGGGAACTTCATAATGAAAAAGGTTTAGTTAATTCACAGTTCTGGAGGGTCAAGGGCATAGTAGTAGCATAAAGTTGGCTCTGGTAGATATGTGAGAGAAAAGAGATCACATTTTAAGACAGAAAAGCCAGAAGGAAGGGAGGTGCCAGGCTTGTTCTTTTTATAATGATCCTCTTGGGATCCCATGAGCTACCCTTCTGAAGGCTATGCCCTCAAGGACCTCCTACTAGGTTCCGCCTCTTAAAGATCTAAGCAACTGGACAACACCACTCTAGGACCACCCCTTCAACACATGGTTCCCAGGGGAGAAACCATACCCAAGCCCTTGAGCAGGTGTTTAAGGACCTCCCTGGACGAATGGAGGAACGAGTATCTTTGGGCCAATAGCAGCACAGACATAGGTACGCTGGTGAGAGTAACCAGAACATGGCTGGTCGTTCTTTCCTCTGACCATTACAGGACAACACTGAGTTCTTCAAGCTCATTTGAAAAGAAATGCATGTGACATCAATTTGGGTCTCACTTAAATGCACTTTGACCCCTAGGTTCAAAGCACATGTGCCTAGCAGTGAGCTCCAGGTCTGAGAAGAAAAGAGGAACTAATGGGAAATGCATGTGCAACTCTGGCCTTGGGCTGACACAGCACCAGGAGTACTGCCTCTGGAATCCCTAGCCCTCTCTTCATTTGTCCAGACACTAGGAGACCCTCCCAGGTCTACAGGCCATCTGGGCTGGGAACCAGACTTGAGCATGTCACCTCCTGTCCTGCTGCTACAGTCAAGCTCCCTGGTCTGCTTCTGCCTTTCTGGAGGGTCAGGGGGTCTCCGGCCCCATGACTGACTTCCCTCCTGGCTTTCCTCAGAGAAAAGAGGCTCATCCTGAAGTAACTGAGTAACCCATCTTAAGACATCAGCTGGCCAGGCCTCTGCCATTGGGCCATCAACACCCACACTGGACACAAATCTTCCCCTGTGAGTCCAGGGAAAGGAGAAGGATGTGTCCCTCATTGTGCCTCTAACAAAGGCAGTCAGTGTTCCGCCCCAGTCATGGGCCAGGAAACAGACTCACCTGTTTGGGTAACTTGCTCAATTGTGCATGGGTGTCAAGGGCAAGACTATCTGACCCCAGACCCTTTGTTTTTCATTATACAATCCTTTCTCCGAGTAGGAGCCTGAAGAAGAGGTCTTTCCATTTTTATAAGCCTGGAGTGCATTTTTATTTGGAAAAAAAAAACCTATAAAGAAAGATGCAGTTCTTGGCATATTCATTACCAAGGCTCTGGCAGCTTAAGAGCCCAGGGTTCCTAGAAGAGTGGGCTATAGAGGGTTTGAGGGCCAAGGACTCCTTCATTACTGAGCAGAGGAGGCTCAGCTTTCCAGTCCTCTGGGGGTGAGAGCAACAGAGGTGACAAACAGCCAATCATCTCTTCAGTTCAGAGGTAAAAATAGCCAGCTAGGAAAAGTCAAAAACACACATTTATTAAGAACACACATACCTGTGCAGGTACTAGGAGACAATAGTACGGGTAGAAATGAAGCAATTCAAAATAATGAGAGGCGGTCCTTAGGAGAGAGGGAAGAGATGCTCACGAACTTGTAATTACAACAAACCCAAGAGCTTCGCAGCACACGGAGAACATGCTTAATGTGGGTGTGTCCCCTAGGGGCAATCGATTCCAGTGGGCAAAAGAGGGGCAAGGAAAGCTGATGTTCAAAGAACGAAGAAGAGAACTTTCCATCCTGGTGGCCTCAATGACTGGCCTCTAGAGTCATCAATTCCCTCCTGACCACATAAAGGTGGCAGATGATTATTTTGTGTCCTCAGGCAGGAGATTTATTTAACTTCCTTTTGGTGGAGACCTGTAAATGTTATCATAGTCCCTGCTATAAAGTTTTGTAGTCCCTTAAACTCAGGCTCTGGGGCTGGGGCTATAGCTTAGTTGGTAGTGTACTTGCCTTGCATGCACAAAGCCCTGGGTTCCATCCCCAGCACCAAAACAAAACAAAACAAAAAAACACCTCAGGCTCTTAATTCACTTCCTTGCAACTGGGGACAGCCAAGTCCTCTAGGGAAGGGCAGGGTAAGGAAGGAGGTGGGGTTTCCATCCCATCCCCTGAGGGATCTTCTCCTGTTCTTCCTTCCTGCTTCCTTCTCTCCCCCCAACACCCTGCCCCCCATTCCTCTCTCCACTTCTCCCCATTCTGTGAAGTTTGGGTGGCAAAGCCAGACAGAAAAGACACAAGATTTCTCTGGAATGCACAAGATGGTTTAAAGAGGGTCCTTCTGTTGTCCAACTGCCCAGCACTTTCTCCTCCACCCTCCAGGGCAGCCACAAGTGGCCCTCTTGGCCCCTCAGCCTTAGTGATTTAGCAATCACTGGACTTTTGGATGAGCTCCCTGTTACCAGAGACAACATCAGAAATTTGAATCACCTGGTTTCCTTTCTATTATCTGACTAAACACAAAGTTAACCTATAACTCTTCATCTGAAGCCCACAGGAGCATCTATTGTGGGTAAAGCCAAATGGCTTTCTGCCTGTGCAACCGAAAAGGAAGAAAAACCAAGGTTTTCAGTCCCTTCATGTGACATTTTTAAACTAATATATGGTCTTTTAACAAAAGCTGAAATATCCTAGAAAGGGAAAAATACCGTGATAATCCCACAACTCAGAGATGATCATAGCTAATATTTTGGCACCTTTCCCTACCTACACAAGCACCCATAATTTGCAGTTCTTTTTTCTGCTATCTTCAGCAACTAGCTACAAGGAGCCCAACAGCCAGGGCTCTCGGTGGTCAGAGAAAACACAACTCCCAGAGTTGGAGCACAGAAGGGGATCTGTGGGCTCCCCGGCTAGAGGCGTGTCTAGCAGACACGGTGGAAGGCAGAGTCAAGACTCGCCAGTGTCCAGCTCACCCTGGCTGGCTCTCCATGGTGGAAAAGGCAGTTAAGAGCTCTGGGAGTTTCTCCACAGCTTCAATTCGCTGGTCACTAGTTCTGATCTGGCACCTAGGAACCAGTCCCATGGCTGGAATGGTGCATTTTGATTGGCCAGGCTGCTGGCATAGGCTCCTCCCCTGGAGCCAATAGGAGCAGTTTCCGCCTTCCTGGCGCGATGGAAGGAGAAGGGGAGGTGTGTGGCTGAGTGGCAGAGTGGCCAAGGTGCCACCAGCAGTGGAGTTAGTGCTTTGGCCGCAGCCATGGAGCACTCCGTGCACTGCTGCTGCCCTGCCCGGTGGGGCACACCTCCATGGTGCTGATGCTGAGCGGTGCGGGGCAGAAATGCATCACGTGACTTTGTGTTTAGGAGAACCTGCTTTAAAAAAAAAAATCATGTGTTTCTAAGACTATGGATGTTGGAGTACTACTGACTGCTACTGAAGCCAGATTTAAAGTTAGGTAGTTAGTGTAGTTAGGTAAATCGGGTCTAATACCGAGTGTAATCTAAAATGGAGGCCATGCTGGGAATGACTCAGGGAAAACACCCACAACTCATGGAATGTTAATGAAGTCCCAAAGAGGCCCTAGGCCAAAGTCCACCTGGAAGAAGTATTAATGAATAGCCCCCAGCAGATTTGAAGATAGCCCATCACAAAGAAGTGTTAATGAAGTCCTTCCTGCCCAGATTACTTCTTTGGCCCACCTGTGTCTCACCCCTCGGGCCTTCCAACCTACATTCCATCACTGAAAGAACTATAAAAAGGGGAGACAACTGCACTTCCACGGATTCCACCTCTTGGGTCCCCTTCTTCCTCCGGGAGAAGTCTTTTCCTCTGTCCTTTAATAAATTTCTAATCTCTACTCTGACCTTGCCTCGGTCTGCTTCTTTGGTGTTATTCTTCAACCTCGGGGAAGCAAGGACTCGTCACCTGTCAACAGCGGTAACACTACTTGCAGCCTTGATTCCTGCTTAATTCCACGTTTTGTGGAAGTTTATGAGATCCAGCCCTCAGCCACATCTTCTGGCAGCCTTTGCCCAAAAAAGTCCCTGGTGGGCCACTGTACAATTCCTCCTTGTTCATCCCTCTTCCTATAACCTATTTAGTGGGAGCACAGGACTATAGAGATAAGATGCTTGTGCCCTTGGAGTCTGTGAGGCTGTGCACATAAGATCTTAAAATTTATAAGTTCTTGATATGTGAAGCCAGTGCCATATGGTACATCAGAGAGCTCCCACGGTAGGCATCAGAAGAAAGGAAAAGGACACTACATCATAAATAACAATGTGAACGGCCAGCATCACCTCCTGTCCTTAAACGTGCTTTCAAAGCATGACTTTTAATCACTATATAATATTCTATCTTGCAACTGTCCCTCAGTTCCCTCAGTATCCTCCCAGGATTGGTTCTAAGATCTTACATGAGTGACACAATCCACAAATGCCCAAGTCCCTTATACAAAACGGAGCAATATTTGCACATAATCTGCACACATCCTCCTATATGTTTTAAGTCATCATTCAATTACACATAATACTTAGTAAAATGTAAATGCTATAAAAATAGCTGTTGTTCTGTATTGTTAAAGGAAACAAGGAAAAAGTCTGTACATGTTCAGTAAAGACACGATTTGTGTCTTTTGGTTGCAGTTGATTGAATCCACAAATGCAGGACCACAAATACAGAGGTCTGGCGACATAACATGCCAATCTTTGATATTGTCTACTTTTATATTTGTTTGGCACTGCTATAATATAGCACTGTAAGAAATATCCTTATATATAGTTCTTTAGCTGATTCTTTAGTTATTTCTTTGGAATAAATTCCTGGAAGTATTAGATCATAGTTCTTTTTTGTTATTGTTCTAATTAGTTATACATGACAGTAGAATGCATTTCAACTCACTATACACAAATGAAACACAGCTTTTCATTTCTCTGGCCATACATGATGCAGAGTCGCACCATTTGTGCAAGCATACATGTACATATAGGTAATAATAAGTAATAATGTCCATCTAGGGTAATAATGTCCATCTCATTCCACCATCTTTCCCACCTCTATAACCCTTCCCCTTCTCCCCTCCCTTCTGCCCAATTGGATCATAGTTCTTGTTACATTGGTCCCAACTGACCTCCAGAAAAAGATTAGATTGTAGGACAGCCCACCAGCTGTGACCTGGCTCTTATTTGGACCTTACCACACTGAGAGTCTGAATCCTCGTCGTTCATTCAGACAGTCAGATTCGCTCACCTCTTGCTAACATCGAAGAGAAAGAACACTGGGAGTGGGAGGAGGAGTAAACAGACTAATAGTGACCTCCACCATTCAAACTAGAGAGAGCTAAACCTCATCAAAATAAGAACATGAAGCAGAAGGCTGTCCTCCTGAGTGACAGGGAAGTGACCAAAACTGTCCTGCTGGGTTCCATCTTGACAGGAAGTCACCCCAACATTGATGGAACCATGGGTGTCTGGAAAGCAAGCTAGAAAAATCAGTTTTATTAAAGTTGACTAAATATGTTAATAAAATCTACTTTTCCATCTAACTGTACAAACTACATGGAAGCAGCTGTTGTTAGTCCATTCGTTCAGCCAACTTCACATTTATTTTCAAGACAATAGTATTTGAAGCTACAGAATTTGAAATGAAAGAAACAAGACCACTACTCTCAAATAGCTAAGTGAATCCTCCATATGTACAGGAAGAAATCAGAAATGCAGGCATTATCCTGAGATGAAATGTCTGTTCAATCAAAACTAGACATGGTGGTAAGTTCACTGATTTTACTAACTTATCTAGAGAAAAAATGTACTAGACACAAGAGGAATGTGATCACAAAACACAGAAAAGGAAAAACAAGAGAGATTCATTTTGGCAGTGCCCACCAAAGCACTCTTTTGATATCCTAAGAAGCCCACGATTTGTCAGATTTCCCCGCCAACATAGATGCATCAGACTATTCAAGGCTGGTATTAAACATTCAAATTTGCCACCAAGGCCCTTTGCTTTGATCTCTTATAATCCCTGCAACCATCTGATAATTTGGCTTTGTGTGTAGCTCTCTTAGGTGGAGAAAAAGTGCAGATCAGGCAGGTATGAATGTTTGCTCCTCTTCTAAGTTGTATCTCCCATTGTAAATTAGTGAATTGACATTTTGATTTATATACATGAGATTCTCATGAACTGAGTTAATTTGCACCCTGAGAAACTGTTCCACTTAATATGCTGAGAGAATCAGGCTTCTAAGCCCCAAGGCTGAGGGTTAGAGTCACCAAAGAAGTACCATCGTGTACAGCCCCTTGATGGCCAGGCCACCTGCACAAGATGGGCCTCATGTGTGGAAGTTATTCAACAAAATCTTCTTGGTATAAATTGAATTGATTTGGTTTAATTAGGGTTGGGAGACACATAAGTACAGGCTCATGGACTTGGAAGGCACACAGACAGACCAGCCATGGGCAGCTGTGCAAGTGGATGGGATCATCCAGGAGCCCTGGGGCCTGTGGTGGGAACAGAGCTGGGGGTGCTACCTTAGGGAACACCCATGTGAGAAGACAGGGGAGGAGGAAGAATGGGGGCATTTGAGGTTGAGTCACAGAAGAAGGCTTAAAAGGCTGGAGTGCCCCGGTGTTCTAGTATGCCATTCTCTTTCTCTACTCTGTCTGGACATTATCTACTGGCTTTAAAGATTATTCAGACGACCCCAATTTTTAACTCACTCCTTGACCTTTTCCCTGGATTTTAAGTCCTTTGTGCAAGTGTCCATTTGCCATCTATGATGAGCTGTCTAACAGGGCTCCCTAATACAGAAGAGCACTATGTAATGACACTTTGGACTACATGTGTGACAGTGGTCCCATGAGACTACAATGAGCTGAAGATTTCCTCTGACCTATGACAGCACCCTGCCCCTGGTGTCTGGTACAGGTTTGTGGCCAAGGAGTAATGGGCCCTGCCAGATGGTGCAGGCGTGTAGCATGCTGCATCACCTCGGTGTGTGTAAGCATGCTCTGTGATGGTCACCCAAGGACAGAGCCACCCTAATGACATTACTCACAATGTGTCCCCACCATTGAGTGACATGTGACTGTGTTCTCAAAGCAGAACTCCTGACTTTTCCCCTTGAGCATTCCCTTCTCAGCCTCTCTCAGCATAATCTGTTCAAGCCAAAGTCAACATGACACCCCTGATCCCAGGCTCTCCGCCCACCCTCTCCCTGTATCAAACCTTTTACTGCCTCCATGGCTCTTATCTCAAAAATATGTCTCAAGTTATCATAAAGTTTCCTCAGTTTCCACCACTCTTATTCAAGCCACTGATATTTCCTGCATTCTAGGTGCTTCTCTTGACTACCATTTGCCCCTCCATTATTTTAAAAATGCACATTGGTTCATGTTACTTCTCTGCCTAACGGTATTTAGTAGTTTTTCACCATAACTAGGATAAAACACAAAGTACTCACTACAGCCTAGAAGTCTACAAGAACTAGCCTCAATGGCCTCCGACCCTGCCTCCCGCCGCACGCTGCTGTCAGCTACAGTCTACCAGTATGGCTGTCTCTCCTCCGTGTGATGTGCTGAAAGCATGCCACCCTCGCGGCCTTGGTATTCACCATCCTCTCTGCCCCAGCGCCCTGCCCCCATCTTCTCAGGACCTTCTGCTGTTCTTCAGGTTTGACCTGACATGGACTGTAAGTCTGTGTCCCTCCAAAATGCAAACGCTGAAACCCCAACCTCCAATGTGAGGTGTCAGGGGATGGACACTCAGGGAGGAAGTGCAAGTCCTGAAGATGGAGCTGTTGGGAACAGTCTTAGCGTTTTTACAAAAAAAGACCCCAGAGTGCTCTCCAGCTCACGTGAAGATACAACCAGAAGTGAGTGCTCCAGCTGGCGGAAGAGGGACTTCACAGTGCTCGACCTCGCTGGCACCTGGTCATTGGCTTCCTGCCTCCAGGTCTGTGTGGAATACAATTTTGTTGTTTATAAGCCACTCAGTCAACAATACTTTGTTAAAGCAACCTGAACTAAGATATCACTCTTACGTCTGCTAACGTCTCCAGGGCCTGGGCAGGATTACCGGTCTCAGGGGCAGCCATACTGCAGCCCAGCACCTTCTCTCATTTTCTGCGTGGAAAATGTTAACTCATTAACTGTCTTCCTTGCTCCACCTCCTCACCACTCCCTTTCCATGAAAATAGGGACTCCCCCACCGCCATCCCGTGTTCTCCAGGACTGAAAGTCAGCCTAGCACATAGTAGGTGCTCAGTAAACATTTATTCAAGAAAAGATTTGTAGATAGAAGGTAAAAGACCTAAAAGACACTATGTATGAAAAGGAAAAGGAAATCAGACTGTTCATTTCGGCCAGAATGTTTTTCTCCACCAAGATTCCCCATTAAAGAATCTAGCTAGCTCCACTGACAAGATTTTATTTTGCATTCAAAGACCTAAATTCTTGATCTCTGGCTCCTTCCTCTTAACAGTACCAACAGATATGCCAAAAGAGGGAGGGAAATCCAACCAGCCTGTTTGAATACCAGAAAGATAATTTTCATGCACTCAAACTCAATATTCATATTAAAAGACAGAAATACAATTCTAGAAGAAAAAAAGAACAAGATGATATTACTAATTGCAATTTAGCCCCATTTTCCCCCCACTTTGAGTATGTAAGTTCACCTCTCCAAGACTCACCAACCTTACCAATGTCTGCCTCTTCCTAATGCTCAAGTCTATTTTAACTCATAAAATGACTTAACATTGGAGAGTTTATAGGTTTAGAGCTTGTGAATTCTTGTCAGCTTTGGAGAAAAGAATAAATTATTATTTTATGGTCATAATTCAGGGTCACTTTGTTACAATGTATAGCTTTGAAAGGAATTGTTCTTTAACCAGGGAAATGACACGTTTATGTGGCCAACTGTTAAACTAGTAAAGGGATCTGCTGCTACAGCATGGATGAGAAGGAGAAGCTGGCCCCTGGAATGGAAAACCCAGTTGTCTTGCTGACACCAAGTGTTGATCGCTGCTGAGTCAAGTCTCAGATGTTGATGCAATGCTGCGACACCTCGGCTGCCAAGTTCTCCTGCAAAGTCCAACTGCCTATCGAAGTTCCAAGTAGGCTTCCATTCTTTCTCTGCACATGCATGGTGTTACACTGAATGCTTTCTATCTGTGTTCAACAGGGTGAGATCAATGACTTGCAGTTATATAAGTTAAAATTAATTTGTTCTGCAAATACAAAAAAAAAAAAAAAAAAACTTGACTCATGCTAGCTTTGAAATACTGGAACTAATTTGTCTAAACCAACAAGAGTCCCAGGAAAGACAGCCAGATATGGCAGCCATCGGAAGCCAGCAGTGGTGTGCTGACAAGTGTTTAGCCACCCTTCTGACACAGAAGTAACACACCACTGTGAAGTATCTCCAAGATGCATGAGAGCTCTGAAGCCCTCAAGAGCCCCAGACAGCAGCACAGTGTCAGAAGAGTCAGGGAGCTGTGAGTCCGGAGTACTATCTCCATCTAACATGATCTAATTGTGAGTCCACATGGGTGACTTTTAAGAACGGTCGTGCTTCCTACAACTAGAACAGGCGACTCTCCCAATCTGACCCACACCAGCTGACATACCCTGAATGCGCTCCCCACGTCCTCCTGCTCTGCTGTCCTTCACATACAGGCCTGCATCTGCAGTCAGGGTGCCTCATGGTCACAGGAGAGCTACACCCTTATGAATCTCACGAGTGTTGGGCAGTAAAAGGAGAAAGGGAGCACACCCACGTCTCAGGCACTGTCTTGAGTCCTGTCTTCTGTTGCTGTAACAGAACACTTCAGACTAAGGAACTTATCTTTTCTGTAAAGAAGTTTATTTGGCTCACAATTCTAGAGGGTGAGAAATCCAATGGCACATTGGACCAGCATCTCTGGCCTCTGGCTGAGGCCTGCTTGCTGCTTCGTAACATGGCAGAAGGCAAGAGGGCAAGTGAGCATGTCCGGAAGAGAAGGCCTCTCTAACAAATCACTCCAAGGAGAACTCACTCATGCTAGTGAAACGGGCATCCATTTCTCATCCAGGTTGCCTGCAGGCCTCAACACTGCCCTGTCGGGAATGGAGTTCCTGGCACAGGAACTTTGAGGGAACACATTCAAACCATAGCAAGTGGCATGCGGATTTCCAACAATGCTCCCCCAAAGCCCCAGCAGCCTTCTGCTTATGATCCATCTGGCAGAACTGCATCACATGTGCTGAGCTTCAAGAGGATGAGGCCAAAGGGAATCAGGGAGGATGCATTGGCCAAACCACAGGTCTGCCAGAATAAAGGTGTGTCTTGGGACTCCAATGTTCAAGGCACCAAGCTCAAGAGAGTGGCTCGTGACCCAGCTTGTCCTCCAAGACTCTTGCAAGGTAAGACATGCTCACCTGGAAATACAACCAAGTGCTCCAGGTGGGTCTTCCTTGACAACACACTGAAGGCCATGCATTGGCTCAGAAGCAAGGCTCCTCTGTCATTGGCAGGGGCAGGCATCACCCTGGACTGGGGGGCCTGTTTCAACAGGAGGACTCATCAGCAGAGAGAAGTCAGGTCAAATGAATAACAGCCAAGAGCCTACAAACTCCACTTAATTTGAATCATTAGTTAGTGTTCACAGGCATGACCTCTGCAGACTCCACTATTTCTGTTAGTTTAGCTAACTACACAGAAGTTTAAATTTATGTTGAAATATGTGGGCAATGATTAAATTCCCCTCTCTCCAAAGACCTACCTTCTTTTCATAGGTAACAGATAATTACCATTTTTCTAAGCTAAGTCCAATACTCTTCAAAGTCCTCTGAAAATACATTTCTGATACTTTTTAAATATTCCATATTTTACAATTCTCTTTCTACCCCAAAAAAACCCAACACATAGTTAACATCATCATGTTGCCATTTCTGAAAGATAGTCATAATACTGGTTTGAAATTCTGGCCATTTATCTGGAAACTTCTGTATTGCCAAGGTTGAATTAAACTATGCCCATATTTCTTTAAACTTCCCCAATGCCCTTCCGTACCTGGGTAGAACAGGAGACCCCTGCTCTTATCATGCATGAGCTTTGCCTGGATGAATAGGAATGAAGGCTGCTGTAAGTTGCTGAGCTAAACAAGCCTGGGGGGCTGTGGAGTCAGACCCATCAATTTTGCCTGATGTAAAAGGTTATTCTCTTACTGCCTTTCAGTTTTGCCCTTTTAGCTCTGTACAGGTCACCACTGAATTCTTGCCTTAAAAATTTTTTTAGCATAATGGCCTGTCTGGCATCATGATAGATCTGGAAAGTTCAGAGAAATTCTTGCTATAAGGTCCTTCAGGACCTGTGATAAGACTTCCCGCTCTCCATGGTACCCTAGGAACTTTTCTTTGCCCATCACCCTGCCTCTCCCCCAATGTGACCCATGTGAAAATGATATATTAATCAGCAATTGCTACATTAACAAACATCCCCCCAATACACTGCCTTTCTGTGGCAAGAATTTCTTTTCCTAGCTCCGAGGTCTGCAGAGTTTCAGGGATAGGTCTGCCCCAGGCTGTGGCCAGCTCAGTGTGGCAGCAGGCTAGAGTGGAATCAGGGCCACTCCATGTGCCTTTACCTCTCTGGACCAGGAGCTTCCTGGACATGGTCTCTTCATGGCCAACATCAAGATGAAGAAGGCAACAGAAGCACACATAGCCTCTGAGGTCCTCGTGCGACTCACTTTCCTTTGGACAAACCCAAACAGGTGGGGAGGGAAACTGGCAAAAAATTCTTAAAGTCCCACAGCAAAGAATGTCAATGGATAAATCCAGCACAGAGGGGACTTGAAGAACTGTGGTGGTTCCAGCTTCCATACACGCCCTTTCTGAATCGTCTGTTTCCTCATGAGCAGTCTGTACATCGGTTTGTAAAGATGCTTTTCCAATGGTGGATTCTGTCCTTTGGTCAACGAGTACAATGTTGAATACCAAGGTAGAGACTGCTTGGAAAAAAAAAATTTTGTCATGGAAACAACTTTACAAACATTCTTGGGTCTGTTGGTTGAAAATACAGAGCAATAAATGATTAGGAGCCAAAGTGGGGAGCAACGGTAAGATCTGACTGGGGTGAGCAAGGATATTTTCCAAAGGAGAAGCACATTTCAGAGTGAAAAGATTCATGTTGAATAAGCATTACCTCAAGCATACGTCATCCCAACTTTGTGAGGTGAAGGGTGAGCAACGGTGTGTAGCCGGGCAGCAGGCTGGGGATGTCTGGCCCTCTGCTCTACCTTGCTCTTTAGCTTTCCACCATTTGGCTGGCTAGTCCTAACAACACTTGCAGAGAGATGGAGGATTCCTCAGGATTCCTCCGCAGTACAAATATTCTCAGCCCCGATTGATTAGTTTTATAGATCCATGTTTTCTTCTTTCAATTCAGAAATGCCTTCCTGAAGAGACTCATTCTCACTTGTGAGGAAATGACACCTCAGGAACCCAAGCCCTGAGAGATTTTGTTCCACACCACAGGGTCACCAGTTCCAGGCTCCGTGCCCATGTCTTAGTGATTCAGCTGCAGTGTGAAGGAAGAGTGCTTTGAGCTGTGCCCACCTTTGACCTCTGGTCCTCTTTTCTGCCCTGGGTTCAGGAGCTCTGGCCTTTGGTCTGTACTGGATTTAGAGAGCTGCACCTTCTTCCTTCAATTCATAGATGTTGAGATGGTAATAAATCTGAATAAAACCAGGACTGAATTCCACATCTCCTGGCTTTCCAAGTGAAGGCAGAATTCTGCCAGTCACCTGCTGGGTCCCCACTTAGGCTCTGAGAGCATCTCCCATAAGCCTTTTTTCTTCACCAGCCTCTGCAACACGGACTCCTCAGAACAGGCTCAGGATCTCGACCTCAGGCAGAAGCACTGATTCAAACCACCATTCTCACTGCTCTGCAGAGTGTCCTTGCACTAACTGCCTGATCTCTCTGGCATGCGTTTCCTCCCCTATAAAGCAGGGCTGCTGGTGTCTAGTGCACAGTGGAGTGGGTGGGTAGATGCAGTGCACCCTGCCTGATGTGGAGGAGAGCAACAGATTGTCATTGATGGTGGCAATTACCTGAAGTGCCATGGACTCGGAAGTCCATCTAGAAATGTATCAGTGCAGAACACCTGGGAGGGGGCTGTGGCCTGGACTTGCCTGAAACTGGGTGGGTTTCTCTGGCTTTCTGCTATGGGATAGCAGGACTCAGGATGCTGAAGGCAAGATGATTCGGAGATCCCCATCCCTGCCAGGGACTCTGGACCTTGAGGAAAGCAGTGCTTTTCCTGTGACACCCTCCCACACCCACTACCTGGGGTGTTGCCATTCATTTAATGAGTTAGTCTTAGATAATGTATTACTGGGGTGCAATCAAAGAAAGCAGTAATGGATCTTGATGTTCAGAGATTTCCCGGAGGATTAGGAGGTAGATTTTCCAACAAGTAAATGGAGATGCACCCCATACAACTAGAGGACTGAGATGCTTGATGAAAAGGGACCTGGAGGCAGGGGACCAGTAAGGAAGAAGAATGTGCCCAAGAGTCCTCTTTGGGGAAGTCTGTCTCCCTGGGGGGCTTCTTCATGGGGAAATGATACATAGCAGCTCTACATTTCTTCCTCCAGTGTGGAGAATTCCTTGAATTAACCCCACATCCAAGAGGCCCGAATCCAAGTTGGACTGGTAATGTGATGGAGAACAAGGGATTAAGAATAATGCAAAGTGGGACCTGCCTGAATGGCCCTAAAGGCAGAAGCTGGGCCTTATAAACACATATGAAGGTAACATGAACTACCAGCAAAAGCGCTGCTTCAATCAGGAAGAAAGAAGAATCTATTTCCCTGTCTCACCTCATCTCATAAGATACTTGTCTTGTGTGCAGAGGAGCCTGTCCTGCACAACCTAATGCAAAGCCTAATGGAAATCTTATCCTTCAGCCCTCTCCTGGCAAGTGCCACCTGCATGACCTGATGGAAATTAGAAAAGGGCCCACAGCTGAGCCATACGCCTCTCAATGGCCACGAGACCAGAGAGAACCCTAGAATTACTGTTACGACATCACAACTGTCTCTCTGAAAGACAAGCTACTTTGTAGAACTCAATTTCCTCATCTATAAAGCGGGAACGCCCCGCCCATGCCTCACATGGCTGTCACTGAACATAGAAGAACAACTTCAGTTTTATTGAAGCACTTGGCAAGGTGCTTGGACCAGCTGGGTTAGTCCCCCTCTTCCACCTCTCAGCTCTCGCTGAGGCCACACCTGGAGGTTTACCTGTGCTGTAGCAGGAGTTCAAAGCTGGGGGCCCAGGGAAAGTGCTGCAAAAGGGCTCATGTCAAAAGGGACCTGGAGGCAGGGAACCAGTAAGGAAGAAAAATGTGCCCGAGCGTCCTCTTTGGGGAAGTCCGACTCCCTGGGGGGCTTCAAAAAGATGCTGTGCCAGGAGATGCTTTCTAGGAAGAGGGTGAGGTATCACTTCCAGGAAGAAAGAGTGGCCAGGTGGAAACCCTAGGTAGGTGAAAGTGTTTACCCCACAAACTGGGTCCGTTTCTACCCTGGTGCAGCGGTGTGTGTGAAACTTGAAGGTAAATAAAGTTCCAACCTGTCAATCTGAAAGATATGAGCAAACGGAAAAAGCACAGTCCACTTGGGGGCCTGGGAAAAGGGAGAGTAGGGGACAGGAGGTCCTCAGGGGTGGAGTCTCATGTGCAACTTGAGGAGGATATTCACCCACTTCAAGTGTTCTTTATAAAAACCATTTATAAATTAGCAATGATGGTAGAATGTGATGGGCATCATCATCCAAAGTACATGTATGAAGACATGAATTAGTGTGAACATACTTTATATACAAACAGAGATATGAAAAATTGTGTTCTCTATTTGTAATAAGAATTGGGATGCATTCCACTGTCACGTATTTAAAAAATAAAAGCAATTAAAAATAAAAAATTTAAAAAAACAGTTGTCTTGTGCTCTTCAGTTTTAATCACTGTTGATCACATGCCATCAGTTTAAGGGCTCAGGACAGTGACCTCACTCCAGACCACCCACTGCTGCCAGGTTGGACAGGAGGTTCCAGATTCCTAAGGCTCTGGCCTTCAAGTATCTCCTTTCTGCTGGGTTCCCCTGTGGAACTCAGCCTGCTGTCCTCTCCCTCCCTGAAGGTCTGCATGGAATGTCAAAACACCAGCTGGCCCCACTCAGCTGCTGAGTCCAGGAAAGGAAAGGGCTGAGGAGTTATGGACATGGCTTTGAGGGTTTTTCCATCATCTAAGGGTTCAATATTTAGAGCAATATTGATTCGATTTATCTCGTGTTGTAATGTTCCATTGGTTGCTAGGCAACAGAGTTCTTTCTTCTCTGTATTCTGGGTGGCTCATGGGAGTTTGACTACCAAAGAGATTACTTTGTGTATATGAAACTAAATGGACCATAGGTGCCATACACAAGTGCAGGAATACTGTTTTGCTGGGCAGTGTTAAGACCAGGTTTCCATCACATCTCGGTAATTGCAATTCAACCTCCAGAACAACAGGGCCATTCATATTCACATTCCCCTGCAAGATACCCACTGAGAACAATTTAGAACAAAGTTGTGCTGATGCATGAAGCCCTAGTTGTGTGCTACCCATCCGTCCTCATAAACTTCAGACCTGCTCTGGGACAGGGATGGATTTATTCCTCCCCACTCCAGCCCCCTCCCAACCCCAGATTAATAACCAAACAGAGCAACATGGATTATTACCAAGGGCAATTTCTGGTTTGCATTTGAGTCCTGGGTCTTTCTTCATTTCCCTTACCCAATATTCTCTGCAACTCACCCCAAAATTTCCCTCTCGTAAGGTTCCTTTCAAAGTCCTTTACACTTATGTTCACTGTTTCTTTAAAACCCCAAGTCAGAAGCAGCAGGCAAATGAGATACTGTCAGCTTGGGCTATATGGTTCAGTGACTTGGCATTGATGACGTTTATTTTGGAACCTGCATGATAGCCTGACCTATTTTAGGATCTCTGCTTTCCCCATGCCGCCCTCCCCTGGTTTTCCAATTGCAAGTGAAAGCAAAGGGGAATGTGGGGCGGTAGGAGAGGAGGAGAGCTCTGGCAGAGCCCAGAACTCACTTCTCCTGGAGTGACATGCTAAGCTGTCCAAGTTGACCTCACATTTTAACCACTGTGATAAAGGCAATCTAAACCCCACTAGAAAAGCAGGGACTTCAGAGGCAATTCTCTGTCCCTTCCTGGTGCAGCCACAGGAAACATATAAACCAAAGGGCACATTTGATATGTTTGGTGTTTTGCTCTATAGGAAGACCTATAGAGGAGAAAAATGATCTTGTTCTTCCAGAGAGAAAAGGTACATTGAGAAGGGAAAAAAGGGGGAGGACAGAGGGAGAAGCAAGCACAGGCAAGTAGCCAGCAACGCGCATTTACGGAGAGCAGAATGTGAAACAGATGTTGTGCAGGAATATAAACCACTGCCCTGGGAGCCCGCCATCAGCCTCTGGAGAGCAGGTTTTCTCAGATCCAGGCAAGTAAGATAGTAAGTCATGGAAAGTTGCATGCTCATCATAACCAGCTCTAAGAAATGGCCCTCCCGGTGCCGGTGCCTTGTCTCCATCTTTCCCATAGCTGTACAACCCTCAGCCTTCCTCTAAATAGATGCTCTTTAGTCTCTTTAATAGGAATGAGGCTCTTCACTCACTCCAGATTTTCTCACCTAGTAGAAACAGCAAGACATGGAGCTCCAAGAGGGAGATAATGCCCCTTTATGTTCTGTCCTGGTGACTCAAGTGGAACTTGTTCCTTAAGAGTGGGAGATTCAAGATAGCAAAAGGAGCAAGGCCATCATATTAACCCATTTTCTGTTGCTGTAACAAAATACCTGAGGCTGGATACCTTATACAGAAAAGAGGTGTACTCAGCTCACACTTTTGCAAGTCTAAAATCCAAGATTGAGTGGCCCCAGTTTGTTTGACCTCTAGTCCTCGAGGGATTTCCTGTGTCATACAAATAGAAACAAATAGAGCTGGTACTGTGCAGAAGGAGCCAAATGTGTGGAGTAATCTCACTTCACAACAACCTGTTTTCAGTCCACTCCAGAAGACCAGCAGTAATTCTGAGGATGGTGGCCGCTGTGATCTTATCACCTCCCATGAGGCACTGCATCTTACAGGTTTTGTCATCTTCGCCATACACCATGCTGCGAAGCATGCTTCCAGCACTTGAACCTTTGGGGGACACACTCAAACAACATCACCTTGCAGCAGCCCTGCCTGGAGCAGTAAGCACAGCAAAGCAGCACTCCTGCAGTAAATGAACAGATCAAGGTCAATGGCACAGTACCCATGGCAGGGGCTGCTGCTGGCACTGCAACAAACATTGCCAGTTACCGAGCCGGGGTACCAATTGGGCCCTGCCAAGGGAAAGGAAGAGATTTAGATGGTGTGGGGTCCTGCTTTGTGTGAGCTGAAGGTGGGAGGTATGACCGTCTCTTGCACCAGGCTTCAGCCCACTGAAGTAGTAAGAGCAAACCTCTGCTGCAGGGTCCAAGTACGTGAAGGCCAAGGTGAGGTGCAAGCAGAAAAATAAGGTTAGCAAGCAAGTGTCCATCATGGTAAGTCGCTAAGTGAAGGCAGCAATAACCCAGCAGCAGGATGCTCCTGAGAGCGCAGGCCATGGAGGAGGCCTTAACACTGACGATTTAAACCTCCACTTCTATGAGCTGGGAAACACATTGGCAAAATCAGCAATACTTTTTCTGAGCACTCTTATTCATTGTTTCCTGAGTCTCCTTTTAGAATTTCACATGGCAGGTAGCCACTGAAATATTTTGGGCCCCAAAATATTTGGGGGGGAAAGTAAGCTCAAAATGCCAACCTGCCAGGCATCATCTCAAGTCACTAGCTTGCCTGGTGGCTGCTGGCAGAGGCTGGCCTGAGATTTAGCCAGGCATGTTATTTTTCTTCCTTTCCTATATATGTCCTTTCTTTACCAAGTGTATCTTCCTGGGACTGTGATTCATATTTTTATAATTAGAGCAGAAAAATGGGAAGGGAGGTGATTCATGTTCTTCCTCATCCCTAGCAACATTTTAGCCTCTGGAATCTAGTTTAATAGATATGTTTTGAGAGGCTGAAAGAACCAAGGGAGGAGGAAGAGGAATTAAAGGAGTCCAGCACTGACTATCTCTCTACTTCCCAGACCCAGGGCAGGGAAACTGAACTTGCTTGCCCCTGTGTAATTTTAGTACCATACTAAAAGAACAGGTCTTTTTGTAAGTGGAATTGGATTTAACAGAGGAATTGTGTGCCTTAAAATTAAATAGAGGTCTGGGGATGTGGCTCAAGCGGTAGTGCGCTCACCTGCCATGCTTTCGGCCCGGGTTTGATCCTCAGCACCACATACAAAAAAAGATGCTGTGTCCGCCGAAAACTAAAAAATAAATATTAAAAATTCTCTCTCTCTCTCTCTCTCTCTCTCTCTCTTTAAAAAAAATTAATTAGGATACATTAATTCCCTAATGAAATATACCATCAAGCATGAGGAAACTAAGGGTGAAAAACATTACTGTGCTGATGAAGAGGAGCCATGAGAACGACGTCAGTGCACAGCAGTGAGTGCCTTCTGTATGCACAGAGGCTTTGAAAGAAGCGACAGTTCCAGCACTGGATCACAACCAGTCAGCTTTCTCCGCTTGGCCACATTCAGCTGGTTTGTTTTGGAAATAGCCCCCTCTGCCCAACAGCATCACTTTTGAACCAATTTTCTGGGTGCTGCCTTCACGCCTCTGCATGAGTGCAGACAGGGGGATGAATTACGGTCATAAGTTTAAACTGAGATAGGGAAACTGGCTGAAGACGAAAGTTAACAGGAAGTCCAGCTGTCAGAGGACAGTCAAACAAGCCATGGAGGTGACAAGTAACTCCACAGAGGGGAAAGAAAAACAGGCAATTCTGAAAAATTCCATCCTAAAACATAGCAAGGGACCATAGACTTTCCAGGCACCAAGAGCACAGAATCCAGGGGCAATCTGTCCTCTCCCTGTGGCACTTGGCGAGGAGGACTGCCAGGGACACATCAGCACATCAGCCATCTCGGCTTCTACGATGCCCAAGTGTTCAGGAACACTCCTTCCTGGTGCACTGCTCAGCTGCCCTTTATCCCCAGAGGAGGACCAGGACGTCATAGAGGGCCAGCTGCTTGTCCTCCATAGCAGGAGTGGACACACATGTGGGCATCCACTTCTAGACCTCACCACAGCAGCCCAGTGACAGTGGGGGATGAGTCCTCTCTGATTAGCCAGAGAGGCTCTGAATGAGAAGCCCAGGATCTCTCTACCCCCATAGTGGCTTGTCATGAGCCCACTCACGCACCCCGGAGAGACAGTGGATGGTGCCCGGTCCTAATCACCTATATGTACTTTTTAAAAATAATCTTTTTAACACAATATTTGCTGTGCTTTTATTACAGAAGCAGACATATGCATTAAAGTGAACTAAGAGAAATAGTTATGTCAGGCTAACATAAAGAAAACAATGCTACTACACTACTATATCCAGAAATAATCATAGCTCTTAGCTTATTGTTTTATATATTTATACTTAACATACATATTATATTTAAGACATAAATTCAGACCACCTAGTAGAAGAGTTCCACAGTAATGTTTCACCTCTCTCTGTAAATGGCTCTCAGCCCTGCCTAGTCCATAACGTCCATCTTTATGAAAGGTACTTATTGTGAAAGACGACACAGAAGAAAACTAGTAAAATTCAACTTCCAAAATTCAAAAATAGCACTGGTCAGTAACCATGTAGTCCTGAGTATCTTAAGAAAAGTTTGCCTAACTCTCCTATCTTCTGTTAACACACCCCAAGACAAATATTTTTGTCATCTGTTATAGGGCGTCATTTACGAGAGGTATAGATAAAGACAAAATCTGACTTGCGACTTTCTAATGTAGATGCACCAACATTCCCTCCTCCAGCCTGATGAATGAAGGTGACTGGGGAGGAGCTTTATAGGTAAACATTGGTAATAAAGGAAATCTGGGGCCCCGATCCTTAGGCAGAACTCTGCCTGCGAGAACTACCCAGCACCATCCTGAGGAGCAGTCACAGTGAGTCAGTGGCTGAACATCAGTCAGACAGGAAGAGGTCCTGAAATTTGGTTCTTCAGAGCTGTCCTGGGCTCCTGGCAGCAAAGACACAGAGTAGAGAGCCAGGTGGACCGACCAGGGAAGCACCGGGCCTTCTACAGAGCCAGGCCAGGCCCCGGGAACCAGCAGGCTGGAGGAAGAGTTAGGCTAAAGTCATCTTCTGTACAAAGGCATCAACACTGATGTTTTTAATAATGCTGACTCATAATGCTGATTCAGCTCCAGGTCAGTCAGACAATGCCTTCCCCAAAAAAACCCACTTTTTTCTCCACAAATAACCGGTACATTTCGTAGATCCTTATATTTCCTAGAGTATTTTGATTCTATTCTCAACCATGAATAGAAATTCAGCCAGCCCCCAAAATCCATGGATCAAAGCACATTCCCCATGAAAACCCAGAAACACTTAGTGTTGAAAAGTAGGAATCTGAAGCCACCCTGATGTCTTGTCCTCTTGGTGACACTGTTTTTTCTGCCTGGATATTTGCATAATTATGCGTTAGAGCATTTTTTTTGAAAAGGGGTGTTGGGTTTGACTTCAACATACTTTCAATTTGTACATCCTCTTCCCTTAGTTCTGCTTCTTTCCCCAGAAACCATCATCATTTTTTAAACTGTGTTTTTGTTTTATGTCCTCCATCTCTGTCCGTCTTCTGGCCTTTATTGATAGCTCTTTCCTCTGAATCCTGAGAGCGAGTCTCAAGTCTGTCTCTCACATCATCATACCTTTTCATATGGGAACAATACATGGATTTCCTTGATTTGTTCCATTACTTTCTTTCTTCCTGTCAAATCTGAACCTCATCCTTTGGAGCCTTCGCCTAGATTTCCTCCTCGTGGTCCTGCTGTTCTTTTGCTGAGGCTATGACTTCTTACAACTATTGGGATCACCAAACTGTTTTCTAAATGCTTCTTTTTGTTTTTACAGTAAATATTTCCAAGAACTATATTTTACCACAAATTACGCCAAAAATTTCTCCCTTTTCCTTTTTATGCAGCACTTCTCCACCTACCCTATGTTCTTACTTGAAAATCAAAGTGTACCTATATTTGAGGTCCCTCAACAGTGTGAACTTCTTTGATCTTTACCACAAGCACCATAAGTGCCAGGAGATCCTTTTCTGACCTCTGAAGCACCAGTGGCACACCTCCTCGCCCACGTACTAGGATCTTATATGCACACATCTCACCCTCACTTTGTTTTCTCCCATCTCCACATCGTTATTGAGAAATTCTGAAAATACATTTATTGGTGATGACTTGGATGCAGTCAAAATGAATCCCAAAAGCTCATTATGATTCAAATACAGCAGACATGTATCTTTAGTTCACGTAAGACAAACTAGAGTAAAAGTCCTCAAACAGCCAGCGGTGGGGGCTCAGAATACCCACATCTCAAGCTGGAAGATGGAGAAAAGAGGAGACACATCTCCTCTAAGAAGTCTTGGTTGTGAACTAGCATACATTTCTTTGCAAATAGTACTTCACTATCAGACCTAGCTGAAAGGGAAGCTGAGAAATGCAGCCTAGCAGTGTGTTTAGGGGAACAGGAAGTACACTGAGGTCAACACGTGGCCACAGCCCTGGAAAACAGTCATAGTGGACTTTGTAGACTTACACTGTGTCCCTTATTGGCCCTGCTCTTCTTGGTTGTGACAGACACAAGGCTCAGTACTCGGCTGTGCATTATGACTCCTTTGGCTCCTGAGGAAGGCAGTCCACCCATACCAGCCTCAGCCCCGGATGCGACTCACCAGACCAAGCGGCTTCCATGATCCTAGAAATCAATTGAGAAGACAACAGAGAGAGAAGGAAGAGGCCAACATAAACTAATTCTTTTTCTTTATTTATTTGAGGAAGACTCTTTAAGATTTTCTCTGGCAACAGAAATCAAGTAAGTCTACACACCTTTAGCTCAGCAGTTCTCAAAGTGTAGTCCTGGGGCCAGCAGCCTCAGCATCCACAGAGTACTTGTTAGAAATGCACATATTCAGGCTCCATTCCAGAAGGCTGAATCAGAAACTCTTGAGGCACAGCAATCTGTTTTAACAAGTCTTTCAGGAGATTCTGTTTTGCATTAAAGTTTGAGAGCTACTGCTCTAAATAAAGTGTGGCTGTGACATGGGCCACAGCAAGGCACTGTGTCAACTGGTAGTTCATTCCAGTCAAGGCAAAAGGTACGTAGGGAATATCTGAAATCCTAATCCTGCAAAGTAAAAGTATAGAACGATGGCAGTAAAACCCAAGGGTCTATTCTGACTTATTAGGAAAACTTAAAGACTTTAAGTAGGACACCTCTGTCACTCACAAAACTCTGCTTATTTACTTTTTCCCTTTGAGGTTAGTTATCAATTCCCTGTGCTGCATCAACATGACTGCTGGATACACACAGTTGTATAGTGTCTGACAGGGCAGGCAACTCAGAGGCCATCAGATCAACCCACTCACTTTATAAACTGGGAAACTAAAGTTGAGGAGTAAGAGGGCCACCTCTGGCTGGAGGAGAGCCAGGACTAGAACCCGAGACACCTCATCATCGACCCAGCACCCTTCCTGAAAGTGTGATCACACTTGTGAAGTCCCCTGAAACCAAATGCAAAGTGGCTGCAGTGTATTAATACTGAATTGGGTTCCGATCATTTGAATTCCAAATCTTAAAGAGCCCAAGTTAAACGTGTGTGCAAATTTGTTCTCTAAGCCCTGACCAAATGCAAATAAAAATGGATGAGCAGTATTGCCTTAGAGTTATAGAATGCTTTGGAACGGTGATGTTGATATTAAGAAATGGAATGGAAGAGCGTCAGGAGGCAGTTCTGATATCTCCTTTTTATGGTTTCCTGTAAAATGTCTGTGGTATCATAGAAATATAAGAAAAACATCCACCACCTGTAAGACCAATGGACCTGAAGTGAAAAGAAATCTGCAGTTTCATGTAACTTATTTCACAAAGAGAGAAACCAGGCCTCGTGAAAGAAGACAGGAAGCATCTCCTCCCACCCCATCCCACTCCCGCCTATCTGCCCCAAGAAACTACCACAAAAGAAACAAAAAAGCAGACAACATGGATGCTCTAGCACAGCAACAAGGAAAGCTGGCAACACAGCTGGGAGATGAACTCTTCCCTGCCACTCCCCTGCCTCAGCCTCACCCTGTGATTCAGGAACCCAAGGCTGAGCTGGTCAGAAGACCCTAATTTCTGAATGCAGCGTGGCCATGCATGCAGGGGAAGACCTGCATCCCTTTGCAGATGAGTGCAATCGAGGCGGGGTGGAAGGTTTCCCCGGTGGCCTGCTGCCTAGTGTCTGAGCAGCTGGAACACACGTGGCGGCCCCACTGAACCACATGGCCTTTCCCATGAGGAGTTTTCCCTCTGGTGTATTTTTCAGGGTATGAATTAAAACAGGCTTCTCTCTGCCTTAACTTTCTAACTGGTTTGGCTGGGTCTTTGACTTGTGAATCATTTTCTTAATGGCTTTATTTGTACATAATCCACATTACATACAATTTGCTCTTTTAAATAATCTGAGTCAATATTTTTTAGTAAAGTCACAGATAGGTACAACCATTACCACAATTTTGGAACTATTTCATTACCTTGAAAAGAAACCTTGTGTCCTTTAGCTGTTATCCTAAGTCCCTCTCCCTTCTCAGTCCTAAACAATCGCTCATCTCCTTTCTGCCTCAACACATTCCCTGCTGTGTGATCCCACTCATTTCACATGAGTGGGATCACACAGCCTGTGCACTTCTGTAACTGGCCTTTCCCACTCAGCACATGTCAGCAGGTCACTCAAGCTGTAGCAAGTCATCACGACTTCACTCCTTTCTATTGCTGGCTATTCCTCCATGTGTGGATACTCCACATTCAGGTTGTTCCCATTTTTTGGTTAATATTAATAACAGAACTGGAAATCTTAGAATTGTCATCTAGTCTGAAAAAAAAGAAAATTCAAATGCCAAAATCCTCTGAATTATCTTTACACTATCTCGTATGTTAATTTAACAAATATGGAGCACCTGCAGAGCACAAGGCCAAAAGTTACTTTGAAGTTAGTTCCTAAGATGGTTTTTAACAATAGTAGTAAGAGGACTCACTTAAGAGCCTCTGACACTCTCCTGGGTGATCCTTATGATAAGGCTGTGAACCTGACACTAGCCACATTTTGTAGAAAATGTGAACACTAGGAATACAGGATTGTGTGTCCAGTGAGTAGAGCCAACCTGGAAGACCTCTAGTCCAGTCTCTCAGTGAGACAGATTTTTGTATCATTTGTGTAAGAAGGAATCTCTTCGGAAATATTTTCCCCCAACAAGTGAGGATTTTGTGGCTTCAGGTTCTGAATCAGAGGCAAGTGCATTTCCACTCTAAATCCCAACAGCTCTTTTCCTACCTGTCAAATCATCTCACCTTCCCCCTGCTATCCATGGTAGTGTTGTCCCCTCTGCCAACAAGTTCCTAAGATTGACAGAAGTCCCTCTGAGATGTCTGCTGGTCCCGAGGGTCTGTGGCATTTATTCAGAGATGTGGAAGTCACCCCCTTAACACAGCGCTCATAGTTTTCTCGTTCATGATTCCCTTTCATTGAGATTGGCAAGACCTGAGAGACATATGGCCACCTGTGTCTGTGCTGGGTATGATGCACATCAAGACCTGTTGCACTTTAAAAGTCTACTTGCCAACATTAAAACTACATTCAAAATAAGTGGACTTTTTTAGCACTCTTGTATTTTCTGTTAGCTCTTTCCTTATCCTTAAAATTTATTAAATGCTCAAAATTCATAAAATGGCCTACTTCAAGGTAATAATATTTATTAGACACATGCTAGTTGCTAGTTACATGAAATTCTTATTGGAACTTCACAGGAATTCTCAGAACTGCAATATTATTATATCCACTTTAAAAATGAGGCAAGACTTACATATATTAAGAAATTGACCAACAAAAAGCAAACAGCAGAGTTTAGGGCTATCTAACTCTACAGTAGAAGGTACTGCACTGCACTGCTCATCAGAATACAAAAGAACACAAGTCTTAGGAAAAACAATTACGTCAGCAAACATAATTCCCATGGTGCTTGTCCCCCAGGGCCATGATGACAAGGTCCTCAGGAACTCCATTTGGCTTTGACAGAGGTTGTTCAGAACTCATGAATTACTGAGCACTGAGCTCTTGCCTCTGGGAGCCCAAGTGATGGTCCACTTCATGTGTCAGCTTGACCAGGCTAAGGGATGCCCAGACAGCTGGTAAAACTTCATTCCTGGGTTTGCCTATGGGATGCTTCTGGAGACGTGAGTTTTTGAATTAACAAACTGAGCCAAGAAGACTTGTCCTTATACACATCGGTGGAGATCCGCCAGTCCACTGAGGGCCTGAGCTGTACAAAGAGACTAGGAAGGACAAGCTCTCCCCCCACCTGGGCTGGGCCGCATCTTCTGCCTTCAGACACCAGCACTCTGGGTTCTCAGGCCTCGGGGCTCCAGGACACACACCAGTGCCTCCCCTGGTTCTGGCCTTTGGACTCGGTCAGGAAGCTACATTGTCAGCTCTGCTGGTTCTCAGGGCTTCAGACTCCTACTGAATGACGTCACTGGCTCTCCTCCTTCTCTGGCTTGTAGATGTAAATGGTGTCATTTGTCATCCCTGTAATCATGTGTGCCAACTCCTGCTGTGTGTGTGTCACATGTCCTGTTATCCTATGGCTTCTGGAGAATCTTGACTAGCACAATCAGTACCAGATAATAAGGTGATTTTAAATACATCAGCAAGCTCTGATACCCGTCAGAGAGACAGAAGCCATGCCCCCTGAACAGATAGGCACATTGAGAACAAGACTGCATGAGGTCCGCAGCTGTCACTGACACGATGCAGCCTCTGTCTTGCTCATGGACATGCTCAGCACACAGGGGCCCCCATGAGGGGAGAATGCAGGCCATGCAGAGGGGCTCCAACCCTCTGCCTCAGCTGAGAACCAACATGGACACTTAGTAAAGATGTCTCTGTATGCGTGGAGCCTCTGGATTACAAATCACCCCCAGCTAATGAGCCTTTCCGGCTGGGGCCCAGACACCCTGGGTCAAAGATAAGCTATCCCTGTCCAATTCCTGACTGTGGTGAGCCGCCTCTGCTGCTTATGCAGATTATGGTCGCCATTACAAGATGGCGCTGGCTCCGCTGTGGTATGTGACAAACAACTCCTTATTTGGGAGAGTTGGCGCATGGTTTTTCAGCACCCTATGAAAAAGTTCCACGTGGCAGCTTCACATTGGGGCCTGAGATGCTATATTAAGGCTGGGAGGGGCATCCGAGGGATGATGAGTAGAAGAAATATCAAGGGCCTGAATAAACTGCTGAAAGAAGATTCCCGAGTTGCGTCTTCCTTGCGGGCAAGGGGTCGCGACACCTGACCACAGAATTCATGAGTATCATAAAATGGCTGCTTGATGACACTCAGTTTGGAGTGGTCCACTTGCAGCTTCTGCAGCCAAAACAGATGCAGACGCCTCTCAGTTCCAACCCCGTCCCATGCCTGCAAAAGCTATCAATTTCTCTGAACTCTTACTAGTTGAATTTGAGCCTTGGGGTTATTTGGACAGGAGTTATTGGATCTAATCTTTTTTTCCATAAAGCTAGGACAAGCTGCAAGCTCCCTGAAGGCAGGAACGAATGTATCATTTTGACAATTATAGCTCAGCTCTAGTGACAATGCCTGGAGCTCATGAGTAGGCACTCTTGGTTATCTATCACATCAGTGAAGACACCCCAGAAATTAGTGGCTTAACACAAGGGTCAGAAAACCAGCCTGCCAGCTTGTCATGTCAGTAACATTTTATGAGAAACAGCCACATTTATTCATTTACATATTATCTATAGCTGCCTTTGTTCTACAGTGGCAGGGATGAGTAGTTGAAGACCATAATGCCATTCCGAAAAGCTGGAACTATTGGCAATCTGGCCCTTTACCAAAGAAGTTTGCTGATCCCTGGCTTAGTGTATTTCACTCATGAGGCTGTATTCATCTGCGCCTGGCCAGCACCAGAACACCAGGATATCTCGCTCACAAGTCTGGGCCTTTGTGCAGCTGGCTATGGCATCTGGATCCTCCTCCAAGCACTCAGCCAGCATGTGTGTGTGTGTGTGTGTGTGTGTGTGTGTGTGTGTGTGTGTCTGTCTGTCTCTCTCTCTCTCTCTCTCTCTCTCTCTCTCTCTCTCTCTGTCCCACCTTCAGCCTTTCATCATTTGTTACCCATCACAAGTTTCCTTATCGAAACTTCCAAGAGAGCAAAAGCAGAAGCAGCCAGGGCTGGTCGTAGTTAAGGTGCATGTGAGAGGCCCTGGGTTCTATCTCTAACACCACCCAGAGGTTATTGGGGGACAAGAAAAAGAGGATCAGGAGGAAGAGGAGGAGGAGAAGGAAAAGGAGAAAGGGGGGGGGGAGAAACAGCCACACTCATTTTTACAAATTATCTACAGCTGCCTTTGTTTTCCAGTGGCAGAGACAAGTAGTTGAAAACCACAGTGCCCTTCTACTAAACCGAACTATCAACAATCAGTCATTTTACAGAAAAAGTTTGCTGGGAAGGTGAGGAGGCGGAAGAAAGGAGGAAACAGAAGAGGAAAGGAAGAGAAGGAACAGGAGGAAAAAGGGGGAGGGGAGGGAAGGAGGAAGAGGAGGAGGAGGGGGAGCAGTAAGATCCTCAAGCTCCAGGCCCAGGACCTGCACAGCAGCACTTCAACTCAGACCAAGTCACCACTGGCAAAGACCCAGTCAGAGGGGACACTCCACTCCTGGTAGGCGGGAGCAGTGCAGACATTCAGAGAGGGCAGAAAGTGTTGGTGGCCATCACTGGCAGCCCTCTGCCACATGAAGCATGCAGTGAGTATTTATCAGATGAACTTGGGAGGATGTAGAGGCACAGTGTGGAAGAACAGTGAGCAAGGCAAGGCCGTACCTGGACAGATGGGTCCTGGCCTGTCTGCAGGGGAAGCAAGGTCTCCACAAGCTGCCAACACTCAGAGAGGTTCAGGGAGCAGAAGAAGGGCCTAAGAAGGGCCCAAGGAGAAATCAGGAGTGATCAACGAAGCCATTTGGGGATGGGCAGGCAAGACGTAGCAGAGAGAAGATCCTGGATCCACATAGCAGGAGACACCTGATATCTTCAGAATAAACTTGGAAATCAGATTTTACAAGTTAACATCAGATACGAGTAAGCAGGATTGATGGGGAGGCAAAGCACTGAACTTGTGTAAGAGTCAGCAGCCTGCGATGAAAGCAACCAGACTTCTCTAGAGTAAGCTGTTTGATGGGCAGCTAGCTTGATGGATGGGACCCCTCCAGCTCATGAGTGCTGTTCTGACAGCGCCTGGACTGAGCCAGTTAGTTAACAGGTTTGGAAACTTAAACAAGTATAATCCAAGAAAGAGGCTAGTTGTCTCTAACAACAAACTACAAAGCATTGCACCCCAATGCTCTCTGCAGGTTGCAATTCACAAGGCAGCACACAGCAGGTGAGTCAACATCTCACTTAATGCTGAAGAAGTTAAGATTCATCTGTTTCACAAAGGAGGAAACTGAAGCTTAAAGACACTGAAGAAGAGGCTGGGGCTGGGGCTCAATGGCAGCACATTTACCTGGCATGTGTGAGGCACTGGGTTCCATTCTTAGCACCGTGTATAAATAAACAAAACAAAGGTCTATCAACAACTAAAAAAATAAATAAATAAAAAGAAACTGCAGAAGTCCCCACATGCGTGCAGCTAGCAGCTGAGGGAGAACTGGACCTGCTTCCGCCCAGTCTGTAAACATGTCATCTTGCTCCCCCATAGAATGTCAATTTCCATAGAAGGAAAAATTAGAATATATGAAGCTTCATTTGTCTGGAACAATGTGTCTCAAAAGGCCCCACACAATACTAGGACTTTGAATCAATGCTAAAAAATAAAGCCATTTTAAAAACCACATAAGCATTTGAATATTTAAACAAAAATATCTGAAACCAAATCCTTTTTTGCATGTACAGTCTACTAATGTCCTGGAGAGCTGGTGTTCTAAGGAACGTACTTTGGGAAAATATCCAGGAAGATGAAGCAGAGATAGAGAGTATGAGCGGGCACTATTTTTATAATCTCACTGAACAAGTAACCATTAAAAACACACTTTTGGCCACTATGCTAGCTAGTCAGTTTCCCATCTCTATAATAACTTCTAAGACAACCAACT
This sequence comes from Ictidomys tridecemlineatus, assembly GCF_052094955.1. NCBI lineage: Eukaryota > Metazoa > Chordata > Mammalia > Rodentia > Sciuridae > Ictidomys > Ictidomys tridecemlineatus. The sequence goes on from NC_135486.1 coordinate 119,989,469, forward strand.
TAAAAAGAGAAAAGGTTTATTTTGGTTCACAGTTTTGATTCCATGAGTGATGGACCCTGTTGCTTTTAGGCCCATGTCAAGGCAGCACAGCATAGCAAGAGTGTGGACAAGGGCAGAAGCACTCACCTCAGGGACAGCAATGGGGAGGGGAGAGCAGCTAGTGTCCCACTGCCCCCAGGGAGGTCATGTCCCCAGTGGCCTAAAGCCCTCCCATAGGCCTCATAGCCTACAGACCCCACCCCTCCCAAAAGCATCACCCTAGGGAACAGACTTTACCACATGGGCCTCTGGGGACATACCAGACCCAGCCTGTAGCAGAAGCCACTAGAATCCAGAGCTAGGGACGAGGCCTGGTTCCTCACAGTCCCAGCTAATTCACCATGACATACAGACTAAAACACTCTGAAAACCACAGCATTCCGTAACAGTTTCCTCTGGCTTCCCCACTGTGCGAGTCAAATAAGAAGCACAGTGTTGCTTTGCAGGCACCTCTGCTCTGGAATTTTGTGGAGACTCATCAGTTTTTTTGACCCAGCTGACTCGGCCTGTCACCTCTGCTTGTGGGCAGTCTTCCTACTCCTAATCACAAAAGCCACCTGAAGGCCAGCTTCCTCCTGTGGGCCATATGTGCATCCTCCTAGCAGCTCAGAATTGGCAGCTCCCTGTGAGGTGCTGGTGGGGATTAAAGTGGTGGAGCTCTATGGACAACGGTACAGCAGTTAGGCAAAAAATCACCTGTAAGCCACCAGTTCCACTTGTAGGTACACCCAGAAGAACTGAAAGCAGGAAGCCCAAAGAGAGATTCACACAACATTTTCTCAGCAGCGTTAATCACAGCAGCTAAAACATGGAAGCACCCCAAGCATGGACCAGTGGATGAGGGGATAATTGGTGTTGGGCACATGTATGCACATGAAGTATATGTAAGTGTATACATGTGTGTATGTGTACACACATGTATACATGTATATGTCTAGGTGCACACGCATGTGCATGTATGTGAACATGTGTGTATACACATGCAGAATATGATACACATATTTTTGGCCAGCTTTTCCATTACTCTAACCAAGGCATCCAAGAACTACTACTCCAAGGAAGAAAAGATTATTTGGGGCTTAGTTTCAGAGCTCTCAGTCCATCCATGGCCAAGTCCATTGCTCTGGGCCAGGGACGAGGCAGAGCATCATGGTGGAAGGGCCCACAGGAGGAAAACTGCTCACTTCATGGTGAAGTCAGGAAACAGAGAGGCAGTGAGAGTAGTAGCTACAGGGAAAATGCACCCTTCCAGGGCATACCCCAACTGACTCACCTCTTTCAGCCAGGACCTACCTGCCTACAGTTACTCCCAGCCAGTGCATTCACACTAGTAGAGAATTATTAGGTCTCAGCCCTCATAAGCCCCATCATTTCACCTCTGAACATTCCTGAATCAACAGGAGCTTTTAGAGGACACCTCATATCTAAACCATAACGTGTAAATGCAAACACATGCATGCACATGCAACCTGTGTACATATATAAAAGAATATTATTCAGCCTTTAAAAAGAAAGGAAATTCTGACCTGTGCTACAAGATGAAAGAATCATGAAGATGTTATGCCAAGGAATAATCCAGCCACAAAAGATAAAAACCATATGATTCCACTGACATAGGAACCAAGAGTGATCAGACTTTCAAAGCTGGAAAATAAAAGAGCAGTTACCAGGACTGGAGGAGGGTGGATGGGGAGTGCTGATCAGTGCACACCTGGGTTTCGGTCTGGGATGAAGAGGAGATGGCGGTGGAATGTCAATGTGTTCAAAGCATTGACACTTAAAATGCTAAAATGGCAAACTATGTTTTGTATATTTTCCAACAACTAAAAAAGAAGAACTGAGATGGAAGTTAGTGCTTTAGTTTGCACCTACGATGAAGCAGAATACAAACCCTTGCATGTGGCCCTATCCTCTGCACTCCTGGGCAGAGTCAACAGGTCAGGGAGCTACACTGTAGAGCTGCTCCTCTCAGGAGGCAGAGCCCTGCATTCAGCAATTGCAGCTGCAACTCGTTAACTGCCTGTCACCCAATCCTTCATTCACACTAGCCTGGGAGTAAGGCTCCCACACGTCTAACTTACCGCAGGCCCTGGGTCCTCCTCACCCTGCAGAGGAATGGGTGGCAGGTTTCAGGCTTAACAAAAGAATCACTTCAAACTACAACAAAGAATTGCTTCAAGCCTGATGAAAAAAAGGATCTGAAAGAACGAGAAGCCCCGTCTTCCTTCTAGCTTTTGTTTTGGCAGGGCAGGTGAGGAGGGCACCCTCTGGATGGGAAGCAGGCAGCCCTATCATCCTCTGGTTTGTGCTGTGTTCTCTTGCCTCTGTGACAATGGCCCTCACATCCCCTTAAACGTCGCACAGTTTGCAGGAGCCTGCCCATCTTCCCACCTGCCACCTGGCCGTCTCCTCACCTCCTCATCTCAGGTTGGACTGGAAATAAACAGCATCTCTGAAGCGGGGAGGGCGGGGGGGTGGGAAACGGGCTGCTAGTGACAGCAACAGCCAAGTGCCGCAGGGAGGGAGCAAGGGAGGATGATTTTAATGAAAATGTGCTGAAACAAGGCTCTCAAGCATCTGCTAACAGCATTTTACACTGGCACGAATACTCTGTAAGATGTCACATTTTGTGCACTACAAGTTACACAAATAAATATACCTTTAACCCAATAATTCCACTCAAGGGATTCTTTTTCCTAAAGAGATACTTTTAAGATTTAAAAAAAAAAAACTATGTGCATGAAAATAAAGAGTTCAGAATTATTTCTAATATTGGGAAATTGCTAACAATCAAAATATCTAAGTTGTGGGAATAGCTAAGTCTGCTATGAGAAATCAGCTTGACAATGTATCACAGGGCCATTAAAATAATGATGAAAAACATATCACATGGAAATTTTCTGGAAAAGCATTAATTAAGAAATGTAGAATATCTATCTATCTATCTATCTATCTATATATATATATATATATGTATGTATGTATACTCTGATTGTAAGTCTATAAAATGTATGCATAGGGACCAACTGGAACAGAATTTAAAAGCAGAAATTGTTACCGTATTATGGTATTAGAATTATCAGCAGCTTCTTTCCGTTTATACAAGTGTTTGGTTTAAATCTCAAATTAATGACTCAAATAAAATGACTTAAGAGTGAGGAAGCACCACAAAATTTATTATTTTCTATATAAAGCCTAACTGTAAAAGCTTTATAATCAAATCTTTCAATATGTATGAGTGAAAGAGGGGAAAAGGGGTAGGAAGGGAAAAAGATTAGTCAAGCAAATAAATGCCTTTAAGGATGCATGCATAGATTGGTTGATTGGCATTTCATATACTCTGCCCTAGTCCGAGGTAAGAAATGAAGCAAGAACCAAAATGTAACCCTAGAGAAAACAGCTGGATGGTTCTTCACTAAACTACCCTTGTATTCCAGTAGCTTTTATTCCAGAAGAATGGAAAACATGGTCAAGCAACAACTAGTACCCACATGTTCCCAGAGGCACAATTCACCATGGCCAAAAGGCAGAAACAGCTCAGGTGTCCACCTGAAGAGGAATGGATGAACAAGATGGAGTCCATCCATACAATGGTGAAATACTCAGCCTTGGAAAGAAGAAAGCACTGAGACCTGGGAAAACATGCAGAAACTGGAAAGTCTCATGCTAAGGGTAAGAAGCTAGACAGAAAAAGCCACATACTGTGTAATCCTACTTGCATGAAATATCAAAATGGGCAGATCCACAGGTTAGTGGTTACTAGGGGCTGGGAAGACAAAGGAAAACCGTGTGCCTACTTAGTAAGTACGGGATATCCTTGAACAATGATAAAATGGTTTAGAGCTGTGAATGATGGGAGTTGCACAGCACTGTGAATGTGCTGAATGCTCCCTACTTTGTTCTTTTAGATGGTTAAAATGGTAAATTTCATGTTATATCTATTTTACCAAAATAAAGAAAACATGCAGCCCTGGATCAAGGAGTTCATGACCTCACAGCCTGGAAGTGGCAGCATGCATAGCTCAAAAGCTAAGCAGCATGTAGGAAACCCAGACAGCAAGTTGGAACACAGGAAGCAGGTAGGAAGTCCACAGGAATCAAGAAGGAAGTTCACAGAAAACAGGGAGGAAGTCTATAGCAAACAAGGAAGTCCACAGGACTCAAGGAGGAAAACCAGAGGAAGCAGGGGTTGGGGGGACCCATAGGAATCAGGTAGGAAGCACACAGGAAGCAGGTAGGAAGCACACAGGAAGGAGCCCATCTCTACTTACTCCTGTCCATGTAGTCTCATGCTAGTCCACCTTGGGCAGAACCCTACAAGGCCAAAAATGTTTGCAGAGATCTGCTCCAGGATCACAAAGCCTCTCTACTAGAGTACACGACTCCCTGCAGAGTCAGGACCACAGTGGTGAGAGGCCTTCCTGGGGTCATGCAGACAAGCAGGGATCCCATATGATGCACCAGGGTGTTGAATCTTGCCTCCAATGTGGTATGTGGACCATTACTCAGAAGTCAGGGCTGGAAGTCAGCGATTCAATTTAGAGGTAGCTCTTCTCAATTCAAACAGCATACATTTCCATTTCTGTGGAGCAGGAGGAGTCTTTTATGTTTAATTTTTGTCAAGCTGTGAAATGAAGTTGTAGCTGTAGGTGTCTCACTGATGCCAGCCGTGCTCAGGAGGCTCTGTCTCTCCAGAGTTTTTAAGACCATTCCCTGCAGTGGCCGCCACAGGCAGGAGCGCACAGCCCAGGTGAGGCAGCAACTTTTTCCTTAGAAGTTTTCTGAGAAGTTTTTTCTCTCCTTGTAATTTTTTTCCCCACTTCATTCATCCTATTATCTTGGGAAGCCTCATTCAGTATCAGTGTCACTCACCAAAAGCATGCCTAAGTTAACAAAAACCACAGGCAGCCAGCCTGTGTGTGTCGGAGCAAAGGAGAGAGAAATATACAAAGACAAGTTTTCTAGTTTTGTTTCTCCAAGACACCTAAAAAAAAAAAAAAATGACTGAAGTTTTTAAAAAGCTAACAGCAAAAAAAAAAATGTGTCCTTGGGGACTGGGGACTAGGGCTGTGGCTCAGTGGTAAAGTGCTTACGTCACGTGTGAGGCACTGGGTTCAATTCTCAGCACCACATACAAATAAGTGAGGAAAATAAAGGTCCAACAACTAAAAAAAAAAAAAAAAAAAACTTAAGTGTCCTTGCACGTTCCTCTTAAAGCAATAAAGCTGATATGTGTCAACATAACCATGTTCTGTGAGTCCACATCTTAAGTTTGGGTCTAGCATTATGTCCTTTTGGTGTTTGGGAAAAGATCTAGGAGAGGGTCAAGTGTTGGCCACGCTACAAACAAAGAACACATGAAAAGTGTGGGAAGGACAGGAGTGGAAAGAGTTCTGCTGGTCTCAGCTTTGTAAATAGAAACCAGAGAAGAGGAAGGCCCACCACTGGCCACAGGGCTGCTAAGGGCCTGAGCTGGGCCTAGAGCTCTGTCCTCTAGTTCCCTGGTTGGTGCTGTGTCTGTCACTCCACGTGTATGTGTTCTTCCACATCAGAAAATGCACCAGATGAAGAATACAAAATCCTCACCAGAAATGCCACTGGGGTCAACAGGTCACATGTGAGGAAGAAATAGTTGATGATTCTTTTAGAACAGTTTTAAATCCAAAAGTCAGGTTTGAGGAATTCAAGATGGTTTCTCAAATTTCTTCAAATAATGGATCTTGATAAATGGACATTTTCTGAGTTTTTTTTTTTTTTCTTGAGTACAGAAATAAAGTTCAGGCTCAGGAACTGTGACAGAATAGCTTTACTTGAAAGATTGGTCAGAAAAATGCAATTCCACTGGAAGGTTATAGTCCAGGGGGAAGGAAGAAAACCAAGAATGGAACAGGAAGCTTGTGTTGTACCTAGCAAAGGACTGGGTGTGGGGGAGAGTTACCAGCTTTTACAGATATGGACTTCTGAGAAGGAAAATCACTAAGAAGAGTTTCTTAAACTCTTGGCTGAGTGGCACATGATATGAATCCCTATGTCAGTTACGGTAATGTGGTAATTAAGAGATCCTGATGGCTTCTATCCTGTGGATGTGCCAAACCTAAGGCCTTTGAGTTTTTTCTTTCAGCTGGTGGAAAGTAAACAAGACACTGGGGAAGGCACACCACTTTTTAAAAATTATGCTCAGAAATTACATACATTGGGCTGCGAGCGTAGCTCAGTGGTAGAATACTTGCTTAGCATGCACAAGGCCCCAATCTCCAGGACCACAAAACAAGATAATTAAATAAAGAAATCACTTCACTTCTAACACATAAATTTACCAAAACAAGTCATGTGGGACTTGATGGGTACAAGGAAATTTTAAAGTCAGGTCCTGAATTGGGATCTAACTATGAAAACAAAGATCAAATTCTGGTACATAGACATCTCAGCAACATACCATCCAATATTCCGCCTCCAAAATCTTCATTCAAGTCTGTATTGCTTCTCAAAATTCTGAGAAGTTGAATTCTTTTGAAAGACTTTGAAATTCTGACAGGAGTGAGGCAGGAAAATGAACATCCAAAGGGCCATGAATAAAGCAGTGTTTGTATAGTGGAATTCGACAGGAAGAGGAAGAAACTCTAGTCAAGTTCACCTATGAGTGGAAAGGAGAACGATGAAGAGACTGATATGGGAACTGGCCATTCCTTAATATCTTTAAGTCTTTACAGAAAAGCCCAGAGTCTGAAGATTGTGAAGGTTGTGTTCCACAAATACTTACAGGCACGTGGTAGATTGTACTCCTGGGTCTCTTGTGTTTGAATGGAGTTATGTGATTAGTATTGGCCAGTGAAGTGGAAATAGAAAAGACGTGTATCACTTCCAAGTTGAGCATTTAATTCCTGGTGAAGACCCACCCAGGCCCTCTTTCCTCATAACCTGCAGGTATTCCACCTGCCTATGTCCTTGATGGACTACAATGAACAGAGCAACTCTCTGCTGATCTTTAGTGGACAAATTGCAAGGGAGCAATTAATCACTGTTGTTTAAGCCCACTAATATTTAGGTTGTGTTTGTTATTGCAGCATAACCTAACTGATGTAAAGACTACAAAGGGACAGTAAAATAGAAATGTGCTCTTTTCATACTAGAAGACAAAGCACAACACAAGAGAGTAGATGCGTGGGCACTCTCCCCAGTTTCATATCAGAACATAAGAACAGCAGAAACTCTGCAGTAGTAAGTTTTGTTACTTTTGGCAGAACCCATTGTGCATCTTAAGATGAAAAGAAAACTATATGTTTAAGGATCAGGAAGTATAAAATAGCCATCTTTGAAGAGAATAATCAAACCTCACTGCTAACTGAGGTCACTGCTGAGGCTACCATTAGAAACCTCCACAGAGGCTTCCAAGCATAAATTCTAATTGGTCCTTATCCTGTTTCACTTCTCAAGGCAAAAACTCAGGAGGAGGCACCCAATGGTCTGATGAGAGGTCACACACCACAGCATGGCCACCAAGGAACCAAGATGGAAGCCTTCATTTTTCTGAAGCTAGCGCTCTTCCAACATCAAATGAAGGAGAGAGTTCTCCAACAGGAAATAGGAGTGGATGCCAGAAACCAAAAACAAAGATTGCAAAAACCTCTACAAAGAGATAACAGAGATTTGCTTTGACCTTGACCCTGCCTCTCCCATCCTGCTGTATTTTTCATCCTGCTGTAGAGTTCTCAGCCTCAGAATCTCCTGCCACAGGCTTTTTCTATAACAACTTTTGCAGTTGAAAAGAAAATTCTGTATTCACAACCTACCAAGGCAGAAACACAGAAGATCTCTTGACCAAGAGTTAAATGACCTACCTTGAGATAGTACTATGAGATGCTCACATGGTTACAGTGTTCCAGCAGATAAGGGCCTCTCGTTACCAGATGGAGGCCCGGTGCACCACTATAAATTCAATTCCCCCAACTGCAGAACAAGTGATTTTGAGTGAGTCACTTTCTAAGCCCCAGATTGTGGCCTCTCTCAAGTAAGGTTAACAATCCCTGTCTTGTCGAGCTGCTATGTGAAGCAAATGCAGTAGCAAGGAAAAAAGATCTGGCAAAACACCTGACACATACAAAGATCTTGAATATGAGTTTATTTATCTTCTCTTAAAATGTATAAGCTAGTTAGAAAGACCAGACACATCCTTTCAGTGAGCAGAAAATGAGTTTTAAAATAATGCTATCCCGGAGTTTTCAAAATATAAATAGCTGCACAATTCCCCTTTGCAAACAGCATGGTGCTATGACTTGAATTCCCCCCAACACAAAAATAAAAACTCATGTTGAAATTTAGTTTCCATTTTAAGGTCTTATGAGGTGAGAAATGTAAGAGGTGACTGAGCAAGGAGAGCTCTACCCTCATGAAGAGACTGGCAGTGGGTCTGTGGATTTTCCCAAGAGTGGGGCTACCATAACCAGTGGTTTGGCTCTGTCTCTTACATGCATGCCCTCTTGTCACATTATGTCCTCAGCATTCGGGAGAGATTCCCCACCAGCTCAAAGGAACTTACCAAAGCAACTGCCCAATTTCAAACTTCCTACCCTTCAAAACCATGAGACTGGCAAATCTTTATTCTTTTTAAATTACCTAATCTATGGTGTTCTTTAATAGAAAAAGAAAACAGACCAAGACACACGAAAACACTAAATCTAAAACCCAGCCTAGCTGCTCTGACTGAAGCCGTGGTGTAGCCTGGGGCTTGGGCTGCTCAAAGGGCCCTCATTCCTGAATACTCTCCCTCCCGCCCCCACAGAAGGTGTGTGATAGTAACTGGGATGCCTCCCAAGTGTCCCTGTGTCAGACTTTTCCACAGAATTGGGAGGTGCCTTGAAACTCAGATCAAAAACCACCATTTACTCCAAACCCTTATTTACAGAGGAGGAAATTTTGAGGGGCAGTGAGAAGTAACTTACTCATAAGAACTTCAGTTCCTCTTCTATCAAAAATCAGTCATTCTTAGTGCTTAAAACTCATCTTCAAAGTGAGTAGATAGGTACTTACTAACAGAATAAAATGCTAGTGGTAAAATCAAAGTAGTGGGAACATGAGCATCACTGTAACATTCTTCCAATTTGGCTACAAGTTTGAAATTTTATACAATAGAACACTAGAAAAAATCTTGGGAAGTCTGAGCTTTTGTGGTGAGATGCCAATCATATTTCTAAAAACTATGAGCTCTCAAGTTTATGATTTACCAACTTAAGATGTTTAAATGTTTATGCCCTTAAATTATGTGATCATGTGTAGGTTAATTTTCTTCTCATCCTATCCAAAAAGATAGTTACCATATGCTAGGCATGGGTTTCTCTGAGAGACCAAAACTACAAAAGAAATACGGGAATACTTTCAAAAGAGTGAGTCTACACAAAACATCAGCAGCAATTAAGAAAAGCTATAATTCTTGGACAAGACAATCAACTACGCCAGCACTGTGTCATTTTGATTACTACAACTCTGTAGTACATTGCAAAACATACACATATCAAAACAGCATGTTGCATACCATGATTATAGACAATTTTTATTTGCCAGTTAAAGAATAAAAAATTAAAAATTGCTTTAGAATCTAAAATTGAAAATATATGGGCTGGGGATGTGGCTCAAGCGGTAACGCACTTGCCTGGCATGCACAGGGCGCTGGGTTCGATCCTCAGCACCACATAAAAAATAAAATAAAATAAAGTGTTGTATCCGCCAAAAACTGGAAAATAAATATTAAAAAGTTATCTCTCTCTCTCAAAAAAAAAGAAAAAAGAAAATTTTACTTATTTTATTTGAAAAAAAGAAAATTTAGTTGTGTTAACAATTTCTATCTGAAGGGTAATTATCCTATTTATCTGAACACACACACAAACACACATGGAGACACCTCCAGGAGGTGACAGGTGAAGACTGAAGATAGAGGTGGAGCTTCCCAGGCTACACTTTCAGTGGAGAAAATAAAGAATTCAGAGAAGAAAGAAAACACAATAAAAAGCAAATGCAGCAATCTCCCTTATTCTAGAAGGTAAGTTTCACGATCCTTAGTGGATGCCTGAAACTGCAGATAGGACCAAACCCTATGCATGCTATGTTTTCTCCTATACATACAAACCTGTGATAAACTTTTCATTTCTTAAAGGAAGCACTTCATGGTTTCTCTTTGGCAAATCCAAATTGCCACTATCACCATCCATGCACCTTCGAGCCAGTATTAAGTAAAATAAGGGTTCCCTGAACAGAAGTACTATCACACCACTGCACACTGCAGTCAGGTATAACCAAGACAGCTCCTCAGTGCCTAACAGGCAGGTTGTATATACAGTGTGGACACACTGGAAAAGGGTGACTCTCACCCTTGATGAGATGAAAGAAGAGAGCACAGGATTGTGTCTTGCTACTGAGAACCATGCACAATATAAAACTTATGAGTTGTTTATTTCTGGAATTTTCCATTTAATATTTTATACCACAGTTGACTAAGGATAACTGAAACCACATAAAGCAAAACTGCAGATAAGGGGGCATTACTATAATGGTTTCTGTGTCAAAACAAAAGGTTTCGACAAACACCCCTCCATGTTGTAAGGGGAAAATTTGATGCCCCTAAAAATAGATTTAAATTATGCAAACTGAATAATAGGATTCCCTGAAGGAATAGGAAAGGTAAGTAACCTTGAAATCATTCCCAGATCTAGAGAGATCTCAGCAAAGAGAAAGAGAGAGGGAAAGAGAGAAAAATTCTCAGGATTCTGGCCGGAAATGTCCATAAAAGAAAAGCCCCAAAGCATGTAATATAGTATAGAGAGAAAAATATTGAAAGAAAACAGGATTAAGACAAAGGATGATTAATTGGGAGAGAATCAAGGGAGCAAGGAAGAATTACAGAGGGAAGAGATCGAAATCTGGAGGTAACAAACCTGGCTTGGCACTGGGCTCTGCCACATCATGGCCATATGGCTTAAGTGACCACAGCATCCTGGCTAACTTCCTCCATCCCAAATTTGCCTCATCTATGAAAGCAGGGTGATTTTGTCCGTCTCCTATGGTAGTTCTGGGGATTGAGTGAGATGACCTATACTTGCAGATTTTAAGCATATCTGGGCTTTGATGGGGAAGGGAAGGGCTGAGAGGAGCTTGGAGATAGAAGAGTGCAGCTCTGCCCTCATTCTGCCCCTTCCGCTGAACTAAATAGCTCCGATTATACCCACTGTACATTATTATTCTCCTTCATGAGACTTTGTAGACAATGTTATAGAGTGGAAAAATATTTTGAAAACTTCTAACCAGATGAAGGTATTTAATGAACTGGGAAGCACAATCCTAAAGTATTGAAGTCCATTCATTCATCGGTTTGTCATCTATGGATTGTGCCTGGAACTGTTCTAGGCACTGGAGAGAGAGAGCAGTGAACAAAGTCGAGAGAAGACAGGCAGTCAACACATATACTAACATATACGCACGGTGTCAAGTGCTACCAAGAAACAGGAAGTGAGGCCAAAAGGTGGGGTGGTTAGGTTGTCATTATCACAGGTGGTTAGGAAAGACTTTTTCTGATAAAGTGATGTTTGGATAGACAACAGGGATGGAAGAGCTGAGCCGTGCACATAGTAGGTGGAATACTGTTCTGACAAGCATGAAGAACAGTGAGTAAGGTGGAGCGAGGGAGGAGAGGAGGTGCTACGGCAAGATCACACAGCACAGAGGACCGTGCATCTCATTCTGAATGAACTGGGGAGATGCAAGAGTAGGAACATAATCGGATTTGCCTTTTAGATGGATCATTCTGGCTGCTGGAGGTGGGGGAAACCGTGCTGCAGGAAGTAAAAGTGGAAATAAGAACACCAGTTAGAAGGGGATGTAGAGACGGAGAAGCAGGAATGCAGAGGTGGTGGTGGTGAACAGGGCACAGACTCAGGATGTATTTGGAAATTAGAGCCAGTAGTACCTGTTGATGGATCGAACACAATGTGACAAGGAAAAGTCCACAGTGGTTCCAAAGTTTGGGGCTAGACAACTGGTGGATTGGGGCCCCTGAGATGGAGAGACAAAAAGATATAAATTGGGAACAATCTTGGCAGGAAAAGAAGAATGGCCAAGTGACTTTAATTGGAGACACCGCTCAACTTTGAAGAGGAAGTAACCAAATGGCTAGACACACAGGCCTGGACTTCAGGGGAGACTGGGGTAGAGACTGACCATGGGTTCATGATGCATGGAGCTACTGAGTACTGGGAGAAGCCCAACACCTACTAGTATCACTTGTCAAGACCACTTTAGGAGGAAACAGCCATTCCTTGGTCATCAAAATCCACCAAGGTTCAAATCTCTTATGTAAAATGGCATAGCATTTGCACATAACCTACGCAGTGCTCCCATATACTATAAATCATCCCTTGATTAATTATAATACCTAGTACAATGCAAATGCTATGTAAATAGTTGTTTTACTGGAATATGTAGGGAATAATCACCAAAACAGTCTGTACAGGTTCAATATTTTTTCAAAATATTTTCAATCAGAGGTTGATTGAATATGCAGATGTGGAATCCAGGGATACAGAGGGCCAACTATCATGTTGGCCCTACTGTATCAGATCACCCATTAAAAAATGAAATGCACCTAAAATAGGTAATTTAAAAATTGTACAGTGTCCTTTTTTATTTGAAAGGTTAAGAGAGAAGGAAGAAAAAAAAAAAACTAAGCTTCCAAGATACAAAAGTATAACAGTGGAGATCAGGAAGAAGGGAGCCAGTGCCGATTCTCCAACCCACCACCAAACCAGGGCTCAGAACAGAGCTGCCAGTCCAAATGTGTCAAGAACAGAACACACAATTTGATTTAGTTAAATAGGTTTAATTACAAAACAATATTAGGCTGATAGGAAAAGTTTTCTTCCAATTATATTTAAGTGGAAATAGAAAAGCTCCAAGTATTTAACAGAAATAATATTTTTGATGGGAGAAAACAAAGAACTTCATTAAGCAGAAAAGAAGACAGGTTGAAGGAAAAGGATAAATATAACGATTATAACATTAAGCAGTAATAGGCTGCATTCAGCTCCTGGTTTTAAATGTCATGTACTTAGCAGTCCTAAAACAGCCTTTCCCAACTTTTAATTAAAATGCCTTTGAAAACAGAAAAAAAATCACAACTCCATGAAAAACCAGGATAATCTATTTCTAGAAAGACTAGGGAGATTTTCCTCTAGGAAGCCAATGGAACAGGATGGAAAAATAAGAGTTGAGGGCTTGCCTGGGCTGAACGCAGACACAAACCACTCTCCCTTCTCCAACATCTGCTCTCCAGTTCACGGTCTATGTCATGGGAAACTGGAGCAGCAGAACAACCCCTCTCCTTTTGGAATGCTGGTTTTCAAGGCCATCAGAATCCAAACACTTTCCCCCACAACTCCCCCTCTCCTTGCCCAACTGGGGACTCTTTTTCAACACTCAGTCAGAAACTGCCACTCCCAAAGATGGGCTGGGCTGGTAGCACACAAGTATGATGGACCTGGGAAGGTAAAACTGAAGACAACCCCTGCAGCACTGCACCCCGTGAGCTGGAGGCAGGGTTTCACATCCACAGGCCTCAGCACCTTAGGGCACACAGTGAAAGACCCAATCTCTCCCCAGCGTGAACCTGCCGCACACACATACTGGGGACCGGTCTCCGGAGCTCCATGCAGCTCTTGGGGACTCTGAGAGGACCATGGCCCAGGGCAGAAGTGCCTGCAGCAGACCAGCACATATCCAGCCATGAGGAAGTGCCACAGCTGGACACAGTTCCCTCCACTGAGGACAAGCAAAGAGACACCACCACCAAATTAATAAATACCAGTAAAAATAATAGAAAGCCCAAAGATATGCCACTGCAGAACAAGTGGGAAAGAATTTCCCTGCCTAGACTCAGTAGGAGCAAATCACTGACATAAATATTTTAGAAATCTTATTCTTGGTAGGCAACAACCAACCTTTTTGACACAGGAATGGAAAGCCAGGAGAACTGACTGTGATGAAAACATAACAAAATAAGCAGGGAATTAAATGAGATAAGAAAACATTTCTGAGAAATTAGAAATGTCTTTGGGCAGGGGACACTGCTATTATTCTGTGACATAGCCAGAGCTGAATGAAGGAGCTATGCAGTACCAACCCAGGTTCCACAGGCCTCTAGAGAAAGCACAAGGACCTGCTACTTCATAGCCCAGGTACGGAGATGCCGCCCTCCCTGTAAAGATGGTCCTCTACTAGGAGGTAATATATTTTAATTCCTGTCCTGATCATCTAATCATAATCTGCTAGGTTATGATTCACTTTATGAACAACCAACAGTTCCCATTTTTGATAAAGTGGACGTAGCTGGGAAAGCAGAACAGCTACCTAACAGAAGAAACTCCATTAGATCATATGGAGAATACTCCCTGACTCTAGACTCATTAGGGTTAGGCCCTAAAGAGCTAAATTAATGGCATTTCTCCAGATTCAGAGCATTATTCAAGGCCACTTAAAACCATTAGGCTCTATACCTCTTTGGGTTTGGATACATGTGCACGTGCCTTGCTCCTCTTCAGAGTAACTCCCCATGCTACCATTGTGTCTGCACTACACTAGTTAAAGGGTGCAATAATTGTACAATGCTTCATCCTGCTCAAAGTGTTTTCACATCCATTATGTCATTAGAGCCGGGCAGCAACCCAGGAAGGACCCAGATCAGGTGTCTGCCCATGTCCAAGCCAAAGAGGTGAACTGCAGAAGGAAACAGACTCCTGTGGCTTACCAGGACTTGCAAGGAAAAAAACTCAAATCCCTTGGTTCCACTTCTGACCACTTGTACACTTCAGGACAGAGTCCCTCAACACCCTAACACCCTAGCCATGAAAACATCGGTCAACACACAAAGTGATCCTTGTTGTTCTAGGGGAGGAAGGCATGGAAGGGTGGCTGTGGGCTGCTGCAATGTTCCATTTCTTGACCTGGGTGCTAGAAGTGCTCAAATAGGAGTAGTTCTTGAGATCAGTGTGCTTCTTCTACATGGAGGTTTCAATTCAATAAAAGTGAGGTTATGCTGGAAGCACAGGTACCTTTCTAACCCCAGGCTTGCCTTTGCCTCTCTCATCACCTCTCGGTGTTCTGCATTCTCTCTCTCCTCCCAGGTGAATCACCCTACTTGTTAAAATTGTACTACAGCAAATGTTAGTAAATGATGTGCCTTGTGGTGGTGATTAAGTCAAATCAAACACATTTGTCACTGAAGAGATGGCCTCCAGCTGTTTATCTGGGAAATATAATTGAATACTAATGGGATAAACACTATAAGTTGCCAGTTTTATTTTCACTAAAGGTGCAGGCTAAAATATTACAGGGGGATTTCTCCAAGTTTAAAACAAAGAGAATATCTGAAATGTGCCATAACTTTTCCAAAGAATTTAACATAGGTGATTTCAAAATCAATTATTCTCCCTCTAGCCAAAGTGGAACAGAAAGGATGCCCTTATTTACATGGTACATTTGGTACTTTATTTTAACCCCAGACTTGCTATGCTTACTTCCAACATACAAATTCACCCCTGCATCTCACCTTGCACTTGGCTGCATTTCCAACTTGTAGAAATGCTGGTCATCTCTTCTTACCCTTGAACCATACTTACTATCAAATAGTAGTTATCAAGATTGGGACAGAAGTGAAAATGGGCTCCAAAAATGTTTGCCTAATGACTTGACAAAGTGGATTTATAACACAGAAGACTATGATACTACAAATGGAAGTGAGATGTTTGAACAACATCATTTCACTCAAAACAGATGACATTCTACAATACTATTGAAATATCCTAGGCACACTCCAAATTGAACACACATTCGAGTCCCTCTTTGAGGATGCCTGCTATCTCAGAGAGGTTTAAGACCCTGAAAATACAGCACACACAGACTCAATAAAGACACCAGGACATCAGTTAATTCCTTGACTATCTGGTCCACCTAGTTGCAAAGGTATAAGGCTGAACTTCCTATCTCCTTCTTGGATAAACCACTGACACAGGGAACAGTCAGGAACCATACTTTAAAGTTCCCAAACCCAGGTTCCCAGAACTGTTTCATGACTGCCATGAAGACAGAAACCATGCGGATCAAGCATTCACTAGTTACAGGGTAGTGTAAAAAGGAGGCCAAACAAGCCAGTATTGGGGATACTGCCAGAGCCTGAAGGGTTGGGGGTGAACCTGACCAAGAGCCAGGAACAAACAGATCAACAGTGGCAGGGAGAGTTGGAGGGAAATGTGACGAGGCAGGCGACAGGCTGGAATGCAGGTGGCAATCCATGAGCTACCCTTAAAGGTCCTTTGGAAAGGTGGAGCCCAAGAGCAGGGAAGTCCGCCAAGCGGCCAACTATCAGAGTGAGGCAGAGTGCTGGGCTCAGGATACCTTGAAGGATTCCTAGACCATCCATAGTTGAGATGAAATGACTTCATTACACACAGCACGAGATGCTCACTTCTCTCCCCCACACCTCTCTGCATGTGACGCATCACCTCCCACTTTCCAGAAAGCTGCCCCCATGAAGGCAACACCAGGAAGGCAGAGACAGAAGACAGGGCATCGTTAAGTTCTGCCCCACCACCTCTGGGGGAAATGCTTGCCTATTCACTGAGCAACAATTTTCAGAGAAATCCGGCCTCCTTGCTTTGGAGCTAGAGAAACACATAGATATTTTTTGCACTATCAAGCCATACTTACCTTTCCCCTCAATGATTTTCCCATTCAGAATTCTTTTAAAACACATACAAAGGGGCAAGATTGGGCTGGCATGCACGCTAATGACATTGTGCTCATTTTCCTTGAGCACAGCCTGCTCAGAGAATCGTCCTGTCACACTTTTGTTTTACTCTCTGTTCTGTTCTGTAACGCAGTTGTTATGCTCTCACTTGGCAGGCACAGCAGAACCAAAGGGATTACACACTTAGCATCTGGAAATAGTCCACCATCATCAGAGAGCAAAAGCTGTGCCTGCTCCTTCCCCCTACGCCAAGCAGGTAAAACAAGAGGAGGGAGGTTCATTTACCGCCCAGAGCAACCCCATCAGAGGAAGCCAGCGGGCTAATGGGAATCACATGTTCTAAGAGAGGGTGACTTATTCTGGAAGTGCAGCCCACATGTGGCACATAAGCGAGAGAGAACTTGGAAAGACTTAGGTGATAGGCTTTTAACACTGTCAAGGGAAACATTCACATGCTCAAATTCATGAATTCTATGCCAGCATATCATTTCTCCAAAAAATGAAGCATAACTCCAGACCCTTAATGAGGCAGAGCCAAGCAGAGACTTAGCAAGCAGTGTGCAAACTCTGGGCAGCCTGCTAGGCTCACTGGTGTCTCATTCCTGCCTCTGTGCAATTTCAGCAAGCTAGAATGCTGTAGAGCCAAAGATGATCAAACCCCCAAAAGTGACATTGTCATAGACAAAAATCTTACCATTGTTGGTCTCAATTTTTAATGTGCATCAGAAAGGCCATTGGAGGCTCAAGGGGCCCCATGCAAACCTATCTCAACAGAATGTCTCAAGATGGGACCCGGAGTGTGTGATTGAC
The DNA here is from genome assembly GCF_052094955.1 of Ictidomys tridecemlineatus. Classification (NCBI taxonomy): domain Eukaryota; kingdom Metazoa; phylum Chordata; class Mammalia; order Rodentia; family Sciuridae; genus Ictidomys; species Ictidomys tridecemlineatus. The sequence continues at coordinate 120,007,101 of NC_135486.1, forward strand.
AATAGTACCAAATGTGAGCTAGCTGTGACCCCACTCAGAACAACAGCTCCTCAACAAATATTGGTTTGCAGATTGATTTATTTTTGCATCTCACTCTACCATCTGTGATAATGGAGAGTGAATGATTTCTACTTTGGAGAGGTTTTCATCACAGAATATTCCATGGGAGGACATTTCATTTGAATTAAAACAGAGAGAAAATGCAGAAGGCAAATCTCCACAGGACCTGTTGGCTCTATTGCCAGTCCTTTCCCATATCATCTCCACTCCCACTGACCCTCAGCCAATATGGCAAAGGCAACAGCTTTACGAAACCTGGTGTCCAGTTCTCAAGTATTCAAATAAATAGAATGTTCCCTGCTGAAGGAGAGCCAAGATTGCTTTTCACTTGTAAACTATTCACACGTGGGCCCAGGCCAAGTGCAAATCATGCCCTGGCCTTGTCGAAGAGCCGGCTCCCATGCAGGGAAACAGCCCAAGCCAGGCAGTGCAGAGACCTGGAGCCATTTCTGCCTCTGCCACTTAGTAGCATCAGGACTCTGGGCAAGCATCTTCACCTTGAAACAAGGTCGACAGAGAAGTAGATGGCTTTCCCTTGGTGGCATTCACCCACCCACCTTCCCTCCTCCTCACTTTGACCTTCTAATCTGCTCCATTCTTATAGATTAGGGGGCTCAACTGGGAATGTGGGAAGAGTAGTGGGGAAGAGCTTCACCCTTGGTTATTTATGCTTTGCTCTTACTGCCTACTCCAATATCTTGACCCTGTTTCTTTTTAAAAAATATTTTTTAGCTGTAGATGGACATAATAGCTTTATGTATTTGTTTATTTTTATGTGGTGCTGGGGATTGAACATAGTGCCACACACATGCTAGGCAAGCGCTCTACCACTGAGCCACAACCCCAGCCCTTGACCCTGTTTCTATTGTCCACAGTGGGTCCTGCTGACCCCAAGCTCTGCTGCTCTGTTTGTTCCCCTCCTGCCAAGGCCACACATAATGGTACCAAGAGAGCTAACCCCTCCAAGTCAGCACCCTGATGTCTGGCCTCAGCCTCCCACTGCCAAGGCTGCTCTTTCTCCCCTTCTTTGGAACCTATTTTGGTACCTAGATTTGTATCTTATTCCCCCCAAACAGTATCACCCTGGATTCTTACCTTTTTAACTGCTGTTTTAGTACAGTTCTTGGTCACCTATTTGATATTCCAGGTCCGTCTTAGACTCAACCCCACCCTAGCCAATGTCTTGACCTGCTTCATGTTGGCAGCCTGCAGAAATGTCCAGCTGGTACGGCCAACAGCTTCCCAAGTGCCCTGTTACTGGCTACTGCCCATCTACTTATACAGCCTGGGCAGCATCTAGGAATTTCCCCCATTCGCTCTTTATCTGCCACTGACATCTCTGCAGCTAGGTGGAAAGCCTGCCCCATCCCCATCCTGGCCTCTTGTCATTCCTTTCCCAGGTCACTGAAGTGTCACCTTTCTTCCTGAGCCTCATCTTCACAACCCATCATTTCCACCTTTCTTTGAAAAATACACATCCTACCCTGATTAGAGGGATGTCCATTCTGCCACCACATGTGTGCCTGGGATTTTGGACAGTCAACCACTCGTTCCTTCCTGGGGCATTTTATACCTTGGGCCCCTGTGTCGGCCTTCTCCTGCTACTATGTTCAGTTACTGCACACTTGGTGGCTTAATGGAAATTTGCTATTTTTATTATAAATAAATCTTCATTAACTGGAGGTTGGAGTCTCACTGGGCTAAAATCAAGTCATTAGCTGGTTCCTTTCAAGGATCTAGAAGAGAATCCATTCCTTGCTTATTCCAGCTTCTAGAGACTGCTCATGTTCCTTGGTCCATGGTTCCCATTCTCCATATAAGGACTCATTAGATTACACTGAGCCCAACTAGGCAATCTAGAATAATCTTCCCATCTCAAAATCCTTAATTTTGTCTACAAAGTCCCCTTTGCCACACAAGGTAACATATTCACAGTTTGAGAGGAGGCAGAGAGAAAGTCTCTCTGGAGGCCACCATTCTGCATGCCATAGAGGCCATAGCATTTCTTCCTCGCAATCCATGTTGCCTCTCTGAGCACTCTACCATCCTTTCCCTTTTGGCTACTTATTCCCCAGTGATTTTTTTAAATGTTGGTGCTCCCTCCCCATGATTTCACTGGGGTCCCATTTCCCCTGGTCATAGCTCTCTATCTGGGTAGGTGGGAAGACCAGTGGTCCCAGCATGTAGTTAGCCCCAGGTGGGGGGGGGGAACCCATGAATTGCAACATCAGGGCCTCAGTAATGGAACCTCTAGGCGATTTTAGATCCTCTTTGGTTTAATGATCTAAGAGGCAAGCTCGTTCTTGCAAGGGAAATAAACAGGCAGAAGGAATAAACATAAACATCTTCAGTATCCTCAACTTACTTTCTTAGCAGATCATCCCAGTTTTCCACAGCATGCTCCCTGGTGTTTTCTTGTGGTGGTGGGAGGGACCCCTCAACCTAAACAAGGAAAAAAAATCACATAAGACAATGATGTGAATGGCTCTTACTTACCAAGAACTTGCCAAGAATGGCCTCAAGCACAACATGTGAAGTGTTTCAGCTTATTTAACCCCACAGTGAGCAGGGAAGACAAGGATTCGAGGATTTTTAAAAAATATTTATTTTATAGTTGGATACAATACTTTTGTTTCACTCAATTATTTTTTACGAGGTGCTAAGGATTGAACCCAGGGTCCCATGCATGGGAGACAAACACTCTACTGCTGAGCTACAACCCCAGCTCCGATTTGGGGATTTTTTATATCACCTGAAGAAAGCATAGCCTAGGAGGAAAATAACTCTCCAAATTTATACAGTTCAGTAACAAGCAGAGTCTGAACTTGAACCAGCAGCCCTGTCAATGTCACCAACACTCCATCTGAGAGGAGAGCAAGGACAGTCGTCTAAGGACAAGTGAAAGCCAATGGGAAGTGGCTTCTCCCAGAAGGCAACAGCCCCAAGTTTTCTTCAGGCATAGAGACAAAGGTCCCTGTTCACTGGCACACTTGCCACCATTTCCCAAGCTCTGGGGCCAAATCATCCCATGTACCAGCCCCCAAAGTGTTCAACCCCATCTCCCAGGGAATGCCTGACTAGCCACACCCACCCAACCTGCCCTGGGTAATTCACTCTGTGTTTTAGTCAACTGTCTCACTGCTGTGCCCAAAAGACGTGACTAGAACTTCAGGGAAGGAAAAGTTTATCCGAAGGTTCAGTTTCAGTCCCCCATTCCCTGGGCTCGAGGTGAGTCAGAACGTCGTAGCAGAAGAGCATGGCAATGGGAAGGGGCTCACAGGACGCTCAGGGAGCAGAGACCCCAATTCCCAGACAGGAACTGTACACCCACTGCCACGCCCCCAAGGGACACCACCTGCCTCCAGGTTCCAATCAACCCCACCAGGGATTCATTAATGGACTACATCAAGGTTGTAGCCCAATCATTTCTCCTCCAAACCTTCCTGCATCCTCCACGCGAGCTTTTGGGGGACCCTCACATCCAAACCTCAGCACCCTGGTGAGTGGAAGGCACGTCTGTCTGTTGGCTTCAGGAGACCTGAGGCCAAGGGAGCGCACAGCCCAGCGACCCAACTAGGCAGGCCGCCCGGATTCTGCCTGGACCGCTGCCCGGCGGTTCACTGACCCTCTCGTCTTCCCACTTCTGGGTCCGAGGAGGGGTCTCAGCTGGAGCGCCGGGGGACTGGGCGCTTCCTCGCTTCCGCACTTACCTGGTGGACACAGGGCTTCCCACCACCACAGTGAAAACGAGTTCTGAGGTGAAATGCGACTCCCGGCCTCTGAGGCAGGTGGCACGGCCCCCAGGGTGGCAGGAAACCCCAGAAGCCCACCCACAATTCCCTCCTCTGTCAGGGTCCTTGTCGCCTGAATTTGAAAAATGAAATACACAGCCCAAGACAAGCGAGCCTGAGACCAGGAACCGGAGTCCCTCCATACGGGAGAAGACCCGACTGCAACTTTCCTCCCTCAAAATGCGAGGCACCAAGGGTTTATATAACACTTGGCTCGCTGCTATTGGTCCAATCTGATGCTAATGAGGGTTTGAAAGAAGCACCAATGCTATTGGTCCAAACTCATGCTAAGTAGGGTCTGGAAGCACTAACGCTATTGGTCAGCTCCAGTGGGGACTTCCATTCAGGTCTGCCCCGCTTCCACTTCCTCTGCACAGGTTGGGAAGTGGGAGGTTGAGGTCAGTGGATGGTCTTTGCTCTGCCCGGGGCTGCGTGGAGCTACCTTGCCTACGTGGCAGGTGGGCGCCTTGCCCGCAGTCCCTCGGACCCTACGCTTGTATGGCGAGCTCACATGGATGCAGCCCACCCCATGGCCACTCCACGGCTCGGCTACAGCCTCTCTGCAGGACCTGGTAGACCCACTAGGCTACCCCTAGGAGCTGTGTCAGTGGGTCAAAGGGAGTTGGTAAGCCAACCCCAAAGAGCACTGGAAGGAAACATCCTGCAGACCTCCAATGGGGAACAGGAGTACCCACACCTGCCCCTCCTCCCATGTTGTACCCTTCTCCTGTGTATTAGTTTCTTTTCATAAATGTCAAATCAAATGACTCAGTCTTGTTTTTGTCTGTTTGGGCTGTTATGCAAAACACCATAAGCTGGGCAACTGATAAACAGAAATTAATTTTCTACTGTTCTGGAGACTGGAAGTCCTATATCTAGGAGCTGGCAGGGGCTAGTTCCTCATGGAAGGCATCTTTTCCTTGTGTCTCACATGGCAGCAGGATGAAGGATGTCTCTGAGGCCTCTTTGATAGGAGCACCAATTCCATTCCCAGGAGCTCTGCCTCCCTCCTCACCTAATCACTTCCTGCTATGATTGGATGTGAAATGTCCCCCAAAAGCTCACGTGTTGAAGGCTTGGTTCCCGTTGCAGTCTTTAGAGTTAGTACCTTTAAAAGGTGATTGGCTCTTATGGACTGTGCCCTCATCAGTGGATGATCCATTGATGGCGCACCACAGGGTTGTGCCTCATCACAAGCCCAGAAACAGTGGCCAAGTGACCATGAACTGAAGCCTCTGAAACTGTGAACCAAAATAAACATTTCCTCCTTTAAGTTGATGGTTTGAGGTAGTCTGTCACAACAACAGGTGACTGACACGTGGTCCAAAGGCACCTCCTGGTACCATCATCCCTAGGATGAGGATCTCAACATGAATGGGAGAGGCATAAACATTATGTCCATTTCAACTTCCCTCCAACATTGTTTCAAAGGAAAGAGTGAATGAAAGAGAGAGGCAAGGAGAGAATGGAAGGGAGGAAGGGGGGAGGAGAAGGGAAACAGCCCCCTGCTCTGATTTGGAGAAACATTTTATTTGCAATTTCATTAATTTAAAATTAATTTGGCATATTTAGACATTAAGTATACATTCTCTCATAGGGTTTTCAAATTAAATTTCCAAAAAATTAATCTTGTTCACAAACTCAGTTAAATTCCTTCAAACATTTTATGCATTGTTGAAAAGTATTTTCCCATATTTTCAAGTTCTTAAAGAGGAAGATTCACTAATCTAACAAGAAAGGTCACTTGGTCCTTAAGTGAGTCACAAATCCAATCAACCAAATTTATAAATATAACTTGGATTTTAAAACATTTGATACAATTTGTGAACATTTATATTCTTAAATTGCTATATTAGAGTCACAAGTCTAACTGCTTTTTAAATTAATAAATAATAATCATTTATAGGGTACAAGATGATGTATTGATATATGTGTACATTGAACAGTGATTAAATCAAGGTAATTAACAGATCCATCACCTCACATACTTACCATTTAAATGTTCTGTGACAAGAACATTTAAAATATACTCTTTTAGCAATTTTGAAATACGTTGCATTATTAACTATGGTCACCATGCTGTACAATGGATCTGTAAAACCTATAGAATCACATTTTTAAAACTATCCCTCCAGAGAGAGAAGGGAAATTGCATGGAAATGGAAGGAGACCCTCACTGTTATACAAGATTACATATAAGAGGTTGTGAGGGGAAAGGGGGAAAAAAACAAGGGAGAGAATTAAATTACAGCAGCTGGGGTAGAGAGAGAGGATGGGAGGGGAGGGGAGGGGATAGTAGGGGATAGGAAAGGTAGCAGAATACAACAGTTACTAATATGGCATTATGTAAAAATGTGGATGTGTAACCGATATGATTCTGCAATCTGTATTTGGGGTAAAAATGGGAATTCATAACCTACTTGAATCTAATGTATGAAAGATGATATGTCAAGAGCTTTGTAATGTTTTGAACAACCAATTTAAAAAAAAACTATCCCTCCATACTACTGAAATCTCTGCATATGGATGATCAGGAAAAAAGAAAATTTGAAGCTATGTTTGCTATTCCTTAGCCATGGAGAAGCTTTTGTTCTGAAGAAATTTTAAAAATCAAAGTGCATAGTGATAAGACTCCAAATTCCGGTCTAAGAAGGAAAGGAGGTGAAGGGGGTCCAGTAAGTACCAAGAGGACTGGGCTAGGACATCCAGTGGGCAATTACCAAATTTCAGTGCAAACTGGACCTCTTCCGTTGTGAGCACTGAGCCATTCTACCCCATAGACCAGGTTCCAGTTTGTTTCTCGATAGCTGTCTAGCAGTTCCAGAATGATTTGTGGCAGAAGGAAAATGCATAGTCTTTCTCTCCTTCCTTCTTTCCTTTATTTCCTTCCTTCATTCTTTCCATAGGTTAAGCAAAATTTTTGTGATTCCTATGCATTTTTTTAAATTTCAATACAAATAAAATTGCTATTCCTGGCTGGATGTATCCAAAGATATTTTTCCATATGAAATATATAAAATAACAAGGGCTAACAACACTAAAACATCACTCATGAACACAACAATTGACCGACTACCACTGTCTACCAGCAAGTGAAAGGAGACCAGTTCTCTGGATAAGAATGAAGTGTTGACATGTCCAAGGCCTTCATGGGTGACATCATAAATGACCAAGAATTTCCTCTCCCATTCAGACCAACGTTTCTTCCAGGCCCATGTTTCAGTGCTGAAAGTGGCATTAAGAAGCACTTGAGGAAGAATAAGGGGAGGTATGTAACTGCATATGTTGCCTTTGGTTTGCTAAGTAACATAGTGCCACCAGCCTGTTAGATTTGACCCACTGCCTGGCACATATCAGGTGTTCACTGAAAGAGATCATGTGTGTAAGACAGGGAGCAGGTGTCAGGGAGCAGGTGCTATTTTAAGACAATCATGAACCTATTTCTTTATTATTACTTGCATAACACCAAAAACTGAGATTTGGTGAGCAACGATCCCAGAGCAGGCACCATGAGGTTCACTTTGCAAACATTCTCTCCTTAGAGCTCACGGTGGCCCTACAGTAGGTCAATTTACAGATGCCTGAGCAGGCACAGACCCATCTTAGTCCCCTTCTCTGTGCTATAAGCAAATACTGTAGACAGTAATTTATGCAGTATAAAGGTCCATTTGGTTTATTTGGCTCATGGTTCTATAGGCTGAGAAGTTGGCTTCCCTGGAAAGTACAGAGTCTCTGGCCCTGAAAATATCAAATGCAAGTGAGAAGCTTTTCCCATTAACAGCAACTCGGAGAGTTTTCTGCTCTTGGTGGATACAACCTGCATTAAAAAAAAAAAAAAAAAAAAAAAAAACCTGCCAAAAAGAAAAGAGAGGAAAGTTCTGAAGGGGTCAAACAACCATTGGTCTTCCCTGGTGCCAGGGATTTCAGGATGTTGCTTTAGATTTCCTCATTGATTCCTTCCCGGGATAGAGAGAGAAGAGAGGTCATTCAGATAGGACTCTGGTCCCCACTGGCAAATTGGGAGGAAAGGGTAGCAAAAGAAAAACAGTTTGTTTTGTGCCAGGTCCTTGCTGGGGGTTTATGTGCATCATCTCGCTGATCCACCTAGTCCTGGTAGGTGGGCACCAAGACTAACCTGCACTTAGCCTGGACAGGTAAAGGAACTTACTCAGCTGACTCCAGAACCTTGGCTAGAATCTTAGTAGGAGCCTGCTGCTCCTGGAACGGTTTGCCCTCCTTCCCTGGTTTAGAATTCTCCACACCCAGGGAGCCCGCCAAGACAGACAAGAGCACTCAGGGCTCAGAAAGGGAAAACAAAGGCACCTGCAGAGTCAATTAGTGAGCTGAAATCCAACTCCCAAACCTCACCCTGGGGTCCTTGAGCTGAAGTCCAGCTCTTTGATCATAGGCTCTAAAGCAGCGGGATCTAACCTGGGCTCCCCGCAGAGAGAGGTAAACATTCTTGTGAAAATGCAAACATATCCCTAATGGTCTAAAATGGACTGTCATGGAGGTATAATTTCTTTTGGAAACAAGCCCCCTACAAGGGTAGGGGTGTTGCAGTTGCCACTTGAATGGCTGATCTTTCCCAACTGCAGCCTAAGGCACTTTTCCTCCTTGAGTGACAGAGACTGCAGGGCAGATAAAGGAGAAACACTAATTTCCCCAAGAGAAATCCTGCTTGCTGTGCTTGGGGAGTCAGCCCCTCCCCGACTGGAGGTGAATGTCACCCACCGCAGTTCTTCTTTGAAAGGGAGGTGGATAGGTGAGGTTGAGAAGGTATAATTACAGGTGGGCCCTGGAACATCTCGGATTGTGATACCAGGAGAGGCTTTCTCTGCCAGGCACATCCTGAAAGAACTTCCCCCCACCATTATCAAAGCAGCTGTCAGGGGAGCACCCCTGTTATTAAATGCCGCTCAGCACTTCTGCGTGAGAGACATAATCACAGGTGGTAGACCTGGAGGGGAAGCTGTTCAAGGGGAGAAAGGAATGAAAACACAGGGGTGCACTGACTAAAAACACACAAATGAGGTGTAAAAATTCGATTAGAGGCCTCGACAAGCTGGGTGGAGGGGTGGGCGGGTAGGGCACGCTCTCAAGGTTTCTTTAGTTCTTGTGTGCATGGGTCAGAATCTTTGTGTTTTTCAAACCATAGGGGCAGGGATGTTGGGGAGGGGGAGGGGTTGAAGTTTCCAGAAAGGTGAAAATTTGAAGAATATGCAGGCCTGGCCTATCTATTTCTCCCTGCAGTGAGACAATGGAGTCACAGTTGGGTACACCAGGAAGCTATTGGCAGTCTACCTGACCTTGCCTTTGGCAGGTGCATCAAAGACCCCCACCAAGCACAGTCTGGGGAAGGGGAAGCCTAGATAGGACCTACAAGATCCAGGCCTGAGGAAATTGAGGCATCTCCCCCAGAGTCACCCTCAAGATGGGCCAGGGAGCTAAAGGCAGTTGCTAGGAATATGTGTCTTGGTCACCCCATAATAATGTGGTCTTGGAGCCCTGGACAAGCAGCCCCAGTGCACTGGAGTCACCTGGGAGGCAAGTGGGACCTCACTCCAAGGCAATTAAGGCAGAATCTCTGGGGGTGGAGCCCAGGCACCTCCACGTCTGTCAGAGCTCCCCCAGATGATTCTCATTCCAACCAGGAAAGACCCACTTCCTGGAGGAAGCAGGGCCCATCTCTGCCACCCAGGAATATCTATCCCCACCTGATCTGGATCCTCCCAGCCTTCCAGGTGCAGGTCAGAGGCCACCCCTGGAAAACAACCATCACTGAGCCCTTAGTGAGCCTAAGTCAAGGGGCTAAATGTTCCAGGGGACACCCTAAGAGTAAGGGCATCTCTGCCCAGTTTACAAATGCAGCAGAGAGGAGGACTGGTATTGGAGGGGAAACTTGATAAATATTTATGAAATAAAAGAATGAATGAATACATAAGTGAATGGCTTGACAATAACAACGAATTAAATACACGAAAAACAAGCAGGGATTCTGCAGAGGACAGAATGACCAATGGGGCAGGGTGAGGAGGTTTTACAAAGGTGGCATCCTGGGAAACACGATGGTAACAGCCCTCAGGTGGTGAATATTTTAATGGACATTAACTCATTTGGTGCCTTTCAATAGCCCTTGGCACTGGCATCTGTTGGTATTCTAACCCTTATGTGAGAGGTGAGGAAGGTCACAGGATTCTACCAGGGTCTTTAGTTAGTGAGGGAGGTAGCCCACATCCCTCATCTGGAATCCACTGCCCCAGCCTGACCCTGCTGACAGGAGAAGGACATTCCAGATGGAGGAAGCAGTGGGTGTCCATAGATTGTAAGCACGTGGCTTATGCATGGAAGGGGGCTTTCTGCAAGAGCCATCCTTTCAGGGAGAGAATCCAAAGGCATCAGGGCTGGGATGTTGGTGAAGACGTGACCAGCGACCCTCGAGCCCCAATCCTTAGCACCATGGGGAGCGGTTCTCCTTCTCCTGGCCATGCTTCTTGGATGCCCTTCACTTTGTCTCATCTCTTCTTCTAGCTGATAAGCTCCTAGGCCGGACCCAAGCTACAACTGTCTGAATAACTCTAAAACCCGGCAGGAGGAATTCGGTTTTGTGGAACCTGAAATTGATATGATTTGGGAGGCCGCCTTTAGGGAAAGTGATCAGAACTTACAAACATCAGATTAAGTACAGAATGAGCATTTATTTAGAACAAAGGAGCACCTGACAAATGACAAATTTACAAAGAGAACCAGGAAAAGCATACATTATTATTCTTTAAATGCCTGACACCACTCTTTAATATCCCTCTATAACCTCCAATTTCTTGCCTATATGATCTTCAATTGCCTTTTGATATGATGAAAATTTTGTAAGACTTAAGATATTCCATGGTAACACAATCTACAGGAGATAGACAACAAAAGATTCTTTAAGTTAAGCTCTTGTAACCGGGTCCACTTTATGCTTTGAATACAGCCCTTGCTGCTCTGATGCCACAACTTATTTTTTTTTTAAATATTTTTAGTTGTAGATGGACACAATATCTTTATTTTATTTATTTTTATATGGTGCTGAGGTTCGAACTCACACGTACCAGGCAAGCGCTCTACCACTGAGCCACAACCCCAGGCCCTACAACTTATTTTTAAAAGGGACATGTCTCCCCCTCCCTAATCTTGGGGAAACAGGATTATTTTTCTCCCCAGTTTAGGCAGAGTTAATCTGTCCTAGAGCATACACCTGCCAAATTCAGACTGGGAGATGGCACCCAGAAATCTCCTGAATTAACAAGTGAATTACAACTCTGGACAGAAAACATGTGGAATGTGGCCTTTGAGTCACCTCTTTAAAAGCCCCCTGTTCCCCCTGATGGGCAGAATCACAGCCTCTGGGACACACATCCCCTGGGTTTCTTTGCTAGCAAAGCAAGAAAACTTCTTTTTCCTACTTCTCAAAACAGTGTCCTTTTATTGGGGACCAGGACCAAAATTTCAGTAACCCTCTCAATACCACCAGCCCTGGCTTGTGATACCAGATTGTGACCTGAACTTCTTACCCACCAACTGTAAATCCCTAGCCCCTCTCAGGTTCCATTAATTTGCTCTAACAGCTCACAGCCCAGGGAAATGCTGTGCTCACAGGACCTGTTTATTATAAAGGATATTACAAAGGATACAGATGAGTGTCCAGATAAAAACGGCACAGGGCAGGGCACGTGGGTACTGAGGCAGAGCTTCTGGGCCTTCTCCCACTCCATTTCCGGGGCATCTCCACACGCTCAGCTCTCAGGAAGCCCGGATCCCTGTCCTCTTGGAGTTTTTCAGAGGCTGCATTACACAAATTGGTTACACGTTAGCCATCGCTGATCAACTCTACCAATAGCCCCTGTCCCCCCTGTGATGCACGGATGCTCCCCTGGTGACAAACCCCCATCCTGAGGCTTTCTGGCACCCCCAGGAACAGTCATCACCGTCATACAAAGACATACTCCATAGTACTAGCAGCTGTGTGTCAAGACACAGGAAGGAGGGTATCTTATAATAAATCACATATCACAGTGGCCTTCATTGACCAGTGGGTCACAGGATGCCATCATTATCATGGTGCAGTGTGGTCCATGATCCTATAGGAAGGGACTTCCATTCTTTCTAGGAAGGGGCAGGAGGACTCCATCCTCTACTCTCTGCTTTACTTATTTGGTACAAGAAGAATTTCCTACACTAGATGTATGACTCCATACACCTCAAATCTTGTTTCTTTCCTATTTCCTGCTCAGTTCTAGTACTAGGTTCTGTGGTATCTGGTCAGATCCTTCCCTGTAAACTCCTGGCCTTGTAGCTTCTTGTCATGTTCTCAGGTAAGTCTGTACCAAGGGGATTAAGGATATTTCTTGAGGCCATACATACACAGGACGGCGGGCAGGATTCAAACTGTACTGCCACTGAGTCAGTCTGAAATGTGTGCTGCCTGAACTCCCCCCTTCAAAAGGTCCTCCCAGCTGCCCCCACCCTCCAATGACACCCAGTGCAGGCAGAGAGAAGGGCGATGGAGGGGAGTCAGAGCCAGAGGAGACACGATCCTAATCACACCACCTTGGAGTTACAAATTTAGCCAAAAGGTGGGATCATACAAACACTGCCAGAGCCCACCCACCACCGAAAGGGGTCTGGGCAAGAGAGGAGCTCAACGCCTCAGCTTCATGGACTTCTTCAAAGCAGATGCGCCCCGGACACGTTCTGCTGCATCTCAGAGAATATGTGCTGAGTGGACAAAAGTCTTTTTCTCTTGTTGCAGAAAACTGCCTGGGAGCTGAGACTGCAGAACATCCCACCCAGTGGGCAGGACCCACGGGGCTCCCTCGCTTGTTTGTACCCCATGATACCAGGTACGGATCAGAGCAAGGCCAAGACTGAGCGCTGAGTACCCCCCCGGGGCGAGCCTGTCGCCTTTCCCCATCAGCCCAGGTGCCTCTAGTAACCTGAACTGAGGCTGCCTCCCTCGCTGTGGGTATCCCTTTCCTTCTCGTTGGCAAACCCTCATGCTGTCAACGCATATTGAACTGATAGTCAACCGAAACCCTTGAATTTTTCACACTCTGCTCGACCAGCTCTCTCCCAGGCTGTAACTGACGGATTTCGAGTGCAAATACACAACTCCATATTGATTCCAATTAAATTCCACATTTTTATGTTTAGCCCACTGCTCAGGCCTCCCAAGAGGAATCAGATGCTCCAGCACTTCATCCAGGAAAAAGTGAATAGGGTCACCCTTCTCTAAACGCGGACGCCATAGTTTCCAAAACACTGACTGGGACGTGGCCCTGCCAGCAGACCTGTCACTCGCCCCCCTGAGCCCCGAGGCCCAGGTTTGAATTCATTAATCAACATCTTCCAGGTCCAGATGTTCCATTTCTTATGAATCCATCCGACTGCCATGCCGTACCATCCAACTCTCAAATTTAAAGGACTTCAAATGCCTCAGTAGAATCTAAATCTCTTCCATACTTCCACATTTCCACAACACAATAGTTCAGGAATTCTGTCCAAAAAATGTAAATGAATCTTGGGGCATAACTCAGTGGTCGAGCATGTGCTTAGCAGGTGTGAGTCCAATGCCCCGAGTCCAATCCCTGGCGCCTTAGGAAAAACAGAGTGAAATGGCTTAGATGCCTTTTTTCTTAGTGCTTCTTTTCCCTGTTGACCTTCACTTTTTTTTCCTACCGTCTCAAGAATCTCAAGGCACTGGTATAAAAGCGTCTCACTAGCTCATCTGACTCAGCTCTCTCCAGAGAACAGGACTCCTTTTGACACAGAAGAATACATCTTCTAGTGCCTTTTGAAGGACATGGATTCCAGAATGTACTTGAAAACAACTATTTATGTCATAATAATACCTTGCACTGAGTGGGGAGCTGGAGGGTTTAAAAGGCTCTTTTCTTGAACAATTTCATTTTTAAAATGCAAAAATTCTGCTTTATGAAAAAGGATAATGAATTCTAATCATAAATGCCCTCTCTAGCCCCTGGACATTCGACTCAGGAAAGTCAGTAAAATTGTCTTTCCAATGGGAGCATCCTGAAATCCAGGTAACAGGACACCAGGATGCTTGAAGGCTTGATCTCCACGGCATGCTCTTCACAACAGCGAGAAGAACGTTCCTCAGCACGCTGATTCCCAGACAGCAGGGGCAGCCTCTGTGGTGACAGCCTCTGTGGTGACTGGCCTTTCTCAGAGACCTGCACTTTGGCTGCCTCCAAACAACCATATCAGACTGGATCCAGGATCAGCTGTAGGTTGTAGGCAAGGAAATGGGAAGAGGACAGTGGCATCGTTTATGTTGGAGAGTGAGCGCCTCAGGTCCTACACTTTGAACTTGAATTCTTACCCTTTTCCTGGGATAAAATGTAGACAATGGGGGACGGGGGTGTGGGGGAATGCAGAAAATAAATGGGGAACAGTCTCAAAGCAGAGACCTGGAAATGTAGAGTGATCTTCGGAAGTGAAGAGCACAGCATTCCCAGAAGGCCTCTACGTTATTTATTTATTTTTGCGATTCTGGAGGGTTGGACCCGGGCCTCACACATTCTGGGCAAGCATTCCAACACTGAGCTATGTGCCCAGTCTCATGCTTCTCCTAAAGTTGAGGAAGTCAGGTGAAGACAAAAGCCTGGGTTCGACTCAGGTGGCAAGAATTTACATCCAAGCTGTCACTTAGCAGTGCCCACTCCGTGGGCCAACCATTTATTGTCTTTGGTTCCACCTGACAGTCAAGTATTCCTTATTCAAAGTGTTTTGGATTTCCGATATTTTCAGATTTTAGAATATTTGCATGTACCTCATGAACTATCTTGGGGATGGTACCCAAGTCTAAACCTGAATTTCATTTATGTCTCATATTCATCTCACACAGGCGGCCCGAAGGGGATTTTATACCCGACATTTAATCATTGGTCAAGCTTGCCAGCTGTCGAACATTTCTTAGCATCCTTGACCTATCAGTAGGTCAACTCCAAAACCAACCCCACGGGGAGAAAAAGGTACCACAATCATTTTTTTCTGATGAATCAAGTCCCAGAAGGAACAAGGGACTAATCACCCCAGTGGGTCAGGAAGTCTTGGCCCCATGCGGCTCCAGCTGGGAGGGATCGTCATTCCTGGGACAACCTATGCACTCACAGGCGTGCTGCCTGGTGCTTCGGCCTCTCTCCCTGAGAGGTGTCTAACCCTCCAGGGCTTCTCCACATGGCTTTGACTTTTTACAATGTGGGGACATCATGGTAGACACACTTCTACGGCATCTTCAAGAAATGGAAGCTGACAGGCTGGCAAAGGGATGTACGAGGACTGACAGTCACTTGCACTGCATTTTAATCATCGAAGCTGTCACAGGGCCCACCTGGAGTCAAAGGCCTGAACACTCCCCATCCTGATGGGGTGGGGCGAACTTGGGGTGAGAGATTATTCTGGCCACCTTTGCTACCATCAGGACTTGGTTTTCCAGAATCCTGTTCCCCTGTGCTTCCCAACAGATGGCACTTCCTGATATGTACCAAATGTAAATGACACACATATACCTTAGCAGAACATAAGTGCCTCACACGCAGCTACCCGAGTCCCTTGTATAATGTGTTTTTCTCAGTAAAACAATGAAAATAGAATGCGATTTTTTGGCAATTATAAATTCACAAGTTGATCGTAAATATATTTTTTTAAACCAATAAAACACACATTCAAAATCAGCTCATCTGGGATATGTAGCGATTTTAGGAATATGTTTGCAAATCAAATTATCAATTCCAACAAAATTGGAGGGGGGAATGTTTAATCTTAGTAAGAAAATTAACTCTGAATGTTTGGCAATCACTTTATCAGCATCGTTTGCATGTAAACATTGTGCTCTTATCGATGATTCTTATCTGTTCATTAAAGCAGGCCTTGTTCTTGGCTAAACGCTTGTCATAATTTCACAATTTTCACTCACTGAGGCTGGCCACCCTCCAAGATATTCCAATTAAGAGTTTATTACTCTGTCACACTTTTAAAGGCCCTCGTCGACATATAGTTAAATTCTATCTGGAGGACGCATCCTAGGCTACAGCTGCTCTGCTTCTGTGGGATTTTTTTTTTTGTCTTGTTTTTCTAATGAAAATAATCTATTGATCCTGTTCATAAGAGGAACACACAGCTCCAAATCATTACCTCCTGGCAGTAACTAATTTTTGAGTCCTATCTGCTTCACCACACTCCTTAATGGCAGTTGAATAAATTTCTAAAATGCAGACTTCTCCATCTTTTCTCAAGGATCATACCTTACGGCAAGGGGGCAAAAATCAATAAGACCAACAAATAGTTACCCAGCATCAAACAATGTGTTGAGCTCTCAGCCAGGTGCCTTTGGGGTCTGTGTCCTCACCCAGCCTGCCACGCAGCACAGGGCACAGGAGAGAGCCAGGAGGGTGACTGTGCACCGCCTGGAGATGACCTCCAACCTGCCATTTGACCTCACCTTCACCTTCTCAAATAACAGCTCACATGTGATCCAAAGACAGCCAGTGTGACTTAAGGCTTGGGTAGCTGGCTGAAGCAGATAAACCAGAATAATCCAACTCTCACCTACACTGGAGATGGAGGCGTACAAGTCCTTGCCAATCAGGGTGGTGAGCACTGGAGCTCAGAGGTCGAATATGGGCAGCCAGATTTCAAAAAAGACTAATTACAGAAAGGACAGAACCAGGCAGGCCAGCAGCACACAGCCAGAAAGTGAAGGACCAAGTAAACCTGCCTGTGATGCCGTGCCCAGCCGAAGTTCTCACGACACTGCTTCTATCCGGACGCCTGTCCTTGGTCCGGCCAGCTCTCGTTTCAATACAAAACTGCCCCTGGGCTGGGTTGACCACATTCTGCACCTTGGAACCCAGAGACACAAAAAAAATCCTTGTATCTTTGTGTACCAAGTATGACAGGCACATGCACAGTATTGGCAATTCATGTGACCAGTGCTCCTCGAACACAGAGGTGGCTCTGGGCTGCAGTCAGCATGAGAATAGAAAAATCCGGCACTGCCTGGAAGGGGGCACGTGAAGATGGCTCTCTCTGTGCCACAAAGCTCTGCTGATCTTAGCCTGTTGCTGTGGCAGGAGCTCCTAGCAAAACCTGCTAGCAGGGGTTCTCTCTAGAGAGCTGGATAGCGGGGGACAGGGGTAGGCAGGAAACTGAACTTAGGCTGTGTACCTTTTGCACCTTTTGGATGTTTGTAACATACGCACATTCAAAAAATTAAGTAAGCCACTTGACATTAATTTTTTTTCATATATGAGCACCTTGGCCTCAGCAAAACATGTTACATTCCTTTGTTTTCCTGAAAATAACATCTGTCCCTGAACAACTTTTTGAGACTTGAGCTAGCTACTGGGTCTACCATCATCTGACTCAACTAACCTATTCAAACCCTCTTGCCAATTACTCACCTTCCAGAACCCTCCATCCCAGCTACGTTGGTCTCCAGGTACAAACATTGTCTTTTTTCTTTATTTGTAAAAATAAAAATAATAGTACTCTTTTAATGATCTTTCAATATAATAAATCCATTTGGGGTCAAGAAGTAAATAATTCAAAACACTAGAATCTCAAAAGACAACAACCTGATGCCTCCTCTCCCTGCTCTGAGGTGTTGCTTTGGCTGCCCTATGCCCCAGGGAGGCTCTTCATGTCCCCGCCCACCCCATTTCCCTAACCACTCCTCGGCTCTGCCAGCCCAGCACAGCCCTCCCACATTACTCCAAACTGCTTTCCACCTGAGCTATGGTTTCCACAGGCCACTTGTCATATTTTTTGGAGGGGAGGGGCAGGTATTACTGGGGATTGAACCCATGGGTGATTAACCACTGACCCACATCCCTAGCCCTTTTATTTTTTTATTTTGAGATAGGGCCTCACTACATTACTTAAGGCCTAAGTTGCTGAGGCTGGCCTCTAACTTGGAATCCTCCTTCCTCAGCCTCCTGAGTTACAGGGATGACAGGTGTGGCCACCACTGGTGGATGTTTCAAGCCTCCCACTGGTGGATGTTTCAAGCCTCCCACTGGTGGATGTTTCAAGCCTCTTCGACTAGATCACTCTCTCACCTCCCCAGCCCAGACTGCCTCACTTCCTGTGCTGTCATGATATCAACATTCCCCATGCAGGACTGCGCCTTCCCAAGCTCTTTAGGGATGGAGCTGGCAGAGAAGGGCTCAGTTGTGGTAGCAGGCAGGGGCCAACACGTGTGGACGGGATCTGGAGCGTCACAGACGACAACTCAGATAGCGGGGTGTAGTGAAGAAGCTGAAAGGGAGTCCTGGCTGTGCGGATTGAGGGGTCTGGGCCAAGTCATTTAACCTCCAAGCCCCCATTTCTACGTCAGTGAGAAAGAGGTTCACAAGCCCCGTCTCATGATTGTTGTCAGGAGTACAGGAAACCACGGAGCGAAAGCACCAGGCCTGTGTTGGCCTAGAGGCCCAAAATAAGCACTAGCTCATTCCTGGCTCAGAGCCTTCTACGAAGTGGCTACCAATTCACTGTTTTGCTATATAACCTCTCATGGGAAGATCCGCTTCCCTAGAGGCCAGGGCCTGTGGCCTCCTTCTCCAAATCCCCTAACTAAAGGGAGAAGGTTCCCCATAATTATTAATTGATTAATTGAAAGCTATACACTGAAAACTTTTATGAGCACACACATACAAAATCAGAAGACCCACGTGCCCTTTCATCCAGCTACATGAATCATTCACTGTGTTTCCGTAATCTTTTCAAAGAGCCGGGATAGTCAATTTCCAATTATCTGTGTCAGTGGGGAACAGGAATAGACTGAATAATGAAACTCACAAATAATCCATATATTTAATTTTAGTAGTTGCTTCCTGCCAGCATGGAGATTTCCCACTGTGACTATCACTGCTCTTCCTGCCCCTCCTTTCTCTCTGGCAGGGACCAAGTTTGCCAAAGGTGTCATGAGCAGGAGACAGGAAAGCCAGGGTTTGGAGGACCTGAGAATTGGCTGGTTTGCCTTGGAACAGTGAAGCGTGAGTGGGTCCCAGGAGGCACTACCTGGTGCGGTGGCAAAGGACAGAGTGGAATTATAGGACCTCATAGCAACAGCCAACCCCTCACGGTCACCAGCTGTGTATGAACCTTGACTAAATCAGCTGACACTGTAGCCAGCATCTCATTCTGAGACCCTGGAGCAGATACACAGTCCCAAATCTACTCCATTCAATTCCCAGATACTCCTGAACACGTGGCATGGGCTAGCTATACATACACGTATATGGATGTGTGTATACAGATGGAGTGTGTATGTGTAGTATTCACACCTACCAAGCACTTGCTGTGCCTTCAAAATACTGAATATGCTCAGAAGAAAAGCGGTCTAATTGGAGAACAATTCCATGAGCTATTACTCAGCAGATCTTGCAAGCAAATTTCAGGTGGCTTGCTTGCTTTATCCTCCTCCACCCCTTCCTCCTTCTTAAAAACTTTTTTTTAAATGGACACATAAAGATTATACACATGTGTCGAATACCGCATGACGCTTCAATATGCATATTCAATGTGAGAGGTTCAGATCAGGGTGAGCTTATCTGTCTCCCTGAACATTTATCATTTCCTGTGTTGAAAACATTCAAAACATTTTCTGTTAGCTTTTATTTTTGAAACATGCAGCACATCATTATCTGCAGCCATCCTACTGTGAAACAGAACACCAGAGATGATTTCTCACATCTAACTATAACTTAGTACCCGCTGACTTCTTTTCTGGAGGGGGGGGTACCAGGGATTGAACTCAGGAGCACTCAAAAACTGAGCCATATCCCCAGCTCTATTGTGTATTTTATTTAGAGACTGGGTCTCACTGAGTTGCTTAGTGCCTCGATTTTTACAATCTCCTGCCTCAGCCTCCTGAGCTGCTGGGTTTATAGGCGTGAGCACACCACGCCCAGCATAACTCTCAACTTCTGTTCAATCAACTTTTTAGATTCTACCCATGAGTGAGATTGCTTGGTGCCTGGTTTATTTCACTTAACATAATATCCTTAATTTCCATCCACATTGCTGCAAATAACAGGATTCCATCCTTATTCATGGCTGAATCTTATTCCACTAAGTATAAATACTTAGGCAACTTTCTTTAATGGTAACTAAAGGGAATTATGTTCATTCAATCCAAGCTTACAAGTTAATAAGCTTTTTTTAAAAATACAAAGATTCATTTGCTCTCCTTAATGTCCCTGAGCTGAGAAATAGTTAACCTGAGATTGCCTGCAGTGCCCGAGGGCTGCCTACAGACCCAAAAGTATCAGGCTTTCCCGATGGTGGTCTCCAGTTGGCCAGCGCCTCCTCCACCCACTACTTCTCCCTGACACTGACGGCCCAGGTGAGCCTCTTTTATCACCTGACACCTTCGCCCTCTGCCAATTTAGATTCTCTACCTGGCTTCTCTAGGCATTTGCATTTAGACTCGGTGGCTGACAAATCACAGTAAAATCATCTCCCATCCCACAAGCTCTCCCAGGAGACACTGATGCTCTTCCTGAGGAGACATGGGGCCTATGTTCCTTTCTCTTGAGTTCAGGCACATCTGAGGCTACAGCACAAGTCACACTGTGTGACCTTTAAGGCTGTGTCCGTTTCCACCCAGGGAGGTGCTAATACTCATACCAGCTCTTGAGAGCAGACTGCGAACATCTCTTCCCAATTCTGTGTTCAGCAGCCTGAAATCAGCCGTGGCAGGAGTATTTACTGCACAGAAATCAACAGACCAGGACCTTCTCTAGCACAGGGGCCAATGGTCCAGCTCTCTCCACACCCTGCTTCCTGTGGTTCACTTGTGATGCTCAGATCCCAGCCATCATGCCATGAGGAAGCCTCAGCAGCTTGTGGAGAGGCCACGGGAAGGAAGACCACGTCCCCTGGCCATCAGCCCCCAGGAGCTCCAGCTGACACCCATGTAAGGGCACCATCCCAGAGTGGATTCTCCACTCCCAGTTGCCTCCACGTGGAGCAAGGACAAGCCTTTCCCACAGAACCCAGTCTAAGTGCAGATTCATGCTCAATATTGCACACTCACGAGCACCTGTCAGGGATTGGGAGGGCCCAAGTAGCAGCAGTAATGACCAGAAACTTGCTCCTGGAGGCTTGGAGCAGGCTGGCCCTGCCCTGCAGGGGCCCATTCACCCCAGACTCCACAGCTTCACTCCTATCTCTGGTTCTACAACGTTCACATCCAACACGAACTCAGGTGGACTTGGCCATTTCTTTGTATCAAGCCTGACATCCTCCCCTTGGGGAATTCTGGGATCTCTGTCCCTAGCAGCTCACAGCATACAACAGCTTGAGCTGGAGCTTGTCTGCAGCTCTGTTCCTGATTCTTTTGCATAGTTCCTATTTGACAGAGCACAGTTCCTAAAAGCTGAGACGTAGGGAGTTCCACTCTTCTGTACCCACCTGTCATCGGGAATGGTTTCTCTCTGGCTGTTGCCAGGTAACTGACACTACAGACAGAACGGAAAATCTCCCTGTTTAGTGCTACCTGAAAAGTCTCTCTCACCGTCGTCAATCACTGACTGCCATTGATTTCCAATGACTCCCTCTCAGGCATGCCACCTTGTGTGGCAGAGCCTAGCTTTCTAGTCACCCATCTCCTTCCTACCCAGGGGTCTGCTGCATGAATAAGACTCTGTTCTTGCCTTTAAGGATCTTTGTCTACTGGATGGTAGCACTGAGAGAGCTGGAGAAGCCTTCTCTCGATGCCGGTTTCAAAGTTTGAATAAGAGTTTTCTTGGAAGGAAGGAAAGAAGGGAAGAAGGAAGGAAGGCATGAGTGAGGGAGGGAGGGAAGGAGGAAGAGAAGCAGTGAGGAGCAAGGAAACGCTTATTGCTTCCAGGTAGAAGGGAAGGTATGGATGGAGACGGGTTTGGGGAAGAGCAAGAGTTTGAATGTTGGAGCAAAGGTGCACAGAGAGTTCATGAGAAGGCTCGGGGTCAGACAGAACTTGAACTTCGTCCCACGGGCAATGCAGAATTATTGAAAATGAGACCAAATGACATGATCTGCTTTACACTTTCTAAAAATAACTCTCTGGTTACAGAGTGTAAATGGCTCAAAAAAGGGGGAGGAGGTCAATCTGAAATCCAGGTTACAAGGACCGGAGTGATGTGGCCACAGTCAGGACAGAGGAGAGGAGCCACCTGTGGGATCAAAGCACAGCTAAGGGAAGTGTGGAGGGACTGGAGTGTACAGGAGGAGGGAGGAGGAGGAGGAGGAGGGAGAAGGAGGAAAGGCAGAAGGAGCAGGGGGAGGAATCATAGCAGCCCCTGCAACAGCTAAATGTGCATTAACTTGAGGGCTTTAATATATTATGTCCTTTAATCATCACGTCAGTCTTGACAAGGAGATGTCATTAGCATTGTCTCAATTTTGCAGAGAGGGACATGGAGGCACACTGAGGTTAAATTATCAGCTCTAAGTCGCAGGGCTGGGAGGGCAAAGCTGGCCCCTAGTGATGTCCCTGTTCTGGCTCCCAGGAATGGAGCTGGGGAGCGAATGTACTCAGCTTGCTGCCAGAGTGGGGTCATGGCAATGAGGAGGACAGAAAGTCACGGAACTCACTGACGGGTTTCCGTCTGAACCTGTACTTCATGTCCCACACTCAGGCTTCCCAACTTTTCAGAGATAATTGTCCCAAAGTCCACATAAAAACTGATGCTGTTGTAGAGCTTTGAGTCAGTCTTGAGAAAGTCAGGACACCCATGTGACCTCTACTGCCCTGGGGTCTTAGCGTGAAGCCACTCTTCCATTCCCTGGACCCTGTGTCCCAGCTCCTGTTCTGGATACCCTTCCCCCAGCTCTCTTTGCCAACCAGACCTGGATCCATCCTTTGTGGGGGACCCAACAGCAGCCATGCATTGGAATTGGCCGTGCATTGCTAAATCCTCCCATGAGGAGGCTCCCAAGAAGGCACACAGGAAAGAAAATTCATTCTCCATGAGGGAGTGCAATTGTGAGGTCGAAACCCCAGTACTATTAAGAAACACCCCAAACAGCCCCTCCCTGGAGACCACAATGCTTTTCCCCTCCCCGCTCCCCCATGCACCCGTGTGCAGACCCAGTCCCAGGCCCTCTCCTCAGCTCTGATCACGATTCTGGTCAATTCCCCCAGGGGATCCAGGGCATGTGTCTGGCTAGAGTCTGGCCCACAAGCTCTGGTGCTGTTCTGCAGAAGCCACCTGACCACCCCCAAGCCAGGCCTGAGCCTACCCACAGCCACACACTGGCTGTCCTTCTGCTGTGATCCCTTATTATGAGAGCCCATCCCATCTAGAGGTAATCGGGAGGCTGTGGGATGCCCCTGGGCCTGGTGCCTGCAGCGAGGCCAGCTTTCACCCCCACCCCCTATCCTAAGCTAAGCAGCCACCCTGTGTTCCCCAGCTGCCCCAGTGTTGGTAAAGCTCATCAGGCCTCTAGATACAATAGTGCCACAGCCACAGGAGGAAGGAAAGTGACAGCAGAGTCAGAGCCAGCGGCTGTTCTTGCCTACGAGGAGGAGAAATAACACTGGCAGAAGGGGAGTAGCTGGTAGGGCGTGGAGCGTTTTGTTCCCTTTCTTCTGGGTGGTGAGATCCACAGCATTGCCCCCATGTTGTGCAGGCAGCTGTGCCCATTAAACCATCTGCATCACAGAATGCCAAGGGACTCACGCAGGGCTCGCATCTGCCGGGGTGGGGAGAGGCTCCCGGTGACTCCAGGCTGCGGCACGACGCTGCTCCTGCTAGCACGCCTTTCCAGCGGGGCCAATTTGCCCCTGCACAGAGCCCACGAGCTGCTGATCTGTGGCCGTGCGTGGGTCGTTTGTGTTCACTAACGAGGATCAGTTGCCACCGAAGGCACCTCGGATTTCTGTAGCCGAACATTATGTCTGCATGGAATTCTCAGTAAATTTCCACAGGGCCTGAGGACATAGGACCCTGGTGAGCAAGATGTAGCTCCTCAATACACCAAGCGTTCTTAAAGTATTCAGGGCATGACAGTCCAGAGCTCAGCCCTGTGGCCTCCAGGGAGGGGCTGTTTGGGGTGGTTTCTTAATGGTACTGAGGTTTCGACCTCACAATTGCACTCCCTCGGGGAGGATGAATGTTCCTTCCTGTGTGCCTCCTTGGGAGCCTCCTCATGGGAGGGTTTAGCAATGCATGGCCAATTCCAGACTATTCTGGACAGTAGCCATTAGCAAGCTAATGCTCGTTAACTGTAAGTACAGTGACAGGCCATGTGTATAGGCATGTGGGTAGATGAGCAATCAGACAGATAGATGAGTGGATAGATAGGTAGTTAGGTGGGTAGATAGATAGATAGTTAATTTTTAAAAATCATTATCTGATCTGTCAGACCTCACCCGTTAGGAAAGATAAAACAGGATCACATTATAATGAATTCAAGTTCCCCCAACTTACATGTTATGGTTTAGATATGAGGTATACCCCAAAAGTTCATTGTGTGAGGCAATCCAAGAGAGTCCAGAGGTAAAATGATGGGGTTAGGAGACTCTTCACCTGATAGGTGTATTAATCCCCTGCTACGGATGAACCGGGTGGTAGCTGTAGGCAGGTGGGGTATGGCTGGAGAAGGTAGGTCACCAGGGGTTGTGTTTTGGGGTCTATATTTTATTCCAGGTAAGCAGAGCTCTCTCTGCTCCCTGTTGCCAGGCCCAGAGCTGCTTTCCACTCCCTTCCACCATGAGGTTCTGCCTTACCTGAGGCCTATAGCCATGGAGTGGGCCATCTATGGATGGAGACCTCTCACACCTTGAGCCAAGTAAGCTTCCTCTAAAGTTTTTGTCAGGTCTTTTGGTCACAACAACGAAAAAGCTGAATAAAACATTAATCAAAAATAAAGATAACACTTGTCAAAGGGGGCTATGGTAAGCTCTGACAGCCCTGGAAGGCCCTGGCTCTACTTGGACCCCCTACCTGATATGCCCTTCAAGGGAGCAGCACAGCCGCCCCTGCAGCTGTCCCTATGGGGAAACTGATGTGGGGGCAGAGGGTGTCCTCACCATAACCACAGAGTGCTGGGTGCTACAGAGACTCTCCCCAACTCTGCATAACTAATGGCCCCTGATAGCAATCAGGGACTAGTCCATTCACTTTGATCTTGCCCCTAAGTGTGTGGTCCATGGACTCCGGCTGTTTGCACCACCAGAGATCTTGTTAAACAGGCCCTGGTACCAGATATTTGTAATTTAGTGAGTGCAAAATGCAACTGAGACCTCTAGAATTTTCAAAGCTTCCCCAGGAGGTTCTAATGTCTAGCGGAGCCTGAGAACCACTGTCCTAGAGCCGCCATCTTGCTGTTGCTCAGGCTCCAGGGCACCTGGAGAACCAGTCCAGATTCAGATTCTGAGGTCGGTAGTGAGGCCCAAGATCCAGGCAGGGGCTTATCTCCTTAGTCCCAGAGTGCAGTTTTTCATGGAAAGAATGTTGAGGAGAGTACGAGGCCACTCAAAAGGGACAGGGCAGGGGCCTCCCATCATACCAAGCTGTTCCTCCCCATCTTTCTCCTCCTTGTTTTTCCAAAACATAAAAGGCAAATACCTGAGTATGGAAAAGTGTGGAACGGGGGAGCAGGGATGGCATGTGGGTGACCTGAGGAAGTCCAGAGCGCTATCCAGGGGTCTGTGTCGTGCATGTGGTAGGATGTGGGACAGGCTGTCCACGTGAGCAATGTGTGAGCATCACTGCGAACAGCCCTCTTAAAAAAGATGACCCCTAGAAAGAGTGGAGAGAGAGAATGCTCTCACCCTGGTTCAACTAAGTAAAGGACTAAAACAACACTTGCATTTACCCCTAAAATCTCAAAGGAGCTTCCAGAAAACTGCAAGAACGTTTAACAGTCCCTAAAGAGGACATTTAAATAAACCATTAAAGACCAGAAGCTTCAACTCGAGCACAATTTGGCCAACTTGTGATGGCTTCTCGGCACAAGGAAAGTCACTATGGGTTTCCCAGGGTACTGTGGGACTGCCTGGGGCACAGAACTATCAAGAGCATCAGTCAGGGGCTGTCCCTCATGTCCAGTGGCACGAAAGGAGGCCTGCTGTCAGCTCCCCACCCTGTTTCCCTCCAGTCTGTCCTTCAGCCCCTTCCTTCCTGGACTGGTATGCCAGTCCCCCAATGCCTCCTCACCCCAGTCCCTCCTCACCCCGGTCCACAGCCACCTTCACACACATGATGCTCTTCACGTTCTGTCCTCACCCAAGTCTCCCCACTTCTTCGTGGTCCCAGAACGAACACAAAGTTCCTCAGCCTGACGCTGTTCTGTAGGTCTGTTTTGTTTGTATGTCTCGACCCCAGATGACTATTTCTCCCCCAAATCTCCATCCCTGCTCTGGATGGAGACTACAAGCCCAGGGTCCACCCTGGCCTCCTAGCCCTTCCCAAATGCCCCCAGGCTTGGGTTCCTTCTGGTCCTTTCACCTGAAATGCCCTCCATCCCTCCATCTCCTGATTTGTTCTTTTGAACCTGTCAGAGGAATCTTGTTTCCAAAAAAGACAGAATTAACAGCGAATAACAGGAACCAGAGGGGGAGATGCTCCCTGAGCACCTTGGCACACGAAAAGCACACGTCTCTGAGCTGGATGAATTCCAGAGGAACTCTACGAACTGACTAATTAGCGTGCTGAGCCAATAACAAGAGCTGCAAGGGCCGACCTGCAGCTGCACCAGCCAAGCTCCACACCACCAGATACAGAGGTGAGATCCAAATTGATTTGACAACATCAAAGGCAAAGGCACTGGCCAACTGGGTGGCAGCACCAGGTCCAGATTCCTGGAGGCCCCTTGCTGGGCAGAGTATGCCTCTGGTTGCTGGAGCCTGGGGAGGTGACTCAGGGATATCCCTGCTGGACCAGCCTGGTGGATCCAGGAGAGAGCAGGGGAGCATGGATGGTAGTGGGTCAGGGCCCTCCAGGGACTCTGTCCTAGCTGGCTCATCCCCTTTGTGAAATCCCCCCCAACTCCCACCTCCTGAGAACATGTCTTATTTTTGCCAATTTTCTGAGAAAGAGATCAAAATCCTGCCTCTAAATCCAAGAAAACTCCAAACAAGTGTGCTTCATGTTCACCCAAGAAAGATTCTAGACGTGAAGATGTTAAGTATTTCAGCACCTAAAACAGGAAGCAGTCAGGATTCATCCAGAATTCACTGGGCCAGTTTAGCCTCACATCTGTTTTTCCATCGGATACAGAGTTCTTTCAGGTCAGGCCGCACATGGTATTGTGGTTCAGCCTTCCTTCTCAGAGTCTACGTGCTCCCTACCTACTCTTCTCCCTCCCCCAGGCCCCAAGAGCAATGCTGCTTTGAGGCACGACCCTCACTTCCTGGGGCTCTTTATTAGGCCATTGGTCAGTCAGCTTTCCGTCATTATAACAAAGTACCTGAGATAATTAACTCAGAAAGAGAAAAATATTTGGGGTTTTTTTTGGCTCAGTTTTGGAAGTTCTAGTCAAAATCAGCCAACCCATTGCTTTAGGCCTCTGGTGGTAAACCAGGTAATTATGGGAAACAAGTGCCCAGGGAGCAAACTGCTTACCTGTGGCCACGAAATAAAAGAGAAAGAGGGAGGACCATGGTTCCACAATCCCTTCAAGCGAATGTCTCCGAAGACCTAAGGACTCCCCACCAGGTCGTACCTCCTGAAGGCTCTACCACCTCCCAGCAGTCCTACCCTGGGGACCAGACCCTTAACA
Source organism: Ictidomys tridecemlineatus (assembly GCF_052094955.1). Taxonomy (NCBI): domain Eukaryota; kingdom Metazoa; phylum Chordata; class Mammalia; order Rodentia; family Sciuridae; genus Ictidomys; species Ictidomys tridecemlineatus. The sequence goes on from NC_135486.1 coordinate 120,034,727, forward strand.
TGTGAACCTTTAGGGTGCCATATGCAAACCATGCAGCTGTGGTGGCTCATAATCTGCCCCCAATTCACATCTAAGTTCAGAACGTCACTCTACCCTGTGTTTCAGATGAGGGAGAGGGGCTTCCCTCCTCAACCTGAACACCTCTTCCAGTAAACTCCTGCTCCAAGCTCCCTCAGACGTGGGTCTGTGTATTTGCTTTGGCCAGCCTCCTCCCCAAATGCATAAACCCTGACGTTGAACCCCAGATCAACTATCAGGGTTCTGTGGAATGACAGCCCTTGGTTGCTAACCAAGGTCAGTCACCTTCCTGCCAATCTGGGTCCTGCTGTAACAAGGCCCCCAGTTGGCACCATCACCGTGGCCACCTCCTCGGTGATCTGGGCATTCATTACTAACCATTTGCCAGGACTGTGGCTGCTAGATTGATGCTTCCTGTGCCAGATCAAAGCTGCCCACAGGTCCCATAGTGGCTCTGTGCCCAGGCGCCAGATCTTGGTCCACCTCTACTCTCTTCTTTAAGTGACCAGGCGCCAGATCTTGGTCCACCTCTACTCTCTTCTTTAAGTGACCAGGCCAGATGTAGCCAAAACCAGAGAGGGGAGACAGAACAGGGAAATTACGGTCTACGCCCCAAGCCCGTCTCTCCTTTTCGGAGAAAGTCTTGATTAGGGAAAATAGAGCCATGAAAACTGTAATCCATCAGGTGACCTCCACATCTACCCCCACCCTTTGGATAAGCCCTTCCTCCCCCATAAGGGGCTCTTCCCACCATGTGCTTCCTGAACCTCCTTCCCTTGCTTTTCCTCAGTCCTCACCCCATCAGTGGTCTTCTCAGTACCCTGAACTTCATGCTCCTCCCTGCCCCTTAGTTCTTTGTCTCTGCCCTTAAACAAGTTTAAATGGCTGCCATCTTTTACAATTTGTACTATTTTTAAGGAACTCCCTTCCCGATTATTGGTTCCCTCTTAGCTACTACCACATCTCTCTTCTTCCCTTTCAGAGTAAAAGTTCTTTAAGAAGATGTGCAGTCCCTCCTCCATGGTCTCACACCCCACTCATTCTTCAACCTCAATGCCACTAGAATGTTCTGGCGAACATCATCACTGTCTTGTCTTCTGCTAAAGCCAATGAATGCTCTTCATTTTAATTGACCTGTCCTCCTAAAGCCTGCCCTGTCTGCTACCCATGCCTCCTTGCCAGTGTTCTTGACAGAACCCCATCCCCTGCCGTCCTTCTCTTCTTTCTCTAATCAGGAGTTTGCATCCACTCCCGAGGCTTTGAAGACCACCCAGGTGTGCTCACAACAATCATATGTCACCTGCAAACCAACACCTCTACCTCTCCTTAGCTCCAGATTCAGATCTCCAACTGTCTGCCCAATGTCTTGAATGACACAGAGAAAGCCCAAATCTAACTCGGCAAAAAGCAGACCATTTAGTTCCACCTCTTACCAAAAGAAAAAATTGCTCCACCCCCAAGGTCTCCCTATCTCAGCAAATAATATTACCATCATCCAAATGCCCATGCCCAGAACCCGGACATATCCTTGATCACTCCCTTTCCTAACACCTAACCCACAAATGTGTCTTAGCCGCTCAACCTCCAAAACCCTCTCTCATTTCCCTGTTACTTCCCTTGTTGAACTACCATCGTCTCTTGCCTGGGCCATTGTTAACAGTGTCCTAATTGGTCTCTCTACCTCCACTTTTGTCCCCCTACAAAACATCCTCCATCAGGCAGCAAATATGATCTTTCCAAATCATAAAGTGGATCACGTTATGTCCCTGATGAGGCACAACCATAGCTGTTCTGCTGCCTTCTGCACCTGTGGAGATGCCTTCAGGCCCGTCCGCTTCTCCCACACCACGTGGTGTTTCTTCAACTCAAACTCACACAGGTCATCCCTTGGGGTTGACAGTTCCTGATTTTGTTTCTGCTGCTATAACAGAGTACTACAGCCCAGGTAAATTTATAAACAATAGAAGTTTATTTGGCTCATGATTCTAAATGAGGAGAAGGCCAAGTACTTGGGATCAACATCTGGAGAGAGCCCTCATGGGGTGTCACAACATAGCAGCATGAGACAGAGCTCACAGCCATTCCTGTGTTAACGAACCCACTCCTACAACAGCATTTGCCCATTAATGATGGTGGAGCTCCCTGGATCCAATCATCTCCTAAAGCCCTCACCAAGCAGGACCATCACAGTGCAGTGAAGTTTCAACATGAGCTCAAACCACCATCTCCTGTGGCCATGGACAAAGTCCCAAGCCCTCAGCCTTTTGTCACCTGGCCTCACCTTCTCCACCATGTTTTATGGTCCTTCCATCTGAAGGGCTTGCGTGATCCCCAGCGGCCCACTCTCTCTTGCCTGAGTCTTTGCCCTCTGCCTGACATGCCATCCATCCCGTGTTTCTGCTCTCCTAAAGTAGGATTTATTGTGGACACAGCCCCTGCAGGGGGCCTCCCTTAAGCTCCAGCCTGTGACCCTAAAACCCAAGGCCCCTTTTATGACATCCAACGCACTGCGTCACATTTGCCTTTTTATATGTCTGCAGGGCTTCCAAAGGCAGCAACGGAGACTGAAACATCTTTAAACCTTCAGTGCAGAGGACAGAGCTGACACGGGAAGGCATTCAGACGTGCGCAGATTGATGGGTGGAAACTTGTGGGAGCACAGCATACATTTTGGAAAACCTAATAAGGGCTCCAGGCATTTTTGACAGGATAGAGTGATGAACTGGGTTTAACAAGATAAAATTTAATTGGAACAAATGTAAGGTTCTGCCCTTGGGTCCAGAAGGCACAGGTGTGGGAAGAGGGAGCTGTGTGTAGTTGCAGTTTATGTGAAAAGGCTGGGGAGTTGGAGTCATCAGTAAGCTCAGCGCGGGTCAATAGTGTGATCCGACTGCCAAAAAAATTAATGCGATCTTAGCTGCACTGGAAACACAATTCCTGGAGCCTGAGAGGTGGTACCACAGTCCAGTCAGACCTGCCCGCCGCTCTGGGTTCCTTCTGAGCTTCACACTTTGGGGGCCACCCTGAAAAGGGTGCTAAAGACGAGGCCAGGAGGAGAAAGAGACTTGCAGTCAAGTCAGAGGAGAAACAGGGGGAGGAGCAGGTCTCAGGTCCTCAATGCTCATCGTGGGACACCTAAAGATGTATAGCATTAAGGAGTCAGTTTCTAACCAACAGGACTGTCTAAACACGGACAGGAGGGAGTCTGTGGATGGATTTCAAACCGCAACAGAATGCTCTTTTCAAAACACATATAGTCATCCCTCAATTTCCATGAGGGGAAGGTCCCAGGCCCCAACAAATAAATACCAAAGTCCATAGATGCTCAGGTCCCTGTGTACACTGGTATAAGATTTGCATAGACCTCATAACACATCCCCCATATACTTTAAATCATCTCTAAATTACTTACAATACATATTACAATGCAAAAGCTATTCAGTTCGCTGTTTTGTGGTGTTTAATTTTTTTAAAAAATATTTTTGTGTTTTTTAGGTGGTTGATGGACCTTTATTTTGTTCATTTATTTATATGCAGTGCTGAGAACTAAGCCAGTGCCTCACACCTGCGAGGCAAGCACTCTCACTGAGCCACAACCCCAGCCCTTTGTGGTAATTTTTATTTTTATTTTTTTCTGAATACTTTCCACCTGCAGTTCATTCAATCTGTGGGTGTGGAACCTGAGGATACAGAGGGCCAGCTGTATCTGATTATGTTACAAACACACACACATGATCCCCAAGTCAAACACCTACCCTGCTCAAATCCCATTCAAACCTCTATGTAAAACCTTTCTAGGGCTCCCCCAGTGCCCTTGGACACAAGAGCACCCATCTCCAGGCCCTCGCTGGCCTCACCCAGCTCTAGCCTCTCCTCCTTCTCTCCTGGCTCACCCTGCCCCTTTAGGGACCTTGCACCAGACTCTCCTGCCCCAAGACTTTGCCCAACTGGTTGCTTTGCCTGAAAGGCTCTGCCCTCCCTTCCTGTGCTGAGTCAAAATCTGCAGCACAACCCCCAGGGCTTGGCACATCTGTATCCCACAGTCAACCAATGACACTGACTGGCCGTTTCAATAGGCCACTCCTCACCACGTCTGGCTTTTCAATTAGGTAAGCATACTGGCACACACTGTGTCCCATCACATAGGTCAAATCCCACCACAGAAAACGCACAGAAAACGTAATTCTGCACCAGCATTGAATTACGTCAACTAGTCTGAAACAGGGAGACAGTAGGCACGGCACCTTGAGACCCTGGTTATGGGGAGATTCTGTTGCCACCCTTTTGGTGAATTTGACCTGCATGTGTTTCATGAGTTGTTAAACTCTTCTCCTCCAGGCTGCCAATCACAATTTTCACTCATCTCAAAATCATACACAGTAAATTAAGTTGAACATCCCTCACATAATACTTCCCTGTGGGCCTTCCATATTTCCCTCCCCCAAAATGAAGAAGACCCTATTGAAGATGTAGGTATGAATTTTCTATCCGTTCACTCAGAGCCAGACAATACATTTCAACTTTATTTTTCTGAATTCCACTTACTGTCTATCTCAAGCCCCCATTGTGTCCTGCAGCTGAAAATCTGACCCTGCCAATACTTTGTTCTTCCTTTCTGCCCCACTCTGGTTCCTGGTGGCATTTCAATTCTGGTGCTCCACTGACTAGATTTGTGAACTCATCTTTTCAGATGGGACATTCTGTCAAATCCCTCTCTGCTGACGTCCGCTGAGGTGTCCCTGTCCCTGTCTCAATCTCAGATACAGCCTGATATCAGATAGGACTGTATTTCCCTGAAAACAACTGTCCTCCTGACTTCCAGGGAGCGGAATCAGTGGTTCTCCAAGCCTGGTCCTGAGACTAGAGGAATCAGCTCCACCCAGGGAGGTGTGAGAAATGAACACTTTCAGACCCCACCCGAGACTCCAGAATCAGAAACAGAAGGAAGAACAAAGTATCGGCAGGATCAGGTTTTCAGCTCTAGGGCACCATGGGGGCTTGATAATATCTAACAGGCTTTCTAGATCATTCTGAGGTTCAGGGTTCAGAGGCATTCAGAGGGAGTTATTTCTTCACAGAACACGAAGTCTGGAGATGGGTGGCGGTCACTGGGTGACATCATGGCTACCCCTGGCTGCAGTGAGAGCTAAGGAAATACCATTGATCTCTGTGGCCCCTGTGATAAATGGTGGCAGAGGAAATGGAGACAGCCACAGTAGCCGACCCTCTGCCCTGCTCGGACTGCTGTGCTCCACCAGGCAGCATGTCCCTCATGTCCATGAGCCTGGGTCCAGCAACACCCTCCCTCTCCTACATCCACCTCCCTTGGTGAAGGACTCCCCCCAAACCTCCCCGACTTGCACCAGGAATACATCTGAAAAGACAAGCACTTGAAGCCTTTTTTCCTCTGACTCTCTTCTGGAAGCAACGGAAGCTTCAAATATAGTGTGGTCTGTGGGAGGTGGGGGCGGAGGGAGTGGTGCAGAGCAGGAGAGCACAAGGGCGGGTGGGAGCACCCAGGACGTGACAGTATCCTGCCACATGCAGGATGACTTCATAAACACTAGCTGCTGTTTTCAACACCATCTTTGGAAGGGAACATTGTGCAGATGTTGGCGGGTGTTGGTGGGGGGTGTCTCCCTAATGCTGTGTCTATGAAGTCCAAAATAGCAGCAGGCAGAGAAATCTCTCTCCAACCCAGTTATTTTGAGAGTAAACCTGTTGGAGTGGATGGAATGGTGGGGGGGGGGGAGAAAGGGAAGCATCAGATTCTCTGTCCACATCTGTCACTGTCTAGCTGGGTAGTCACAGCCACGTCACTCTGTCCCTTTGAATCTTCTAATTCTGAATCCTGTGGGAGATGAACCCCTGCCTCGCCTGTGAGTAGGCAAATACCTTCATGCCCATTTTACAGATCACAGCTACCAAGGGGCTGATGAACCAAGGCACGTAAAAGTGTCTTGAAATTAAGCAGCGATTATGCAAGGAAAATGTCACATGCCCTTACTGTCTCTCTTACAAATCAAAGGGGGAAATTACTACTTGCCTTAATAGAACCAGGGCTGGTTTTTCCAATTAAATTCTGATCATGTCTCTGAACTGCTCATGGTTGTCTCTACAGACATGTCAAAGAGGTCAGGGAAACGAAATAAAGAGGCGGGGAAATAAGGGATGACAGAAAAGCATGTTTCCTGCACAACCCCAGGGGTGAGTTGAGGTCACGTGTATCCTTACTGATTTTCTGCCTGCTTGATCTATCTGTTACTGAAGAGGAAGGTTGAAGTCCCCACCGCACAGGTGGATTTTCCTCTCTCTCCCAGCAGTTCTATCAGTCTTTGCCTGGTGCCTTCTGATGGGTGGTGGGGTGTATACACGTTTAGACATTTCTGAGGGTTCGACCCTCTTGAAGAACTAACTTCTTTTCATAATGTCATGCCCTTCTCTATCCTCAATAATCGTCCTTGTTCTGAAGTCTTTGACGGAAATTAACGTAGCTACTCCAGCTTTCTTTGGCTAGTGTTATCTAAAGTATTTTTCTCCATGTCCCTATTTATTTTTTTTTCTGAACTTTTTAAAATTTTTTGTTTGTTTTCAGTTGTAGATGGACACGATATCTTTATTTATTTATTTTTATGTGGTGCTGAGGATTGAACCCAGGGCCTCATGCGTGCGAGGCAGGCGCTCTACCACTGAGTTACAGCCCCAGCCCTTCCATGTCTCTACTTTTATCTAAGTCTTGACATTTAAAACAGAATTCTTTTAGAAAACCTAGAATTGGATCTTTTTTTCCCCACGATCTACTCTAACAAATTGTCTTTTAAATTTGTGCACTTAGATCATTCACATTTGAAGTGATCACTGATTTAATTGGATCAATATCCACTGTGTTTATGACTGTCACCTTGTTACACTTATTTTGTCTCGCTGGACTTCAACAGATGACTTGCCCTGTAATCTCAGTTCTCTGAGGAGGGGGTTGAAGAAAATTCATCAATTTTCAGCTTTTTTCTGGGGGTGACGACTTTTGAGCTCTTATATGGAAGCTGAAATCACAAGTCAGCAGATAATTTTACATCATGAGGATTACAGTTGTGTTTGCTGATTTTCAAAAGCATCTAGACCTGAGCTCCATCCTACTCTATCCAGCTGGTCACTCTAGAACCAAAGAGAGAGCGCACGTGTCCCAACTCACATGGAAGCAATCCTGCCGGCCCCAGACTGATCTGAGCAGCCCCTTCTGCATAGTGTTTCCTGCACAAACAAGAACAGGTAGGTCCCTGCCCTGTGCTCTTGCAAGCTCAGTGCATCTGGGGTCTCTTCCAGAACCCCTCTTCCACTTTTCATTGCAGAAAACTCAACTGCTCATATGCAAGGATCCAATAGCACAAGCTCAACTCCAGATATCCACTATTAATTATGCTCTTATCCACCCAACAGCTCACCAGAATTAACCTGCTTTGTCCGAAAAAATTTTTAAATCAAGGATTTGATTATAATATGCACTTTAAAGACACTTAAGCAAATTGTTGGCTTGAAAAAAGAAAAAGAGAAGAACTCTGCCTTCTCCGGAACTCAATCAACCTGAACCCCTAACTGGCGGCTCCACACAATGAGAACCGCTGCTCGTTTTGATGACCCTGCAGCGCTGCAAGATCCTGGAGAGCTTCTGAATCATCCAAGAAAGATTAAATTATGTTCAGTAGCGCATTAGTGTTGAGTGCATTTTATAACACACTTCACATCCACGGAATTGGATCATTCACACGAGGCACAAGGTGACTCTCTTATTGTCCAGGACCTAATTCATTTTAGTTCGATTTGAATGACAAAGGTTCACTAAACACCTACTGCTCTTCCTGAGCTATACTGCACCCTGAAAGAGACATTCCATTTACTCAAGGAGCTCAAAATGTTGTGCTAAATGGAAACAAGCAAACAAGTATTTAAATGAACAAATAAACCACACAAATCATACACATCTTTTATGACCTGGCACCTAGCACACACAAAGCCAATTGGAGGAGGGCTTGTTCAATGACAAAGTGCCAGACAGGTCCAGAGATGAGAGTGATTAGAGAATGAGACGCCAGGAGAAGATATTTCAGCTCCACTCTGGAGGATTCTTGGGATGCCACTATCAATAAAGTGCAAGAAAGTTTTCTACCAAAAGAGAAGTGGTGAGAACATTCTAAAGACAGAGGAAGGCCCAGTATTTCTAGAATCTGTGGGTGGGAAAATGCTAGGAATGGTGCTGGGACTTAGAAATTTGTGTTTTCCTCAAACAACATCAAGTGTTTCCAGCAGAAGAGTGATGGGGTCAGATGGGCTTTAGAAAAGTCTTTCCAGAAACACAGGGGAAGGAGACTTAGGAGGCAAGGGAAAGACGGGAGACACAGAAACTGCTGCATATGTTTAAGCAAGAAATAAGGGATAATGAGAAACAGAAATAGGTGCATGGTTCAAGAGATGTGCTATGGCTTGAATGTCCCCTTCTAATCCCCGTTATGACAGTATTAAAGGCAGAGCCTTTAGGAGGTGATTAGACCAGGTGTTGCTCAGCTTTCTGTTGCTGTGACAAAATACTTAAGGAAATCAACCTAGAGGAGAAAAAAAAATTTCTTTTGGCTCATAGTTTTGGAGATTTCAGTCCATAGTTGCTGTGCGCTTCTGGGGAGTGGGGGGCAAAACATCATGGCAGGAAGCAAGTGGCAGAGCAGGCTCCTCACCTCATGGCAATCAGTAAGCCGAGAAAGAGTGGGACGGGAGGTGGACACAAACTACACCCTTCTATGACACTTTTCCAGTGATCTATTCCCCCAACTAGGCCCCCCCTCCTGCAATTTCCAACAGTCCATTTAGTGATGAAACCGCACATGATTGGATTAATCCGCAGCTGAGATCAGGGCCCTGGTGATATAATCTCTTCCTAAAGCCCCATCTCTGAGCACAACTTCACTGGGGACCAAACACTCAACATGTAAGCCTATGGGGGACATTCTGGATCCAAGCTGGATCAGGCCTCGAGGGCATCCCTGCATGAACAGATCGATGCCATCGGGGTGGGTTATCCCTAGGATTGCTTCTGTCCTTCGCCCGGGCTCACCTGCCATCCCACCATGTTATCCTGCAGCCCAGACAGTCTTGCCAGAGGCGCGTGTCACACCCTTGGTCTCGTCGGCCTCTGGACTGTGAGAAATAAATGCCTTTTCTTTACAAGCTTCCCAGTCCCAGGAATTTTGTCCTAATGGCACAAATGGACTAGGATGAGATGCAGTAGAGGTCGATGCACTCGCACCTGCAGGAGGATGCAGGAGGTGGAAGGGTGAAGACCCTCTGGAGTGGTTAGCAAGAGCTGCCCATCCACACCCACCTTATCCACCTCTGAAACGTGGTTCTGCAGATCCTGTGATCCCAAGATGGAGTCTATGTCTCTACCCCCCCTAAAACCGGGTTCTAGCTCGACCCTGTTCGAATCCTGAGCCAATGCTGAACAGTCAGGCTGCTGCCAAGAGAGTCTAGGTTTCCCTAGCAACGGCCCTGAGAGAAGAATTCCAATGGATGTAATTTATTTGGGAGATGATCTCAGGAAGCCCAGATAGAGACTGGGAGAGAAAGGAAGCCAAAGAGAGGTGTCATCAAGCAAGTCACCACTGGCACAGCTGAAGTCCTGCCCTGCTCAGTGACATGGGAGACATCTCAGAAGCGTCCCACCCGAGGGGGGAGCAGTCTGGTATTGACCCATCAGTCATTGCTTGAGGGTTGCTGGGGAGAGAAGAGAGAATGTCCCACGGCCTGCCTGACACGTGGGATGCTGCCTGGGCTGCTTCCACACGGAACAACCCGGACAACCAACAGCAGGTGCTCGCAGTGGGCCAAAGTGCCCAGAAAATGTGCACAACAAGTAGATCTGATGGATGCTTGCGGGGTACATCGTGTCTCTCACACCAGACAAGCCTGGGGTTTGGGCAGGGCAGCAGAGGGAGGAGGAGGAGGGAGGAGTCACTGGAAGACACGGTTATGCTGCCCCACGCCTGAACATGGTGAGCCCCCAGATCCATTCAGGGATCAGACATGAGCATAGGAACCAGAGCACTGGCAGTCACAGTTAGGCACACACTCACAGACACACACACAGCAGAGGTGACGTCTGTGGCTGGTCTTGGTGTCCCAAATCCAGTAGGCACATGCTTACCATGTGCCTGTCACCTGCACTCCCACTAATCCCCACTGTCCTTACCCATCGGCACGAGTGGTTCTCATCAGCAACAGGCCTCCTCCATCAGGACCAGACCTCTTAGTCCGGTGGGCTGCTACCCCTCCACTGGGTGACCTAACGGAAGACTTTTCTCTTGAGATGGTAGACTTGAGGCACTAGCACTCCTCTGAGTCTCCACTGGATAGAATTTAAGTAACTGGAAGGTAGCTGCTTAGTGAGGTGGCCATGGGAGAACACTGGAGATCAATAGTGGACAGTGTCTTGGGAAAATCCAGAGACTCTGAAGAGTGGGACTGAGGGTGAAGCAGCAGCCCAGCCCGGACCATGTGGGAGCACAACGGGGGAGGAGTGGACCCTTGGCAGGGGCGGAGGTGACAGAGGGAGAGTCTCACTGAAAAGCACTGGCACAGGATTCAGCACCTTTCAGAAGTCGAGGCTAAACAGACAGCCGTCCTAAGACCTGTGTGGTGAAGCAGCTCTGGAGAGTTCTCTGCACTTCCCAGCTCTGCTCACCAGGCAGTCCCTGGGAACCATCTTGAGAAAGGCCCTACTGTCTGCCTTTACTGCCCTTGGAGTCAGAGGTCCCTGCATTTTCCTATCTCTGGAACCCCTCAGCAAAATCACTGCTCCGGCTCCGTAGGCAGCAATCCATGAGAATCAGTGCTGCCTGGGGAGAGATTCTGACCCAAACCCTGAGGCCTGGGGAACGGAAGGCACTTCCCCTTAGAACGGGTGGTTTGACCAACAGGCTGTCAGAGTCCAGGGAAATAGGCAGTCACTTGTGATGGCAGATGGGAGCCAGGTCTGGGAACACCAGCATCATGGGTAACAGATCACACAGAGCTGCCACCAGCCCCCAACACAGATCTTTGAGATTTCACGAACTCTCTTGCCTTCAGGGGGATACAGGGGCACCCCGTAGAGCAGGTGTTTCCCTGTCCTGTGCAGCTCTCCTCCAGAGAGAATCCTCGGAGAGCTCCACAACGTTCCAGCTCTTCAGTACCCACACCATCGTGTCTACCCTGCGCTTAGTGGAGAACGCCCAGAGTCCTGGAGAACATAGAAACACAAGGAAAAAAAAAAAAAACAAGGCAACATGACACCTCCTAAAGTTTTTAATGTCCTAATAACAGATGCTAAAGATATCAAAATGGATGAGACGCTGGACAAAGAATTCAAACAGATAATTTTTGAAAACTCATGAAATTGAAGTGTACACAAATCAATTGTTAAATGAGTTAATGAAAACAAGACAGGATACGAATGAGCACTTCAATAAAGAAATAGAGATTTTGAAAAACAACCAAGTAGAAATCTTGAAAATGAAAAGCTTAATAAGTCAGACAAAAACAAAGTTGAGGGCTGGGGCTGGGGCTCCGTGGTAGAGCACTCGCCTAGCATGTGCGAGGCCTTGGGTTCAATCCTCAGCATCTCATAAAAATAAAACAAAGGTAAAAAAAAAAAAATCAGACATCCAAATAATCGGCATGTCACAGGGAGAGCTATATGCTGAGGGCATAAAAAACCTATTAAGTGAAATAATAACAGAAAATGTCACACATTTTTGGAAACATGAACATCTAGGTACAGGAGACACTTGGAATCTGAAATAGATAGAACTAGAAAAAAAGTCTCTGCCTAAAATAATTACCAGAAGTTCAGAACAAAGAAAAAAATATTATAAACTGTAAGAGAGAAATGCCAAGTTACATTTAAAGGCAAACCCATCAAAAGAATAACAGATTTCTTAGCAGAAACTCCAAAGGCCAAGAAGTTATGGAATGATATCCTGAAAGAAAATGACTACAAAGATCACTATACAGATTATCCTCTGTAACTGAATAAGAAGTAAAGATCTTCCGAAATAAGCATAAATTAAAGGAATTCATGACCACTAGGCCAATATCAGAAGATATTTAAAGTAATTCTGTACAGAAGAGGGAAAAAGATTAACACAATCACTAGAGCCAGGAAAGAATGACCCTCACTAGAAGATTAAACACACAAATGAGAACTAGTAATCAATATAGTAAACCATCAAACATCCGGTTTGAATAAAATTGGAAGAAATGAACAAGTACTATTCAAAACAACCCAAAGAAAATCAACAAAATGGACAGGAATGTAAACTATCTTAATCCCCTAATGAAAAGACTCAGATTGGCTGCTTAATTACAAAATATGACCCAACAATATGCTGTCTGCAAAAAACACACTCCATCTGCAAAGACAAACTGAAAGTGAAAGAATGGGAAATGATATTCCAAACAAATGGACTCTTAAGGCCAGTAGGAGTGGCTATCTGACAAAAATAGACTTTATGCCAAAGTCAATTAAAAGAGACAAAAAAGGTCGCCACATATTTATCAAGGAAGCAATTCACCAAGGAAATACAATGTCATAAATATATGTGCACTGAACATCAGAGTACCCAAAGTTATGAATCAAACACCGATTTATAGACATAAAGGGAGAGATAGATCTTAAGACAATAACAATGACTTCAATACCCATTCACTAATAGATATGTCATAAAGCAAGTCTGAACAAATTCAAGTTAAAATGATTTGTTGCATCTTATCAGACACAAAGGGATGAAGGTAGAAATCAACATCAAGAGAAATAATAAATTATCCAAACACACGGAGAATGAACAATGAATTGTTGAACAAATAGTGGGTCATTGAAGAAATTAGGAAATTTAAAAATTTGTAGAATCAAATTAAAATGGAAACACAATGTACACCAGAAGCTATGGGATACATCAAAGACATCATGAGGGAAGTTGATAACAATGAGTGCCTACATTAGAAAAATAGAGAAAACCAATAACCCAATGACATGCGATGAGATTGAAGCAGTAATGATAATAATAAAAAAGGTCCTCTGATAAAGAAAACCCAAGATCTGTAGGACTCACTGGTGAATGTTCCCAGATGTTAAAGAATACCAGTGCTCCTCAAACTGTTCCATAAAATAGGGAAAAGAAACCCCTTCCAAACCTATTCTAGGAAACCAGGATCATCCTCTTTCCAGAACTTGATAATGATACAGCAAAAAATAAAAAGAAAGAAAACATATGCCCATATCGCTAATGAACATACATGCAAAGTCATCAAAAAATGCTCGCAAATCAAATAAAACAACACATTAAAAAGATCACCACAATCAAGTTATTTTCATTCCAGAGATGCAAGGAAGTTTCTAATATGCAAATCAAACAGTGTATGAATAGAATTAAAGATAAAAAATCACATGTTCATCTCAATAGCTACAGAAAAAATTTGATAAAATTCAACATTCTTTCATGATAAAATTCCTAAATAAAATAGATATACAAGGATCATATCTCAATAAAGGCAACATATCACAAACTCATATGCAACACCACACTAAATGCGAATGAATTTCCTCTAAGATCAGGAACAAAACAAATGTATATATTCTCACCAATCACAGACAATGCACTACAAGACATTTTAGTCAAAGCATTTAGGCTAGAGGAAAAAATAAAAGAGTTTCAAATAGGAAAGGAGGAAGTCAAATTATCCCCATTTGCTGATAATACAATTCTATACTTAGAAAACCCTAAAGACTCCACCACAAGACTCTTAGAACTGATAAACAAATTTGGCAAAGCAGCAGGATTCAAAGTCAAAATATAAAAATCAGTAACTCTTCTAGACACCAACAGTGAACTCACAGAGAAAGAAACCACTAGAGCAATCCCACTCACAATAGCCTCAAAAAATATGAAGCATCGAGAAATATACCTAACTAAGGAGGCAAAAGACCTCTAAAATGAAATTACTGAACACTGAAGAGAGCCATCGAATAAGACATCAGAAGATGAAATAAGACATCCCACATGCACGTACAGGCAGAATTAATATGGCTAAAATTGTAATATTACCAAAGTGATTTACAGCGTCAATGAAGTCCCCATCAAAACACCAACAACAATCTTCAAAAAAACTAGGAAAAACAATTCTAAAATGCATAAGGAAGCAAAAAAAGACCCTGAAGAGCCAAAACAATCTTGAATAAAAAGAGCAATGCTAGAGGCATCCCAATATCTGATTTCAAAATATAGTGCAGAGCCATGGTAACAAAACCCACAAGGAACTGGCATAAAAGCAGACGCACAGACCAATGAAGACTCAGCAATAAGCCTGCTCATCTATAGACCACAGATTCTCAACAAAGGTGCCCAAAACATACACTGGAGAACAGTTAGTCTCTTAACAGACGGCACTGGGCAAAGTGGATATCTGCACGTAGAAGACTGAAACAAGAACCCTATCTCTCACCAACTCCAAATCAGTTAAAGACCTTAATGTAAGGTTTGAAATTTTGAAACTACTAGAAGAAAACAGAGGGGCCACACTCCAAGATGTTGGCACGGGCATTGATTTCCCAAATAGGACTTCAGTAGCTCAGGAAACAGAAGCAAGAACTGACAAACAGGACCACAGAACCTGAAAAGCCTCCTGGGGAGCAAAGGGGACAGTCAGCAGAGCAGAGAGACAGCTGCAGAATGGGGAAAAGTCTTCTCCAGCTTCTCATCTGAACAGAGGATTCAGATCCAGAATATATAAAGAACTCAAAAAGTCTACAACAAAAGGATAAATAATCCAATAAAAAAATGGGCAAATGATCTGGACAGACACTTCTCAAAAGGACAAGTACAAATGATCCATAAAAATAGGAAAAAAAAAATTCTCTACAGCTTTAGCTGTCAGGAAAATGCAAATCAAAGCTATATTGAGTTCATATCGTTCCCCAATCAGAGTGGCAATTATCAAAAATAAAAATAAGCAAATGCTGGCAAGAATGTGAAGGAGGTGAAGAGTTACCACTGCTTGTGGGGATGTAAATTAGTGCAACCACTATGAAAAACAGTATGGAGTTTCCTCAAGAAACTAAAAATAGGATGGCCATATAATCCAGCCATCCCACACCTGGGTGTATATATATCCAAAGGGAATGAACTCAGCATACCAAAGAGACACTTGCGTACCCATCTTTACTGAAGCACTAGTCACAATCACTAAGGCATGGAATCAGCCTAGTGCCCGTCAACGGGTGAATCGATAAAGAAAGTGTGATGTATATACACGAGGCATTTTACTGATCCATAAAGAAGAGTGAAATCATATCATGTGCAAGAAAGTGGAGGATATGATGTTAAGTGCAATAACCAGACACATAAAGACGAGTGTCACGTTGTCACAAGTTTTCTCTTGTGTGTGGACACTAAATAATAATGATAGACTGGAAGTGGAAGAAGGATTTTCAGGAAGAAGAAAGGGATGGAAGGGAGAAGGGAAAGAAAGAAAGGTGGACGTGATTGAGGGATGATATGTGCATGAGAGTCAATGGCGGGGGCTGGGGATGTGGCTCAAGCAGTAGCACACTCACCTGGCATGCGTGCGGCCCAGGTTCGATCCTCAGCACCACATACAAACAAAGATGTTGTGTCTGCCAAAAAACTAAAAAAAAAAAAAATATTAAAAAAAATTCTCTCTCACTCTCTCTCTCTCTTAAAAAAAAAGAGAGAGAGAGTCCATGGCGTGGTAAAAACCCACTAATTCTGTCACTTAATAATATGTGTAAATAGTTACAATTTTTAAAAGATTAAATACAAGATGTTAAAAAATACACACATTTGTTTCTCGCTATTCTAAAGGCCAAGAAGTCTCAGATGGAGGCACCAGCCCGTCGGGTTCCCGGGAGGCCTCTCTTCCTGGTTTGCACACTGCTGTCTTCTCATCCCACCAGAGGAAGATGGGTCTCGGGTCTCCTTCTCTTCTTGTGAAGCCACTCCTCCCATCATGAAGGCCCCCCACCAGGACCTCATTTAAACCTGAAGACACAATCCCACTGTGGGTGTGGAGGAAGGGTGGACGTGACATTCAGTCCATAACAAGACTTCTCCTGGAACCAGCTTGGCTGGGTCCTGCCCACCTGGCCTGAGGTCAGGGCCCTGCCTGGAAAGCCTCGGCTACTACCTAGACTACTGCCCAGATGGGATAAGATATTTATAACCAAAGCCTTGCCACCTCCCCAACTTTAACACCTGTCACTCTCCAGAGATGCCTTGTGCAAACCAATAATGGTCCTTAGTTTCTTTGGAAATTAGGGGCAGCCTGGGTAGAGCCAGTCCACCTTAGTGCCTTGGGCTGTCCCATCCCCATCAGCCCTTATAGGTTCGTTAGTTCTGAGCAGTGCCAGGCCCTGCTCAGAAGAGAGGGAGGGACCGTGCCTACAGGTGCCACCCAGTGCAAAACCCCAGTTGTTAGGAAGAGCAAAGAGTGTGCATAGCCGTGCTTTATCAACGGGAGGACACGTGGGGTCTGGGGTCACAGACTTGGCAGGTGGAACTGGGCAAGTAGGTCAGTATCCTCACAGAGGAAAATAAAACAAAATACAAAGCAAAAGCTTTTTTACAGCCCAGGATCGTATGAGGCAAATTGGGGAAAGAGAGCAGCCTTGACTTAATGAAGGTTCTCAGCTCATTAGTGGCTCCAGGGTGACAGGAGGAAGTTAACAGCAGTCCCAGCTCCCACACCCAGGAGCTGGGCACGGTGCACAAGTAGCTCCTCCATGGTGAGGCTCCAGTGACACCTTCGCAGCAACTGAGAGGGCTTCAAATGCTCCTCAGAAGAGCTGCCAGGTCTTCCGAAAGAACAGAGTGCTTGGCACGGGGTGGGGGCCTTTACCCCTCAGGAGCCCCTGAGAGTCACGGACAAGGCCTTTACAGACTTAGAAGACCCCACATGCTCTTCTAAGACCCCACATTTTCTTCTCCCCTGAGAAAAGCAGGAGTTAAAAGATTAATAGGGGACTCCACCCTCCTCCCGATGGTCACCCTCCCAGGCGCTGAGGCCGCCCTCATCCTCATTCACAGCTGAGCAGCCAAAGTACGAGGCTCGAGATGGAGAAGGGAGCCCACTGCCAGGATCCCTGCGTGGAAAGAGGGCATTTCCCATGAACCCACAGGCAGACACTGGCCAGAAATCATACCCGTCCCCACAGCCACAGGCAATAACGGTAACACCCACTGGACTCTGATGAGCGCTCCCGCGGCGCTCCACCACCCCATTAAACCATTATGTTCCAGCGCATGCCACCGGGGTGCAGCTGGCTCTGCAGTTTCTCAAAGCTCTGACTTCTCTGCTTGATGTACCAACCAGGAGCAATCAGGTGTCACGTTTGCCTATTTCCCACCAGTGCCCAGGAACAGCCTGACAAAATCAGGTGCCATGTTGGCTATAAGTCCTGTCTCCTTTGAAGACACCCAACTGTGGCACAACCTCAGAGACCAGAGGAAGCCTCTCCATCCAAGAACCAAATGGGACCTCCTCGACTTACTACATCCGGCAAGGGATGATTGATTACTTCGTTCCCCTTATAGAGGTAGGAACTGAACGGAAGCACACATCAGTTCTGGTCTTGCCTGACGTCACACAGCCAGCCTAGGGTAGGGCAGGACTCAAATCCCAGCACATGTTTGAGCAGACGGCCCTCCAAGTCTTCCCTGGTCCCCGACCCCTCGACCACAGGAGAGCAACTCCAGGTCCAGCCTCGGATCCTGGCAGGTATTACGACTCTGAAGGTTTCTGAGGGCTTGAGAGACCCAGGCCGAGCCCTCAGAGGGCTGGGATGAAAGGTTGGTGCTAAGCAGGAACATTTTTTCCTTTCAGCACATTCTTCGTTTCAATCATTCTTCTTCCTTTCCAGACCCCAGGAGCCAGAAATAAACACCCACAGTCTTGGCATTGATGTAAATAACCCTTGTCTCTATTGAACCCTTCTGCTCGGGCTGGGGTGGAAGTCACAGCTCTGGAGGGCTTTCCACCACGCACCCCTGGGGCGTCCGGGAAGTCCAGCCGCCGCCTGGCCTGGGTGCATTTGTTCTGTTCCTTTAAAAGGACCCTCACGGCAGAGCCCTCTGTTCACTTTCCTGGTGTCCTTGGGGCTCTCGAGTCTAGCCATTTTCTCCTCATTAACAACCACTTTCCCTCTCGCTTCTTCTCTCCCCTGTCACCCCAGGCTGCTTCCTGCCCCTAGACTGCCTGGCTCCATGGTTCTGTTCTGGAAGCTCAGGTCTGAAGACGGTCAGCCACTGAGTGCAACCTGTGGCTGCGGCCCGGTGTCCACGTGCCCCACCCAGCCCTGCTCCTACGCTGGCTGCAGTGCTTCTGCCCCTGGGACCAGGCTCCCTTCCCTCATTATCTCAGTTTACAGTCGCAGCTAAATGCACGGGACACTCGTGAAGTGCTAGGTACCGCCTAAGCCTTGTGCAAGTATTGGTTTCACCTTCAACAGGACCCCAGGCAGGCAGGAGTGGGGCTCAGTGGTAGAGTACCTGCCTAGCGCATGTGAGGCCCTGGGTCTGATCCTCAGCACCACCTAAAAATAAACAAATAAAATAAAGGTATTAAAAAAAAAAAAAAAAACAGGAAACCTAGGCACAGAGAGCAATATGCCCGAGATTGTGCAGCTAGCAGGAGGTAGGTCTGGTTCTCCAACCCTAGAAGACTCCAGCTCCAGGACTGGGACTCTGGAATGCCCACAAAACCTTGTCTTGGAAGCAGGCAGTCCCCACGCCGCTGGAGCAGAAGCCTCGGGTGGGAGCCCATGTCTTGGTGTGAGCACGTGGTTGTTTCTGCTTTCCTTGGTTCTGTCCTCTGGTTGATCTGTTCTTTGCTTTTGGGGTTGGTTGGTTTGCTTGCTGCGGCATTTGCCTCTTTCCTGTTTGCTGCATCACCATGAGTGACCAGGTCCTTTACTGGAATCAATGGCCTTCTCCTTACTTTTCTTTCTCCCTTACCCCCACCCATTCCATCAGCAGTCAGGTCCTGTGGCTTCGTTTGTTTCACATGTATTCAGTGAGTGTCCACTGTGTGCCAAGCACACAGTAGGTGATCAAGTCAGATGGAGTCCCTGTGCATGTGACACTTACGTCACCCATTGCCTTTCCCTCCCATGCCCCTGCCAGGCCCAACTTCTATGCTCACATTCCCTGTGCAGTGGCCACGCAGCCCTACTGTGTGTCTTGCCTCAGCTCAGAGCCACCTTTCTCGGGCCTCAAGGAGCCCAGCCCTCCTGTAGTGGCCCTGTCACTCGGCTATAATAAAATACCACAATCTGGGTGGCTTATAAACAACAGAAGGTCATTCACAGGGTTCTGGAGGCCAGGAAGTCTAAGGTCCATGTGCCAAGAGATTCGGGGTCTTGGTAGACCCTTCCTGTTCTGTACATGGTGCCTTCTCACTGCATCTCACTGGAAGGGCCAGGGAGGCTCTGGGGCCCTTTCCTAAGGGCACTGATCCCAATCCTGAGGCTCTGCCCTGGTGATCTAACCACCTCCCCAAAGGCCTCACCTTATGATGACATCATCTTGGGGGTGAGAACTTCCACATTTCAAAGGGATACAAGAATTCAGACATGACAACTCCCTGCGAGAGAGCATGCTGGATGTCTGGTCTGGTGCTCTGGGTTCCCTGGACTTGCTGGTCCTGCATCTTCAGAGGAGGACAGATGACTGTGAGATTTGATCCAGACGTGTCAAAATCCTCACGTCTTCATTAGAGTGCGCCTGACCCCACCCTACCTCCCAACTCAGAATCTCTAAGGTAGGGCCCAAGAATATGCCCAGAACCAGTTCCATGGTGATCCCTGTGCACACCACAATCTGATGCCCACTGACCTGGGCGCTGACCACCGACCTAGTCAACATTCCCACAGCCTGGCTTTTCCTGCCAAGCCTCAGCTCTGCTCCACATACTTGCACCTGCAGCGCTAGCCCACAGCCACGTCTCCATGAGATGCTACTGATTGTACCCTCCCTTCTTATGGCTGATGGAAGGTATGGTTACCTTCTGTCTCACACCGTTACCAAGAATGCACCAGCCTCGTCTCCACTGCTGGGCCGTGAACATTCTAAAGACAGGCGCTATCTCTAAGTCAGTGGACCAGCGTGTTCTGGACACAGCAGCTAAAGCAATACTTCAAAATCATAAATTGCACTGGGTCACTCTCCTGCTCAGAGCCCTGGATGGCTCCTCCCCACAGTGAGAAAAAAGGGCAAAGTCCTCAGGACAACCCACAAGGCCCCATGTAGCTTGGTCCTCTTCGCCTCCCGCTCCTGGCCTTTGGTTTCCCCCAGTTGAGGCATATCACCTCCTTGTCAGATCTCAGGCGGAACTGACACCTGAACACAGAAGATGCTCAATAATGTCTTGCTGAGTTAATAAATAAATGAGTGAATGAATGAATCGTAAGTCCTCCGCTCTAGCAAATTGCTTTGCCCACAGTAGGTGTTTAATTATTGCTGCTTTCTAGGTGACACCTGCCTGCCCTGGACAAACCAGTGTTAGGTGGGACCTCATCCTTCCTGGTTCCATTTCTAGGATCAACCCTCTGAGGCGAAATCAGGATGATGGTGTGTTCCTTGTCCTCACGCCCCTCCAAGCCAGCAGGTGGGCCTCTTCCCTCTCTCCCTGCCCTGTCCTGGACAGCCCTCCCTGCAGACAAAGACTCCAGCCTTCAACCTTCAGGTGAGTCTTGCCCCTTGCGTTGTCCTGACTTAGTGACCACACCTCGTGGTGGCTTGATTCCCAGGCCCAGTCTCTCGGAGTATCCCCTGCTCCTCCCTCCAATCCTCAGCAGCCGCTTCCTGCCGGGCCTCATCCCAGTGCTCCAGGGCTAGATCCTGCCCTTCTCTCCACTGCCTCTGTTTGCCTGGTGACAGGCGCTCACCCATCAAGACCAGTGGTCCCCCGGCTCCAAGGAAGAAGCACGGTGATTTGGCAGGAGGCTCCCTAGGCAAGCTTTGGGAACAGGGGACTCCACAGCTGCCTGCTCTACCCCCAGATCATGTCAAAGCCAGGAGCACAGCTTAGCAGAGTTTCCAGGTCTGGCCTTTCTTCCTCTAGTTACAAGTGATCAGTCCTGGGTCTGCTTTCCAGGCTCCCCTTTCTCAGGATTTGCCTCTCTGCCTGCTTCTGCATCTAGAACTCCGGACCTAGCCTGCCAGGTAGATCTCAGATCCCGTCAGTGGGACTCTATGCCAATTCTCCTGGTTCTTCTACTGTTTTTCAATGAACAGCATTCCACTGCCTCATGGACCAGGGTCCTGGGAAGCTGGAGGGAGGTGAGGGATGCAAGCACAGGTGGGGCCTGGTCAGATGTTCCTCAGGAGCTCTGGACAGAAGTCAGAGGCTGAAGGCCAGGTGAGGTGGCACATGCCTATAATCCCAGTGGCTGGGGAGGCTGAGATCGGAGGATTGCTAGTACAAAGCCAGCCCCAGCAACAGCGAGGTGCTAAGCAACTCAGTGAGACCCTGTCTCTAAATAAAATACAAAAAAAAAAAAAAAATGGGGTTGAGAATGTGGCTCAGCGGTCAAGTGTCCCTGAGTTCAATCCCCAGTACAAAAAAAAAAAAGAAGTCAGAGGCTGAGCGCCAATGGAGTGCCAGGGTATAATGTAAGCCCCGTGTTTACAATTCTGTCTTACAGGGGAGGGAGGAGGAGGGCGGGCCAGGGCCTGAAGCCCATGGTGGCGCCAGAATTCAAACCCGGGCTGTGTGGTTTCCAGCTCCTGTGCAAAGCCCTGGCTGCACTCTTCACTGGAGGACGCCACGCCAGGCAAAACCTCCTTCGGACTCTGCCTGGAGGCTGGGCCACAGAGCAGTAAGCAAGGGAACTGAGAGGTGGACTAAGAGGGTCATGCAGAGTCCAGCTAAGGGATGTTGGTGGCAGGCAGGGGACAGTGGGAGGGGCAACAGTGAAAGCGAGAAAAGATAAATAGGCTGAAGATAGATTTGAGACCTGGGAGGAATCAAGACCAAGCCTAGGTCCTGAGCTGGAGCAGCCAGTGGATGCCTTTCCTAAAACAGGAACTGGCTGTGGGATGGAGGGTCCTGGAGCCCAGCACACTTGCCCTTGGGTAGCCTCTGAGCCCCCGTCCAGCCAGTGGCCACACGCACAGGAAAGCTCAGCCCACAGATGCCAAGGTCAGCCTGTGCTGGCGGGCTCATGCCCAGAACCACAAAAGCCTCATTTTATTTAAAACACAGGGCTTGGCTGAATTCCCTACCTAGACAGAAGCGAGCGCATTACTTCATTGCATGAGCCGCCTTACAGCCTCTGGATTCCTGTTCAATTTGCAAGGCCTTTCGGCCGAAAATCCTGCCCACCCATCAATCACCCCGCCCAGAGGCCCACAGGCCAGGCAGCGAAGGGTCCCAGTGGGCATCTGTAGGCATTTCCCCACGGGACCAGGCCCCGCAGACACTCCTGTTTATGCATACAGGGCCTTACTGCTTTATATTTTTAATTAAAAGCAGATTTTTATCAATCCCCCCCAAAATCTATTGGGGGAACTATAATTTTGCTTCCAATCTCCCCATTTAATACTCCCCTGGTGCCCATAGAAAGCCTTGGAGTTGCAGTTCATGATTTGAATCTTTACAGATAATTAGCTGGGAGAAGGACTTGGAGCAGGAGGCAGGTACATATTTCACAGCTCGGTCGGGAGTGGGTGGGAAAGTCGTAGGCGAAGCACCCCGGGCTGTCTTGGCTCATCTCCGTTCCCAAAACATAAACATGCAATTCATTGAAAGACGCGTTCATTTAGATTCTTTAATTGCTGCTATAAAAAGTGCTTTCCCTCCTTATTTCTGAGACATCTCATTATAAAGCCACTCGCTTTCCACTGTCAGGGTCCCCTTGGTCATCTCACTTCTCTTGGTCCCTGCACCTCAGCGGCCCCACCCACGGGCATCCTGGCCTCCCAGCCTCCCTCCTGCAGTCTCTGCTGCCTTCTCTTCTCTTCCTCGCCCGCCCTCCCTGTCTCCCAAACCTCCCTCAGATACAGTTCCCATCGTCATGAACATGCCCCCTCCCCTGTGGTCGGAAGCTGAGTTTCAAGTGCACTCACCTCGGGCTTCAGAATGATTTTGAGAAATAATGATTTACACACTCATGAACACACCCATCTGCTCTCACCCACACCCACCTCCACCCGCATGTCTTTGACATCTGGAGAATCGGAGTCCCTCAGGTGTTAAGAAGGTTTACCTGAGTCCTCTTTCCCCCTCCCTTCCAACTCCTCTTTGTCCTTCATCTCAGTTAAAAATATTTACAAAGATCAGATAGATACACGCAGGGACATGTAGACAGAGTGACAGTGCAGAGAGGGACAGAGACAAACTGATGACAGAAGGGCAGAAGAGGACAGATAGTAGAAAGACAGGTGGACAGACAGACAGGGACCCAGATAACAGACCGGCAGATGGATGGATGGACGGATGGATGGATGGATGGATGGATGGATGGATGGATGGATGGATGGATGGATGGACGGACGGATGGATGGATGATAGACAGGCAGATGAACAGATAGATCCAAGCAGATGGCAATAAGTTAGCAAACAGCGACCCTTACCTCCCCCTGCCTTCCGTGCCTCTCCTTGACGCCCTCCCTCTGTGGCACTCTGACTTCACCCTTCACCCCTCCCTCCTCCGGGATGCAGACAGATTTCAAAGGCTAAAAACAACACTCAAAGCCCAAGCGTCCATGAGGCCGTGGGCGAGAAGGTGCCTTCCTCATACACAGGAGGGTTCTCAGAGCAAGGTTCCAGGATCACCCACGAATCATCAGGGCTCAAGAGGACAGGGGAGGTACCTTATGACAGTGGTTCTCACCATCACCACTGATTTCAGTCACCCAGAGGGCTTCTTCAAACCGTGTTAAACTCTACCCAGGAGTCTCTGATTCCATGGGGCTGGGCAGGGCCTGAAGCTGTTGAAGCTGCTGGTCCAGGACCCTCACCTGGGGAACCACTGCTGTAAAGTACTTTTCAAAGGTAATTTCTGGCTGTTAGGATGATGCTCGGTTATATCTCTTTTCATGAAATCATTGTATCTAGAAGATCTGAACAGGAATGAAACAAAAGCAGTTGTCTCCAAGGGTGGGTTGATGTTTCAGAGGATGACTGGACTCTACGTGACCCAGGAACACCGACGCCATGCTCTCTGAGCTGGGAGCTCTCATTTCCACCTGTCACCATCCCCTCCCCCCCATGGCCGGCTAGTCCTGCACCATGAGAACAAACACCCCGCCATTCAATCTGCATCTGGAATTCCGAGCGTGCATGTGTGTGCAGGGACGAATGTAAAAATAGTATGTCTGTGTCTGCTAAACGATTCAGTAAGTGGATAGGTTACCTTATAAAGCCGGAATCTCATAAAATGAGGAGGAGAACAGGCTCAGAGCTCAGATAGATGGAATGATTGTGCCCTTCCAAAATCCACACGTTGAAACCCAATTCCCAGTATGCAGGTATTTGGGAGGTGATTAGTCAGGAGGGCAGAGCTACCATGAATGAGACCCTTGTAAAAGTAACCCTAGCTCCTCCGCCTCTCCCACCAGGAGAGCACACAGGGACAGCCAGCTGTCTGTGAGCCAGGAAGTGGCCCTCGTGGCATTCTGGACCTGCTGCCACCTTGACCCTGGACTCCCAGCTTCCAGAACTATGAGAACAGAGTGGGCTGCTTGTTGGTTTCCTAGTCGATGATATTCACCGTAGTGACCAGGATAGACTGAGGCCCAGCTGCTGGGTGTGAAGCAGCCTCCCTGGAAGACCAGCTGTGTTTCTCTGGGCTCTAGCCCTGAGCAGGGAAGCCCTGAAATGCCACTCCTCCTCCCCCATCACACGCCCTTCCCTAGCAGAGCCCTGGTGGTTCACACACCCATCTGAGCATACCTCAAACTAAGCCACCTATCTCCCCTGCCCCATCACCTTTCCGACGTGCACTAGGAAGAAACCAGGTAGAGCAGAGGAGTCCTTTCCCGATATTGGAAACCCTCACGTTGCTCTTCCACTGACAACTCCCTGCCTACATTTCTGGTTTTCCTTGCTCTGTCCAGATCCTTCAAGCCTCCGTCAAGAGATGGTTTGACTTCC
This sequence comes from Ictidomys tridecemlineatus, assembly GCF_052094955.1. Classification (NCBI taxonomy): domain Eukaryota; kingdom Metazoa; phylum Chordata; class Mammalia; order Rodentia; family Sciuridae; genus Ictidomys; species Ictidomys tridecemlineatus. Next base: position 120,059,939 of record NC_135486.1, read on the forward strand.
TCACACATACAATGTCCTCTTCAAAATCATTCCTCTCAGTTGGGACAGAACTTGCAGGATCCAGTGCAAAATAAAATATGTGGGGCCTCTTGTCCAAACATCATTAAGAATTTCAAAACCAAGAGCTAAGAATCAATTGGTCCAGTGCAACATCCCAACCAGTGCTACCAATCGGCGCTGATGGGCCCAGCCTTGAGGAAGCTCTGTCTCGGTCTGTCATTTTGTCGATGGGGTTAAGGAGGGTTCTGGGGTCCACATCCCCCTGGGAGTTCATCGCTTCAGTGCAGGTGACCCTCGCCTTGCACTACCCAAAGGCTCTTCTCGGTCCTCACTGATCTGGTGGAAAACTCAAAACAGGCGGGCAGCAGGGCCCCTCAGGAAACTGCCCACAGCACCTCCTTCCCCACACTGACCGCCCACTCCCCGGTTCCCCTGGTGCACAGCCACCCACAGAGCACCCAGCACCCAGATGGACTTGGACCGGCTTCCACCCAGCCAGATGCCCACAGCGAGACAGGCGTTTCTCTCTGGGAGGACAGGAGTCTTCAGAACCACACCCTGTTTCCAAAAGTGGGTCAGCTCGTTATTGGCAGGTAGTCTCCCAGGCCTCCAGGGCACAAGAAGTCAAATCCCAAATGGCTAGTCACTTCCTGAAGTCTCACACCAGCTGGGGAAATCAGAAGTAACAGAAAGAGAGATCTGGCAACTCTGAAGTACCCGAAAGAGTTTCAAGATGAGATCAGTCGCAAGGGAAAGGGCTGATCCCAGGACAGTGTCTCTCCAGCAGCTTGGAATTCCCAGCCCCCCTGGGGAAAGGCTGTTAAGGAAAATTAAAGAAGGATCTGGAATTTGGGTTGCACATTAAAACCACCTAGGGAGCTCTAAAATGGAAACGAAAACAAAACTGAGTCCCAGTCCACTCAGTAAGGATTGTTGCTCCATAATTTTTTGATTTTTTTATATACAAAGATTTTAGGAACGTGCAACCTTGAACAGCACCACGAACCCCCTGTTCCCATCCAGTGTCCATAATTAACAATTCAAGGCCAATCTGGTTTAACCTCCTCCCTACCCACCCAAAAAGAATGATTATTTTGAAACAAATCCCAGATATCAGATTTGCTTCATTCAGAATGTATCTCTAAAAAATAAAAAAAACTATTTCTTAACAATAGCCACATTACCATCATCATACAAAAAAAACAAATTAGTAAATTCTGGGTGCCCTGGTACACATTTACAGTCAGTCCCAGCGACTGAGGAGGCCAAGGCAGGAGGATCAGTTAAGACCAGCAGTTAGCAGAGCCCCATCTTAAAAAAAAATTGATAATAATCCCTCGTTTAATTGAATAATCAATCAAAATCTTATTTCCCCTGATATTTGATGTTTTTAATCATTTGTTTCAGTTGGAATTCAGATAAGGTTTGCATGTTACAATTTTTAATCTATAGGTTTCTGCTCTCTGTCTTGGTGTGTGTGTGTGTGTGTGTGTGTGTGTGTGTGTGTGTATTTTTAAAGAGAAAATGAGGACAAATTCCTGTAGAGTTTCTCACCATCTAGATTCTGCTGATGGACTCCCCATGGTATAGTTGGACATGTTCATCTTTCCCTGTATTCTCTTGTAAATTGGTCCTAGATCTGGAGGCCCAATGAACTTCATATCTGAATTATTTGAGGAGATTATTTCATGTTGGCCTTGTCAGTAGCAACTCCATAGAACTCTGACATACATATTTTCAGGCCCCACTCTTGGTTCCATTTTGCCTTCTAATTTATGCTGTTTTGTTTCTGTATCTTAAGCTACATTTGCTTTCTCTAAAATAATTAAACAAAGATATAAGTAAGATACTATACATATATATATATATATTTTGCTCTGATAATTGTATTTTGTGCTTTAAAAATTCTCAAAAACTTAGGAATTTAATTAGAATTTTTGCCATTTATAACATGGTTTTAATATTGTGTAAAAATAAAATGTTATGCAAAGTTTAAAAAAAGACTGCTTCAAAGGCGGTGGTGTGCACTCACATTGAAGGTACTTACTGTCCAGTTGCCTCTGTCTACGACATGGACGGTCATCCACGATCATTGCCTAGATTCACTAGTCCATTAGGCTTCGGAAGCAATAATATTCCAACTCCATGATTACTTCTTTTGTTAGCCAGGATGCTTCTATAGAAAGAAACCTCCTTTTATCAACTCTGAGGCTTCCAGAGGTATGGTTCAAACAGGAAGAGCAGGTGCTCAACATCTTCCCTTTTCTTACCGGGTTTAAAACTAGGGAGCAGGTTCCCCAGCATCCTGCGGAGTTTCGTAGCTGTTTGAGAGTAGTGATAGAAACTCATCTGATGGGCTTCAAGGCTGCCCCATGATCACTCTTGTTCTGGCCCAATCATCCCACGTCTGGCAGTGGGAGCCTGTTCATTTGGGCTCCCGAGTCCCTCTGAGACAGTCCTTCTCTTGTCACCATTAATAGCTCCCTTCCTCTGTGTGTTACAAGATGATCCAGGCCCCACATGTGTACTCCTGCCCCAAACCTAGGATCATTCATCCCCCCACCCCCCCGAGGCCTTGTACTGCTCTTATGGAAAACACTCCAGGATCTAAGGGCTCACTGCACCTGAGTTGGTGACTCTTTCTGGGCCTTTTTGGTAGACAGAGATAGAAAGTGTTTACTTTTTTTCCCCCACACATTTGATTGGTGCCTAATAGTTGTACATACTGAAGGGATTTGTTGGACATATTTATACCTGCACACACTATCACAATAGTGTGGCCCACATCACTCCCAGCACCTCCCCCTCCCTCCCCTCCTCCCACTTCTTGGTCCCTTTTCTCTAATGACCTCCCTTTGATTTTTTAGGAGATCCCACCCAACTTTGTTTTTCTTTTTCCTCTCTAGCTGCCGCATACGAGAGAAAACACTACCCTTGACCTTCTGAGTTTGACTTATTTCCCTTAACAATATGGTCTCTAGTTCCATCCATTTTCCTGCAAATGCCATAATTTTGTTTTTATTTATGGCTGAATAAAACTCTGTTGCGGGTATATACCACATTTTCTTTATCCATCCATCCGTCGATGGACACCTAGGCTGGGTCCATAGTTTGGCTCTTGTGAACGTTGCTGCTATATAAACATGGGTGTGCATGTATCACTGTAGTAAGAGTACTTTAATTCTTCAAGATAAATGTCGAGAAGTGGCATAGCTGTGTCACATGGTGGTCCCATTCCCAGTCTTTTTGAGAAGCCTCCATACTGATTTCCGTAGTGGTTGTGTGTCAGGGTTCTCTAGAGAAACAGAATCAACAGGAGCTACGATTATAAAAGGGCGATTTATTACATGGGCTGACATAACCAGAAGCTGGACAGCCCACAGTGGCTGTCTGCAGGCTGGAGAGCTGGAGGAACCAGTAGCTGCGCAGTCCAAGACACTGACGCCTCAGAACAAGGGGGATCAATGATGCTACTCTAGTTCAGACTGAAGGCTTCTGGAAACTCCCTGGAGAATCACTGGCAGAGTCCGCTTTGGATGAGTGAAGCAGCAAGAGTCTGATGTCCTCAGACAATCGCAGCAGGCATCAAGAACCCGTTCAAGAAGACTCAAGCTTGCATCTGCTGCTGCGGGCCTTGCTCTTCTGAGTTTTATTCCATCTAACACTCCTGCCTGTTGGATGGTGCTGCCCACACTTAGGGAGGGTCTCCAATTCAGTTTCCTATCCCACCTGCCAATCATTCCTGGACACACCCTCACCAGCACATCCAGAAGCCCCTGAATCTTGGGCATCTCTCAATCCAATCAAGTTGACAATTCAAGTTAACCATTATGGTGGTTGTACTAATTTACATTCCCACCAACAGTAAGCGTTCCTTTCTCTCCACACAGGCTCCAGCATTTATGATTATTTGTATTCTTGGTGACTGCTGTTCTGATGGGTGTGAGATGAAATCTTACTGTAGTTTTGATTTGCATTTCCCTAATTGCTAATGATGTTGAACAATTTGTCATGCATTTGTTGGCCACTTGTGTTTCTTCTTTTGAGAAGTATAGAAGATGTTTTATTTTTTAAGAAGAAAATACGAGTTTGTATCATACTTCCAGTTCAAATTCTATGCTAGGGATTGTTTCAATTACTTCATTGGTAACCTCTCCCTCCCAGGTCTTTTAAAATTTTTTTTCCAGTCCTGGGGCTACTCACATACAAGTGGCATCTAACCCCTGACCCTCTTGTTCATAATGACTTCTTTTTTACCCTGTACTACACAGCAATCTCCCAATGCAACAGCTACTATTAACAGCTACCAGTAACAGCATTATAGAAACTACAGCTTGAATTTTCCTCGTGTTTTGTCCTTGGGAGGCCACCAAGGCTGCGCATTAAAATGACTGTTTCTACATTATTCGGGATAGTTACTTAGCATCGTTTTGCCAACTAGACACATGTTTTGATGTTTGGGTTCCTTTACTTCACTCCACTTTAATATTTTGGAGCTGCTTTTTATTTAATTTGATTTCATAGCTCTACAAAATATTCATATGGTTCAAAAGTCCAAAAGCCAAGTCTAAAAAATGGTAGGATCCAAGAAGGTTTGCTTCTGTCTTTATCCCCCACCCCATTCTATTGCCTCTCTTCCTACTGGAACCTTTTCTTCATGTTATAGTTTGTCTTTAAATGTATTTTTATGAATTTTTAAAGTTGGACCACAGTACTTAGAGACGTTTGTAGGGTGCAGTGTGGCATCTCAGCACACAGGAAACAAGGTGACCAGACCGGAGCAATTGGCTTATTTATCATCTCAGACAGATTTCTGATTTTTGTGCTGAGAACATTTAAAATCCTATTCACTATTTTAAAATATACAATTCATTGCTGTCAACCATACATGTGTCCCTGTGCTGTGGAATGGGAGAAGTTATTCCTCCTATGAAACTGCACCCCTGTAGCCATCAGCCATCCCTCTCTACCTCTTCCTCTCACTTCCCAGGTTCTGATGGCCGCTACTCTACTCTCCCCTTCTTTGAATTCAGCTTTAGCTTCCACATATAAAGGAGAACATGCAGTATTTTTGTCGGTGCGCACTCGCCTGATTTCCCTTAACATAATGTTCTCAGGGCTCATCCATATTTCTGCAAATGGCAGACTTTATTTCATGGTTGACTATGCAATTGTATATACGTTTCCTTCATCCACACATCCATCAGGAGACACTTAGGTTGATTCCATAACCTGGCTGTTTATATATTTTAATATAAGGAAATAAATGCGCGTGTATGTGTGTGCAGTCACCCCTCACTAACATTAGGGGACTGGTTCTAGGACTCCTCAGGAACACCAACACCCACACACACTCAAGTCCCTATGTCCCCACAGCACCTATGCACATCCTCTTGCATGCTTCAAATCACCCCCAGATCACTCATAACACCTAATATGATGTAAATAATATGTAAATAGTTATTATAATGTATTGATTAGAAAATAAGGACAAGAACAACAGTCTGCACATATTCCATTCAGTCGCAATTTTTTGAATATTTTCAACCCGTGGCTGGTTGGACCTGCAGACTGAGCCCCCAGGTGAGGAGGGCCGGTCACAAAGGTTCATGAACACATGTGTTCACGTCTCTTGGCCACGTATGTGTTTATGATACATGTACATGCAACATAGACACACCATCTCCTCCTTTCTTAAACAAAGTGGCAAGGCACACACTGCTTTCTTCCTGGAGACTTCTCGGGTGCCATGCCAGGGTGGTCCTCACTCCTCCCACAGCTGGGTACCCAGGGTCTTGGAGATAGGCCAGAGCATGCTGCACAAATGACCGGCTGTGAATGACTCTTCACGTTTTCAGGGTTTTTAGTGAACCCGATCCATAATCAATATGGAGAACCTCTGATCTAGAGAAAAAGCTGGTGGTTGAGAGACCTAACTTTGATTCCCAGCTCTGCCCTCACTTACTCCTCCTAAAATCTGGATAACAGTTTCTACCTCCTAGATTTATTGGGAGAATTAAATGAGATAATATAAGCGAGTGCTGATGTCAGGTCCAAGCAGTTTTAGGAGTACACGCTGCTGTTGGCATGCCTTCAGATTTATTACTGGGCTTTCCTGCCCCAGCTGCCTCGACTGTCCTAACTCCTCAGCACTTTGGCATGACAAAACGAAGTCATCCAAGTGAAACTGCTTGAACTAGCTATAATCCCTGAAAATTGAGAGACAGGGCTTTGTTTTCCTCACCATGAGTATAGGGTGATCCTTTAGGAGACCATCACCGTCAGCTGGTGGGACTCTCACCACTACAGCCTCTCCACCGTATTTCCAATCTCACCCACATCAACAAGACAACCTGTCAGTTCACTCAACCCATGAGTTTAATTGATTTCTTATTTTCTACTAAATTGAAAGACTGAGTAAATTGATGAAATTGACTGGCTGTTTTGATATCATTTAGACCTAGCTTGAGTGGAGCTAATCATGAAGAGGGAAATAATTGTTATTGACATGGCCACAGTGAACAGAGACACCCTGAGCCTGGGCTGACAGAGGAGCTGGGGTCCCTACTGTGGAGCAGGTTCAGGCCTCCCAGAGCCGAGGTTCAGAGAAAAACCCTGCCAGACCCACCCCGCTGCGCGACTGGGATGATGGAAACAGAGGACGGGCTAGGAAAACAAGTCGGGAAAGAATCATCTGATGGCTGAGGATACACGCTGGGGTACCCCATGTGCCCACGCTGAGAACTCGAAGAGCCTAGGGACTCTACAAACTCCCCCCGCGGCAGGCTTTGAAGATGCGATTGTGTTAAGGGTCCTGAGAGAGGAGACCTACATTGGCCTCTCTGGGCAGGCCAGGGTCGTTGCACACAATGTCCCTAAAGGCAGATTTCACTGCAGATGTGACAATGGAAGAGGCTGGGGTGATACAAAGAGGGGGTCACGAGCCAGGCAGTGTAAGCAGGCTCCAGATGTTGAAAAAAATCAGAAAAGGAATTCTCCCTGGAGCTTCCAGAAGGAAACAGCCCTGCCAGCCCTTGGCCTTAGTGCTGTGAGACTCTGGATTCCAGAACTCCAGGAGAACACATTTGTCTTCAGCCCTCAAGTTTGTGGTGGTTTTCCACAGCAGCAGTAGAATATGAATCCAGCCCCTGCCAGTGGTCTTCCTGCTGTGTTCCAGGGTAGAGACACTTAGGGAGGGAGGAGGATGACTGGTGGGACGGGGAGGAGGCCCTGTGCCCGTTTCTGCTTCAAACAAAGCAAATGTTTAAAATCGGGGTTCCATGGAAGACTCTATCAGAGAAAAAGGATTCTTCTAAAATGAGGATGAGCATGGGAGCCAGCTGAACAGAGACTGTAGATACTCCTGTGTCTGTTTCATGAGACACGCCTGGCACAGAGGGCCTGGCAGAACCTGGCAGAGAAAGCATGGCACAGTGCAGGGTGGTGGTGGTGCAGCTACCATCTGCTCTGACGCCTTCATGGGACCAATGAGAAACGGCAGCTCTGTCAGCTGAGTGGCTCAGCCAACATCATCCAGAACCAGGGCTAGAACTCAGGTCTTTATGATCCTGGTATCTTCTGCAACCCATACCCTGAATCTTCCTCCAAACCATCACCTGACTGCACCTGGCTTAATTAAATGTGTTACATAAAGGTTATTTTCATGTTACGCCTTTTTTACGAAGCCACTACCAAGTTCCAAGGGAATCTGACATGCTGGGAGCTCCGTGATCTTACTGGGCCACTGTACCAACAGGTGAGGTTATACCAGACAATAATACCTGCTTCCGGTCCCTTCTCCACCCGAGAGGTAGGTGGTCACGGCTCAGTCTGTGGAGCACGCTGCCATGGAAATGGCGGGTGGTCTGGGGCAAGACACCTGTGCTTTGGTGTCCCACAGAGGAGGTGTCCTGTCGGCCAAGCATCGGGTAGAAGGAGCAGGATTGCTGGCCTGTGCTCTTCTGTAACTGTACCTTGCCCCATGGGGGAATGAGAAGGAAGGGGCCCTGGAGGAGCCGGGAGGCACTGCCCTGGAATGGTCCACCTCCCAGATGTCTCAGGGCCTTCACCTGGCTAGAGGCCTGGGCTCTGATCCAAAGAAAGCTCCACACCTGGGCACTGAGAGTCTCAGCTATCCCGCCCCCACTCACTACTCCAAGGCTCCTGTCTACTGGTCAGCTCAAGCCAAACTGGGTTACTCACTCTCCCCAAAATGCCATTCCACTGGAACACAGGAGTCACGAGGGAAGCGGCTGTACCTTTTCAGTGCTGTCTCCCGGTCCCCACATGCCAGGCAGTACTCAGTACTCAGTATACTGAGTACTGCTCACTCAATGCCTGCCGGGTACGAAACAGTGCTAGGCAGTCACTGGGTGAGACCCTTGTGTCTGAATCTCATCCACAAGGTCCATAAGTCTAGAAACCGAGGACCATATACAACATATAATCCAATATATATGGACATCTTCTGTCTATAAAAAAAATCTGCATTTTCAAATTGTTGAACACCCTATAGAAAAGGGGGTTAATAATACATTCATAGGGTTGATGGGAGGATCAAATGAAATACTATACATAAAACACTTAGCTCAGTCCCTGACGCAGAATAGAGCTCCACAGATAATAGCCATCTTTTACTAAGTGGCTGTTATTATAAAATTTGATAAAAGAGCCATCACTGCAAGTCACAGTAAGTAAACCCCTGCAGTCAGACTGAGAGGTGCCTCCACAAATTTATGGACAAAGCCCTGCGCGGTCCCAGAGGCGCCACTGTAGGTGAAGCCAAGGCATCATTGCCTCCAGTAGCGTTCTGGTCCAAGTCACCCTCACTTCTCACTCAGGTGGCTTCAGTTGCCTCTGTGTTTGTCACCTGCCCTCGTTTTGTCACCTCCCCCCACCACCCAGTCTGTTTCCAACACAGCAGCCAGGACTCTCAGCAGAAGCTGAATCAGCTCACCTCTCCCCTGTTCAGGCCCCCAGTGGCTCCCCACTTCCCTTGGAGCGGATGACTTCCTATGGCCTACTGTGATGGTCAACTATCGTGTGAACTTGACTGGACCACGGGGTGTCCTCGTGTGGGGCCAAACATTATTCTGGGGGTCTTTCTGTGAAGGATGTTGCTGCGTGACACTGGATCAGGTCTGTGTCAGTGGGCTGAGGCCCTCTGGACATGGGTGGGCCTCACCCTGTGGGGTGAAGACCTCGGCAGAGCAAAAGCGCTAAGTAAGAACGTCCTCCACCAGACTCCACAAGCCGAGATGTCAGCCTTCCTTCCTTCAGGCTTGGACTGAAACACTGGCCTTTTGGGGTGTTGACCTGCTGCTTTCAGAATAAAACCCTGGCTCTCCTGAGTCAGCCTCTCGCCAACTGCAGATTGGGGTATTGGGACTTCTCGGCCTCCCTAATCACATGGGTTAACTCTGTAGCGTGTGTGTGTGTGTGTGTGTGTGTGTGTGTGTGTGTGTGTGAGCATGTACACACACACATGTGCGTGTCCTATTGGTCTGCTTCAATGGAGAGCCCTGCCTCCCACACCTACAGGCCCTAGATGATCTGCCTCCCAGCTCAATCCTGTTGCCTTCCCCTTAATGCTTTGATTTCAATTCTTCCCACCTTCTTCTCACTTTCTCTGTTGCAGCCAAGTTCACCTCCTTCTTTTTGCCCATAATAAGAAGCCCAGCGAAGACTGAAGACATCAGTGCCTCCCAAACCAGAGGCCTCTTGTGCTCCACCCTTCCAGTATCTAAGGGGCTTACACCCTCCCTCCTCAGCATCCACCCAAATGCCATATGATACCGAAGCTTCCCAAACCACCCCTCTGAAACCACATGCACACACACACACAGCAGGTGTGTAGACCTGCACACTCACAACTTTTCATTTGCTTCCCCTTAATTTTTCTACAGATTTTGATATGATCTGATATGTTGTGTTTGCTTGTTGAATGTCTACCTGACTCCTCTAACTAGAACATAAAGCCCTTGAGAGTAGGAATTCTGCCTAGTTCATGCTTCTATTCCCAACATCTTCTCTGTTACCTGGTACACAGTAAGTATCTCTGTTGTAGATGTAAATAATGAATAAAATGAAAATTAATCTTGATTTTAGAAGGAGGGAAAGGTATTGTAGATGGATGGCAAAAAAAAAGGATATGCAGACAAACAAGGTAGAAAACTTGGGTTTTGCTGAGATTTGGTTAAGAATTAAGCAGCAAAGAATTCAGGGTTTTGCCCTCCAACAAGGACCTAGAGGACAGACACTCCATACTGCTGATTAAGGGCTGATCTTTATGCTTTAACAGCCAGCAGAGCACACAGCATGTTTGACATCCTCATCTATAAATTAAGGAGTCCAGCCAGGATAGAAGCTTGAGGTGAACTGAGTAGCCCCACGCAGGGCCAAGATTCTCCTCGGAAAACAGCTCTGGTTCTGCTCCAACACTGAGATAAATTGGAGACAGAGGCCCTAAAGTTCAATGCCAACGAGAATAGCTGCAATATTTTTAGTTGGAAATAGCCCACCAGAGCCATAAAATCCCAATGAAGAAATCAAACATAGAAGGTCTAGTTTTAAGCAATGTGACATCCTGGTAAAATCTCCAAGAGAAGTTGGTGGTAAAATATTGCCCCTAGTAAGTAAATGAGTTGTCTTGCTATAAATGGTTGTCAGAAGAAAGAAGTTGAGAAGGCTAAAGTTGTAATGTGCATCCTGGTCAGGAAGAGAGAGGAAAAGAGCCAGAGGCTAGAACTCAAGAGAGCCAGCTCCAGCCCACAGGGGGATGGTCACCACATGGGGAACTGACCACCTGCTAATGGCCCTCACCCAGGAAACGGGCTGCAAAATGCCCTCTCTTATTGCATAGGGTAACCACAAGAGTCAAATGAGGTCAACTTTATAGAAATGTCTTAGATACATTAGGTCCCATGTAGTGGGAAATAACAGCAATGGACCATGAGCAAGGGGTTTTAAATGAGCTGTGTCGTGGATTTAAGTTAGATAGACAAGGGTCCCTGAAATGGGTTAACTACTACTTAAGGCAGAAGCCTAACTAACTGATGCTGCTCCTAGGAGACTCTCGCCCGCCTCAGCCCTGATGGAGCCTCCTTCCTCCCCTGACTCCTGCCCGTCCCAGCCTTGTTAAAGCTGACAATGTATCTGTCAAGCTGAACATCAACGCCAAGAACTTGCCTCATTGGGAAACCACCTCTTAAGGCCCTGTTGACAGTCGTAATCGGCTGTCACTGATTAAAACAGCCATCCATGTTTGAAATGACACATATTCAGGATTATTCATCACAACACTGTTTACAAAAAAAAAAATGATTGAAGACAGCTTATGTGTTAATTTAAGGAAATTGAAATACTTCCAAAGAATGGAACAATTCCTAAACTCTAGGAAGATTTTGATGTTCTGACATGACATCATTACTGAAATATATTGTTAAGAAAAAAAAAAGGAGCAAAATGATGTGCATATAGTCAGACTACTGTGTGCCTAAGAAAATAAAAGAAAGATATACCTGTGAGGATTTCTGTTTGACTATGCATAGATTATCTCCAGAAGTATATCCATGAAGCCAGTACTGTTGATTGCTTCCAGGGAAAAGAAATAGGTGAAGCTGGGTGTGCTGTGTAATCCCAACCGTAATCCCAGCAACTCAGGAGAATCCCTGATTGCTAGGAACATGGAACATTTTTTTTTTCATAATAATTTGACCATTTGTATTTCTTGTTTTGAGAAATTTAATGTTTAGTTCTTTTGCCCATTTATTGATTTGGTTATTGGGAGGGGGTTTTTTTTGGAGTTTTTTGAACTCTTTATGTATTCTGGATATTAATCTCTTGTCCGAGGAGTAGCTGGCTAAGATACAGAGACGGGCTCGGATTTTCTTTGCTATACAGAAGCTTTTAAATTTGATGTCACCCCACTTATTGATTCTGGGTTTTATTTCTTGTACTTAAGGGGTCCCTTAGGAAGCTGGCGCCTGGGTCAGTATGTTTAAGTGTCGCGCTTCTGTTTCCTTCTAGCACTTGCAAAGCTTCTGCTCTAATTCTTAAGTCTTTGAAGCACTTTGATTTGACGTCGGTGCAGGGTGAAAGATACAGATTTAGTTTCATCTTCTACATGTGGATATCCAGTTTTCCCAGCACCATTTGTTTAAAAGGCCATCTTTTCTCTGAATAGGTTTTTGGCACCTTTGTCTAGCGTCAGAGGACTGTATCTATGTGGCTCTGTCCCTGTGCCTTCTATTCTATTCCATTGGCCTTCATGTCCTGTGGATGCCAATGCTATGTTATTTTTGTTACCGTAGCTCTGCAGTATAATTTGAGATCGGGTATTGTGATGCCTCCAGAATTGCTCTTCTTGCTCTGTATGGCTTTGGCTGTTCTGGGTCTTTTATTCTTCCAAATTCATTGTAGGATAGTTTTTTTTTTCTAGTTCTGTGAAGAATTCCATTGGTATTTTGGTGAGAATGGCATTGAATCTGCATAATACCTTTGGTAATATGGCCATCATGACCATGTTAATTCTGCCTATTCAAGAACCTGCAGGTGTAAGTTATATAAATTTGCTGACTGCTTCATAAAAGCACCTTTTCTGGATCCCTGAAAAAGGTTTTCAGAATTGGTAGATATCCAGAGCACCATGACTACTAAGAAGAACACTGTCCCAGGGAATCTAGGACATGACATTGAAAAGGAATACTGTCATCAGGGAAGTCCATCCAGAGGGGTCAGCACTGAGACACGCCCTGGGAAACTTGCTGGGATCTAGATAAAGGCAATTTCAGCTGAGGTTGAGAGCTCTCCTACGTAAGAAGCAAATCGGAGGGGCCCCAGCTTTCACCACAGCAGCATTCAATACGCAAAGATCCTGAAGAAATGCCTCCAAATCCCCAAGGATTCAAAGTGGAAACCAAGAATTTTCTGCCTAGTTAAATTATCCTTCAAGGGCAGTACCCCCCTTATCTGTGGGGTAGGCCCCCCTGGAACCCTGAAACAGCGGGTATGACCGAACACCTATGGCCTGTTTCTTCCTGTAAGGCCATTTCACTCAGCGTTTGCATCACTGTGACCAAAATACCCGGCAAGAACAACTTAGAGAGGGAAAAGATTGTCTGAGGCTCCTGATTTCAGAGGTCTCAGTCCGTGGATGGCCAACTCTGTTGCTCTTGGCTCAGAGTGAGGCAGCTTCGTGTGGGGCCCGTGGAGGAACACTGCGAGATCATGGCAGCCAACAGACAGAGGGCAAGGGGCTGAGGGAGGATGCACCCTTCAGGCAGCCCCCAGTTACCCACCTGCTCCAGCCCACCCCACGGGCCTACCCATGGGTCCCTTCAGTCCATGAGGACAGACTGATCAGGTTATAGCTCCCCTGTCTAGTCATTTCACCCCAGAATGTTCCTGCACTAACTTTTGGAGGACACCTCATATCCAGCTAACAACCAACAACAGCAAAACAGAGATAGAAGACAGGGAGAAGACCACAGCGTTGGGATTTCACCTTTGGCCTCATCTGTGACGGACGAGAGTCAGAGGGCATCACTTAGAGCTGACAAAGCAAGAAACCCACGTGCACCAGAAGTAATAAAGCCTATTAACCGTTCAAATAGAGACTGCAAGAAAGATCATGGTATTGACTTTTTGGGAAAACTAAGGGCAGGGAAGGAAGGAAGAACAGGAAGCACATTAAGTTTATAACTGCTTTACTGGGAAACCATTAGACACTGTGTAGAGAAATAGAGATGAAGGGATCATAGGAGCCACAATTAATTTTATCAAGGTAACAAAGAGAACAAAAATACCAACCCTTTGATATCAGAACTATACGTACATGGAGCAGAGATCACAGAGGGACACACTTTAAAAGAAGCAATACAAGAAAGAGTACATATAAAATAATACAAAAATGAAACTCAAGTCTATATTCCTTATGTAAATGGATCTCAGTAAAAGAATATCAGATCGTATCACAAATAAAATCCAAAATGCTTTGCTGCATACAAAATTCATTGTGCAAAACAAAGTCATTTAAAAATGGAAGACTAGAGACCCAGGTGTACCAGGGAAGGCTGAACAAAACGAAAACAGGCTCATGATATTCATATGAGGCAAGGTGGATCCGAGGCCAAAGAACGAGTAAGCGATACCAAGAAGGGCACTTTGTCATGCTAACGGGAGAATTCACAATTAAGATATAACAGTAATGAATATTTATACACCTGATTACATAGCAGCAATATTCTTAAAGCAGAGATTAACTAGACACAAAGAAAAAAAAAATCTCCCAGCTGCAAAGCCTTTAATTCAATTGTCTCAGTCCAGGGTAGAGCAAGCTGACAGAACCTAAGGAAAATCCTTCTTACCCAGCAGAGCCACGGCTGGGCCGAGGTGGACACAAACAAGCCCCTGGCCGGTGACAGCAAAGGGTCCCAAGCGCAGCTCACTGACACACAGCAGGCAGGGGAGGGCTCTCCGTCCAACCAGGCAGGCTCCTGGAGCAAGCTGTGGATGAGAACCCAGTGAGCTGTGCCACCCAAAGACCACAGCAAAGGACCACCCTGCACGGTGGCAGGGTCCCCAGTAGGTATTGAGTTTAGCAGGGAGAATCAAGGTCCTCAACAGTGTGGCACACCTTGTTCTGTGGGGAAAGAGAAACACGAATAGAAATTCGCATTTGCCATGAAAAGACATGGAGGAAACGGAAATGCCTGTTTCTAAATGAAAGAAGCCAGTCCAGAGGAGCTACACAGGGTGGGGTTCCAACTGTGACACTGGGAAAGGACAAAACCAGAGGGACAGTAGAAAGATCCCTGAAGGCCAGGAAGGAGGGATGGAGCAGGGAAGCAGACGGTCTTAAGGACACTGAAACTACTTTACCCTGCATGGAAACAGTGGTACACATCATCACACACTTGTACGACCCCTGGGACATGCACACCTAGTGTGGACCCAGGCTCAGCCACAGCCCTGGGAGCGATGAGACGGGAACGCCCCCATCCCCCATCCCCTGTCCTGGGGGCTATTGATCATGGAAGGGTCCGTGCATGTATGCGGGCAGCAGTTCAGGGAAATCTCGCTACCTTCCTCTCCATTTTGCTGTGAGCATAATACTGCTCTAAAATAATAAAGTACATTTTTAAAAGGAAAGGGGAGAATTGTCATTTGTGAGAGCGAAGAGCCTCTGAAAGCAGACACAAGACCATAGTAACAGCGGTATCATGCGTGGTAGAGGAAGGTGGGTTATTTACTTTTTTTGGAGCTGGGAATGGAACCCAGGGCCTTGTGCCTCCACCACTGAGCTGTGTCCCCAGCCCTGAGGATGCATGGGAAGCGAGCCAATTGGGACAGGAAGGGAAGGGAGACTTCTGCTGTAGACCACACACCCACACAGGTGTGCAGATGAGTGCAACAGTGTTACTCGTCTGCAAAAGCAAAACAAAAAAATCTACAAACACTATCCCTCACTTGATGAGTTCGGGTACTAATTTTATTTAATATAGAGATAGACACTATTAATTTTTTCATAATAGAATTATGGAAAACCTGTGTGCAAGAAAAAAAAATTAAAAAACCTCAGTCAGTTTCTGTCTTTTTCAGACTCAAATAAAAAGTAAAATCCTGTTCCATTATCCTTCAATTTGCCTGAAAACTAACATCAAAAACCTTTTATTTTGCTTGTAAATACTTACTCATTCCCCTTCACACAATGAAACAAAACATAGCAAACAGCTCATTATCTCCCTTTAACCATGCCATAGAAAGTCAAGTCTTTCTCTCCAAGACCCCAGACAGGAGGGTCGGATGGGCTGCTGAGCCCTTGAAACGTGGCTAGCTCGAGTGGAGACGTGCTGTACGTATAAAGCACACATCAAAGTCCAAAGACATTTCCTGCGGTCTGGACACGAGGTATCCCCCAGAAGCCCCTGCGTTGATTCAGGAATGTTCCCAGGTGAAACTGTGGACTGTGAGAGCTGCAGCCTCCTCAGTCTCTCCTCGTGAGAAGGGACTGACTGGGTGGTGACTGGAGGCAGCTGGGGGAGGCATGGCTGGACGAGGTGGGTCACTGGGAGCTTCCCTGGAAGGGGGCATTTTCCCTGCACTCCTTCCCTTTTCTATTTCCAGCTGCCATGAGGGAAGTGCTTTCCTCCCCCCCACACACTTCCGCCATGATGCTCTGCCTCACCTTGGACCCAGAGCGATGGAGTCAGCCCACCATGGACTGGATCTCTGAAACTGAGCCAAAATAAACTTTTCCTCCTGTAAGTTGTTCTTGTCCGGTATTTTGGTCACCGTGAAAAAAAAAGTTAACTAAAACAACATTGGATGGGGGGGAAAAGAGTGTAAAATAGGCCATTAGTAATCTTTAATGTGGACTTCATATTGAAATTATATTGGTTATTATGTTGGGTATGTTAGGTCAGAGTATTAAAATTAACAGGTAAAGTTAATTTCACCTAACTTTTTTAACATGACTACTGAAATACTTTTCTTATGGATGTGACTCACATATTCTACTGGACAGGGCTGGCCCTGGGAGGTAGAAACACATGCAGGCTAGACTAGATTGTGCTGCAATAATAAGCAACCCCCAAAACCTCACTGCTTAATAACAGAGGGTATTTTTCATTCAAACTCTGTGAGCTACACAGGTCGGGAGCGGAGTCTGCTTGTGCTGTCGGTGGCCAGGTTGATGGAAGCTTCACCCAGCCCAGCTCCAGTCCCTACAGCAACATGCAGCAAGCAAGAGGAATCGTGCACTGGTTCATCAAGTTCCCTCTCAGACCAAAACACACACGGGCCATGCTCACAGCTCCTTGGTCAAAGTGAATTCCATGGCGATGCTTAATTTTGCAGGATGCAAGAAAGTGCGATCCTCATGCACTCCCCAAAGAAGAAAAAACGGAGGTATTTGATGAACAGCACAAGTGACCAGGACATCTCACCTCCATGTCCAATACAAGCTTGATGTCTAAACAGCCACATGCCACGACTCCAAGTGACTTGAAGTTAACTATTTTTCAGACTTATCTAGAGTTCACTTATTTCTGGGAGGTTAGAGATTTCAGAGCTCGGGGGACACACGACGGTATGAAGCCCCATTTGTTCATCTCATCTGATTTCCATCTGCTGACAGCCAACATTCAAATACTTCTGGTAATTGGATTGCCCGTTCTGCCATAAGGAGACCCATTACCATGCTCCACGACCAAGTTTTATAAGGATTTATGTTGAGTCCAGCACTGCTTTGTGTTTTGCACAGGATATATTTCATGGATCTTTTACCAAAGAGCTTTCAAATATGTCCTTCCCTGGGACTTCTGCATTCTGAGCTAAATACTTTCAATATTCCTCATGCAAAACGGTCCGTATCTCCTTACTATCTTGGTTCTTGCAGTAGCTAGTTGTAGTATTCAAGAGCATATGCTATCACTTCCCAGAAAGGAAAATGTGCATTCATGGGACTTCCCTGGGTTGACACATTACATCTAAATAGTCATATGAAAGGGGGTTTCAGGGTTCTATTCAGATCACTTGCTCTTCCTCTATGTCAAAAGCATGAGCATATCCCACATTGAGGTGACTCCTTCAGCAGGGGTCCCAGAGTAATAAAATGCAGGGAACAAGGACCTGCAGACCCGCAGCAGTAGCCCACATAAAACCTGAACAAGAAATTATGGTTTCTGTAAGCCAGTGAGTCGTAAGGTTGTTTGTCACTTGGCAAAGCTGGCCAATACAGAAATAATCCAAGTGTGGCAATTTCAGCAATGTTAGGTTTTTACTATGTGTCCCATTGTCAGGAGGTTTTCTCCATATGATATTTTGCAGTAGCATACCTAATTACATCCATTTATTTCACAAACACTTATATAGCAGTTACTATATGCCAAGAACTATTCCAAGAGCTCTACAAAAATTTATTTACTCCATCAGCACAAAACCTCTTACGTGTGTCCCTTTGTTAGCCCCTGTCTTAGTCAGCTTTTTTTGTCGCTGTGACCAAAATACCTGACAAGAACAATTAAAAAAGGAGGAAAAGTTTATTTTGGCTCACGGATTCAGTCAGAGGTTCAGTGCGCTGTCACCTGACTCCCTGGCTCTGGGCCCAAGGGGAGGCAGAGCGTCATGGCGGAAGGGCACTGAGGGAAGCGGCCCAGGATGTGGCATCAGGGAGCAGAGAGAGCTCCGCTCACCAGGGACAAAATAGAAACCCCAAAGGCATGTCCCCAGTGACCCACCTCCTGCAGACATACCTCTCTGCCTAGAGTTAACACCCAGCTAATCCATATCAGTGGATTAATCCGCTGAATAGGTTATACCCCTCATCACCCAGTCATTTCACCTCAGAACCTTCTTGCACTGTCTCACACGTGAGCTTTTGGGGGACACTTCCTACCCAAACCAAAACAGCCCCATTTTACAGAGGAGGTAACTGAGAAAGAAGAAGGTCAAGCATTAGAGTCAAACTTCAAACCCAGAGACTGGCCCCAGAGCCTAGGTCCTCAACCACCATGCTGTGCAGCCAGAATGCCCAGGCAGCCATGGCGTGCGCTCCCTAAGCATGCTCAGTCTTCTAGGGTCCTGGTAAAGACGCCAGGAAGCTGGGGAACCAAGACCTGCTTACGTTCACCGATCCAGGTTGACACAGTGACCTTGACAGCAGCAAAGGTCATGCTCCAGATGAATCCTTTTTCTTTAGATTCAGGGGTCCGAGATGCAGCAACTGTGTTCCCCAGGATTCTCTGAGTGTGTCGCTGTCGCTGTCACTAGTACGTGTTTGGGAGACACTCGTCCACCCCAGGGAGGCTCTGTGCTGGGCTTCCTGCCTGGGTTGGGACTGAAGGCTCAGGCCCCAGGATCAGGCCCGCTCTGCTTGGGGCTTGTCCTGCTGAGAGACGGAGCGCATACACCCGGGCGGACAGGAAAGCGTCGGCCCCTGGTCAGGTGGCTCTCACTTGGTGACTGCAAGTTTTCACAAGCCTGCCTGGCAGCCAGCTGCCCCAGAAAGTAGCAGGAGCCGAAAACCCAATCTCGCCCGTCCTCCTCCTGTTCATCACCGCCAGGGAGGGCGGCAGCATTAGAGCCGCGGTGTGAAATGGCCAATTCACACGTCTTCTGCGTTTCTCAACAATGTCGGTCCCTGCTGTTGCCTGGGCCACCAGACTGGTGCTGCTTCGCAGTCTCCGCACAGCGGAACTCAGAGGCGGCTTGCAGCAGGAAGCATGTGCAGACAGGCAGGTGGCAGAGCAGGGGCACGGCTTTCCATGTCATCTCCACTCCCAAGGAATGGTGGGTGGTGTGGTGTGAGTAGGTCCCCCAAAGGCCCAGGGGCTGGAGTTGGACCCCACGGGGGCGATGTTGACGGGACAAGGCCTGGCTGGGGCACTTGGCACCCAGACACAGGCCCTGGGTTCCATCTCCAGTATGGTGGATTACAATAAGGGCAGAACTATGGACAGCTAAGGAGGTCCACTGGTGCACTGACCAGGAGGGAATTACTGTTGGTCTCACACAGAGTTCTTGTGAGCATGAGTTATGCAGAAGAGAAAGCCTAGTTTGGATCTCACCATGGGATCTCCCCTCTCACACACTCCTGCCATGATGCCACCCACCATGTGGTGACCCAGACCGGGTGGGAGGGGGGGCTTTACAGAAGGATTTCCAACCTCCAAAACAGAACCTCTTTTCATTATGTTAATCTCCCTGCTTCAGGTGTTTTGTTATAGAACTGAAAATGGACGGCTACAACAGGAAAATGGGGAAAAGAGAAAGGCAGGAACATTTAAGAAGATCTTCCCTTGTAAAGTTGGGAATCTTCAGAAAATGGGCTAAAGTCCTCAACAGCACAAGACCAATGGCCCCAGATGCGATCTTTCTTCTCCAGCTTCTCCCTCCAGTATCAGACAGATTACTTCTGGAACAGGTGGCACCAGGGCCTCCAGGGCCTTGTCCAGGACACTCACCACATTCCCCCAGGGTGAAGCCAGTGTGATAAAGTTCTGCCCTTACCCCGCCCATCAAGCCCTCCTCGAATGCCCTGGTCCCAGGTGGAGACTCGGCCCCTCCGGAGTCTCTAACTGAGGAGAATTAATGAGCTTTGCTTCCATAATCTGAGCAGTCAGCCTGCCGTCAGTCCTGGTGACTGCATGACCCAGTTCTCACCACTGAGCTTCTCCCCTGTGGTCACCTCTACCCAACCTCTGCTCTCAGACTCTGTTTGCTAAACCATCCCCTGGTGAGAAGCAGCAGTTCCTTGGCTGGGGCTAGCCTCCCCTTCCAAGGCCAGTCTCCCCTCGTAAAAATCCAGTTTGAGGCTGGAGCCTGGCCTTCTCTTTCACGCCACTTAAAGTGTTCCCCTACCCACTGGGCCACCAGCACGGGCCACCATCTTCCTCAAGAGAGAGCCCTGATTACCTTGTGTTGGAATGGTCTTCACCTGCCTGTCATTGCTCATCTTAACACATTTCCTAAGAAACGAGAATCTGGGGTTTACATATCCCCCCACCAGACACACTAGTCCTGGGACAAAGACCATGCAGATAGCACATCAATGCATCTGTGTGTCCATAGCACCTGGCCTCAGAGAAGACCTTCAGCCAAGAGCCACAGGGGCTTGGCCTGCACAGCTGGGTGGGCCAGAGGTCATGCAGAGCTGCCTGCAAGAAGCCAGAGGCGCTGGCCTCAGGGCCCAGGGGAAGTTTGGCCTCCTCTGTCTGTTGCCATGGGGATAGACCACCGGCTAGGTGTCCGCATCACACAGGGAGGATTCCTTCTGTGCAGCATCCTGCACGGGATTCCCGCTGCAGGGCCTGGCCTTTCTCCTGCTGGCAGCAGAAGGTGCCATGAAGACAGAGTCCTCAAGCTCAAAAAGAGGGGCAACCCCACCTCTCCTCCCTCCTCTGACCTCCTCTCCAGCCCAAATGCTCAGGCAGACAAGTGGCCTCTCAGGACCTTCTCATGGAGACACGCTCTGACCTGTGCAGGGGCGGGTAAGGAAACCGACTCCAAGTCAAGGGGACAGTCCAAGCAAGAGTCCAAGCAAATCAACTGCTCGACAACCCCGTGGAGTCAATGCTAGTTTAGCTCTTCTAACTGGTTGAAAATAAATACACACACACACACATACACACACACACACCACAGACACACCACACACCGGAGGACAGACATCTGAAGGAAAGAAAGGAAGCACTGACTGGGAACCTACCTTCTGTCAAGCTGCGTACTGGGGCATCTTCTCCCCTGCAGAGCAATTCCAGTGATGGGCCTTAATCCTTCCACTGTACAGATGAAGTGACGCAGATTCACAGCTCTCAAGTCAGGGTCAAGTAAAAAGCCAAGGTTCAAGTTTAACTCAGAATTTCCTGAGTCCCAGGCCATGCGTGCTCTTTCTACTCTCCCTGAGGACCCCCATGAATAACGAGCACATGCCATTCTAACCAAGGTCCCACCTGTCATTTCATCTTCAGTGCCTCAGTTTAAGTCACCTTCAGTTAGGTCTTTGGTCCCTTCTCCCTGTCACCAGGACAGCCAAAACATGGGGGAGGCAAAATGTGATGAGAAAGAGCAGCCACGCCACACAGTCAGCCCGGTGTTGGTTGGTTTGGGGTCCTGTTCTGACCTGCCTGTCACGTCTAAAAGTTCTGACATGATTTTTGTGTCATTGGGAAGTAAATGCTTCTGCAGTCCTCTTCTTTTGTCTCAGGGAACATTCTGCCCTGATGGTCACTGGCCATGAAGTGGTCCCCATTTATCCATCGAGGGCTTGTTACCTAAAATCATGCATAGTGCAGGTCCCTGTATATACTGGGTTTTTTTTTCCCCCATGTGTACATGCCTGTGACAAAGTTTAATTTATAAATTAAGGAGCAATAAGAGATTAACAATGATGAGTAATAAAATCAAACAATTATAACACAATGCTGTAATAAAATTACCAGCATTACTACTCTTGTGATTTGGGGACATTATTAAATAAGAGTTATTTTTATACAAGCACAGCAATACCACAACCTGATAACTGAGAAGGCTACTAAGTGACTGATGGGAGGGTAGCATATGCAGCATGAATACACTGGACAAAGGGATGATTCACATCCTGGGTGGAATGGAGGTAGATGGCATGAGACTTGATCACATTACTCAGCCAACTGCGCAACTTATTAATAGATTCCTTCAGTAATTTTCCATGGGATACAGTCAGACCACAGTTGACACAGGAAACTGAAACTGTACAAAGTAAAGCCTAGCAAAAGGGCGAACAATTGTATTGATTTGAAAGCAATGATTCTCAAAGTGGGGTGATTCCAGGTCAGCCAATATCAGCACCTCCTGGGAACTTGTGATTTTTCAGGCCCGAGCCCACAGTCACTAAGCTAAAAATTCTGGAGGTGGCACAGAGTGTAGATCTACTTTTTAACAAGCAACTCCAGCTGCTTTTAAAGCACTCTCAAGTTTGAGAACCTGATTTGAAAGGCCAGTTCTCCTGCTCTCTGAACCTACCACGTCCCTCCAGCCCTTTATTTCCCACAGGACTCAACTGGAGAAAGGTGGCATTTCCATGGCAGGTGAGATTTAAACACTGCTACAACTGACATTTCTCTCCATTTCCAGCTCTGTCTGATACCTGATTGCAATCTCCTAATAGACCAGAGGTCCCACCCATTGAAAAATCCTATACAACAGATCACCAAACCTCATCCTGTGAGCTGGAATTTTGTACCCCTTGAGCACCGTCTCCCCTGCCCTACCCACCCCCTCCCACTTGTCCTGAATTAATGCCTAATCTGTGTCAAATGATGAAGATTCCCTGAAACGCAGCAAATTTGAGAACACAAAACCACAGGCACGTGGGAGTGGATGCAGTGTCGGGCTGACATGAGGATTAAACTATTTCTTCAACGGGTATATTATCTGAAGTTTGATTTTTTTTTTCTCCTTTTCCTCTCCACCCCCACCTCCTTCAAGGAAAAAAAAAATTCCGGAAGACATGAGCACATTGTCTCCCCTTCTCCCAAATAAAGGTAAACTGACAGCGCTTTCAATAAAAGGCTCTGCATGATTGGAATTAAATGTCAAATACGATTTTCTGTTGGCAATTCAGAGTGTTGGTGTCAAAACCAAAACTGACAGTGCGGCTGCAGATTAGTATCTGTCTGGATGGCGGCGTCACACCGCGGGAGGGTTTATGATTTAGTAGATTAACACAGCGCTCTTCACGCTGCCACTTGAGAGATAATTTGTTCAAGGAGGAGACGATTAGACTGTGGCTGCCCAGGAGCAGGAGGCCCTGTCCCCTGAAGTGCTGCCGGGCTTTGATGGCACACCCTGCCCCCTGCGGGGGTCAGCCATCATTACTAGGTGACAGGCAGGAGAGGTGAGCAGGCCACAGCTGCCGGCAGCCCAGCTGTCAGTGGCCACCAGTGCTGTCTGCTGGTGACGTCTCCGGGAAAATGGAGTTCTTATTGATCCGACCAGTATGCAATGGCTCTCCAGGCTGGAGGCTTGATTCATTTAGTTTCAGCTTCGGGGACGGACGGAGGGAGGAGGGGACTTTCTGGCAAGTCACTGAATTGTGTTCTTTATCACTAAGCTTCTTCTGACTCTAGAAAAAGAGGGCAGCCAGGGCTCAGAGAGGTCAAGGAATTTTTCCAAGCTTACATAGCTCAGGAGGTAGGGAAGGGACCATATGTATAGCTTGAGATTTGCAAAGTGGCAGACACGATGTTGGGCACTTTCATCCCCAGTATCTAGTGTGATATTCACAATGACTCTGGTGTTTTGACAGGGCAGACGAAGTGAAGAGTGTTTCATAACTCGCATAAGCTGCAGGGAGTCCACACAAGAATCGTATGAGAACCAGGTGGCCTAGTCCTGATTCCCTGTTCTCAGCCCCAGAGTGTGAAGCACTCCTAGAATAAATATGCCTTCTGCACAGGAAATAAAAGAACTTTGAAGGACTGGGGCAGTAGCTCAGTGGTAGAGTGCTCACCTAGCACATGTGAGGCACTGGATTTGATTTTCAGCCCACACAAAAATAAATAAATGAAATAAAGTTCCATCGACAACTAAAATAATCTTTTTTAAAAAATAAAAAAGGACTTTGAAAACTATGCTTCTAGCTTGTACAAATTGACAGCCCACAGAACCCAGGCAACAAAACAAATAAAATGGATGCTCTTGGGTCTCTCTCAAGCATACAGTGAAACTGGCCCCAGGCCAGCCTGCTTTCAGAATTTCATCTTGCAAAGACTGTATTTGTTCTGTTTTGTTTTGCTTTTTTCCAACGTGTCCCCACCTCTGGGGACAAAAGGAAAAACGGCAAAAGCAGTTCTTTCGAGACAGAGGCCCTGTTATTCAGCCACGCAGGCCACAGCAGTGCAGGAGACCCCCAAGATGACGTCCGCACTCCGGTGTCAGCACGCTGACTCTCTGCTGGGTGAACTCTGACATCCAGATGCATTACAGCGCTGCCACTTCCAACTCTCACGCCAATCTCCACCCCGTACCATCAGAATGTTAATGCCTGCTTCCCTGTTTGAGTTATGGTAATTTATTTTAATCGTGTATTTTGACCTTTTCAGTATTTTGTATTTTTATTGGATAGCTGTTTCACCTCTTCCCTGGAGGGTTAGCCAGGCTGAAAATGAGAGAGCATGGTAAGACCAACCAATCAAAACACAGAATATTTAAAAGGTCAACACACAAGAGCAAACTACTAATTTGGAAAACACACAGACGCAAAGGGATGAAAGTTCCGAACAGCACATTGGCCACAGCCAGAAGGGCCGGACAGGAAGGACATGGGTCCTCTGGGACCACAGCAGGGCAGTTAGTTCCAAGACCAGAGGTGAACCTGCCTGCAGAAATCAAGGGAGGCAGGGTGGGTGCAACAAGGACGCCCAACAGGACAGGTACCCTGGGCCCTTCCTGCTGTGGCCAGACCAACACAGATGGCAGAGACAGGGAGAGGTGGCAAGGTCCCCATCCAGAGAGGCCCTGGGGACTCATGGCTCACATGCCATGTCCCAGAGCAGGCAGAGGGGACACCTCAGGAGTTCAGAAGTGATATTCTTTCTCCTGACTGCTGAGAAGCTCTCCAGAACAGGGAATTGCTACATCTTCCCTGCAGGCCCCTCCCAGGTGTGAAGGAGGCATGAAAGAGCACAAGGAGGAGCACGAAGAAGAGTGGCAGAAGCACAAAACTTTGAAGCATGCTCATTCAGGTGGACCCTCCGTCTAGTCCACTGAAGTCATGGTCACCAGGAAACCGAGCAGCTCACTGATCAAGCTGCCCTGGTTCCTGCATGGTGTGCAGAAACTCCTAGAGCATTGGTTGTTAACAAGAACCAACCGAGGGCGTGGTGGCTCATGCCCGTAATCCCAGCAGCTCAGGAGGCTGAGACAGTAGGATCACGAGTTCAAAGACAGCCTCAGCCAAAGTAAGGCATTAAGCAACTCAGTGAGTCCCTGTCTCTAAATAAAATACAAAATAGGACTGGGGGTGTGGCTCAGTGGTTGAGTGCCCCTGAGTTCGATCCCCAGGTACCATCACCCCCCAAAAAGAACACGTTCAGGTTTGCATCATCTCAGGGTATTTGGCCCCCAAAAGAGGTATGTGTAAAACAGGGACCAAAATCTCCATGTAAAAAGTGAAGGTTTTGACTGTGAATCATTTTCAAAATAAAATGGAAATTAATGAAGACAGGCAAGAGGCATAGCTCAGTGACAGAGGGCCTGGGTTCAGTCTGCAGCACTGGAAGAAAAAGAAAATGTGTGTGTGTGTGTGTGTGTGTGTGTGTGTGTGTGTGTGTGAATGAAGAGATGTTTGTGATGTACATTCAATAATATGTAGGTTAAAATTCTAATCAGAGCCAGGCATAGAGGCACACTTCTATAGCCCAGCAACCAGGAGGTAGGAGGATCGCAAGTTCAAGGCCAGCATCAGCAACTCTGGGAGACCCTGTCTCAAAATAAAAACTAAAAAGAGCTGGGGATATGGCTCAGTGGTAGAGCATCCCTGGGTACAATCCCAAGTACCAAAAGGAAAAAAAATCTAACCATATTCTTAGATTAAAATAAAAAGGATTTAAGGGTTGACTGGAAGTCAGGGCATAATTTTTTCCAAAAAAAATTGTATGTTGGTACAAGGACCTCACCCCCCACCACACCCTTGATGCAATCAGTAAAGTGTAACTTTTACAAAATATTTAGAAGGCCTAAATATCATTCTCTAACCTTTCATATTTCAGATTTTCCCATTTTAGTGTCTTGATCCTGTTTAATCTTCTGGTACTCAGTTGCCTGAGTTCCTATTATTCATGTTACGTGCCAGATCCTTGTTTGTCAATAGGTTTCAGAGCAATTCGAGCCATTTTACTAGAACACGTTTATCCACTTCGTGAAATCCCTCACTGTTTGCAAAACTTTTGATTTGTGTTTGCTTTTGTTTACACCGTCAAGGCCAGAACCCAAAAATCATCTGCGAGCTGGCTGAACCACGGTTATAATACACATTGGTGTGAAACAGAATTATGTTTGAATAGGGTCTAATTTTAAAAGTTTGCTAGTGAATATTTGATGGCTCTTAATTTCCTATGTAAACTTTTAACTGCAGGGACTCAAATAATGAAAAATCAGACATGTGGACTGTAGACTTACTAAAGGGCAAAATAGTATTTTCCAATATAAAACCCGCCACAACAGACCTAGAAGTGATTTGCTGGAGTGCTTTTAACTCTTACCACTTCCAAGGCTGAACCCTGTGGTCCAGCCGTGGCAGGGCATCCGAGGGTAAGCATCTGGGATCGAAAACACAGTGCAGATTCTCCATGACTGTTCTGTAAGAATAATTCACATATAATATACTCGCATTACACCATTAAATTTAAAAACACTTCTTAAAAGGCCACACAGCACATGATCCCTGTTTTTAAAAAACTATCCTTGGCTAAGCATTCAGTGCTTTGCATTTTATACGCATCGCTATTTAATTCTTATCAGAGCCATTAATACGGGCGTGTTAAAATTTTTATTAGTGAATATTTGAGATAAGTGGTGAAATGAGATATAGAGAGGGTGAGGAACTTGCCTACAATAGACAGCTGACGAGCGGCCAGGCAGGCTCCAAGCCAGGCCTATGACCCAGCGGTGTGCGCCACCCCACAGCAAGGCACAGAAACACCTTCCAGAAGAACACACAAGATTATGGGTGTTTTTATTCACATTTTGTCCTTGTCCATATTTTTCACATTATCTAAATTACACAAGACTGCTTTTATCATTAAAAAAAAAAAGGAAAACAATTTTTGCAAGAAGTTAAAGCGAGAGGCTGGAAATCATCATCTGCTTGTGGCTGAGGCAATGCTTCTTGGAGAAAGAGGAGAGAACCCTGCCCCACTGTAGCTGGAGGGCAGCCTCTGAGCTGGCCAGCAGCCTCCAAGAAGGGTGTGGCACATTTCCTGAGAGCTGCCCCTCTGCCCTCTGGGGAGCTTAAAAGAATCACCATGTGTGGCTGTGCATGGGGCACCAACCTCAGTGAGAGGAAGTCCTCAGAGACTCCCTGCCAGGACTTGTCTGAGCGCCTGTCCTCTCTCCACTGGTCCCTGGGCAGCTCAGCCTGGCCTTCAGCTTTCTCTGAGACCAGCTCTTTCCCAGGTCAGGTCCCCCAGCCACTAGGCTCGACCTTCCCACAGTCCTCCTGGATTCTGCCCCCAGCTGTCCCAAGCAACCTGGACCTCCTTTTGCCTGGTGTCAGGCCACCCTAGTCCTGCTCAGGCTGCACCGACCGCACAGCTGGCCACGCCCACACCTCATTGGTGCCCAAAGCCTGAACCCATCCAACCAACCAGGATACACAAACCATCCTCTTGCCAGTCGCCATGGCCTTTTGGCCAAAGCTCCCATCGCCTGCCAAAGCCTATTCTCACATGCTTACCCCACGCGTCCATACTGGATTGCAGGGCGGCTGAGCTACCTGACTCCCTCAGCAGCCAAGGTAGCAGGTGGGCCTTCATCACTAGCCCAAGCTAACCCAGTGTGCTCTACAAATGCTTCCACCTTCTATGAATGCAAAACGGACAAGCTAAAGCCGAGGAGTGGTGCCTCTGAAGCACATCTCATTAATTAATTAAGCACATTCATATCCATATCTGATCCGCCGCCTTTTGGTATCCACGGGAAATTGGTCCCAGGACCCTACTCTCACCCTGCAGATACCAGAAATGCTCAAGTGCCCTACATGGAATGACACAGGATTTGCATAGAGCCTACCTGTGCCCATCCTCCTGTGTGCTTTAGAGCATCCCTCAATGATGGATAATGCCTACTACAAGGCAGACGCTTCATAAATAGTTGCTTTTGTATTTTTTAAGGAAATGAGGAAACAGCCCGTATATTTTCAGTTCCATTGCAGCCATCAGAGGCACAACCTTACAGCACATGAGCAGAGTGTGAGGCCAACACCACTCAGAACAAGAAACGAGGTCCACATAGCCTCGTTGATGTGGACCCAGCACAGTACTTGGCACACAGCAGAATCAAGTTCCTCTTGTAGGAACTTTCTGGAATTTCTTTTTCCCAAATATTCTGCATGTGCAGTGGGTTGAAGGTGCAGAACTCGCCCCTGCAGATTCAAGGGGCCATTCAATGGCACAGTTAATAGCCCCATCAGACGCTCTTCTGATGGCTTCCCATTTTCATGGCTCTGCCGTGAGTTCCAAGTTCTCTGGCTTCAGCCACTTTGCTTCACCTGTAAAACGGAGGTGTCATGGACTGACACTCATGATCCCCGCAAATTCCCGGGCTGAAATCTAATCCCCAGTGAGCTGGTATCTGGAGGTGGGGAGCTGGAAGGCGACTGGGCCCTGAGAGCTCAGCCCTCGTGCGTGGGGTGAGGGCCTTCATAGCAGACTGCAGAGCTGGCCCCAGGCTCTCCCCACACCAGGACGCAGAAGAAGTGGCCAGTTGACCTGGGAGAGGGCCCTCACCAGGCCCAAGGCGTGTTGGCTTCTTGATTTCAGACTTCCAGCCTCCAGAAGAGAAGAAAATAAAGCTCTTGTTTATATACAACCCAGCTTATGGCAGTTCTTACAGCAGCTCAAGCTCACTCATTAGAGGAATTACCACTGGAATTAGCAGAGCCACCTCTCAGTACATCTCTTCCGGCGGGCATGGCACTCAGTGAGAAAGGGAGATTAAGTTAGAAACAGAAAGGAACATTTTTTTTTTCTATAATGATGTTTTCAAGTCTTTAACCTAAAAAAAAAAAAAAAAGAAAAAAGAAAAAGAAAGTGTTGCAATTTCCAATAGAAGTGGAATAACAGGAGGAAGATTTGGCGCTGGCTGCAGGATGCGGGCTTGCAGGGAAACAGAGCCCAGGAGGGATGGGAGGAATGGTGGAGATGAGCCAGTGAGAAAATCAAGCCCGACAGTAAGAAATCGGCTTCCAGAGAATTGCAGTCCCAGCCTAGGCCCAGAAACGTAACTGGGCCTTTCTACATGCCTCTAACCAAGAGCTAATATATAGTATTTACTCAGGGAAGACGGTTCCAGAGAGAGGAATGAGATTTGGTTAGTTACTGTAACACACATTATTTCTTGGAGCTCCCAGTTCCCCTATGAGAAAAGCCATTCTTCTTTTTCAATATATGCCTGATTTTTGTAATCTCCCAGGCTACCATCAAATGGCTTCCATTTATTTCAAAAGACATTTTATCTGCCTGGAGGTTTTACCTACCAGAACTTAGGGCTGGTACCCACCCCTGCTGTTTCACAACATCCACCAGGTTATGCACAGCAGTGACAGGCTGAGCCTCCTGTCCTTGCCCAAAACTGGCTTAAAATACCATCTTCCCCTTTGCAGACATCGGTTGAGCTATCATGAAAAACAAGATAAAAATCAAGACTCTTCTCTCTCTGGTGTTCAGACCCTCCCCTCTTTTTTCCTGGCTAAATCACTTGTGATTATTGTTGCCTTCCTTTGACTCCTCTGTGTAACAGATCATCAAATCAACTTTGGTTCCAGGAATTTATTTTGTGGGCTAATTGGTCCTTCTAGGCTCAGAGGTACTAAGCTTGACATCCAGGGCCTTTTTCTTTACATTAATATAGCACCTATCTCTAGAGAGAGCTAAGCATTTGCAAATACCAACTAATTATTCATTGAAGATATTTCACAGATTTAGAAAGTTGCAAATTATAGAAAAATTAAAATCCACAACTGATTTTTATATAATTACTGTCCAAGAAGAGCTTATCTTATATATTGGTCATAGTCCAATTATGTTCTGAAGTAACTACTTATCAACCAAGAATTCATATTTTAATTATATGAGATTTCAAAAACAGTGTGTTGAGACAAACAGAATAGTCTGAGGACCTACACCACCAGGCAGACTGCTCCACAGTTAGCCTCTACCAGGAACACGGGACACTTCCTCTATGCAGAGCTGGTCCCTGCCTTTCTCTTGCCCCCTCTAAAATATAATCTATGCTCCCACGCCCACTCCCCCACCTCCCCTCCCACGCCCACTCCCCCTGACACAGCCTCAGTGGCTCATGGGCGCTCACCCTAAGTGAGCCCTGGTGGCACGTGGGAGCTCACCCCAAGTGAGCCTGGATGCCACTGTGACCCTCTACACACAGGCATATCCTACAGGCTGCACACGATTCATATTCTTCTCGAACAAACTAAATTGAAGCCCTTAATACAAAGGATGCTTCCTATGTTTTGAACCCTGATCCAGAGAGCCCCCAAGTCAGAGCACAAACATAGTAGGAAATCAATCTTTGCATTTTCTCAATTTACTATTACTAAATTATAGCTGGGCACAGTAGTGCACGCCTGTAAACATAATAATTCAGGAGGCTGAGGCTGGAGGATGCCAAAGTTCCAGGCCAGCCTCGGCAACTGAGCAAGACCCTATCTCAAAATTAAAAAAAAAAAAAAAAAGTTGTGGGGGTGTAGCTAAGTGGTAGAATGTTTGACTAGCATGCATGAGGGCCTGGCTCAATACCAAGCAACACAAAAAGTTAATGAATTATTAACTGATTTATTGAAAAGACCCTTTCCAAAACTCTAAGTGCCCAGAGCATATACCTCTGTCAATGGCCATGCACACTGGACAGTTATGTCTAAACCAAGACCTAGTCTGTCCCTTTTTTTCCCCTTGCCTTCATTCTTTCTCCTCCCATTCCTTCTAAGTATTGTGATACTCTTTCTTTCCTTCTTTGAATTTCCTCCATAAGACATCTTGGTATTAATAATCAAGAGACACATGGATATGAAATTTGAGGTCAAGTATTCCAGCTAGAAGGGCTCTCTGTACCCAGCTCTGTCTCTTTCTCACCAGAAGTTGGAAGTGGGTATTCTCGAGGACTATATTTTACTCCTGACTCATCCAAAAAGGTGAGAAAGGATGAGCTTTACCTACTCGGTAAAGAATATCTAGAGAGTTCTACATCTAGCAATATGGCGCTTCAGAGAAATAGCATCCTACCACCAAACAGATGACAAAAGAAGGGCACTCGACATATCGTGAGTGAGTTGCTGAGCTTACAGTAGGAAAGCAGAAATTCTCAAGGGGAAAAAGAGGTTTATAACATCAGACTTCCAAGCAAGCACTAAAGGTGGGTGGCCTTGGGAAAATGCTGATTCTAAGGATGTAGAACTGTGAAGATGAATAGCTACACCTAAGAGAATCGAAGACTTGACTCAGTATCTGTGCAAAGCAGGAAGAACCTAAGGATTCTGCAGTGATGAAGTGCCCCCAGGGTTGTGTTCCAGGTAAAAGGGACGGCTGAGAAGTAAAAGAAGACACTAAGACATTAACACCATGTTACCCTTGTAAACTGTTCTCTAGGACACGTGGAATGTTTGCCAAAGTCAACACGCACTAATCCTCAAGAACCCTCAAAATATTTTCAATGCTATTTCTCTTCACCCAGGGTGGTTAAAATAAACCTCAATTTTAAAATTTACTTTAAGGGCTAGAGATATATATTGCCTAGTGTGTGTAAGGCGCTGGGTTCATTCCCAGCACAGTGAAAAAATACAATTTACCTTAAAAATTTAATCAATTAGAAATTAAAATATGCATTTCTCCATAATTTATGAATCGATGTGGAAGTTGTAGTAGAAATTCTGTAAATACTTAGACATAATAAGTACAACACAAATCATCCCTCAGGAATGGGGAATTGATCCCAGGACCCCTGCTGATCAAGGATGCCCACATAGGATGGCATAGGATTTGCACTGGGACCCACCCTCAGCCTCCCATGTGCTGCAAACTGTCCCGAGATAGCTCGTGACACCGGATACCATGTAGGTGCTATAAAATGACTATGATGCTGTAGGACAAGAAAGAAGTCTGCACAGGTTCAAAACATACACAATTTTTAAAAAACTGTTTTTGATCCCTGGCTGGTTAAATCTACAGATTTAGAACCTCAGATGTGGAGACGGAACTGTATGTAAAACTTTATGAACCACAGATAAAGGATGCCCTGCGGCCCACACACCAAGCCACTCGCAACCTCTGCGCATCTGCCGAGCGCCCCCCCTTCCTGCCACGGGGTCTGTCCTGATCCCATGTTTCCCCAAGTTGACTCCCAGGACCTGAGCTTCTCCCCAATCCCCGAATCCTTCTCTCCTCACCAAGTATCTCCCCTCCCAGGAGCAGACCCAGTTCCTAGCAATAAGAAAGTGTTGTCATTTGTCACTTAAACGCTCACTTTTGGATAATCCCATTAAGTTAATCTAAGAAAATGACAAACCATCTGCACCCAGAGCCCCTGGCCCACTGCCCTTCATCTGTTCTTGGATAAACTCCACCAGCACCCAAAGTTGGAACCCATTGTCTCCGTATCTCTAAGGAACATGACCTCTGATGGGGAAAACAAAAGCAAGAGGATAGAACGAAGTTTGAATAGGTTCAAATGGACTCAGTCCGCACTCAAGACGCTGGAGATTCTACACAAGGGGCTTATTTTGAAAGTAGCTTCCTCAGGAAACCAGAAGTTTCTACCCCTGTCAAACAGATTCCCACTAATCAAAATCACACTCCCCCATGCCGCCCGGTCTCTCTCTCTCTCTCTCTCTCTCTCTCTCTCTCTCTCTCTCTCTCTCTCATTGATGAAAACCAACACTGTTTTTGGCAATGCCTGCATCCTCGGGGGGGCTCAACACACCCCCACCTTCCATGCACAAACTCACCTGTTCTGACATTCATTATCAGGAGGTAATTTTTAATGCTCTTGCAAGGGAAGATACCCTAGATCCCAACCTCAGGCCAGTGCTGACTGCCCACCATTTCCCCTGCCCTGCTGCGGTCCCAAGGGAGCCCCAGGCATTCCAAGTCTCCAGTCTCCTCCAGTGTCTTCCCCCTGGGCTCTCTAGGGCTGAGGCTGCTTCCCAGCCTAGCGCCTGGCCTCTCTCTTATCCCACCCTCTGCCTCACAGGATGGAGAGCCACGCCAGGACACATCCAGGGAGGAGGAGGACGTGGCTCTTCGTCCCTCCTTCCCTGGGTCCTTGCGGTCTCCAGTCCATCTTCCACCTGCAGCAGACCTCCACTCCCTCGGGTCCCGGATTAGTCTGGAGAGGCGACCACGAGGCCACCGTCGTCCTCCTGTTAAACATCAAACAACAAAAGTGATGGAATAAAACCTCCTCCAGTAGCCTCTCCTCCTCAGAGCTCAAAGGAAGTGGAGAGGAGATTACAGGCACTCGAATCTGTCCGGCTGACGGCTGGCGCTGGTGGTGGCATGCTGCTGTTTACTGATTTATGGAGTGATAAGTAGCAACAGGACAGAATCTGACAAGAGCTGGCTATATATACTCCTGCAGCCGCGTTCTCCCCGAGGAGACACTTGAATCAAGCCATCTGCACCGTGGGCTGACTCGGATTCTCAGTAACAACTATTTCCAAGGGGACAGAGGCGAGGGTTCCAGATTTGTTGACTCTTGTTGTTCTTAGGGAGGCAGAGAGAGGGAGGGTTCTGTTCCAGAACTCCCCATTGGAGGCTATTTCCAAAGGAACCCAAACCATTTGCCGAAGGCAGGATGTGCAGGTAGTAGTTTGGGGTGAGCTGCGGCATATGCCAGGGACTTCCAAGAGGTGTGGGGTCCAACAGAAGGATATACGCCCCAAATGAATTTTTCCTCCTAGCTTATGATAAGAACTAACAGCACTCAGAGATGATTATAACATACTCAAAGATTAATGATGCCCTCTGAGTGCAGGAAGAATTTTTAGCAGAGACGTTCTAGAACAGGACCGTGACATCAGTAAGCAGTGCTGGAATTCCGGGTTCTGATGATCTCCTTTCTCTGCAGAATAACAAACTCATACTTTCATCTACTGGGTGAGGTGGGATTTGAGGTGAGGGAGGGGTCCCTGGATGCAGCAATGTCTCCTCCCTGAGTAGAGGGGTGCTTCCACAGGTGCTGGCTTTCTGAGTGCTCCCAGTGCACATGCCCTCCCAGCTGCTAGCTGTCCAAACCATGCGCGTCCTTCTTGAGGCCAATTACTGTAAAGAACACACGAGTTGGCTGGGTGCAGGGGGGATATCTGTGGTCCCAGCTACTCAGGAGGCTGAGGCAAGAGGATCATAAGTTCAAGGTCAGCCTCAGCAACTTAGCAGGAACCTGTCTAAATGTAGCTCAGTAGCAGAGCACTCCTGGGGTTCCATCTGCACACATAAAAAAAATCATACGCACAGATACATAGGTTGGTTCACTTTTCTTCTAGAACTGGCCACTTCCCCAAAATCACAGATCTTCCCTTTCAAACATTAGTAGACTCTCAGTTTAACCGCTCACCTCAAGGCTAGTGTCCCTCTGCGACCCTGTCAGTGGAAGCAGAGCCCCATGCTTAAAGGCCTCCAGGGAAGCCCAGCTTAAGTGACCGTGGCTCTCAGGACTTGAATGCAGTTTGGCTTAATCTCCCTGCAGCTTCTGCACATTGGACTCTTCCATCTGGACCCAGGAAGAACAACCCCCACCCCATTTCTAAGACACTAAGCATGTGTCCTAAACCCCCTGTTCCTCCTGGCCGAGGAACTGTTCTTGGGCAAGTTCACCGTGAAGCAAACACCTGCTGGGAGCTCACCTGCAGCACTGCCCTGGGCCTGGAGCCTTGCGTCCATCGTCCGTGGTCTCACTCATCCCCAGAACCTCTCGGCCAGGGTCATCTCGATTTATAGATGGGGAAAACAAAGGTCCGTGACATTAAGCAGCTGGCTTAGAGTTGCTCAGCCAGCTTGGCAGAGTGTGGACCTGAGCCTGGGGCTGTCTGACTCAGTGTCAAGTGCTCTGTCCCGATGGCTCTCCTATACTTCAAGTTCAGTATGCACATAATATCTGTAGGTCTGTCCACCAGTCTATCACTCTCCCTCTCTGCGAGTGTGTTCACCTCTGCCCTGCTGTGATGATTTCCATGACAGTTCCTAATAGCATTCACTATTGGTAGGGAAGGGACTAGCCAAACCATAGAATGAGCATTGGTAACAACCAGCAGTGCCCCCACAGAAATGGAGTAAGGACTATCACTTGAACTAGGAAATCGCCTACTATTCTGCCCAACAAAATTTTCAATGCTCCCAGTAGAAAGCACTGAGCCAGGCACAGGGATATAAAGACAACCACCAAACTGGCCATTCCTTCAAGGGAGAGAAGTAAACCAATCACCCTGAGACCTGAAGATGGACCTCTGAAGATGGAGAGCTCTGTGGTGGTGGTCTTCATCTGTTTTCTGTTACTATAACAGAATACCTGAGTCTGGATAATTTTACATGAAAATTATTTTAGCTCATGGTTCTTCAGCCTGGGAAGTCCAACATTGGGTAGCCTCACTTGGTGAGGGCCTCCAACGGCTTCAACTCCTGACAAAACATGGAGAGGTAAGCAGGTGCACATGACAGAGACTGAACACAGAGGTGGACTAGCTTTGCACGATCCACTACCATGACAATCAGATCCTTGAAGGGCAAAAACCCACTCATGTGAGAAAGCTGTCAACCCATTCCTGGCTCCTCCCAGGGACCCAGCCCCTCCTGTGAAATCCAGATCTAGCACTGCCGAGTCGGGGACTGCTCGTCAGTGTGAGTTTTGGTGGGGACGAACCGCAGCACGTGGAAAGGTTTTGGCAGGTGCTGGAGTGGGCAGGGAAGTTGGCAAAAACGTACAGAAGAGGGGCCTCGCCGCCCTCCTGAGGGACAAAGCCTGCAACAAGGTGGCTGGGGCTCAGCAGGAGGCACCCGGCTCTTTCCAGGATGAGCAAAGCCACCGACGCGGAGGGGACCAGAGCCAACCAGGAGCACAGAACATCCTGGCCACACCAGAAGGAAGGGGATAGAGTATGAGGCGGAAAATTAGCTGTTGGGACAAGGGGGACAAGTAAGCCTTGACGTCTGGCCTGGGGGAACCACTGGGACGTCTGTGCATAAGTAGACCTATGTTTTGGAAAGACATCTCCGGTGACTTCAGTGACTTTGCTGTGGCTTCTAGAACAAGGTCCAACAGGCAGCACGGAACCGCTGTGCCTGTAAATGCCAGCCAGGGTGACACTTCCTCTTCATCCAGCCCTATTGCCTGGTTGACTCCCAGTTGACACACCTCGTCACACGCAGGGAAGCCACATGGCTGTGGCCAGGATGAGCATTTGCACTTGCACCAATGGCCAGTGGGTCAGTCCAGCTGGACTCACATCCTTCATGGGGCTGGTTTTGGGGACCCCCCAGCAGGCCCAGCAGGCTCGCAGCTTCACACCCCACCTCAACCTAACGAACCTCTTCGTAAATATCCATGCACACCACAGACTGAAAAGAAGGAACCCAAAGCCAGGGCAAAGCTCCAATGTGTGTGCCAGATACTTCCCACCCAGGGACACTGATTTTCAAAGCAGCCCCTTTACAAGGACAGCTCTTTAATCAGCCCCTCTTCCACCTGCCTGTCCTCTTTGGGGCCAGACTCCACGCTGCCTTTCAGCCGCCCAGACAAGGCTGACCTCACAAACCTTGCTCCTGGGGAAACTGCGGCAGCTGCTGGCATCTGTGGCCAGCTCTGCCAGTGTTCTGGGGCCAGGCTGTGGTCCTCCAGGGTGCCATCTCCAGTGCCACTTAGAGGAGACGCCTCTTCATTCTGGGTGGGAAATCCAAACTCCACTTGTTCATCTTCTGTTTTCCAAACCACTCATGTTCTCCATAACTCACAAAGATCACCCACAACACCTTGGACCCTCTCGATCGACAGGTGTTGCACCGGGTACAACTTTTGCATCCTAGAATACATCAAAGCTCCACTTCATCCTCTACAAAATGAAGATTTCTTAACAGTACCTGAGAGGGTGTTCTGATAATTCAATGGCACAATGCACCAAAAGGACCAGTGTCTAACACATAAGTAAATATTCCCAAGAAACTGTAACAAGCCACCATATTACTTCACTTCCTCCTGAATGTCATGTGAGCATCTTCAGTAAAATTGGCCTAAAAACCCAACTCAGGAGCTGAGATGGTGGCTCAGTGGTGGAGCTCTCGCCTCGCACGGGCGGGACCCGGGTTCAATCCTCAGCACCACATAAAAATAAAGGCATTGTGTTGCATCCAT
Source organism: Ictidomys tridecemlineatus (assembly GCF_052094955.1). Lineage (NCBI taxonomy): Eukaryota > Metazoa > Chordata > Mammalia > Rodentia > Sciuridae > Ictidomys > Ictidomys tridecemlineatus. The sequence continues at coordinate 120,097,550 of NC_135486.1, forward strand.
CTGCACCTAAAAAATTAAAATAAAAAAAAAAAACCTCAGCTCTTTTACTGGAAAACTCAAAACCTTCCAGAGCCCTTGACAGGTGCCCACCCTCACCTACAAGGGCAACTGGAGAGTGAACAAGCCCCCTGAGCTAGGTGCAAACACACCCAGAACAAAACAGGAAGGCCGTGGACACTGGGTGGGTGACAAGATCAGCCACAAGGACCCAACACTCATTTAGAGTGGGGACATTCTTATTTTGTGACCCTCCAAACACTTACCAAAATTTCTCACACACCTTTGTGTTCAGAGCAAATGCAATCGCCTGGCCAGTTTGTTGTTGCCGACAAATGGCTCCACAATCAATAACTGTTTTCTGGCCTCTGCTGGGTATATAGGAAGAAAACTGCTGCTAACTACTTTGAAAAAACACCATAGTTTTTGATTCCTTCCATACCCCCAGAACCAGTGTTTACCTTTGTTTAGCAAAACCTCTCTCACAGGATGCTACCTGTGTGGTGCACAGGTAGAACCATCCTCCCAGCTTGGAGAAATTCTCATGAAGTCTGTGTTGCTCTGGCCTGCGTGGACAAGGGCTTGCTCTAGGTGTGTTAAGAAGACTTTGTAGCTGGGCACCGTGGTGCACCCCTGTAATCCCAGAGGCTCGGGAGGCTGAGACAAGAGGATAGTGAGTTCAAAGTCAACCTCAGCAACTAAGTGAGGCCCAAACAACTTAGAGAGACCCTGTCTCTAAATAAAATATGAAAAGGGCTGGGGATGTGTCTCCGTAGTTAAGTGCCCCTGGGCTCAATCCCTGGTACAAAAAAAAAAAAAAAACAAAAACAAAAAAAAGACTTTGTTATAAAGTAATATAGTTAAACATTATTGCATACAGAACATTGAAAGGTGTGAGGCATCCATTATAAATGCTACAGAATTATTAATAATATAAAAACATTTAAGGAAATCCAGACTACAAAGTATACAATGTACAAACACATGATCACTGACAATACATGTTCTGTGCAAGGGTGGTTTTTTTTAGATAAGTGATGGGTCTAGAGCAGGAATAGGGGTAGAAATAAACAGAGGTTTAAAAAACATACTCACCAGGTTAGGATTGTGGCTCAGCAGTAGAGCGCTCACCTAGCACGTGTGAGGTCCTAGGTTCGATCCTCAGCACCACATAAAAATAAATGAATAAAATAAAAGGTATTGTGTCCAACTACAACTAAAAAGTAAATATTAAAAAAAAATACAAAAAAAAATTTTTTTTCCAGTACTGGGCATGGAACCCAAGGGTGCTCTGCCACTGAGCTACATCCCCAGCCCTTTTTATTTTTTATTTTGAGACAGGGCCTAAGTTGCTGAGACCTTAAAGTTGCGATCCTCTAGCCTCAACCCCCCAGTAGCTGGGGTTACAGGCGTGTGCCACAGCTCCTGACTGGTCTACTAAAATCTGGACAGTGATGATCTCTGAGCACAGCATCATGGATGACTTTTATTTTTAGCTCTTTTCTTTTGTTCTTATTGTCTGTATTCACCAAGTTTTCTGAAATGAACCTGCATTATTTCTTTGTAACAAAAATTGTGGTGTTTTGTTTTGTTTTAACTTTCAAGAGTTTTAGGAAACAAACCAGCCTTCTCCTGCTTCAAGTGATAATCCAAATACAACTAGATGGGACACGGACCATCCAACCTAAGTGGCTGCAAACTGGAGAGGCTCTGCTTATGACAGCAGAACCATCTCAAGAGCAGGAGGGAGTCCCCGCTCTCCTACAGTGTTAGAAACACAAGGAGAGAAATAGAAAGACGGTTTGAATTGGAAGCAAGCGATGCACACCGCAGATGGTTTCTTGTGGAGGTTTCCTATCCTCAGAAGTTCCTATTCACCGTGAAGTGTGACCCCCAAACAATGGGGTTGCTCTCAGGGAGGAACTATCTTCCAGGCTCTGAATGCTGCCACCTGTCCTCCAAGGCTCCCAGAGTAAACAAACACGGGAAAGCTCACGGCTCTTCCTCTTTTGTTTCAGTAGCAGAAAGGGTGACAATGGCCGTGACATTCAAGTGATTCCTGTTTTACATGCTGAGCTGAGTGCCTACTTTATCTCATTGTTCACATGACACAGCAGCCACTTGTCAGTTACAACGGCAGCAGAAAAGACCGGAAAGTCCTAGAGCTGGGGTTCATGGCACCTCTGCTGACAAATCTGGTGTCACCCTGGAGATTAACTCCTGGAATCTCAGCCAAACCATGACCTGCCCCGCAGAAAACAGGCTCCAACAAGTTGCTCCTGGTCTCAGGAGGCACTGTGATGGAGATTTATAGGTACACTGCTGGAAGTCATGACTCTGAGTTTTAAGGCATCTGCCATCATTCACACCATGACAAGAAATAGAAGAAGGTCAGAACCTATACGCCTGGCCTAGGAGTACGTGTAACAGTGCCAGAGCCCAAGTAGTAAGGAAAGGAGAATCAAAGTCACAGAGCACAACAGAAGGTAGGCATCTAGATTTGGTGCCCGGCTCTGGCATGTAAGACACGTCCTAAGCTGAGGGGGAGAGAGCACAGGTAACTTTGGATTTTTGTTCCAAGTTGTCCTGCCCAGACTCTAAGACAGGGAAGGAGATAGCAATTCTGACAGAGGATGCTCAGTCTAGAAATAAAACCAGGGCTCGGGGCTGGGCAGCCATGGAGACTGAGCCTTCCAGGGGGGCAAGGTGCTATAGGAAGGCCAGTCCCAGCTCAGGCCTCAGTGTCACCCAAGAGAACCCAAGAATGGCCTTGCCCACATGGTTCTGAGTTAGGGCTTCCCAGGGAGGCCACCACTGGTGATTTGGAAGGTGACAGCAAGGTAAAGACAGTTATTCTGTGAAGGCAGATGAAGCGAGATATGGGGTCAGGCAGGAGGTTCACTGTGGCTTCCCAGGGGTCTCTTGTAAATCCCCACCTTGGAACATCAGTACAGAACCATGCATGGTGACTTGCCCCCAGTCCACTGAGTCCCGCCATCTTCCAATGGCCAAAGAAGTCCTAAATCCCTACTTCAAACCCCCTGTGCGAGGAATGCAGGGCTTAGGTTCTGCTAAACTCCCAGTTTTGCTGACAGAGGTATATTTGAAAGGGCCTTTGAGGACCATGGTGAAGGTGGAAGCCAGATTTTGAATGTGAGTACGAAGTTTAAATCTCTTTTAGAGTGCCTGGTTAGTGCTGTTACTATGTTCTCTCCAAGTATATAAAACATTTTTTTTCTGTTATTTACAGCTGACACTTTTATTTTGCTAAGTAGCAATGTTGTTACATTGTATTGTCTAATTTGGAGAGTGCAAATGTCTTTAAAAAACTTGAGAAATTTTAACAGCTTTTTAAACAAAGACAACTCTAATATCATGTAGGACTCTGAACGAAAAGACTCACAGAGCCCAGCTGCGTGTGGACAGTGAACACCAGCTCACTTTTATAGGCTGAACTTGAACTAGAGAAATCATCTGATTGGCTGCAGCGGCGTTTGCCTCATCTGGGCTTAGCGGGGTCAGCTGGCTGCCTACCAGTGGCTAAAGCTCAGCGGCTTGTGATTGGATGAAACCCAGCTATTTGCTCCCCCAAAGTGTGCTTCTAAGTTAAGTTTGGTTGTGTTTGGGAACTAAGTGAGGCTAAAGTTGGTAAGGTAGTAACTCAGAGAGCAGAGCTGGACCCAGATCTTTGGTGTTCTACTCATTTAATTTACAGATAAATTAGTCCACACGCAGTCCACTCTCTCCACATTCAGATCTTGCTGAATGTACATGAAGACTCCAGGCACAGGTCCTGGGACACAACGGGAGCTCCAGCCATTTTCTTTTCTGTCTTCTCATGCTGAGAATTGACCCGGGGGACCTCTCACGTGCTAGGCAAGTACCACTGAGCTGCACCCCAGCCCTCAGCAGCCTTCACGTCCATTGTTACCAAGCGTTGGCCTTGTACCTCCACTAGGGGATAATAATCCCGCCTCCAAGGATTTTATAATCTTTCTAAGAAAATAATGTATTGATACCAAAGGAATCATAGAAAATTTACACACCCTGCTCCAGCGTCTTACCCCAACGGGTTCTTCAGGTTGCACGAAGCCAAATACCTAAGTGGAGTCATTGTTATTTATAACATTTTGGACCATGAAGCTTAGTGGCCTCCCACTACCCTCCCCCCTAGACGAACTGTGCAGCCGTGATAAACAAACAAATGGAATCTGCCTCCACCAAGGACGGGCCGCTGTCCCCAGGCTCGTCAATTAAAGGATAAAACAGTGAATGAACTGGCGGAGTTCGCTCTGATCTTGAGATTCAGACTCCAGGGCTGCTCCAAGAACAGAGCCGGGGGACTCCTGCCTCAGTCTCCTCACCTCCTCCAGGGGAAGCGCAGCAGGAACACCCCGTGGGCACAGACACACACACTCGATCCCACTCGCAAGGCCACACCCCACCCGCCTTCTGTCCCCTGGGTTTCTCCTGACAGTAGCCTGGCTTTTTCAGTCAGATAATGAACTTATTAAAATCAGAAGGGAAATGTGTTTGTGTGGGAGGGAAGTGACTAGAAGCTTTCAAAGAGGGGAGTTCTGGTCAACTTTGCCAGCGGCTCCGGCCTGGAGTGAGGCCAAGAGAGGAGGCCAGATGCTCAGAACCGGGAGACACCCAGTGGAACACGGCCAGGAACAGGGATAGCGGCCGAGCAGCGCTTCCCACTGCCCGGGACGCCCACCTGGAGGGGCATTTTGTCCACAGGACGGCAAAGCCAAGAGGCTGCATGAAGGGCTCAGCAAAGACTCAGGTGACGACCTGGAGCCCATCTACAATGACACACAGAGGGTCTGTTAGGGGTATCGATCCCTCAGAGTGGTAACTGACATGTATAAAGCCTCTACCGAGGCTCCAGCTCTGTGCCATCTGGAGACTGTCCTGTACGTTGGAGGCCCCAGCTGCCCCAGTGGGAAGACACCACTCCCTGTTGTTTTATGAAAAGCAGAGCCTCCTCAAGTATCCCGTGAGCTTCCTTCTCTCCCACACAGCCAAGTGCCTGGTGCTCCTGGGCCTGTCATCGTGATTCCTTCTCAAGGAGAGCTCAGGCCACTGCCACGCTGGGTTCAAGTTCTCTGCACCTCCGAGAGGGACCACTGCCAGGGCACACAGCCTGGAGCCCCCAGGCCTGGTGGTCAGGAGAACCACAGAGAATGGAACCCCCTCTCGAAAGACCGCAGGGTTGAACTTCCCTTCCAGCATCGTGGCGACTCCCAGTCCAACAGTGAAGAGATGTGTTTTTTCAATGTCAAGGTCATAGGTCTCTGCTGTTTGAGTCCCTTAGATAAGAGAAAGGACACTGGCCCTGGAAAGAAGGCTGGTCAGGAACAGGTTTGCCTCAAGACAGGGCAAAGAAGGAGTCAATGGCATCCAGAACCCACACCAGACGGGCTTCCTCTGCCCGGAAGCCTTTTGCCAGTTGCAGCTTCGGCTGGAGGTCATCATTCGGGCAGGGGTCTCAGGGACCCCTCTTTCCCTCCCTCCTCAATCCTTGACACAGGAAGTTGCCTAGCACTTCCTCCTTTGTCCACATTTCCTTTTTAGAGAACCATCCCCTTTCTCCCACCCCCACTCACAAGCCACCGCCAAGGTTGGACATGCGACTACACACCGCTCTCCGGACCTCTCCTGTTGAAAAGATGATGTTCTAGAGATCCAGATCTGTCGGCCAGCAGCTGGTGCCGGACTCCAAGACAGTATTCAGAGTGGCTCAGAGCACCAGGCTTCACTCCCCAGTTTCACCACACATTAGCTGTGCAGATTGGGGCCATTACTTTATGCCTCAGTTTCCCATTTGTGAAACGGAGATCTTGACGGTGACTAGTCCACAGGGTTCTTGTGAGACTGAGTCATAGCAAGCATGTGGAACGGACCCGGTCTGCACAGGCTCTCCATGGCTGTAGGGTTGTACTGTCGTTCCTATGACCATGACAACATAAAGCCATGGCAAAGCAGAAGTCCCTACAGAACGGCGTGGATGAACTTGGGTCTGCACAGAGAAACCAGGAAACAATGTGCCACAGAAGGAAGAAGGCAGAGCGAGCTCTCGGCTGCCTTTCAGTTCCCTGGATCCCAACGTCCGTCTGCAGTTGGCTGCCTTGTGATTGTCCTGTATCCTGACCACAAGGACCTGTTTTCTTAAATTAGCATGGGTGACCCCCAGCTGGGTCTCAAGGCCTCCACCCATTGCCCATGCCTCCCATGCCCTGTAGACTCAGTTCTGTCATTCAACCTGCTGTTCCCTGGGGGGAACTCCGCCTCCCCATCCAGGACACTGCAGGAGTGGGATTAGTTGTGGTAAAGATGTGACATCCTGTGACTCTGAGTTCTCAAAGGTTTGCCCTGACTCCTTTACCCACAGCCCTTTCCCCTGCGTGTGTCCTGCCATTTCCAATCTCTTTCTAGCCCATGAGGGCAAACTTGAACTTAGTAAGGGAACCAGAGAAAGAACAGCAGCCACTTGGAGGTCGGCAGGCAGTCTCATCCGTTTCTAGGGAAGTTTCTGGTAGCGGGGGCACTGAGTTCTGACGGCGGCTGAAAGTCTTCACCATGCTCTCCACATTCCCACATTCTCCTTCCAATTTACAGGTCAACCTTGCATGCTCTCCGTTTCACACAACTAATCCCTGTGCAGCAACTCAGGTTCAAAACACAACCACCAGAGAGGGCTATCACCCCCAAGAGAGGATGACCTCACAGCATGCTTCCAGCCTCTGCAAAAAACATTATCCCAGGGACATGAGGTCATGCTGCATACCAACAACAATCCTTGTTGGGAAGAGAACCAGTGTAGAAAACCTCTTGCTCATCAGCTGTTTCGGATTTCCACAGACACTCTGACACTTCATCCTTGCAACAACCCTCCAAACCCGGGCGGGGGGTGGGGGGGGGAGGGTATGCTCTGGTTAATGCTGCTGCATAAAAGTCCCCCCAAAGCTTACTGATGTAACACCAGAATCTGATTTCCTTGTGATTTTGGGAGTCAGGAATCTGGGTTAGCTAAGCTGAACAGTTCTCATTTGGAGGCTCTCACACGGAGGCAGTCAGATGTCAGCTGCACTGCGGTCATCTGAGGGCTCAGCTGGCCTGGCTGTCCTGGATGGCTCACAGATGGCTGGCACTTGATGCTGTTGTCAGCTGGTTGCTCAACAGTGTCTGAGCACAGGGCCTCTCCAGGGTAGTAGCCAGCCCTCTCATGCAGAGAAACGAGAGGTGTCTCCCAGAATGAGTAGCCCCAGACACCAGGCAGAAGCGGGGCGGCTGCTACAGCCTAGCCTGAGAACCCGCTCAGCCTCACCCCTGCCATATTCTATTGATTGGAACATCCACAAAAAACAACCCAATTTCAGAGGAAGAGACACAGTCCCCTCCCCCTTTCAACTGGAAAAGTATCAAAGAAACCTGAGCCACTTTTCAATTGCCAGTGCATGATTACCTGCAATTAAAACTATTAGTAATCAAAAAAGGATTACTAAATTTTCAAAAGTCAAGTTCCTAAAAAATCAACAGAATGGAGTCTAGGGGTAGATCTTAGTGGTCAGTCTAGCACGTGTGAGGCCCTGGGTTTAATCCTTGGTATTGCAAAAATAGATGGGCAACAGAATGGGGATTCGAACTCAGCCCCATTCTAGTCCAAAGCAAATACTCTCTTGGCTGTGACCTCCTCGTCAGCTAGAGAAGAACTGTCCTTTGCCTTGTCAATCAGAGGCAGGGGTGGCTGTAAGTCACTCTATCTATAGAAATGTTAGGTCTTCTCCTGCTTGCTCTTTTTGTAAGCACCACTGATCTGGCTACCTCCCTGAGCTCTAAGCCAACAATGGATTCAACCATTCGCACCTCCTTCCCACCTCGCTGGAGGCCGGAGAACGTGAAGCAGGGGGAAGCAACATCTTCATACTAGCCCGCAGGACAAAAGGACACTCCCCAACTTGTCACCATCCCCAGCAGATAGATAGTCTTTCCCACCATTTGCTAAGCCACACTGCTCTCTCATCCTAAAAGAACAGGCACAGCCACGAAACTTCCAGGCTGTGAGGAAACCTGCACTTCGGTTCCAAGATCATTCGGATGCTTTCAATTGCTCATGACTATTTTGAAGACCCTGAGAGATATTTCCTGCTCGTCCATCCAGGACGACAAGCATGGCCATCGTGGGATTGGAACACGAGCACCTACATAACCTGACCACTCCCCGGAAAGAGTTTTCATTTGTGAATGATACTTGGGGCTGTCATGAGAGGTCATAGATTTAATTGCATCCTGTTCATAGCCACTGAATGCTTCAGCTTAGTGGCTTTGGTTGCCAAATTTTTCTCCTCGCAGCTGAAGAGTCCATGCCCTCCAGTGCTCAAAAACACTTTCTCCTCCAAGTCCACAAACAGGTGGTGCTAAATGAGCTCTCGGCAGAGAGCCGAGCCCTGGATTCCAATCCCATTGCTGCCATGTATCAGTCCACGTTTCCCAAGTGCCTTGAGCCCTGGGTATCTACAGATGGAGATAATCAAAGCATCTTTCTCACTTGGGCTGTCGTGAGATCACGCTAAGGGACACTAAGAGGGACTGGGCACCATGCACCATGCCTATCATCTGGCAGGCATCAGCTACGATTACCCCAGAAATACCTAGACGGTCTGGGGATGATGCAGAAACTCGGGCTAGAAGAAAAAAGGGCTAGTCAGGAATTCAGAGAAATGTGGTGGATATGAGCAATTAAATCCCAGATCCACCAGGGGAGGGAAGATGCCAGGAACCACGTGGGACCTGGCATCTGGAAACTCAGAAAATCAACAAAAGGAACACATCAGCAAAGGCCTTCTGGTACTGTGCTGCGGCTCTTGCCTCTCTCCAAACAATGTTCTGAGAATGGGCAGCTTAACATGCATACATGAAGAAGGGCTTCTAAGGTCAAGCAATGGCTAATGTCTTTAATAAACACAGTTACAGAAATTATCAAGCATTTATGGAGCAGCTACGTGTGCAAAGTACAGAACAATCACTTTTACGTATAGTCTATCACAGATTCCTTACATTGCACTGCCAAATTAGAACCCTGTCCCCATTTTTTGAAAGGAACCAAGTCTCAGATTGGTGAACAACCCAGTTCACAGCATCAGGACTCAGTGGAGCTGGAAGTTGAAGGCCAACTGACAATGGAATACGCCATCTTTCCACCCAGTCTTCCAATGACGTTCTGAGAACAGCATGTGTTGAAGGGCGTTGGGAGATGGCCAAGTCCTCTGCAGCGAGGAAGCATGAGAGGGAGGTCAAAAGGTTCTCGGTCACAACTGAAATAGCATTTCCTCTTTACTTCTCCCTCCAAAATTCTCCTGTCTGATTTTATTTATCATTTACCTCCAGAAAAGCAGACACACTAGGACTTGACCTTGAGTTCTTACCCTCCTGACCTTGGGCATTCACCTCCTCTGTAATCTTAATTTCCACCCGTCCGTTTGAGCACACTGGAAAGTCATCCGACCTCATTTTAAGTGGTGGGCTCCACAGGAAAGCACTGGGAGCCCCAAACAGAGGCCTTGGTAAAGGAAGAAATGGGATTTTGACAAATGAAAACCTAACTACAAATTGCTCTTCCAGATCTTAACTCGCACACAATAAAATGTACACTAATGCAGCCCACAGAATTGTGAAAACTAGGTCACGGGAATGATATAGAAGTGACCTAAAAACATGGTGTCTTTTCTGCCACACTGAGAAGCCGGTGGCGATTTTCTGTTTCAATTAAGTGGCATTGTTCTAACATTATGTTTAGAACTGCGGTTTGTCCAATCAAATACAACGGAACATTTTGTCCCTTGTACCTGAGGCACACAGTGACAGAGTTTTTGCATGTTCCTCATCCGGCCCGCAATATGGACTCCATCTGGATTTTTTTTTTTTTTTTTAAAGAGGATTTGCATTCAGCGTTGCATGGGAAACGCCTGTGTGGGGAGCTCAGCCTCATTCCCTGTCAAAACAACACCTCAGGATGCACTCCTGGAGAACAAGTGTCACACGAGCCACAAAAAACGTCCCCCAGATGAGTGCCGGCATGTTTCCTGGGAAGGATTTCATAACACACTTTGATCAGTTTACCTGTGTTGATTGCTTTTCCCTTTTCCTTTTCCCCAGCATTCTGCATTAGCTGCTAAAATTACTTTTCCCTTCCACATCTTTACCAAAGAAACTGAAAGAAAAATATCTGTTTCAGGCATGGTGATAAAACACCAGGAAGGAACTTACCTAGCAAGTCTTCCCTCTTACCCAGCAAAACGGAAGCCCCGAGAGCCACACCGAGGTGGACAGACGCACATGGGTAGGCCAAGAGCCAAGGGGAGGCTCTCTAAGTGACAAGGGAGCCCTGGGGGTGGGCAGGTGCTCACAGGAGACAGTGTGTAATCCCAAGGGTGGGAAGGAAAAGCTAAGGTTTCATCTGGTTTGTATCTAGTTTGATTTGGATAAAAATAAAACAACAACAAAAAAAAAGATGGTGGAATGAGATGGTCATCACTACCCTAGGTACATGTTCGACTGTACAGATGGTGCGACACTACATTGTGTACAACCAGAGAAATGAAAAGTTGTGCTGCAACTGTGCACAATGAATCAAAATGCATTCTGCTGTCATATAGACCTTAAAATCAGTTAATTATTTTTCGCAAAACCCCACAGTTCCTCATATTTAAAAATAAAACCTTTTAAGTAGGCAAGAAAATTGGGATGCTGTTAAGGATGAGGGCAGGAATCTCCAATTTTATACCAGCTCAACATATGAAATTTCAGACGTAGATATTACAAGGCAATATCCCTTAGTATATAATCACCTGAAAGGTCACGTTTGTAAAGAGGTATCTAACTAACAAACGATAAAGGGAATCAATATGAGGCAATTTGGGGGCACCTCGTGTAGTTTCTGAGGATGAACCCATCCTGGTGCTTGCCAGGATGGAAGAGGCTCTGGAAAGGAATTCAACAGCCTGAGGGTGGAGTCCAAGGGAGCGGCCCTGGGCCTCCCTGCTGTTGACTCTCCTTGTAGCGAAGGCTTCTGGCAAACCTCCGGGCTGTGGTCATATCCATCGCTGTCTCTAGCCTTCCTCTTTTATGGGGAGGGGCACAAGCCAAGCACTTTTGACCAAGAAGGGACCACAATGATCACATACCCACACAGTTTTCCTTTACAGATGAACAAACTGAGATCCAGAAGCACCGAATAGCCCACTGAGAGTCAGAGCCCCTCTGGGAGTCTGTTTGCTTCTCCTTCCTTCTCTTTTTGGCCACCGCCCCTCTTCCTGGAACCCTAAGCACTGAGGGACTTAAAAGACAAGGCCTGGTTTTAAGCCCAGGCCCACCCTTTCCAAAGCCTGTGTTCTTTCCCCAAGACCTTTCGTTTTTCTGTACAAATGACACTGTCACTCTGCTTTGACTGGTTTGTGATTTCTGCAACAACTCAGCATCAGCGCTTTGGGGTGGAAGCACATGGTCAACTCTGCAAAAGGAAGAAAGTGGAAAATAAGATTCCAAACTAAAACTTTCACCCTCGGAAAATGCTGTGAAGATTAAAGGAAGTAACTGGAAACTTAGCTGAAAGTAGGTGACCAGGGGCACTCTGCTCTGCTCTGGGGAGCCCAGCTCTCATCTTCCCATCCGTGTTTGATCTGTGCCTAGCCTTCTTGATCAGGAACTCAGATGACTAGCAACACATACTTTTGCGTCTCAAACCCATGAGTACCTTTGGGGTGTTGGTGTTCCTTTGCCTTCCCTTTCTTCTAAGTGGACCATCCCTGTTTTCTTTTTCCCCACTGCTTCGACTCTTCCCAACCACTCTTCAACATTTTGACATTTATTGCTAATAAAAACAATAATACGTATCATCTGAAAGTTAGCAGTACAGTTTGAAAGTTTTATGTCCATTATTTTTACTTGGATTTATGTCACTCTCTCCTCTAAGCAAAGAATAAATAAATAAAAGCACTTTATCAAATTTATAACCTACTCAAATTCAGAGATTTCTGAATAAGAAAGAGTCCAGGGACACTTAGCCTGTATTAACTTAACCAGGAAACCAAAACTTTGCACACAGGGCTCTGAAAAAGAAGCTAGCCTTGGAGGATTGCATCCACACATGAAACGCAAGGTGGACCCCTGAGGCCTGCTAGCTTTACCTGTCCCCAGAAATGCTCAGGTAACAAAGACAAAGGGGATTTTCGAGCCTCAGTTATATCCTAATAATTGTTTCAATTTTCTGCTTCCTTTTGAGTGTGAATATCTGGGCTAAAAGGCTCGGGGGGAAAAAAAAAAAAAAAAACCTCTGGAAACGTTTCCCAGACGTGAAATAGATTTTACAAAAGAAACTTCTGGCGAATGTAACGTTAAGTAAATCAGAAGCATATGGAGCATGTTTCCCTCCCAATACCCGTAGCTTTGAAAGCCCGGGAAACACATAAAAAATAAGGGAAGCTGTTTTGCAAAGCTGTGCTTACTGGAGAACTGCATGCTGCACCAGAAAGCCTGGCTCCCTTCGCCCCAAGTAGCCCACCAGCTTCTCCCCTCGAGCTGGTGGCCTCTTGCTGAAGACGACGTGACCGGCAGCACATGACCCTTACCAACGGGTGGGACTGAGAAAACCACTGCTCAGCGCTTCCCAACCCGAAGACATGACTTCATAGCTCTTTGGCCACCATCTGCAGAGGATGTTTACACAGCCTGTTTCTGTTCTTGAGGGCCCCTCGTGCTAAGTGATCAGGCTGGTGGCCCAAAGGCACTTACTGAACGTTTAGCATGGGCCCCGTGGGGACGGATAACAAAGACATGGACCCATCTGCCAGCCCAGAAGGTGAATTATTCAACGCCGATTGGACGGCGTTAAAGATTCCTTCCACCCTGTGTAGGAATCCTGGCCACAAGTCCAGATAGTGGGAGAGACGGGTGCAAAATAACTCAAATGGGAAGACCACAGTTTGGAGAGTCAGAAAAACTGAGTTCAATCCCAGCAACATCCTGACTGAAGACCTGCCATTGGACCACTCACGAGTCTCAGTTTCTATAGCAATTAGAAGGGAATAGAGTCACATCACCAACTGGGGTAGCCAAGGACACCTCTGTAAATATGATGTCCTCTTCCTCCATCAAACTTTAAAAAAACAAAACAAAGTGTCTGATGGAGGCCAGGACATTCACCTTTATTCCCGAAAGACGCAAAGTTGGATGGCAGATGCTATGGTTTCCAGATGGTTTGTCCTCTCTGAAACTCAGGTTGGAATTCAATGTCCATTTGAGATGTTAAGAGGTGGGACCAGGTAAGAACTTTCAGAGGTGATCAGCAGTCTGCCCCAGTGAATGAATTGCTCTATTCCTGCTATTGATGGATCAGTGGGTTCTCTCTGGGGCGGGAAGGGGGTCTGCTCTGAAAGTCAATCTGTCTTGGTCTCACGTACTCCCTTTCTCTGACCATGTGATGCCCTACACAGCCATCACCAGATGTGACTCCTTGACCTTGGACCAGAACTGTGAGCCAAAATAAACCTCTTTTCTTCATAGCTTATCCAGTCTATGGTATTGTGCTATTAGTAACAGGCAACAGACCAAGACAGGACAATATAATGAGAGATAAATGGGCCTACCACCTGAACCCCAGAATAAAGCCAATGATTCATTCAGTCCCTGGCAGGATTATAGCCTCATAGGAAAAAAATTAAATGAAGTAAAAAAATCATAAAACATAGTTCTTCCCTCCCCCCACTTATCTGTAGTTTTGTTTTCTGTGATTTTACTAAGTCAAACATAGTCTAAAAATATTACATGAATATTTCCAGAAATAAACAATTAAAAAGTTTTAAACTGTGAGTGGCTCTGAACAGCAAGATGAAATCTCAGGCTCCACCACTCCTGGATGTGAGTCACTTTTTTTGTCCAATGTATCCATGCTGTATATGGTATCCACCTGGTAATCATTTTGGTTATCACGACCATTGCGGTATCATGGTTCTTCTATTCTAGTAATCCTTGTTTTACTTAATAATGGCCCCCAAACACAGGTGATGCTGGAAACTTAGATATACCAAAAGAAACCATAAAATGCTTTCTTTCAGGATCATCTCACCTCATCACAAGAAGGGTAAGTATGGTACAGTAGGGTATATGAGAGAGAGACCAAATTCACACAACTTTTATTACAGCTTATTATTATAATATTCATATTTCATTATCACTTATTTTTGTTAATCTCTACTGTGCCCAATTTATAAATTTAAATTTTTCAAGGTGTGCATGTATGGAAAAAACGTTTTTATGGAGTTCTGTATTCACTAGGAATGATTATCCCGCCGGGGTAAGAAGAGGCTACTGTATACTGTAGGCGTGCTAAGACTCAGAGGTCTGCACAGCCTAACAAGAATGCAGAGAAGGGGCAGCAGATTGAATGGACGGCCTCGTAAAGCTGCTTGTGGAAGGGACTTTGGATCACTGAGGCTGGAGGAACACCAGTAAGTGGGTCACAGGAGAAGGTGGGGACTAGGGAAGGCAGAAGAGTCCCTCTGGAAGAAGACACAGGGAGAAAAATGGGGCATTTCAGGGAACCGCATGCCATTCTCTGTGACTGGGGAGAGCAGCATCCCAGCATGATGGAGAATAACCAGGAAGAGCTCCGCCCCCTAGGGCTGCAGGGTAGCAAGAGTCGAGTCCTGGACCCCACCCAGCATCGCTTCTCAAATGCAGCAAAGGCGAAGGACGCAGATAGCACCCAGAAGGAGGGACAGGTATCCGCTGACCTGCATGATCCTGGTTTTGTGTTTTATTTGTTAACTGGAATGTTTAAGAAAGGGTGGGCCTGTGTACATGCTCCTGTGAACGCACACACTGTAAGAGAAGGACCGAGGGTTATTAGGAAAAGCTAGCGGCCGAGGTATCTCCCTAGTGGGACTGCTAACTATGGTCTTTTGCTTATCTTTATTTTCTACCATTAATGTTATTTTTATAAAATAACCAGTAAAACTGACCTTGTCGCCAAAGGTTTCCAAGTAGATTCCCATTTCCAGTGGTTGGTTCTCTTGTGTCAATTGCTGGCTCTTTTCAGCAATCAATACTCAGGTCACACGGCCTCCGGTTACACCGGCCCTAATCTGCTTCTCCCTCACCTCAGTTAGGATCTGCCAAAATCTTCCCCGAGAACACGAGGTGAGTGCCCTGGTGGAGCAGCTCCCGTTGCCACCTGCAGAATTCATTCTTTTGCAAGCTCGGGAGAGAGCTCAAGTTCCCTCTCAGCTCTTCCATCCACTCAACAGTACCTACCAAGACGGGCTCTGTCCTGGGCACTGAGAGGAAAAGAGCAAGCAAACCCAAGTGGACCTCATGTAACTTCCTGAAGCAGAGAGCTACGGAAGTCCATGTTTCACACCCACAGTGAAGAATAAACACTTCCATTTTTGTGTCCCTGGGGTTTCCATGGGGAGATAGGTCTCAAGTAGTCCAGATTATTTTTCCTTAAACACGTGAATGATTATTTTGCTTAACATAATACTATAACTGCGATACCCATTCGACTGGGCTTTTTCTTTTATTTAAAAACATATCTTGAAGATTGTATCAGTAAATACTGTGTTTTGCAGATGAGCAAGCATAAATACATTCAGAAGGGGAATGTACACGTTTGTGAGTTTGATAAGCATTACTAAATTGCTCTCTAGAAGCATCGTTCCAAGTTGCTCTCTCCCAGTACCTACCGTCCAGTGCCCTCGCTGACCCAGCATGGCATTGAATTCTTGATCTTTGCCCGACCATTAGGTAAAAAAAAAAAAAAAAATGATATCTTGTTTTTAGCTTCATTTGCATTTCTATTGTGAGTGCAGAATATGCTTGAATGGGATTAAAGAGCTATTTTGCTAAAAGCCTGTTTACTGCCAGCAGACGCAATCTCTTTAAGAGACAAGGACTGCAGACTCTCCAGAGAAAAACAGCCATGCAGCAGCAGGCAGCCTTGGTCTGTTATCAGCCACTACAGGGAAGCAACTGACTGCACTTCCTACCTATAACCTGAGTATTTAAAAGCAGCTTTTCTGGACCACAGCAGAGAAATCACAAAGAAGCAAACCAAAGTGCAATCACCTGCTCTCAGCTCCAGCTCTAGATACACCCTCATCCATCACTCCCAATATTTCTAGTCCATGAAGCTCTGAGAGACCAAGTACTTGCCCAGACTCACATGGGTCAGTCATACATGGAAGAGCAAGAATTGCATCCAGGTCTACAACACTCTGATGCCCAGGTTTTGTGTGCTACTCACCCAGCCCCCTGCCGTACTGAAGGGTTTGTGGCCCATCAGGTTTCATCCTGTGGTCATAAGCCAAAAGGCCATATTTTTAACTTTTTAATCATGACCTTCTATGTAGAAGTGCAGGCATCCCTCAGGATCCCTTGGGGATTGATTTTGGAACCCACCCCCATGAACACCAACATCTAAAGATGCCTGGGACAGTACTGGCATATAACCCATGAACATCTTTCCATATACTTTAAATCATCCCTAGATAGCTATGACACCTAATCCATGTAGAGGCCTTGGAGTCACTGCCACACTGTCTTGTTTGGGAAGTGTAGCAGAGAAATATGTTCATGTTCAGTATAGACTTACGGGTTTTTTTTTCCCCAATATTTCCAATCCCTGGTTGGTTAAATCCACAGGTACATCATCCATGGATGTGGATAGCTGTATACTAAAACACCACCTGCCTACGGAGCTTAATAGAAGTCTTGATGGGATTTCTCAGGAGCCTGGCTTCACTCAGACTCAGCATCGTATTACCTTTTGGACTGGTTTTAGACGTGCCTATGGCATGTAGCAGGGATTGCTCGGAGACCTGAACCCTGTCACTAAGACCCCGCCGAGAGAGACTGGGGACTCCGTGTCTGCTGCAGAGCTGTGCCACTCGGCTCAGCAACTTGAGCCGGAGGACTTCCTGGGGGGCATGCTGATGACTCACCATGGGAACAGAGTGCCACCAAGTCCTGCCACAGACCCCGAGGATAGCGGGCTTAGCAACTGTAAAGCCCCACAGGAGGGCTGCAGCCAGCGACATTCCACGGCTTCACATCGAGTTCCTGACACCGAGAAGATGCCGAACAACGGGAAAAGCACCTCTTACCCCAGCCTCTGGGTAACAGATCTGTTCAGACAAATCAGTCCCCTCCCCTGGCATGAAGGGACAGAGTCCGTGAAAGGAAACACTGTTTTGAGAAAACATACCTTCCAAAAAACTATTCAAGTGAGGTTTGGGGACATAGCTCAGAGGTAGAGCACTTCCTACCTTGCACAAGGCCCTGGGTTCAATCCTCAGCATGAAGAGTGAACTTGCAAGCAACCCTCCAAGGGTGGAGACCCTAAAAAGGCTACTTATGTTGTAGTCTAAGCACTGCCAGCTGGGACTAAGGGTTTAGAAATTTTTATAGGAATTTGACAGAGTAATTTTAAGCCTGATGAATCTAATAACAAAAATGCAGGTCTTGGAAAAAATTTTTATTATAACCATGAAAGTGAAGGAGTAGTTTGACATGGATGAGTGTTCACACCACAGGGGTCGTAATTACTCAGGACAAGGAAGCCCAGGCCTCCTTTTGCACAGTGAAGGACTTCCAAAGGCCTCCACGTGTCTGAAACCCACTATGCGGAGCCCTTCATGGTGGGTCAGTACTGCCGGGGGTCACGATTTCTCCACCTGACGGCCTTTGGCAGACGTTAAGGCCACCACCAGGACTCACACCGTCACCCTTGGAGGTTGGACTGAAAGGGTACAAAATGGCTTCTTGGGAGAGAATTTTCTTTTCAGGATTTCAAAAGAGACTGAGCAAAAGCTTCTGAGAAAATAATTGAGGAATTATGTCACATACTGCAGAAATCTGTATCCAAAACATTGGAGCAGCCAAATTCCAGAGTGCTGTGGAGAATTCCTAAGGACATGCTAAGTGAAAGAAACCAGACACAAAAAGACAAGTATTATAGGTTCCTGCAGGCAGGGCCTGGGAGGAGGGGCTGGGGCCATTGCTCACTGGGTGCCGAGATCCTACTGGGGATGATGATAAAGTTCTGGAAAGGGCTAATGGCAATGTTGTGAAATACTGTAAATATACTTAATGTGTGTGTGTATTTTACCACTAGAAATAAACAAGGATTACTAAGGCACTCTCTGAGTGATGATTGCTGATTAAAAATAACAAAAACAAATAATAAGACCTACAGGCTCGTCCCACCTGGACACAGGCACAGAACCTGTAAAACCAGGAATACACCTTTTGCTCTTGGGGGTGGGGGAAGCAGTCAGGAACTGGACTAGTGTCAAAACGCCTGTGATTCTGTCATTTGACACCCCCATTGATCATCGGCATCGTATTGAAACCTCCCTCACCTCTGCAGGGAACCCTGTCCCCGCTGACTGTCGGAGCCGACTCAGCGCAGGGGAGCAGACTGGCTGGGGGGAGGCCACCGCCGAGCTCAGCTCAAGATGCTCTGCTGCCGAGGAGGGACCCTTCCACTCGGTTCCTCACCTCGGGTATGTGAGCGAGGGTATGTGAGCGAGGGTCTCTTTCATGGTCTCCAAACAAGCTCTCAGCCATTCTCCTCCATGGAGCCTATGTTTTTCTGGGGCTCTGACCCCTCTCACCTTCCCTCTGGCTCCAATCAGAACAGAGGTTCTTCACATCCCTGCTACAGCTTGGATGGGGTTCAAGTGCGTCCCCCAAACCTTCGTGCGCGGGAAGCTGTGTGGTGGCAGCATTGAGTGGGTGAAGCCTTAAGAGGTGAGGCGCCCTGGAAGCCACGGAGGCTTCACTGGTCTCTGGGAAGCTGCAGGCATCTGGGGAGTGAATTCTTGCAAGAGCAGGTTGCAAGACACTCAGCATGACAGCCAGGGGCCCCACCAGGACTCTGGAGCCAGGCTTTTGGATCCTCCAACCACCAGAGTCATGAGCCAAATAAGCCTCTTTACGAGTTCCCAGACTTGGGCGTTTTGTTCCAGTGACCCTAAACAGACCGCTTAGAGAGAGCCTGCACCAGCCTCTCCTTCTCCTTGTGTATTTAACAACACATTTTTTAGCATTCTTAAACAACTTTTAATTTTCTCATTTTTTTATGTGGTGCTGGGGATGGAGCCCAGGGCCTCATGCGTGCCAGGCCAGCACTTTACCACCAAGCCCCAGCCCCAGCCCAGCTTCTCCTTCTCCCTGCATAATCCCTCCTGGGAGTCCCACCCCCCGTTCAGCCTCAGTAGCCAGTTCTCCCCCATCAAGGTTCTGGCCTCACCCCCGCCAGGCAGAAGCCCCCATCTGACTGCGTCCTGGGCTCCCAAGGTGTCTGAGCTCAGTAGGATCAAACCTCCCCACAACTTCAGGATCCTCCTGTGTTGGTACAAAAGGCTCCACCACCCACCCTGCCAGGAACCCAGGCTTGGAAGCTCCCTTGGACTTCTGTGACACCCCTCTGCATCACCCCCCACCCCCACTTCCCTTCCCACCATCCCTCCAGCAGACACCCTGGTTAAATCACGCCCAGGCCCATCAGAAGTGTGAGAAGCTGGGGCAACACTTGATCGTTCTCTGCAAACACTCAAACACCTGGTCCTAAGAACCTTGCTCACCACAAACCGGAGTGAGCAGACCTTCAGGGATGGGAAGCTGGGAGGTGCCTGGAGTTCAGGAACGCCACCCAGAAGATGAGGACACCTTCCTTTTCTGCCACGTCTACAGCTGCACCCCCCCCACCCCACCCCCCACCCCCGGCCAGTGTTCAAGTGGCAGGGGCAATGACAGTACATTCTCAGGTCAGCACTGTCGTCAGAGAACCTGGAGGAGCTGGAAGCTGGGTAGGGTGCGATGACGGTGGCTGTTCAGTGTCTAATTCAAGCACAAAGCCCTGCTAGGGAGCCAGAGAACCACGCCTTTGAGATACAGCCTTCCCAGGAAGAGACCCAAATTACGATGCAGCGTGGTCTTGCTTCGCTAGAAATCCCCGCAGGACACCGGAGGGCAGCGGAGGGAGCTCCCGCATGGTTTGCATCTGTCTAGGGTGGCAGATTGTGGATGAGGTCACAGCAGCTGGCACGGCTGAAGCCTGAGCTGGGACCGACAGTGTCAGACAAGAGGTTCCCCAGGGAGAAGAGGCTTCCAGGAGGAGGAACCCGTGTGCCAGTTTGATGGCATAAGGAGACCCGGGTTCTCAGGACATAGCTGGTGTTGCATCATGGCCAGGAAGGGAGAGGCAGGAGATAAGATTGGAGAGGCCATGGAGGCCAGGACCACACAAGAGCTTGCAGAGTGAGCTCACCCAGAGCCTTGGCCTTTGTGACCTCCCAAGCAAGAGTTACAAATCACGGACAATGAACTCTTGAAGGCAGATGTCAATTCACACCTCATCTAATCCAGGCCTCTCATTTCCAAGCCCAGGAGAGGAGCCGGTGAGAGTAAGGAATTCCACAGGCCTCCGGATGACCCTCACATGTCACACCATGTGACGCAGTGAAAACCCACACCCACGGTCTCACCAAGAGAACCAGCGAGGGGACGGGGTGCCCCAGCACCTGCTCCAGGGGTCCCCTCTTGAAGACAAGCCCATGGAAGAAGTCACCATGTGCAGAGAGAATGGGCTGCACAAGGACTTCATGAGGACAATAAATCTTCAAAGGCAGGCCCCAGACTGCGTGAGAGTCACCCCAGAATGTGTAACAGTGCTTAAGTCCCATGTCCCCAACAAGCCCTCAGATGAACAATTAGCCTCAGTCCTAATCAAGAACAAATGGTCCACTACAAGTACATCACTGCTGATCCCCACACCCTAAAGAGGCACTTGAAACTCTCCTGTTTATTGTTTATTTCAGAGCAGAAAAAGGGTTCTTAGCTGGTGTGAGCCTCTGAGGGGCTTCTAACCAGGAAGGGAGCCACCCCCGGGGGGTGGGGGGAAGCCCTGGCTTTGGATTCAGCTGGAGCAAGGTTTGAATGACAGCTCAGTAAGTGTGACTTATTAAAGGTTTTGAGGGTTGGGTTTTTCCCCTCCCTTTTCCTGGTCTGCATCCCTTTGGCACAAGAGACACATCACTGTAAGAATGGTCCTTCATCGTCTGTAGCACAGTGGTGTCGCCAAGCACTCCTGTCCCTCCGCCACTGCTCACTGTGCAAGTCCTCGAGGGAAACACCAGGCGGTCAAGCCCCGGTCCCACAGAGGAGGGACCACAAGGTCGTCCTTGGTCAGGGCCACTATCCCAAAGGCCAGGACACCCCCCAGGAGCTGACCCAGGGCCACGGACCTGCACATGCCCCTCTCATGCTGCTGCAGAAGGACCCTCCTCCCAGGGGGTGCATGGGGCAGTGGGCAGTGCAGGTGTCCCATGAAGAACACATGCCTCAGCAGAGCCAGGAGGATGTGTCCCCATGGGGACAGCCCCTCCCAGCTGCGAGGACTCCCGTGGCAGTTCCAGCTCCAGGCCCTTTCTTAATTGGTTCTCTCTAGTCACAGCGTTAGGATTCATTCTGACAAAATCACAAAAGCATGGACTATCATCTGATCTAATGCAGTCCCCGATCCTCCCACTTTCCTCCCTCCTTTCTCCCCTCTGCTCTTCTGATCTACCGGCTGTTGACTTTTAGGTTTGTTTGTTTGTTTGTTTGTTTTTAATTAGTGTCTTCTGAGCGTACACAATGGTGAGATTCACGTAGTATATTCATATATGTACCTAGGAAAGGCAGGTCGGATTCATCCCACTGCCTTTCCCCACCCTAGCCCTCCTCCCTCCCCTCCATTCCCCTTTGTCTACTCCACTGATCTGTCTTCTATTTTTTATACACACCACCCCACTTATTATGGATCAGCTTCCACATATCAGCAAGAAGATTCGGCCCTTGGTTTGGGGGCATTGGCTGATTTTATCCAGCCTGATAGTCTCCAGTTCCATCCACTTACCAGCAAACACCATAAGGTCATTCTTCTTTATGGCTGAGTAATACTCCATGATGCATCCATGCCACATTTTCTTGATCTGTTCACCGGTTGAAGGGCACCTCAGTTGGTTCCACAGCTTTGCTACTGTGAACATTGATGTGACTGCATCCACTGTGCTGATTTTAGACATGTTTCCCATCTCTCCAAGCTTCTCTAAACTGTCTGGCATGCTACCAGACACCCAGCGTGGCTGTGGGTTCTCTTTCCACCTGCCATATACCAACATGGGACACCTTCTGCAGAAATGGCCACCATCGTCTCCCTTTCAGGTCCATTCTGACGCTGCCCCAGGTGCCTTGCTCTGAGAACTGGGAATGCAACAGAGACCCCGAGGAGTGTCTGCACTGGACCTTCTCCCCATCGGTCCGGGGAATCCTGTGACCGTCACTGTGCGGATGCCCTGGGACAGCCTGTTGGATGACAAGAAACGTGGCCAAAGTACCCCCTGCCCCAGCCGATGTGGAGCCAACCACCAGGCCAGTGAGAGGGTCATCCTGGGTCATCTGGCCTCCGCCTGGCCAGCCCCCTCAAAGAGCTACCCAGCCAAAGCAGAGAGCAATGAGAAATAGCACGTTTGCTATTTACGGCGCTGTTGAGAGGGTTTGTTACGCGACCAAGGCTAACGAATGCACTCCTCAAACGCCAGGTCCCTGGTGTATGGCCCAGGCTTCTCCTTGCTCAACGAGGAGATCCGTGTATCAGCATCTAAATGATGATGTGCTGAACCACGGCCCGGCAAAGCTTCCTCGGCTGTCAGAAATTGCAACACATGTCTTTTAGACACCTCAGGTCCAAGACTGACGCGGGAACTCATTATCCCCCCAAAACCAAAACAGAGGTCCTGTTGCCCTCCTCCTGGCATGAACCATGGAGCTTGCTCTCAGCGCTCCCCTCTCCTTTATCAGCCGGTCACAGGCTTCTGTCAGCTTGACTTCTTGCTCCGTCTTGGCTCCTGTCATGGCTCTTAAACCACGTTATTTCTACCCCGAGAGAACCTCAAAGACTGTCTTACCAAAACCCATGCCGTAGCACCTGACCAAGCTCCTGCCCTCAGATGTCCTCTTGCAATGCAGCTTCTACCCGAGCCAGCTACTTCCCCACGGGGACGTCTTGCCTGAATGCCTTAACGTGTCACATCAGCCCATTCCCAAGCTGCCCCCTCTGCACTGACATCCGCAGTCTTTAGTCATGCCCGTCTCACGCTGGGAGTTCCCCCAGCACCCTAGCTGCCTCATGCCCCTGGGCCTTGGCACATGTGGTGGGCGCAGACATAACACATCTGTGTTCTCTGTTATCTTTCTGGGTTTCTCACATCCTGCGCACCCAGCACCCTCCCACCCACCCAGGAGAAGCCAATCCCCTCCCCTGAGCTACTGCTGCCCTCCACACAGCCCTTGAATGCAGCAACATCACACGATACTACGGTGATCTGAGCATATTTCTCCCTCTCCCACCATCCCAAGACCTTCCTGCCAATTTTTTAAATTAATTCATTTATTTATCTGTTCAATTTCTACCAAATTTTGAACAAGTTTACTAACAGAAAAATGTATAAAGTCTTGAGAGTTAAGACTTGTGTTTGGAATGTCCCTTCTGGTGTGAGCCCCTGGTGAACTGCCAGCTGGTGCTGGAAGCAAGGTCACCTACAATCTCAGGAAGAAGTCCTAACCACGAGGAATCCAGTGACTCCCACAGACGACCTCACGCCCGGGCAAGTGTTCTGATCAAGAGGAAGAGTGCCACGGAGACAAGGGGTAGAGAGCACCATAAAGTGTGGAAGACCCCATGACACGTCCCAGGTTCCTTCCCCACCGGGGTGACGCACTGCTGAGAACACCAACACCAGAGAGGAAAGGACTGAGTCCTCGCCTCGGGGTTGCTGGGCCACCTCCCAGGCTCTATCGCTTCTTGTCTTCAGACTGAGGAGTTGAACCAAATGGTTTCAAAGTCCTGTTGAATTCCACCATCCACGACCTCGGGCTGTGGCCAGGTTCTCAAGCACCCGAGAAGAGCTCCAGGAGTCCACATCTCCCCAGGCCTCCACCCCTTCCTGGAGACCGCCACCACACCCCACGGATCTCAAGTCTGGAAATGTCATCGCTGGCAAAAGCCCCCCGGGCAGCTCTGATGCAAAACCCGTTGGGCAGCTCGGGCACCACAGAGCAATCCTCTGCTGTCTCAGTCCAGCGACGTCGACTACCCACAGAGGAATGGTTTCCGTGGGAATAGAACTCCAATTCCATATCAGCTGCAGCAAACATAGGATCCGACTGACATGAAGTCAGTCAGGGCACTGGCTAGAACACGTCCATTGGCTGGCTTACGGAAATGACCTTTGTAGTCTAATATTTCAACATCTATATTATCACCCTTTTAAGCATGTGATTTGGTATAATCTTGACCCAAATACTTTTATGTAAACCCATCTTAGTTTTTTGGTTTTTTTTTTTTTTTTAATGAAAATCAGTAACCAGATAATTATTTCCTGTCTAGGCTTTCGCAGCCGGCAGCCGGGAACATCAACTAGAGAGTAAGATACTTACGAGCGGCACAAACCAGCAACAGGATAAGCCACACCACACACATGGACGTGCCGCTGACCTGGGGGGGGCGTGTTGAAGCAGATGCTGCAGCCGCCTACCCCCCCTCGACGTCTTCCTCACTAGAGCAACCTGCCCATTGCCAAGCAATGGGCTGCAGTGAGTCTACCTGGACAATCCTCTCCCTAGATGAAATGCTACCTTTGGAAGCCCCTCCTGTGTCTAGAGACAGCCATGAGATGTACCAGCAGACAATGAAACATGAAAGTCAGATCGTTGGTTCACTCTTGGGAAATAACCACTCCCTGCTTAATAAAAAGAGACTCCTTTTTGCCTCCCAGGTTCCAGCCTCCTTTCTTGAAGGCAAAGGGCTACAGCAGCCATTTGGTGATCATGAGGCATTAAACATGCAACCTAAATACTCATATCCCAAACCAGCAGAGTAGAAAATGAGAATGAGCCTGGAACTTAGTGGCTTTAGGGAGCCACAGCCCCAACCCCATAACTCCTACCAACAGACTGTTGGTTATATGATAAAACTATGAATCTTTATTATGAGTTTTTAACTGATCCAGCCACTGGAGAGCCTCATTTCCTACCACCTGTGGCCAAAAATATACCCTAAATAAATCTGTTTCTGGTCAAAAGAATAATCTGCAGGAGGCCACAAGGCATGTTTGGAGTTCCGTGCCAGCGAGTAGGGAAATTGCTGTCACCAGGGAAGAGGCCTTTCACCAACTGCTTGAAGGCTGGGAGAGGCTGGGAGAGGCTGGGGAGGGGACGTGGGAACAGTAACAGCTTTTGTGGAGAAAGCTTGAAATGTGAGAAAGGAACAAAAGGCTCCGAGTTTATCATCTGACACTCTAGCAGGGGAGTCTTTACAATGGAAATGTACAAGGATTTCTTTTCCAAAAATCTAAGTCAAAAAAAATCCCAAGAGTCACGGAAACCTGCTTTGCATTCAGCCGCGTTCTCTGATCCGCTCTGCAGCGTGGTGGCTCTGTCGGTGATCCAGGGCCCCGCCCACTGCATGCAGGTCCCATGAGCCCACCCTGGCACCAAGGTCTGCGTTTGGCCACTGGGGTCTTAGCCGCTGTGACTTCAATGGTCTTTCTACAAATAAGCCCATCAAGTCCCCGGGGATTCCAGAGACCGCGCTGGAATAAGATGCTCACATCTGGAAGTGGTTTCTGGAAAACATTAAGAAATTCAACACACACTCCATCTCCTCTCTCTCTCTCTCTCTCTCTCTCTCTCTCTCTCTCTCTCTCTCTCGCTAACACTTAAGGAAATTAAAAAGAACCGATTGGTGTGCAGCACATTGGCACATCAAAGTCCCCCAAAGGAAAATATTTGAATTTTTTCCATCTATTTTCCTCTCCCGTTCTTGACGCTTCTCGACGAGAAGAAAGGTAGAGCTTACGTTTTATGTCAACACAAAAGGCCTCTGCTTGTGTGCATTACTTATTAAAGTATTCAGCGATTCAATGTCAAGGTATGTATTATACATACTTTTTTTTCTAGGCCATTATCAGCTTTCTTACAACACTATTATTCTTCAGCCCAGCTAATGCTCCTGTCAAAGATTTAGCAACAAGCATGGAAAATGTCAAACAGTGGGGAAGAAACCAAGCTGTTTCCACAACTGCTCAGAGAGCCGCAGTGTCTTTTATGGAAAGAGGCATCCCTGCCCCACGATGGAGCGCCAACCATGTGCTCGGGGAGATGGGGAGCGGGAGGGTGTATTTGTTTTCCTCTGCGCACCTGAGCCCATCTCCCCGGAATAAGTTCCCTTTCTTCTGCTGCCAATGCACTTAATAAAACAGGGCCTGTGTGGCCACCCTTTCGCCCTCTCCCCAGGAGGTGCCTGCTCCAAATGAGACGGAAATCAGCCGGGAGAGCAGCCCGCGCTGTCTGCGGAGAGTGTGGCAAAGATTTAAGGGGCACTAAAAGGCTCCTCTGGAGAAAAATATTTTCCCAACCTGCTTACCAGGGTGCCTGGAATTACAACCCCTCTGCTTTAAGGCATCCAGCATCTCCATTAAAATGCAAATAGGGGAGGTGAGTTATTTTATCAAACTATCACATCCGAGCTGGAGCTGGGTATGATTTAATCCGGACCCCTGAAGCACTGGGACACAGGGACCACGTCGGGTGTCAGCAAACATGGCACTGAGGTTTTAAGGTTCAAACCGTGTTGTCCAAGGCGTAGGCCTAGGGCGGGGATAGAACTATGTGGCAGAGGTGCCCAGGATGCTCTGAAGGTGCCCTGCGGTCTGGAGTGGGCACACCCAGGCAGAGCCTCCCGGTGCTGCCTGAGCAACAGTCTGACCTGGGGCTGAAGCTGTCGTCCTGCAGTTGGAGGGGTATCCAGAAGCACCAGTGCACAATTGGCTTCTTTTGTCCCTGATGGACTGACTAGTATCGCCTTGACCCTGTCTGCATCTGATCAGGACTCACCACTCCAGCCCCAGAGAAGTCAGGGGCAGCGTGGCTCTCAACACTACCCTCCAGGATTCCTATTTCCCCCACTGAAATGAGTCACCACCACAACAAGGGACTGGCTTTGGCCAATGACACCCAAGCCAAGTGGCCCACATGCCTCCAGGCCAAAGCACCTGGGTCCCCCACGCTCTCTTCTTCCATTGTGATGAGCCCTGAAGCAGGAGGAACTTGAGATAAAGAACTGAACCCGTGAAATCCCATCAGGCCCTCACGCCTGAGTGAACTCCATGCACTCCCCATTCAACAGATACTGAGCACCTACTACGCACCATGTAAGAGCACAAGTACCAGCGATTTAGTAGTGACCTTAAAGACAATGTCCTTGGGCTCATAAAGGTCATATTGTAGCCAAAGAAGAAAGATCATAAATAAGTTTATTAGTTAGGGTCAGTTTGGCTGAGTAGAACAGAAAACCCAGATAACACCATTTGGGGCAAATTAGATCTAGTTTCCCTCACATAAATTAAGTCTTAGGACTGGACGTCCGGAACCCATACAGGGAATCTATAATGCCATCAGGAACCCAGACTTCTCCTATCTTGGGATCTACCATACTTAGCAGGCAGCGGTCAGCTTCCAGAGTACCTTGTATTCCAAAATGACTGCCGTGGCTCCATTGAGTTTATCCATTTTCTAACAAGAAGGAAAAGAAAGAAGGAACGGCAGGAGGGTGCCCCCCAGCTAACTCAGGCCCCTGTAAGGAGCTTTCCCTGGAGCGCGTGCCCACAGGTAACACGTACAACTTACTGACTACTCCTACAACCAAGGGAGACCCGAAGGGAAATGGAATCCCAGTTGGATGTATTTTGGGACCAAAAAAAAAAAAAAATCTCAGGTTTTGTGAGTAAAGGAGAGATGAGAATACACATTCAGTAGGCATTTAACAGTCCCTGATCTAAGTAAAAGTGGATTTTAGCTGGTAATAAGAACTTTCCAGAGGGGAAATGTGATTAAAAACACATGGAACAACTTTATCTAGGGCAGAGAGGGGAGGCTTTCTAAGCAGGTGGCACGGGAACGGGAAGAAGTCCTCCAAGGGCAGGTCTGGGGAAGGGCACCTTAGGCAGAGGAAACGATGAAAGGCAAGGCCTGAAACAGGAACAAAATTTGTGTAACCAAGTGTCTTGGTCCATTCCGTGTTGCTATAACAAAATCCCTGAGGCAGGATAATTTATGAAGAGATCATTGGGCTCATGATTCTGTAGCTGAAAGATCCGAACAGCATGGCTCCAGCAGCCTGGGGAGGGCCTCCCAGCTACACGCCAACATGGCAGAGAAGCAGAAAGAGGATCAGCCATCTGCAGAAAGGTGGAAGGCATGGGAGGACCTCACTTTATAACAACCCACTCTTGCAAGATCTAGTCCAGTCACACAAGAGCTGACCTACTCCTGTGAGACACCAGTAATTCATCCCTGATGGTGGAGGCCCAGGCCCTGACGACCTTCCACTAGGCTCCACCTCTTAAAGGGTCTCTCCCCTTAAAACTGCCATTTGGGGGATTAAGTTCCAGCACAGGAACCTTGGGGAACACCCAAACCTCAGCACCAAGGAACAGACAGTCCAGAGTCCCCCAGGGAGGCCCGTGGGCGAGGGGAGCATCCAGGTGATGGACACGCGTGTATACTTGCAGCCAAACAGAACAAACTTGCACTTGAGACCTGGCATCCACTGAATATGAAGTCTCTTATGTAGGATTTTTGGGAAATAAAGGAAGGAAGGAAGGAAGGAAGGAAGGAAGGAAGGAAGGAAGGAAGGAAGGAAGGAAGGAAGGAAGGGAAGGGAAAGAAGAGAAAAAGAAAGATCCTCCAGTGGATGGGAGTGGAGGGAGGGAGTGGACCATGGTGGAGGCAGGGAAAAACCGAGTCCTGGAGGACCGTGAGCCAGGGCTTCCCTGCAGGAGCCCGCGAGGAGCCGAGGAGCAGGATGGAGTGAGGCCACCAGGCTGCTGCTCTTGACACCTTGGGCAGGGGTCTGTAGGACGACAGGGGTGGTGACGGACCAAGAGGCTGCTCCCATCGTCCCAGCGAGGAACAGCGGCACAGGTGGGCCAGGCTGAGGATGTGGTGAAGGTGACGGTCAGCCTAACGGTCACCTGCTGGGAACCCTTCCACCAGAGCATGGCGGCTCCTCTGCAGGCCCAGACAAAGCTCAGAGATAAGGAGGGCCTCTAGAATCGGAGTCTTTCAAAGAAGAGGTGACTGAGTGAGCCGGGGAGGAGAGGCTGAGAAGGAAGGTCACCAGAGACTTTGGCTAGCAAGTCGCTGACATAAAGAACCGTGGACTCCAGGCCAGCCTGGGGGTGGGGTAAGGCAATGACCCAGAGGCTCGCCCTGGCCACAGCGGGCCTCTCCTCCCCAACGTTGCCAATGCCCACTTCCTGTCTCTGCTCAGCTTCTGCACATGGGCACCAGCTGCACCAGCTGCCTGGCCCCTGCTGATCCCCCTCCCAGACCACCTGGACTACCCTGCTGTCACAGTCTGGTCCTGGCCACCTTCAATCACCCGAGGCCCCTGCCCTGGGCTGCCACGCATCTGGGAAGAAACAGAGAATTACATACAGCACAGTGTGAAGCTCAGGCGAAGGCCGACCCTGCTCAAAACCAGGCTGCATGGCTTTCCAGCCGCGTCAGGGCGGCGATACTTAACCTTCCTGCACTCCAACTTCTTCATCTGCTGAGTGAGGATTCTGATCAGAGCGACCTCATCGGGCAACGGTGGAAATCAAATAAATTATTGAGAATCACTCAGAAGAACCCGTAACGTGCACCGAGGCCCTCACCTTGCTCCCCGGTGCAGCTGAGGTTTTTATTATCTTCCTGCCTGGCTCAGATGGAAGCTCACCCCCTCCTAAAACACTCCCGGCCTTCATTTATCCACTTTCTCTAAGTAGCTCATACTCACCATTCATGACACACAAGCCACGTCTTACCACACGCTGACCCGCTCTCTAAGTGTTGGGATCCCTCAACTTGGCACCTGAGTCTGCGCTAATTACTGCAGCTAATGCATGAAGTCACGCCTCGCCCCAAGGTCACTGTGCGCACACACCTCCACTCTGCTCGCCAACCCGGCCAGGAGCCCATCGCAGGGTCCCTCGCACCTTCACAAGACAGCACGGAGCTGACTTGGAAGAGGGACTGCCTAACACCTGGGAACTGACACCGGCCTTCCCTAGAGAGGATGCAAAGAAGTGAACAGAGGTGTCAGACGCTTTAGAACTGAACTAACTGACCTCCATAATCTCCAAGTGAGCCCTGGGCCAGGCCTGCGTATCCTGGAGAGAAGATTGTCCTGCATTTAAAGGTCTCAAAATCCTTCCAAGAGATAGTCAGACTCGTTCAAGACAAACACCCATGACTTTAGCCTGACCCCTAGACCCCTGGGGGTCAGCTGAGGGACTACTGTCCCTCTAAAAGGATAAGCCCTTCCGTCCATTAGCCCCAGCCCCTCCCGGTCTAGGGACACAAATGCAAAACCGAGACCTGGGCCTGCAGAGATGAACCCACCCACGGCTCTGGGGTGACCAAGCAGAGGACACAGCCCACAAATAGCTCTACAGGGAGCGCTATAGGCCTGCCTAGCCCCCGGACCCCCTACACATCCCCTCACACTGCTGGGGGTCGAACAGAACAGGGTCTCAGAACCCCAAATCTGCTGCCAGACCAGAGGGAGGAACTCAAGCCACAGCCTGTCACTCACAAGCCGGGTGACTCAGCGACTTCGCCTCTGTGTCCTCCGGGTCTTCATCCGGGCAGTGGATGAACTAGTACTGGTCCCACAATTCCTGTGTCACAAGGAGGAAGGAACGTCGAGTGTTCATGCTGCCCTCGGCTGAATTGTGCTGTGTCGCAGCAGACGAGGGCCACATGGGCCACTTGAGGACATTTCACTTGCTGATGGATGTACTGACCACCAAGGGCTGGTGAGGCTCTGTCACCAGCGATATCTATGAGTGGCGTCTACAGTGTCCTCACACAGAACCACTGGTGATGCATGTCTCAGAAAGCATCCCATCCTTCAGTGACATGGGACATGTTCATTCCCCAACATGCACATGTGTGTGTGTGTGTGTGTGTGTGTGTGTGTGTGTATGTGTGCACACACTTGAGTTCTGAACATTTCTAGGAAAGTGCATTTACAGGACTTTGGAAAATAAAGATACTGAGAAACAGTGCTTTCCCTTGGGGACTTGGCTGCCTGTTAGTAGGTAGAAGAGTTCTCACCGCGAGCAGAGGCATCAGGAGCTTGCTGGGCTCCCAGCCTCCCTTGAACTTGAATCACCTAGAGGGCTCCTTAAAACCCAGATTCCCAGGCCCCAGAGAGAGGCTTCTGCTTCTGTCCGTCAGGCGGGGACCTGGCTTCCGCCATGTGAGGGCAGAGGAAGAAGGCCTACACCAGAGGCCGTGCCTTGACCTGGACTTCCCCCCACACCGTAAGGAGTCAGCTCTGCTCTGCTCTGTGTGAATGACCCCGTCCGTGAAGCCTGCCACCTCAGCACAGATGGATCCAGACTGCATGCGTCACCAACCTTCACACCCTGGCAGAGCCTGAAGGGAAGGTGTCTGCTGGTCACTGTGGGCTCTCAGGCCATAAGTGGCCCTCCCTGTGCTGCTGCCCTCATCCGACCCCTGAAAACTGCACTTCCCAGCCTCCTTTGCCAACTGGCTCCTGGTGGATTTCCACCGAGGAGAGGCACTGCAGAGCCAAGAGGGAGCAAGAAACACCAGGCAACCCCCTTCCCTCCCGGCCCACCCATCTCCTCCTCCGGTGCCTCCCACTACAACTGTCCTCCCGGGTCCCCATGGCCACACGGGCTCCTGGGCCCAGCAGCAGCCCCCTCGTCCACGTCCCCTGCAGGTGAACTCTTCCTGGGCTGGCTGGGGTGGGCCGCTCTGTCCTTGCTGGTCTCCGATTGATGAACAGGTGACAATGACTCATCGGCTTCTCTCCTCACCTCCTTTTTCAGGACCGGAGTCGGGCTGGGATCTCCCAAGCTGCCACGAACAAAGCCTCCCGTTCAAAAGTTAAGTGGAAAAGTAACTCCACAGCAGGCGGTGAACACAGATGAAAGCTGGGATAAGTCAACTCTGATGCATGAAGCAACAGAATGATGAATTAGTTCAAATGCTGCTTTTTTATGATAAGACCACAAATATAAACAAACCTCTGACAAATATAATTAAGGGAACATTCTTAATTAGAAATGAGAATGGAGATAGGAAAATTCATAGAAAATAGATTTCTCCCCCAAATCCAAAGAGAATGTTACCACACTTAGAGGCTGATAAACTGAAATCCTTGATGAGATGAGTCATTTCTAGAAAGATATAGATTATGAAAAATAATCCAAGAAATATAAGTCTAAAGAGAATAATAACCAAGGAACAGACAGAAAATGCAGCTAGAAACAAGAATCTTTCTACCCAGGCTATTTCTCTGCTTTTCGGGAACAGCCTCAATGCTGTGCAACACACCTGGAATGAAGGGGATAGGAGCCACTCTGTGCCCGTCAGCAAGCGTGAGCCTCTTCCTACAGCCTGATGAAGACAAAACCCACATAAAGAGAACTACAGGCAGGGATCACATAGGAATATGAACGGGAAAAGAACACGCTCACCTCTCAGAGAGAACTTGCCGCCGGCTCTGGAAGCACCAGATGTTTCAGATCCTTAGGGAAGAAAGTTTTGTGTGTAGGTTTGCTTTGTTTTCCAGCTTTGCTGAGATATGTCTTTTTTTTTTTTTTTTCCTTAAAGACAGAGCTATGCGGTGGCTCACAGGCTGGATTCAAGCTCCTGGGCTCCAGTGATCCTCCTGCCTCAGCCTTCCAGGTGGCTACGGCTGCGCCTCCAGGCCTGGCTCGGGATGTACCTCTTACTCCATGAAAACACGGAACACTTCACAAATCCGTGTCACCCTTGCAGAGGGGCTCCCTGATGTGCTCTGTCATTCTCTCCCTGACACACGTGCTCCTGGCCTGAGCACAGGAATGACAACTCCACAAGTTGAAAGGAATCTCATGGGACAGCCCACACATCACACAAGGAAACAGCCAGGGGACAGAGGACTTCCCACACCTAAAATCAAAGGGAAACATTGAGAGGAGATGTGCACAGCAGAATCGGCAACGGGCTGGCGCCTGTGTCCCGTGCCCACTAGGTAAACTGGCCACAAACCTGAGGAGACAATCCCTCCCTAAAAGAGACTGTTGGTCAACACGCAGGTGTGAAGATGTCCCACTTCAGCCAGGTGTGGTGGCCACACCTGTGTCCCAGCTACCTGGGAGGCTGAGGCCCGGAGATCACAAGTTCAAGGCCGGCCTCAGCAACTTGACAGACTCTGTCTCAGAATTTTAAAAGAAGAAAAAAAACAATCAAAGGGCACTCGCCTAGCACAGGCCAGGCCCTGGTTCCTCTGAGCAACCCAGTAAAAATAAAAACCATAACAACGTTTAGCTTCACTTGGGATCGGAGAGACGCCTGCTCAAGCAACGCTGCGAGGTACCTTGCGCCCTCTGCTCCAGGAGAAGGTTAGACTTTGCCCAATGTCAGAACCCCGCAGCCCAACTGCTCAGCTCATGCACCCCTGCTGCCCTAGGAGCTGACCAGCACTACCTCTTGGCAACACACACAGACACACCTTCCAGCTTCATAGCAAAACCCCTTTATCCTAAGGATTCTTTCGCACGGCGTGGGGGGTTGAACCCAGGCCTTGCGTCTTGCTAAACAGGCTTCTACCACCAGCGCCACTCCTGGCCCCCTAAGGAATCTTCAGTGATTAAAAAAATAAAGTTGCATGAGATACTCATTGCAAAGTCATTCTAACAACCACACAAATAAATAGAAACACTCTCACTTCAACAACAGGGCAATGATTAAGGAAGATTATAAATTACACTTCATAACAATGATAAAAATTACATTTTTTTTAAGAACCCTCATGTATCCTTCCTCTTTTAGGCTGCGATAGTCCCCTGAGGTAGGTAGGAAACGGCTAAGACTCTGCAGAAAATCCCTTGCACAGTGGCTCTGGAGGACCCAACCCCCCGCCCCAGGCCCTGGGCCTGCTAATGGGGTGGTTATGAATCTGCGCTCTGAGTCTTGGCTTCTTCATCTGCAAAACAAGGATAATTAGAGTCCCCAAAGAGTGGCCCTGAGGATCAAATGAAGCCTCCCCAAGGTCTCTGAGCTCTTGGTAAAGGAGCTAGCACTCAGCACGTTATTAAGAGTAATGACAATGCAAAACTGTGTCTCTTCAGTTGTGTGCATGCTACAACACCACAGTGCACACTACAACACCACAGTGCACACTACAACACTACAGTGCACGCTACAACACCACAGTGCATGCTACAACACCACAGTGCATGCTACAACACCACAGTGCACACTACACCACCACAGTGCACGCTACAACACCACAGTGCACGCTACAACACCACAGTGCACACTACAACACCATAGTGCCTGCAACCACAGACAGACAGGGACCAGGAGGACAAGAGATGATGGAAATGGCCCCCAAACAAGACAAACGCATCCCTCGCTTGTAGGAATTATTTTGGTTTTGGTGCAAATGGAAATCTAGAGGGAAACAAAATCTCCTCAACTGGACTTCCACCTCTGGGGGAGGCTGATATTAACCCTGGGGCCTCTGTGCCCACAACACTTGGAATAATAAACTCAGCACACGTGCCCCCTGGGGAACCATAGGTGTGTGGCCCCATGGTGGGTGGCACTACTTCGCCTGCCCAAGGGACAGCATTTGTTGGCCTCGGTAATGTCCTAGTGCCTGGCCTTGAAGACCAAGTGGTTTTTTTGTTAAAACTGAGACTCAGAATCACCTTAAGAAAACCTCTGGGTAGTTGAGACACGTATCCAAGTTGGCATCTGCTGAACAGCCTCATCCCCTAGGGGGGCTGGGACCCATGGGCTGGGGAGCACAGGTCCACCCTCTCCAGTCAGGTGGAAAGCTGCCCCTGCCAGCCCCTGCATGGTCACCGGCCCCGGAGGGCAGGCTGGAATGCACGCAGCTGAGGGACACAAAGGGGCCTGATCCGAGTTGAGCGTGAGAGTGAACAACAGCCTTTCTGACTCAGAAATGTGCAGTCACTGACTAAGCTCCAGTAAAAGAAGTGACAAGTTCAGCAAAGGATATAAATTCAGAAGAGAAAAAGCGGAGATGACACAGAATCTACATGACTAGGGGCTGAATCACACTGAGCTTGACTCATGCCCAAATACCTGTTCTGCTGGAGATGAGAAACAGGCCTCTCAAACCCAATGTGCCAAATGCCAAGTGAGCTCTGGGATCTCTGCGCTCACCTGCTCTGCTCCCCATCAGGTGGGGGCTGCCCATTCCTGCAGGCCTTTAGCTGGAGTCTCCGACTCCCACATCTCGCTCACGTCTCCAATCCAATCCATCTTCAAGGTACACAAAATGCTGGATATGGTGGTGCAGGCATGTAATCCCAACTCAGGAGGCTGAGGCAGGAGGATCACAAGCTGCAGGCCAGCCTCAGCAATTGAGTGAGGCCCTAAGCAACTTGGCAAGACCCTATCTCAAATTAAAAAATAAAAATAAAATGGCTGGGGATGTAGCTCAATGGTAGAGCAACTGCTTAACCTACCCAAGGCCCTGGGTTTAATCCCCAATACCACAAAAAAACCCTGAAATTAAAATCACTTATGATACTATATGTTGGCAAGGTTATGGAGGAACTAGATCTCTCATACTGGTAATACTGGAATGATAATAGAAAATCTACCATCTAATTAGAAAATAGTTTGGCCTATATTTACCACAAGATGCAGCCATTCTACTACTAGATATTTACCCCAGAAAAGAAAAGGCCTATGTCTGTACAAAGACTCATACATGAGTGTTCACAGCAGCTTAACTTTTAGTAGCCAAGAATCAGTAACAACACAAACATGCAGACTAATGTAATACACAAACTGTGGCATATCCATTCAAAGGAATACTATACGGCCATAAAAAGAATGAACTATTGATCACACTGTATGATTCCATTTATGTAGAATCTTAAGAAAGCAAATTAACTTATAGCGATAGAAAGTGGATCAGTGGTTACCCGGGGACACGTAACAGAGAAGAGGAGCACCTGGGGAAATCACTAAGAGGCAGGAGGAAATCTGGGGAGAGCAAGGTGTGCCAACTGTCTTGACAAGGGTGATGGCCACAGCCAACCAAAGACCAGACAGAGGAACTGAACTACAGTCGCACACCAACTTAATTCCAGATCAAAAATGCCTGTGCATCGAGGGAGCCAGTCAGAGAAAGAGGCAAGCTTCTGAATTGGGAAGAAATATTTGTAAATGATACAGACAATAAGGGGTTGATATCCCAAATATAAAGCACAGTCCTCCATCTCAGCCACAGCAAAATGCAGACGTCCCAGTTGGAAAATGAGCCAAGGAGCGGAATAGACATCTCTATTGACATATCTCCTAATAGGAGATAAACAAGTGGCCAAGGAGCTCAGGAGAAGGAGCTGCACATCAGCAGCCCTCAGGGGAATGAGGAGAAAGCAGGCCAGGGCTGGGCGCAGCTCGGCCGCAGAGCACTTGCCCAGCCCACGCGAGGCCCAGGGTTCCACCCAGCAGCGCGCCAGCACACACACGCATACATACACACACACACACACACACACACACACACACACACACCTGGTGGAATTCCTCCTATCAAAAAAGTAGAGGGAGGAGTGGGAGGAGTGGGTGGGGGGAGAGGAAGAAAGGGAGGGTGGGAGGGAAACTAACATGCGCTAGGGAGGAGGTGAAGGTGAAGAAACAGGAACGCTGTGCTTCTTGGTGGAAATGGAAAATGGTGCAGTTGCTATGGAAAACAGTGCGACGATTCCCCCAAACGCTAAAGATAGAATTAGGATAGGATCCAGCTATCCCACTCCCAGGTATGCCCCCAAAGAACTAAAAGCAGGGTCTCCAGTAGATGCTCATACGCGCACGTTCACAGTCGCGCTACTCGCAATAACCAAAAGGCAGAAGCAAGCAGGGCCCCCGACAGACAAATGGACTTTTAAATGCAGCGTAGATGTTACAGGGGTGTGGACTACAATCCTTTATTCCAACGGAACATAATTCAGCCCTGAAGAGGAAGGGAGTTCTAGCAAATGCTGCGGCATGGATGGAGTTGAGGCCACTGTGCCAAGCAAAGCAAGCCGGCCACAAAGACAAATCCCCCTGACGCCACTGACACGAGGTAGCCAGGGCCGCCAGATTCAGAGAGTAGGATGGCGGCCCCGGGGGGTCAGGGAAGGGAGGGCACGGAAGCGATTGATGGGTACAAAGTGTCCGTTTTGCAAGATGAAAAGAATTCTGGAGACTGGTGGTCCAGCAAAGGACTGTTTCAACACTAATCAACCATGCGCTTAGAAGGGGCAGGATGACATCCTTTAAGTCACGTGAATTTTGCCAAAAGTTTTTGAAATTTTGATGATCAAATTGCAAACTCTCGATACGGGCGGTTTAAAGGGATGGGAGGTAGCTCTTGGGGGTGACGGTGAATTCACGGCATTGGTCGTGATGGCATTTGAGGGTCTCGCAGGAGAATCGCCATCTCCCAACACATCGCAACCATGTCATTAACTATCTACAGCCCGAAAAATCAGTGTCGCTTGATGTATGTCACTTTCATCTCAATAAAGCTTTTTTAGACTTTTTTAATTCGATTTTTAAAAACAAACTGGGAGCAGGAAGTGTGGCGGCAGCTCAGGGAAGGAGCAGGGCAGAGCATGCAGGAGGCCCAGCTGATCCCAGCACAAAATAAACCACGGACTGGGACCAGATCCCTCCTGGCTCCAAATCTTCATGAGCTTCACGTCCAAGTCCTTAGAACGACCTTCAAGGCCCTATAGGATCTGGTGCTGACACCAGCACACCTCATGCCCATCGGCCTCCCCTCATTCACGTCAGGCCAACCACATGGCCTCTTGGCCTCTTGGCGATTTCTCATGGGTACCTGCTCTGATCCCAGGATCTTTGCACATGCTGCTTGCATTTCACCTGTACATCTTTGCCCCCAGGTCACTCCATGGCTTAATTCTTCCCATGGCTTAATTCTTCACCTCTGTCAAGTCTCCTCAAATGTCACCCTCTCAGTGGGGTCTTCCCAATGTGCTACTTAAAACTGGGACACCTGTCTACTCCACCAGTCTCCCTCCTGCCTCTCTGCTCGGCTTTCCCACGCAGCCCCCACCATGATACTTGGCTTATTTCTGCCGTTTCTGTCTCTCCCGATAGAATTAAGCTCAGAAAGATGAGGAGTGTCTCATTCTCTGGCACAGTGATCATAGCTCCAGCAAGTGGTGCAGGCCTGGCTCAGGGGAGGTGCCTGATGGTTGTTCGTGGGAGGGAGGGAGGCAGGAAGGCCCGTTCTGACCTTGACCACCAAGTGCAGGGGCCCTATGGAGACACTCAGCCTCGTCTACCAGGAGGACTGGACACTAAGCTTTCTGGTGCAAAAGCCTGTGGACACACCTGGCCCTTGAGACTTCACCTGCAGCTCCCACAGGGCGCTGCCAACCTCCTCTTCCACATATCAGTGGAGGCTCCAAAAGGTCAGCTTGACTCCAGTTCACGCCAGCTGCGCATGGCAGAACGCACGCCTCAGCCAAGACTCTGCCCCCTGGCCACCCACTCCCAGGACACCTGCCCCAGCACCTGGCTTCTCAAGTCCACATCCTGCGTGTCATTCACAGTGGCACTGATAATAACCAGTTCCATCTGTTGGGTGGTCAGCCCTTGTGCCATGAATGTCCATTTGTCACACCCAGAACCTGGCATCTGGAACCTCTGTGGGGTTTAGGTGGTGACTGGTCACTGAGCAGGCCGAGAGGAGGCCGACCTCCCGCTCTCTCCCCAACCTGGAGGCAACAAGGAACCACCAGACGCCCTCCTGGAGCAGACACAGAGCAGACAGACACGGAGCAGAGAGACGGACGTCAACCTGGGGCCTGGATCTGTTCAGCAGCCCTGCAGTGCCCGGGGCACTCCCCCGCACCGGAGGTGGCCTGCCGTGGGAGCATCCAGAAAAGAGCACACGCAGGCTCCTCTGAGGCTGTAACCTAAGTGACAAAGGCGCTCCCTCAGCCGGGAACGTCCCCGGCGCTGGACCAGTTGCCTTGCCAACAAGCCACATCTCCACTCTGCGGAATCCAATTTCTGAGCAATGTGACAGTGACAGGCCCAGAGACATGACACACGGTTCCAAGGTGCCTTTGAACACTTGCTGATCCACTAGGAACAACGTGGTCCCCGGCCACCCGCAGCAACACGGGCACGCGCCAGCCGGCCAAGGCGCTCGGGCCCAGCTTGTGCAGGCGCCCTCGTGCCCACCCAGCACCCTGCAGACCCCAGGGCTGCCTTCTCCCCGCCTCCTTAACAGAACCCCGGCAAACACTCGCAGGGACTCACCCACTCACCAAGTGATTTAACCCTTGCACCAACCCTGGGAGGCAGGTCTTGATGGTATTTCATGTCAGCTGAGGAAACAGAGACACAGAAAGGGTGAGTGATTTACCTGAAAGCACACAGCTACAGAAAGGAAGGGCCAGGGTTTGAACCTAGACCGCAGGCCCCCAGAGGCCACCCTCCTCCGTTAAAGCCGAGAGGCTGTTCAAGTTATCACTGTGCGCAGCAACCACCCTAAACTTCAGAGTAAAACACCCGTCGATTCTGCTCATGGACACAGTGGCCAGGAATGTGGGCAAGACGCAGTAGGGTCGGCTCCTCTCCAGTCCACAAGTCTCTAGGGCGTCAGCTAGAGAGGCTCAAAGGCACAGCAACCCAGCTCCTAGGACCGATGGCGTCTGAAGCTGCTCTCACTCACACACTGGCAGGCGGTGCCAGAGGCCCACTGGGATCCCAGGCAGGTCTGTCTGGTGGGACTCCTGCAGGCAGCCACAGCATGTCACCTGGGCTTGCCCTTGGCAAGGTGTCTGGGTCCCAGTGTCCCAAGAGGCAGAAAACTGAACCAGAAAGCGGCACACTGTCACCTCCGCCACTGTCTGTGGGTCAAGTATTCAGAGTCTAGACTCAGTGGGAGGAAAAAAGACGCCACCTCTCAGAGAATTTAGGGGCCATGGTTTTTGTTATTGGCAGCAATGGGTTTTCTTCTTCCAGAACTGGGGATTTAATCCAGGGTGCTTAACCACTAAGCAACATCCCCAGCCCTTTCTAGGTTTTTTTTATCTTGAGACAGGGTCTCACTGATTTGCTGAGGGTTCTGCTAAGATTCTGAGGCTGGCCTCCAACTTGGGATCCTCCTGCCTCATCCTCCTGAGCTACAGAGATTATAAGCATGTGCTGGTCGGCGGGGGCGGGGGTGGGGCATGCTTTTCACACAGTTAAGGGGATCGTTTAATCCAATCTCTTTAAATTCTAGCTGAACAGCAGAATCTCGGGGAAGTCTAGCAACTTGTCCAAGATCACGTAACATGTGAGAGCGTCTGTGGCAGGCGGAGCAGCCCCCTGCCCTGACTGGCACTCTGTGCTGTGCTTCCCTTGGATGCAAGTTGGAATCCCCTGGAGAACTCTTTTACAATGCTGATGCCTGAGTCCCCCTGCAGAGACCCTGATTCGCCTTGAGTGTGACCTGGGCAGGGGGATCTTCAGAAGCTCCCAGAGGCTCTCTTGTGCAGGACTGCAGAACATGATCCATGCAGTATCCCGGGACGTCCCCCCACAGGCGAGATCTGCCTGCTTCGCTGCATCTCAAGATCTGCAGTGGCCCTAAGGACAGTTCCTCTAGTAACAGGCAGCACACCTCCCCCTGGCTCACGCACCTTGTCTGGACCTTTGGCCCTTTTCCTCTCCATATACTTTGGGCGTATCTAGCTCCTGCCTCTCCTTCTCCCCCAGGTGCCCTCAGAACTTCCTCCTTTAACACTCAACCCCTTGACTATTGAACTCACATTCAGCTCTTGGCCATCAACTAC
This sequence comes from Ictidomys tridecemlineatus, assembly GCF_052094955.1. Lineage (NCBI taxonomy): Eukaryota > Metazoa > Chordata > Mammalia > Rodentia > Sciuridae > Ictidomys > Ictidomys tridecemlineatus. The sequence continues at coordinate 120,138,571 of NC_135486.1, forward strand.
CAAACTCCAGAAACTCAGTACTGCCTTTGGGGTCCTCACAGGTGGAGCCCCTAAAACTGTGATCTTTTACCCAGTCTCCCTAGCCCCTGGACAAGCACCACCCTCAGCCCTCACATCCATCCTCCAGCACCACAGAATGTTTTCTGTCTTCTTGAGTATATTAGTCCATTTTCCATTGCTATAACATAACACCCAAAGCTGAGTATTTTATTTAAAAAAAAAAAACAGGTTCATTTAGCTCATGGTTCTGGAGGTTCAAAGGCATGGACTAGCTTCAGGTCTGCTCTACTGAGGAACTGGAAGAGCAAGAGATCACCTGGTGAGACAGGAAGCCAACAACTAGATAGGGGCCAGGGTCCCATTAATTCCTTCCAAGAGTAGCGTCCTTAATGACCCCCTTGGTTCCCAGTAGGTTCATCTTAAGGGTTCCATGGCACCTCTCAACCTCACCCCCTGAAAGCTTCCAATGCAGGAACCCCTGGGGACACAGGCAACCCAGATCCCAAACATGGAACTGAGCCTCAGAGCACTGGGGTGAGAGTCCTGTCTACACTGTGCCTTAACCTGTTGGTTTTATGAGGTTGAGGGTCACAGTGCTGGGGAAAGTCGTCATCAGGGTGACTACATCCCGACATAAGTGGCCAGCGGTGTCATGGGGCACACATCGCGGTAAGCTGGCCAAAAGCTTGGCCTACACAGATATTTTTAATAATTTTCCTGAGATTCATAATTGCATGAAGGCCAGATTTTTAAAACACACAAGTAAGGAAGGAGGGTTCTGATATTGCTGTTCTACCAGATTTACTGATTTTTATTAGGTTAGGAGAAGATCTTTATGGTTTTATCATGTGTACATATCTCCTGAGAGTAATTTTATAAAATATATTTATTCTTCACTTTACACAAAAACGGAGCCTTTCTAAACTTCCCAGGCAATTACTGCAAATGTTCCAAAGAAGAGGTATTTAAAGGGACTCTTTATCAAGGTTCATTATACTGCGCTCTCTGGCTTTGGATATGTTTGAAAGTTTCCATGAGATTAAGAAGGTGGGGAGACAGGGAAGGAAGAGGGGAAGGGAGGCAGGGAGGGGGGAGGCTGGGCGGCCTCAGGAGACTCTGCTTTGGCGTCAAACTCACTCTCTAATGTGATGCACACGACACCCCCTCTGGAGGCGTAGGGAAAGCAAGCTTGGCTTCTCCTGTATTCTCACCCAACCACCATCAACACAAAACACTTCTGACTCCGAACCCATCAGGGCACCCCACTGTCCAGGAACCAGAGCACCAGCTTCTGCAAGGTCTCCACACCCTGCCCGCTGGGATCTGCAGGAGGCCTGTCACAGGGGCATGACTGATGAGGTCATGGGCCCTGGTGCCCAGCTTCACGGCAGCCCTCTCCCAGCCCTGGATGGCAGGGTGGAGAGGGTGCCGCTGAAATCCCATCCCCTAATCCTGCCTTCATCTTCCCAGGAAAGATCCTGAAGGTCCCCAGGGACACCAGCCATTAGCCAACTCACCAGCATCTGAAATAGGCAACTAGATGTTTGGAAATTCCAAGGATTTGAGGAGTTGTGTGCGAGGAAATAGGACAAAGACCAAATATACATTCACAAAATCACACACACACACACACACACACACACACACAGCCCAACCCCTGTTTGTTCTCTGTGTTTACAAATTCTGATTTCTCCAGCCCAGGGTGCTGAAAATCTGAAACAGTCATTCTCATAGAGCACTTTTTCCCACTGGTCTTCAGCCTTCTCTCCCTCTCCCCCGGTGGGTCTCGCCGCCGGGCACCTGGAGGGCTCATGTCCATCCCACCCACTTCATGTGCTCACCTATAGACTTTGCGATGGTCAGCAGTGGACATGGCTGCACTGGTGCAGGCTGGACTCCTGCATCCGCCCCTTCCCTCTGCCTGGTCCCCTCCGTAAGTCCCCACCCAACTCTGAAGCGAAGGACAGAGCTCACTGAGTCCTCTTCAGGGCCCCATTCTCCAAATAAACTCTGCAGGCACAGCCTTGGGGATCAGAGTCCCTGGGACTAGAGGGACAGGAAGGGGCAGCCAGGCAGAGGTAGACAGCTGCAGGCTGGGCAGGTTGATCCCCAAGGCAGGAGTGCTCTCGGTGCAGCTACAAGGGCCGGCAGTGCCTCCGGAGCCACCCTGGACCTCCCCAGAGCCTCGAGGGCGGCTCACTCCAGCAGAGGTCTTTAGTGGCCGCTCTCCAGGCCACTGGGCCGGCGCTTGTTAAAGCAAAGAGCCTGCGGTTCCCGGGCAGGGTTCTTCTCATCCGGAGCAGGCATGGGAGACCCAGAGGAGATGCTCATTCCTCAGTCCCTGGCCACATTTTCCTCCAGAGTGCACCTGGTCCAGAGGGAACTGGAGGCCTCTGGGCCCCTTGCAGGGCCATGGGAACCTGCGCTTCTCTTTTCTCCAATTCCCCCTCCGCCAGAGGCTTCAGCAGGGTATGGCCCCGCCCACCCCTGGCAGGCGGTGCCCTGCATCACTCAGCAGTGGGGACACCTTCACAACGGAGGGGGGTGCTCGGCGACCTCAGTGTGCTGAGCCTCCTAAGGTGTGCTTCTCTGCTCTGGCGTGGAATCACCCCACCTGAGCTCCCGGGCTGCCGCGGCCCTCGCACTTTCCCTTTTGCTGTGAACTTTGTTTCTGAGCAGGAGGTGCCCTGAAATACCCGTAAGGGATGACAAAATCAGAGACCAGTGACTCAGTCTGGGACCTCAGGATCAAGTATTGGGCGCTGCACACAAGGGTGCTATGTTTTCAGACCACCAGCACAGAGGGGGCTTGTTCACACGAGTGGCACCAAGACACGTGACTGATGTCTCGCGCCCTGACGTCACCATGGCCAAGAGGCACAGGAGCTCTTAGCTCCACTGACTCTTTGCGGGCCGCTGTGGACCCACCTGGGGCCCAGCCTTGACTGAAAGGTCGTCGATTCAGGGCATGGCCATACTTATGGAATAAGGGGATTTTAAAAATCAATCACCAATTTCCATAAGGTAATTCCTAGTGAAACCTTTGGGCAGAAATAGCCATAATCATAAATGGTGCCGGCGCACACTGGGGAAGGGTCATTTTTATATATAAATATGTAATAGAAAATATCCCATGAGGGATGAGTCATTGGCTTGGTTGAAAGCCAACGTTTAAGTTGACAAAATCATACGAGGGGTGGAGCCATGTTGATGTTGATGAGAGTTGCAGAAAATACCGACGCGGCTGCGTTTCTTTTAAATGACAGGACCACCACGGGAGCAGGGTAGACACTGGAAGCCCTTTCTCCGGAGCTCCTTGTTACCACCCCCCAAGGCGGCTGCCTGAACTAATGCCTGCTATCAGCCCGCAGGAGATGGTGTTTCCTGAAAATTGCCTCAATAACACCTTCCATCCCACATGCACTCCTCACAGTGTGATCTCAGGACTCCTCCTGCCATCCCTCTTCCTGTGATCACGGAGACAATGACTCGAGGTGACTTCTAAGCCTGGGTCAGCGTGGCTCTGTTGGGATGCTCACTCTTGAGACTGGGTCTTCGTGCTGCGGGGAGGCCCAGGCCACCTCAAGAGACCACACGTAGGTGTCCCAGCCAACAGCTGCAGCCACCACACAGGCATGCTGCAAGGAAGCCAGAAGGACTGTAGCCCCCCATCCTCTGCTGCAGCCACATGAGAGACCCCAGGAAGAGCCAGCCGGCTGAGCCTAGCCACCCGCCCACCAGCCAACCTCTGGACCACTAGAGATAACAACAAAATGATTCTTCTTATTCTAAGCCGCTACATTTTGGAATCATCCCTTAGCTAGTGATGGCTAAAAGGAATACGTCCATTGATAAATATCATAACACAATTGAGCAGTATGTCTACAACCGTAATATCAGAAGAAAATTTCATTTCATCAAGACCAATTACCTGCCCAGTGACGTATATAATAAAACCTGGGTTCTTCATGTTGTCCAGAGCACCCACACAGGCACCGTCTGTGCTGACTGATCTTGAAGAGCTCACAAGTTTTCTAAGAGCTCAACTTCAAGGGCAGGTAGACTTGGCGTGGTCTCAGCTTCGCCACTCTCTAGCTGTGTGATGTCACTCCAAGTCCTCCATTTTTCTCATACATAAAATGGGGATAAGAAAAGTTCTAGTCTCTTGTAGTTTTGGTGTCAAATGGATGATGCATACAAAGAAAGGTGCCCAGCACAGATCCTGGGAGGTAGGACCCTTGTTACCCACAATTACTAACACTCACAGTTCAAAATGGTCACTGCACTCACCCAAGATCCCACAGCCTGGGGGCAGAAGGAGTGGGAGTGGAAGAAGAGGCATTTAAACCCAAGACTGTCCCAGTCCACCTCTCCCTTTGACTACACCAACCTCCCTACCAAGTGGCTTTTCACCCAGGATTATGTGCTTTCAATAATGCGGGAACCCTCCAGCCACAGAGGCCACCCTAACAATTTGTCTTCCACCAGCTCCGCTATTTATCCCTCTATTGGGCTGGACTCTTGTCTCCAGGTAGCCTCCACCCATTAGCCTGACTGCCCTGCAGGACCACCAGGAACAAAACAATGTGCTCTGTCACATAACAGCCCCTGAATCTTTAAAGACCCTGTCATGTAACGCGCCAAGCCCTCTCTCTCCAGGCCAGCACCCCCCCGGGTTCCTTAGCCATTCCTCTTCCAACGCATGATTATGAATCCCCTTCCCACCTGGGCCTCCCTCCTGCCTCAGGGCTTGACAAGAGCACACACTATTGATGACCGGAGACGCTTTCATCCTGCCCCCAGAGGCGTGTAATACATTTACGCTTTCTCAGGATGACACACACTCCAGGAGTACTAAGAATTGCTGTCAATCTCCCTGGCATCCTGAAGGACTCTGGCATTTCACCATATAATCATTTTTTTTTTCTCCCAAGGGGCTGACTGCTTGAAGAAACTGTCATATTCTCCAGCCAAGGGGAGCCAAAGTGTTCTGAGGCAGATAAGCGCAACTCTGCCGTGTGGTTTCTTCCAGACCTTTTTCTGATGCATCAGCTCAATGGGGGAAAGAGCTAATAACCTGCAGTCAGAGATACGGGGCTCACTGGGGCTCCCCAGCCTCACCCGCCTTCAAGGGGGGGTTTTGTCAGGACAGGATAGAGCATGCTACAGTAACAAGACCATAAACCCCAGTGGCCTCACAATCACAATTCATTTCTCCTTCATGCCAATTTCACCGTGGTTCTGTTAAATCCCCAGGGCAGTTCACTTTCAAAGGGTGACTCATGGGTCCAGGACTTACACCACAGAGCTCCCTGGCCACTGTGGCAAGAGCAGAGCAGCCTCCATACCATCAACCTAAACCCACATCATGGCTCATGAACAGCCCCTGGTCCAGAGGTAGTCACATGGCCCAGCTCAAATGCAACGAGGCTGGGAAATGTGGGTGATTCGTGGGCATATTCAAGGAGCAGTGTTTTGCCACAGAAGAGAAATGACTGAGTGATCCTGACGCAGCTCCCCACTCATCTGGGAGAGGCACTGAGATACCCACATCCCTCCTGAATCCCCAGACACATCGGCAGCCATTCCCAGCAGGTGTTTGGTGGGGGCTGCAGACACTCCTTCCATCTCTCCCTGCTGCCCCAGACTTCCTGGAGGCCCCCCTTGCCTGTTTTCTGGATCTGTGGTCACATGTTCTAAAGTGGTCTCCATTCCTCTGTCTGTCTTACTGCTGTCCATCTCCTTTTTAAAAATCAATCTGAACATACCTTTCCTCAGCTTCAAATTTACATAGCCATAGTGCCCACGGGATAAATCCAATTTCCTTAGATCTACATGAAAAATCTTTTTCTAATCTAGTACCAAAGAACTTTCAAGCCTCAATTCCCAAAGCACCAATTCTGTGTTTGCTGTGGCTCAAGCCACCCCAAACCCACACTCACTCCTCAAGGTGTCAGGGGTGAGACCCAGGGCTTCCTCCAATCCACAGCAACTGCAGAAGCTCTGTTGGCCCCATACCCATCCCAGTGTCCACCTTCTACCACAACGTCCCCCATCCTCCTCCCTGTCCCCTGCCTGGGCTCCAGATCCCTCTTTGATATGGCTCAGCTGTACTTACTCTCGGCAGGTCCATCTCTTCCCTCGGTGGGTTTCTCATTGCGAAATTGGCCATGCTTCATTCAGCTGGGCCTCTCCAGTAGATAGAAGAATTCCTGGCCCACGGGGAAGTTGAGAGATGGCAGAACCTATAAGAGACAGCTCTTAATGGGGGGGGGGGTAATAGGTTCTTGAGGGTACTGAGCCCTCAGAATGCTCATCTCATGGAATGAGTTGTTATAAAGAGGGCTCACCCTGCATGCTTGACTTCTCTGCACCCAGCTGTTTCCCTACCATGTTGTGATACAGCCAAGAGTCCCAGAGGCCAAAAGATGGGACCACCCAATTTTGGATGTTTACCCTCCAAAACTGTGAGCTAAATAAATCTCTTTTCTTTTTAAAGTGCCTAGCCCTGGAGATATAGATAGATAGATAGATAGATAGATAGATAGATAGATAGATAGATAGATAGATGTTGTATTTAGACAAAATACCTTTATTTTATTTATTTATTTTTACATGGTACTAAGTATTGAACCCAGGGACTCACATGTGCTAGGTGAGCACTCTACTGTTGAGCCACAACCCCAGCCCTACCCCTGAACATTTTGTTCAGGAAACAGATAGCATAGGAATACAAAATATATCAATAAGTATCGAATAAATTCTTGTTGCAAATTGCCCCAGCCCAGCTGATGCTGGGAGGAAGAAGCCACACATCCATACTCTGCTATTTTTTTAATTCCAAAATATTTAGAAAAAATAGGAAATGGAGAGGATAATAATGGAGATCATCACCTGGGATGGGAGGTTTAAAACAAGAGCATGAAAGGGCCTGGAATTTTCCCAGCATCCGGAAAACCAGAAGTTCCAGGAGTACCACTTTGACTTCTGGATCTTTCTAAAGCAGTCCCTCTGCCTCATTTGGAAAATCCTCTGGAGGTGGACTGAAAGTAAATGGGTATGGGATGAGCCCAGTATTGAACTAGTTCAGAGCACGCCCTCCGGAGCACAGCGAGCTGTGATCAAGGGTGAGTGCGTAGGAAAGCCCTGGTTCTTCAGAGGGTGGGGGGAGGCTAAAGCTCCCTCTAGAAAGCCTCAGCCCCAGAACTGCATGTTGGTATTTAGAGCAACCCAGGGTTCAGGAAGCCGTTGGTACTGCCACACTAAAGCTCATTCTAGTTTTAAAGAGAAATATTTGACTTGGAGGAGCAGACCCCATGCTGGCTCCAAGATAAACTTGCCTCGCTCTCTCAGGCCCATTTTAATGCTAAGAGCAGCTCCGTCAGAGCAAAGGTTCATTTCTGAGAGCCAAGCTGTGAATTATGCTACAGGCTGAGCAGAGCAGTTGGTCGTTTGCTGATGAAGCAGAAGCCTGAGCATGATACAGAAGTGGAGGGGGAGGCTTCGGAGGGGGATTATCACAGAAGGTCAGACTAATTAAATCGAGAGAAGTCACCAGAGAGCTGGGGCTCCCACACATGCCATCTTCAAATGCTCCGACACATGCAGGGGTTGATAAGAAAAAGAGGGCCAAACTGCCACCTTCATCTGCCTGGAAGGACAACAGTCAACCAAAGAAAACTTCTGACTATTGGTTTAAACCCAGGTGGGGGGGGAGGGACTGAAACTGCTGCCAGTTCCTAATTATGAGGTGGAATCAGAAACAGGGAGAGTGAGGAAGGGGGAAAGCCGGCGTCTCACAGTTCAGCCATTTGGGGCATGGTTGCTGCACCCCTCCTCTGTGCCCTGCAGAGCTGGGTGCCAGGGATAAAACCAGAAACATTCCCTGCCCACGGGGGACCTCACAGTTGATCAACATTGATAGGAAGATCGCCCACCAGAGATGGACGTGCTCACAGAGTCACAGAAGTTTGCAGGAGCACTGGGCGTTGGAGTATCTGCAGCTGCCTAAGGAGCCTTGGGTTTCTTACAGAGACAGCACTGAGGGAGCCCCCAAGGGTCAGTAAGACTTCTCCAGCTGGAAGGAAAGCAAGCAAGGCCTCCGCCACGGCACATACCAAGGTCAAGAGCCTCAAAACCATGACACGGCTGTGGTTCAGAAGCGAAGAGAGTGGATGTAGAAACCAAGCTGACCAAAGTGACCCTGAAGGCCTTGAGTGCTGGGCAAAATGTTTAATATTCACCTGTAGGTGGCAAGGAGCCATTACATCCTTTTAGAGGTGGCAAGATCCAAAATGTTTTAGAGAAAGCTCACAAGACCACAGAGGAAGACGGAAGAGACACTCAGAGAAGGCCTCTCTCCAAGGACAACAGACACCAGGGCCGGGGCTCTCAGAGTGCCTTCTCCCTGACCTCACCTTTCCCTGGAGCTCACAGTGGGGACACAGCTGAAGAAGTGATTCCTGAGTGTCTACTGTGCATGCCCAGCCCTGTGCTCTCTGCTGCAGACCCGACAGTGTCCTGAAGCCAGCTCCTGCCAGCTCAAGCCAATCCTGCACATCTTTTTTGGCTTTGGTGATACACCGTTGGTAGCTTGAAATTGGCCATGGTGGGCGGTTTAACACCACAGAAATCTGCAAATTCTACAAACCAGGGCTTTTTGTCTTTTCCAGAGAGCCATTTATTAAACATTTTACCAGCACAGCACTTGAGACCCAGTCTTAGCCCTCCGAGAGCTGCGTTTACCTAAAGAGCATGTGCCAACACATGCCAAATGGAACCAGGATGATTCAAGCTAGAATTCAGCACCCACTGGTGATGACAGAGTCTGGAGGCACCGGGCAGGGTGGGCACAGAAGAAAGAAAAGGTCCTGGAGAGCGATGGTCCTGGGTGGCCTCATCCCAGACCTGACCATGCTCACCCAAGTGGGGGCTTAATCAATAGGTCCTCTCTGGTCTTAGCTATTCCAAGTCTGGATCTCCAGCTATGCTTTTCAAAGGAGATAGGCTGCCTTCCTGAGCTCTTTGGGAGGTGTTCTGACAGCATTGTCCAGCCGGGCTTGGCCTTCCTGTCTGCATCACTCCTGGGAATGCCAGTCAATAGGAAAGGCACGTCACATACTCAGAACGTTAATCAATCCAGATAAAAGCATCACATCAAGAAATGCCCTCGCAGACTGGGCTCTGCGTCTCCGTGAGGACTCTGGGCCATGGATCTTGGCTGAGTGGGGGGAAACTGGGAACAGGCTGGGAACAGCAGCTAAGAGCACCACCCGGATAAGAGAGCCCTGAAGGTCACCATCCAAGGACGATGACAGATCCAGACCCAAGCACATGGTCTAAAGTCGTGTCAGCCCAAAACACACAGAGCAGAAGAACATGGAACGGGACAGGTGAAGAAGGAGGAAAAGAGGGTGCAAAGTGGGGGACAGCGGGCTCAGCCTCCCACATGTCCCTGGGCCCAAATCACCATGTGTCCGCTGAACATCCAGAGCTTCCCACAGCTCCCTTGAAGGTGGCTCTCAGGGCAAAGGGCATTTTCCTGAAAAATGGAGCTGAAATAGGATCTTTGATGTTCTTCTTTGCCAAAGCAAGAATTTTTTTTTTTTTTTTTTTTTTTTTTTTTAGTTTTCAGTAGACACAACATCTATTTCATTTTTTTATGTGGTGCTGAGGATCGAACCCAGCGCCCCGCACATGCCAGGTGAGCACACTACCGCTTGAGCCACATCCCCAGCCCACAGCAAGAAATTTTTAAAAATAAAAACATGCTAGCACCATTTCATAAAAAAATGGCCATTTCAAACCCCAAAAAATATAGAAAAAAAAAAGAATGCGTAGAATAGAGGGCATTCATTTAACTTGATAGTGCATAACTTCAGGACAAACAAACATAATGAGCCACATCGGCCATTACCTTGTTCAGTGTGCCACAGACTGTGGGACTCGCCCAGGAGCGAGGAGGACTGTCTAGACCTGCGGAGCAGCCCAGTTGCTGTGGCCGTGTGCCCTTCATCTAGGAGGCCAAAGAGCCGCAGCATCACCACAGGGCATTTTCCACACACCAGGAGTAAGCACATGACAGGCCTCCCAGGATGCCGCTGGCCTCTGCCATGTACAGCGCCTTGAGCCTGTTTCCAGGGTAGCCATGCCGTTTGCCACTCACACCTGATGGCCCGATATTAGAAAAAGGAAAAAAAAAAAAAAAAAAACAACCCTCAGTTCCTTTGCCTTGTGTAAGGCTCTATTTGTTCCTCTGCCCCTAAAGTGCTAGAGAGCTCATGAATGGAGACTCACTGGCTCCCTCTCTCCAGGTCCACGCAATAGATTCATAAGGCGTGACCTCAAGACTGAAAAGGCTCCTATAGCTTTGGGTCGGTGCCATGCTGGTGCTGCAGTTCAAAACTTGATGGAGCTGGGTGTGATGGTGCACCCCTGTAATCCCAGCTACCAGAGAGGCTTAGGCAAGAGGATCACAAGTTCAAGACCAGGCTAGGCAATTTAGTGATATCCTATATATAAAGAAAGAAAGAAAGAAAGAAAGAGGGGGTGGAGGGAGGGAGGGAGGGAGGGAGGGAGGAAGGAAGGAAAATTTAAAAGGGCCAGTGGTATCATGGTTGTCTGGCATGTGCAAAGCCCTGGGTTCATCCCCAGCACCAAAAACAAAAAAAAACAAAACAAAAAACTTGAGAAGGGAAACATGTGGGAATATGGCCTCCCAGGGCACACAAACAGGCTGCTGGGTTGTAGGGCTGCAGCCCTTTGGAAGCTATCAAGTCTAGAAATGTCAGTTACAAGAGAGCCCCTTGTCTGACCTACAGAACTCACAGATAGGTCTCCTGAGTAGGCGAGGCCAACGAGCTGGGTGCCGGCTCAGGGAGGAAAGCACTCCGGGCTGGGATCCTGGAGCCTGAAGTGGAATCCAGGGAAGAAAGACGGCACTCAGGGGACCCAGGCAAACTCCCTGTGGCAATTAGGGAAGCCAAGGCAAAGAAGTGGCTCTCCAAGCCACCCAGCTCCTCAGGGCCTGGCCCCGCTGTCTCCTGTCCACCCCACCTGCTGTCGCAGAGGACCTGGCTCTCTGTTGGGTCCTTATTTGTGTCTGTTCACCCACCTGAGCCCTAATGATCCCTTCCAGACCCCCTCTCTCCTCCCCCAGCATGCTGAAGATTCAGACCTACAGTGCCCTGGGCTCTCTGGGCCCCTCGCAGGGAATTCTGCTCCTAGGACTTCCAGCCCTCCCCACTCAAGCCACTGTCTGTGTGGCAGGTTTCCCAGGTGAGGAGCTTACCTCTTTACACCTAGGTTGGAACATCCTAGCTTCACTACCATATCTTCACCTTTAGAACACTACCACACTCAACGAGGATGAGCATTGTAGCTACAGTGGATAATCCTGATCCAAACACCAGAGACCAGGAGTGTTTCAGATTTAGAAATAAATAAATAAATAAATAACGTGGGGGGGGGAGAGGTTGGAATATTTACTTATGCATAATATTCTCCTGGGAATGGAGGCCCACATCTAAAAATGAATTCATTTATGTTTCAGAGATAACTTATACACATAGCCTAAAGGCAACTTTATATGATATTTTTAATGATTTTGTACATGAAATAGTTTCAAGGTTTGGAATTTTCCACCTGTGACGCTCAAAAAGTTTCAGATTTTGGAGTATTTTGGATGTTTGATTTTTGGATTAGGAACACTCAACCTCCATTCCTGTATTCATCAATAAGGTGTTCCTTGAGAGAAGCCCTGACAGAGGGCACAAAAATATCATGAAGTAAGAAAGGGACAGAAGGACTTCAGTCTCCTGAGAACCTTTCATACTTGGGGCCTTCAAACCCAAACTATGATTTTTAGATCTAACAAACAAATGTGTTTTAGGGGTTCTGGGGGCTGAACCCAGAGTGTTCACCACTGAGCCACATCCCCAGTCCTTTCTAACTTGTTTATTTTGAGACAGGATCTCGATAAGTTACCCCATTTGGCCTGGAACTTGGGATCCTCCTGCCTCAGCCTCACAAGTTCCTGGGATCAAATGTGTTCTGCAGTCTTTCTGCCACAGAACACTACCCTCACCAACGCTGTTGGAGTCTCCACACGGTGTTCCAGGTCCCTCCTCATCCCTCCCCTCCATTGCGGAGGGCAGTGGTTGGCAAATTCTATTTTCCCAGCAAAACTCTTGGATCCAGTGAAATCTTTCACCAAATCCCAAAGATAAAACTAAAAAAAAACAAGACTCTGGGGAAAGGAGGGCACCCAGCACACAGGGCCCCAGCACCTTTTGGCAGCCCCCAACTCACCCACTGCTCCCCTGGCCCCCAGGTCGCCTGGACTTCACATGAGCTTCCCCTGGATTCTCCCTCCACTGTCTTCCCTCCAGCCCCACCCACACCAGGCTGTCAGCCCACCTCTGACTTGGCTCTAACCTCACCAGGCCTCAAAGCCTGTCACACTCCCTGCTGCCGTCCAGCCCACACCCTTCCTGCTGGCTCCAAGACAGGAGGCATCCTCACACATTAACCCGGGCCCACTGCTCCCCTCCAGCAGCTCTGGCTGCAGTGGGCTCCTGTGGACACACCTCACTCCTGCCTGGCCGCTTTCTCCCATGGGACCTTCTGAGCCTGGAGTGCCTGCTCCTTACCCGTCTTCGCCTGTCTTGTTACGCACCCATCTCCAGCTTCTCTGGATCCTGTTGCCTGGCACCTCCTTTGACACATGTCCAAATCCTCCCTCCCCCTGCACTCCCAGTCCTGGGATTAGACCTCATAAGCAGGTCTTGGCCCCAGCCCCTCCTCCTGACTCAGCCTTCATTTGGACTCTCATCAGTTGCAAGGATTCCTGGGAATCCTGATGGGTCCCCCTGCCTCACCAATCCACCTTGTCCAGAAGCTCGGGGCCGACCATCAGAAACTCAGACGGGTCCTGTGGCCACCCTGGCTTAACAACTTCTATGGCAGCCAGAGCTTTGAATCAGCTCCTCACCCCTTAGCTGAGCATAAAATTAGGCTGGTCATGTTCTGGCTCCCACCTACCTTCCAGTCTCACCTCCTTCCACTCCCGGGGCTCAGCCAGTGCAGCCATCACAAATCATGTGGGGTCACTTCTTGCTCAGCTAAGAGCAGACCATTCCACGGACCCACCCCAGGACAACAGAATCAGTTGGTTAAAAACAGCTACCCAAGTTCTGAGCACTTCCTGCTACCCTAGCCCTGCCACCCTGTCCCAGCACTCTGGGGTGACCGGCCCAGCAGCAGCTCAGTTGTCAAATACCAAGGCTCTTGACCCTGCCAGGGGCCAGTCCTTACTCTCTGCCTGGACTGTCCTTCTCCTCAGGCTTCATGACTCCTATGTCCCTACCCCTGCGGGGAGGCAGGGACTTTGCCACCTCACCCAATTACTCCCTTCTCCATGTTCCCATAGAACCTCTTCCATTCCTTTATCATCCAACTACTTTTGCTATATTTTGACTTCTTTCCTCTCTCCTATCCACCAAGAGCTGCTCGGGGGCTGGAGACGCAGCTCATCCACATAACAGCTGCTCAGTAAGAGCTTGGAGAACTTGACTTTTTAGCACTTTAGGAAAGTCCTAGCCTCTCAAATCCCTCTCATCTTGGGCTGGGGTGTGGCTCAGTGGTAGAGTGCTTGCCAGGCACGTGTGAGGCACTGTGTTCGAGTCTCAGCACCACATAATAAAATAAAGATAGTGTGTCCATCTACAGCTAAAAAAAAAATGTATTTAAAAACAATTTCCCCCATCTCCACTGTCACAGCCTTTCTCACACCTTGAACCCCACTGGGAGCACTCAATGTACAGCTGGGCATATACTAGATGAGTCCCGTCTCCAAGGCTAACACTCCTGCACCTCCTTCCCCTGACATGAGGACACACCAGCCCTCTCCGCCGAAATGAAGGGATACAGCTGAGACCAAGGAAATCAGGAAAACAGCTGCCAAGAAACAGCTAAGCACACTCAGCCACAGGCTGCCAGGCCAGCAAGCCCTGCTCCAGCTCAGCCTTGCAAAGGAGGAACATTTGGCCAGCCCCCTCCACCGCCCCTGGGCCGTTCCTCCTCCTGCCCAAACAAGGGCCCCAGGCCAGGCCAGAGGAAGATGGAGGGGGTCCAACCACACTCTGCTGTGGGGCATTGGGTGTTGTTTAAAGAAAAGGGAAAACAGAATCCAAAGATTGTCTTTTCTCTTTCAGGCAAAGCCCCCCCCCCCTGGCTGTCCCACCTTCTGCAGGGTTCACCCAAGGCCTCAGAGCACAGGGAGAAAGTGCGGGCACCTCTGGAAGGACAGGAGGGAGGGAGGGAGAGTTAACACAGCCTCAGAGCTGGACAGACAACTCAGCCAAGTGCTTTGCATGCGCCCGCTCCCTGAACCATGAAAACAGCCCTCTGAGCTTGGCATTACTCCTATTGTATGTATTTATTTTATTTCTATTTTAAAGCAGAGGGAACAGGGGCTCAGGGAGTCCATCGGTTCACCCAAGGGCAGAGGGCTAGCATGTAGCAGGGCCACGCTGTGAGTAGGGTGTCTGACAGCCATCCCGCGACCCTCTCTGGGGCTCTGCCGGCCTCCCCTCTGGACTTCCTCAGCCTCCAGCAGGACCAGCCTGGCTTGACGTCCTGCCACTCTCCAGCTTTCTGCTTGGCAAAGCAGGTTCACACCCGCGGGGCTCCTCATCAGGGAGATTTGACTCAGCGCCCGCACGCAAGCATGTGCTTCTCACAAGGTCACAGCTACAGATGAGCTGTGGATGGGGATTACAGATCGCAGACCGCACTGTCCTGGCAAGCTGGAAGCCAGCAGAGCACTGGACTCGCCCCACGTTTGACCATCTGCTCAAAATTTCACCAGGGTGACCAAGACTTCCTTGGCTCTCCCTCTAGTGCTTTCCCAGCCACCCCCTCCCCCTCTCTGTCCTGAGACAGTCCACGGGCCAAGATTTCCCTCCCCTGCCACAGGAGGTAACCCTCTAACCCCACCCACAGGTGGCTCAGGAGCTCCAGATGAGGAGGGAATACTGAGCATGCTCAGAAGCAGCACATTGCTGGATGACACAGAGGGTAGCCTTGTCCTCTTGGCGGAGGTGAGTGCCTGAGCTACCTGACTGCTCAAAAAAAAATCTGACACCACTGTGGGGGTTTTCAAATAACACTGGACTAGAAGTTATTTATCTGAGCAAGCTCCAAGTCACCAGGCCAATGCTCTGTCCACAAGGAATGGAGGTTGACTTAGAGAGGACCTGTCTACCTAACACACCTCCCTACCACAAAATATACCTGGCCAGAGACGCCCGTAAAGTATTTACCTAATGTGAACAATCTCCTGATGGATGTAGAAGAAGCTTCAGTCTAGATTCCAAAGAGCCACAGGGCAAGGGGACCTCTCCAGGAAGCTGCTCACCAGCATGCCCAGGCAGAGGTGGTCCACACTGCCCATGGGATAGAAAGAGACCCTGCCCACACTTTCCCCTGAACCACCTGCTCCCAGTCACAGGCGTTTGGCCTCCAATTCAGAGCAGCGTTTGAAAGTGCAATTCCTGGAGCGTTTGGCAAATGCAGATTCCAAAGCCATGAACTCCTGATTGTGACCTTGAAATATTTCCTGTTGGCCAGATTCTCAGAGAAAGAGAAACCAGAGATTCTGATTAATCCCTGCTTGCTTGAGAGTAAGGGTCACCTAAAAGCAGGTCAAAAGCAAGTCAACCCCCCGTTCCTTGTGGATAAAGCATCACCCCTGGTGACCTGAAGCTTGCTCACACAAAGAACTTCCAGTCCAATGTTGTTCGAAGAACTCCTTCAGTGATATTTTTTTGGAGGAATCAGAAGGCTCACAAACCTCCACCAAGAGGACATCGTCATGGCTCCCACCCACAGTCATCCAGGCAAGATGCTGCTTCCAAGTGTGCTCAACATTTCCTCCCTGGCCGGAGCTCCAAAATCCACGTGAGGATGGGGTTCATCCATGACCCTGGTGGAGAAATCAGGTCAGGCCAACAGGAATGGCCCCTGTCCTTATCTCTGGGGCTGTACAGGGGAAAGGCCTTAAAATTCCATCTGGAAAGACCTTGCCCAGCTTCTATTCTCTTCCAAAAGCCAAAAGCTTTGGTGTGGGCAGAAAGCATCCCACAGGGAGGCCTCTCCAGCTCCAACACAACCGTGCACATGCCTCTGCTTTTCGACTTCACCAGCTGAGTTCTCTTCAAGAGGGGGAGCTAGGCTCAACCCCTCAACGCTCAGTCATCCCAGCCCTGGTGTACCCGAGACAACATGGAAACTCACAGTGGATGCTAAAGAGACCACAGGCCACCATCACCCCTCCCTCCTCCAAAGTCTGTGAGGAAAGAAGAGATGACAACCTCAAGACAGCAAAACTAGTCACCAGTGACCAATCATCAAGGAAGTTGTCTCATGGACACATTGCCTCATGGCTTAGAAGAGACCCCCCACTCTAGGTTTCCTCCACTGTGGAAACACCTCCCCTCCCCAGAAGGCTCCTGGGGCCCCATCCTGGAAACCCAGGATATGACACACCTGCAGCTGGGAGCTGTCACCACAAACACCACTCCTGACCCCCGACCCTGGCTCCTTCGCCCCTGCCAATTAATTCATCAAGACTGGTAACTGATGCCAAGGCCACTCTAAGTTAATTCTGAATGTACATTATCCTTTCCGCTGCAACGTCGTGGGAGGAATAGCTCCTGAAGGTGCTTCTTGGAAGTTAGTCATAGATACCCCCATTTCCAATGTAGAATATGCAAAATGGAGCCAATGAAGCCAAGGTAGCTCTTAATTCTCTTCATCCCCTCCCAGGCCCAGGTGCCACAGGGATGCCACTGTTTTTCAAATCTGCACTGCTCTCCAGGCATGGGAACTGTGTCTGGATTCTGTCACTGCCAACCACAGCAACTCCATGCCCCTAGCATTCCGGCTCCTGTTTTCACCTTTCTAGCCAAGAACGTGGGGTTTTTGTACCTGCTCCTTGCTAAAGAATGCTTTCCTGAATGTAACTTGACAACCCAATTCAGTTCAATCCACAGGCATTATATTTCCATTCAACAAATTTATACCTCTCAGTCCACAATTAAGAAGGAAGTCCACGTACCTCCTGTGTGTTGCAGCGGGAAGGAAAATATTGATAGCTGGCTTAACATGAAAAGTCCCGAAGAGCTAAGGTCCAAACTTCAGATCTCAAGTCGCTTGCCCTTCTCTAAGTGGTTTCCACTCTGGCTAAGAGCACCTTCTTCCTGCCCTTCACGCTAGAACTTCCCAGCCATCTACCTCCCTGGTGACAGGGAAATCCGAGGCCAGAAGTCATCAACTGGCAAGATTTCGTGGCAACCATGGCACCAACTCCAAGACGCTACCTGTCTAAACCGATCACCAGCATCCGAGGGCTTCCCGAAGGCTAATCTCCATCAATCGCTCTTTTGTCTGGGGTTTTGCAAACTCTGCTGCCAAAGATCATTGCCACTGGCAGATGAGAATAAAAGTAGTGCTGGCTGGCGTTTATGCCTGCAAAAAGTGCTTGAATGACAGACACCTCCTCTGGCTGTGGTGCAGTCCTCCCCTTCCCCCCTCTCCCTTGTCTGGGTCGGGTTTCAAGTGTTTTTGGTTACTGTGGCAGGTTGCCTGTGAATGTGAAATATTCAGCAATCTCTGGGCTCCTTAGTGCTTTTGTGCAGATAGGTTGGCTCTGAGCAAAGAACAAGCTGATCTGGAGGAAAGGGAGCTGCACAGCAAGTGAGCAGAGTCAACAGTTCAAATGAAGCTAAAAAGGAAGAAGCCTGCCTATTCAGCAAGACCCAGGCCTCCAACAGCGTGGCAAGGGGAGGAAGAAGGAGTGGCCTACCGAGGAGCCTGGAGGGATGCTGGGAGACAACCCCACAGGGCCTTAAGCAAACCCGAACCTCTCAGGGTCTTGGTGTCCTCTAACGCAGAGAGCTGGACCAACATTATAGGAATGTCCACAAAGATGAAATGGAATGAGGCGTGTGCTTGGCTCAGCGAATGTGAGCTCTGATTAGCAATCAAAACACACTGCTAGAGGGAGACCTGAAAATCAGCTACAGCGAGGCTTCGTCTGCAGATACAGAAATCTGCAAGTTGGAGAAGGGGTGCGTGTGCACACGTCCTCTATAGACACACTCACAGAGACTTCTATTCCTTGGACTGAACAATTATTCCAAAAAAAACAGTAATATTGACCTCTGTGCCATGCCCACTGTATGAGGCACTTTATCTATACTCCTTTCTTCTTCAGAATAGCCTTTGAGAGGATAACAAGAGTCCTGTTTCACAGATGGGCATTTGGGACTCCATGAGAAGTTACTTGCCTCTAACCCCGTGGTCAGCAGCAGATCCCAGGGACCTCCAGGGCTGCCTGATCCTCCCAGGCAGGCTCGGCCTCCCATGAGAGGGAGAGAAAGCTGCGGAGTGCCGATGGGGAATGTCCACGCAGCGTGGGGCTCCTGCATTCCAGAGCCAAGTTCACGGAAAGCTGCTGAGGTGAGGTAGGGTTCAGCTCAGAGAGGAAGCCGTCTCCTCTGCCCTCGGGCCAGTTGGTGCTGACAGTGAGCACGCTCCCGCAGAGCCACCCCGATCCCCTTCCTCCCCAGAGGTGAACTCCCTTGCCCATGTGGCAGCCCAACAAGCTGCCCAGGGCTCCCTGTCCCAGGGCTCATGACCTCCCCCAGCACAGAGACAGCAAGGGTCCCGTGGGAGCAGGGCATTCTCGCAGTGCAGCCGTGTGCCAGCCCTAACTGGCTTACTACCTACCTCCTCCTCCCAGCAGGTCCCTTCCTGCAGCCAAGAGGCTGGGAACTGGGCTGCCAGCATCTCTGCTGTGGCCTCTCAGCGCCTGTTCGTGATTAATTTTATAAAGGGCCTTGGCTCCCCGCACTCGCTGCATGTGCCTGACCCAGGTGAGGTCACTACGGTGGTTGCCAAGCCTCCATCCAGTGGAAGAAGCCGGCGGGTGCCAGTATGAGCACACGTGTGCATGTGTGCGTGCACCTGTGTGAGAGAAGCCAGCACACCAAGGAGCTGACACAAGGGGCTCAGGGCTCAGTCCCTGGCCTGGCCTGATGCTGGACGATCTTACTCAAACTCTCCTGGGCTGGCCCAGACACTGCGCTGGGCATTGAGGATGAAGAAATGACCCCGAAGCATAGTCCCCATCTTTGAGGGACTCACCACTAAATGAGGAGTCTATGCATGGAAACAATAATGCAGGGGTGGACACCAGGAGAGGCCTCGGTATGAGCTGTTATGGGAGCCTCCCGAGTCGCTGGGAGGATAGGTGGGCAACACGGCACCCGGCTAAACAGAAATGCATTTTCTCTCAGTTCTGGAGCCTGGATGTCCGAGTCAGAGGACTGGCAGGGCCAGGTTCCTCTGAGGCCCCCTCCATGGCTTGTACATGGCTGCCATCTTATCTAGGACTCACATGGCCTTTCCTCAATGGGTTGAGCACCTTAGCATCCAAATCTCCCCTTCTTAAAAGGACACCTCTTGGACTGGATTAGAGCCCATACTGGTGACTCCATTTAATTTAATCACTTCTTAAAGGCTCCGTCCCCAAATACAGTCACATCACAAGACAATAGGCATTAGGACTCCAGATGAATCTGAGAGGAGGGGACACATTTCAGCCCATAACCATATTAATTGTGGTTACCGGTTGCTAGAATACTCCCATACCAACTCATAACAAAACCTATCTCACCCCAAGTGACCCTGACCCTCTCCCTGCTACCCAGAATCATCCTGCAACCAGAAGGTTAACACTGGCTAATGCCGTGTAGACACATGTAATCCCAGTGACTTGGAAGGCTGAAGCAGGATTGCAGGTTTGAGGCCAGCCTGGGTAAAATAGGAAGACCCAGTCTCAAAGTAAAAAGGGTGGGATGCAGCTTGCCTATGCACAAAGGCCCTGGGTTCATTCCCAGTACCATAAAAAAAAAAAAAATAAGGGCTGGGGTTGTGGCTCAGTGGTAGAGCACGGGCATAGCATGTGCAAGACACTAGGTTCGATTCTCAGCACCACATATAAATAAATTAAATAAAGGTCCATCAACAACTAAAAACAATTGGAAAAAACAAAACAAAACAAAACACAACCTAATGCTAGATTAGTTTTTAAATATTTCTAATATCCTCCCTGGCTTCTATCATAAAATTGTTGTAATTCATTGAGATAATATCTATAAAATTCTTAGTGTAGTGACTGGAACCTAGTACATAATCAATATTCACTCTCATTAAATTATAATTACTACAGGACATTTAGAAACCATGCACTATAAACTGTTTAGAAAGAACCTGATAGTATTTTCTGGAAAAAACATTCTCTCCAAACACCCTTTTTAATTCAGTTCAACTTAACTGAGGTCAATGTCCCAAGCCACTTAAGAGACTTACAGCCTAAGACTTTCCGCTTAGGGGAACAATCTGCTGGGATTTGGCAGGACCACTGGCTGCTGGGTATTCTGGCAGGTGGAGAGGAGGTCCTGGTGGGGGACACGGCAGCCTGGCCACCAGACTCAAAGCCTGCACTGCGACATGAAACTGACTTGCTTCTCCAGAGCTTTCCGTTCCAGCCTGGCCTTTGTCTATACACAGGGGAAATGTGAAAAATTAAGAATTGATGTAGGACTCACCTGTTTTGCTTCTGCTTTATAAATAGTTCCAGTTAATGGTTTGGGGATTTGTGTTCTTTAGAAAGTGAGAACTTTCTCTTGCCTCCCCAGGCTCTCTGCACACGCCTCACAGGACGCGGTATTGAACAGCATCATCCGAGGTGCTAAGCCTGCTCCCTTGTTTGCCCAAATCATGCCAAAACCCTTGACCTGGTTCAGGGTTCACTCTGAGCCGGTGGTTTTTATGTCCTCCCCCTCCCCCGGCTCTCAGAAGAAGGACTCAGCCTGTGTGTCCAAAAAAAGACCTTGGATTCAAACTGGAATCTGCCCAAATTCATCTTGCTGAAGCTGTGACTTCCAGATTCTCACTCTCTCCCTCTGTGCTGCTGATTAAAATTTTTAAATTCCCACAGGAGGTGAGTCAAATCAGCACGAGGACACATTACAGAAATGATCCCGGAGGGTTTTGCCAGCAGATCTGGCCAACAAAAACCTCCATGCCTGCAAATGCACAGCATGGCCTTAGGGTAGGAAGAACTAGACCCTCAGGCCTGAGACGCCAGGGGT
Organism: Ictidomys tridecemlineatus; assembly: GCF_052094955.1. NCBI lineage: Eukaryota > Metazoa > Chordata > Mammalia > Rodentia > Sciuridae > Ictidomys > Ictidomys tridecemlineatus. The sequence goes on from NC_135486.1 coordinate 120,159,792, forward strand.
CTGCCCGGTGCAGCGTGGGGCATAAGGACAGTGGCTGATAAAGGACCAGGGAATCTGGAGTGATCTGATGAGGAGCTGGTCCCACCGCAGAATCTTAAGCAGCAGAAGTATGATCAGAATGGTGAGGGGCTCCAGTTGCCCAGGCTGAGTGGACGGGAGAAGGCGACAGGCAGGGGAGGGACAGTCAGGGCAGACACAGTGATCAATGAGAAGGGAACTGAGCCACCTATGTTGGGTGAGAGGGGGAAACACTGCAGGAGACACTGCAGAGGAGAAGCTAGAGGGAGGGTGGTGGTCTGAATGTGGGATGTGGCAGACACAGCAATCAGTGATAGAATTGCTAGATTTTTTCCCCCAGGGACCCAAGAGAGGGCCCCAGCTGGAACTGGGGCTCTGGGAAAACAAGTGAATGCAAAACAGCTGAAGCCTGACATTCCAGAAAAGAAGCAGAGAAGCGCTGTGAACCCAGGCCACTGGGAAGGGCTGGGCTATTCTGTCACCTTTGACGTCTGGTGCAGGGACCTAGTCTAACCCCAGATGTGATACCAGCCGGCAAGGTGATGGAACAAAAGCCAGTCAGTGTGGCCCAGCTGGAGCCAGCTCTTACCCAGAAATGCCCGCAGTTATTCACAATGAAATGAGGGGCCTGGGTGGGAGGGAGCATCTGCCTGGCATCCACAAGGCCCTTGGTTCAATCTCCAGCACCACAGAAATATGTAGGTAAATAAATATTAAATTAAACTTACAATTAAATAAACAATGGTGATAAATATTTAAAACTCATCCTTTCTTAATTATTTTACTCTTAGACCATCTCTGCCTTGGGTTGTTTACGTCTGCCGTCTCTGCATTTTGCAAACACTGTAGAAGGACATGCTACTGCACATCTCTTCCCAACTCCGTTCAATGATGTCATGTGAGCTGTTTGCAATCTGATATGGTGAGATGATTCACACCATGGAGACTGGCAGATGCTACAGTGGCTCTTCCAGGTCAGGGCTCTGTAGAGCTGCCTCCTGCCAGGGTGAAAGCAGGTCAGGAGTCGGGTGTTCCTCAACAGCCCGGGCAGCACTTTCCTTCCCTAAGGCACTATGAGCCCTTCACTGCCTCTTTTGTCCACCTGCCTTGTAAACTCTAGCTTCCCCGGTGCCAGGCTTGGGGTGGAATCAGAACTTCGTGTGGCCCCCCAAGACTGTGGGGTCTGCAGGATCTCCAAACCCTGGAACTTTTCTGAGGACAGCAGTATAGTTCCTGCTGCCAACCAGGATGCTGCAGAGTTGGAAGCACCTGGGTTACTTGGAAGCCAGATATGTCCTGAGGGTGTGCCCTGCAAGAGGGACCCCACCCTGTGTGACAACTCTGCAGCAAAAATTAGGGGGTTTTCCCCCAAGAAGTCTGGGGAAATGATGCTGGAGTCAAAGGAAGTTACCAAAGGTGGCTGGAGCAGCAATCCAATCCAACCCCAGATGTGATACCAGGCAGCAAGGTGATGGAACAAAAGCCAGTCAGTGTGGCCAAAACATGCCTTAGCCTCACTGGGCTGCATGAGGCTCTCCTAGCCTCCCAGGAGGGTCCTGGGATGCAAGCTCCTCTCTCCCCTCATCCAGCCCCTGACCTTCGGCCCTTGTCCTATAACATCTGACCAGTTCTGCTCCCTGCCTCTGGCTTAGAGCCTTCTGCTCACCCATAGTCTCCCCACACCAGTCTTTAAGTGTACATATGGCCTGAGGCCACTGCCCCTCCACACCCCAGGGCTAGAGCACCAGGCCCACCAGACCAGCCTCCATACTCTCTCCAGCCTCACCTCTTACAGCCTCCCCTGCTGCCCTGATTCTTGCCTAATGCCATCCCCCATCTCCCAGGCCCTTTGCACCTGTGGGTTGCTCTCTCCACTGCACACCTCCACCTGGCCAGTCGGGCTGTCTTCAGGACTCAGTTTAGGGGTATCTTCTCCCCCAAGACTGGATTGAGGTCCTCTTTGGGGGCCCTCCAGCATCCTTGGCCTCTCCAGCGGCAGCAACCCACTCTGCCTGGAACCTTTTCATAGTGGAGTTGTAAATGAATTTGAAAGTGTGGCTCATTGTGAGCACTCAGGAAATGGTTCCGGTTTTTTTTTCTTTAATTATTATTTTATGTATTTGTTCTTATGAAGTGCTAAGGATGGAACTCAGTGCCTCACACATGCTAGGCCAGCACTCTGCCACTGAGCTACAACCCCAGCCCTGTTTGTTTTTAATTAATTTTTTTTCTTCTCCACCCCACTTCCACAATACTGGGAATTGAACCCAGGGCCTCCAGTATGCTAGATGAGAGCTTTACCACTGAGCTACATCCCCAGCCCATTTGATTTTACTTAGAGACTGGGTCTTGCTAAGTTTCCCAGACTGGTCTCAAAATGGCAATCCTCCTGCCTCAGCCTCCCCAGCGAGTAACTGGGATCACAGGTGTGTGCCACTACACTTGGCTTCAGTAAACATCAGAATGAATGCATGATGACCTCGGAGTCCTGGCATGCTACTCTTGTAAGGATGTGGTTCTGCCCTGATATAGCCCTTCTATAAATATTGCACCCCAAGCCCAAGCCAGGCTGCTTCTCACTTGGGAGGCAGCCCATGTGGGCTGTCCCTTGAATGTGTATCTTCCTTCCTAAATAAACCTCTGCCTAGGCCTTTGTCTGGCTGGTGCTGAATTCCTTTCCCGTTAGGTATGCCAAGGACCCCTCTGGTCCTGAGTTCCCCCTCTCTTCTGGGAACTTCTCGGATCCTTCTCCAGCAACATCTCTTCTCCTGTGACAAAACCCTGTGTTCTCTGGCATTTCGGATCAGGGAAGTGGAAAGTCAAGATCCTCCGAAGCCCATTCTTAGCCACTGGGCTGCACTGGACATCAGTGGCCTTGAATGGCGAGAGCTACACTGGACATCAGTGGCCTCGAATGGCGAGAGAGAGCTCAGGAAAGGTGAGCTCCCCAGACAAGGGCACTGGAAATCCCAAAGCTCAGGAAGTTTCCTGCACTTACTGGAGCACTGGCCTGATCCCTCCTTAGCTATGACACAGAAAATATGTTGGGTTCCTGGGGAAGCTCCCTTTGCTCCAGGTAACATGGTAGGGGATGTCACCCATATGACCTTGAACCACACAGAGCAAGGCAAACCCACATCTCTGGAACCCAATTTCCTCTTCTGCAAAACAGGGAGGAAACAAGGGTCTGGACCACCTGGCACCTGTTTTTACGTTCAGTGAGATAAGAAATGTCAAGAGTGGTCTGTAACTCACAGAAGCTGTAAACATACTAGTTCCTAGGGGCAACCAAGGAGGCCGAGTGACAGCTCCAGCATGGGTGGGCAAGACCGTGCGTGCTTCGATTCAGCTAGGACATCGCCTCCCAACGACCCACTCCTCCTCCCTTCATGCAGCCTGAGCGTGGGCAGAACGGCAGCCTCCAAGTCCACCGCTCAGCACAAACACAACTCAGGATTTCTGGGCTGGGAGCTGTATTATGATTTTTTTAATTGACATGATTTCCAAATAAGATCTCACGTAAATATTTTGGCCTTGACACCAACATGAAAAAAGAACTTCAAAACAACAACCCCGTATACAGTACATATGCACATGCACACACACACACACACACACACACACACACGTGCACACCCACATGCACACACACACATGCGCACACACACACATGTGCACACACACACATGTGCACACACACCCCTCAAGGCATTCTTCATAGAATTTATTGATGATGATCAGTTTATACTCATTCTGTATAGGATTTTGTTTGTAAAGCAAAACCATCAGCTGCTTGTTTTTTAGAGTTGAATGACTAGCGAAGCTTTACAGGGCAGATCAGGATGGAGCTGGCAGCCTGGCTTCACCAGGCCAGCGTGACTATTGGCATTTTTTGGCTTTTGTATGCTTGTGTTCACAAAGTCCTCACCAAACAAGTTTTTTGCATTTGAATAGATTACAATGTGTTTATAGGTCTGCTTCCTTCCAAGACAGTAGTTAATTGGCCTCCCCAAGAACAGCAGGAGACTCTCATTATCCAGATGTAACAAAGGAAGAGAAGAAAATCGGGGACTTAATCCAGGCCCTGGTGCTGAGTCCAGTCATCATCATGGTCACGAGCATTGTTTTCATCACCCCTAATGCTACGAGGGCACACTGACACTCTTTCTTCCTCCTGGAGCTGAGATTACAGACCTTTGATGTCACCATTCCTGAAAGAGCTAAGTAGGTCATAAGAGAAATATGTGTTGAGAGTAATCCTCTGATACTTCAGGCCCCATTCTTCATCAGGAGGAGTCAAAGGAACCACACTCCAAACCAGAGGGTGCTCGCCTTTCTGCAGCCCACCTCAGTTTCCCCGTCAGTTAGCAAAGAATTGGTACCACCTGACCGTGCCCTTGGCCCTGGGATCAGCCAGGATGTTATGAAACAGCTAGGCCCTGACAGTTGGGTCTGGGGGTGGCCCAGGATCAGTCTGCAGGAAATGCTATTTTAACTAAGGATGCTGTAGAGGACAGGTCGAAAGCTTTGGGGCTAAATGTGTCTAAGCTATTATCATTGTCCACTGTGGCCCTCACAGCTGCTGACCCAGAAACACAGCTTATTTTTGGAAATTTGGACAAACTCCCAGCCTGGTGGATTCTTTTTCTCCCTAGTACATAGAAATGACTTAACTAAACCTTGAGTGGACAGTGGCCTGGTCACCTAATCAGGATCACAATGGCCTTTCCCACAGGGCACAGCCTGCCTGCATGGAATCAGAAGCAGATAAAGATGAGGAACAGCCCAAGTCAGACTGCTTGGGCTCTAAATGACCTTGGACAAGTTACTGACCTTGCCTGAGCCTCAGTTTCCTTGTCTGTAAAGTGCAAATAACATACAGCATGGGTGAACCTTAGAATCATTATGCTAACAAGATGCCAGACACAAAAGGTCACATGTTTATTACATGGTTCTATTTATGTGAAGTGTCCAGTGTAAGTGAATCCATAGAGACAGAGAGCAGATTGGTGGTTGCCAGGGTGGGGCGGGGAGCATGGGAGACAGCTGCTTACTGGGCAGGAGTCTGTCTTTGGGTGATGACGGTATTCTGGATAGTGGGGTTGCTGACACTGTGAATACTAGATGCCACCAAACTATGTGCTTTAAAATAGTTAAAATGATGACTTTTCTGATATGCATATTTTAACACAATTTTTATAAAATGCAGTTAGTGAGGATTTGCCTGCCCATTCTCTATACCTGGCAGTGAGGGGGTCAGCATGAAAGAATAGCAGGGTGTCCAGCCTGGGACAGGCAGGAGCCAATATGTCCTCGATCTCATAAGCATCTTAGAGCCAGTCCAATTGCTTGTTAAGCCCATGAGAAAGTCCCTTCCACAGCAGATTCTCCGGGCAGCTACACACTGCATTCATTCATTCAGTCTTCAGAAACTAAGGCTCATAGGGTCTCAGAATTTATAAGTGGTATGATCAGGTTTGAATCCAATTCAGTCTGAGACCAAAACCCCTGGCTCTTTCCAGAGGATAAGCATTTCCCCATCTGAAATGCTTCAGAGCAGAAATGTTTCAGATCTTGGAATATCTGCATTTACATACATAATGAGATCTCTGGGGGATGGGGCCCATATTTAAGCACAAGATACTCTTATTCACTATTTTTATATCTGTAATATGAGGTCCTACATGGAAAGTTCCACTTGGGGTATCATGTTGCTGCTCAAAACATTTTGGATCTTGGAGCATTTTGGATTTTGGATTTTTGTACTAATGATGCTTAATGTGTATTATACTATCCCCCAAGAGATTTTGGATTTTTGTACTAGGGATGCTTAATATGTATTATACTATCCCCCAAGAGAAAAGATACCCACTTTTTATAACTACACATTATATACTTCTTGGACTTTTTAAAAGGCTTTCAGATTTTTTATCTTTATTCTCATATTATCCCTGTGGAATAGGCCATTAGCTCCATTTTGCAGATGAATCAAAGTAACACAGTAACGTGTTTAACCCAAACTCTCACAGCAACTATTACTTTGTTTTTGTAATCTCTGGATTACTGGATAAATATTTTCCCATCAGATATGGAAATGCCCACACCTTCCCCAGTACCCACCACGTCCCTAACTGAACTACCATGTCAGCTCAGTTAAATGCGCATTTTCATCCTAAGAAAAAAGTCCATTTAATCTGACACTTCTAGCCTCTGAAAAAGAGCAGAATAAACAAAGGCAAAAGACAAGAAAGTCACATGAAATATGTATTAAGACTTCATTCATTAAACTAATTTACTCAGCATCTACTATGCCCCAAGTATGGCTGTGGACAGATCTAAGATACAATGGTAAACAAAAAGGATATCCCACTTTGAGTAGCTTGCAACTGAATATAGTATTACTGAAACCTGAAGGATCTACAAAATAGCTTTTTTAAATATAGACTCCAGAGCCCCACCCTCCGAGATCTGAAGTGGAGCCCAGGAATCTGGATTGTGGAAAGCTTTTTCAATAGTCCTTCCTAAATTGGCCCAGTCACAGGAGGCACATGGAGCACTTGTTAAGTGTGCAGGTCTCAGGCCTCCTTCCCATCTGGAGTGTGGAATCGGAATGTTGAACAAGCACCTCTGATAGTTCTCGGGACCCAGCAGGTTTGGGAGGCACTGCTCTAAGCAGTTAAAAAAAAAAATTGAACACAAACCAGATCTCACCCCTCGGGTCCTGATCCACTCACACAGGAACAACCCCGTAAGACATTTGGGTCACGCATCATGAAAATGAAAATGGTTTCCCACAATGTCAAAGCCACCGCGTAGGAAGCATTCCCTTCTCACAGAATTTCTTCCTCCTTTGGCAAGACTTCAGTAAGAAGACACACTCAGCACGTATTTGTGCCATAAACCATAACCATCAAATCAACTCGAACAGACTCTAATTTCAAAGAAAGTGTTTCTGTGCTAAGACCTTCAATGCCAAGTTAACCAGAAGATGTTTCTCCCGTGAAGCCGTGAACCTGCACCTACCTCTAATGGCCTATAAATAAATAATGGACATAAAAATAGCAATAATGAGCTCGGAAAATACTAGCTAATTTACACCATAATAGAAATACCCAGGAATCTTTAACAATTGAAGGACTGACGCCAGCCCCCCTAATAAGTACACCAAACCATATTATTCCACATGTGAGTGTAATTTCTAAATCACAGTGTATAATACAGAAGGGCGTCTGCTCTCTGAAAGGGAAAGAAGTATTTACAGGAGAGCTATTACTCAGCTGCATCGTCCCCTGATGAGAAAAATCAAAGGAATTATTGGAACAATGTATTCTTGGAGGCCCAGGAGCAGAACGCTTCAGGAAAAGGCTATCATTAATCTTTATGCAGTTGCAGAGATAAATCAGAGCTCAGTGCCACGTGAAGCGAACCGAGGTGGAGGCCTTTGTGCGAGTGGCCTCTCTCCTTCCACCCCCAAGAGCCAAGAAAGCTGCGGCTGCCATGCATCCGCGCCCCAGCAAAGCCTGCTCTAAGACCACTCACTGGCTGGCTCGGGAACAGCAGGGAGAGCCCCTGTGCAGCGACAGATTACCCGTCAGTCAACTCCCCCAAACCTGATCTGATCCCATGTAGCAGTTTGCCGTCACCTAGAGGATGACATCTAAGCTCCTAATTTGGCACACGAGATCCGTCAAAAGACAGCCCCTGGCCACCTCCACCGCCTCTCGCTGAGGCTTTCCTTCTGCTATAGATTGAATTTGTTCCCCAAGTGTCCATGGGGAGGAAGCTTATTTCCCAGGGTATTGGAAGGTGGTGTGGGGCCTACTGAGAGGCCCTTAAGCCCAATGGGAGCATGTTCTTGGAAGGGGGCATTCAGACTTCCCATTTTTGCAGCATGATCTCTCACTGGCACCCACACTTCCATGACGGATTTATCCTGCCACGAGGCCTTCCTCAGCTGAGCTGATAGTGGTACCAGGCCCTCTAATTGCCAGAACTAGTAAATCTCTTTTCGTTATAAAGTGAGCCTGTCTCAAGGGTTTTATTACAGTAACAAAAAATACACTAATATTCTTCCTCTCCCTCTTTCTGCTTTCTTATGTTACATCATCTTACACCCCCCCACCACCCACAATTTTGGAATATTGGAGGTTTCTAAGCATACACTGATGTAGTGGTTTCAAATACTACAGTTTCCTTTGTTCATTTACCCACCCCACAGACATTCAGAAATGCTGGTGATATTTGCGAGTGTCACAAGTGAAAGTGCTACAAACATCTAGCAGCTACAGGTCAAGAACACTGCTAAACACTGTATAAACAGGGCACTAGACAGTTCCCCACAAAATAATAATAATAATAATAATAATAATAATGATAATAATAATAATACAGTCCAAAATGTCTATAGTGTCACTTTGGGTTTTGGGGACTAGGGGTTGCATTTTGTTTTAGTTTTTTAACCAGTACTGCTATGTTGTCCAGGCCGGCCTCAAACACCTGGCCAGAAGAGACCCTCCTGCCTTAGCCTCAGTAGTGTGGACTACAGGCATATGCCATCACCCCCAGCTGATTGTTACTTTTGAAACTCTTCCCACAGAAATTGCATTAATCACCCCAAACCTTTACCCATCCCTACATTTATACACCACTTAACTTTAGAGTGCTCTACCAGCACCCGCGCAGGGCTTCCTCCCTGGCCCTTGACTCTGTGCTTGTCCACATGGCCTGCTTTGGCCAATAGAATGGGGTGAAATGACGATATGCATTTCCACTTACATGTGCTAGTGCCAGAACAGGCTGGTGGATGAGGAACACGTGGAATGGAGCCAGCCCCCAACGGAGCCCAGCCTAAGTCCAACAGCCAAGCTCATGAAAACTCATGATTGTTGTTTAAGCCACTAAGTTCCAGGGAGATTTGTTACATAGTAATAGCAAAGAATCACACACAAAACACTGCTCCGTGGTTTGATACCTACTGTTCCCCTCCTTTAAAAGACTGCCTCCCTGGCAGGTACAGTGGTCTTGCCTATAATCCCAGTGACTCAGGAGGCTGGGATAGGAGGATCCAGTCAAGTCCAGTCTGAGCAACTTAGCAAGACCTATCTCAAAATAAGGGGCTGGCGATGTGGCTCAGTGGTAAAGTGCCCTTGGGTTCAATCCCCAGTGCTGGAAAAAAAAGGGAATTCCCACCTCATCCACATCTCACTTAGCAATCTCAACACTCAAAGATCTCCTTTCCTGCTAATTCTGCCCTCATTCCCTACAGAAGGTCGTGGGTCCCTCCTGACCCAGGTACTTTTGCTCTCTGCTCCCACTCCCCGTCTTTATCTCTTCCTAGACAGCAACCCCCGAGAGAGCAGAGAGCTCAGGCCCCCAGCCACAGGGCACCACAGCTACTGGCTTGGAGGCTCAGGAAGTAGCAGTGGAATGTCAAGGGATGGACTGGACATCGTGGGAAGGTGATTATCAAGGGCATTTATCAGCTTTGGCTCCCACACTGGAACGGCACCTGGAACCAGGCCCAATTCCTGTGACCAAAAAAAAAAAAAAAGGAACTGTTGGCTCCAGCCTGCAGTCTGGACCTCCCTGCCAATCAAAGTCGTCAGGGAGAGGAACAGCCTTGGCCATTACTCTTTAGCACAATGAGATGGTTTAGAGGAGAGCCTTACCTTCAGGAAATTCCAATGAGCCTGCTTTATTGTTGCCCTCTAACAGTAATGACGCCCGTGGGGTTAAACAGAGTGTGAAATAATTGCTGAGACATTCCTTGCCGCGGAAGGAGGAGGCTGCACAAGATGTAATGCTCCCACCTCACTTGGGAGGGATGGGGCTCGCTCACGGATACAAAGTGTGTCATTGGAGCTTTGCAGAGTTGGGAGAGGCAGCCTGGCAGGGAGGGATGGGGCAAGGCAGAAGAAAGAATCCAAGGATTGCAAAGACACCTGCTCCAGTCGCCACCCCCATCACATCACAGGTCACGTTGTGCTTCTTGGTTCCTCTGAAAAACAGGGATATAAAACACTTCCTTTCTAAAGAGTTGGGATTATAAAAGAGGTGCTGCATATGGAAATGCCTTGTGCAAGGGAGGGACACGGTGATTTTACTCCCTTTCCTCCTGTGCCAACTTGGAGAAGAAGCACATCAGAACAAATGTGTCAAAATTAAGGGACCCAGGCCAAGACAACATAAGCTCCGGAGATAGTCTTTCCAAAAAAACTGAGTAGGAAACAATGCAGCAGGACCCGGAGGACTTCAGAAAGCTCCTTGCCACCAGTACAAACTCATGTGGCTGGATCCCAGAACCCACATTTCTCTTGCAGAAATGGCTTCACAAACCAGTGACCTGTGCAGTCACACTTTATCCTGGTTTAATGCTTTGCTATTCCTATCTTAAAACAATGATTTTCAAGCAAGGACACTTGAGGTTGGGCTGGGGACGTGCCTCAAGCGGTAGCGCGCTCGCCTGGCATGCGTGCGGCCTGGGTTCGATCCTCAGCATCACATACAAACAAAGATGCTGTGTCCGCCTAAAACTAAAAAATAAAATATTAAAAAAATTCTCTCTATCTCTCTCACTCTCTCTTAAAAAAAAAAAGGACACTTGTGGACACTTGATGTTTACTTTGCACCAGGCTGTATAGTAACCAAGCCCCGCTCTCTTGTTCTTCAGTCCCTACCAGTAAAGGACTGGGCAGCTTCGCTCCAAGAACTATAATCTGCTAAAAGATGCATGCATCTCACAGGGGCAAATTCTAGCCTGAAGGTTCTTGGAACCATCATTATTGCATAAAAATTCCTAGGACAAGATGTTCAGGACACAAAATTTTGCAGAGTAAAACTGTTTGATAAGGTATCTTTTTTTTTGGTGGGGGGCACTCAATCACTGAGCCACATCCCTGGCCTTATTTTGTATTTTATTTAGAGACAAAGTTTCACTGAGGCTGGCTTTGAACTCAAGATCCTCTTGCCTCAGCCTCCCGAGCCACTGGGATTACAGATGTGCACCACCACACCCTGCTTGATAAGGTATCTTTAGCTTTGAGTAAAGAACAGGGGACCATGAGACACTGAGACAATTAGTTAAAGTCAGAGGGCAGCAGAACTAAAATTTGAACCCAGGTAGCACTGATGCTGGGCCTGTGTCACCTCTGCTCTTAGGACATTTTTCCACCCAGCGGTTTCCTCTGAGCCTGGATGAATGAGTGTTAGGTTTTCATGTTAAAATGCAGTTAGGGAAGGTGGTACTGTTATGAGTCACCTTTTGCAGGGGTATGGTATTCTCCTGGGACACAAAGGTCACCTGGGAATTAAATGCCTTGTGGGAAACAGAAACAGTGAAGGACAGACTGAAAGGCCCCATGCAGTTTTTCTACCTTGCAACTTTGTTTCCAAAAAAAATCACAACCAGAGGAGACCAGGAGAGTGGCAACCCAGAGTGTCACTGCTTCACAGATAGTTTTCTTTCAGCTGACAGAATAAGGGTAGAAATGAAATACAGAATTGTGTTAAGTCATATGAAATTAGGGCAGTATTCAGATCCTGACATGGAACTTTAGATAATAACAGTTTATTGATTTGTGAATTGCTTTCGGTCTGAATTGGGTCTGTCAGCAGAAAGCTGGATTTTGGCAATGCAATTATTTTCATTGACACAGCAGTTGAATATCAATATCAATAACATTTACCTTTTGAGAAGAAAAAAACACCAACTACCAGGGACATGAGGAATGAAGACCCTTGTGAAAGATTAGGCAGGAGGGCCCAACAGGCACGCAGCCTGGGAACCTGGGGGAAATGCAGACTCAATTCCAACCATTGTGCACTGCCACTGTCCCCTGAAGAGCCAGCTCCAGCCACACAGCTCTCCAAGGTCAAAGCTGTGCTTCCCCCGCCACCAGTCCTCAGCGTAATGAGAAGTCACAGGAAAACCACAAGCCAGGATTTGTAAAGACCAGTGCTTCTGTATCAGTCTGGGTTTTCTGGAGATAGAACCAATAGGAGACAGACAGACACAACATACCACAGTTCAAATCTGAGATGTTCCCCAAAGACCTGTGTGTGCCCAGGGAGGTGCTACTTAAAGAGGCTTTAAGTGACTGAGGGCATGCCCTGGAGGGGGTTTGGGGACCAAGTTCTCTTCCTTCTCTCCCTTCCTACCAGGGGTGAATGTTTTACTCTCCCACACACTTCCGCCTTGAAGGGCTCACTTGCTACAGGCCCAGAACAATGCAGCTCATTGATCCAGGACTAAAACCTCTAAAACGGTGATCCAAAGAACATCTTTTCTCTTTATGATTATCTCAGGTATTTGTTACAGTAACAGAAAGCTGACTTAGATGATAGATAGATAGGGAGTTTATTAGGGGAATTAGCTCATGTAATGAGGCCAAGAAGTCCCAAACTGGCCATTGCAAGCTGGAGATCCCAGGATATCAGTAACATGGCTCGGTCCAGGTCCAGAGGCCTCAGAACCAGGTAAGCTGATGGTGTGATTCTTGGTCCAAGACCAAAGGCCTAAGATTTCAGGGAGCTGCTGGTGTGAATCCTAGAGTCCAAAAGTCAGAGAGCATGGAATTCTGATGTCCAAGGTCAAGAGAAGAAGAGTGAGCCCCAGATCTAAGAGACAGAGAGGAAATTCCTCTGTCTTCTTATTCACTCTGGGTCCCTAACTGAGTAGATGGTGTCCATCCATATTGAGAGTGGATCCTCCCCACCCAGACCACTAACTCCATCTCCTCTGAAAACACCCCCACAGGTACACCCAGAAGTAATGCCTTGGCAATTCTTCAAGTATTCCTTAGTCCAGTCAAGCTGCAGCTGAAACTAACCACCACACGCTGACATCACTCTTCTCTGAATGCCCAACATGGAATTCGACCCGATGCTGTATCTGCTCACTGGGGTGCATATATTCTGTTTCAACCCCGACTGGTACGCTGCAAGCCTCTTGTCATTACTTCCTAGAGTCCGTGTAGAGCCCCCATGTTGAGGGCTTACTGTCCCACAGAAAGACTGGCCTCACTTTAGAAGCTATGTGCACTTTGGGGATCCCCAGGCCACCCTCGCTTCTGAACACCTGGCTGTACATTCAGGGGTTTCCACTACACTCTCAGTTTTCATAATTTGGTGACTCACAGAAATGAGGAAAGTTATACACTTACCCTTATAGCTTTATTATGAAGGATATCAATCTGGACCAAGCAAATGAAAAGAAATGTCAGGCAAGATCTGGAAGCATCTCAAATGCAGAGCTGCCATCCCCTTCCCCACGGAATCTGAATACATCAGCGCATCACTGTGCTCAACAACCAGTAAGCTCCACTGAGTTCCAGGGTCCAGAGTTTTTACTGGGCTTTATTATGTGGGCATGATGCATTGGTTACATGGTTGAACTTAGTCTCTCATCCTGTTACTGCCCTGCCGGCTCAAGGTCTCTACCCTCCAACTACATGGTTGGTCTTTCTGGTGACCAGCCACCAATGTGAAGCTGTCTTGGGACTCACTGTGAGTCATAAAACTCACATGAACTCAGGAGGGATCCAAAAGGTTCATGAACAGCATTGACATTCCTATCACTTGATAAATTCCAAGTGTTTTAGAAGTTCTATGCCAGGATCCCAGGCCAAAGGCCAAACAGATTCTTTATTGTGCAATACAAATGCCCTTTTCTTGCCAGCATAAATACAGTAGGACAAGCCAGCCAGAGTCCTTTAGTCTGTCTTTTCCACTGTTAAGAGAAGATACTGAAGGAGCTGGTTACCTTCAGATTGGGGAGAGTTTGTATTTTTTTAATCCATAAACAAATCATCTCAGGGAATTCCTTTTCTTGAAGTTCTAATCCAAAGTCAGCATCATTGAAATTTTACTGTCCAAAATGCCAAACTAAAAATTGTTTCCCACCCCAGCCCCAACCTCTTGGTAATGACACATGCCAGCAACAAACATGAACTACTGTCTTAATGACATTATAAACCCACAGAAATTGCAACACAGGATACTCATTTCGTATTCCCCACAGCCAGCATCTATTAAAATGCCAAGAACTTACCTGGTGCTCAATAAATACTTGTTCAATTTAATTAGCTGGTTAATCTGAGTATTAACTATAATGTATCCAATTCAGAAAACCACAAACATTTAATGAGCACTCTCTGCAAGCCAAGATTTTGAGAAGTAACAATGAATAAAGCATGGTCCCTGGTCCCTAGGAGCTGTATATGGAGAGGGGAAGACAAAATTCTAAATCAATTATTTTATTATAAAATTGAAATTCTATAACAGGAGTAAGAGTAAATTACTATGGGGGACTTAAGTAATGATTTTGTTGTTGTTGCTTTAGGGTACTAAGGATTGAACCCAGAACTTCATGTACACTAAGATGCACCCTACCACTAAGCTTTATCCCTGCCCCATTAATGATTATTTTTTTAGTTAAGATGTGTGTTGTGAGTTTGGGAAGTAATAAGGTTAAGAATGGAGTTCACAGAAGAAAAGATGTTTGAGCCACCCTTGTTTGGTGGTTTAGACCTCAGCAAAGGATCATGAGTAAATTCAGGCAAAGTAAAACCGTGAAAATAAAAGAAAGTATGGGTAAGCTACAGAGAGAACACACAGGAGAATATTGGGATGGTGAGATCATTCTGTATGGTGCTGGTTGGTATGGATACCTTTTTCTAAACATTTGTCAAAACCCATTGAACTTTACATCAAAAGAGCAAACTTCAGTGTATGCAGATTTTTTAAAAAAATCAACCAGGAGATGAGAGGATCCCAGCCTGAGCTGCAGATCATGACAAAAGAATCTTAATGCTTTACAAGTGTATTAAGCAGATGGTGGGGGAAAGGGATGCTGATCTAATAATATTGGAAAACCCAAGGCAAAAAGCAGAGGAAAGTCTGCACATCCATGTACTCTAGTCAGTAAAGCTGTTTGTTGCAGGATTATAGGTCAAAAATTCTGAAACTATTTTCTGTGTGTACAGGGGTTGAACAAATAAGTAAACAGTGGACAGGATTGATAAGGGATATCATGGACAAGTAGGAGGAGAAAGCTAGAATGGACTGTGTGGTGCTGGATGAGATTCAGAGACTCAATATGAACTCTTTTTAGCTTAATGAAGATGTAAATGGGTAAATATGGATTATGTGTGTACACACACATGTTTCCCAGTTCTGTCAGCTGAGAGGACTAGAGGCAGGCACAGCCCAGTAGAAATGAGCACAGCAAACATCTAAATCTTGGTTTCTAATACCATCCTCCAATGAAAGGTAGCGCAGCTCCTTGGAGATAAGGCTGATGCTAAGGCTGGTCAGGGAAGACACGCGATGAGCCAGGAGTATCTTGTGGTGCCAGAAAGCAAGCAAGGATCAAAAACCAAAAGGATGGGCATGCCAAAGGAATGTAGGAGCCAACCTGGAAGATCCCCAGCGGCAAAGCAGGAATGATTTGAGCAATAAAATAAGTATTGTTGAATTATAGTCCAAAGTACACAATAAGCAACCATGAACTCATATTGATAATATAAGTGATTGAAAAAATAAATAACTATGAGCATAGAGACAAATCCTCCTTACAGAAGAATGCTAAATAATTTATGTATATATACTCCCCTTAGAGGAAATGGAAATTAATCTCCTAAATGCTTTCAAACACACACACACACACACACACACACACACACACACACACCCCTTGAATGTGGGTAAATTTAGTGACTTTCATTTAAAGAAAAGAGAATAGAAAGAAATAAAGTAATTTTATAGTAAAGAAAACCAGAAAAACACTCTTGAACTAGATAATCAAGTTTAATATCAGTACTGGTCACAGTGGTACAGATCTGTAATCCCACCGACCTGAGAGGCTGAGGTAGGAGAATCATGAGTGCAAAGTCAGCCTCAGTAACTTAGCGAGGCCCTAAGCAGCTCAGTGAGACCCTGTCTCTAAATAAAATATTAAAAAAAGGACTGGGGATGTGGCTCAGTGGTAAAGTGCCCCTGAGTTCAATCCCTGGAACCAAAAAAAAAAAAAAAAGTTTAACATCAATGATAAGCCATGGGAACAATTTTGTTGTTGTTGTTATGTGATATATAAGAAATGGAAATTTGGGGCTAGGGTTGTAGCTCAGTGATGGAAAACTTGCCTGGCATGTGTGAGGCACTGGGTTCAATTCTCAGCACCACATATACATAAATAAAAATAAAGTTCTATCACAACTGAAGACAAAAAAAAAAAAGAAAGAAATGGAAAATTTCCAGCCATCTCTAATTTTGGTCCAAAGTGTCCAAAGTCCAATTGACCTCATGGGTGATGAGTGTCATGTATCTTATAATTACTCTTAAATAATGGCTATACAAAGCTATGTAGTTAAAGTGAGTGTAACCATGAAAACAAATTAAAAATAATTTTGACAGGCTTTGGGGATAGAATTAAGTACTCACCCCAAGTTCACCACTGACCATTAGTCATGTTTGCCAATTTACTGAATATTTCACAGCCTCCACTTCCTTGTCTAAAGATAAAGTTTTAAAAAATAGTGTCTAGCTATAGTATCCAATAATAGGGTCATTGGTAGAAGTCAATGAGAGAAAATGCCCAGAGCATCCTCAGTATTTGAGTAACTTTTAATCACAGAGGTGACAATAGAGTAATAATAGTAGGGGTGTTTGCCTACTTAGTTCCACACGTATGGGAATTCTGTACCACTGTTACTTGAGTTACTGCAGAAATGTTTTTAGTCATCCAGTCATCGTTGACTTGCCAACACCGTGTGATATCTTACAGTCAAGGAAAAAAAAAATGGACAATTTTCCTCCAGGGTTTTGACAGTGGTATCTCCAAGGACTGGGAAGACTTCAGTGATTCTGACTTTCTCTGAGATGTTGGGATTGTATTTACTAGTATTAACCGGGATTTGTAAAGAAGGGAGAGAATATTATCAGTTTAAAATGTGATAAATAAAACATTGAAATGATTAATTGTGTCTCCAGTTTACAACTTTAGGGGAAAAGGAGGCTGGTTTAAAAGAGGAGAAAAAAAAAAGTGAGTTGGTTCTTTTTTTTTGTTTTATTGTTTTTTTTTTTTCAGATGGCTGGCATTTGTAAACCCTCGTTTTGAAAGGAGAAGTCAGTCTCACAGCTGTGATTTTTCCCATCTTTATAGAAAAACATGGCTTTCTTAACATCCAAGAAAGACTCCAAAAGGAAGCGAAGGTGACACACACATGCTGTGAAGTCACAGGCTTGCTGCAGAAACTTGATGAGGGAGCCAGGCCCAACAGAGAAGAATGCTGCAGGCAAGACAGCAGCAGGTGTAAGGTACCGGCAAAAACAAGTCCCAACTCTTTAAAGGGTGACATGTGATGAAAG
Organism: Ictidomys tridecemlineatus; assembly: GCF_052094955.1. Taxonomy (NCBI): domain Eukaryota; kingdom Metazoa; phylum Chordata; class Mammalia; order Rodentia; family Sciuridae; genus Ictidomys; species Ictidomys tridecemlineatus. The sequence continues at coordinate 120,177,174 of NC_135486.1, forward strand.
CACAATGGAACCAGCTCTCTATGCAACAGAAATCTAAACGCAGTTGCCTTGCAGGAAGAGAAAGAAAAGGTAATTAGTGCCAGGGTGGTTGTCCCCTAATGAAGAGACGCAGTGTGCTGCCATTCACCTCATTTGCATTAAATTCAGGAGACACTTCTCATGAAACACACCCATTGCATCCTAGAGTATTACTTAGGTGATGGATTGAAACCATGAAGCTCGAACATAGCAAAGAACATTTTCTCCTAGTCCCTCTCACACATACCCAGCTTGGCGACCTGTGCGTGGTGCACAGCTGACAGCCATTGATGATCATGACCTTGAAATGGGTAATTAGGAGAGAAATTAATTCTCAATCATGAGTATTAACATAAATATCTTAAATATCATAATTGATTTCACTGAGTGAGGATAAAATAGAGCAAGGATTAAAAGCCACTCAATAGCTTCAACGTGGACATCTGAGTTGTGTGTCCAATGTCTGCAGAGTGGGGAGGCAAGGGCAGGACCGACCCCCTGAGCTTGTTCTGAGCATTAGCGAGGCCATGTCTGTCATACACTTAGCACAGGGATGGAAAAATTGTAAGCGATCAGTAATACAGTCTTTATAGTATTGGTCGTCTTCGTAAATCCATCCTCCTTCAGTTTCCTTGGGGGATTGGTTCCAAAATCCAAGAACATTCTAGTTCTTGATGTAAAATGGTTCAGGGTTTGCACAGAACCTACACATATCCTTCTGTAGAACAACTAAAATAGGTGTGTGGACACAGGGGACACCAATGAACAATAGAGAAGAGAATGTGGACGGGGAGGAGATAAGGAGAGGAGGAAATTCCGGGGACCATAAAAAGAACAAGATGGAACTTCCCCACCTGACTCCCCGGCTCCAGGACCCCTTCTTTCAGGGAAGCCTGTCACTGTCTTTTACAATAAGCCTGCTGCTTGCTTGCTGTCTCTGTGTCCTGTTCTTCAATTCTTTGCTGAATGGAAACAATAAACCCAGACCTCTAGGCGGTGACAGGGGCATGCTTTGGTGTGACACTCTGGTGCCCTTCTCTGCCTTCACACACTTGGGGCACAACCTAAGTTAGAGGCAATAATCATACTTAAAATAAAGAGAAGAACAACAGCTTATGAGGTAGGAACTCTTCCCGTGTCCCTTAGTGGTAGGGAAACGGGGATGTGGAGAGGTTACATGTCTTGCGCAAGGACACCAAGAATCAAAATATTCTTAGAGAGACAGGGTCTCGCCAGGTTGCCCAGGTTGGCCCTGGACTCAAGGGACCCTCCAGCCTCAGCCTCCTGAGTAGCTGGGACTACAAGCCCATACCACCATGCCCAGGTTAAGAACCAGAACGTGAACCCAATTTGTTCTGATTTTTGAGCAGTTCTTCACACTTGAGTGACTTGAAGGTCACTCAAAGATATGCTTCCTACTTCCCACAAAACTTCCCAGACGGCGAAGGTGTGCTTTGAAATAGATGTCAGGAGGCACTTCAGAGCCCTCCTATGAACTCCTTTTCCACAAAAGAAAGCGGAGAGGATCCCCCATGGGATTAAGGACAAAGCTAAATGACCCCCAGCCCCAAAGATGCACACACAACCAAGGGTACTGCAGCCACCAAGGCCATGACAGAGAAGGGAGGCCTGGAGAGAGGGAAGGGCCATCTCGGGCTGTGCCCACGGCTAGACCGAAGGACATTATTTCACCCTGGGATAATTGTGATACATGAACTTTGTTAAGGGTTTTCCTCAAACCATATTTTTATCCAGTTACAAGAGTAATTCATATTTATTAGAATTGTCTTGAAAAATATACACAAGTGAGAAAAAGAAAATAAGTCCTCTATAATACCATCGCCAGGCACAACCTCATTTAGCAGGCTGATGTATTGATTCCTGGTTTCCTCTCGATACATTTTAATAGCAAAAACAATGACAATGTCCTGCTCGTGCTGTTTTGTAACCTTCTTTTTCAGGTAATCTTTCATCCCTCCACCTTCCCCTCCTAAGCTCCTGATGGCGTATTTAGCACTGCAGGCACGGTGCTTGCCTTTGCCACACAGCACGGAGGTGTCAAGGGGGTGTCTAGCTTTTTACTGTGGCACACAATGCTTCTTGTACACACATATTTAACCAAATCATGAGACTCTCCCTAACATAAATCCCTAAATTTCCTGCTTACGTTTAAGGCTTTTTAAAAAAATATTTATTTTTAGCTGTAGTTTATTTTATTTATTTATATGTGGTGCTGAGGATCGAACCCAGGTCCTTGCATGTGCTAGGCGAGTGCTCTACCGCTGAGCCACAACCCCAGCCCATGTTTAAGGCTTTTAATGCATACTCCAAAATGTCCTCCAGAAGAGAAGCACTGATTGTACCCCTGGTGGTGGCCTATGAGGATGCCTTCCTCAGAAACCAGGCAGGAAGGGACCCTCAAGAACTGGATGCAGGGGCTGGGGCTGTAGCTCCGTGGCAGAGCGCCTGCCTCGCACGTGTGAGGCACTGGGTTTGATCCTCAACACCACATAAAAACAGATGAATAAAATAAATGCATGGTGCCCATCTACAGCCAAAATTATTAAAAAATAAATAAATAAAAATAAAAACTGGATCCAAGCAGTCCTGCCAATGCGTGGAGCAGCTGAAATGTGACCAGAGAGAGATGGCAAGTGTATTTCTCCTCTCCTAGGGCTTACCTACCTTCCGGGGACCAGCTGGGGGTCTTTTTTCTACCCTCCTTACTTCAAGTAAACAGGCCTCACTGTACCTACCCCACAAGAGTCTAAAATTACTGTGTGTCTATTAAACATAAAACATACTTTTTAAGAAGAAGAAGAGAGAAAGTGAATAGCCTGAAACCTCTTTCATCTGTTTATCCAAGAAACACTTCTATAGGTCCCTGGATGCTGCTGAGGTAATCCACTGGTTAGATTTTATCAAATTTTGTAAATTCTTAACCTTTTAAAGATGTGATTGCTCTCTGGGTTGCTGGCTCAAGGGAGGTCTCCTGTGAAAGTAAAACATCTGTTAACATATGAAAGGACAGTACACCTGGGCCATCACCCATCTTCTCAGGTGATCTGTCTTCCTGGACAGCTACTTAACCATCTGACACCATATAAAAGTCCACATCTGAAATCCCCACTGCTATGACTTCTTTGGCAGCTTTACTGATAAGAAAGGCTCACTGCTTCCCCAAAGCCTAAAAATATTAGGATCATAGGAAGAAAAGGTTGGAAGTTACTGAGAAACTAGTTGTTGGAGGTCAGGATCCATCCAGTTCCAGTCCACTGGAGAATAGCTAATTCCTGGCAGAAAAACCATGATTAATTTCAGAGTAAACAATATTATGACTCCAGTGAGTTGTGAGTTACTGGCGGTAGGAGGCACATTTAGCAGAACAAGACCTATTCAGACATGTAATTCCCTCGGCTCGGTAAAGCTAAGTGTGGCAAAAATGCCAGAAAGAGCTTTGCAATTGGAATATGCAATTTAAAATAAGTAAAGATTACTCCCAGGTAGTTTATGGCTTTAACTACATCGAGGCTTGTCCCTGCAGCAGACAGCATAATGACTCTCATTTCATTTTTGGTTTGTGCCAAATATCTTCAGTTAGTTTTGCTTTATTGGCTTCATGCAATTTATTGCAACACTAGAATGTGATTGTAATGCAACTAGTATTTTAGTTTTATCTTCCCCTGGTAATTTTTCTTCTTTATGGTGACTCTACTGTCTGCATTAATACAAGCCATAGAAATTATACAGTGGGGAACCTTGTTTCAGGCAGCTCCCTTTCTCATGAAGAGCAGAACCGTAAGAGCCAGCTCCCATAACCCAGTGACAGCCAAGCTTGTGCCAGGGGAGAAGCAGCAACATAAATAACAGCATTTACAGCTCAATAAAGTGATTTATTTGATGAAGAATTGCTAGAAAGCCTGATTTTCCCATTGATTCAAAAAGAGGCAAAATGTTATTTAAGATCTTCCAAGCGTTCTTCAAATAAATCCCTGGAATGCAATCCAAGTGCCAAAGGTGGGAGCATCTGGGGAAGACGAGAACCTTCAAGTAGTCTTTGAAAATATGTTTGTTTAACCTGGTTTGCATTTATTGATTTGACCAACTTCACAACAGCACTGCTGGGGAATTGTTTAACTATTTCCAATTTCATGAAAGTTTCCAAGTGATGTAATAAATATCTTCCTTCCTAGAGCCCAGATCAGTGATATGCATCATTTCCTTAGAGGACAGTTTTCTGTGAAAGGAAAAAAGAAAACTTGGTCTTCCAGTCCTGAGAGCGCCTTATTCTACCTTTGCAGAGCTTCTTCTACCTCTTATTGAACCTTTGCAGAACTGATATAAGAAAGTAAGCAAATTAGATCAGATTAGTCATTTGGGCCCCCCTGAAAGCATACTTCTCAATCTTGTCCTTGTAGCCTGCCTAAATATTTCTATGAGGAACTTATCCTATAGGGTAAAGTATATATCTGTTAAGAGTCTCCTGTTAAAACCCAATGAGGTTTAACTCATCAAACTGTCATGTTGCTACTACTGAATAAAAAAGTTCATCAAATTAATGTGCAAATACAGAGCAAAGACATAGTAGAATAACATACAGCACAGTTATACTCTGATGGCAGAAGGAAAGTTCAAAGCATGACATCTCTGGGCTTGGAGGTGGCTTACCTAGCATGCATGACACCCTGGGTCTGATCCCTGGCACCTCAAAAAGCTGAGTTCAACACACAATCTTCTCACAATCACAAGGCCGTGGGGTATGGGAACAGCATTCAAACAGCCAAGGATAGTGAGTACCAGGGGGCAATGCAGACAGGTCACTTGGACCACGAATTCTCCTGCCCCAACCAAGCCTCCAGTGCTAAACCCGAGTCTATTTGCCCTCTTATCTTGCTGTAAATAAAAGTTCATATTGTCAAAATAAGTTCCAGAAATTAATTTGTCATAAATAAATTTCAGGAGTCCAAAGGAGTCAAACAACAAAACAAAGAAACCCAATTCTTAATGCTTGTAGAGGGACATTAAACATATTCCTGACTCATCCAACAACTCTGAGCCACCAGGAGAACAGTGATCAGGCCTCTTGATTTGAATGCCAAGGGAGAGAACATACAAAATCGATTAAATTAGGGAACTGGCATCACAATCGGACCACACATCAAAAACTACATAGACATTTGTCAAGTTTAAAGACTCAAACAATTTCATTTGCCAAAAATTTACTTTTAATAGAATTTGGATTTGGCCTCCGTAGATTTGGTGGCATTGCTGCCTATGATACAGCTTCTGTAAGGAAGTATAGGGAAAAAAAAAAAAAAAAAAACCACTGACAATTGAGAGATTTGGTCTTTTGGAGCTTAAATCTGAAGACAACTTCTGCCAGGTTTGTAGACCCTGGAATACTCAACAGCTGGGATTAGAAAACTCCTCTATAAGATCTGCCAGCATCTTTAAGACAAACTGTAGCTATTTACCTCAATCCTTACTGAAACTTCTACCAAAAGAAAAGAGACTCTTCAGAGTATGGACGCCTCAGACCAAACAGAAAGTAGAGCTTCTTCCATCTTCAAAAGAGCTTTCTGTCACCCCTTGAAGACCATGGACTCCACTGGTGGACCTGCTCTCGGAACCCCACCTTTCAGCCAGGCATCCTATCTGAGGAGCAAGAAGGCTTTAAGTTCAATTTATGCACAAGTACAATTCCACCCCTCTCCCTGCATATGATGCTTCTTGAGCCATTAGTTATGAACAACCTAGGACTTCATAACAAGTTTATGAGTCTATCCCCAGCCCTTGGCTCTGCGGACAGGGACTGTCTCTGCACTGAATTTGATGATCTTGGCAGAAGTCCCAGGTGATTAACATTGCTCAAAACCTGTATTATAATACCCATGCCAGAACGCACATGGCCAGGGTAGATCTTCAGCACGACAAAATTCCATTTCAAAACAGAATAAAGCAGCACCTTCTGAGTCCTTCTACATTTGAACTTATACACGGGAAGCACTTAATTCCTATTTTAGATGCATGGGACGCCTGTCCTCCTCCACCTTTAATGGGAAGATGGATGAATGTACTGGTAATGCTTTAGAACACCAAGAGCCTTAAGACCCAGCTCAGACTGCTGGCTAATCACTGTCAAGAAGAACAGCTCAAAGTCAACTGTGCCAAAAAGACATGATTGATTTGGGTAGAAATCTGTCAGCGTTCAAATGGACAATACTACAAAGCTCCATCCATCAAGCTAACATAGGCTGGAAGAAGAGGGGAAGATTTTTAGCTAATCCATGCTGGTGAGCCCACCAGGGGGCTGTGTGCTTCCAATGAGGCTTCAGAAGAGACCTCTGGGGCTGGGCTTGCAGCTCAGTCATGGAGCACTTGCCTAGCATGCATGTGGCACTGGGTTTGATCCCCAGCACCACGTAAAAAATACTAAATAAAGGTATTGTGTCTCTCTACAACTAAAAAAAAAAAAAATGTTAAAAAATAAATAAATAAAAAAGAAGAGACCTCTAGAAGCCAGTCCATGCCATGGAAGCCTTCTGATTCATTGCCAAAATGCTCCCTTCCTGGTTCTGTGACGTGGAATTATAGGATCACAATTAGGCATTCAGGTGTGTTCCTTGCTTCGTTTGGAGGGAAGTGTTGTCTTGTCTATAGTCCCCCGTATAAGTTGGATTCCCACCACTATAACAAAATACCTGAGAAAAGCAATTTAAAAGGAAGAAGGATTCATTTTGGCTCATAGTTTCAGAGCTTTCAGTCCACCGTCCCTTGGTCGGGCCTGTGATGAGGCAGAGCATCATGGCAGAGCGAAGCAGTTCACCTCCCAGTGGCCAGAAAGCAGAGAAAGAGGCAGGGGAAGGGGCTGGGGTCCCAGTATATCCTGGAGAGAAGGCCCCAAGAACCTGCTTCCTCAACAGGCCCTACCTGCTGGAGGGTTTACCGCCTCCCAATAGCTCCATTAGTTGGGACCAAGCTTTAAACCCATGAGCTTCGGGGGATCCTGAGGTTACCCCTGCTGGAGGCAGAAACAAAGCTTTACAACGTTTCCACTGAGGAGAGAGTGATCTTTGTCAACTGGGATCGAAAACATGAGTCTGTTTCTCCACCAAATAACAATGCAGCGTATTTCAAGGGTGGGCACCCTTGAAAGCCCACACGTACAGCTGGCCAGGCATGATCAGCCAGGGAAGGAGGATCCGCTTGCTTGCTGAGGAGATGTCTGTCTCTCATCTCAAGGATGGTGGGTAACAGCATCGCCGTGGGATGGAGAATCAGGCTGAGTGCTCAGTGTCCAGGCAGCTGGGCACCATGCCCAGACCACACCTCGGACAGGATCTGAGGAGAGAACCAGCTCTGAACTCTGCCCCCTGCCACCGTAACACCAGCAACTCTACCACCTTGGCCATCACCACTGTGACACTGAGAGAGCTCCACACCCCTGCCTTGTTGTAACTTAGGGACCAAAGTCAGAATCTGACGTGGATATAAAGTTGGCAGAGCCCACGTCACATGCCTGAGCCCTGGTTTCCAGGCACAGGAGAGAAAGAAGTACAGAATATTTTTAGGGTTTATGCAGAATAGGTTTTGTCACAAACCATGGGGGGCTTCCTAAGCAAAGAATGAGATTCAGTTGTGACGTGGCCATGATGGATGACAAATAACCACTACAACCACCATTCAGCCACCAAACTTCCAAGGAATCTTTTTTGGGGGGTGGGGGGGCAGTACTGGGGATTGATGCCAAGTGTGCTCTACTACTGACCTACATCCCCAGCCCTTTTTTAATATTTATTTTTTAGTTGTAGTTGGACACAATACCTTTATTTTTATTTATTTATTTATTTATTTTATGTGGTGCTGAGGATCGAACTTAGGGTCTCTACCACTGAGCCACAACCCCAGTCCCCTAGTCCCTTTTCGTTCAGTTTGAAATAGGGTCTCTCTTAAGTTGCCCAGGCTAGCCTCAAATGTGTGATCCTCCAACTCAGCCTCCTGAGCATCTGGGTTTACAGGCATGCATCACGAATTCCAGCTCAAGGTATCATTTTTATAATAACTAGTATTTATGAATGAGAATTTATGCAAAGATCAAGCTAGCCATTCATGTAGGTCAATAATACTAGTGGTTCCAAAACCTGACTATGCATCAGAACAATTAGAGGACCTCTGTTTGGGTCCACCTTCTGTTTCAGTAGTGTCTGGGTCTTAGAATCTGTATTTGTAAAAAAAAAAAATTTCCAGGCAACTAAAATGCAACCTGTTTCCAATCATTTGATGATGACTGTTGAAACCCTGTCCTTATATTCAGCTGACCAAAAGCCTACTGACCTACTTTAATTTTGTTTCTAAGGCACAAGAAATGGCTACATAAAAAAACATTCTCATATTGTATAAATTTACTGTGGGAGAGACCAAGTTTAAGGAAAACCATCAGGTAATGATTAATTTGAGGATGGTTTTTCTATATGTTGAAGTTTTATGCTGAATTTTTAGATGCTTGTTGCAAACAGTTTGTAATGGCACAGAAAAATGTATATTACGAAATATTGAGAGGAAAAAAGCCACGACACCCAATATTATGTATGTGTATATAATATGCTCTCAGGCATATAAAATAAACACGCTCATAAATGACAAGCGCAAGATTTACCATGCGTGTTCCACGCCTTCCCTTCTCCACCCACTGATGGCAGAGGCTGAAAAACTAGGAGAAGGATTTAAGCCAAGAATCCAAGTCTGTCCACATAATAAAGAGCTGGGAAAGGGAGAAATAAAGGAGAAAGACTCTGGTTACAACCGAGAACAGGAGTCTTCAGAGAAATGGCTTTGAGTTCAGACTGGTCCAAACGAGGCCCTTTCAGGGAACTCTGGAAAACAGATAACCAAAAATGTCTCTTGACACTGCCAAATGTCCCCTTGTGGGGGTAAAATCACCCCCAGTTGAGAATCACTGCCTGGAGGTAGCTGAGTGCCAACCTGGCACCGAGACTAGGAAGCCCTCCAGAGAACAGAGCCAACTCCCAGTGAGCAGAACTGAGAGAGGAAAAAAGAGAGTAACAACAGGGTTACATTGTGCCCAGAGAAAGCCTGCCCTGGGGCCAGACTTAACCTTCCCTTCCACAGGAACTCTGAAATCCTCCCCCTTCTGTTTTCAGATTAAGCTGGTTTAAAATGAATCTTTTGCTGTTTGCACCAGAAATCATTGTAATCCTCTCTAAATGTTTTTCAAAAGAATCAAGTGAAGTTTGATGGAGATGTTGGATAAAAGAATCAGAGTCCCTAAAAACATGCTCAGTTGTTTAGAGGGATGGGTCGTCTGCCCAGAGTTCCATGCAGTGAGTCACCTCAAAGAAGTTAAGTTCCAAAGTGGCACCATTTGCTGGAGGAGAGTCCATGCTCAGAACCACCCACAGGATGCAGGAATCGCATACAGAGAATTCATACATGCAGGTGCCTGGAACCCATGAGATCTAAAAGGAAACATGGACTCACCCAGTAAGGACATTTCTGAAACTCAGAGCACCTGGGATGCCCAAGGAGAATCCATTTCACCCTTAGCAAAAAATGACTTAACAGATTAAGATCTCATGTTCAACTTATGTTGATAGAGAATTCCAAACTAAGTGAAAACGTAGCCTTTCAAGCAGAAACTTCAAAGGAGGTGGTCCAGTTAGCTAGGCAAGTGGGAGTATAGCACCATGGTAGAGCATATGCATGTGTGAGGCCCTGGGTTCAACCCCCAGCAGCCCCCACCCTGACCTGAGATTAGGTGACTTTTTAAAATATTGTTTTAAAGAGAGAGAGAGAGAGAATCTTTTTTAATATTTATTTTTTAGTTACTGGCGGACACAACATATTTGTTTGTATGTGGTGCTGAGGATCGAACCCCGGGCCACACGCATGCCAGGCAAGCGCGCTACCACTTGAGCCACATCCCCAGCCCAAGCGATTAGGTGACTTTTAAAGCTCCACCCAAATCAAGGAAAGGACTCAGGTATTTCGTGGAAATTTTCTTTCAGGTGGGTCATAGTGTGTGAGAACTACCCTACACAACAGGGCAACAGAGAGGAAGTCAAGGGCAGACAGAATGGACTAGTGTCTGACCCCTACCTGAGTGGGAGAAATCTAACAGGTGAAGTCTGGTAGGCTGGGCAGAGGAGCCTGAGGAAAGGCAGCTTTGGGGGTTAGACAGCCCTCCCCATGGATCAGGGCAAAGGACACATGTGTTTTCCATAAACTAGACATGAACGAGACATGGCCAAGTGCAAGAGAAGTGACATGTGGTTCACCAAGGGTGTGAATAGGCCTCAGCAGAAAGAACCTGAAGCTACCACCAATCCAAGAGCTCTGCAAGGAGCATAAGACATCAAAGTCACATGTGTCACCCAGATAAAGGGAACGGAAGTCTCAGAAGAACTCACACCACACCTGAATCAGTCAGGGTTCTCAAAGAAGCAGAACTTCCAGGATATCCAGAGATATATAGGTGGGTGTTTATTATGAAGATCAGCTCATACTATCATGCAGGTGAGAAGTCCCTCTGCAAGCTGGAGAGCCAGAAACTGGGGGTGTGATCAGTCCAAGCCCAAAGGACTGAACCCAGAGAAGCCAATGTGTAACTCCCAGAATGAGGTACGAGGCCTGAGAGCGGGGGGAGGGGTGCACTGGTGTGAATCCCAGGGTGCAAAGGCTTGAGAACCAGGAACAGCACTGTCCGAGGCAGAAGGTGGCTGCTGCATCAAGAAGAGGAAACAATATACCCTCATCATCATTTTACCCTCTTCTGGCCATCCACCGGATTGGACAGAGCCACACTCACTGGCAAGAGTAGAGCACGCTCTTCCTTCCAATTCAAACACTGATCTCTCTCAGAAACAGCCTCAGTCACACCAGAAATGACATTTTACATGCTCAGCAGGTGTTCCTTAGTCCACTCAAGTTGACATGTAAAATTAACCATCAGGCAAAACACTCATCTAGCATGCTTAAGGCTGTGGGATCAATCCCTAACACAGAAAAATTTTAAAAAGAAAAAGAAAAAATATCAGATTGCCCAAAGAAAATGAGTCAACTGCCAGGTATGGTGGCGCACATCTAATAATCCCAGTGGCTCAGGAGGCTGAAGCAGGAGGATCCAAAGTTCGAAGCCAGCCTCAGCAATGGAAAAACACTAAGCAATTCAGTGAGACCCTGTCTCTAAATAAAATACAAAATAAGGCTGGGGATGTGGCTCAGTGGTCGAGGGACCCTGAGTTCAATCCCTGGTACCCCCTGCCAAAAAAAAAAAAAAAGAAAGAAAGAAAATGAGTCAACTTTACACACTTTCAACCAGCACAGGGCCATCTAAGGGCAGTGCCAATCAGTAGGAATGTTTTTCTCCCTTATCTTTTCTCCAGTCCACGAGGTTTCAGAAACCATTGTCATTTAGTTGGTAAAAAAGAACTGGGGAAAGAAAGAGCCCAACTGTTCTCCCATCTTTCCAAGAGAACCTGCTGCAGAAGAGCAGCAGAATTTTGCCCTTGAAAGAAAACTTAGGCACTAATTATTACATGGGTGGTGTGTGTGTGTGTGTGTGTGTGTGTGTGTGTGTGTGTGTGTGTGTTTGATTCTGTGCCTCTGATGTAAAGTGATTATAGAACTTTTACAGAGTATAAAATATCATGAGCATCACAACATTTTATCCAAGGGCAATGGGAAAACTAGTCCAACTGAGAAAATGCAAAGGGGTGGCAGAAATGAAAGTAAAACTGTTTTCTGATTCCATACCACAGACCATATGTGTTTAGGTGCCTTTACCTTTACAAATCACATGAATCAACTGTCCCAGTGAAAGAGAGAACAGAAACAACAAATGAAGAATGTACCCCCTCCAGAGATTTGAAGAGTAGATCAATCTAAAAACAAATCCTTAAAATAACTATGTTTTAACTTTTTAAGATAATAAAAGTCATCAAACAAGACAGAATATAATGAAAAAAAAAGAATTTTGGTTCTTTTGGAAACACCTAATCAAATAAAAGTTCAAAAATTAAAAATAAGTCCATGAAATAAAAATAATCAGGAAGTAGGTTAGACAGCAGGGTAGACAAAGCAAGGGTCAGGGAGGAGAGTGAGCTGAATGGTAAATGTGAGGGAACCACCCAGAGCTTCTCTCAGCTTTTCAAAGACATGCCGACGTCCCATCATCAGTGTGCTCAGGATCCACTTCCCCATGGCTTCCCTGGGTGTCGCCCAGTTCCATCAGCTGTGTGTCAGCTTGCTCTCCCTCACTGTGACAAAATACCTGAGATAATAATAATAACTTACAAGATGGAAAGGATATATTTGGCTCATAGTTTGAAAGGTTTCAGTGCGTGGTCAGTTGGCTCCACTGCTTGTGGGCCTGTAGTACATGGTGGAGAAAAGTGACTCACCTTCTGGTCACCAGGAAGCAAAGAGTAAGGTCTGGAGCCTTACAATCTCCTTCAAGGGCACAACCTCATTGATCTACCCGCATCCAACCAGTCTCCAGCTATTCTTTTTTTTTTTTTTTTTTTTTTTGAGACAGGATCTGTCTGTTGAACAAGCTGGTTGGAACTCACAAGCATAAGTGACCCTCCAGCCTCAGCTTCCTGGGTAACTGGGACACACCTGAGTAACAACCAACCAACTCGAGGTTCCTTATTCTCATCCTTGCCTGTTTTATTCAAGTTCACCTGAGTAACCTGATTTTGGCTCCGCCTCCTCCCAACAGCACCACAGGCGAGAAGATGAGACTTCAGCATGGGCCTCTGGGGGACATTTCATGTCCAAACTTGGCAACCAGCTCCTGCAATTACACCAGCCAGTGCTTCATCAAAAAATAGAACCACTAGAAATGATCTGGAATACAGGATTTATTACATAATTTTGGAGCTGGTTACACAGTCTATGTATAGCTGTTGCTTCTGCATCTGGTGCTAAGAATGAATTCAGCAGACAAGAAGTGTGGCCCAGGAGTCACAGAAACTGAAGGGAAAGGTCTGGTCAAAGGAGGAGAAGCTGGGGAAGAGAGGCAGCTTCACACCCACAGGTGGATTGGCAGACCAGCCACAAGAGCAGGTGGGCTGCAAGAGCCCCTCCCCTGCTCCCCTTCTGAGTGTTAAATACACATGGCTGCCTTCCAGAGCTCGGGGAAATCATGTGGCCCAGACTGTGCAGGAAAGGGACTTCTGAGAAGTTTAGTTCCAGCTCAGCTAAGGTGACATGGAACAAATTCCCCACAGCTCCTAAGGTAGTCAGTAAAACCAACCAACCCTGTGTTCCTTATTCTCATCCTTGCCTGTTTTATTCAAGTTCACAGTTACTGCATAAGCCAAAACTTCACCCTCCACCCATCTGTTCCTTGGGCCACTTGTCCCCCCTGTCTAGTAACTGTCATGCTCCTGAGGATCGGGGGTTATCACCCCAATTGCCCCCACAGTGGACTCCCTGTTGCCCTCTGACCAGGAGTTGATCCCACTTCCAGAATCCAGTCTGAAGCTCTGATTTTAGACAATCTTGTGCTGATTTCCCCTGGAAAGAGGGACTGAGACAGCCCCAATTTGGGAGGCAATCTAAGGGACAGCTCTGGGAGGGGAGAGGGTCAAACCAATGTGAGGGTGAATCCCTGGGTTCTCGCCTCTGTGGGAAACCGGGGCTCGACCGTGACTTCTGAGAAGCACATAAAATGCACCCGAGAACCCTCCCCTGGAACGATGGACAAAGAGCTTTTTCATGAATAAGGAGGGTCTCCAGCCCCTTCTCCCCTTCCACACTGGACAGATCTGCATCCTGGGATGTTAACTGTCTCACTTTCAGGAGGCTTTGCAGGCAGTCCAAAGGTGTGACCCAGAGAAGCCTGGACGGAAAGTGAACGTTAGGCAGGACAGAGAGCCAGAGGCTATCTGGTTTCACCTGCATGGAGCTGGTTGCCACAGCAACGGCCCAAGTGAAAGGTGAGAAGAAAGGATGTGAAATGGGGCACAGGTGAAGTCCAAGACCAGGAGGGCAGGGAGAAGGAGGAAAAGGCAGACGAAGAGCAGGACGGAGAAGTACTGAAAGTTCTGGTCCCTCCCGTAAGGCCTGACTAGGGAGAAACTGCAAGCAGAGGGTCAATTTAGCAAGAAGTTCCTAGGGACTGTCAGGCTGTCCCAGCTGCTGGCTGAGGGTGCATAAGTGGCAGGAGATCGAATTGGTCCACACATGTCCCTTCAAAGATGTCCCCAGGAGAGCTGGCCTTCTTTTTTTTTTTTTTTAATATTTTATTTTTTAGTTTTCGGCAGACACAACATCTTTGTTTTTGTATGTGGTGCTGAGGATCGAACCCGGGCCGCACACATGCCAGGCGAGCACGCTACCGCTTGAGCCACATCCCCAGCCCAGAGCTGGCCTTCTTACTTTCCTAAATTTCACCAAACTCATCTGCAGCCCAATTTCAGCTGAAAATGACCCATGTACATAAAGTGTCCTGATGATAAGGGCAGACACCAGAGGCCTAAGTGACCCAGTTATATACACTTTTTTTGACAGAGGACTGAGAGAAATAATGAGAGACAGGGACCACTCCCTCCTGTGGAGCAAGGGGCAGAGGGCTGGTTCTGTAGAATGGCTCTGAAGAATGACCATCTTAATGACCTCGCCAGTGAATCATGCCAAGAGCACTTCATCACAGCTCAGACTCTTCCTGGCCATGTTCTCATTTTCTGTTTGTCTCTAAAGAGCAGCTGGTTTGACAAAGAGGGAGGCTGAGCATGGGTCTATTTGTGAACACTGACCTATCGATGCCCGACCCTAGACAGAGTTCCTTTCCTCTCCTCCATCCACTTTAGAAATGCTCCCAGAGAGGGAACCAGCTCCTGTAAGATGTGTGATCCTTATCAATGCAGCAAAGGGGCTATCAAAGCAGAAAAGATCATATGCTGTTAAGATAAAGGTTCAGCTGTTCTGGGGTGGGCTTATCGAGGTTTAGCAGTAAGCGAGTTTTGTTGCTTCGACTGCATTTAAAAAGTTCATTGATTTGCAGCTAATACCAAGTTGTCATAGTTTCATGAGTAACAGCTTGTGGTTTGCAGAATCAAAGCCTCTTCCTGAATCAATAATAGCATATTCTCAGAGGTGGCCTGGGCCTTTGGAGAGAGGGGAGATGCTAAAGGAGACACCGGCAGAGAAAGGGAGTTCATTTGGTCAGAACATAAGTAGGCTATAAAGAGGAAGAATGGCATTCTCTCTCCTCAGACCCTCAAAAGAAGCAGAAACTGAGTTTTTTTAAAAAAGTGAAATGATGTAGAAAGAGGCATTGTTTGGAAAAAGTATATATAGATTAAATGTGTGCATGTACACAGGTAATAAATTGACTCTACAGGGGGAAAAGGTTAACTTGAACGTTTTAAAAAATCATCAATAGATTTAATCTTCATCAAGACAGCTTCTCCACATCCTGAACTCAGAATAACTGAGTATTTTTTTAAACCTGGCTTCTTGGCAGATCTTGACCTGTGCTTCATTTTCTCCCCTGGGGGAAAGTACATGCAAGCAGGTGCACATGCACATGTATACACATATGCACACATACCCTCATGCACACACACGCACCCATTCATTATATTACCTCCAACCCAGCTGGGAAGGTGAATCTCTAACAGTACCTCAGCATGGAGTTGGGCTTTGAGATCATTTCTCAGCCTACTCCATTTGAGATTTGAGCTTCATAGCGTCCCTGTTAGTCCGAGACAGCTTGTATTTTTATCCTCTTTTGAATGAGGAGAACACTGAGTCTTCAAGGGAATCGGAGCATCCTGCCCAACGCTCCTGGTGGTGCCCAGGGCAGGCATCACTAATTGATCAAGACATTCTCTTTCCAGAAGTTCAGAGGAAGCCTCAGAATCCTTCCTTCTGCAGGCTCAGGAAGCCATGAGTACAAGAGGACATGAAACATCAAGGCTATTTGCCACCCTGGAACAGGCGATCTGCCCAGGATCACAGATTGCCGTACTTGGTGGGCCAAAGCTAAAACATGTCAGCCTTGTCTTGTGCAATCTTTGTGGAGTAGAAAGCTTTCACCCCATGAAGGGATCTTGATGTCTGAGCCACAGCCAAACCCACTCCTCCGGGGGTTGAGTTTTTCTCTGCACACATCTGCCAAATCCCATTTGCACAGACTCTCCAGGAAACTTAGGACACAACAGAGAGACCCTAGAAATTTTGAATTACATGTGTAGTCCCCAGTGTATCCCATCAGACAGTGTTGCCCTCAGTGGTGGGTAGCTCAGGATCCTTAAAGAACTGGATTATTTCATCTAAATAATTGTTGAGCCAAAATAAGTAACACAATTTCAGAGAGTGACAAATGAAAAAGAAAGGAGAAAGGGAAGATGGGGCAGGTGAGGGCCTAGAGAATGACAACAGGTAGGGACCCGAGATCAGCTAATCAGGGAGGTCCTCTCCGAGGAGGCAACAGCTCTTGTGAGCTCCCCCTGACCCTGAGACTCTCCTAAACCTTCTCTCTCTTCCCTCTCACGTGAGGCTCTTTCCCCTCAATCTGGAAGAGCCCGTTTTTCCCCACATGGTAGAAGTTGACCTTAACCTCATGCCTTCGATCCTCTCTCCTCTGAAGCGGAACATAAAAATTCTGGACTCAATTGCGTCCTCAACAATCACAATTCCTTCCTGTTCACCATAAAACCTGTCCCTTTCCAATGAGAAAGGCATGTTTATTTGATGATTTTTTTCAAGTTCATCTAGTATGCTAGCAAGGTGACTCCAACACCTTTGCTCTCAGCATCGTCTGTCCTCCCCTGAAGCACGGAGGTTCCTCACCTCTAATGAGTGGGGCGTCCCAGGGTGTTGTGGTCAGGATGTGGTTGTCCCCCAGGGTTCATATGTGGTTCATGGTGGCAGACTTTTAAGAGGGAGAACCTAAGGGGAAGTCCGTATGTCAATTGGAGGCACACCCATAAAAGGGACTGTGGGACCCCCAGTCCCTTGGCTTTGCTTGGCAACGTGATCTCTCTTACTTGCAATACATCTGTGATCCACCATGAGGTGCTCACCAGAGCTGAGCTGAGGACAAAATCATGCCCTGTAACCTCCAGAACGGTAAGCTGAATAAACTTTTTTCTTGATAAAGTTAACCTGCCTCAGGTATTTCATTTTAAAAACACAAAACTGAGCAATACATGGGCAAACCAAATTGCTAAGAATGAAAATACTTGGGATAATCACTACTTGAGCACCAGACTGTCCATCCAACACACCTACCTATATGTCACAGAGCCAAGACGAAGTTATATGCTTAAAGTTTATGACCCTCCCATATCCAAATCTGTCCTGTCTCCAATATTCCCTAATCAGGAAAAAGACTCCTCTCCCCATTCAATTGCTGAGTCATGAATCTGGGAAGCACTCCTACTATTAGCCTCTCCCTCAGCCCTCACTCCCAGCTCCCCAAGGAGGACCGGATCCTGCCTGTTCCTTCATTTTCTCTCACTGTATCTACTTCCCTCTTCCCACCCTAAGGCCAATTCCTAGCCATTGTTCCCTCTTCTCTGGATTACTGCAGTGAGCTTCTAGCTGGTCTCCTTGCTTCTTTTCAGTCCTCTCCCCACAGTCAGCCGGATCTGACAAAGCCCATCAGATCAGGGGAGCATCCTACTCCATCTTTTCACTGGTTTCCCACCGAACTTGCAATACAATGCAAAATGCTTGCTGCCCTGTGCTGAGAGCAGTGGCCTAGAGCAGCGGTCTCCCTGGACACGGCTCCTCTGCACCCATGATTGCAGCCCTGTCCTTTCCCTGGACTCCATGTTCCAAGCACATTTATCCCTCTGAGCCTTCACAAACTGCTTATCTCCATCTCTTCAACCTCATCCCTGTGCTTTCTTCTCATCCTTCCACCAAGGATTCCTTAAAAGGGTTTTTCCTGGCAATAAATAAGGAGATAATAAAAGCTGGGGGGGGGGGAGATGGGTCCTGAACTTTCCAATCCAAATTAAGTCTCCAAGTTACTCTTAGGGCAATCATTTCTCTCCCTTCACAACGATTTCTACATACAGTCATTTACGAGATCTGCCTGTAGAACACGTGTTTTCTCACTGTCTGTCAGACTAAGGACAGGGGCCTGTCCACCCTGCTCATCACCCAGCACAATCCCCAGCACATGGCAGGGACTCAGCATTGGCCTAATGAACAAATGCATGGTCTAGGTGGCCCAGCACAGGTAGAATAAAGGAAGAAGAAGGAATGTGGCACCTCAGGGGGAAACTGTAGAGCCCACAAAGGACCAGGAGCCGGTAAAGAGACAGCTCAGGAAAGAGGAGGAATCAGAAGCCTCTGTGCATTCAAAGGGGCACTTGGGGCTGTGCTGGGGCTCAGTGGCGGAGCACTTGCCTCTCATGTGTGAGGCCCTGGGTTCCATCCTCGGCACCACATAAGAATAGAATTAAGGTATTGTGTCCAACTACAACTGAAAAAAGGAGGGTGCTCACCTGGGAAGACAAAGAAAACATCAGTGTGGGTGAGGAAGAGCTGAGACGATCACAGTCTATCAGTGACAGAGACGTGTGCAGATGCGCTGCCCCAGCACTAGACACCAGGTTCACACCCAAGACTGTGGGCACACGTGCAATACACAAACACACACGTGCAAGAAGGTTGACGGCAGCACCATTATAGTTCAAAAGCCAATACAGCCCACATGCCCATCCAAGGTAGAATGAGCAAACTGTCAGTGTTCACACCACACAGGAATAGAAATGAGTGAATCACGCCACACACGATGGCTGGGATGCCCTCACGAACTTACCGTGGAGCAAAGCAGTCAAACACAAAAGAATATGCACGCTACAATTCCCTTCGCTTAAAGTTCAAAATCAGAATTAACTTACAGTTTTGGAACTCAGATTCGTGGTTACCTTTGGGGAGAGGCGGTGGTGACTGAAATGGGCACAGGTGGGGCTTTGGGGAGCCAGTCTGTTCTGTTCCTTGATCTGGCATGTAACGGCCAGAGGTGCTGAATCTGGGAATAGTCCTTGAGCTGTAGATTCATGACCTATGCTGTCCCTGCTTGTCACACCTCAATAAAAGTTTACTTAAAAACACAACTTGGTAGCCTTCTATTTAAATTGCTTAGCAGTACCTAAAATAGATTGTCACCGAATCTTTTCAGGAAATAGCAGTGTTGGCGTGTACGCCTCTGAGAGCGTGTCTGTGTGGGTGTTGAACATTGAATAGTCTTCAGGATTGCAGTCAGGTGAAAGGAAACATCCACCTTATTATGCTTCTCTTACATAACCTGACTCGTGCGTCAGAGTGCTCCTAGAGAAGTCTGCTCAGCGAGAGTCGCTCCACTCGGATTCCCAGAGGATCTCGTGCAATCCAACCCCACGCCACAGCTCTCAAATGCCATTTTTATGCTTTCCTTTTATTCAGTAAATCACCCCATCTCTGAGCATTTTCCTCGCAAGGGGTGATGGGGAATCAGAGAAAATTCCATGTACCCCCACTTGTTATCCTCATTCTTAGGGTCTGAGGAATTCAGCAGAGCATCTAAACCACAGGAAGAGGATCTGGGGCAAGACCGCATGAGGTTTTCACTTAGACTAGGTAGAAATTGTATCATCAAAGGGTCACAGGAAGCCAAAACCCAGTGTGAGAGAGAACTGGATCCAGGAACCAAGGACGGCAGGCAAACTGAGCTCAGGGAACATGCCGAAGAGAGCAGGGGCAGACCCAGAAGGACACAAAGACGGCCCTAGAGGGTTTGGGGGCGGGGGGGGGGGGTTATGCTGGATGTGCTGAGGAAGGGTGTGTTCTCTCTTGAAATTTAGAAACAATGAGAAACACACAAAAAAATCCATCTGCTCTTTTGTTATCCCCAGCTACCAGCAATCCTAAAATCGGATTAGTGGTAAAGCACTCCTGCCTAAGATTGCTTGCGAAGGTAGAGTTTGTAAGGCAAAAAAACCTGAAGGGCAGGTAAATGGATCATGGGGACCCACACAACAGTGAAGAGAGAGGAGCAGCGCTCCCTGTGCCAACGTGGACAACACCAAAGCTTAGCACCACTAACTGGAGAAGTCTGCGTAGACTACCAGATTTCACAGTTACAGGGGGTTGAACCCAGGGGCACTTAACCACTGAGCCACATTCCCAGGCCTTTTTTGTATTTTCTTTAGAGACAGGGTCTCACTGACTTGCTTAGGGCCTTGCTACATTGCTGAGGCTAACTTTGAATTGGTGATCCTCCTGCCTCAGCCTCCCAAGCCACTGGGATTACAGGCGTGCACCAGTGCTCGACCAGAGTTCCAAAACGTATAAACAAAGGTCACGTGTGGATCCCTGCTGTAAAAATCCACAGATGTGTGGGGGCATGACAAACACTGGGGAGAGTGGTACCCCTGTGGGTAAGGAGGAAGAAATGGAATTAAAGTGCGTACGCAGGGCATCTAATTAAGCCCACGAGTGGAAATCAATACATGCATATTTTACTCTCTCTCCTTTTTCTACATACCAGAAATATTTCCTAATACAAATAAAATTCTGACTTACCATAAAGCCCCCCAAACACCCCTGCATGTCAGGGAGGGCTGGGCCCCCTCTAGCCCTTATAAACTAGTGCAGGTGGATGACTCAGAATAAAGAGAAAAGTGGGGGCATTCATGAAGGCTTTGCAAGCCCATTCCTGTGGTGGCACCAGGTGGACGTGGGGCCAGGCAGCTTGAAAAGGAGGCAGGAGCATGCCCACAGACGACACAATCTCCACACTCCTGCAGGGCAGAATAGTACCCGTGGAATAACCCGCCTCCAAACACCCCGGGACGGACCTGGCTCCTGAATCTCAAAGTCCACACCTGGGAAACAGCGTGCCTGTGTAACCAGGCACCAGGACGTCTTGGTCTGTGTGTTGGTGAGGTTCTCCATGCTAAGCAAGGTCACGAGTTGTCATTAGAATCACGTCGGCTCGGCCCTACAGTGAGCGCCCACGTCCACAGAAGATTCTTTCCAAGGAACCTATTGGTTTGCTTTTCTTCTCCTTTCCTCCTCAATAGCAGCCAACAGACAAAGGGGAGCTGGCCTGGGCCTTTGATGCCAATGCCAAGGGAACAACAACCCTGCTTGTGGCAATCGCCCTCTTTGTGCAGTCAAGAGAATGCTGAGCTGTTGCTCGCTGGATCCAGGGGATGTGGGTGGCCAGAGCAAGGTGCATTTGGCAGCCAGATGTAGATTCTGGGTGGTACAAGCTGGCTGTCCACATCGCTAATGCCTGGGACTCAGCTGAACCTCCCCTGACCAGTGCAATCAGGGAGACCAGATGTCCTCGCCAGCGCGTCCTTTGAAGACACGTCCTTTATTTAGCTAAAGGGAGGAGGCAGCCAACCATCTGACCCAGAAAGCATTCCCGGGCAGTCCTTCTCTCACAGCGGGAGAAAAAGAAAGTGCCCCGGAGAAAGGAAATTTAGGGAGATGCTCTGAAAGCCACGGGGGAGGTTGCAAAATCACTCTCCAGAACGGACACCAGAGGCTCTGGGGCAGTTTCACGAAAATGGAGGTGACACCTCAAGGAAGCCACTGCCATACATGTAGGGCCTCTGAGCTGCTTCTGCTGCTGCTATGGCATCTGCTGCACCAGGGCTGCTCCCTGTGGGCCTCCCTCCCCAGGAGGGCGCGTGCCATGGCTGGTGGGCGGGCACAGAGGCTTTGCTTGCTGTGCCCTTGTTGGTTCTGCTCTTGGCGAAGGCACTGAGCTCTTGTCACAGTCCCACGGCAACCCTGCTGTGGGCAAGGTGGGCTGCAGCACAGAGAGTCCCCTCCCTGCCCACATCAAGCCATGGGATTCCTCTGAAAGGCAGCGAGGACCAGCCCCCGGGTCTCCCACCGCAGGAGTCCATCCAGAATCCAAGCATCCTATACACCCCGAACTCAGTCCCTCCTCCCACTTCACTTCATTCCCTCTTTGCCTAATTCCTTCCAGGTAGTCCACCCCGCTGGATGATATTTCCTGTTAGAATTATAAACATATAATTCTATTCCCAGAGAGACCGCTCCAGGGTCCTACTCAGCCAACACCTGTCAGGGTGCCAGTGGGGTCTGGGAGTACAAGGCCAGAAGGCAGGGTTATTCAAGTTGCTCACTGCACAAAGTCCCCCAGCCAAGACAGTAAACATCACATATTATATCTGTCAATGTTATAAAGTTAACAATTTCCATAACTGTCACACAATTTTGTCTGTCAATGAGGATGATAGAATAAATAAGAACAAATATTTTTAGAGTCAATTATATTGAACTCCTTATTTACCATTTGAGGTTCTCCACATCTGTTCCTGTGGATATGAGATGCGATCTGATGGGGTTTCCTACTCCTACAACAGCTTCGCTACTACATGCTCCCTTTGTGCTGTTGAATAATTTTTCTTTCTTTTCTTTCTTTTTGGCATTCCGGGGATTGAACCCAGGGATGCTCTACCACTGAGCAACATCTCAGCCCTTTCTATTTTTTTATTTTGAGACAGAGTCTCCATTATGCTGCCAGGCCTGGCCTGGAACTTGCCATCCCACCTCAATCTCCCAAATTGTTGTGATGACAGGCGTGCACCACCTCACCCTGCTAATTACATTTTTGTATGTTGTAGGTTCAACAATACAATTATATATTGTTCTATGCAATTGCTTTTTAAAATCAATTAAGAGAAGAAAGGAAAATACACTTTTAGAGTGTCTTTTCTAATTACATAATTGCCTTTGCCGGAGTTCTTTCTTTTCTTCTGGGGACTTGAATTACTGTGTGGGGTCACTTGCTTTCAGCTGGAGGAAATTTCTTTAGCAGTTCCTGTCAGGCAGGTCTGCCAGCCACACACCGTCTGGGTCTAGGATATCTGTGGACGGCTCACCTTCATTTGGCTGTGTCTCAGATGTGCAGCTGACGGTGTTTCTCTTTGAGCACATCATTCGCTGCCCTCTGGGTGCCAGAGCTTCTAGTTCGAGCGGATATGAGCAGCTTTTCTCTTGCTGGTTTCTGATCTCTTCTTTGTTTTTCAGTGGTTTAATTCTGACGGGTCTGCTGGGGCTCCCTTTGCACAGGTCCTACTGGGAGTCATTGAGATGAATGGTTTTCCTCAAATCTGGGAAGTTGTCTGCCATTATTTCTTCCAATATTTTTCCAGCTTTTTTCCCATTCTCCTTTCAGGCCCTCTCATCACGTGGTGCACTTAATAGTGTCCCCATTCTCTGACACTATTTCCTCTCTCTCTCTGGGGGATTATGTAAACTGTCGATTTGTGCTCAGATTCACAGATTCTTTCTTGTGCCAGTTCAAATCTACCATTGTGTCTGGGAATAGAATTGATTTTTTTTTTATTTTAGTTATTGTACTTCTTCCGAATTTTCATTGGATTCATTTTTTCCCTTTTCTGTCTCTGTTGGTATTCTCTCTTCAATGAGACATTTTCCTCATACCTTCCCTTACCTCCTTAAGTGGAGTTTGCTTTAGTTACACATGTATAATGCTGCTTCAGTCTTTGCTAATTTGACATCTGGGCCCTCTCAGGAGCAGTTTCTGTCACCTGCTTCTAATACTGCTGTGGATGGATGACACTCTCCTGCTTCTTTGACCCTCTTCTATGGTAGTTTCTTGATAAAAATTGATCATGTTCGTTTACCTATCACAGTAACTCTAGATGCTAAGTCCCCTCATTCATCCTTCCCAGGCCTTGATTTCCTGTTTATTTATTTTATGACTTAGCTGGACTCTGGTAGTGGAAACAGTTTCTCTTACTGTGCTGCCTCTGATGTTGATGCTCAGCCATTACAGCCTCAGGCACACAAACCCCGCCTACGGAAGACAGCAGGGCAGATCTCCAAACCCTGGCTCAAGCCCTCCCCTGGGCTGAGCTTCCTCTTGACTCTCCTTGCTGAGACTCTCTGCAGGTTTCACTTCCAACTGTTAATTCCTGCTAATGGCCAGATGACTGCTCATCTGTTTTTGGCAATGCCCTGGAGCAATTAAATTCATGTGCCTTTGAAGGGTGGTTTTGAGACAAGTTTTTGAGGTGTGACACTAAGATGACCCTTTTCCTCTGGCTCTCCTGGTGAACACCTAGCTGGCCTGTGGTCTAGCCTGTTCTTGTGAATTGATGAGTATCCTCTTAATTGCTGGCCACCCAAATCTCCACGCCTTCTCAGTGCCTGCAGACTTGACTCTTGCCACACTCTGTCCTGATAAAGTCAGTTCCCTTGGGCAGAGCTTCAGAGACCTTGTTCTCCTGGCCAGAATTCAGCACCACTACTGCCTGGGCTGGGCTGGGGGCCCGGTGGGGAGAAGTGCAGTGGCCTGCTCCCACCCCAGGGAATGCAGCAGTCCTCAGCTGAGAGTCCAGGAAGAGGATCTCTGTCTTGGCTGCACCCACCCAGAATGGAGCCCCTGTCACAAAGCAGCGGGGGTCAGCAAGGAGGGCAAGGGAGAAGCAGGCTGTAGCTGAAGGCCAGAGGCTCATTGTTCTTATTACAAGTTAGTAGATTTTCTTGATTCAATGGGTTTTTTCATTCATTGTATGCCTGAGGACAATTTCCAGATACTTCAAGTGGTTGTTTTAAATAATTTGCCACAGTTGCAGTAGCTTCACTAGGGAGAGGGTCCACGGCCATCCTGGAGGCTGTCTCGGGTACACACTGTTTTCAGAGTTGCATAATTTTACATCCTTCTTTTTTCACTTGGCTTAATGCTTTTCCACATTATTACAACCTCTACAAATGTCATTTCTGATTATTGCACAACAGCCTACCAATGTGGGATGGGCCATCCTTTCACAAACTTCATTTTAGAAGAGTTTCAGGTTTACAGCAAAGTTGGGGTGACAGTGCAGATTTTCAGTGTATCCTGCACCCAGTATTACCTATTACTAACATCTTACATTAATCCACGGTTTGCTTTTACTTTTTTGCTGTGTTGGGTGATGCTGTGATCATCTTGCTACGTACATGGCTCTTTGTATTGTTGGCTCTTGGGCTAGATTTTTTTCAGAAATAAAATCAAACAATCAAAGCACTTTAGAATACATTTGACTATAACTTCAAAGTCTCTTAACATAGGTCTATTGTCAAATTCTGCTTAGTGTCTGAGTGGTCATTTAAGTTATAATTTCTAGCTGGGTGCAGTACGTACACCTATGTGTGGTCCCAGTTTCTCAGGAGGCTGAGGCTGGAGGAACATGAGTTAGAGGCCAGCCCGGATGACTTAGCAAGATCATGCCTCATAATAAAAAGATTTTTAAAGGCTGGAAATGTAGTTCATTGGTAGTGTGCCCCTGGGCTCAATCCCCAGTATTTGAAAAACAAAAACAAAGCTGTGATTTCTAGGTTTGCTCAGGTAAAAGGTGTGCCTCTTCAGCATGGCTTCTAGCAAAAGGACTGATTGTGGTCCTTGGTATGAGATGATCTTGACAGCACAGGCCAACCTTTTCACGCCTAATCATGCCAGTCACCCTCAGCGATGCAGCAATTCAGACTAAATATATTAAAGGGCATTTTCCAGTTCAACCACAGATAGAACATCAAACAATTTTTATGCCAGTTTAGCTCTCTGTGGTAGAATGTTCATCTACATCAATGAGTCTCGGGTGTGATTCTCCAACCAGCAGAATTTCTGGCCTCAGGAGGTCAGAATGTCAGAGAGCAAGGGCTGATGCTAACGTGCAGGTGTGGAGGTCAAACCTCAAACCATAAAGTCTGACATGCTTAGGAGTCACATGTAGCCCCAGAGCTTGTGTGTGTCTGATGCCAACCTTTTACTTTTTCCCAATGGATAAGATAAAGAATGAAGAAACGATGTGAGATTCACTTCATGATAATCATTTGGGAGTGATCTGATATAAGAAAAGGATGTAATACATCATTAATGTTACGAAGCCACTTTTTGGTATTCAGGTCCGTCTGCCTCTGACTGCAGGGAGGTTGCTAGGGCTCAGAGCACAGAGCAGGCGAGCTCGATGTACTCTTTGAACTGGGATCTGAGAGCAAGGTCTTGGTACTGCCTCTTCATCTCCTGCCAGGAACAACCCCCGTGAAGTAGAGACGGGCATGCTGGAAGGTCCCTGCCATTCATGTCTTAAACTGGAGAGACCAGAGTAGCCACTGGCCACAGCCCACAGTGGGCGACACTGTGGAGGCAGGGAACTGTGGTTACACCTCTTTGTGGTTACACCTCCTCCACCCACCCCCCAGCAGTGATAAGACTACAAGGTAACAGCTTAGCTTGCAGGCCCTCTTCTAAGTGCCTGGAGTGCAGTGTAACTCCATGTCTCTGTTACCTTCCGTCTGGATGGCCTGTCCATTGCGGAAGGTAGGGTGTTGGAATCCCCTGTTTTCACGTTGCCCTCTCTTTCCCTTTAGATCTTTGAGTGTTTGCTTTATATGTTTAGGTGCTCCGATGTTGGGTGCATGAGTACTTAAAATTGTCATATCCTGTGGCTGTACTGGCTCCTTTATGACTAGACAATGATCGTCTTTGTGTCTTTTTATAGCTGCTGAGTTAAAGTCTATTTTATCTGATGTTAAGTGTGTTCCTCCTGCGCTTTCCTGGTTTTCATTTGCATGAAATATGCTTCAAAGTGTTAAGGGACCAAGCCTAACCCTAACACTTGGGAGCTTCCTTAGAGTTCAAGAGCTCTGCCTTCTCCCTCAAAACGGTCCCTTGAGATGAGAGATGATGGTTGGCCTGGGGCAGGCAGAACACAGAGGAGACTGAGCCTGAGCCCCTCAGGGAATCTTCCTTACCCTCCTGAGCTACAGACTGGGGAGTGGGCAAGAGAGGAGTTGGTCTGGATCTAAAGAGAGAAAATGGGAAGTGAGAGGGGACCATGTCACTTGGAAGAGAAGCCTAGCCAGGCCACAGAAGGGCCAGGCACCCTTTCCTGAAATAAACTGGAGCCAAATTTCTGATGGGTGGCTAAGGTGAAAGAGGGAAGAATGTAGGTGTCTAGGAGAGCTTGTGTGTGGGAACCCCACTTTTGAGTGAGGAGGAACCCCACTCCTGGGTGGGCAAAGAGAACAGAATAGCTTTAACAGGTGTAGCATCCACCCTTACCCCAGAACTTAACAATTACTAGGAACCACCCAAAAAGGGCTTGAAGTTCTTATTGTAATCCAAAGTGCCTTCTTCTGGTGCTTGCCAATGTGGGATAAAAATGGTGCTTCATCAGCAGGTACTACTCTGTGTGTGTATCTAGTGATCTAGTGCCAAATCCCCCCTGTGTAGCCATCAGACTCCTGACCCCACAGTGCTCCTCTACCCACTGTGATTCCCTGGAGGGATCAGAAAGTCTTCCAGAGCGCCCCTCAAGGGAGCCTGGCACACCACCTGAGCCCTCCTCCAAACTGTGTGCTCAGCCTTCCCTGCAGGCCAGAGCCCTGGCAGTCTCCACAGAGGACCATCCATAAGCAAAACTCTTCTGAGACACCCTGTGGCTCCGGCAGAAGAAGCCAGTAGCCCTCTGTCATTGTCTTGCTTTATCTGGGGACCAGAAGAAATTAAGATATTCAGGCAAAAGAGCACTCTGGAGTTCAGAGACCAGACAGGTCAGAATGTATTGTGATCTTATAGACACAAATAGGCACCATGCAAACTGGCATTCCTAATAATGGCCTTTGGTAAACAGCAGTGTGCTATGGTGCTCGAGGGGTTCATCGTGGCTTTAAAATTAAGATACATAATATAACTTGCACATGCAATTTTTCTATTTTTCCCCTTAGAGCTAATCTTCACAGATTGTCAGAGATGATAATGATTATTGTTCACTATGGAAGCTTCTGCCTGGGAGAAGACAGCAGAAGGAAACTGCCGAACGTAACATTGGCCCCGTACGTCGGCTCAGGAAGTGCTACCTATGACCAAGGTGGACCATGGTGCAGTGAAGGAAGTGGCTGGTGGAGGAGAGGGTGAGTGAGGAATCATTATTGAAGGGTTATGACTAGGGGTGGGGGTAGGGGCCCTCTGTGGATCATACAATGCCCAGCCACGTGGGTGAAGCTGATCTACTGAGTGAGCTGCTAATCTCTTCTAGAAATATCCTCACAGACACACCCCAAAATAATGATTTACCAGCTATCTGGGCATCTCTTGGCCTCATCAAGGTGACACATACAATTAACTATTTTGAGTTTGCCATTTTCTCTGTGTTTATTTAAACATATCTAATGATATTCAGATAAATGGGAGTTTGTCCAAAAGACAGTTCTGTTCACCGGATACAGGAAAGCAAACGTACACCAGTCTTCAGGGCTGTAGCCAATCACTGAAGCTCTCATATCATGCAATCCACTGTTCTCAGCAGCTTAACTGTCGCCTCATCCTTTCTGAGAGCAAACCCATGAGAGTGGCATTATTATCATTCCCACTTTACAAATGAGAAGACTGAGGCTGAGAGCAGTTAAGTGGTTTGCCCTTTAACCATGAGATCTGGGAGGACAGAAACCCCGATGTTTTGTTCATCACAATATCCTCAGTGCCCAACACGGTGTCAGGCACAAGTTGACCCCAATAGATAGATTTTGGCTGTCCAGGTCCACGTGGGTGGCAATGGTCAGATCAGGTTGGAGCCATGTTCTTCTGACCCTTTAGCTAACACACTGCATTGGCAGTGGTACAGAGTTTTGCATTGTGGGGGCTCCCTGAGCCCGTGGGAACCACACTGAAGCTGCTCTCTCTGAGCTTGTTCAGACAGGAGGCTGGTGTCTCCCAGGCAAGGCAGGCAGCCTTAGACCCAGGGTAGAGCTCCATCCTGGCGGAACTGCCGCCGTTTCATTCCCTCTAACATCCTTGTGAAAATGACTTTGTGTTCAGCATGTCTACAAAGGAAGACAGGCAGGAAGGCTTCCAGGAACCTGGTCAAGGGTGGGTGCTTCATCTTGGCTGACTGAGAAACAATGAACAAATGGATGGAGGAGCGTGTTCCAGATGCCCATGGCCAGGACATTCACTGCTGCTCTCAGTTTACTCCCTGAACAATGGCAGGGTGGACTGTAGGAGAGGACAGAGGTACAGAGACTGTCCAGGGCTGAGCCTCTGCCAGACCAGAGCCTTTCCCCAGTCAGCACCCCACGAAATTCCTTCCCTCCTACTTACCTGCCCCAGCGTGTGAGCCCACGGGGTCCCCAGGGCCATCTGCTCTGCTGCTAACTCCAGCCCCCGCCTCTTTACATCTCATCCTGAAGCAAAGGCAACCTAAAAAGATAGGAAAGATGCGTACGGAGCTGGTTTCCCAGAATGAGGTTGCTAACGACTGCCCCCAAGTACACGTCTATCTGTATAATTTTTTGTAGCAAAAAGTCAACTTGGCCCACTGAGCTTAAAGGAGAAGAAAAGGCCAGGCTGCGGGGAGGAGGAGCAGGGTACACAGAAGAGCTCCGTGACTGAGGACAAGGGGTGGGGACAGCTGAACACTGAAGGAAGAGACAAAAGCTGTGTCCATATGGGCTGGGGGCATGGAGGGAGAGTCCTCCCTGAAGGAGAAACTTAGGCACCTGAGGCTGCGCCACATACAGAAATCTGCAGAGGCCAACAGGAAGAGCACCTCGCAGGCCATGCCAGCGGCCCAGAATGCGAGACGCAGGCAGTCCAGCCATGCAGGCGGCTCTCTGAGAAGTGGGTCGGGGGTGTAAAGCGGGCAGGTGACCATCTGAAACATTCCGGGCAGCAAGATCAGTTAGGAACTTCAGCAAGGGTGGTTATGGGGAAGGTGGCCTTTCCTGAGACAGGTTGGACAACAACAGTTTTATGTTCACATCGACTCACGTTCAGCTATTGCTGCAGGCGGAGGAGCCCAGCCAGGAGGGAAAAGAACACCGTGTACTGTGGGATTCTTTTGTTTGTGTGCTTGTGTTCATTGTACGTGCTGCCTGAAACCCACTCATTAAAAACAACCAACTTCTTCACAGCTGGATTTAACTGAGGGGCCATATTCACTTCTGAGAGAGTGACTTTTTGAGACCTGCTGTACCTTTTGGAAGCCAGACCTCTGACAGTTTCCTTCTTGTCCTTCCCCCACGCCTGCCTGCCCCTCTGGAGCGCACACTGGCACCAGCCCGCATATCCGCCCCAGGGTTGCATTGTCTCTTCAAGGCGTGGGCCCTGTCCACACCGAGGGAACCCAGCCAGTCCTGCAGATGCTCCTCTGCTGCTCCTCCTCAGCAGGAATTAGGCTGCTGATTCTCAGGAGGATTGCCTCTGAAAGCATGTGTCGCCTCCCTGGTATTGTGATGCCGTCCTCCGATTCTCAAGCTGCTGCTCTGAATAATCAGTATTAAAGAAAGAAAAAAGAAATGGTTAACCTCTTCATTGGTCTTCTGCGCAGTGGCTCCAGCGAGCTGTCACGAATAGAGTCCCGTAGCAAATGAGATTATACCTCTCTTCATTATCCACCCTTTTCATCCATGTACAGTAGCAATACCGAGTCTTTCAGGGATCACACCAAGCAAATCCCAAGTTAGAGACGTTTAAATTCAAAAATCCACACTCAGTTGCACCTGTTCTTTCCCGGCTACCGTGGTGAATTTGGGATTTGGATATAACTCCTGGAAAGTGCATTTTTAAAGTAAATGGAAGCTTGTTTTGAGATTGAAAAGTTATTTCAACATGCATCCCAGACAGCGCGGCTGTGGATGGAGTCTAAACGCAACAGGGTCCCAACTTGAGATCTGCGTCTCTGCGCCATGCATTCAAAGCCATGATCTACGCTGAGCCTTGCCAAGCGGTGAGTGACTATGCTAGGAGGATTAAAGGATTATTTTTTAATCCACTGGAACTCAAGCCACAGCCCCTCTATCAGTAACATTAATAACTATAATGGACTGAATTCTCCTACCTCTTTTCTTCAAGATTCTCCAAATGTTTTTGCCAAATGGAACGAACCGAAACACAGATTAATTTCTAGAGCTGGAAAGAGACTTAGAGATCAAACAGGCAAACTCCTTATTCAAATATGAATCTTGAAGACCAGAGAAGTTCAGTGATTTGGACCAGGCCTCACAACCACATACTGGCAAAGCAGAACTTGAACCCAGACCTCCACATTCTTAGCTTTGCACCCTCGTGCACAGCCCGGGAGCTTCCTGGCAGGGCACCCCTGCAGCATCAGACCTTGCATTTGAACAGAACCTTCAGTGTCTTCGTGGCCCTGAAAGCCCGAGAAGCCCTGCTTTGCCCCTTACCACTGTCCCACAGTTCTGTGACCCTTGTGCCCCACACAGTAGCATTTCTGAACATGCCCAAGAAAGTCCCACAAAGTAGGTACAATGATGGTGTAGGGGGCTGGGACGCAGCTCAGCAGCACACACAGGCCCCGGATCATAAAGAAAAGAATAAACAAATAAGTAAATTAAAGATGAATAGTGTGAAAAGAACACTCTCTGCTGAAAGAAAAATGCTATAGTACATCTGACTGTGGTGACCGAGGGCAAAGACACAAAGAGGATACAGTCTGCGGCTTTCATGACGAACGGACACCACACATTTGGAAAAACAGGGCCCCTCCCCTGATTAAGCTTATACTCAGGTAGGAAAGAGAAATCTGGTAACCAGGGAACAAAATAGAACCATTAAATTATAAACTGGGCCAATTGTGGTGACACGTGCCTGTCATCACAGCAGTCCAAGGCTGAGGCAGGAGGATCACCAATTCAAAGCCAGCCTCAGCAACTTAGCAAGGCCCTAAGCAACTGGGTGAGCCCCTGTCTCAAAATAGAAAATAAAAAGGGCTGGATGTAGCTCCATGGTCAAGCACCCTGGGGTCAATTCCCAGGACCACATGCACATACATAAAAAGATCAGAACACAGACACATGCAGAGGGAAGGCCACAGGAAGGCATGGGGAGAAGGCAGCCACCTCAAGCCAAGAAAGAGCCTCCTGAAGAGACCAACCCTATGACATCTGGATTTCTAGACTCCTCACACCCAGAATTGTGAGAAAATACATTTCTGTTGTTCGAGGCACCAACCCAGCACCCTAATACACACACCACGGAAGCACCCTCCAGATCCAGATTCCAAACACTTCCCTCCAGCACCCTGGCAGAGAGAGGGGAGTCTGACTGCAGTGGAAGCTGGAAGCCCTCTTAGCCCCTGAACAGGAGAGTGGGCAGGCAAGGCAGAGCCTGGAAAGACTGGCAAGGAGCCACAGGGAGCAGCCGAGGAGGAGACGGCCGTGGGGCGTGTTGTGTGAGCAGAGAAGCAACCTCAGGGTTCAGAAGCTCTTGCCAAAATCGAGGTCAGGTAGTGGCGAGAGCATGGTGGTGGAGGGGACTGAAAACGTATTCAGGAGGGAATAAAAAAGCAACAGATGAACAAAGTGAAGAAAAGCAAAGCTGACTCCAGGTTTTTATCCGGGGACGGCTGTCATTGGAACATGGTTTGCCCCTCCAAAACTCATGGTGAACTTCATTCCCAGCATAAGGGTGCTGATGGGCGGTGGGGCCTCTGAGAGGCGATTTGGTTCAGAAGAGGGGTCCAGTCGAGGAAGTTCTCGGGAGCAGGGTTAATTCCCTTGAAGGGAGGGAAACAGCTCTCTCAATGAGTTTGGTGTAAAGCATGGCCACCTCACAAGTTTTCTCCTAGCTTACTCCTGCTTGCATGTCCCCTTTCTGCCCTGCGCTGAAGGAGCACAAGGCCTTCACCAATCTGCGCCACCCGATGTTAGATTTTCCCAAAATCATGAGCCAAAATAAAACTTCTTTCTTTATAAATTACTTAGTCTCATGCATTTTGTTATAGCATCAGAAAATGGACAATGACAGGGACCAAACTGACTTAAGGGTTGATAATGAATATTGGGTTATCTGAGGAAAAGAGTCAGCTGGGATGGGACATGGTGAGTGCCATTTGAGACATGATAGGTTTGAGGGGATGACATCATGTTCAAGTGCATATGATATAACCAGAAGATGGGAATTCAGTCATGCACCACATAACAAATTTGGTCTAGGACAAACCACAGATACAACAGTGGTTCTATAAAATTATATTTGCCTAGCAACATAATCATCTTGGTTTCTGTATATACACTCTATGATGTTCACTCAATGACAAAATAGCCTAACATGGCAGAATGTATCCCTGTTGTTAAATGACGTATGACCAGCTAGTGCATTGTGGTGCACACCTATAACCCAGCTACTCAGGAGGCTGGGACAGGAGGATCCCACCCTGGAGGCCAGCCTGGGCAGCTTAGTGAGATCCTGTCTCACAAAAATAATGATAAAATTTAAAAGGCTGGGGATGTAGCTTGGTGGTAGCATGCCCAGCATTTAAACCCTGTACCTCTCCACCCCACATGCACAAAATAATGTGTGACCATTTGACTGGAGCCCAAGGCAAAAGAGGGCAGGATAGGTGTCATAAAATACATGTGCAGGGGAGGGAAGGAACCAAGGACGGATGGAAACACAGTAACAAAACAGTAACAGCCGTCAACCTGCAACCAGTGCTCACCACCTTGCATGGGCTCTCTCACCTGGTCACCACAACAGTCCTGGACAGCACACTGGGTCATTATCATCTCTGCCTTACCGAAGAGGAAACAGGCTCACAGAGATTAAGTAGCTTGTGGAAGGATACAGAGCCAATATGCTGTGGATTAGTTTCAAACCCTAACACTCAAGTGGTGAGCTCAGAAGAAAGAGGAGTCAGTTCGACAGGAGACCGGTTCAAATGACCAAGCCTGGCACGGTCTGCTGGGTTTCCAGTCCTCAAGCTCTGGGGCTGATGTTTTCAGAACAGAATGAGCCCTCGCCATCAGTAAGTTCCTCCAGTGCTTATTATTAACAGGATTGCGATCCGCCCATAATTACCTGTGCCACACTTCTCTCTGACCAGCAGCGCAGTAGGTTTGCTTACCCCAGCCTCAGTCGAACATGTGAGTACCATGTGCCCTGTGATCTGACCATAGCCGTGAGGCCACTGGGCAATGGGAATTCTCCAGCTCTGCTGTAGTCTTATGGGACCCCCATCATGTGCGCAGTCCGTGATTCAAAAGTTGCTGGATGGCCCACAACTGGACGTCAACATTGAGCGTCTTAGGCTTTCCTTTCATTGCTGGCTTTCAATCCACGCTCCTCCTTCTCCAGGGTCACTTTTCTGTCTGACAACTCAAGTTTCTTCGTGTCTCTGGCATGAGGAGCCCCAGCACAGCTCATGGCAGCCTCTGGCACTCCGAGTCCCACAGGTCGAGGGGAAGATAAAATTACTTTTCCATGAGTGTGCTTCCACGCATATTTTGCAATTTCAGAGCTGTCCGTATGCCTGAAGAAATGTCTAACACTGAGACAAATAAAAGACATTGACAGGTGCAAAACTCTGCACCACCAGAATTTAGCCACGGGGTCCAAGGCCTTTCTCTCCAGCCTCGTTTCTCCCCCTTGCGTGCTCCAGATTCAACTCTTATTATTTTTTTAAAATTTTTTTCTCTAATTGTGCATTTATAAAATAGCTCCTCATGCACACCAGAAAATGTGCAAACTGTTTCATAACTAAAAGATTCCTATTCTCCTATACTCTAAAACCGGCGTGAGTGGCTGAAACACATGATGCACTTAGTGTTTTAATGGAATGTGTGGCTAAAGGGCCGCGCCCCACTCTGCATCACCAGCTGCAGCAATGCCCAGAGTGTATGCCCACAAGACTTTAAGTCCCCACTGCCACACTAACTTATTATGTTTATTTGTGATCAGGAAATCCCATTCTTTTTAGTGTACAGAAAGATTATTTGGAAAGTCAGAAAACAGACATTTGGAGAAAATAAAATACTAAATCCAGAAACATTCTGGGTTCCTGATGATTGCCCCCCACACACACACCCCATGTCATCTGAGAAACATTTCTTATTCCATAATAGCAGGTGTTTGGCCATGAACATCACAACCTAATTAATCACCATGGCTGTTTACAGGTCTGTCTTGCATGTAGAACACTAGTAATTATAACAATTACTATTAACAAGAAGGAACTGCCCATGTCTTGAGCTTTATGATTCACCAAATAATTTCACTTAATTTTATTTCAGATTCTCCCAATAACCATAGGAGGTCAGCCATGGAGGTTTTGGCATTCCCTTTTTATAGATAAGAAAACTGAAGTACAGAGAGGGAAGGTGAGTTTCCAAATAATCCACGGTTGGAAGGATAGAGCCAAGCAGACCACATTTGCTTAAAGATTGGCAGGAGAATGATATAATCTCAAGAGTTATGATTTATCTACAGCTATGTACAGGGCTGAAGTACTTAACACTGTGAGTATTTACAAAGTCTAGTGGACTATCTCCAGGCTTAGCTCTTTCCTATCTTAAAGATGGAATCAGTTGGGAAACTGTCCATCATACTTGCTACCTGAAGAATACAAACTGAGCCATCATCGATTAGAGACAACTTGTCTGGTAAGGTTCAATTCTGAAGCTAAAAGCCTTCAACTTTCAGAACATGATAGCAAAACATTTTTGCCTCATTTAGTAATGGTATAAAATGGTCTTAATATATTCCTTCTGTGATAAATGTGGATGACCCAGTTCCTTCATTAGTATCAGAAATTCACATTAACATTTGTACAGCACCTTAGTTTGTCAAAACACATTCACTTATAATGTCTGATTCTGTCACATTCCCTCTGAGCCAAGTTAGGTGCATGGTAATATTACCATTTTTCAGACAAGGAAACCAAGGTATAGCTAATGAGAAAATATTCAAGGACTTACTGCATGCCCAGTGGTAAGTAGCAGGTCCTATACCAAGGGCTAGGGTACAACAATAAGAAAAAGAAGCCCAAACCTGACTCTCATTTCTCACAGTTGGGTGTAGAGAATAGATAATCAAATAAAAAAATGTGCTAACAAATGTAAAAATCTCAGCTGACTTTTTTTTTAACACAGAGAGAGAATTTTAATATTTATTTTTTAGTTTTCGGCAGACACAACATCTTTGTTTGTATGTGGTGCTGAGGATCGAACCCGGGCCACACACATGCCAGGTGAGCACGCTACCACTTGAGCCACATCCCCAGCCCTCAGCTGAATTTTATTATTGCTTTCATCTACATTTTTCCATCAAACCTCATACAAGTTGTGTTTTAACCACATATGGCAGGGTTTGTGTGCAAAGGAGGGGTATAAACCTAGAACACAGGAGTCTGGACCTGTCAAGGAGAGCCAGCACAGCTTTCATGGGGAGGTTAAACGATCTGAGGAGCTGGAAGGGAAGTAGATGGAAAGGGAAGGGACCAGGGTGATAAGTAGGGAAGGGCGTGTAAAAAGGCCCTGTGGTTGGGAGGAACTTTAAATGACCATCAACATGAACACAGTTGGACGGAAGAACCTAGAGGATGCCAGGCATGGTGGTGCACCCCTGTAGTCCCAGCTACTCAGGAGGCTGAGGCAGGAGGACCGCTTGGGCCCAGGAGTTCTGGGCTGTCATGTACTATGCCGATTGGATGTCCTCACTAAGTTCAGCATGAGTGTGGTGACCGCTCAGGAGTGGGGGGCCACCAGGTTGCCTAAGGAGAGGTGAGCCAGCCCAGGTCGGAACAGCCTAGAGGAAAACAGACCAGCATGAAGGTAGAAAAGTAGCTTCTATGTGAAAGGCTTTTAACTTTTATTTAATAGCAATCAGAAATCACAAGAGAGGTATGAACACAAAGGAGAAATGGAGAGTGGCAATGGAATGACAGATGGCCCCAACCTGCCAGGCTTGTGCATTGCAGTGGGGCTGGGGCTCAGTGGTAGAGCACTTGCCTAGCACACATGAGGCACTGGGTTCCATCCTCAGCACCGTATGTAAACAAAATAACAGTCCATTGACAACTAAAAAATATATATATATATAGGCATTTGGTTTTAAAAGTGTTGAGTTTGAAGTCCTTGGAACATCCATGCAGAGAGCCAAATGCAGTTATAATGGAGGCTGAACACAGAGGTGATAAGGGGAGCCCAGACATAGAGGAGACAGGGGTGCCCTGAGGGAGCTACCTTGCACCAGAAAAGGAGAGGACCTTAGAAAGATCCAACGTGGAACAGTCACGTGGAAGAAGAGGAGTCTATGAAGGGGAGAGAGGACGAGTGGCCAGATTGTCAGGAGGAACCCGGAGAATGCCGTTCCATGGAAGAGAGAGGAAGACGTTTTCAAGAACAAAGAAATTGCTATTTGAGTCGAGTGCTGCTGAGAGGTTAAGTAACAAAGGATTGAAAGTACACCCGTTGAATTGAGGGATACACAGGCCACTGGTGACCTGACGAGTGGAACCAGAAGCCAGACGGCCCTGGGTTGAAGGGGGGGAGGGGGAGGTGATATGGAGACTGTGAAGCAGACAGCAGTTTAGTTTTGAAGCACACTCAGATTCTAAGCACATGTAACCAAAGAGCATAGAGTGGACTCTTGGTGTCTGAGGGGCATTGGCTCAAGGACACCCCACGGACACCAGGCTCAGAGGTGTTCAAGTCTCTCACATGCAATGCATAGAGCCTACCCACACCCTCTCGTTTACTTCAAATCATCTCTCGGTTCCTTATAACACCTAATATAACTGTAAATGCTATGTAAACAGCTGTCACACTGTATTTTTTAGGGAATGATGACAAGTGAAAAAATCTGTCCATGTTTTGTACACATGTGTTTTTTCCAAATATTATTGATCTGCAGTCATTTGAACCCTGAGATACGGTGCCCACAGACATAGAGGGCAGACTGTCGTATACAGAATAATAAAACGCAAAGGCCAGTTTTTCCTTGGAATGAGAAAATATGCAAGAGGCAAAACCTACCTCACTTTGTGTTTTATCTCATCTTCCCCTTCTGTGCCCAATCCCCTAGCCCTCCATGTGGACTCCGGGTTCTCTGCTCTCTGGCATTCCGTGGCTACTCAGTGTTCAGTACTCCAACTGCTTTCAGGGAGCTGTCCCGCTAGGGAAGGACCTGGTGAACCAATTATCACCCCCTTGAAAATGAATGGGTTTAGAGTTTGCTTTGTCACTGAAGGTGGTCCCTTATCCAGTTGGAGGCACTGAGGACGCGTTAGGAAGGGCAGGTGCGAAGTAGGGAACACTGTGGGGTAGAAATAGCATTAGCTTGCTGGGTGCTCAGAGGACTCTTTTCACCTCGCTGGGACCCCTCTTTTTCATGTATCAAACAGGGTCTGAAATTGGATCTGATCTCCAGGCCCTCTCAGCTCTGGCACTGAGGGTCTCTGTAGCAAACCTGGACCAGTGGATGGCACAGCTCCTTGGAAGGAGAAGAAAAGAAAGAAGGATGCAGAGAGAGATGAGAGAAACAGGCATTTTTCTTGCCTCCAGCAAGATAGTTAAAAGTTAGGTTGAACTAGAATAAATCAGCTGAGGTGTGTAAATCAGATCATATTGCAAGTACTCGGAGAAGCTGCTACTTAAAAAAGAAAAGGTGGGGGGAGGCGAAGAACTCCTGGAGGCAATCTTCAGAAGAGTCCTTTTGTAGAGGAAGTAAATGCCTCTGGACTCATCCTTCCTTAATCATCTAAATGTTCATCTCTCAGGTTTCCATAAAGCACAAGGTACAGGTGTGCCTAATAACACCATGCGCTACAGAAGTGGTCGAGATGCTCAGATAACGATGAATGCTTGACTTCCTCTCCGTTCTCTCGCTGACTGTATTGCCTTTGAAAAGCACTTTTCTCTCTGCACTCCAGCTTCTGAAATCACCCTGACGAAGTCACGTTAGGTAGCAGACAGCGGAGATCTGGGCAGGAGGTGATGGGCCTCCAAAAGCCTGTCTCTAATTAAGAACCCTGGTCTGGAAACCCAGGGGTGAGGAGGAACCGGCAAGCAGCTCGTGCCTGAGCTCCAGCCTAAAGAGAGCACTCCAGGAAGCCAGTGGAGACCACGGAATGATGCTCCTGTTGTTCCCTGCCCCACCCACCTCCCATTTCCAGTCACCCTTCCTGCACTCCAAGAAGACAAGCCATCCAAGTTGATCCACTAGTTGGCCTTCTGCCTTAACACATGGTGCTCCATGCTTCATTGGTATGGACAAGGTGTTCCTGCCACGGTGTCCCTGCATAGACCATATTGTGGTGGCGGCCCCAAACAAAGGCCTTCATGCTCTTCACCTTTCCTGCCTCCATCCACGGCCTCTCTTCACTCAATGAATCTGGACAAAGCCTCTGATCTCCTGCCAGCAACCACTTGTGAGCTGATTAATACTTCCGTCTCACTCCATGCCATGCCAAACTGAGCAGTTGGCCTCCTCCTGTGTTTCCTGCCCGTTCTGAAGAGCAAGAGCTGCGCAGCTGGGCAGATCTGTGGACCCGGGGCCGGCACTAGACACGAGATGATTAAGGAAGATAATGATGAATGAAGGGCTCACGGGTGAAAAACGACCTCTTTGGAATCCCTATTGATCTGCCAACTGAGGTCTTTTTTACATGGAACCCAAATTTGACATTTCAAATTGAGCCTGATTCTTGAATAGCTCACATGCAATTTTTAGACCTGGCAGTGATTTTAGGTGGATATTGCCTAGATGGGGAAACTGAGGCTTGAAATATGGAGGTAACTTGCCGAAGGTGTCAATGGCAAAGCCAGGGCTGGGGTGCAGGTCTGATGCTCAGGTCACCACCTCAGGCTGCAGGATTGTTTCCTACAGCAGGACCCAGGTTGTGTCAACGAGCTCATGTTGTACCCCTGCCAATGTAAAGAACAAGATCAAGCCACACTGGTCTAATCTGAACCTTGGCTCTAAAAGGACAGTGACAGCAGATGGACAGGAGGGGCATGGTGCTTGAGGAAGTAGTGCTACAGACAGTAGCCAAGACACCGCTCCTCTCTCCTTACATGGGGGTGGGGCAGGCACAAGAAGATGCTTCACAGGTGTCTCCTTCTGGAGAGGGCTCCCTTTTCTAAGAGGCATTTCACTTTGGGATTTATTTCTCAATGGAGTGAAGAATGTGAGGATGGAAGGAATGTCCAGCAAGTGGGCCCTGGAAGTCCAGAAGAAACAGGGGGAGATACTCTCTCTCAATGGGCAAGCCAGGAATTGGTGCTGCGCTGGGAGGGATGCAAATTGCCTGGGAGCCGAGCGAAGCCTGCCCCTCCTACAGAGTGCGGAGGTCCTGACTCCCCAATAAATATGCAAAGCAACCCAAGAGCCCTTCCCAGCTTCGTCTCAATAATTAGCTAACATCTTGGCATGCATTATCACAACAGGGTTCCTTGCCTGAAAGTGTATGAACAAGAAAGGGGGCTTGGTGGTCGGTCGAGGCCAAAGACCCCCTCTGCCTGCTTCACATAGCTTCACACAGGTCCCAGACAGTGGAGCAGTGATCCATGGAAAACAAGGCATTGCCTCACTTTCTATACTCAGCAAAGACTCCTGGGTCCCTTGTTAACAAGAGAGGATCTGGGAGGAGACTCGTCAGCCCAGCCCCACAATGCACATTATTTATACATACTTTCAAAACAGCATCTGCTGACTAATGCCACAGCACGCCAAGTGCTGTGCTAACTAAGCACTTGGCTTGACAATGACTAAGGTACAGCCAGGCCACCAACATGGGCACATGCTAGCAGTGAAAAATAGAGGCCCACGCAGCTGACCCCAAGGAAGTAGGAGAAGGGCTACACACAAAAAAAGGGAAAAGAATTAAAATTTCCTACTAACCTACTATGATTCAGTAACTTTATCCCATTCCTTCATTAAGTCATGGAATAGACACTTATTAAGTGTCCATAGGAGTTGTGCTAAGAATACAACGATGAACAGAAAAGGTATTTGCCCTTGAAGGAATCACAGACTTACAAGGGAAAGATGAATAGGTAAACAAGAAAAAAAAAAAAGTTACCGTTGGTATTTCAGAAGTCTGTGCACAAAAGATATTCAAAGAAGTCAATGCTAAAAAGCATCTCAAAGTATATTAGGCTTCACACAAAAGAGGCTATTTATATGAAGTTCCAGAACAAGCAGAACTAATCTTCTATGAAGAAATGTAGAACGAGGTTTGCCTGTTGGGGGGATGGTGGCAGGTCCTTATGCTAAAAAAGGCACCTGAGGGCCAGACACTGTGACTCATGTCTATAATCCCATCAATTTAGGAAGCTGAGACAGGAGGATCTCAAGTTCAAGGCTAGCCTCAGCAATTTAGTGAGACCCTATTTCAAAAATAAAAAACAAAATTGGCTGGGAATGTAGCTCAGTGGAGTACCCCTGGGTTCAATTCCCTGTACCAAAACAAAAAGGACAAAAACAACCTGAGCAAACTGCCTGGTTTGACAGTAAGGTCATTTATTGTGATAGAGGTTTGATTACACAGGTATACATATTTGTCAAAACTCATCAAATTGTACACATAAGATGTGCACATTTCATTGTTTGTAAATGTCCCCTAAAAAGGCTCTAAGTACATGTTGGATGCTAGAGAATGATTTATAATAGGTGTTTAGAGGGAGGGTTTCTAAAGCCTTCATTTGAATTGCATCAAAAAATTAGATGGGGGGCTGGGGATATGGCTCAAGTGGTAGCATGCTTGCCTGGCACGTGTGCGGCCCGGATTCAATTCTTAGTACCACATACAAACAAAGATGTTGTGTCTGCCGAAAACTAAAAAAATAAATATTAAAAAAATTCTCTCTCTTTCTCTCTCTCTTTCTCTCTCTCTCTCTCTCTCTCTCTCTCTCTCTCTCTCTCTCTCTCTCTCTCTTTCTCTCTCTTTAAAAATAAAAAAAATAATAAGATGGGGTTGGGGTTTAGATAAGTGGTAGAGTGCTTGCCTGCCATGCACAAGGTCCGGGTTCAACCCCTAGCCCTGGAAAAAGAGAAAATAAGAAAGATGGATGGGTAGATGGAGGCAGAGATGCACAGAGATGTGTTAAATCAAATACAGCAAAATATCAATTGTAAAATCTAGGCAGTAGACATATTATCTTTCCAAAATTTTGATAATTTTCAGAATAAGATAATAGGGAGAAATGGGTGCTAAAGTTAAATTGGGTCTAACCTGCCCCATTTCCAACTCTCCAGACTCGTCTGCTTCTCCCAACTCCTCCATAAAGCAGCCTGGATGCTAAATATTTACTCGCCTCCCTTGCTGACAGGGCTGACACGTGGCATAGTTGTGGTCAATGAGGTGTTAAGAAAAGTCTGCTGGGTCTTCTGGGAAAGCTTGTGCTTAGGAGGTGCTGTCCCTTCCCAACTTGAATACCAATGTGTTATCTGGAGCTAAGGCAGTCCCTTGCAACCAGGAAGGAAACCTGCAAGAATCAGACACCCACCCTAACATTATTAAGCCACAGGAACAACATCCACCCCTGCTCAATTCCAGACTTCTTGCTGTGTTAGAAAAACAGTGCCTTATTTGTTTTAGCCACTCAGTCAAGTTTTGCATTAATGGCAGCTCAAACATTCTGAGCATGAGGCAGAGAGGTAAAAAGCCCAGTCATGTGATGGCTGGAAACACAGTTTAGAGAGGAAAATGTAGAGCAAGGGATGAAACTGCAGAGTTAGGAAGAGGACAGACTCTGAGGGATCTTCATGCCATAGTAATAACTTGGGAGCCGTGGACGCAGGCCTGTGGTGGAGCACTTGCCTGCATGCTTGAAGCCCTGCTTCAAAGAAGACTTAGGATTCTTTGGAGGTAAGGGTGGCAGAACATGGGGGAAGCCAGTTCAGATCGCCTTTTAGAGCAGTGATTTTCAAACTTATGATTACTATCATTTGGGGTCAAAAATACAAATTCAAAGCCCACATCCAGAGAGTCTGATTGTGGATCCCAGGGCCATACCCGTATCCCCTCTCCTTCTCAGCAACTTCCATGACCAGTTTTGCTTACTGACAGCTCTGACTGAGGGCTTTCCCTGGACACAGGGTATGCCTCAAGCCTCCTTGCTTATCCCTGAGACATTTCAGAGGGGTGTGCTTCTCGGAAGGGCTCCTGGGGGTGCAGCACTAGTTGCTCAGAGTGGCAAGTAGCCCTCCACCCGGGCTGCCTTTCCTTCCAGCCCTGTCTCCCTTCCCCAGGCCCCTCTCAGGTGGTATAGCAATCACCTCTCGAACTCCAGGCACTGAAATCCTGTCCTAAGGCTCTGCTATTGGCAGAGCCCAAACAAGGACACTGATTCAGAACCACGGAGGCTGCACTTATCTTGCCGCTCTCTGAGCTGTCAGGCACCAGGCTCAACCTCAGTCCCTCCTCCACAAGCAACTGTCCCTGTTGACACTGTCAGACACATTTGTAGATTAGAGTGAAATTCTTCAGTGGCAAGCAGATTTTTCAGTTGAGTTGAGACCAAGAGATTTAGCAAATTCTCTAGCTAATTCAGTTACTCCATGAAAAGTTTCCAAACATAAGCATTTTCAAAGATAAGGCCTTAACCACAAGGCCCTCAAATCAGCTTATGATGTTGAAAGTAATAATCAGGAGATTGTCCAAACCCCACCACATAAATAAATACATAAGAATAAACAATCCAACAAATTATTTTATGTCTAAATTTATGAAGACTTAGTATCTATTCTTCAGTTGTTTTGAGGAATTTATCTTTTACAGAAGACAATTAGATCTTATCAGAAACAGTGATTCAAATGTGTATATGGCATGCAAAAGCTGTCTCCTGTGGTTTCAACATTGCCTTACTAGGAAAAGAGACAGCTCAAATATTTTCAGACCATCATTTGCTCTCATATTAGGATTTTTTTTTCCCCCTCAGTACTGGGGATTGAATTCAGGGGCTCACTTATGCTAGGCAAGTGCTACTTCCCAGTCCTTTGTAAATTTTTTAAATTTTGAGACAGGGTCTCACTAAGTTGCTCAGGCTGGCCTCAAACTTATCATCCTCCCGCCTCAGCCTCCTGAGTAACTGAGCTCATAGGCTCAAGTTAGCATTCTGAGGGGAAGGGCGGGTGGAGAAGAAGAAGACACAGGAGGGGGCCAGAGCAGGAGGAGCTGGGTTCCTCTGAGGAGCCAATCTCTAGGGCCAGGAGCATGGGGTCCTCATTTTACAAAACTCAGGTAAGCTGACTGCCTAACACCTGTGGCAAACACCCATGGTTCCAGCTGCTCAGAAGGCCTGGGGGAGAATCACATAAGCCCAGGAGTTCAAGGCCAGCCTGGGCAACAAAGCAAGACCCTTTCTCAAAGCAAACAAAAAACCCAAGTAAGTTGTCCAAACAAGAAATAAAGTGTCCTCTGTGACCCCCTAGGAACAATCCTTAGAGATGTGCTCTGAATGTAAAGGGCTAATTGAACATGGTAAAAATAAAGGAAGTGTTCCTCTGAACAAAAAAAAAAAAAAGGGAGCTACTGAGCTGGCGACTGTGGTGGAGCACTGGCCTCAAAGGGGTGAGGCCCTGGGTTTGACTCCCAGCACTGCAAAAAAAAAGGGGGGGTGGGAGCAGTGGATGATAAAAGGAACACTTTGATGAGTCCTAAATTTAATTTTAAAAGGCTTGAGGATGGGAGGGAGGAATTAATTTTAAAACAGGCTAGAAAAAATGAAAGGCCCTTTTGCCTTCTTGAATGTATACTGAAAACTTACTGTCCATCACTGCCTGCCCCCAGGGGCCCAGGGCCTGTCTGCCTACAAATCATGCACTCTCTTGACCTCTCTTACCTCTAGCCGAAATTAGGTTCAATGTCAAGGGAGTCATCCTTCCCCAAAGTCCATAAAAACACTTAGCTCTAGGTTCAGTGGAACTTCTCCATCTGCTGCCTAGCCCTGTGGCTGGCATTCAGAGATTTCTCAGTCTTGAGAGTTTGGATTTAATAATGTCAATTATACCTCAACAAAGCAGTTTAAAAAGTGTGATGAAATATTTAAGAAAATGTAGATTCTTTTAAAAGAGAAAGTGTCTCATTATTGTAAGC
Organism: Ictidomys tridecemlineatus; assembly: GCF_052094955.1. Taxonomy (NCBI): domain Eukaryota; kingdom Metazoa; phylum Chordata; class Mammalia; order Rodentia; family Sciuridae; genus Ictidomys; species Ictidomys tridecemlineatus. The sequence continues at coordinate 120,222,047 of NC_135486.1, forward strand.
TATGGGCTACGGGTTTTTTGTTGTTGGTTTGGTCTGGTTTGGTGCTGAAGATTAAGCTCAGGGCCTCAATGCTAGGCAAGCACTCTACCCTGTGCTACAACTCCAGTCCTTATGAATTTTTAAAGTAATTTCCAGGAGCTGGGGACATAGTTCAGTGGTAGAGCACTTGCCTAATACACACAAGGCCTTGTATCCAATCTCTAACACCACACACACACATACATACACACACACACACACACACACACACACACAAATTCCCAAGAAGGAAGGCTTTTTGACTTGCACTGAAATATTTGCATGCCAGTAGTGATGTATCCCCCACCTGTCCTGTTCTGCAGGGCTGCCCCATCTCTGTGCCTTTGCTAGGAAATCAGTTTCTCAGTCTCATTAGGGTGTTAGACCGAATGCCACTGAAGACAGACAGGATGTTCTGGAAATTTCCCATTAAAATCTTCAAGAGTTAGAGGACTGGCTTCAACCCTTCTAGCCAATATAATTTTACTTGTTGTTCTGGGGAAAATGAAGATGCAAACTGTCAAAAAGTAAGTGTGGGCTGCAGGGAAAGCTGTTGACTGATGGGGGATAAAAGAAAAATGCAAAAATACCACCACATCAGCTTTTCTTTAATCCAAGCAGAAAAGAAGGAAAGGTCTGCATTTCTACGCCCCGGGTTAGTGCTCTTATGTGTATATGCATGCGTGTGTATGTTTTCTATACTTGAAAAGTAAGTCTTACTCCACAAAAGCATGCAATGCCACCTGAAAGTCTCACAAGAAAAGCTTAATATTTTGGCATAACAGGCAAATAAGAAAACATACACTGACTTATAAGACTTACAACAAATTACAAACATTTCTTTCAGAACCTACCATGTGCCACATGATTTTCTGAGTTATATGGAGATTCCAAGGAGTAAGGACCTCATCTCAGCCCTGGAGAAATTCATGGTGTAATTGTAGAGAAATGACAAGAACCTAAAAGATAAATAACAGTCTAGTGTGCATGCATTGCACAATAAACGTCAACAGCATAGTCAATTATATTATTATGAGGGTTCACATAGAAATCACTCCCCCTTCCTTAGGATGTTTTATTTAGTTGGGGTGTAGAGAGAAGGTAGGAACGTAATTGCTTTGAGTAATTTTGATGTTTGCACATAAATGCATAATGATATTATTGATCCTCAATGCAAACTACTAGCTGAAACAGTTAGGAAACCTGCTGGGAGTTTGCACCTGGCAGCCTGGTTTCCCTACTCATCAGGGAGCCATGGAAAGAACCCAAAAGTATCGGCAGCTTCCAGAATGTCACAGCAACCTAGGGTGCTTACTAAGTCAACCTAGGACTTCCAGAAGACCAAGGAAGCTTGAGTGCAGAATGCAACAGCACCAAATGGGAAAGAGATTGCTCCTCTTATCTCCAGCCACCAAAGTGCTTCACAAATCAATATTAGAAGCTGCGTTTATAAATTACACTATCATCGGAGATGGTCTGTGAATCAGCATGAAGATAAAAACAGAAAATTTTATTTTTTTTTTAAATGCTATTTGCTGTGGAATTCAGGAGTTATTATTTGGCCCCCAAATAATAGTCCAGTTAGAGCAATAAGTCATCTACTCATTACTATTATAAGAACACCGTGAGATCTTTTGAGTCTTGATTAAAGTATTTTTCAAGTTTTGATTAAAGTGTTTTTAAAACATTTAAAATAACAATATATCTCAGAAAATAATGAGTTTCCTCCTGTTAGCTGTCGAATTGTTTACTCCCATAACTGAATAATAACAGCACATCAAAGCCAACAGTGGTAATTAAATGATTTGTGAACATAGGTTAACAAATTAGTGCATCATGATGTGTAATTGTCTAATTAGGATAAAAATGCTAGTCCTACCTAAAAGACTGACAAGATAGCAAAGCAGGAAGGAACAGGTAAAAGCATCAGGCAAAACACTGGATGGATATAATGATGTCATTGTTCTGCTCTCAACTTGAGGGGAGCTATAAGCACTTCCAGACCTGAAACATCCGAGTTGAGCACAGTCCAAGTACGTCAGCCAAAGGAAGAACAAACAAGCAGGAAGCGTGCATTCATTGTTTTCAAGGTGACCTGGCAACGGCCTACATGACCTCCAATGAATTGTTCATAGTTTTCATACGACAACTACTAGCTTCCCAGGCCTGTGAAGAAACTTAATGAAAATTCCTTTGAATTCCACCTTAGCCACGTAGAAACAAAGAAGGAGAAGAAGAATCAGCAGCAAGAGGAGGAGGAAGAACAAGAGGAGGAGGAGGACAAAAGAAGGATCTCAGAGGAAATGAGGAGGGTTATATTATAATGAGGCCCGAGCCGCTGGGATTACAGGCATGTGCCACCATGCCCAGCAGCATATTTTGATGTGAGCTACATGAGTAAAGGGGAATTTGGAAGTGATTCAAATGGGAGTCAGGAGGGCTGGGTTGTGGCTTAGTGGTAGAGCGCTTGCCTAGCACATGTAAGGCACTAGGTTGGATCTCCAGGAAAGGTGGCACACACCTTTAATCTCAGTGACTCAGGAGGCTGAGGCAGGGGGATTGCAAATTTAAGGCTAGTCTTGGCAATTTAGCAAGACCTTCAGTAATTTAGCAGAACCCTGTCTCAAAATTAAAAATAAAAAGTGTTGAGGATATCTTTCAGGGGTAAATTCCCCTGGGTTCAATCCCCAGTACCCTCCACACATACACACACACAAAAGTATCTATTCATCCCTCTTACTACGCACTTGCTACTTCTCATTCTCTTATTTAATAAGTATTAACTAACCATCTACCGCATGCCAAGTATAGAATTAGATTTTTCTAAGGACATGAAGATGTACCAAAGTTAGATCTTCTCCTACAGGGTTTTCTTTTTGATCAGAGAAATAAGACATGCATATGGCTGTAAACATTGAGTGTGAGACCATGGGCTGTCAGGGTCTGAAGACCAGGAGAGCCAGCCTGCTGCTGGAACCCAAGCTCTGTGGTGTTGCTGCGGTGTGGAGTTTGATCGTTACTGGTGAGGAGTGCTGGTGGTCAAAGAATGCACACAGAGTAACGGTGTGCACAAAGGCACACGTAGCTTATCATTTATTCTGCCACCAGTTTGAGGTTTAATCCTAATTACCTTCCATAAATGAAAGCCAACTCTGCTTATTTCCATTGGCAATGGAGGCTTTTGGACATACAGCTGTTGAAAAAAATCTGCTCTCTCAACAGGCAGCCAGAGACATGGCAGGAGCCTGGGGGCTTCAGAACTCTGAATCCTCAGAGATCATCCAAGCAAATAAGACCCCTAAATGTACACAAATCTCGTCTGTAAAAGGATTTGAAAAATAGTGCTGCCTGTGAAATGTACACAACTTTCTCTCCTTTCCTTCTCTAAGCCATGCTTGTCACAAGGTAGGACACACAGTCACAGCCACATTCTTGGGACTAGGGAAAGCCTCCTCATTCCTTGGTTGGTTTCCATTCCACTTACCACATCCTCCCTGTAGCCTTGGGAAACAACCTCAAAGTGCTGGTTAAATACGAAGTGAGGATGTGTTGAAGACGTTTCCTGCTTTTTCTGTTGGTTGCAACAATTGACAACATTTGTCAAGCACTGTGGATATGCACATGCACGTGCCTGTGTGTCAATATTGATATGGATATAGATGTTACAGTGCAGATCAAGCTTTGGTTCATAATATAAATCAGGACAAAAAGATAAAAACTAAGCTGGGTGCGCTTAGGCCTGTAATCAATCCCAGCTATCTAGGAGGCTGAGGCAGGAGGATCATAAGCTTTAAGCTAGTCTGGGCAACTTAGGGAGCCTGACTCAAAATAAAAAATTTAAAAGTTGGTCAGGTAGCCTAGTGATAGAGTGATTCTGGATTCAACCCCCCATACCAAAAAGGATAAAAGAAAAAAAAAAAAACTAAATGGAAGCAAAAAGAAATAATTGATTTTTAGACTCCAAAGATAAAAAACTGTTTACTGATATGAGACCTTGTGCTCTATGAGGGTCTGCAGGACACTGTCACGTCACACCAGGACCTTCTGACAATGAACTTTACCAATCAGTCTCAAAGCCTAGACACACTGCCGTTTCAGTTACCTCTCTTCAGTCATTCACACTTGTGTTCCTTTATCAAGGTTCATCTCCCACGCTCAGATCACCAGCCAGTGAGAAAACGCTTGGGTACACCTTTAATAGCATATATATAGGTATATATAGGTAGGGGTGCTGGGATTGAACTCAGGGGCACTCAACCACTGCTACATCCCAGCCCTATTTTGTATTTTATTTATACACAAGGTCTCACTGAGTAGCTTAGTGCCTCACTCTTGCTGAGGCTGACTCTGAACCCCCGATCCTCCTGTCTCAGCCTCCTGAGCCGCTGGGATTACAGGCATGTGCCACCATGCCTGGCAGCATGTATATTTTGAATGAGCTACATGAGTGAAGGCGGAATTTGAAAGTGATTCAAATGGGAGTCAGGAGGGCTGGGTTGTGGCTCAGTGATAGAGCGCTTGCCTAGCACATGTGAGGCACTAGGTTGGATCCTCAGCACCACGTAAAAAAAAATAAATAAAATAAAGTAATTAAAAAATGGGAGTTGTGAAGGGGTTAAAAGTTTATAAAATGGAAATTTCTTTTGTGTGTGAGAAACTGGCTGAGGAAGACTGGAGGGAAGAAATCTACAAAGGCGTGATCTACCCTGCCTTTCTGGGGTAGGGAGCACCCGGCGCCCGGGTGGGTCCTAGAGTACCTCATTGTGATGGTTCCCAGGGCTGCTGAGAACCACCCATTCGCTTGGCTTGTTCGGACTCCCAGGCAGCCCTTAAGAAATCAAAGGCTCATTTAAAACGGGAGGACCGCTTTCATTCTCCCACCACTACAGGCAAGAATGGTGGGTTACAGCCCTGTTTAGTTTTTTTTTTTTTTTAAGAGAGTGAGAGAGTAGAGAGAGTGAGAGAGAGAATTTTTAATATTTATTTTTTAGTTCTCGGCAGACACAACATCTTTGTTGGTATGTGGTGCTGAGGATCGAACCCGGGCCGAACGCATGCCAGGCGAGCGTGCTACCGCTTGAGCCACATCCCCAGCCCCCAGCCCTGTTTAGTTTTCAACTTGCTGTGTCAGATCTTGGAAAAGTCGTTTATTTTCCAGAGTCCTCAATTCTCCCTGCTCTAAGTCAGGAGTATTCTAAAAGAGTTTTAAGAAGGGAGACCACACAGGTTCCTGTAGGAGCTAGGCCATGTAGGCCAGGACACATGTTGAGCTGGAGGGAGGCCTGCAGGGCCAGCCAGGGGTCATGGCCATCACCTCAAGAAGCCTTTCCCTCATCAGAGGACACTCCTAGTTCACAGGCTCATCTCCCAAAAATAACCCCCAAGCCATCAAAAATGCTCCCAAATTTAACTTAAAAAAAAAAAAACACAAAACATAGTAATATAAGAAAAAGTAGCTACTTTGGAAAAGATATCTTACATGCAATTTCACAAAATTTCTTAGAAGTAGGAGGGGAAAGCAATCTGACATCAGAAATTAAGAAGCACTCAAAATAGTTTATGTAGGAAGAGGTATTGAAGTGTCTTGAGATTTTTAAATCTTTTGAGTTTTTTAATATATATATATATATATATATATATATACACAAAGAGGAAAACAAAATCTATCAATATATAATTCTGTTAAACTGCTTCGTACTTAAATATATTTCAAAACAAAGTCAAATTGCTATAATAAACTAAAATGTTGTCAAAGAATAAAGCAAGACTAGCCAAATCACAGTGAATTAGACACTGTATTTATTTTTGTGGCACTGGAGACTGAACCCAGGGCTCTCTACCACTGCGCTCCATCCCCAGCCCTTTTTAGTTTTTATCTTTGAGACAGGGTCTCACTAAGTTCCGCAACCTGGCCTCAAACTTGCAATCCTCCTGGCACAGTCTCCCCCATAGCTGGCATTACAGGCATGTTCCACTTAGACATTTTAAACCCATCTTTTCCAGCAAAATGTCCTATTTTTAGTGCCTAATACAAATTCTAATACTATTAATTCTGACATACCTTGCAGTATCATCTTTCCATAGATCTACTGTGGTAAAGTTGTTGGTTTATGGCTGATTTGGGAGTTTGTTTGGGGGATTTTGCAATTTTACCTTGGAAGTAGAAAATGTAATGATTTATCTTCTGTACAAATTGTTTTCCTGACACTATTGTTGTTGAAATAAAAGTCCTTCTTTGGAAAAAAAATCCAAAAACACTCTGTTAGGCTCAGAGTAAGAAAGAACATTATAAGAAACAGAAGTTTCCATCTGTGAAATAGACCTCTGTAAGGCAGGGAGCTCCCCATCACCACAAGTATTTCAGTATCCCTTAAGGTCACAGGGGAGATAAGTTTTCATCCGATGTCAGGCTGGATGGGTGGCCTCAAGTTACTGGCCAGTTGTAAGACTTGTGAGTTTTGTGATCCCTGGGTGCATAGGATTGTAGCTGAATCCATAGTTGAAGCATCACCCACCACAGTCCTTTAGAGCAGGGCCTGTTCACACTTGCACCACCTCCCCATCACGGGTGTGCCGGTGTTAAACTGCTTTCCTGCTGCTTGGTTGAGAAGGAAGCTGAGTTTTATTTCGACTAAAGCAATTTTAATGCATCTGGGAGAATCAAAAAGCTCTAATAGCACACCTCAGCTTTTCTAAGAGAACACACTGCTTCATTACCAGCCCATGGCAAAAGAGCAACACAGTGACCCATGCAATAAAAATTCTCACTCAAGCTGGGTTGCAGGATGCAAGCCTATAATCCCAGCTACTCCAGAGATAAGGCCGGAGGATCACAAGTTGGAGGTCAGCCTGGACAACTTAGTGAATTCCTTTCTCAAAATATAAATATAAAGGGCTGGGGATGTAGCTCAATGTAGAGCTCTTACCTATTCCCAGTTCCCCCACCCCTCAAAAAGTCTCTCTCAGTCATTTACTATTTAATGAAAGGCTAGAGGAAGTAAAATTAGGCCCACACCTGTATGTCCTGCCTCTATCAGGCAGGCTAGAAGAAAATGTGCCCTGTGCTTCATCAGTCTCTGGTAACCCTTCTGAGGCAATGATTGACAGGGCACTGCATGCAGCAAACTCCACTTAGAGCTATGTTTCACAGTGAAACTAAGCAGGGAGAGGGAAGCCCTGTGCATGTGGGAGAAGGAACAGGCCACAAGGATTTTAGCAGAGCTGGAATCTTGTAAATAAGTCATATTGCAATCAGTAAAATGTCCTGAACATCCCGAATGTCCTGAACAGATAAACTCAAGGTTGAAGACAAGTATTCTGATTTGTAGGCTTTTGTGGGACTCAATTGGCAAGATATGAAAGTATCCATTGGGCTGGGGCTATAGCCCAGGGGCAGAGCACTTGCGGAGCATATGTGAGGCACTGGGTTCTATCCTTAGTACTGCATAAAAAACTAAACAAATGGCACGCTGTCCATCTATAACTATAAAAAAATTTAAAAATTAACAAAAAAGTATCCATTATCAGAGGCACTTCATTACCAAGGCTATGTGCTTGCTTGCTTGCTTGCTTGCTTTGGTGCTATAGATTTGAACCCAGGGGAACTTAATCACTGAACCACTGAGCTACATCGCTAGCCCTTTTTATATTTTATTTTGAGGCAGGGCCTCATTAAGTTGTCCAAGCTGGCCTTGAACTTTCCATCCTCCTGCCTCAGCCTCCTGAGTCACTAGGATCATAGGTATGTGTGCCACCATGCCCAGTCATGGCTGTGTCCTTTATAGATAAATCATGGGCCATCACTCAAAGCTTCTTGGCCATAATATTAGAGATAGGGGGTCCAAAGACCTAAATTAACATTTAACCTTATATCGTAAATATCTTGGGTAAATCATTTCACCTTTTTTTTTTTCCAGTGCTGGGGTCGAACCCAGAGCTTCACACAAACTCAGCAACCACCCTACCCCTGAGCTGCATCCCCAGTCCTTATTTCACCTTCTAATCCTTATCTACAAAATCAAGATAATAAAATCTACATAACATAGTTACTACAGTGATTAAATTTTATAATTAATCTGGTTATCTGAAAATTTTAATGCGCACTTAAAACATGCCAGGCACAAAAGGCCTAAGAAGACATCTCTCCAAAGACCTACAAATGGCCAATAAGCACAGGAAAAGGTGTTCAACATCATTAGCCTTCAGTGAAATGCAAATCAAAACCATAGTCAGGCTGGGAGGTAGCTCAGTGGTGGAGCACCTGCTTAGCATATGTGAGGCTTTGAGTTGGATTTCCAGGAATGAAAGAAAGAAGGAAGGAAGGAAGGAAGGAAGGAAGGAAGGAAGGAAGGAAGGAAGGAAGGAAGGAAGGAAGGAAGGAAGGAAGGAAGGAAGGAAGGAAGGAAGGAAGGGAGGGACAATCCACAATCAAAAACCATTCCACATATCCTGGAATAGCTATAAAGAAAAATACAATGAAAGGTGTCAGTAAGAATGTGGAAAAATCAGAATCCTTATAAACTATTGGGGGGAATATAAATGCAGCCACTTGGGAGAAGTCTGACCCTTCCTCAAAAGAGCGAACATGAATATTCCTTATACCGTTCCTCATAATTGCTGGAAGGTGGAAATGATTGAACGTTCATCATTTGATGAAAAGGCAAGTGAAATGTGGTCTATCTCTACAATGAAACATTATTTAGCAATAAAAAGAAATGAAATACTGATTCTTGTCGCAACATGGAAGAGCCTTAAAAGCATTATGCTCAATGAAAGAAGCCAATTACGAAAGACCACCTACCGCATGGTTCCATTGATATGAAGTGTGTGGTGTACAGGGAACTCCAGAGGCAGAAAGCACACAAGTGCTTTTTTAAAACTGAAGGAGGACGGGGTTGGGCAGATTTGGAATGGTGACGGCTGGGGAGTGCAGAGTATCTTTCCGGGGTGATGAAAATGTCCTAAAATTTATTGTAGCAATGCTTTCACAACACAACTCCAAATATACTCAAAGCCCCTGAATCACACATCTTAAGTGAGTAAATTGTATGGCATATGAATTGTATCTCAATAAAGCTTTTTTTTTTTAAGTGTGCCAGGCAATTTGCTAGACACTCGATGCATAATGAATGTGAAATGCACATGTCATGTGCTTAATAAATACAATGCAAACACATAATGCCTCATTTACTTTGAATAAGGGGAAAATACCTTCTAAAAGGAATACAAGTACGTGTGGAATACGGAAGCCTAAATTAATGTGCTAATTAGGAATAAAATAACCATCACTAAGGCATATCAGCATGTAGTATTGTTCTGGGATATCATTAAACTGTACTTGAGTGTACAGTAAGGCAAAGCCTTCGGTGGCAATAATCTTTAGTAATATGCTATTGAGTCATACTGTTATTTAAACGGAAAGCAAAGGCTCTTATAAACTAGACCTGAGAATCAAAGACAAAGAGATAAAATGACAGTTTGTTGCAAGAGGAGAGATGCAGAGAGGGAACTATATCTCTCATAATATCTGGGCTTTCACATTCTGAGTGCTCAGGTTCCCGCTCTTTCCATCTCCTGCACACATATTCAGTACAAGAAAAGAGAAGCCCTGTTTCTCCCTACCCTGCAATTAAATAACCAAAAGCAGAAAAATAGACCACAGTATCTTCTTTAGTCTTGGCCTCTCCCACTCCCCTATTAGCCCCAGGAGACTATCGATTCACAGGCGTCAGAGCAGACACAACCCTCCTGCAGAGTTACTGATGGACGTGGGTCCCATGGAAGAAGTTGCCCTACTCTGGTAAGGTGTGAACGGTCTGACACCTACCCCTGCTTTCACTGGCCAGGATCTTACCATTCCTGTCTCGATGTGACATCACACATGGTCCTGCATGTTGGGAGTACAGTGACACCAGCAAAAGCAGAGCTCTGGAATGTGTCCAGTGGTATTCAGACATAAGGTGTCCGCGGCTCTAAGGAAAAGAACTGGTACTGGTGCTCTGACTCCCGTGAGCACCATAGCTCTGGATGGAAGGCATGTGGGCATGTGAAGAGTTTATGGAAAATAAATGGGAGGGGGGCTGGGGATGTGGCTTAAGCGGTAGCACGCTCGCCTGGCATGCGTGCGGCCCGGGTTCGATCCTCAGCACCACAAAGATGTTGTGTCCGCCGAGAACTAAAAAATAAATATTAAACAATTCTCTCTCTCTCTCTCTCTCTCTCTCTTAAAAAATATTAAAATAAATGGGAGGGCAGAGCATTTGCTTAGAATAAGCAAGGTCCTGGGTTTCTTCCTCAGCATAAAAAAAGTAATAATTTATTTCTAAAAAGAGAATTCACTGTGTGGAGAAGCAACAACAACATATAGAGTTAAGGTTAGAGATAAGCAAGGAAGGGAGAGAGAGAGGGAACAGAGGATAGAGAAAGACTATGACAGAGTCTTTCCATGCATTTGAAAATCTGCCAGAGGGCTGGGGTTGTGGGTCAGTGGCAGAGAGCTTGCCTAGCACCGGTGAGGCAGTGGTCAGCACCACATATAAATAAGTAAAATAAAGGTAGCGTGTCCATCTACAATTAAAAATATTTTTAAAAAATCTGTCAGAAAGAGAAATGTTAACTTTAAGCACCAAAGAACAAAAAGACCCCTCTTTGGTGGATGCATTTCTACCGTGAGATGGTGGCAGAAGACACTAAAATATATTAAAGATTAATGTATGTTAAGCAGGAAAAAAAATAAGGTGGTTAGCAGAGGACAAAGATGGCATGTCAAAGCACTAAAGAGATAATGAGTGGACATAAAATTATTCATATTGATATGACAAGGGGATTGGACTTGTGGGCCAGGACAAGGATGGATATGCAGCTGTGGGAACAGAGGAGGGCAGAAGGGAACAATGTAATAACAGCTGAGGCCAAAACTGACTGTACAGTGACTCTGGGAAAGTAAAATCAGCCTCAATGACAGAGTGAGATGGAGAGAAGCGGCCATGATACATCCTCAAATAGAAGCAGATTTAAATGAAATTCCAGAGCATTTACTGAAGGGATCACATGAGTCCGAAGAAATGTAAAGCATAAATATTTAGTTGAGGAGAGCAAGAGCTTTAAAATAGAATGCAAATTCTAAGCCTGGAAAGCAAAACACAAAATCGGGTTCACAATTGACAATTAAGTTGTGTTCCTCCTTTTCATTCACTAATTGTTTTCTTCGGGCTGCTTTGTAACTGAGAAATACTTTCCCACAGCAACACTGTGATAACTGGTGGATAAGTTCCAAAAGAGACCCACAAAAATCTCTTGAGTTATTTAAATCCTACCTCAGCAGTGCTCCACTAGTCTCAGCCTGAGTTCAGGGTCCTGGACATGAGGAGTGTGTTGTCAGCTTTGCGTTACTGACAAGGACCCGAGATGATCAACTTATAAGAGGTTCCAAAGAGCAGGATATGCTGCTCTTTGGGCTCTGGTCATGGGCAGCTCATGGTGGCAGGAACCCGAGGCAGCACAGAGCCACTAACCTCTTTGGAGAGATGTGGAAGGAGGAGAGAGAAGAGGGGCTGGGGTTCCACTGAGCCCTTCAAGGCCACTTCCCCAGTGACTGGAGACCTTCCCTCAGGTGCCACCTCTTAACAGTTCCACCACCTTCCAAAGCTTGAGACCAAGTCTTTTTTTTTTTTTTTTTTTTTTTTAGTTGGCAATGAATCTTTATTTATTTATATGTGGTGCTGAGAATTGATACCTGTGCTCACACATGCTAGGCAAGCGCTCTACCGCAGAGCCACAACCCCAGCCCTGGAGACCAAGTCTTCAACTCACAGGGCTTTGGGGAACATTCCAGATCTAAACCATAGAAAGGAGTAACAAAATGCCTGAGAGGACAAGAGGAGAAAAGGAAAGGGAAGGATAAGAAATAAGAGAAAGGTGAAGGAAGGTTTCCTCCTTCTCGAACACTGGGTTTCAGAGGCCTGGCTCCATTCTCCACAGTTCTGCTCAAGGTTAGAAGTCGCCTAATTCACAGCAAGCTCTAAGCATCCGTGATCATTGTCCATTAGACTTCCTACCAAGGGTCCTTGCTGTTTTATTTTTATTTTCTAAGACAGGGTCTCATTTGTTACCATGCCTGGTCTTGAACTATCGGGATCAAGAGCTCCTCTTGCCTCAATGTCCCCAGTAGCTGGGAACAGGTGTGCACCACCACACCCAGCTGTTGATTTGGAATTTAGCAAGAATGTTCCAGGACAAGTCTCCCAACCATTCCTATTTCTCCCAGCCTCATTTTTCCTTTGTTCCTTTGAAGCATCCAGGGTTTTGACTTGGGGCTCTGAAGGTTGTAGATACAGAGGGTTGGGTAGTTGTGTTTGGCAGATACAAAGTGTCTGTGCAGAAGGCCATTTCTTTAACTGCACCTAGAGAAGTGATATTACAGATTGTAGGTGAAGTATAAAGACTGTTTAAATCTTTTAACACGGAGAAGTATGCCATCATGTAAAACATGTCAAAACTCTGAATCAGCAGGCGAAGACTGTGTGATTACTCAGAGACCCATAAGGGAAAGCAACAATTTAGAGAAATAAATAGATGATAGATAATTCAGGAAAACATGGAAAGTCAACTTGGAAAAACAAGGTTGGAAAGAGAAAGGAGTCAAGCGATTGCAAAGATAGAAAAAGGAAATGGCAAGGAGTCATGACGTTCGCATCAGCAAGGACACAAGTAACCCATAGTCAAAGGTGAAAGGCAAGTCACCCTCAGAACAGAAAGAAAGCGCAAAGGGTTTACAGAGTTCCCACTGATGAGATGTTTGGAAGAACAGTTCTCAAAGAGGACTGGGACAGGAGGAAATCTTCAGTAGGAGAGAAAAATGCTTGAACTCTAGAGCTCTGTTCCACACTGGCAGGGTGTGTAAATACATCTGTGAAAGGATTATTATTAGGGGAGAAGATTTTTTTAAAATGTGTATTTCCAATAAAGAGTCTTCTTACAGCTAATATTTGGGGAGGGGATCTTTCAAGGACAATGAAGGGCACATTTTGATTGTGGGTTGGGTTTTTGTTGTCATTGTTATTGTTTATTTGTTTTTTACTGTACTGCCTCTACCGGGGCCAATATGCCTCTAAATTGCACAACTAAAGAAAATATCAAAAATAAAGAAAGAAAATATCGAGGGGCTGTGGTTGTAGCCCAGTGGCAGAGCACTTGCCTAGCATGTGTGAGGGACTGGGCTTAAGCCTCAGCACCACATAAGGATCAATAAATAAAATATTTAAAAAAGAATGAAAGAAAAAAAGAAAATATCTATACACGACAGCTTTGGCTTTGTATTGTCCCTTCATTTTTGCCCATGCAGAAGTTATTTTTATTCACCTCGTTTCCTAAGAAACTGAAAATTTTTGTGACTTATCATCAACAATACTCCATTGAACACTCCGCACGTTATTGTTAGATGTCGGCGTCTGGAAGATAGAGCTGAGAATACAGAATCAGGGCAGCCTAGTTCAAGCCCCAGTCTGTCCCTTACGAATAACCAAGCGAAGTCATCAAATTTCCCTTCCCTCATCTTGTTTATGAAAGCCTTGGATGAAAAGAACTTATTGGATCTTGTAGTCCCCTTGTAGTCATGGTATTAGTCCAAAAGATAATCTACGGTAGTCATTATTGTAAGCTTTTCTTCAGGATGGCTTTATAAAATTTATTGATAGCCTGAAATAATCAAAAATTTATAGATATATAATAGGTAAGAGGAGAAAGAATAAGTAGATTATGGCTTCAAAGGCAATATTTCTGTCATTATGTAGAGAAAATATTTGGGTTCCATTAAAACTTTTAAATCTGTAACTAGCATGCAGTTATTGTATTAATACACAAGCATGCTAACCATTAATATAGCCTATTAATGTAGCTAATTCGTGTTTTAAATAGCCACTTAGTATTAATCACAGCTAATTAAGTGCATGTATGTCAGATGTGAGGTAATCTTCACAATGACACCATGAGATTTATACTACCATTATCCTTATTTTAGAGATGAAACTTTTGTGATGTGGAAATTTTAACTAATCTGTTATCCAACATTGCAAACAGTAGAGCCCAAGACTGCTCTCTGCCCAACATGGGGTATCATTGCACATCCTACTTTGTGATTTGTTTTTTACATTTCACATGTCCTAACTTGACTGTTTATACATTCACTTCAACATCTTCGTTTCTAAAAACTACATGGTCTTATACGACAGGTATTTTTCAATACCTGGCAGGAACCAGATTTTAGTCACTTCATTTATATTACTGAGTACAAAAATTCCTAATAAATTAATATAGTTTACAACAACAAAAACTACATGATATTCCTACATGTATGCCTGTACTACGATTTATTTAAACGTTCCCCCATTTAGAGGCATTTATGTTGTTAGCCATTTTTTTTACTCTTTGTACCCAAATTTTTGTAAATTTAAAATGGAAAGATCTACATTTTTAGATATTTCCTCAAAATTTTTAGATATATAATTGCTGAGTCACAAGTCACTAGTGTTTTTAAGACTTTACATAGCACCAACTATAAATATTCTTTCTTTTCCTTTTGCAGCACGGGGGATGGAACTTAGGGGTGCTCTGCCACTGAACCACATCCCCAGCTCTTTTTATTTTTTTTTATTCTAAGACAGGATCTCCCTAAATTGCCCAGACTGGCCTCCAACTTGAACTTTCGGTCCTCCTGCTTCAGACTCCCATATAGCTGGGATTACAGGCTAGTACCACCATGCCCACTATTTAATTCTTTTAAATGTAATGGGCAACCCTTCCAAAGATTGCTAATTAAACTCTTTTGTTGTTTGTCATTAGTAGTTCCTTTTGTTGGTTCTTAGCCTGCCACTTGAAAGAGAAATTCAAGGAGGCAAAGAGATATTTCAATAGTTCCCAGCAGATGAAAGGATAGGTGGAGAAAATTGTTGTTTTCCTGTTCTTTCTGGAAAATTAAGAAAACTGATAGAGGAAGTGCCAGGAGAGAAATTCATTCCCTCCTCGGGTATGGCCTCAGGCCTGGGCCATCCAAAAGAAAAACCATGCACTGAGCCAAGGGCTTGGGCGCACCATGCTTCTTAGCACGGAGGGGGTGGGGGTGGGCCTTGGATAGAGGTGCACAATGAGGCATCTGGGTGTACCTGGGGATGGCGAGTGGCACCCCAGCACATCCATTCCCCAGTGCCCTTAGTCATCCACGGTCAGCCTCTCCCTTTTGTGTGGCAAGTCCAGCATTTCTGTGTCCGAAGAATCTTTCTGACCACATACCTACAAAACCTGAAAGGTTAGAATAGTTCACTTGGAGAAGGACTTGAGTTGGGCTTTAGCTGAGGAGATGAATGGCAGGAGGAACTTCTTGGGAGCTAGAAGTACTGAACATTAGGCCTAAGTAGTTATGTGTGTAGGAATTCATCCAGGTCCTAGTCAAGTGAGAGGACACCTCTGTAATGCCAGCAGCTTGGGAGGCTGAGATAGGAGGATTGCAAGTTTGAGGCCAGCCTGGCAACTTAGTGAGATCCTGCCTCTAAACAAAAATAGGTAAATAAATAAATTAAAAAGAGCTGGGGATGTAGCTCAGTGGTTGAGCACCCTAGGTTTAGTTGATGTTGTGTAAACCAGATATCCAGTGTGGACTGGATATTTATTTTTATGTCCTTTTACCATCATTGAAACATTATATATTTGAGTAATAAAAATGATAAATAAAACTCTGGCAAGCTGGCAGACTTATTTTTCCTTTTCTTTTCCTAAATATTTGCTTGATTGAATTGCACTTTTTTTTTCCAGGACTGGGGATTGGACCCAGGGACACTTTACCACTGAAGTACATCCCCAGCCCTTTTTATCTTGAGACAGGGTCTCACTAAGTTGCTGAGGCAGGTCTAGAACTTGCAATCCTCCTATCTTAGCCTCTGGAATCACAGGCATACAGGCATGCACCACTGTACCTGGCCCATTTTAACCAATCCCTAGCAGCTGGATATTTAGGTAGCCTCCAATGTTTTGCTATCCTCACTCTTTGTATTTTTTAAAATGTATCTTTAATTATTTACTGAAGATAAATGCTCAGAAAGCTGCCATCCAATGATCTGAAGAAGAGATGACATTCAAACTCTGTGCCAACATTTATCTAGTAGTCAAATGGAGAACAATGTGTCTCAAAAGAATAAGACTTTAATCAAACTGTGTTTAGATCACTTGAACCAAGTTAGAATAAAAGGCTCAGAATGTGGCATTAGCTCATCTTTTAAAAATACTGGCATTTGAAGTAGCCCCAAAGAGAAGAGTGAACACCCAGATAGTTGGATTTTCCTTAGCACACCCAGGTCAAATTTTCCTCTCTAGAAATAGAGTCTTAGTTTTTAAATATTGAAGGGTAAAGCCCAAGATTTGGGAACTTTTCCAAAATCTTGGATAATTTAGAAAACATTAACCTAACTTCTGATAAACAGTCTTGTGTTGTTATCAGCTCTGTTATTATACATAAATGGGGATCCAAGTTCGTTTCGATTTGTAGTATGTTGTATAGGCAATATCCCCCCCGTCCCCTCTTTGCTGGGGATGGAAGCCAGGTTCTCTAGGTAAGTGATCTATCACAGAGCAACATCTCCAGCCCTCTCCAATGTTCTTTATGCTGCTGAAAATTACTTGGATACAGGTGCCTTTACTTTAACTTCAGGTAGAACTGTTTTCTTTCTGCCCTTCAAGCATCCATTCCTTTTGTTTTCTAGAACATCTATTTTGGTTGGCAGCAGCAAGTAAAACCTCAGCCCCCACTTTCTTTTTCTAACCTCTTAGTGCAATAGTGAGACATTTGTTTGTGAACAGTGTTGTAGGATATCTGTATTTTTGGTTAGAATCCAGCTCATCTGTTACAGTTTAGTGATGTTCTAAGCTTTCCCTTCCATCTCTTGGACCCTAAAATGACTTCATGTCTTGGCGGAGCTTCACAGTTTCAACATCCACAGACAGATTCAGACTTTTTTATTCACCCTACCATACTGGGCTGTCAGCAGCAGTTTCTAGGACATGAAAAACATCCAAACTGGCAAACTTCAGAAGAGCAGGCATTTTTTTTTCCAAGCATATTTTGCCTCATTGTGACAAAAGGCCAACCTGTTCCCCTGTTTAAAATATGCAATGGAGTTATTTTAGCTTCCGAACTTTTCCATTCGGAACAAGCATTTATATTGAGAAAGAGGCAAAAGAGAGAAGAATCGTATCAACCTGCTTAGCTTAGTGATTGCAAGTGCTCTGAAGCCAACAACATTGGCCTGGATCCTTACAATCTTCCCCTAGACAAGCACTTCAGTGCCAGTGGTCAAGTTTGTATTCCTCTACTCCCCACAATCAGCCTGGCAAGAGAGGATTCCTGTAGAAACTGAACAGCCCTGGCTGGCCAGCCCCAGGCCCACACAGGCATTGCAGGCTCCAATCCTGCCTGTGCTCCTTGCCTGCCAACCACTGCTCCACAGCTCCAGGACAAGGGCTTGGCATAAGAGGGCTGTGGGGAGTTCTTGTTTAACAGGTGTAGGTTCTGTTTGGGATGATGAAAAGGTTTTGAAAGTAATGGTAATGGTTGCATAGCATCGTTAATGTACTTAATGACCCTGTATTTTACACTTAGAAATGGATAAAATGGCACATTTATATAACATGTATTTTACCATGATAAAGGAAGAAGTAAGGCTTGTAAAAGGACAACAATGTAGTATTCTATTTGGTGTTACTACTACTCTGGGGTTTTTAAGAGTAGCCAGAAGTTATGATTAGCATGGAGTAGCTCCTGTTTTAACTTGCAAAATTTAATACTGGCATTGAGTCAGGCAAAATAATTTTGTAGGTATATGAGCTGTCAGTTGAGACTTCTAGGGAGATACCCTGTCCAGTTATTATGGGGTGGGGAGAAACTCTGTGGTTGGTCAGAGAAATCCTGATTTGAAACTTTTTTTTTTTTTTTTTTTGGTTTTGGGAATTGAACTCAGGGGCACTCAACCACTGAGCCACATCCCCAACCCTATTTTGAATTTTATTTGGAAACAGTCTCACTGAGTTGATTAGTGCCTCATTTTGCCAAGGCTGACTTTGAATCCGTGATCCTCCTGCCTCAGCCTCCTGAGCCGCTGGGATTATAGGCCTGCATCCCTGTTCCCGGCTTCGATTCTAATCATTTTGAATTGCTTTCTAATTTGCTCATATTTTCCTAGTCTGTAAAATGAGACAAGTAATAGCTGCTGCGTCAATCTCTCAGAAATGCTGATGTAAAGACACACTGATCACATAGCATACTCATCTTGAAATATATCTTCTGTGACCTCACATCTGATGTCACTGTGTTGGGAACATTCATAAAGAAAATGTTTCTTTCATCCTCTACAGAGAGAAATGGAGGATTGTTTGAGTGGCAAGGGTTCTACTGAGCAGGAGTCAGGATGTTGACTTCCACCGGTTTAGTCTGGTATTCAAAGTGTTTTTCATCAGTCAGTAGTAATCCTATTTCAACCTTATTATTTGGAAAGCTGCTTGGTTATGTAGAGAATCCTTCTTTGAAGTTCTAGTGCGATGACAATCTTCTCAAATTCATTGAGCTTCTGTTTCTTCATCTGTCACATGAGGGTAAAATCTACCTTGTCTACTTGACAGGATTCTTTTGAGGATTCAGCGAGGTCTTTCCATTCATTTTATTCATTCAGTAAGTATTCATGGTGTGCATATCACTTATGCTGGAGGATGGGAATGTAATGTTCATCAAAGCAGACAGGTTCCACACCTTCCTATAGACTCCCGTTAAGTGGCATAGACAATGTATGTGAGGCACCTACGATGGTGCCTGGGATGTTTGTAAATGCCAGTAAACATTAGTTTTCTACCTGTGATGTTTAATTGTATGTGTCAACTTGACTGGGCTATGGAATACCCAGACATTTGGCTAACATTATTTCTAGGAATGTCTGTGAGGGTGCTGCTGGATGAGATTAGCATTTGAAGCAGTGGGTTCAGTAAAGCAAAATGCCTTCCTCAGTGTGGTGGGCCTGCTTCAATCCACTGAGGGCGTGAATGGAAAGGCAGAAAAAGGAGGAATTCTCTTTCTTGACCTGTCTGCTTGAGATGGGAAATGGCCTTCTCCTGTCCTCAGATTAAAACTCACACTTGCTCTTGGCTCTAAGGCTCTTGGATTTGGACCTGAGTCTCCAGTTTACAGACAGCAGATTGTGGCACTGACATGCTAACCCTAGAGGTAAGCATCCTCAGAATGACTCGTGGGTATCCAACTCAGTGCCATGGAATCAGGAAGCTGGATCTCAGTTGCAAACTGATTCCCTTACTCGTCGGGTCATGTTGTTCATATTCATGATCCTAAGCTATTGCTACCCATACTGTAAAGAGTCATTCTTCTCCATATAATATGAAATGAGGTGAGGGGCGGGAGAGGGAGAGAATGCTCTCACAGGTCATTCAATTTATCTTCCCTCGAGAGCTGGGAAATGTGATTTTATGTCCAGAGAATAGAGGATTCAAAAGTTTACCAAAGTCCTAGGAACTTAAATTGAAGGCAGGGATAATATTGTTGTTCATCACTGTCTACTTTTTTTCTATTTAAAGAGTTCTATCTTCCTAGTAGAAGGGGTTGGTTTAATACAGTGTCAGGGGAAATGTCCAGTGAATGTATTGATTGAATGTATGATGATAAATGTGGCCAACTTACCTCCTAATCTTCCTCTAAGTTTGCCTAGCTGAGGGTGAATGAAATTATTATTTCTTAAATTTTTTTTTAGTTGTAGATGGGCACATTACCTTTTTTTATTTATTATTATGTGGTGCTGAGGATCGAACCCAGTGCCTCATATGTGTGAGGCAAGCGCTCTGCCACTGAGCCACACTCACCACCCGAAATAATTTTTAGTATAGCCATGAAGGTCTTTTTTCTTTGCCTTGGGACTGTGGTACCATATATTATTATTTTCATTTTTTAATATTTTTTTAGTTGTCAATGGAGCTTTGTTCATATTCAATGCTCAGAATTGAACCCAGTGCCTCACACATGGTAGGCAAGTGCTCTACCACCATGCTACAATTCCAGCCCAATATTATTATTATTTTTCTTTTGCAAAGAGTAAGAATTTGGGGCCTGGGGTTGTGGCTCAGGTGGTAGTGTGCTTGCCTAGCATGCGTGAGGCACTGGGTTTGATTCTCAGCACCACATAAAAATTTAAAAAAAGATATTGTGTCCACCTTAAAAAAAACTAAAAAATAAATATTAAAAAAAGAGTAAGAATTTGTAGATTGGCATCAGGTGTAAGATATTTTCATATGTGGCACTATATGCCTGAATATGAAGTTTTAACATTTCAGCTAGGAACAATTAAGTTATGCCAGGATAATACATAAGGAAGGAAATGAAGAATACATACACTGTTCACATGTCAAAAATGTGTCCACATTTTACCAGGGAAGATGGCTATAATACCTGATCCAGAAAAGGGAAGGACATTTATTAGCAAGGGAGAGAAAAGGTTTCTAAGGAACTTTACATATTGCATGAAAACCAAAGCGACCTGGGTGCATAGAAAGAATGAGCCTGGGGGCTGGGGATGTGGCTCAAGCAGTGGTGCGCTCGCCTGGCATGCGTGCACCAGGGTTCGATCCTCAGCACCACATACAAACAAAGATGTTATGTCCGCCGAAAACTAAAAAATAAATATTAAAATTCTCTCTCTCTTAAAAAAACAAAACAAAACATGTCTTTAAAAAAAAAAGAATGAGCCTGTTTAACACAGCAAGTTAATTTTAGTTTTAAGACTCTATTCTCTAATATGCAATATTTCTAAAAAAAAAAAAAGTTGTATTGAATGTAGCATTCTTGTTGTACATCTCTCTTTGGCTTGCTCAAGACAAATGCAATACTGAAAAGGTTTTTTTGTTTGTTTGTTTTTTTTCTGATGATCTAACAAGAAGTGTACTTCTGTCACATCCAGAGTGACTGATAATGCTCAGGCCTATCCATTACTCCATTCAAATAATAGGGTTTGCTTGCTTTTAAGGTCACTTGGGCTATAATGTTGTTATTGTCTTTCCTGCTGTGCTGTAGTCTCATTTTCATGGAGGACTGGTAGAAGAGGTATTGGGCAGCACTCTTCACAGACATAATGCCACTGTCAGACCTCTTTGCCTGAAGTCCTGGATTTCCTTGCATACAACAGGGGTTTTAGTGGCATAAGAAACTTGAGTTTCACTATGGATTCAACAATGCAACAACAGAAATCATTCTTGAATATTATTTGTCTTCAAGTTAGAAAGTAAGATGAAAATATTTAACAGTTTGCATCTCAAGAATGCTTTGTGGTGCTTAAAATAAACAAATCATATATTTGAGGCAGGAGGTATAGCTCAGTGGTACAGATTTGCCTAGTATGTGCAAGACCCTTGATTAGATCAACAGCAGTATAAATAAAATCGTATACTAAGCAGAGTGGTAGGAGGAAAAGGCTTTTAGGTCAGAATTTAACTAAATTTTTGATCATTTGAAGTTCCATTAAATAGCAAACCACATCTTGAACATTATAGTCAAAAACATTCACTCGCATTTTAAATGAGGTCTCATTTTTCTGTAGTGGATATAGACTAATCTGAATTTCTGTCTTGTTGTTTTTATAAAAGGATATACATAACCTCATACTTTTCTCTATATTTATGTAATTTCCTATTATAGGCTTGACTTTATTAACTTCCAAAAATCTTACATGTTTCAGGTTTTGCTTTGTAGTCTCATTTTCATAGAGGATTGGTAGAAAAAGAGAGAGGAATTGGTAGCACTCGTTCAGGCAATAAGTCCAAACTTTTTATTAAACTGAAATAGCTCAGGAAATTTTAGATTGTTGTTGTTTTATAGAAATAATTGTACATGAGGAAGCCTCAAATGTTAATAGAACACAGGACTCCGGGGTTCGAAATCCAGCTCTATTGTTATGTTGTGTGACATGGGGTGAGGCATATCTCTCTGAGCCTCTGTTTGTACTACACCATCTCTGATGTCATATTTAACTACATAAATATATGCAATCCTTCCTATGTCTGCAGGGAATTGGTTCCAGGACTTCCTATGGATACCAGAATCTGAGGATGCTCAGGTTCCTTATGTAAAACAGCATAGTGTTTGCATGGAATCTTCACACATCCTCCTGTATGCTTTAAATTCTCTCTGGACCACCACTTATATCTAATACGATGTAAATGTCTCGTAAATAATTTTATACTGGATTTTTTTTTTAGGGAATAATGACAAGAAGAAATCTGTACATATTCAGTAATCACAATTCTTTTTTTTGGGGGGGGGTACTATTTTTGATCTGAGGTTCATTGTGGCTGGAGAGATAGAACCTGTGGATACGGAGGGCCAGCTGCCCATCCTGAAATTTTGAGTCTTCATAGCAATGTTTGTTGTATACCTGGTGCTGACTCTACTCCCTTTGCTCCACAAACTTGGAGACCTCTGTGTTTTCTCAAAGCAAAGCATGTTGGTTTAATGTAGGTAATTAAACCCAGGACTTCTTTCCTTAAGAAATGCTGGACTTTGGTTTAATAGGTTTTCCAAAGCTTTTTTGGGAAAGTTTTCAAGAGACATTACCGATAGTGAAGATTTTAAGTGATAAGGAATAGTAACAAATAATCCAAGTATACGTCTATTTTTATCATGAATAATTTGTTTTCTTTGTGTTTCTCTGATTTATCAGAGTTAATTTACAGCAAAAGCAAATTCTACACCAATGTGTGAACCAGTTTTTAAATAATAGGAAGAACATACTAAGTGTTGCAATAAAGAGAAAACATTCTGCAGAGAAGAGCAAAAGTAAATAATAATAGCAATAATCATGATGATGATAAAGAATACTAATGAGCTTTGATAAAGGATCTTGTAAAGCTGAGGTAGTCTAATAATAGCACTGTAACCAGAACAGAGTGCATGGAAGGTGGATTGTGCAAATTACATTTTAAGTGGTGAGAATAACCTGGCATAGGAAACAAGGAAAAGAGATGCGAAACGATAGATGGCATGTAATCAATAAAGAAGTCTTGGCAAAGGCATTTTTGCCTTGCAGAATCGCACTAACATATGTCTTCTTTTTGCTATGTTCATGATTCTCTGTTTATCAGATGACTTGAACTCAAAGCAGGGAGAACAGTGTTTTACTATGATGTCAGTATTTTAGGAAAAAGAGCCAGGAATTTGAGAAGTAAGCTTTTTGCAAATACAACGGTGTCATTGTTGCTGCTGTTGTGCTTTGAGGATAACTGTATGATTGTTAATTATGAAAACACAAATGGTAGATACAATTTTTTCTTAGAACAGGAGTGCTATGCTACTAAAACATGTATAATGGGGATTACAAGATCAACAAAGTGCAGGATTTTATAAAGACTGAATTTTAAATGTAATATAGCCAAAACACACGAAGAAACCAGAATTGTCTCATAAATGAATATTATTATAGCCATGTTTTATTAGCTTTATTCAAAACTATATACAAGTTGAACAACCTTTTTGAGCCCTTTTTAGAAAACACTTTTGCAATTTGCTGGAGCAATGGATTCTTTTCTATTTTTCTTTGAGCTACAGTGGCTAATCTGATTTTGATGTTTCGGTAATTATGTCAATTAATGTGTGCTGAGACTAATTTCATTTGTTGAATGGATACCAGGTGAATATGTAATTAGAGGGTTGTCTCTTTAAGACCTTGCGTGCAATTTTCTGAGTAGCTGTAACATGGAAGAGGTTAAAATATAAATAATTACTGCTTGGGTGACCAAACTAGTATCTAGTTTATTTCTTAACAATTGAAATTAAAATATAATTTCTTGCTGGGCATGGTGGCACACATTTATTATTCTAGCTATTTGGGAGGCTGAGACAGTAGGATCACAAGTTGGAGGCCAGCCTTGGCAATTTAGCAAGAGCCTATCTCCATATAAGAGTAAAAGGGCACCAATGATTTTGGTTTTAGTTATGAAATGTTCAGCATTCTGGGAAAACCATCAGTTATAAGCAAATGGGGACACTTGGTTACTACAATATACACACTTTACTTTTTAAAATAAAACATGATGCTTTATTTATTATCATATTAAACTTATTATAAGAAGGAGCAATTTAAAAATAAATTTCTGGGGCTGGAGTTGTGGCTCAGCGGTAGAGCGCTTGTCTAGCATGTGTGAGGCACTGGGTTCAATCCTCAGCACAACATAAAAATAAATAAAGAAAGGTATTGTGTCCAACTACAACTAAAAAATAAATACTTAAAAAAAATTCCATTTATATTACCACTAAAACAAACCAAATTTACACATGCAGTTTTGTTTCTTCTACACTTTGTTCTGACAAATAATATACAATTTAACAACTGTAAAAATAATTGTAACCTGAAATCCCAGTGACTCCTGAGTCTGAAAAAGTAGGATTAGAAGTTTGAGAGCAGCTTCAGCAACATGAGGTTTAAATATAAATAGTGAGACTCCGTCTCAAAATAAAAATTAAAAAAAAAGGGCTAGGGATGTAATTCAGTGGTAAAGCATCCTGGGTTCAATCCCCAGTACCAAAAAAACTCCAAAACAAACAAAAAACAGAACAATTGTAATCAGAGGTATTTACAAATTCTATTTATTAGTTAACAAATACATAGTTTCAAAAAATCATAGCTTTAATAAATTCATTAAATTCTAACATATTTTCATGTTATAAGTTACTTATCCTTCATTTTAGGGCATTTATGTTGTTTTTCAAGTTTTTCTCCAAAATATAATGTTACAAATGTTTTTGTGTGCATAAATATTCATTTTGTATATATAAAATTCCTCCTTCAAATTTGAATTTTCAGGAAAAACACAACATAGGATAGAACTGTGCTGACAACATATAAACATTCTTCTTTTCATTTAAAAAAGAAAGACTTTAATACATTTATTTGCATTGCATAAACCCATTGTTTTCAAGCTCTGGGTCTTATCTGCAAAGACAGAAAACAGTATAATGTGTTTGTTCTGTTCAACACATAACAAATGTTTACTTTTCTTAGAATATATGTTTTATATATATCTATATATTTTTCTGATAGCTTATCAATTATCCTTCTATGTAACCATTTCATGAAACTTCCTGGTAATATAAATCCATGCTAGGAGTGGGGCAATATATTTATCTGGATGTTTCAAATAACAAAGTATTTGCTTGTTTGTTCTGAAAGCCAGGATGATTTCATCACAGATAAAAATATTTCCTTGTTTTTGATCTTGCAAAACAATTAATAGCATTTGAAGAGAGAAATGTGATCACTGGGTAGTCATAATTTCATAAAGAAACAACTATTGTGTTCCAAAATTGACAGAGGCATTAAGGAACTCAGGAATACTACAAACTCATTTTTAAGGACCACCCTGCCCCCACTTTTTATACTGGAGATCGAACCTATGGCTGCTCTACCACAGAGATACATCCCCAACCCTTTTTTTTTTTTTTTATTTTGAGATAGGGTCTTACCAAATTACACTGCCTCAGCCTCCAGAGTCACTAGGATTACAGGTGTGTGCCACCGCACCTGCCTGGCTAAGGAGCCCCTTTTAATACTAAGTCTTGAGTTTCCTTCCAACTTATTTTTTGAGTTTCTGAAGGAGAAGTGTGAAAATCTAAAGATTCAAGTCTTCATCTGTACTATAAAACATAGCAGCCTAAGTCTACAAAATCTAAACTCAAATATAGAAAGGATAAGTCTTGAAAATCAGTTAACATTCATTGAGCATTCGGCACTGCCCACCCAGTCCTGTGACAGTTGAGTCACAGAATGTATGAGCAATAACAAAATAAGAGAATAGTGTGGCAAGCACCCATAACAGCAGTATAAATGGAGGGGACCTTGTCTCCTTCTGCACTGTGCTATTTCTAACAAAAATTGTAAGCAATCTAAATTTCTATTGATGAGATAGAAATCAAAAAATGTGTTGTGGAACGTTCATGTGATGCAATTAGTAGGCAACAGTGAAAACAATGCCCAGAAACTGTATGTATCAACAGTTCTGACAAATAAAACACTGACTATAACAGCAAATTTTAAAAGAATACATATAGACTGATCATGTATGTAGATTAAAACACATGCAAAAGAAATCCTATATATTGCTTAGGGATACTTCCATATGTATTAACAATATAGAAAAATACATGGAATGGTAAGTGTGGGATTCAGAGTAATGATATCCCCTGGGGGATGGGAAAAGAAGATTTAAGGGGCCTGGGATTGCAGAGATTGGACAGGACTCTAGACAGGTACATAAGAGGGGTCAGGTACTTTGGAAAGGTATATAAACAGTATTCTTCTGGTAGGTAGTTTTTTTTAAAATCAATTATCCCTCAACTTAATCATTTTGTAAATAATGTAAGCCCTTTTAGAAATGAAAAAGTACATGATTTGTCATTATATTACTTCAAAATATTTAACAATACAATGAAATATACATAAGCCCATAAATTAAAGTGCAATGTAAGTAGAAAAGAGGGTGATAATTCTAAATGGAAATAGTAAGAATAAGCTTTCTGGATGAGTTGGCTTTGATAGGTGAATGGAAATTCATTAAGTCTGGATGGCAATAAAGGAGATTCTGGACTGATGGATCAGCATGGGCAAGGGTATGGAGTGTTCTGGAAGGAGCTAGCTTAGGATGCGCTGAAAAATACATTCTGAAATAAAGGAGTTTGAGAGGCAACAGGAATCAGACCATGAAATGCCTTGAACATGGCAGAAACACAAACTAATTACTAAGTTTTGTGAATAGGAGGCTTGTAACTGGATCTGGACTAGAATTTATTATTTTTACTTATTATTATTGTTATTTGTGTGTGTGTATGTGTGTGTGTTGCTGGGAACTGAACCTTAGGGCATGTCCCCAGTATCTAGTATATTTTTTATGTAATTCCAGAGGGTGGATACTTTCTTCAACCAGGATGGTATCTTAGCTGGATCTGTTTTAGATCTATATTGCTCTTTAAAAATAAATGTAAAAATCATAATTCATCAGGAGTCATGTATCAAATCCATTAAAAATTGTCACTTGGGTTTACAATCAGTAAAAAAAAACCTTGATCTCTCATTGGTTGCTTTAAAGAGTCATTTGAAGTTTTTTCATATGACCTTCCATCAATTTTCACACTTGATCAAGTCACATGAAATTTTGAATTGAAAACATTTCCTGAGAAGAAATAAAGACACAATTTTTTAAAACATAAGGCTTATTAAAATTTTCAGAACCATTCTTTTGCATGAGCATCATTTGGTCACCAGCAGGCATCTTTCATTGGCTTCATATGGCAGAGACTGAAGAATATGGGTTGATCAACATGTCATTCATCAGAGACACCTGCAGAGATGATGAAAGTTTATCGTATAATATTATGGAAGGAGACATAACACTTAGCAGAGTGAACCACCACGCATCATCTTCTCTTGTCTTTTTTTCTGAACACTAAAACTGCAGTTTAAAAAAACAACTTCCAATGGAAAAAAAAATTAAAACAGCAGGTGATAATTAGGGCAAAGTTACAACAATGTTATTGCTGATGGCCTACCTGTCAGTTAATGCAAGTTATCACTTCTCCCCAGGAGGAGTTATTATTAAAAACAACTTACTTAAGGAGGGTTAAAGAAGAGATATTAAATGTATTAGTTTCCTTATTTGCTACTTTGGAAAGGGCATAAAGATAGATCCATTAACTACCTCAGCTGTGTGTCTGGCTTCAACACAGACACACACAGATACACACACACACACACACACACACACACACACAAACTGAAAGTTATAAATGACCAAAACATAAACCTTAGCTGCCTTCAGTTAAAAATCAATTTTCCTAATAAATTAAATTCAAATATTATATACCAGTATGTAATATCAAGAATGATGTGCTAATAATTGCCATGTTGGCAGAGTGCAAGACAGAAGAATATAAAAATTCAGTAATTTAGAAAACTTGGTACAGAAAATAGCTTTCACTAGAGGAAGGCTCAGAGTTAGGTTGTTGAGCTATGATAGTATTCTCTGACTGGCCAGGGTTGAATGTTCAAAATGTGATTTGAGTGTTAATCATCTATTTGAATAAAATAACTGGAGAGACTGGAGAGACTCTCATGGGTTAAGTAGTTTGTTCCTGAACATGATGTTTCTCCTTTTGTGTATTCTAGAATCATTGGGAGTTTTGCTTGCTAAATAAGCAACTTCTTTTGGATTTTTTTGTTTTTAGCTTTACTCATTTGTCAATTGTAATCTCTAAGGCAAAGAATTTACCTCAGCTTTGGCTGATATGAATTATGAGCTCATTCATACCACCCATATCAAGTTTTAAGCTTTATCTTTCATTTTATCCTGTAAGAAATCTCATATGCTATGTTTTACATTGGTTTGCTATTTGGTATTCCATCATACCCACACTGTGTAGAACTGTATGAATCAACCTCAGCTTATTTTTCCATTCTACTGTTGATGAGCATTTGGGTAGTGTCATTAGTACATGAAAAAATGAAATGTCATATTGACACTCGTTTGCATAGACACAGCATTTTAAAGTTTTGTATTGAAATATAATATAGAGATGAATATATCATAATAACATAACTAGACAAATTTTTACATACTAAACATACCAGAACCAAAAAATAGAACACGACCAGGTTCCCAGAAGCCCTCCTTGTGCTCCCTCTTAGTTGTCATCTCCTGTCAAGGGTAAGCACTATCCTGGCCTGTGTGAGTTTGTTTGTGTATTTTGTACAAATGGATTCCTACAATACTTATTTTCATGTGTCTCAGTTTTTCCACCTACCATAATTGGGAGGTTCATTTGTTATTGTAACTTGAGAAGGTTGCTCATTCTTAATGTCATAGCATATGTTCTGTTGTATGAAGAATCTACACCAATTGTCCACTTAACTGTTGATGAACATTTGGATCTTTTCCACTTTGGGGGTTATTATGAATAGGGCTGCTATGAGCAGTTTAATATATATTTTGGTAAACATTTGACATTGGTGCGTTCCTAAGAATGGAGTTGCTGGTTCTGTGGGCTTCCATATGTTTAATTTTAGTGGATGCCTCCAGTTTTTTCAAAGTGATTGTACTAAGTACACAGCATTTGACTATTTTTTTTTTAACTGGGGCACTTTACCACTGAACTACATCTCCAAACCTTTATTTATTTTTTTTAATTTGGAGACAATGTCTCCCTAAATTGTGCCTGTTGACCTTGAACTTGTGATCCTCCCTCCTCAGCCTCCCCAATCTTAGTGAGATTACAGGAAACCGCTCCTGTGACTGGCAAGCATTTGACTTCTTGAAGAAACATTCTAGGGAAGATGTTTCAGCATAAACACTAATAGAACAAGTTTTGGAGTCACTCAGACCAAATTTAGCCTACCTCTAAACTGCTGTGCCACCTTGGACAAGATACTTAACTTTAAGCCTCAGTTTACTTAACTGTAAAATAAGTGCAGTACAAAAAAGTCTTTGTTAAAATCTGTGACAATTGGGATTTTTTAAAAAAACCTTTTTTCTATTTATTTATTTTATGTTGTGCTGAGGATTGAACACAGGGCCTCACACGCACTATGTGAGAGCACTCTACCGCTGAGCTACAACCCCAGCCCCAACAATTGAGATTTTAATGCACTTTGGATAATGCCTAACTCATAGTAAATTCTTAGCTTATAACATGGTAGTTATTAATCATTTGTTAGTGATTCAAACAGACAAAATGGAGAATTAGAAACAAATATTAGCAAACTAATCCACAAATAATTTTAATTCTGATAGAAGAAAACTGAAATTCTGACCCAAGAAAGGAATTACCAATTCCAGTGAGTACTACACTTGCACCCTGAAAAAAATCATTTAAACATTATCCAAAAATGCATTTGCAAATTACTCTTGCCAGAGGCAAGGTTCTTGGATGCAGAGCATTACCATCCATTTTTTTTCTACCAGATATTACTCTTTAAAGCCAGGACTGCCCAGGGCTACTCTGGAAAGTCACTAATATAATACCTTTTATTATATTTGCCAATTTCACACCTTCCTCAGCCTAATCCCCAAAGTTGTTGAAAAGTGACTATAATTGGGCTGTTAGTTCAGTTTTCTTAGAATCTTGTATCTAAGACAACTTTTGGATCCCTAAAATTGAGTCCAAGTCCTTGCTTTAAATGACAAAGAGCTTGCCTTTATTTTGTGGGATGAACTTGATGACCTCTTGTTTTCAGCATCCTAGAAGTTAACACTCTGTACAGAGGTCCTGTTTAGCCAATTGCTCCAGGAGCTGCAGGCTCAGTCAGCTTAGGGAGGTAATTTTGGAAGGTGGCATTGTGTTTGTTCCTAACAAATTGAAACAGATCCCATATACCAGGCACTATTTTCAAACAATAAAGCACACGATCTTCTTGAAATTATGTAATTTTTGAGTCGGTAGTGGTAGACCTGAAAGGGCACTTTGTGAACATTTAATTGAAGTTCTTTGATTTACAAGATAGAAAATTAGTCATTTAGAAGTCTCACCCAAGGTCAAAGGATTTCTTCCCTGTACAGGCATAAAGCTTGACTTCTAATTCTCAGTCCAGACCATCTCTGCAACTGGTATCTTGAATCCCCTGCACCCTGCACCATTACTTCCACTCCTATTTTAGACAGATGCAGACCTGGGATATAGTGGTGGGGAAGCTGGAGTGTAACTTAAAAATAGGGAATGATAAATCATGAACTTTTTTTTCCCCCCCAGAAGCGCACGAGGAGTGAGGCTTGCGTGCTCCTGGTAGGGTCGGAGAGCTAGGAAGGCCCTTGGGACTCTGTGCACCACGGTAAGCCAGGTTAGTTCTCATCACACTGAAATGGGAAAGGGAGGGGCAGCGTGGGGGATAAAGGAAAAAGAAAAGCAGCCAGTCAGTCCGGGGTGTGTCCGAGAAAACTCGGTCCTCCGCTGTTTCCTTCCACCTCTTTCCCATAGAACTAATGAGACGCGTAAGCCGGGATTCTAAATTAAGAAGGGTCCTACACAGAGCCTAGAGACCCGGTCACTTCCCTTCCCTTCTTCCCCGAGTGGGCTGTCCAGGGCGACAGGGTGACGGGCGGTGGGGTTCTGGTCGCAGGGACAGTGAGGTGCAAAGGGGCTGGTGACAGCCCGCGGGATCCCGACCCCGTGGACGGGCGGTGGCCCTGCCTCCCTCGGCTCCTCAGGACAACTCTCCACAAGCACCAGCTGCTTTCGGGCGCGGGGACGCGGTGGAAGCCCGCGGTGGCGGCGGCGGCGGCTCCGACGGGTCAAGTTCGCGGCCGCCCGCGCTCCTGGCCGCGCTGGAGGCCGCCCGGCGCGGGGAGGCTCGGCCTCGCGCGGCGGCGCCACGTGGGGAAAAGTTTGCAGGAGCGCTACGAGGCCTCGCGCGGCCAGACGCCCGCTCCCTCTGCGGCGCCCGGTCACGCCTCGGCCTCGAGCGCCCCGTGGTGTCCCCGCCCCGAGCGTCCTCCTCCGACCCCAAGGGTCGCCCGGGGGAAACGCCCTGGGGCTCCTCTGGCGGGTCGAGGAGCAAGTGTCCCGGGAAGGCGCGCGGTGCGCGTGGAGGGTCGGGGACCGCCGGCGGGACGCTCCGGCCGGCCGCCCCCGCGCGCAGCCCGCGCCGCTCGTCCCCCTCGCCCTCTGCCACTCGCCCCCCGCCCCCCGCGCGGCGCCCCGCTACCCCCAGTGCGCAGGCCCGGCCGCCCCAGCGCGCATGCCCTGGGCTCGCGAGCGCTGCCGGCCCCCAGCCTTCTGCTTTCCACACACTCTACAACTGGGGAGGGGGCGGGGGCGGAGGAGCCCGGCCGCCCACGTGATCCTGTTGGCCGGGAGCGCGCGCCGAGCGGGGCGCGGGGAGGCGGTGGGCGTGAGCGCGCGCGCGGGCGAGGCAGCAAGCGGGCGGGCGGCGCGGGGCTGGGCTGAGGCGGCGGCGGCGGCGGCGGTGGGCCGGCCGCGCAGGGGGAGGAGCGGGAGCGCAGCGAGGCGGGCGGAGGATGGGGCCGTGCCCGGGCTCCCGCTGCAGCCGCCCGGGGACACGCCGTGCACCCTCTGGCTCGGGGCTTCGGCGGCGGCGGCAGCGTTAGCGGCGGCGGTGAGAGCGGCGTTCTTGTCAGCGCTTCTGCCTCGGGCGGTCGGCGCGAGGCGGCGACGGCTCCCCAGCGGCTCCCGAGGAGCTTTCTTTCTGTTCTGCTCTGCTTGTCGACCGCCTGCCTCGCCCTCCCGGTTTTGGGGAAGGGCGCCCTCTTCTCGGGACCCGGACTCTGTTTTGTGGCAGGGGCAACGCAGCGCTCCGCTCCCCTCCGGCAGCCCGGGGCCAAGCGCCACCTCAACTGCCCGGCGAGACTCGCCTGCCGCGCGCAGCGCCCCGGGGCACGGGCCGGGCGTTATTATGCGCCCTGCTCTGGAGAGTCTGGCCGCGCCACGGCCGCTGCCCGGCCCCGGCTGCCGCGGGCTGCGCGGCTCGGACCTCTTGCGGCCCGGCAGTGAGTTTCCTGCGCGGCGAGCGTGAGCAGCGGCGGGGGCGTTCTCCCGCGCCGGGGCGGGCGAAGTTCCGCGCCCCCACTTTGCCGCGACCTTTGCGGGCCTGCCGGCGGGTGCGGGCGGCGAGCGTCTGCGCGGGGCGGGGGGCGCGGCGGGCCGCGGCCGCGGGGCGGGCTCCCCCGAGCCTCCTCGTCTCCCGATCAAAGCATTCCGCTATTCTGATTTATTGCCTGCTCGGCGAGTTATTTCTCTGCCTCCGGAGGAGACCTGTGTGTGCAGCCATTACTTTGCTCGGCGCCGCTCGCAGGCGTCTCGGCCCTCGGTGCGGCGGGCAGCCCCGCACTTGGGCTCGCGCCCCGCGCCCTCGCCGCGGCGCCCTACCCCCTCCCCGCCCCTTCCCCTTCTTTCTCCGCGCCTTCCTCCTTCCCTCGCCGCCGGCGCTCGGCCGCCGCCGCCCCCGCGCCCTGCTCGGGGCGGAGGGACGCCGTGCCGCGGGAGGGAGGGCTCCGTGTCAATTTTTTTGTGCGGCCGCGGCCGGAGCCTGTGGCGCGCGGGCGGCGAGCGCGGGGACCCCGGCGTGGCAGAGCCATGGATGGCCCGGCTCGGGGCCATGGACTCCGCAAAAAGCGGCGGTCGCGGTCGCAGCGAGACCGGGAGAGGCGCTCCCGGGGCGGTCTGGGGGCCGGCGCGGCGGGCGGCGGCGGGGCCGGCCGGACCCGGGCGCCCTCGCTCGCCTCGTCGTCGGGCTCCGACAAGGAAGACAATGGGAAGCCCCCGTCCTCCGCCCCGTCCCGGCCCAGACCCCCGCGGAGGAAGCGGCGCGAGTCCACCTCGGCCGAAGAGGACATCATCGATGGGTTTGCCATGACCAGCTTTGTCACTTTTGAAGCGCTGGAGGTAAGCGCCCCCTCCCCCCGTCTGCCTTTATGCGCGGCCCCGTTGGCGGCGCCGGGCTCCCCGCCGGGCTCGCCGCGCTCGGCGCTGTCTGTCGGTCTGTCTGGCCCGCCGGGGCTGCCGCGGGCGGGGGCGCGGGCGGAGCGCCGGCGGCGGACTCGCGGAGCCCTGCCCGCCTGCGGGTCCCTGCCTGGCTCGCCTTCCGCGGCGCCCCCTTCCCGCACCCCTCCACAGCGGATGGGCAGAGAGAAAGGGGTGCGGGGACCACAACAATGCGCCCCCCTCCGCGGAGAGCGCTGCCCCTGCCCCTGCCTCCGCACCCTCCCCAATCATGGCTTCTTGGCTGGTGAAGTCTCTGCTGGGCTTGGGGCGCCTGTGGACCGTTCCCGGGTGCTTCTCCAGAGCCGGTGTCCGCGTGTGTCTAGCACACACCTTTCCTGGTGTCCAGGGGCCAGAGACGGAGGGGTTTCGTGGTTTCTTTGCCACCCCCCACCGCATTTTTTTTTTTAATTGAAGCTGGGGAAGGGGGCGTTTTCTCCTGTTTGGGAGAAAGGAGGGAGGAGGGGAGAGAAGAGGAAAGGATGGAATATTTTTCTGTATTCCGTGTGGAGCTCTGTTACAGCAAGGGTTAATTATAATATTATCTGTACACATACACATGCCCGTGTGTGTGTGTGTGTGTGTGTGTGTGTGTGTGTGTGTGTGTGTACATGAGCAATTGAGTTGAAGGACAGAAAAAGGTACACCAGAGGACTGGTAGGAGGAAAGAATAAAATTCTAGCTGGTTGCTGAAGGGCTTGTCACAATTGTACCTCTCCTTTTCCTTTCTCTTTTTTTGGGGGGTGTGTGTGTGTGTGTATGTGTGTATGCGTGTATGCGTGTATGCTTTTCCTAAGTGATTTGCTGTGTGTGTGTGTGTGTGTGTGTGTGTGTGTATGTGTGTATGTATGTGTATGTGTCTTTATTCCTTAGGCACCTGCAGGCAGCTTTGGTTTTCAAATGCACATTTTCTTGCCGGTTAAGAGGCTTGGGGTGGTGGTGGTGGTGTTCGGAAGATGGTACTAGAGGCAGGGAGTCTGTCTAGGGTTCAGGGGAAACTATATTTGCCTGGACCATCTAATTTGATGCTAGGATTGAGCATTGGCCTCTATGAATTTTAACTGCCCCCCCCCATTTCCCTGTCCCTTCCCCCAGTGTTCGTACCACACACACACACCGAATGCTTTGAGACTGCAGAGATGGTCCAGCTTTCTTAACCACAAAACCTTTCTTGCACCTAATGTGAAGGTTTGAGAATCCTGAAGGAAAGTTTTCACTTTAATTTTTATTTTAGCTGTTATTATGGTATTGTTTCAAAAGCACAAATACAAGCTTTTTCGATGAAAGGTTATGTTTTACATATAGTATCTGTACTTCTGTGTATGTGTTCTGGTGTCAGGTTAAAAAAAATCTTCCTGTTAGCATTGTTCTCTTCTGTGAACTGCTTTTGGTCGAGGTGGTGGTGATGGATGGTGGACATTGTTGGGGAGGAAGGGAAGGTGATGATGGTTATTTGGTGGTGACTATAGATTTTGATGTCAATGATGGAATCAGTTACCCTTTGGTTCTAGAACTGGTGTATTGGCCAAAATTTTGAGTGTTGATGCTCACCACTTAGGATAATTCTAACCGTGGCTTTAACTTTGCCAAAGTGAATGCATACTTTGAAATGTGACTTCTCTTCAAGGTAGAGATTGATATGGCATCATGTATTCCTAAGAGAAAGCATTGCCTAGAATTTGGTTCACCGTTGCTAATTTGTGGTTGGTTCAGGAAAGTACTTGTAAAAGATGGTTACAAGTAGTTCTTCTTTCTTTGTGGTTCCTCTCATTAAGCAAGAATGGCCTCTGGATTCCCATGATCATTTTGGAAGACCAGATAGAGATGGATATAACATGTAATAATTTTTGATTGTTTTATTTTTAGTAAGCTTTCATAGCTAGGCTTATATACTTATGCCAGTTTACAACAATAGCTGTTTAGATTTGTAATATATTTATCAATATGGATGACTTTTGAAAGAAAATGTGCTCTTTCCAGTTTATTTTGAGTTTGAAAACTTAATTTTAAAATAAGACCCCAAATTAAAAATGTACTACTAATACTGTTTCTTTCCTTGCTGTAATTGTTTTCTGGTACTTTTCCAGATTCAAAACTCAGTTTACTTTGGTTAGCTGAACTCTGTGTCACCTTCATATCTAAATATATATTATCTGTGTGGGTATAACAGGCCTAACTTTTTGAAAAGTTTATTTAAAATTTGGTAGCAAAATGTACACATACACAAAAGTAGACAAGCCGAACATTAATTCTTAATACACCCAACACCAAAGTTCAGTAACCACCAACTCATGTGTTATCACGTTTCTTGCGTGGTCCATGTACTTACTCCCTGCTCTCAGATGTGATATCTCATCTGTAAATATTTGTATATAAATCTCTAAATAAATGACTCAAAAACTACAAAACTCCCACAGTATCATTATCATTCCTAAAGAAATTCACCAGTTCCCAAATGTTAGATATGCTATTACTATTTACATTTTCATAGGTCTAACTTTTGTAGGAAAGCTGTTAATAAACTTTTCATATTAAACATACACTGGGGAAAAATATTTGTCTGGTTCTTTAGCAAAAGGTAGATGTGGTGTCTGCTTGGTATCACACAGTGTCCTTTTTGAATAGTCAGAATATATGTGTAGTGATTGTTAAAATAAAACCTCTCATGTTCCACTAATCGTTTTGGAAGGTTTAGTAAATTATAAACCAGGAAACATGAGGGCTGATTAGGAAACGGGCAACTATACTATGAACTTGGACAAAAATGTGTGTTAAGACCATGTTTGTAAATGTTAAGAATTATTATAGAGCCTAAGAGTTACCCTAAATGTATACTGTGTTTTTGAGCCCTGTGATTAGAACTGAAAACAATTGTTATCACCTCTCACTAAGGCTGCTGCTGGTATGATTCGATGATAAGAAACCAGGAATATTGACTTTCATAGCTAGGCTTATATACTTATGCCAGTTTATAACAATAGCTGTCAGACTCAAGGAACATGCTTCAGGTGTTAATGGACACATTGACTTCATGATTTTGTCTTGAGTAGCTTGATTTTGGGCTCCCTTTTTAAAAACTCATAATGAAATATGTTGACATAAATAATTCCAGTCCAGCTATGATTTTACAGATACTGGAGAGTAAGTAATTAAACTTGTCTAATGAAAGCCTTGATTTTTATGCTGATTAGTTTCACTATTGTTGGAATCTTTTTTTAGATGATGAAAGCTATACGGGTAGTTTGGCAAGTCTCACACCTCATAGACAGTGAAACTGGCTGAGGTAGTTTTATATTCTGCAGGGACATTTCCCTTGAGTAATTGTTCCCTGAAGTTCAAGTGTGTGATTATGAAGAATCTGATGATAGAAGATAAGAGGGTAGGTGAGGAGGCTAAAGTTGAACATGGTGTTCTTTTCACTATGTAGTAGAGAAGTGGAATTACCATTTGGGTATGGTATTGTTTAGCTGGAAATTTTTTAAATGATAGAATTAAGAGCGAATATCCCCAGATATGTTTAGTGTTTTTTTTTTTTTTTTTTTACAGTGGGTGTAGCTAAGAACTTACAAATGGTGGAAATATTGGGGTCCTAGTACCATCAGTGCATGCTGATGCATCAGATAATAGTAACTTTTTGATGTTTAGCTTTTTGTGTCATCTCTGTTAAGAGGAAGTCATGTGAGCATTATGGCTGAAAATTTGATTTTGCAAATCCACTTCCCCTTTATTCTTTTCAAAGTATTTTTTTTAGTTGTAAATGGATACAATACCTTTCTTTTTATGTGGTGCTAAGGATGGAACCTAGTGCCTTCCACATGCGAGGAGAGCATTCAGTCACTGAGCCACAACCTCAGCCTCCCTCCCCTTATTCTTTTTTTGTGCATTGGGTTCTTTGGGAATATTCACTTAGTGCAACTGACATGGGGATGTAAAGATTAAATTGGTGGAATAGCAGACAAGAGACTTGTTAGAGCCTTGGAATCTTGTGAAAATTAAGGAACACAGTTCTTTCTGGTGGGTATAAGATCATACTGTGGTTTTCATTTCCTAGCTCTGTCTCAGGGCTTACCCACACATCAGTGGTCTTAAATAGGATGTACAAAAAAAAAATTATACTTTTTTTTAGTTGTAGATGGATACGATAGCTTTGTGTTTGTTTATTTTTTTATGTGGTGCTGAGGATCAAACCCAATGCCTCATGCATGTGAGGCAAGCACTCAGCTACTGAGCTACAAACCCCAGCCCATCTGTACAAAATTTGATGTACTTATCATATGCTATGTTTCCAACAGTTTGTTATGGTCAAGTCTCAATGAGTTGTTTTAAAAACAACAATAATCATGTTCTTTATTTGAGAGAGCAGATATTTATGGATTGCTTCCTATGTTGCAAGGCATTAGAAATATGGAGAAACCTTAAAAATATATATATAGCATCTTGAAGATGTAAGCAGTTTAATTGATAAGTTTATCACCTGTAAAATTCTTTTAAGCAGGTATTTGAATACATAATGAGTAGACTTAGACATAATAAGTGCAGTAGACTTTCAGAGATAGGCAGAAGTTTTTTTTTTAAATTTAAGTATTTTTTAGTTGTAGTTGGACACAATACCTTTATTTTATTATTTTTATGTGGTGCTGAGAATTGAACCCTGGGCCTCACGTGTGCTAGATGAGTGCTTTGCCACTGAGCCATAACTCCAGCCCCAGGCAGAAGTTTTTGAGGGGTCTTCATGGAGAAGTTGGGTCCTAGAAGGATGAAGTGATTTGCATAGATAGGGTAGGAGTGGAGAACTGGAGAGCATTTTAAATACAGAAGAAGCACATAAAATAGACAAGTAAGAAGACATTACGTTATGTGATTAAGACATGGGGGCAAGGAAGTGCTGTTAGAATTGAGTGCAACAGTAAGAGTGCTTGTTGCCATATAAAGTTTTTAATCCCAGCTAATCAGAAGGCTGAAGCAGGAGAATTTTGAGTTCAAGGCTGATTTCAGCAACTTTAACGAGACCCTGTTTCAAATTAAATATAAAGCTGATGATGTATCTCCATGGTAGGGCCCCCCCTGGGTTCTCAAAAAGAAAAAAGTTACAGGGTCAAGAGACCTGTGGAGACCTATGGTCCAGGCTTATCCCTTTAAACTAATTGTATAGAGATCTTTCTTGGGGAGTTAACTCTATAAAAGTGTCATTTTCTTCATCCATTATTGAAGGGATTTGGGCTAGTTTAGAGCAAAAGAGTCTCAATCTTGAAAGGGAAAATAGCTTTGCAGGATGTTCATAAATTGTATTTCAGACCAAAACAGAGTAAGCTACAATCAAAACAGATCTTGGATCTTAGAGGGCTAGACAAAATTAAATGAATGATTTATTCTGTCAGAATTTAAAAGTCTTCATTAGGTGAAAGTGAATTTTGAATATTAGTGAAGACGTGTGACTTGTTTCCTAAATTTATTTGGCCACAGGGTACTTATACTTCAGCATTGTAATCTGTAAACCAATATGGGACATCCTGGACAGTATTCCAAAAAGAAGTCTTTCTAGATCTTGGAATATGGTGATTTCTTGGCAGTCTTGGGTCAATGGGCTGACATTAGACAACTTGGAAAATCAGGCACAGAATCGTGTAGTTGAGTGGGAAGCTTCGGCTTAAGGAGTTGTGGCAAGGGCAGCGTGAGGTGTACATAGTGAGGGTTATAGCCTGCTGTGAGCTTTCTAGCTGATCGTTAGCATCCCTACCATGAGGTGAGTATTGGTGAGTGATTCTCATTATTAACCTTTTCATTGTGATAGCAGCCCAATTCTGAGGCCACCAAGCTGCCCTTCAGCAGGTATGTTTTATCCTCCCTTGGTCCCTTCCAGTTTCTTCTGTTGCTGCTTTTTAGCAATGGGGGGGGGGGCAGGAAGGTTGGATGAGAAAGAAGGTTGACATTGATGATAAAACAAAGGTGTCACATTAGCTGCCTTTTGCTCATATGTATGAACTGATAATTCAAAAAGGGTCAGAATGTCTCTTCTGCTGTTAACAGAGCCAAAGAAAGCTGTGGAACTGTTTTGGTTGCCTGTTTCACTTTCTGTCTTAGACAGTTTGGCTTGGGACTGCTGAGTAAATGGGTCAGTTCCGAGCATTTCACTTCTGAAAGTGTGTATAGCGTTAGCATCTGAGGAGTTTGTAAAGGATGAGAAGGGTTGGAAGACAGAAGAGTGTGGATAGTGTGTGTGGTTACGAATTCAAGCATTTTACCATACTTACTGAATTTTAGTATTTTATTCTGTAAGGCATAGTATCACTGGAGGAGTATTTATGTGAGATGAGGTTGATGGTTGTGGTAGGATGAGTCCATGTGGCTTGTGTTAACTGGAAATTAACCACTTAAGCTGTTTTTTTGGAAGTAGAGAGGATATAAATGAATCATTAAATTAAAAAAAGGTGATTTTTAGTTTGAGGGAATGTTAGGATTAGAAATAAAGACCCCCAAATGGGAAAAAATAGTTGAAGTTTAGCATTTGGACATTTTTGGACAAGAGGGCTGGTAGCACTTGAGGAAGGGAGGTACATGGTGTGTGTGTGTGTGGGTGTGTGTGTGTGTGTGTGTGTGTGTGTGTGTTTTCATGGGTATCCATGTAGAGGGTGAATTTTATTTTACCTATGTACTGAATAGGAGTTGTAATATACTAAATATAGTTTTAACCTTATAAAAATTACTAGTTTTTGAAAAAGCTCTGAAAAAAATTTAGATTTGAAAACTCAGATAATTGAGGTTAGGAAGAAAAATATGGTAATTAGTTTGGTAAAATTGGAGATAGGAGAGGATCAGAAACAATTTGGGTACATTATTAGGGGGACAGAACTGTTTCTGATATATAATCTATACCTTTGTTCTGAATGTAGATTTTTTTTTTGTTCTTCTAGAAGGAGAATATAGAATTTGAGGCTGAGAACCAAAGTATCTTCTTTTTTCCAGATATGAGCTCTATTTTTGCTTTACTTCTATCAAACTTGTATGATAAGGATTGTTAGTGTTGCATATCTTGGTATTAGTGAATACATATCATTGTTTTAGTTATTAGTAACTTCTGTCAAACTTGTAGGATAAGGGTTTTTAGTGTTGCATATTTTGGTATTACTGAATACATATCATTGTTTAAGTTATTAGTAACTGAGGAAGGGAAGGAGTAAATTTCATCAAATGCCTTTGCTTTTAAAATGATATAAATGCCTTTGCTTGCTTAGGAAGGGAGGGTCTAGGCAAGTGCAGGCTTCTTTGCCTCAGTCTTGTTCAGGTCTTTGATTCCATGCATTTGGGAACTTTGAAGTCTGAAATCATGGGAACTGCTCCCTTATTTTGAAGTGTTTATTTCACACATTAGTGTATGTGGCAATCTCATCTTAGGGTTTAGTTAGATTATCACCCACTTGTTGTCTGCCCTTCTACTTTCCCGCTTTCCCTCCTCCTGTCTCTCTCCTTCCTTTACTGTGAAGCTATCAAAATATTGCAGATAATACAAGATAATGAATGGATTTAAGAAGTTGTGGATGAAGTGTGAAGACTTTAAAATTTCTGAACTTGCATTATTTGAGGGACTCTGATACTAGCTCTGTATAGGGCAATTGTTTGCTACAGTTTTCTAGACTCATCTTTCTAATTTCTCAGTTTATTTCTGAATTCTGTTTGGAGTTTGCCTGAACAAACATGACACATTACTAACTACATGCAAATATTTAAAAACAAACTTTTCCTGTTGTTTTGGCTTGTATATACCTCATGGTGCCATACCTCCTTGGTACCTTCAGAGCCCTGGAAAACCCATGTACAGTAAACTTGGAGTCACAGAAGGAGAAAGCCCAGAAGGAGAAAGCCCAGTGAATAAAGTAATGCGAAGTGGCTAACGCAGGTTGGAATTAATTATTTGGCAGAAAATCCTCATATTGTAAGTACCATTGGGTGCTACTGAGGCACAGCCTGCAAAAGACAGATCGTTACTCTTGATTATATGGATGAAACATAATGTTTTCAAACTGCAACTAAATTCTGAATCTGAGACTTGTCTGTCAGGGTCAAAATGTGATGATAACTGAAGGATGTCATTTTCTTTGTCCTCACACTAACCATTTATTGCAGTTCAGAGCCAAACTCATTTTAGGATTCAGTAAAGTTTCTGATGGCAGTAATATTTAAGAACTTAAAGCTAAGGAATTAAATAGATTATAGCTCAGACTTGTAGTTATCCCTGAGTTGTTATATTGAAGTAGACTTTTTGTTTTTCCTTCTTCTCCTAGGTGTCTTTGTTCACTTGTGCTTGCAGGCTAAAGGTTGCTGGCCAAGCATTGCTCGTTTTCCATAGTTAAAAACGAAGTGTGTGTGTGGGAATCCT
Source organism: Ictidomys tridecemlineatus (assembly GCF_052094955.1). NCBI lineage: Eukaryota > Metazoa > Chordata > Mammalia > Rodentia > Sciuridae > Ictidomys > Ictidomys tridecemlineatus. The sequence goes on from NC_135486.1 coordinate 120,264,001, forward strand.
TAAGAGAATGAAGATTTAGATAACAATAGTTGGAGATTAGATCATCACTTGTTTCCAGCCACAAGAAGAAATTCCAATGACTTCTACCCTCTGACTCTGTACATGTTAAGTTGGAGAAAATAATGATCACCCTGGATTGTGTTTTTCTAAGAAAAATATTTTTTAATAGTTCAAAGTGAATTTATACTTTCATCAGGGTAAAAGACACAAGCATTTGTTATTATGCATTGCTTTGTTTTGCAGTTTGCTCTTTCCTTATTTTTTATGGTGATCACTTTAGTTGCTTGTGAAAATTAGTTTTGAGATTAATGTTCCTTAAGTTTGGACCTACACCTTTTCAGAGAATCCTTTGGATCCATTCCCCTCCAACCATTATTAGTGCTTTCTAAGCCTCAGTGGCTTCAGAGATAGAGACCTTATAGTCAGTTATGTATTTCTACTTCTCATTTTGACATGAAAACACAGCTCTGAGGAATTAATTGAGCTGTAGATCACTCTGAGAGTTAGAGGCTCTAAGTGTTACTCAGCCAAACTAGGGGACTCTACTTCTCCTTAGTACCCGGGAGTTTTGTGGATTGGGAACCTTGAAAGGAAGTGTCTATTTGTTTGTTTATTTATTGCTTCAAATAAGGATGGATACTCATGATTGTAAAGCTTCCAGTTTTTTTTAAGTAATGTTCTGATTATTACTGAATATCAAGAATCTTTAAAAAAATATTTTTCCCAACCTCATAATTCTTCCTCAGCACTTGAATTATCCTGAAATTCATTGACCTTTTTCTCTGTGTACTTACTTAAAAATCTCCCCTACTGGGCTGGGGTTGTGGCTCAGTGGTAGAGCCCCTGCCTAGCAGTGTGAGGCACTAGGTTCGATCCTCAGCACCACATTAAAAACAAAAAACAAAAAACAAAAAAACAAAAACTCCCCTACTGCTAAATAAGTTAGGGTGGTAATATTTTTGGGGGTTGCTCATTTATCTTAGTGTCCCATGTAAAAATAACTATTTAGTTATAAGATGATCTTAATTTGGGCCATTTTTTTGAGGGGAGGGCATAATATTTTTTTCAGCCTCGAAATCTAGGGAAACTCAGAACAACTTAACAATATTGTTAGCAGAACACATACTACAAGGGAACTTTGGAGCACATTTGAGTTGAAACTCAACCAAAATTTTTCTACTGAAGACACTGAAAATATTAAGTCCTCTGATGTGTTGGCTAAGGCACTTTGTCTGTTCATTGCTGAACCAGAAAATTTATAACAACTATTTGTCATGTGTGTGTATTTATAGCCATTCATATAATGAAAAGAAGTTTTCATGGGATTGTAATAACATATCAAGATGGGTGTAATTAAAATAGAAGCAGATTGACACCTAGAATTAAATGCAAATCATAAAGTAGGATACCTGAGCATTGTGCCTTACATATTTGTTCTAGGGGGCAGTCAGCCAAATATGCAAATAAAAAGACATTGATGAATTTCCCTGGGTGTGTATGTGGTTGCAGAGAACCCAACTATTTTATTAATCTTTTATCAATCTTTGTTTAGATTTGCAGCAGCAATGGAAATGTATTAATTTGGCAGACCAAATAGCTTACCGCCAGAAAGTAGGAAATAATAAGGGGAAGACATGATTGATGTACTGTCCTATAAATAACACATGCGACTGACATAGGGGCTGAGTAATCTTTAGATCTTGCTTGATGTCATTAATGGAGTTGTTAAACCAGGATGTTTGAGTTAAACTTCAATCATAGAGGCTCTGCCTTCCATTTGAAATGCAGACCTATCTCTAGTTACACTCTGGACTGATACTTTGACAAAACTGGTATAAATCAATTTTTTTTTTTTTTTTGGTAATTGGATCAAATGTGGCAGGGAATTTTGCTGTGAAAAATTATGTCTTTTTTAAAAAGACTTTTTTTTTCTTTTAAATATATATACTTAATTGTAGATAGACACACAATATATTTATTTGTATGTGGTGCTGAGGATCAAACCCAGTGCCTCACACATGCAAGGCAAGTGCTTTACCACCGAGCTAAGTCCCCAGCCCAAATTATGAGTCTTTAAAACAAAACAAAAAACAAACAAGTACAGCACTCCTCTCTGTAGGGAAGCTGGGGTTTTTGTGGAGTGAGAGGGCATAGCTTTTCTTGAGACACATTTCTTCATGTATTCACTGTGCTCCTGGAAGAAGGTGGCTGAAATTTGCATTTTCTGTTCAGGTTTCATACCTCACTTGGTTGGGGCTTCCAGGAATAATTGGTGGTGATTTGAATAAGCCCGCATCATTCAGATTTCAGAGCTAGGTTTTCAAGTGCGTGCTAAGGAGAGCTCCAGGCTATGAATATGGAATATGATTTCCATATCTGTTCCATTGGGGAGTCCAGGCATGTCATAACCACTTCAGAGTCATGATTGTACAGAGACACTCCAGCTATAATTTTTCTATATGACAGTTCAGTTTTAAAATTGTAAAGATGCCAAAAGCAGGGCTGTATTGTTATTAGGGAAGTTGGTGACATCTGTTATATCTTGTTAACCAGGGAAGGAAAATGCTTTAATCAAAACATCTAATTATGCCCTCTCAACTGATGAAACATCCTCTGCTAAATTTTTAGAATTGACCTTAATGGAAGAAGCTGGCCTTTATAGGAACTATGAAGTAAATTTACTCTTTTTATTTTGAAAAATAGTCATTCCTAACCATAGAGTGTTTTTTTAAAATATTTTTTTTAGTTGTTGATGGACCTATATTTTTATTTATTTATATGTGGTGCTGAGAATCGAACCCAGTGCCTCACACATGCCAGGCAAGCACTCCACCACTGAGCTACAACCCCAGCCCCATAATGTGTTTTAAAGATATTTCAGAAGTTGTGTGAACCTGGGTGAAGTTTTTGTTTTTGTCTTCCCTCTCACTCCATAGCAGATGAAACCCTCAAAAGGTTTGTTTGAGGCTCTGAGGATACATGGCAGCTGAGAGCCACCAGGGCAGGGAGCAAATGATAATTGTAGGTGAGAGGTAAGGGGATAATTCAGCCTGTGTGCTGGGAGGTGTGATTTCACACCTGAATGTTGAAACCTGTGTAAGATAGTTGTGTTGTTTTAAAACATTTTATTAATCTAATATAGCAATGGACCAGATTGTTTCAGGAATATAACTGCTTTTAGATATTGTAGTATAATGTGATTCCAGTAATAATTCCTGTATTAAAAAGTAGTTCTACATAATATCTGAAAATATCAAAAACTTTGTAATGGAGCATTTCTATCCACTGTTATTACCTCCCTTGATCTCTTTTTAAGAATTGTAAAATATTTTGGTCATGTGGTTCTTTGAGTCGCTCAGACTTCAAAACATACTTCAAAACCATGCTTTTATTTGTATTTCACACCCAGAGTTAGTTTTAACTGCAGCTGCTGTCCTGTTTCTGATATCACAGATGATAATAATAATGTTAATCATAGTACATAATTGATAGTCTTAATACTGAGATATGGCTTAGGTCAGAGAATACCTTATTTCTTACTTTTGGGAGCATTTATTTAATCTTTCTGAAATGATTTCCCCATGGATTGAGGTCCTGGGGCCAATGTGAAGGAGATTTTTGAAGTGTTGACCATGATATGATGTGCTTCATTCTTTTCTTTGGCAGCAGGTAGGAAGTTCAAGTGCTATTAGTTTTTTGGGGGGTGGGGTCTGTTATATGTTCTGTTATGGCTTACTCTGTGTCACTTGGGAGTTATGATTGGAATCTAAGAAATGAGAAAGCCAGAGTTTTCTCCCTGTATTTTCTCCTGTGTATTTTTAAAATTCTCTACATTCTCTGCCTTTAGTCCCTGCTCTCTCCCTACATATGTCCTTCAATAAATATTTGAGGACTTTAGAATAATTGCTTTCTTACTCGGTAATCCATGCATAGTATGTGTTCAGTGTTTTTTTTTTTTTTTTTAAACTGTTGACGTATTTCCACAAAAAAATCCACCAAAAGATATTTTTGAACAGGGAGCTGCCATTTACTGTTTGCTCTATGCCATGCATTGAATGTGCAGTTTTGCATTTATTGTGCATAGAACTACCCTGTGAAAAAAGAAATTATACCTGTTTTTCAGTTGAAGAAAGCTCAGAGAAGATTGTTAACTTGCTCAAGATTGGGAAATGTAAACTTGGACCCTTCATCCCTTTATGCTTTTCTTTTTAATACCGATTCATTTTCTGAAAGCCTCAAATGGGTCTCTATTCCTTATTGCTCCTGAAAATTATCTTCGGTTACAAAGGGTTTTCTAGTTATAAAAATAGGGGGAGAGAAAGGGCTGGGTTTGTGGGTCAGTGGTAGCATGCTCACCTAGCTTGCATGAGGCACTGGGTTCGAACCTCAGCACCACATAAAAATAAAGACAATAAAGTCCAACAGCATTTAAAAAAAATAGGAGGAGAGAATACTTTACCACTTTTTGGGAAGGTCTTTCTTTCTTTCTTAATATTTTTTTGTAGTTGGACAGCATGATTTTATTTTACTTGTTTATTTTTATGTGGTGCTAAAGATCGAAACCAGTGCCCTACACATGCAAGGCAAGTGTTCTGCTACTAAGCTACAGCCCCAGCCCATGAATCCTTTCTTAATTTATTTTTTGTGGTGCTGGGAAACGAACTCAAGGCCTTCCACATGATAGATAGGCAAGTACTCTACTATTGCCAATCATATAGTACATCTGTAGCATGATTGTTGTTGATGCTGTTTTGTTTCTTTCAGTGGCTTTCCTTGTATTAGAATCTGACTTTTCTCAGCATTACTCAGGTAGATTTTAAAACGACAAGAGTTTCAGGCTCATGAGTGAGAGGGCTGCTGTGTGCCTGTCCCTATTGTAAACCCCTTGACCTAATTTTCTTAGTGACTTCCTGAAATCAGAGTGTAAAATTGGATTAGCACCCTTCTTACTTTTCTGTGCATTAAGGAATCTACCAGAGATTTCTAAGTATTTTGCTGGGAGGTGGCACTTCTCTCAGAAATCTTTTCCACAATAAAAGAGACCTTATTATTGGTGAAACTTTAAAAGAGAACCCAAAAATCTAATAGGCACTCTATTCTATTGGTTAAAGACTATACTAAATATCTCTTGCTTTTCTTGTTATCTATTTCTTGAAGGTACCTAGTGACAAATAGTCCATTATTTCCTCATTATTGTTTCCTTTCATTATTCTAAGGACATTTGCAAATTGTTCTCTTTCATTCCCCATTTTATACTGTTGAGGTTTGTTTATGCTAGAGTATGCTAATGAATGTGGCCGTTAGATTTGCTTCATATAGAAATCCCACCTGCTTTAATAGAGTATTGTACATTCTTGAGAAGGCCCCTCCTCATCTTTGCTGGGCTTCATCCTTTATTTCATTCTTTAATGCTTAAGGTTTTAGACTTGGCTAGGTGACAGGAAGGTAAGATAACCCCCATCCCCAACAAAGAAGAACAAAACACACACCCCATGTCCTCTCTGGGACTGAAATTTCAGAAGACTTCTAGGTAAATATGAAGACAAGTCAATTAAACATTTCTCAAAAGCGTCTTTGACTTGAGGAGAGGTGGCAGTTTCTGCTTAGAACCACCATTCTCTGAGACACAGTGTCTTGTCCCTCTTTCCAACTACTTCAGTGTCCTTTCCAATACCCAAAGTAAAAATGTGGTAGAGTTCTTTCTGTATGTAATTGTAAGGGAGACCTAAGTCACAGCATTTCCTTTTAAAATTAACTGTAAAAAATTAGTGTAATAGGAGCCATACTTTTCAAGTCCAGTTTTTTTTAAGTTGTAAATGGACACAATATTTTTTATTTTTATTTGTTTATTTTTATGTGGTTCTGGGGATTGAACCCAGGGCCTCACAGTGTGAGACAAGCTCTCTACCACTGAACTACAACCCCAGTACCTAAGTCCAGGATTTTAAAGACAATTTCTTAATGCTTTAATTTTATGGATGTATAAAATATAAATTCTTTATTATGCCTAGGGTTTGACTCAGATTTTAAACTCTTAGTTAGGAACCATGCGTTTTTTTTTTTTTGGTGTGTGTGTGTGTCCCCTTTCTTGGCTGGCTTGGTGTTTTTTAATACCCCTCTTGTGATGTTTTTTTTGATTAAGGACACAGGGTGAAGATGGGCTAGCAGATGATTGCCAGTTTCCCTCAGACACTTGAGTGTTCTCTTCTTACTGTTTACAGATGAACTTTACTATAGCATTCTTGTAGGTTTCCCCATCTGCTGTCCATATTTTAGCTGTACTCTTACTTTATTTAGTATGATGTACCTGGAATTAAGGACAGAGAAATATGTACACTCAGCCTGATTTGGAAATTATATTGCTGAAATTCAGTCCATATGGCCATTGTAAAATAGTATAACAAGTAATTGCTTTTCCAATGATGTTCTTTGTCATTATTTCCATCTTCTAAGAAACACTCCTGTAGCATGCAGACAGCAATGGCATCATTAGAGAACATGTGGACATAGAAAGGCATAAATTTTCTGGCATAAGGATTACAGTGTTAATGGATGGGTCACCATGCTTTTAAACAGTGACTCTTATTCAGTGCTGCTGGACTGGATGATATAGATTTGTAAATGTCCTACTTGTGTGCTGAGTATATTTCATACCTTCCTGCAATTGTGAGACAGTTGTTTAGTTGTGTCTAGGTCCCTATCATAGTATTACAGCCAGTTGACTTCTTAGGAGAGTTCCTTCTGAATGTTGGATGTATTATGCAGTCGTCCCCCCTACTGACCCCCAAGACTGTCTCAACCTCTTTTCTTGATTGTGAGCCCCCAACAGACCATCCTAGGGTTGATTTTATTTGGAGGTCATTTAGACAACTAAGTAATAGAGACAGGAAGCCACAAAGTGGCTGCCATGTTCAGGAATTTATATCCTCCATTGTAGAGCATCTGTCTCTTCAGAAGTCGCAAGTCTGTCACCCCTCTTCCTTTTTCTGTTAGGAGGAGTAAGATTGTTGCAGCCTACATGCTCAGTGATAGGTCCTGGAGACACAAGGGACCATGTGAAGGGTAATGAAAGATTCAGGCTTACAGTCTGGTTGTAGATTATTTTAGGGGTGCAGCAGTTCTGGAACATGGTATGCTTTGAATTTCCAGGGTCTTTCTTGAGTGCCAATCAGGTGTAGGTAAAATCAGAAAATGGAGTCGTTCTTAAATCTGATGTTTCTTTTGGCATCTAACAAATAATGTAGGCTTTTGGATTGTTAAGGGACTTTGGTGATCATCTTGGGTAGTGGCAAAAGACACTAAGTCAGCTGGGGGGTGGGGATTCCTGACCAGAAGAACCCTATCTTTTTACCTGTTTTATAAGTGAGGGTAAGAGTCTTTTTTTGAAAGGAAAAAGTGAGTCTGGATTCTTATTCTCTCATTCATAAAGTATTTATTGAGAGTTTCACTGTGCTAGGCAGGCACAGTTTGAGGTGCAGAGAATACTGTATTAAATAAGAGAAATATATGTCTATGCTGTAATGTAATTTATATTCTAGCAGGGTTGTAGGGGGCATATTGTAAATAAGCAGGAACATAATGTGTTAGTGACTGGTTTTATAAAGCAGAATGAAGGGATGGTGTGAATTTAGTGTGTGTATGCTGATGTGCCAGTTTATTGTGGTGGCTTAGATAAGGCTTCTTCAAGGAGATGATATTTGAGCAGAAACTTGAAGGAAATGAGTGTGTAAGAAATATGGATAGTCAGGAGAAGAGCATTTAGGAGAGCTAAAAGGAAGTGTGAGGGCTTTGAGGAAGGAGTGGCTTGTTGTGTCCAGTTGTAGAAGGCCATGTGGCTAGAATGAAGCCAGTGAGGAAGAGGGGCAGAGATGGGGCAGAGGCCCAAGAGGACTTTGACTTTTAAAGCCAAGTGATAGAAGAAGCTTAAAAACAGCTAAAACTGTCTGCCAAGTCCTTGTTTTCCAACTGAAAATGTGGTTTTTAATTTCCTCAAAGTGTTACACACACACACACACACACAGCTGGTAGTCAAATAAGTCTAGGTCTGGAGATATTTTTGTATGGTAGCTTCTCTTGGTGCCTTGCTGCCACTGTTTTAGGCCATTGGAGGCAGGGGCATCTTTTGGATCAGAGGATTTGTGTTTTTTTCCCCCCTGTTTATGAGTATGGTGTGAAATATACAGAGTTCCAGTGCCTGGTTGCCGTAAATTGGGGAACAGCTTTGCTCTTCAGTGCCTGAATCTGCCACCATTTACATAATAATTTTAACACCATCTTACATTTTCCAAGTGCTTACTGCTTGTTGTGGCATTCCTTATATAGAGAGCTTTACATGCATTATCTCATTAACCCTCACAACAATGCTGTGAAGTAGGTGATTTTATTCTTATTTTGGAGGAAACTGTGATTCATAGAAGTTAAGTAACTTCCCTGTTGTCTTGTAGATAAAAGTTGTAGAGGAAGGGCTGGGTACAATATTGCATGCCTGTAATCCCAGAGACTCCAGGCAGGAAGATCACAAATTCAAGACTAGTCTAGTGATGTAGTTACAGCCCCTCAAAATAAAAATGAGAAGATGACTAGGGGGTAGAATGTCCCTGGGTTAAATCCCCAGTATGAGGGTGGAGTGGGTGGAGGGCTAGAGGAAGGAGTAGATCCAGACTACTTCAGGTTCCTGAGCCTGCCCTGCCTCTCTGATGAGAAGAGGAATGGGTTTTTCCCTAGATTAACTTTCTTTGGACTGTGTTCTCATCTTCATTTCAGTGGCTGTAGAGCTGTACCTTTATAGTAGTAACACCTTCTTCTCCCAGATTACTGTGTGATTGCAGATGTTTGATTATATAAAGGATTTCCTAGCCAGGCTGGCTGAGGCTGGAAGCTCTGTTGATTTTAGGTGTTGGTTAAGCAGATACCTTTGGTCTTTCTGAGCTCAGTTTGACTAAACCATTTTTCAAGACCTGTCTGTATAGTGAGTCATAATTCAGAATGCAGGTCAGCATTTTCAAGTCAGCAGATCAATTGAAATGGTCTTGATTTTTTTCCCCCCAGTGAAATAAAACCCCAGACTCCACCAGTCTGTAATCCATAGGAATGTAAATTTATTTCTATTGCTCCCTTCTAGGACTAATTTGCCATGAGCTTATTATAACTATAGTTGTCTAAAAAATGCATGTATGTTGGGTATGGTGGCACATGCCTACTCAGGAGGCTGAGGCAGGAGGATCACAAGTTCAAAGCTAGCTTCAGCAAATTAGCAAGGCCCTGTCTCAAAATAAATTTAAAAAATGGGGGGGGGGTGCTGGGATTTGGCTCAGTGGTTAAGAGTCCTTGGGTTCAATCTTCAGTACCAAAAAAAAAAAAGTGCATATGTATACATGTGTTTATATGACTATCAAATAGTTTACAAATATGGAATTGCACATAATATAACATAACTAACACCTTTGCATCTACCACCAGCTTTAAAAGCCTTACTGTACTTTTTTTTTTTTAAATTGCACATTATTTTTAGCATCTATATATTGCCTGAGGAGGAACCCAGAGGGTGTCTGATTGTCAAGCCTGGCTACACATTTCAATACTCTGGAGAGTTTTTTTTTTTTTTTTTTTAAGTTCCCATGATCTTGGCAAAGTGGAGGGAGGGCCTCCCTATAATCTAAATGAATGGGTTTAAAAGCTCCCCAGAGGATTCTGGTGTGTATTGGCTAGGTACCCTCTGGAGGATGTGTTAGTTTGTCTTTATTGGGTTTTATCAGATGACTCCTGGCCTTTATATTATATTTTAATTTTTTTCCCATTTCTTTTTTTTTTGCTCTAGGGATTGAACCTAGGGGCGCTTTAGCCACAGCCGTGGCCCTTTTTATTTCTATATTTTGAGACAGGGCCTTGCTAAAGTGCTCAGAGCCTCGCTAACTTGCTGAGGCTGGCCTCAAACTTGTTATCTTCCTGCCTCAGCCTTTCAAGCTGCTGGGATTTCAGGTATGTGCCATCCACCCAGCCTTTGCACTTTATTTTTTATTTTTTATAAATACATATATTTTAAGTTGTCAATAGATCTTTATTTATTTTATTATTATTATATATGGTGCTGGGAATTGAACCCAGTGTCTCACACATGCTAGGCAAGTGCTCTTCCACTGAGCTATAGCCCAATCCTGCACTTTTTAGTGTGGTTCTGCTTTCCAGGATTCTGAGAGGTAATGTCTCAGGACGCTTTTTTCTTGATTGTATATTCTTTCTGCCATTACCTTGTGAAATAAACTGAGTGCACATTTACGTATTTGTTAGAAACCTTCAGATACTTAGGGACCAGGTGTGAGGCATTAGAAAGGGGACTGAGAAATTCAGAAGTATTGGAGCCCCTGTCTCTTGAAAAGTGTTTGGGGTGAGTGAAGGTTACAGAATTATCTTGGGAATCATGAAGATAGTTTTCATTGAGAAAACCTAGAGTCTCAGACATCTTTACAGGAAGGTGCTGAGCTATAGGATGACAGGTGAAGGCTTTTTTTGTTTGTTTGTTTGTATAACATCTTTATAAGTAAAATATGTGGTAAGATGTACAGTGTCATGTGCCCTGCCACCATAATGGTGTTTTAGTCAGCTTTTTCATTGCCAAAAGATTTGACAAGAATAATTAAAGGAGGAAAAGTTCATTTTGTAACTTGCTCTGTCAGAGGTCTTAGTCCATAAATAGTTGAGTCCATTCTTTGAAGCCCAAAGTCAGTCGAAGGAGTATGGTGGAGGAAAGCAGCTAAGGACACTAGGAAGCAGATAGAGAGAAAGCTCCAGTCTCCAGGGATAAAATACCTACCCCAAAGGTGTACTCCCAATAACTCACCTCCAGCCATACCCTGTCTACCTTCAGTTCCTCTAAGCTTTTTTGCAATGTTTTACACATGAGCTTTTGGGGGACACCTAACATCTAAACCAAAACAAATGGTCAGTTTGCTCAGGATATATTTGAAACTGGTATCTTTTGAAAGTGCTGTTAGCTGTGGATCATGTAAGGCCTAACTATCTACTGTGGTCCTTAGCTCCCTGTAGCACCGGTATCTCCTTCATTCAGCTTATGCCTCCATTTAAAAATACAGGTACTATTCTAGGCACTGGTGGTAGAAGAGTGAGCTAAACAAAGCAGTTACTCTCAAGAAATGTCATCCTGGGGCTGGGGTACTGGCTCAGTGGCAGAGCACTCGCCTAACATGCATGAGGTACTGGGTTAAATCCTCAGCACCACATTAAAAAAATAAAGGTATTGTTTCGACCTAAAACTAAAAACATTAAAAAAAAAAAAAGAGAAATGTTATCCTGGAGACGTTGAACATTGTGTTTTTTGGTGTGTCTAACACAGAAAAAGTTGTGGGGTGACTATTATCCTCCCTTAGAAAAGCTCTAGAGGGATCATTAGGCAGGTAGAGAACTGTTTTTTTGCCTAATTTGGCCTAAGTTGTGTTTTTTTTATCCTGAGGTTTTGATTTTAAGTTCTTTCATGAATATATTTCTTCAAGAGAATTTAAGTGCTGGGACATTAAAGTTTGCAGGAACTTTTGCGATTGGTTCAATTTTATTTTAGCGGCTTCACATGATGAGTTTTGTATATATAGCTAAGGTTCAAGCTTAGGGAAGATGCTAAAGAAATAATAATGCTTGATTCTGTTTGAAGTGGAATTGCCTAATACATCTGTGTGATTGTAAAATTGAGGGAAAGGAGGGCAGAAAACTAAAGTTTATTTTTAAGGCTTTGTACTTGGTCACACTGTCAGGTTATTTTCATTGGAAAGACTTGGGCAGAAATGAAAGCCTAGATCTGTCACAGTCTTCCAAAACAGAGGAATTTGGCATTGATGGAAACCACAGGGCTCCTGAATAGAGGGAATGCTTTTGAGGTAATGTTTGGAGTTAATTGATAAAATGGATCTTGGGAAGAAAATGCAAAGTTTGGGGGGGGGATTACTGAAAAACAAATACTAAAGCTTTTGGGTAAATCGGAGGAAGGATACAGGGGTTGATAGGATTTCCTTTCTGGAGCAGCAGCATCATCAGACAGTTGTTGACTAAAGAGGAGAAAGAAATCTCAGCCTGTGAAGAACTCTGTATACTTGTAAGGTTAGAAAGAATCATCTAAAATAACAGAAAAGCAAGAATTTGTTGTTTTATCAGATTTTGGATTCCTAAAGTAGATTTTTGACTTAGAGGTATGGAAAGCCAGGTGGGAAATGAGAGGAGGAGTGGTGTTTTTTATTGAAGGGAATGAAACACGCACGCATGCACGCACGCACACACGCACGCACGCACACACACACACTCTTTCTCTTCACCCATCCTGCTAGGCTTTCCTGGTGGGTTTAGAAAGATCCTGGTTTTTCCTGGATCCTTGGGGGCTATGTGTGTGCTGCTAAATAGAGTCTAGTATTTGTGCATTTGCCTAAATCAGTAGGTTTGGGAATAAGGACAAGGACTTCTGAGTTCTCTCAGAAGAGAAGATTGCCCCAGAATTTGTGGAAAAATAGAAGATTTGTGTCTACTTTGAAAAGAATAGGACATGAAGGTACTTGTTGATTTTGTTTTCATCTCAGCATGGACATGTGGATGATAATAATATCAACTAGCATTTATTGAGTGCTTATTGTAAGCCAGGTACTGTTCTAAATTGCCAAAATCAATTCATGCCATCCTCAAATAGTGGTCCCATGAAGTAGGTACTATTATGATCCCAATTTTATTGAAGCAGAAATAGGCACAGAGTTTAGGTTCAAGGTCATTCAGTGGGTCTCTGGAGCCTGACTTGAATCACTGCATAATTGAATTAAATGTTAATGCTTCAGAAAGTTTTCTGATGTTGTTTTCTTTGGGCTTTCAATCCTTTGCCCTCACACATTCAGAAGTGATTATGTACTTAAGTCTGGCACCTTATTATAGATGAGAAAATAAAGGTCTAGAAAATTATGTTATATAATTGTTCTGTTTGACCTGGCAAGTTAGTGGCAGGACAAAGATTTGGAACCCAGGTTTCCTAACATGTGGGTCATTGCTTTTCCCACAGCACTGTATTGCTTCCATTAAAAATATCTTAAACATTTAATTGAATAAAAATTTGTGTCACTGGTACTCTTGTGGATAAACTAGATTAAAATGAGATACTGTGTGATTTTTGCCTTAAGAAGGAGGTGGTAGACATTATGGAAGCTATCCTTTGCCTTTAGGATTATCTGACCTCCTGCTCAGGATATCTTCCTTACAAGAACCATTCTCAGTTAAATTTTGTAGGATTGTGGGTTCATGGAATGGTGATTTCCCCTCCCACCCCCACTTAAATCTTTTTTACTCTAAACCTCAATGGGACACAGCTAAATCTTTAAAAGGTCTGAAAGCAAACTCCCCTTAACTATTTATTGTCTGTCAAATGAGATTTTAAAAGAGGGTAGAAAGAACCACCTTGATTCTTGGTGTGTTAGAGTCTCTTAATTCTGGGTTTTTGTTTTAGTTTTTCTTTGATACCATGATTCCTTTTGTTGTAAGCTCTTTCCTTGGCTAATGCTTTGTTTGAAAACAAGTGTTCTTTTATTCTAAAACAAATTATCCAGCAGGCTTCCTGATTGTACTTGCAGATAAAAGACCCAGGGGTAGTACTTTCAACCTTTGAATTGAGGTTGCCTAGGAGTGCCTGAGAGCAAAATTGTTTGCTGCAAAACTTCAACCCAGAATAAAGTGGTTATCTAAAACTAGAGAATATAAATCTGAAAGGGGAAATGTGGTTTGAATGTAAACCTTCAAAGGGCCCTGATGTGAATCTGGAATATAATGGGTAGTTTTATCTGGAGTTAGAAACTACAGGCTCCAATTTGTTTTTTAGTTTTTAGCTAAATGACTTTGGTCTTGTCATTAAACCTGTGGACATCACAACTTTCACTGACACAGTGATGATAATGAAGACAGGGACAGTCTTTCAGATTGTGCTGTGGAAAATACATGTGCAGATTTTGCCAGTGAGACAGAATCCTACGTGGCTCCAGTCAAGTAATTTGATTTCACAGTTTCTCTCCTTAAATTTGCAGGAGGGGGCTCCCAGTAGGAGTTTACATAGTGATTGTAACATATCTGCTTCCTTTTAGGGAATATGTAATTATGAGAAAAATATTCAGTGTTTTGTATTTGGTGAGCGTACACAGAGAGAATACCTTTTCAGTCACTAAAGCTTTTACACAACTTTCCAGATGTGGGTGACTTTTCATCACTCATTTTGGGTATGGAGAATGTGGATTGGATGGTTTCAGACTTGGAAATCACAAGGTTTTGCCTTGTGCGGTGGTTTCCAAACCCAGTTGCACATCTGCACATCAGCTTATTAAACACAGATTCCTGGGATAGAGCCTCAGGCATGGCTAGGCAGTTGCTTTACTCCCAGGAGTTCTGTTCTGTCCCCTCTTCTATTATGACCCCAATTTTATTGAACCATCCCACTTCCTTCTCTCTTGGATTGAACAGGGAGCCTTGCACATATTAGACAAACACTGTACCACTAGGCTACATCCACACCCCTTTTTTAAAATAAAATAAAAAATAAAAATTTAGTTTTATTTTTTTGTGGTACTAGGAGATTGAATCGAGGGCCTTGCACTTGTTATTAGGCAAATGTTCTTTCACTGAGCTATATCCTCAGCATCCCTAGGCTCCAATTTATGATCCTTCTGTCTCAGCCTTTCAAACAGCTGGGATAGTCATGTGCCACTGTGCCTGGCCAAAGAGTCATAGCAAGTACAGAGAAGTTTTGTAATCACTGTTTTGTAAAATAATTTTGAGTGCTACCTTGGGGCAGCAGAATTCATAGTGGCTTAAAGTAATTAATTTATATGCCACCAAGCCCTTTCTGAAATATAAATCACTCATGCATATTTGTTTTTTAAATTTACTTTTTGTGAACTAGAAGACATCCTGAAAAATGTGTGCAGCTTGATGAATTATCGCTGAGTGAACTCCCAAGTAACTAGTACCTAAGAAAGAAGTAGAATGTTGCCAAAAAACATTTGGATATGTAATTTCCTCATATTTTTTCTTCTACTCCTCCTTAGACCCCAAGAAATTAGAAATATAAGTAAAAGCTCACAGCATAATAAGGTACAAATGAAAAAAAAAAAGCAGTCTTTTGTACTGGTATCAGAGATTGAACCCAGGGGCATTCAACACTTGAGTCATATCCCCAGCCCTTTTTATCTTTAATTTAGAAACAGGGTATTGATAAGTTACTTAAAGCCTGACTAAATTGCTCTGGCTGACTTTGAACTTGCTGTCCTCCTATCTCAGTCTCCCGAGGCGCTAGGATTACAGATGTGTGCCATACTGCCTGGCTGTTGTAGGTACTTTTTAATCACTCCCTTATTTCTATGAAGTTTTTGGTGGTGAAGTTTGTATTATTATTCTGTGTTTTGATTCTGCCTTGAATTAGTTTCTATAGTCATTATTAATGCTCATGGAATATATAAAAATTAGGCTGTAAGATACTTCTTTTTAGAAATCTTAACTTGCAGAAAATATTCTCATAATCGTTTTGAAAAATGCATAAAGACAAATTACCAGCCCTGGCAGTTGACTCTAGTAAACAAATGAGTTTTGTCATTACTGCCCAGGTAACTTAGTAAACGTGCCTCAGTGGCCAAGTATCTTTATCTGGTACACAGTGAAAGGTTGCTTTTTGGTTAAAAAAATCAAAGAAAATTTCCCCTCCTATCCAACCCGGAATACCTCTCCTTCATTTCCCTTCATTCTGAATATTTTAAAGCCAGAGGTAATGAAGTCTCTTTGAGAGTTTCACCCCAGTTTGTTCTTTTTCCCATTGAAGAATCATTATATTTTTTTTAGTGGGAGAAATTCTGGCGACATTAATGAGTAGCTCACCTCTTTGTTTTCTTTGGAAAAAAATGGTTTTAGTAAAGGGACCTGGAGTAAACCCTGCACTTGGGTGGAGGGAGAGAGCTGTTCACAGCTACAGGCCTTAATGACTAATAACTGTGTGGCAGCAACTGCATGTGTGTACTTGCTGGCAGTTCTGGGCTCTGAATGTAAGAGTTGCTTCCTTCCCTGGCCTGCCTCACACTCGCTGGTCTTGGTGATTGCCACTGTCAACTAAACAGGTGACAAGACTCCAATCACCCTGCTCTGAGTGGCTTCCTATCTTTCTAAAAGTACACCAGAGACTTGTTTTGTTACAGTACATTGATTAAATAAATATTCCAATGTGCACAAAGGAACTAAAATCTATTATGATACTCTGCAGCTTTCTGTTCCTTAGTAGTAGAGAAACTACTGTCTGTTTTCCCCTACCACTTTACTTTTTTTGCACCACACAGATTTTGAGAATCTGGTGCCAGTGACAGATAAATTATCTGACCTCTGCTTTCAGGTTCATGTGAAGCCAAGAGGGTTAGTGTCATGCTCTTTGGTGCTGCATAACTTTGGGGTAGTATCCAAGTGTACGGATAATAGAGCAGAGTGGTTTAGATTTTTTTCTTGTTTTGGGGCTGTCAGGCTTTGTCTCTTCCTTTTAACTCTAAGCAGAAGTGGACTCAGCTCTTTCAAATTAGCTTGCCTCTCTTTTTTTATAGGAAAAAGGTGCTTGCGGTCTTTAAGTAATTTTGGGTGTCTGATGACAGACATGGAAACCACAGCCTCTGTGAGACATTGTTCTATTGTATTTATTTACAGATTCCTTTTTGATTTTAGTGTTTGTCCAGAGAGAACTCCATCCTTGGGCAGAATGATAGGATTTTTAGCCAGGGTCACAGTGGGAGGTTTATTTTGTTTTGGGTAGATTATCTGTCTCTGTGTGTGTTGGGGATTGAACCTAACACAATCAAGCTAAGCATGCACTTATTTTGGGTGGGGTTGTAGGGCTGGTGAAAAGAAACATGTAGATTAAAAAACATGACTGATTTAGAAAATGTTATTGTAATCCTTTAAGCTGTTAGGGCTGGGGTTGTGGTTCGGTGGTGGAGTGTGTGCCTAGCACGTGTGAGGCACTGGGTTCTATCAGCACCAGATAAAAATAAATAACATAAAGGTATTGTGTCCATCTACAACTAAAAAAAATTTAAAAAAAGAGCTGTTAAGCACTTCAATAATAAAGAATGATTTATACACCAAATGTAAAGTGCCCAATACTTTATTTTTCATACAGGGAATTTTAAGATGGTCCTAAACAGGGAGGGGAGTGAGAAGGGGGAGACTTGAATCTCAGAGGAACATAAGAAGTTAGGGCTGTGGAGAAGACACTATGAATATTTTGGTGTGAAGGAAGTAGCATGAAGAGAAGTGTGACAAAGGTAGGTGTTGAAATGTTAGCAGCAACTGACATCTACCCTTTGACAGAAATGAGGTGGGTTACTTTAGAGCATAGCAAGGAGCCTGTCTGGGTGGCAAGTAGATGTACATAGGGAAAACCAGTGGAGTAGGTAATGTGAGATCTCTTTGTGTATGTCTCTCTCAGCTGACTGTGGGTAATTAATTGGAAATGACATTAACCTGAGCTTAATTGTAGTTTTGCATAGTAACAACATACCAGCTGTTCATTGTATTCTTTTCTGGTGGTGCAATTTAATTATTATTTTTGGGCTATCTTTTAGGCTCAAATTTTCTATTTTGTTTTCCTTTAACCCCTCCTTATTACTGTGTCCACAGCCCCCTCTGTTTAGCAGTAATGTCATTTCTGTTTAATTCCAGTTCCATGCCGAGGGCTCAGTATGTTTTTAGGTTTGCCAATCACTTGACATTTTATAAAGGAAGCCACATTAGAGAGACACTGAAGATAAGCATGGGTAATTGTAAATTTTGTTGTGTTTTGGGCTCCTCTACAAGGTTTTAGCTTATTATATAAATACTATGGATCAATCTAGGTCTATCAGAGGTGCTCAAAATATCAAGTGAGTAAGCTGAGACGTTAATTACTGAACAGTGATTGCTCTGATATAACCAATTATTGGATCATTAAATGTTTATTACCTTTTATATGCTCTTTTCCCCCATAAGGGCAGTTTCTTTTTTAAGTCATTAAAACAGAAATGGGATCTTAAAAAAACTCTGCTTAAACATTTTCACAAGACTAAAGTATTAAAAAAGTCTTGTGTGATCTGACAGCTGAATAGCCTGTTTTTCTTTGGTCTGTTGAATTAGTAATTAATGAAATGTATTGCTTGAGCAGAGAAAATAAGATTAGTTTTGCTTAGGAAGAAAACAAAAGCAAAACATTAACCCCCAAATGCAGGTTTAATATTGAAGAGCAATATATAAGAAGCATTAAAAATTCAAGTTTTCATGGATGATGGTGCTCAATAGTAACACTCATTTAATCAATTCATTTATAACTTTTTTGAGCACCAACATTATGTTTAGTAGGAATGGGGTTATATAAATGCAGAGGAGGCAAAGGACCCTCCCCTCAATGAGACTTCAGACTAGTAGAGCACTTAACAGATGCTTTAGTAACCATTAATGAAATATATAAAGTGGTAATGTTAATAGGCTCAGGTAAATGTTTGTTGGGAAGGGTGGTTATGGAGTGCTTACTTTTGGAGGCCAAAATATTCTGTGGAATAAGAGCAGGGCAATTTGGGATGATGGCACATGCCTGAAATCCCAGGGACTTGGGAGACTGAGGCAGGAGGGTTGAAAATTCATGGCCAGCCTAGGCAATTTATCAAGACCCTGTCTACAAAACAAAAGGTTCGGGGCATGTAACCTACTGGTAGAACTTTCGGGTTTAATCCCCAGTACTACAAAAAATAAACCAAACAATAACAAAAAAATAGAGGACCTTGGCTATGAAAAGGAATCTTGCTTTTGAAGGACACAGTGCCCATTACTTGGGTTCCTAGCTCAGCTTTGCTACTTCATAGCTATGTGTGCCACTTTTTAAATGTAAATTTTCTTATATATAAAATAGAATACTAGTAATGCACACTTCCTAGGATTTTTTGAGGACTAAATGAGTTATCACATATGAAGTGCTAATGACAGCTTATAGCACATGATGATCATTTTAATAGGTTTGTTTGCTAATTTTTGTGGGAGCAGTATCCAGTTGGATGCTAAGGATTATAAAAATGTTGCAGGCATTTCTTGCATTGTCATAGCTAACCACTTACTCAATTTATAGTGCCTACAGTAATATGTGCCTATGTAGTGGAATTGTCAAAAGATTACAAAGCACATTTGCAATCATTTATTCTTTGAACAGTCCTCTGAAGCAAGAAGACTTTTCTCTGGAGGTGTGTAAGGCTGCAGAGCCTGTATACCACTAGCATTCTTTAATTGAGGTGGGCTTGAAACATGAGTTTCTTGTGGGTAAATTAGTAACCAGTGGAGAAAGGGAGCTTTTAGAATTTCTTAAATTCTATTGTTAATTCTTAGTTTAAAAAAATTGTATTTGTGGATAAATGTGGTAAATAAATTTTAAAGTTGTTTTTTGTAATTTTTAGTGGTAGTAATTGTGTTTATTCCTAAGGTATCAGATCACAAACAATTTGAAGGATCAAAGAATTCAAGGGTGTCTATAATAATGGTAATAATAATGAACATTGGAGAATACCCTGTTAATTGTCATAACTCTATGTTGCCACTTATGATCTTAATTTTACAGGCGAGGAAACTGAGGCACTGAGATGTTTTGAGAACTTGCCTGAAATCAAATAGTAGTAATCAAGGACCTAAACACTTGATTGCATTTCCATACACCATTTCATTCTGATTTGTATGTTTTATAAAAACTCTTGAGAAAGATCAGTCAACTATATCTCTATTTTATCGGAAGAGGAGGAAGTAGTTTGTGAGAAACTGGTGGGACATTATGGTGAGCTTAGTTTGGACTGACTGAACAATTTTGGTCGCTGTTGTATGGTGTTTTAGTACTGAAACAAGACACTTTACTTTTGGGCCTCAGGATCTACAAGACGCACCATGGACTTACATGATGTAAAGAGTTTGGAGGAAACTTTGAGTCTGTACACTGCAGAATTTTTGTATAGTTTGGACTTGGACCTGTATAGGAATCTTGGGTCCGCTATTTACCACCTTATTTAACTTTTGCAAGTTTGTTTTATTCTTTGTAATATAGAGCTATAGTTCTCCCTCTCAGGGTTATTTTGAAGAGGGTGCTTGTAAAGTAGCTTATGGGGTGCTGGGGGTTCTCAATTGCAGTATGGTAGTCTTCAGAATTGGTTTAAACTGGAGTTCACACAGGAAGCTAGTCCTGGGTGGAACTCCAACCTCTCATTTTGCTGGGCCCTGATTCTCAAGGATACTGGCCATGTTGCTGGGGATGAAGAAGGTATTGTACTGAGATGTGCCCCAACCTCTCTGTAGAGGTTCTAGTCCTACTGCTAGGATGTGGCTCAGTGGTAGAGCACTTGCCTGGTGTGCCCACTGCTTTGGGTTCCATCATCATCACTTAAAAAAAGAAAAAGAAACAAACTACAATCCTGACTCTTTCTCTAGACTTATTAGTCATTTGTTCAGTAAGTAATGTCATAAATTTAGTGGATACACTAAGGAATTTGGTGTTTCCATGAAGCCTTAATCCTTAAATAGCCACAGGCCATAGTTGTGAGCAGTGCGAGGGCAGGGAACTTGCTGTCTGGGGTGTTCACTTTGTATTGTATAGGATGCTGGGATATCTGGTCACATAGCCGGGAGTTAGGCATCTTTTATTGCATGAAAGAAGAAAGGAATGAACAATCTCATTGGGTTGTATGTAGAAGATAGGGATAAGAAGGAATAGTTTTTATTTTTTGAAACAGGGTCTTGCTACATTTCCCAGACTGTCCTAGAACTCCTGGTTCAAGTAATTCTCCTGCCTCAAGCAATACTCCTGCCTCAGCCTTTCTAGTAGCTAGGACTACAAATGCATGCTATTGTGCCTGGCTACTGAGCATGATTTATAAAATTTCAGTTTTGTTAGAAGGAAGAAGCAGAAGCACCTAATCAGTAAGATTACAGTTTCTTAATCCTGAAGCCTTACAAATAGGGCAAAATTTATACCCTTGAAATGCATGCCAACAACTCCTGTTGAGAATATATTTTTATTGTGAAATGGTATTATATCCTGGTCAGGGATTTCTTCTGAGTTAGAGTACACTCATTCCTATTTTGGGCTATGAGTCTGTAGAGTGAGAACTTTGCAGGAAGGTTAAGTGAAGCTGTGCTTCTAAGGATATGGAGATGTTACAAGCTGCTGTGGTAAGATATCTGCTGTAAACCAGAGTAAATGTCTGTGAATCATAGTGTGACCTTTCAGGGAAAACAAGCAAACCACCAAACACAGGAATCAAATTTTCTTTATTACCAAAAATTTGCACTCTGGTACCTATTGGTTTTTAAGGTGCATTTGGAGCAGTTAAGAAAACTGCCTTTCCCCATTTCTGTTTGAGCAGCACATGAATGCATGTGTCCTTCCTTAGCAACACAGTAGGAATTTTGATTTTTAAAGTTTTAATCTACTGATTTAAAAGTACATTGGTGTTTTCCTAATTATCATGGAACTTTGTAGAGATTCTAGCCCGTCTACTCAGGAGTCTGAGGTGGGAGGATCACTTGAACTCACAAGTTCACAACCACCCCGGGGAGCATAGCAAGACTCTTTGTCCTGGGTATATTAGAATTGGTTACCCATAGGATCTTGGTTAAGAACTGGACATAGAAATAAGAATTACAACACAATCCCTGCCCCATGGACTTCACAGTCTGGCTGATAAGGTTGGGTTGTTGGATTTTTTTTTTTTTTGGTATTGGGGATTAAACTGGTGCTTTATGACTGATCTACATCCTCAGCCCTTTTAATTTAATTTTTAAAAATTTTGTGACAGGTATATTTTCTGAGAATGGTCTGTTTCAGCTCCTTAGCAAATTTATTGATTGGGTTGTTTGTGTTTTTGGTGTTAAGTTTTTTGAATTCTTATATATCCTAGAGATTAGTGCTTTATCTGATGTGTGTGTGGCAAAAATTTGCTCCCAAAATGCAGGCTCTTTGTTATCATTGATTGTTTCTTTTGCTGAGAAGAAGCTTTTTAGTTTGAGTCCATCCCATTTATTAATTCCTGTTTTTATCGGGGCCTAATTGGACCTGATGAAGATTGGGGCTACTTTTTACTCTATTAGGCATAGGGTCTCTGGACTAATTCCTAGGTCTTTGATTCACTCTGAGTTGAATTTTGTGCATGGTGAGAGATAGGAGTTCATTTTCATTTTGCTGCATATGGATTTCCAGTTCTCCCAGCATCATTTGTTGAAGAGGCTCTCTTTTCTCCACTGTATGTTTTTGACACCTTTGTTTAGTATGAGATAACTGTATTTATGTGGGTTTGTCTCTGTGTCTTTTATTCTGTACCATTGGTCTACATATCTCTTTTGGTGCCAACACCAATGCCATTTTTATTAACTATAGATTTGTAGTACAGTTTAAGGTCTGGTATGCCTCCTGCTTCACTCTTTTTGCTAAGGATTGCTTTGGCTCTTCTGAGTCTCTTTATTTTTCCAAATGAATTTCGTGACTGCTTTGTCTATTTCTATGAGGAATGACATTGGGATTGCATTGAATCTGTATAGCTCTTTGAATCTGTATAGCGCTTTGGGTAGTATGGATATACATTTGATCAAAAATATATAAAAATGTTTAACATCTCTAGTAATTAGAGAAATGCAAATAAAAACTATTGCAAATTATAAAGAATACAGACAACAATAAATGTTGGCAAGGTTGTAGGGAAAAAGGCACATTCATTCATTGCTAGTGGGACTACAAATTGGTTCAACCACTCTGGAAAACAGTATGGAGATTCTTTAGAAAACTTGGAATGGAACCACCATTTGACTCAGCTATCCCACTCCTCAGTCTGTATCCAAAGGACTTAAAATCAGCCATATTAATGTTCTTAGCACAATTCACAATAGCTAAACTGTGGAACCAACCTAGGTGCGCTTCAGTACATGAATGGATAAGGAAACTGTGGTATATATTCACAATGGAATATTACTCAACATTAAAAGAATAAAATTAGGGCATTTGCAGGTAAATGGATGGATTGGAGAATATCATGGTAAGTGAAGTAAGCCAATCCCCTAAAACCAAAGGCTGAATGTTCTCTCTGATAAGTGGATGCTGATCCATAACGGGGAGGGAGGTTGCATGGGAAAAATGGAGGAACTCTGGGCAAAGGGCGGGGAGGTGAGGGAGAGTAGAGAGGGTGTATGGGGGTAGGAAAGATAGTAGGATGAGATGGACATCATTACCCTAGGCACATGTAGACCGCACATATGGTGTGATGCTACATCATGTATGACCATAGAAATGTAAAGTTGTGCTGCAGCTGTGTACAGTGAGTCAAAGTGCATTCTGCTGTCATATATACTTAATTAAAGTAAATACACTAATTAAAAATAATAATTTAAACTATCATAGTGGGGGAGAAATAAATGAATTAGAAGGAAGAAGTACAGACATTTGGGTAATAACAATAACTTTAAAATATGTACATGTGAACAGTAGAGAAGTCAATTACTATTCTCATTACTAATTAAATGAGTTGTTTATTTATTTACTTATATCTATCTATCTATCTATCTAATCTATTTGTGACAGCCATCTTGCTGAGTTGCTTAGGGGCTTTCTAAATTGCAGATGCTAACCTTGAACTTGTGGTCTTCCTGCCTCAGCCTCCTGAGTCCTTGGAGTTACAGATGTGCACCACCATGCCCAAATTTTAACTTTGGGCTGAGCTTTAAAGAATTCATACCACCTCCCCAAAGTCTGAAGATTTTATGTATGCACATTTTTCTAGCTCTTATCTAGGGGTTCTCTAGGGGGTCAGTGAGCCACAAAAGTTTAAAAACCAATGTCTTGAGCTTGAACAGCTGGTCTGAAAACAGAGGAAGAGGGTAATGTTTCTGTTACAACTTGCAGTGTTTTTGACCTTTTAAGAGGCAATAGTACTTTGAAAACTGCACCTGTTTTCTGCCCCACTTAAACTATTTAAAAAGAAGAAAAAATAGTTCAGTATTGGGGCATTGTCAGAACAAGACCAAGAGATGTAGAAAACAGTTATTTGGTGAGCTATATCAAATTTAATATTAAAGAACTGCTAACAGTGAACAGCTCAGTGGTCAGCCTGATGGAAGCACTGTTTAGTTCAGGATAGGCAAGGCATGATATATAGTTAGCCAGATTATGGATAAAATTTTCACACCATGGGTACACATGAAGACTGATTGTCTTATTTTTATTTTTGTTGCATCCTTGGCCCAGCATGGCCATTGAATTGCTTAATTCCAAAGTAACTTTGTCAGCTGTACTGCTGATATATTCTTATCTCCTAAAATCCCTAAATGTCATTGTTTTTTTTTTTTTTTAAAGAGAGAGTGAGAGAGGAGAGAGAGAGAGAGAGAGAGAGAGAGAGAGGAGAATTTTTAATATTTATTTTTCAGTTCTCGGCGGACACAACATCTTTGTTGGTATGTGGTGCTGAGGATCGAACCCTGGTCGCACGCATGCCAGGCGAGCGCGCTACCACTTGAGCCGCCTCCCCAGCCCAATGTCATTGTTTATTACAGAACAGAATTGAATATTAGGGAAAGCCCATTTTTAACTGATGCATAAAGTTTACTTGGTAACATACTAGAGCCTGTTATGTATCATATCCTGATCCCTAAGGATAACTTTGTAATTGAATATCAACAAAGGTCCTCCCCCACCCCCCTAGTTTCACCTCTGTTGTACCTAGAGAATTCATATTTCTTTGGGGAATAAAAATTCTTTAAATACTTTTGCTCCAGTAATGCTAAATTTTAGTGTTGATATTGAGAAAAGTAGCAGTCAGTGGCATTAAATGTTAATAGGTAAAATTTTTTCACCCATTTGTTTGCATAGGTTGTAGTACTTTGGAGGTAGGAGGAAGTTGGAGGTCTTCATTGTCACTGAATCATGCAACTTTTTTTTTTCTTTTTAAAGATGTTACATTTGTAACACTTATTTTGAACTTTTACATATACCACCCTATATTAAATTTTTTTTTTTGATTGAACCCAGGGACACTTAAACACTGAGTCAAATCCCCAGTCCTTTTTATTTTGAGATACAGTCTAGCTAAGTTGCTGAGGCTGGCTTTGAACTGCCTTAGCCTCTTGAGTTGCTAGGATTACAGGCATGTGTCATCATTCCTGACCCATCCTTTTTTTTTTTTTAAAAGACAGAATTTTTTAATATTTATTTTTTAGTTTTCGGTGGACACAACATCTTTTATTTTTATGTGGTGCTGAGGATCGAACCCAGTGCCTTGCCAGGCAGCGTGCTGCTGCTTGAGCCACATCTCCAGCCCTCATCCTTATTTTTAATGTAGATATTTCATCTTCCTAGGCTGATTTTAGGTTTCTAGACAGTATAGGTCTTTGTAGTTTTGCTATTATTTAGCATACTGAACACATAATAGATAACTCAGTAAATATTTGATTAATTAGATGTGTTGATTAGTTCTTTGTGTCTTGATCCCTAAGAGAGCGAAAGATGGAATAAATCTGAAGTTAGAACTTGACACATGCTTAGAAAGGTAGGAATGTAAAATCGATAATCAGATCTGTCCCTTGGACTTATTCTATATGTGTGTATGTTTTTATTTTATGTTCACATATAGCTGAGCTTACAGATTTCTAGCCACTTCTTTATTCCACAGTTAACAAAAAAGAAAATTTTGTGGTAGAGCAACAAAATTTCATTTGGGAAATGTTAAATGGAGTGAAACTCGAAGTTGTTAGTTGTTACTTTTATTTAAAATATTTTATTGTGTACATTTAGGATGTATGACATTAGGTTATAGGATACCTATAAATACTAAAAGCTCCTATCATGAAGCAAATCAAAATATCCATCATCCCTGTTATCCCAAATCCCAGTACAGTGCAGTTTTATTACTTGTGATCTCATGTTGTATATTACTCTCTACTTGTTCATCCTACTTATTTTGCATCCTACTGCTATTTTGCATCCTCTGACCTGCATCTCTTCTTTTTTTTAAATGTATATTTTAGTTGTAGATGGACTTAATACCTTTATTTCATTAATTTTTATGTGGTGCTGAGGATCAAACCCAGTGCCTCACTCATGCCAGGCAAGCGCTCTACCACTGAACTACAACTCCAGCTCTTCCCCTTTTCTTTCATACCCTACCCCAACCCTGCCCCTAATAATCCCTGTTTTGTTTACTATATTCGATTTTTTAAAAAAAGATTCCACATTTAAGTGATATTATGTATTTTTCTATTAGTAAATGACTTTCTTTACTTAGCATAGTGTCCTCCATAGGCCCAACTCATCCAGTTGGTGGTAAATGGCAAGATCTTTTTTTTTTTTTTAGTGCTTAAAAATACTCCATTGCACACGTCTACCGAAGTTTCTTTATCCAGTCTTCTATCAACAGGTGATTTCCTCATTATAACCCTGTTAATAATGCTTCAGTATACATGGGAATGCATATATCTTTAGGAAGTAGAGATTTCTTTTCCTTAGGGTATATGCCTAGAGGAGGGATTGCTAGATCCTAAGGCACTTATATTTTTACTTTCTTTAGAAACCTCCATACTGTTTCCCACAGTGGCTGTGCCAGTAGTGTAACAGTTTCCTTTTCCCCATTCTATCCTATATTTGTTATTCTTTGACTTTTTGATAATGAGTGTGAATTATATCTCAGTGGTTGTTTTTTTTTAAGACAATATTTATTTTTATTTCTGGTACTGAGGATGGAACTCCAAGGGTGCTTTACCAATCAGCTGCATCCCCAGTCCTTTTTAATCTTTATTTTCAGACAGGGTCTCACTAAGTTGCTTTAGGCCTTGATAATTTGCTGAGGTGGCCTTGAACTTGTGATCCTCCTACCCTTAGCCTCCTAAGTCGCTGAGGGTTACAAGGGGTGTGCCACCATGCCCAGCTTCATAGTGGTTTTTTGATTTGCATTTCCCTGATGATTAATGATGAAGAGCACCCTTTCATATACCTGTTGGTCATTTTTATGTCTTCCTTGAAGATATTTGTATTGAGATTGCCCATTTTAAAATCAAGTTATTTGTTTTTCTACTGTTGAGTTATATGAATTGTTTATAGTTTTGGATATTAACCCCTTATCAGATAGATATATGATTTGAAAGTGTTTTTTTCTAGTCATGCCACCATTTCACTTTCTTGGCTGTTTTCTCTGCTGTGCAGCAGGTTTTTAACTTGATGTGGTTCCATCTATTCATTCATTCATTTATTTTTTGGAGGCCTTTTGGTATAATATTCATTTCTGTTTAGGCCAGTGTTCAGGAGCTTTCCCCTTGTGTTCTCTTCCAGGAATTTTATAGTTCTAAATACTGTTTTTAAAATGAAAGGAGATCTCACTGTGGACTTGATCACAGAATAGATACCTACTAATGAAATAGATGTCACTCTCAATCTGTTCTAATCTAAAATAGTTTTATCAGCTGTATTTGGATAGAGGGAATATTGGAAGCTTTTAATGAATGCCTAACCTTGTTTAGTTATTCTGAGAATCTGGGCTTGAAGACTCAAGGGAGAAGGATCTGAACTGTGAAGGATTCATCATTAACCATGCTGCAAGAAGTGGACCTGGGAATGGTTAGCTTCTGAAAGAGGCAGTTCAGGGAGCTGGATATTGCAGGGTTGCTTTTAGGAAAATAAGTTTAGATACAAGTGGTCATTCCTATTAGAGACATAGTTTGGCATTCTATATTGACAGAATATTTTCCAATGTGTTATTGCAGGGTCTTGAATTCAGTGGCTGAAGACATTCAATCAGCCTCACCTATCACCCTCTTGGAAGATTGCAATGGGGATTAACACTCGGTATTAATGATCTTTGAGGTCTTTCCATCTCAAAGAGACTATGATTATGTGATTTTTCAGAGCATGATGTTCTGAGTACATCTAGTCATAGTTCAAAGTCAAACTCTACTCCTTATAATTTTTTTTTTCTTTTTTAAGAACTCAGTCTCTGGGGCTGGGGTTGTGGTTAATGGTAGAGCACTTGCCTAGCATGTGTGAGGCCCTGGGTTCGATTTTCAGCACCACAAAAATAAAAAAAAGATAAATAAAATAAAGGTATTGTGTTCATATACAACTAAAGAAAAAATTAAAAAAAAAAAAAAAAGAACAAAACAAATCTAGTCTCTGGTGTGTCCTTAGTATTTAATCCCATGATCATCATGTGTATTGAATTGGAACAAACTAGGCTTGTTTGATCTTCCAGGTCTCTTCTCATAGCAGATTTCTTCTCATAGCATGAGTTCTTAAGGTCACTTGAAAGTAGCACTTTAACATATTCCTTATTGGAATTTGCCTATGTGTTTGCAAATCAAAATGGGAATTGAGTCCAGTCATTTGTAACTCATTTCAAGTCACTTAAATGGTGTCCATAAGGAACATGTTCATGCTTCAGTGTAGGGCTCCCCTACCTCTTTTCCTTAAAATAAATTAAAGAATTGGGTGCAGTGGTGCAGGCCTGTAATTCCAGCAACTGAGGCAGGAGGCAGGAGGATTATGAGTTCAAAGCCAGCCTCAGCAACTTAGTAAGACCCTAAGTGATGAAGTGAGACCCTGTCTCAAAACAAGAGTTAGGAATGTGGCTCAGTGGGTTAAGCACTCCTGGGCTCAATCTCTGGTACCTAAATAAATAAGTAAATAAAATTTAAAAAAAAAAAAAGAAAATCAATGTTTAGTTTTAAGGTTCTGAAAAGGTATTTTTTGATGACTAAAAATAGGTCTGAGAGTAAAAATATGATCTTCTGTTAATCTACCTAGACTGGTGCTGCATCGTTATAGTAAATAGATAATTCATAGAGGATTTGGGGAGGGCAGGGATGGGGGTGTATATGTGGGATCAGTGTTACTAGGAAGGCTGAAAAGAATTCTCTAGCCTCACAATACTAGAGGGTACCATGCATTAATGTTCTGGGCTCTAATTCAGTGTCCTGTCTCTAAAGCACTTGGCACTGATTTGTTCATCTCTGAACTGAAATCTTGAGGATTAAGAGAGAATGGAAATGCATAATTTTCTCTGCCAGAGGAGGTACTTAAACTGGGAAAGGAGGAGGGAACATTAACAAATCAAGCCTTGGCAAGGAAATCTGTCATGAATCAGCAATGACTTGGAAAGCTTCTGTTGCTATATTTTATAAAATGGAACATTTGCTAGTACTGAAATTTTTTCTTAACTTTAGGAACAGCTTCAGGTTGGAGGGAATGAATCTTTTTTTTTTTCCCTTTTTGACAATATTAGATAATTAATGTACAACTAGCTCAATTAGACTTCAGCCCATACGGTGTGTGCATGGCCTTTTAAAGAGCCTTTGTTTTGAGGCTAATTGAACTGGTTGTAGCAAAGACAGCCAAAGAATTTACATTTATCTTTGGCAGGATAGAAAGGCTCTCCCTTGGTATGGACAGCCTCATTTTTTTATTCCTTCTACCAAGTCTAGTCACTACAATGCTATATACTTATTTTAAACTTACAATTTAAAAACTTTGAAAGTGACAAAAACCACATATGCTTATATAGACAATTTGGAAGATACAAATAAGTGAAAAAAGAAAATTATATGTAAGAAATAAAAATTATAACCAGCATTATACATATATTTTATATGTTTATTTATATAAGAAATAAAAAATTATAACCAGAACTTTGACATTACTGTGAAGTTTCTTAATTATTTGCAACAAATAAATTCATAGATAATTAACTTTGAATGGCATATGTATTAAAATTTTTTGATGCATATTGCCAAATCGAACCAGTTTTCATACTCATAGCAGCATATGAGAACTTTGTTTATTTTATTTTTTTTTAATATTTATTTTTTAGGTGTAGATGGACACAACACAATACCTTTATTTTTATGTGGTGCTGAGGATCGCGTCCTGCCCATGCTAGGCGAGCTCTCTACCGCTGAGCCACAATCCCAGCCCCTTTGTTTACTTTTGATATTCAAAAGTAAGTATAGGATGTATTGATTCAGAGGTAGGTCACGACATCGTTTTTTTTTCCTTTTTAAAAAATTTGTTCTTTTCAAATATATATCATAGTAGAGTGTATTTTGACATATATATTTATTTATTTCTAAATAGGATCCCATTCTTGGGCTTGTTAAATGGTCATGTATTCATATGTGAGCATAGGAAAGTTATATCCAATTCATTGTACACTCTTTTCCTTAGATTACATCTTGACCCATGATTTTTCTGTTGCCCTTAAAATTTATGGAAGCCTTATACAACCTCTGTTTCTAATATCAGGTGAAAGAAGGCAGCTTAAGCCATATAGTACAATATGACTTTGCTTATTTTTAGTGGTGATATGTCATTTTGTTTTGAAAAGTTGTAGAACAAAAAAGCACATGGTTGCTTCTTTTTTTTTTTCTTTTGCCATTTGTGCTTTTTAAAAAAATTTTAATTTTTTATTAGTTGCTCGAGACAATACAATGATCTTGACATAATATGGTTGCTTCTTTAAGACAAGTGTCTTTGTTTTTTCCCAGGGACAATTCTGAGACTCTGTGTGTGTGTGTGTGTGTGTGTGTGTGTGTGTGTGTGTGTGTAACTAAGAATTCTACCAGCTACATCTCTGCCCTTCTTATTTTTCTTAAACTTTGAGACAGGATCTTGTTACCCAGGCTGGCCTCAAATTTTGTGATCATCCTGCCTCAGCCTCCTAAATAGCTTGGATTACTGGTGTGTGCCACTGCACCTAGTTTGAAGCACAAGATTCAATTGAATATGGGCCAACCCAAAGAAACAGACTAAAATCAAAACAAGAAGTGTATTGTTTTGCCCAGTATATGAGAAAAGAAATGTTTGGACCTTCTTAGGGTGGTAAAATTCATGATTTAGAGCAGTGAGATAATTGGCATCTCCTTCAAGGATGGATTTAGAGAAGCTGTCACAGTGTCTTGTCTATTTCTTTCAAGTACCAATTTTGTTCTCTAATTCTCTTTACTTGTCTAAATAATTAGACTAGATGTCTGAAGAGTTAGTTGAATCTTTTTTTTTTTTCCCTAGTGTCCGAATGTTACCTGACGTTCAGATCCAGTTGGAGGGAAAAAGCAGGTTTCATTGTTGATTGAAATGAATAGAATAGATATGCAGGAGAGTGAGATAAAAGAAAAAGATCTTTCATGTCATCTAGTACATGCCGCTACCCCAAATTTTATGCTTAAGGAAACTGAAGTTCAGAAAGTGCCGCAGTCTTGGCTGGGCACAGAATCACAAGCCACCATACACCTTGTAGATTCAAACAGCAATTCTTTATTCCCGAACTCACACCGGCCCTGTACAAACACGTTCTGGGGAAATCCAAGTTCTGCCCGCGCAATACACGTCCCAAATACTTTCTGAATTCCACGAGAACTCATCGGGGAACTCAGGCAGCAGGAACGCCCTGTTCCCAGCAGGAATAACCTTCAATCTGGAACTGCCCTAAAACCCAGATGGTCTTAAACCGGGAATGCCTTAAACCCAAATTATCCTAAACCGGGATACTTCCTAAAACCTGCAGGATACACCCTAAACCTGGATCCACCCTCGTCCTTGAGCAGGGTCACCTTTCTCAAACACACATGCAATGTCACAGCGAATTTCCAAGGCAAGTCCATTTAACATGGGGTACGCTGGCAAGGAAATTTCGATGCGTCATTCCTACTTGGCAATGGCCCTCAGAAAGAAAGATTGACATCTTGCTCTAAAGCAAATTAATGGACCCAGCAGAAGTTGGTAATTGTCTCTATGTTTTTCCTGGTTTCTTTATTTACTACTACTACTTTTTTTTTTTTTTGTACTTGACCACTGAGCCACATCCTCAGCCCTATCTTTTATTTTATTTAGAAACGGGGTCTCACAGAGTTGCTTAGCACTTTGCTTTTTGCTAAGGCTGACTTTGAACTCTTGATCATCCTGCTTCAGACTCCTGATCCACTGCGATTACAGGTGTGTGCCACTCTGCCTGGCTGTATTTCCTAGTTTCTTATAGTACTCAGATTGTGTTTTTCCCATGATGGTACTTTATATGATTATATTTTAAAGCAATAATAAAAGTCTCTTATATAGCACAATTTCCCTAATTCCTCTTTTTCTTCTGTGCTTGGAAATAGCCCCAGTTTTTGTGACAATTCAACAGACTCTTAACTCATATTTCTTTTTTCTTTGCTTTCTATAAAATTTGTACCTATCAAGTTTCCTTCTAAGTGAAAGTTTTAATTTACTTGTAACACTGTTGTCTCCTGGATGTGAAAACATATTGAATTTATCTCTTATCTGGAGATCCAAGTAAAGGTCTCACCTGCCCAGGAAACAAAGAAGTTAGGAAGGAATTGAGGCAGGTAAAGCAAATGCTTCTTCAGTGGGTAGGTGTCGCCTGTGTTTTGATTCATAGTGGAGTTTAGATGTACCTTGTTTTCTTCTGGAAAGGATCTTCTGAATACAGTTTCTGCTTGAAACATTTCAGTTTGTCAGTGTTGTATAATGTCTGAAGTAAAAAGTTGGTATAGGGTAATTAATCCAGAAGGTAAAAGGAATTAAAGAGAAGTTTAAACATTTTTGTATTTTAGTTTTTTTTCCTGTGACTTTAGTCTTTTCCTCTTCTTAGTGAGTTATTATAGAGTTTTATTAAAATGTAAGTTCTGGAATTTAAGCACCATGGTAGGTAGAACAGCATGGTATACTGTTCTCTTAGGTTTCATAATATTTCATAGTATATTTCCTTATTTTATGTTTAATGATAGGGAAGTATAACATCATGTACCTAGAGAGTACTTATCTATTTTATGTGCTGTGACATTCAATACTTGATGCAAAAATAAAAGATCTCAATTCAAAAAGAATAAAACTAGTTCAAAGGGAAAGGAGTTAGGTTCATCTTCTGGTGGAAAGTATCTTGTCGATGGCATAATGTTCAGGAAGGAACATTATAGAATTTGAGTGTCTAAGAAGCCTTCATAGTGTCTAGTCTAACCTTCAATAGATGGGGAAATAACTAATCACTGGTTTAGGGTCATTTGCCAGGTTACAGAAAGATCTGTGGACAGAGCCTATGTCTTAACACCTGCTCTGCTGTGTCTTTTCATTTTCTGATGATAGTTGAAGTTATTTAGTCTAATCTCAAATAGAGAATACTAATTGATGTTCTCCTGGCTTAAAACCTGTTGCTGTGCCCTAGGGCACCTAAAGTCTTTCCTCTTCCTCACTCTTCCTGGTCATTCCTATGCTTCTCTGGTTGCCTATGACTGAAAGGAAAGCTGTGTTTTGACAGAGATTACTTAGAGAGTTGTCTTTGATGATCACGACTACTTACCTCTTTAAAAGGGCAGTGAAAAGGCAGTAAGTGGAGTGCTATTTCATAGAACGGTTGACTCTGGGCTGGAAGAAGCGCCAGGTGGTGAATGGTCATATCCCTCTGCAGCTGTGATGTCATCTTTGGCATCCCTTGCAGCTTTAGAAATCTTGACAACCTTGGTTCTAAATTAACCTAGATTCTAAGAACCTCACCTCTTGGGCATATTTCCTCTTGTAATTAGGGGTTGGGGGCAGTTCATTTGGATTATTTCTTTTCTTTTCTTTCTTTCTTTTCTTTTTTTTTTTTTTTTTTAGAGAGAGAGAATTTTTTAATATTTATTTTTTTAGTTTCCGGCAGACACAACATCTTTGTATATGGTGCTGAGGATTGAACCCGGGCCGCACGCATGCCAGACGAGCGTGCTACCGCTTGAGCCACATCCCCAGCCCAGTTGGATTATTTCTAAGGCAGCTTCCAGGTCTTGAAATAATTTTATAGCAGTTTTTCATATGATTAAATAATCAAACATGGATTTTTGACAATACATTTTTTTTTTTACTGTTTTGAATTTTTTTTGGTGGAAATTTGGAAAATATCTACAGGCTTTTCTATGATCTAGCTGCCAATAGTTACAGAACACCTACTAGTTCTGAGGTTCTATAAAAGAATAAATGTTCAGAGTCTCAAGGAGACTAGAAACATTCTGTATCTCCACTGGGGATGAAGGACATTTTCCCCTTCTACTGGATTAAAGCTTTGTGAATACAGGGGCCTTTTCTCTCTTAAGTAGTACAAGGTTCAGTAAATATTGGTTGCTTGATTAAAAAAAAATGAATCTAGTTGTCAGTTTTACTTATATTCATGGAGGATGTACCACTGAGATGTATCTTTTTGTCTCAATCTGTAAACGGGATTTCATTGAATGAATGTCCCAGAAAGTATGTGTTTCTCATTTTCTATAGAAGGATGGGGCCAAGATGCTTTGAGGCAAATGGTGGTGGTGGTGGGGAATATAAATTCTACATTTTTTTCCTGGAAATTTACTTTAATATTAGCATTTTGGAAACACTGAGTTGTCTGTTTTAATTTGGCTTAATTCATCATTTTCTAAATTTGTTTGACCTTATAATCATGTCCATTCCACTCTCATAGAATAGTTGTTCAGAACTTTGATTCATGAAATAGAAAGGTTGGTATTATAATATACAATAAATAGAAGTAGCAACATTAGTTAAGAATGATTTATTTAAAATTTATGTAGCATCTATGTTAAACACTGTTCCTAGAAGCTTTGTGAAATTATGGTAGACCTGTAGTTTTTTTTTTTTTTTAATTTTTAAGTGCTTGTGCCTCATGACAGCTTTAAAGGTAGCTAGTAGAGAGATTACACAAAGTTACAAGTGACCTAATAGCTATTTAATTATGGAAGTTGAATGGTGGAATTTATCTGGTATCAAGGGCTGCCCTGTCAGGTATCATAGGGAAATAATGGTGAAAGGAAGTCTGTGTCTGTTCTTTCAGGACCTGGCCATCCAGCTGAGGAGACAGATGTGGAAACAGAGTATAGCAATAAAGAATTCAAATGTGTAATGAACAGAAATAGGACATGGGAAGAAATGGTATTTTGTCCCCAATTTAGAACAGGGTTGCTGTTTGTATAATAAGCCAAACCAAACTAAGTAGAAAGCCTTTAGTCTCTAGACAGAATTTTACTCATGCATCAGCATTCAGCTATTTCCTTGATCCTCCAGTAATTGTAGCATCTGTATCCAAGGAGAATCTTCTTTACACCTCTGTTATAGGGAAGGTACTGTCACAATCTGCTTTGTATGTGAACTACTAGAGGGCAGGGCAAGGTTCTCTAACATCCTGTGTTTGATCTAGAATGCCATAAGAGTACCATAACAAGTTCATATTGGTATTCTGTTTCCCACTAGAGGTTGTGTTTGAGGTTGAAGATCAGGGCATTTATTGATTGATTACATTTTCCGTTTTAAGTATTTGGATCCATTTGCTATTTTGGGGTCAGAATGATTCCCAGTGAAGTGCAGGGAATAACTGTATTGGAAGTCAGTCTGACTTGGTTTTGTAGTAAATTTTCTTTGTGACCTTGAGTAAGTCACTTAACCTTCTAGTAACTGAAGAAGTTGGACCAGAATTAGCACAGTTTCTTCTAAAGTTGGCATTCTGTGACCCTCTGGGGAGGATTCACTTCCATGGAGGAAGTTTTAAAGTGGATACATTTTTAGGTTAAATGGCTTGTTTAGATTTTTCCCTTTTAACATTTTGGAGCAAAAAGATTTTTTTTTTTTTTTGAGCAAAACTAAAATAAAAGGTTGCAGTTTTTATTTTTATTTTTCGGAATGAAAAAGGAAAAAGACAACAAAAGAAGGTTTATTATATCCCTGAGTTTGGACAAATTCATCCCAGTTTTTCTATGTGGTATATATAACTATATACAGTGAATGACACAAATTCTTAACTACAAAGGAAATATTTTATTTGGCTGAATCTAGGAAGAACTGTACTTGATTGACAGATTTTGAGCATTTTCATCAAGAATTGAGAAAGGGCTGGGATTGTGGCTCAGGGGTAGCGAGGCCCTGGGTTCGATCCTCAGCAACACATTAAAAAAAAAAAAAAAAGGTAGTACAACTTAAAATAAAAAAAATTGAGACAAAGGCTGGGCATGTGGCTCAGTGCTAGAGTGCTTGTCTGGTAGTACAAGGCCCTGGATTGATCTACAGGACCCTCAAAAGAAAGAAAAATAAAGGGGGGAGGGGAAGGAGACCAGAAGTTGTGTTGTTTGGAAAGGTAAGGCAACTGTCATCTTCTGTTTTGCTTTTTAGAAACAACTCACAGGTCCATCCTACATCCTGTGCCCCCCCTCGCCCCCCTCCCCCCTCCCCCCCTCGCCCCCCCTCCCCCCTCCCCCCAGGACCATTACATAAGGGTCTGGACTGTTTTTAAATCACATATAATTAATTTGTTTATAAAAATTGTTTTATAAATTATTATCAAGTAGTGTGGGACATTTTTGACCTGGCGCTTAATTGCACTTAGCAGCAAATGCCTATCTGCAAGGGAAGGGCTCCCTCACAAGTGACTGAAAAGGATCTTAGAGTTTGGAAAACCCATCCCTTTCAATTTCTGGAGGCTGAGGGCACCCTGTGGAGAGTACAGTCATATGGAAGAGAGGAACCAGGAGGCCTAAGTCTTTTATACAAACATCTTCAATAATTTCAAATTTAGACTTGTGAAACCCAGTGAACTGGCAGCTGTCAGACTGATCCAGCAAGGCACATGCTCTTGCTGCATGGAAATACTGTGACTTCTTTTTTGAGAGCCCTAGTGCCGTATCTGTACCAGTGTGCATTGTGTGGGGTATTGAGGGCTGAGTGCTGGGAGAAGGGAGGATCTGAAAAGAGACTTCCAGCCCAGGGCTCCTGCTGTTCACTTAGGGACTTTAGAGCCTGTAAAAACACATTTCCCTCTCTGAATGGCAAGATAAATAGCAATGGCCCTTAATTGAAAGGGAGGAGACCAAATGAATCAGAGGTCATGACTTGACAGGATGACTAGTGTCTTGGAGGTGTCAGCTGAAATGGTCTGGATTTTTTTCCCTCCTTCCCCTTCCCTCTCCCCATTCCTAGGCTTGGAAATCCTGCAAGGGAAGGAGGAGAAATCATGAATGAAACTAAACTGTAGTGTATATTTTATTGATGTGGATGGTTCTTGGGTGGGCTGAAATTTTAGGGTGGGGAAAGGCCCCCCAAGCCTTTTTGTAACTAGTATATTACAACCTGATAGCTGTAGTTTGCCAATTACTCAATTATGACACAGATTCACACATTTAAAAAAAAAGTAGGCTGCTTCTGTTCTTCCTTATACAAGGACTTTAGTCACTGTACATCTTGTGTCTTTAAATAATGTATTAGGAACATTTTCAAGTCTGTAAGTGCTTTTTTAATGAGAGTGTGAAGATTTTAATGGGACTAGATTGCTTTTCATGACATTTCAGAGTGACTTAATTGTAACAATGTTGAGAGGCTGTATTTTAAAGTTTGCTAAGTATGTCTGTGTGGATTATAGTCAGACACTTAAAAGGACAGATGGTTGGATAGTGGAATCAGATAGCTTTTCCTCATCACTTTCCTACAAATATTAGCTCTTTGCAAATATGGTTACACCAAACCAGGCATAGGTTAGGGTTCTTTTGAAGCTTTTAATTTTCAGATAGAAAGAGAGGATTATAATTGAGACTAATGAAGGCAGTTTTAGAAACAAGTTCTTCAAAGTATTTTTGGGCAATGATATTGATTCTAGGGCATTTCCTCTCTTTTGTAGACCCTCACCTCCCTGGGGAACACTCTTCCTTGAACTTATTTTCCTTGAAAAACTTACTTGCTTGTGTCTCATTTTTTCAGGTATTTGAG
Source organism: Ictidomys tridecemlineatus (assembly GCF_052094955.1). Lineage (NCBI taxonomy): Eukaryota > Metazoa > Chordata > Mammalia > Rodentia > Sciuridae > Ictidomys > Ictidomys tridecemlineatus. The sequence goes on from NC_135486.1 coordinate 120,301,784, forward strand.
GCAGTGTTCTTAAAGTATTGTCATTCTCCAGATAACAGTTTATCTTCTTAATAAAGGGAATTTCAAACTCTTAAGTGAAGCTGTTTTTTTTTTCGTGCCTTTGAAACAGTGGGGTTATTCAGAGATCTTTTCCTGCACAAATGTTATTAGAATTCTAGAACTGGTGGCAGACTTTTCAAAAACAGAGCAAATGGTCAGAATTTCAGTACCATCTTAGAAAGGGCTTATATTAGTTTCCTAAGACTGCCCTCACAAAGTACTACAAACTGACGACTTTAAATAACAAACAAACAATAAATAAATAAATGAATAACAATAACAACAACAACCTAAAAAGGTTAGAAGTTGAAATCAAGGTGTTGACAGGACCAGGCTCTCTCTAAAGTCTAGTGTCTTTACATGCCATCTTCTGATAAAGAACCAGTCATGGTAGGTTAGGGTCCCACTCTAATCCATCAGGATTTAATCTTAACTAATTACATCTCCAACAGTTCTATTTCCACATAAGGTCATATCATGATACTAAGAGTTATGACTTTAATATGTAGTTTTGGGGGAACATAATTGAACCCATAACAGAAGTCTACTTTAAAAAGTGTCCATGAGGTTCAGATGCAGCCCTCACAGGTTCCCAAAGCGTATGTTTTTTTGGAAGACATGTATAAGGATATATAAACATGTATCATTTAAAGAATAATGGATCAGAAACTCATTTACTCACCTCCCGTGTCTTAAATAAAACATTATCAATATCTTGGAAGGCCCTAGGAGTGTGGTGTGTTTGCTTTAAACACAGATTGTCCTCTAAGGGATTAGGTCTAGAAGATTGGAGGAACAATATTTGTTACAAAGAATTCAGTAACTTTTTTTTTTTTTTAAATCCCATAGTACATTCTAAAGTCAGTTTTGAAAATTTTGATCCTGAGTGGAGTAGAATTTTTATTTTTTTATTGCAGAATACAAAAGATGGAAGAAAAATTTTTTTAAGAAATATTTTTGTGGGGGCTGGTTGTGGTTCAGGGGAAGAGCATTCGCCTAGCATGTGCGAGATGCTGGGTTTGATCCTCAGCACCACATAAAAATAAATAAAATAAAGGTATTATGTCCAACTACAACTCAAAAAAATTTAAAAAATATTTTTAGTTGTAGATGTTCATAATACCATTATTTTGTTTATTTAGGTTTAAATGTGGTACTGGGGATTGAACCCAGTGCCTCCATGCCTGGTAGGCAAGCGCTGAGCCATAACCCCAGTCCCTCCAGAAGAAAATGTTTAATAACTTTTTTTTTTCACAGCGATAGAACACTTATTAGTTTCTCTTTCTTCTGCTTGGGGGTGTTTCCTGAAAACTCTCACTTGTACTTGGTATAATTTTCTGAATTAGTTTAGATCTTTGGCTCAGACTTGGAGTGCTGCACAATTGGATTTCTGTGAGGAAGATGTGTTTGTGTGAAGGTAAGGTGTATTGATTATATACCTTACACTCTTGTCTTTCTCCTGGGAATTTTGTAAAGATTAATATCTGCTAGATAATTTTAAGTTTGTAAAATGCTTTGAGTTCCTTGGGGGAAGCTTTTACATACATGTAAATGAATTATGCAGCACCTGAACTTTCATTGTTCTTCATTTATTTTATAGCTTGTTTTAATTAAGAATTTAGCACTATTTAAGTCAGGTGGCTAGGGAATGGTTTTAATCACTCAGAGATGGTTAAATAAGTAGGCAGAAGCATTATTTTGGTTGGAACCCATGAAAAAATAAATGAACAGGGCATCTTTTGTAGCTCAGTCATTTTCTATGGCATTTGCTGAACTGAGCTGTGGGTTAATGTATTTTCCTATGTATACACATGGTGGTGTTAGAGAATTAGCTACTTCCCCACCTTTTTAAAAAGCTGTTTACACTTTATCTCAGACCTTTCAGATATCTTAGACCTCAGGTTTTCCTGAGTGAGCTGAAAACAAAAAGAGGGTTTATTCATTTATTTTTAACTAACTTGGTTCTTGGGGAGCCAGGGACACCCAACAAGCCACATTGTTTTTCGTTTGCTGCTCCTCTGTAGTTCATTGAACTGGGTTCCAAACAATTTTACTTTGCCTGCGTTATGGAGCTTTGTGTTACAGTGGGTGACACCTTTCCAGGTCTATTTAAGACTGAAGAATAGGGGGTTGTAGGAATACTTCATTTATAGAGCACTTGCCCAGCATGTTTGAAGGCTTAAGTTTGATCCCTAGCAAAACACACTTCCACACTCCCACACCCACTGATCCAACACTCAGAGGAAAGATAGTTGTCAATACTGTATGGTTCTGTCTTTATTTACTGTGTTGCCAGAGTCTCACTGTATGATTTTTCTTTTTTGCCTTGTGCTGTGAACACAGTCACATCACCTTACTAGCTATTAATTGTGAGCATCTGTGAATTGTGTAGAGTTCTTTGATGCTGGGGAGCTGTTCAGTGGAGGACACAAGCATTTAAAAAAAATGAGATGTCTTCAGAGGCTCATCTCTTTTTTTCTTTCTTTTTTTTTTTTTTAAGAGAGAGAATTTTTAATATTTATTTTTTAGTTTTCGGCAGACACAACATCTTTGTTTGTATGTGGTGCTGAGGATCGAACCTGGGCTGCATGCATGTCAGGCGAGCGCACTACTGCTTGAGCCACATCCCCAGCCTTCATCTCTTTCTTTATATAGTCAGTATCTATATGAAAATGATCTTAAATAAATATTGTTATGATATGTATAAAAATGTAACCAAGATTAGGTTAGGTTCCAGGGAAGGCTGTTGAAGAGTAAAGCTTAGCAAACTCTGGAGAAAATTAGCAAGAAAGGAGAAAGAGAAGAGAACATTGGTTTCTAAGAAGTATACCATGAAATCATTGTTTTTTTTTTTTTCTGCTCCTTTTCCTGTCCTTTTCATTTGCCACCCAGATAGTAAGTAGCACATTTTTGTCATCTAAAGTGTAGTAGTTGTTTTGTTAAATTGTGGATGGATGGAGATTGGAGGTTATGGGAAGGGGTAGGAGTTAAAAGCTGAATATAAATTAGATAAGGTGCACTACAGTAGTTTTACTGGGATGATTAACTCATTAAATTGTGTTCTTGATATGGTGTTCCTCTCAAAGTGTGCTTTGGTGACCTTTTTGAAGCCTGTTGTCCATAGATCTTGTATATCTGGAGCAGGTTAAGGGCTTGGGAAAGATAACACTTGCCAAGGAACTCCTCCTGTGCACTCTATCTGTTGGAGATAGCAAAGGGATAAGATCTCGTACTTTTTAGATATAACTTTTCAAACTGCTGGCACCAAAATTGCCAAGATCCTGTTAAAAATGCACTTTCCATAGCTTTGCTATCCCAGACCTGCTGAATTTGAATCTTAATGCTAGGACTTCTGGTTATTGCCAACCTATTGAGAGCCACTTGTATGAAGGTGTGGACCATCTTAAAGAGGAGGAGGACTCAATTATTTCAGGGCTCCTCCTACTTGTTTTTCTGTCATCTCTTACTACCAGGACCACTATTTAATCTTGTAGGGCCTAGTGAAAAATGAAAATAGAGCCTCTTATTAAAAAATTTTTTCTTGGGCTGGGATTATGGCTCAGTGGTGGAGTGCTTGCCTAGCATTGGTGGGACCCGGGTTCGATTCTCAGCATGACATAAAAATAAAGGCATTGTGTTGTGTCCATCTACACCTAAAAAATAAATATTAAAAGCAACAATCTTTATATATATATATATATATATATATATATTTATTTTAGAAACTTTAGGATGGCGGCAGTAGGGCATTAAACAAAGCACAGTCCCTTATGTGAGTCTGTGTAGGTTGTAAGCCCATGAAGCTGACCCTGCTCACTACTCCTGTTTGCCTTTTTAAAATGGCCAAACAGTAATGAACTCCTTATTGCTCCGTGTGCACTACATTGTTCTTTGCTTTTGTCCCTTGGGTCTCACTTTATGGAATGTTGTTTTTCATTTCTTGCTTCTCACTGGGCTCCCTCTAGTTGTTGCAGTTACTGTATTAGAACCTGTGTAGGTTGCCACAGTGAGACTGTGTACTTTGAGGGGCCAGGTCTACTCTTCCTCACCTTTGTGCTCCTGTCTTCACCTGAGGTTCTGCCACAGTCTTCTGAGCTGACTGAGTATGAACCTGAAGACTTTTCATAAAGCCCAATTAGATTGTGGACCATGCAGGTTTTCTTCAGAATGAGGTGTTGGAGGCATTGTTGCCCTAGCAATGTTGTGTGGAGGGTCTAGGGCTTCCAGGGCATGACTGAGGAGAGACAGTGTGAGGAATGAAGTGTGAGACAGACTTTTGACATTTCTGGCAAGTTGTGTATCCTCTGTGATTGTCACCTTTGATAGCTGCTATCCTCCTTCTGATAATCAGTGTGTTCTTTCTGAATCGCTCATTGAGTTCCTGGGAACAACAGTGTTTTCTGAGCCACAAGTTTAACCTTGCTGTTATCAGAACCCGAGGAAATGTTTCCTGTGGTAGCAAGGTGTCCATTTTGCTCAGTGGTTAGTTTTGAAATGGAGTCAATTCCAGATGTGTTCTGGAAAATTCCCCAAAGCTGACTGCAGTGGGTAAATGAAGTTGTGGCTGAGAATTTAGTCCACATAAATACTTTTTTTTTTTTAAGAGATTTTTCTGTTACTAGTTTTGGGAATTATCATTTGGTTTTGACCTGATGGAGTTAATGGAACGAAATACATATGTACCTCCATTTTAAATTGTTTGAAAGAGGAAAAGTGAACAGATTGTCTAAAAACAGTGGCATTCAATTGAAATATGTGAGCCACATATACAATTCATAAGTTTGATAGCTACATTAGAAAGGCAAAGAAACAGGTGAAATTTTTAATAATTTAACCTAATATGTAAAAAATTATTTTAGCATATAGTCAGTATAGGAATATTAATGAGCTATTAACATTTTCCCCACTATTGTAGCTGCTATACTGAATAGTACAAAGTCTGTTCTAGATTATGTAGTTTTTTAAGTTAGGATACAAATTTGGTGATTGGTGTGATGCTATGGTATGGGAAATGGACGATATGGGATATAGACTGACTTACATGAAGGAGTTAGGTGAGGTCAAAATCCTCCAACATAGATTTGTTATAGATCTCTGCCTTTGTGGTGAGCATCTTGCATAGTGTGTGTAGCATCTTTGGGATAAGAAACCGCCTTGTTATTGCTCGGTGGTTGTCAGTTAAGGAGGTTTTCTCTGTTGTTTAGTCAGCCTTTTGTTGACCTGTCCATGACAACAGTTTGCTACTGAATTAGACTCCTGCTCATCTTAGACTCAATTGAGAAGACAGGTTTGGGAATTGAAATTGCTAATGGACATGTGAAATCTTCCTTGTGACATTGTATCAAGATCCCTCCTCCCACCTTGAAATATTTGCAGCCTGGTCTGCACCAATTCCTAGACAAAGAATATATATTTGGCCAGGGTCTGATTTGAATGGAAGTTTTCCCTTAATTTTTTAGATCACTGCTCAGAGTCTGACAGAATACAGAGAGACAGCCTTGATTAGATTAGACCAGATTAAATCAAATCAAATGGTTAAAGCCTTTGGATCCTCTAGCTTATAGGAGACATGTGATGGCCTTCATAGTGTCCCTAAATCCTGTTAAGTTAATCTTATTGAAGATTTTATATCTGCATAAAGCACCATTGCCCTTGTACTCTCTATGGTGGTCATTGGCTGCTAAGGTGAGCTGTCATACCACCTTTTTGAAATAGGTTGCTTTTGCAGGTTTAGGGCAAATTATTCTAAATAACATGAAAGGCGATGCCTATAGATGGTAGAGAGAACATTCCAAGTGAAACATAGTCAGTCTCCTGACTGCCTTTTGCCTTGGTGGCTGCAAATATCTCTGCCATGGATTTTTATTCTAAAAAGTCATGGTTTGGGAACACAGAATTAGGAGAAATATGTGTAAATAGTTGTAAAATGGGCTGCTGTGTTATTGTGGTAGATGGATGGGTAGGACATTTATTTTTGAGCTTTGTGGAATCATCCCTTATAGCCCCTATCCATTTTAGAGTTTGTCATTATGAATCGTGTACTGACCACTTAAAAAATATTAAAATAAATTGAAGAAAGGGTAGACTGGAGGAAAGGGGATCAGGGAGAGGAGAGGAAGAAGGAATAAATTATGTGTGAATATGTTACATTAAACCCCCCACTATTATGTGTAGCTATAATGCACTAATAAAACCACGTACACAATGATTCAGGTACCAAGTCTACTTGAGGCACTTTGCTATATGTTGGGAGTGAAAGTACCCTGGAATTCAGGAACTGAATTTTATGTATTGATAGTTTGATTGTAAGTGCTTTTTGGCTTTTGCCACTTTGTACAGATGCAGTAACCATTTTTCTGAAGCAAAATGTCCTTTTTGTCACAGGCTTTACTCAATTTGTAAATTGGTGAACAAAGTTTTGTAGAGACATATAAATTATGTCAAATTTTATTATAGGCTTAATATCTTTCGGAAAAGGGGGAAAATACAAGAAATTCGAACCATGCAATTTTGAATGTGTGTTTATCGAATCTGTAGTGAGAATTGGAGGAACTTTGAAAAATAATGGTAAATTTGGCTTAGATCTTTGCATAAGATAGTTTGGTTATGTATAAGCCATTGCAAGACCCACACTTGATTATACATACTGGACTAGATCTCAGAGATGTAGGAAGTTTCTTTCTTGGCACTTTTAAAAATGAGGTTTACAGTGCTTTAACTAGGAGGCTGAATGTCCACCATAGAAATCCTGTGAGTTAATTGGTTCACAAGCAAAAAGTGAGCCATCTGATGGTGTATTCAACTACTCTGTGAATGTCTGTGAGAAGGTTCTTGCATCAAAGGGGCTGAGGTAACATTCTATCCTTGAGACTTCAGTGCTCTTGTGGAGTAGGGACTTCCTTCTTCATGGAACCTGATGGAGTTTTTGGCTCTTAATTTATTTTCCCACCTGAACTCTGCCTCTTAATCCTAGGCCAAGAAGTGAGTTAAGCTAAGCTCTTTGTTTGATCTGTGTAGGGAGTGGAGCAGCCCTGCATCTTTGTCCTTTCCCCAAAGACTGAAGAGTATTTCAGATGGGGGCCAGACATAGAGCTTGAAGAACAGTTATGATTGATAAATGGCTTTGATTTGCTTTCAGAAAGAAAAGTGCAGCTAGCTCATTGGATGAAGATGGTAATATCTCTCTCCAGTACTCCTTTGTATCAAGTGTATGGTGTTCTCTTCCTGTATAGCACTTGTATTTTCAAGAGCTTAGGGTCATTGACAAGAACACTTCTCACTCTTGAGTTTCAGAGCGTAGCGGAGTGCAAGCCAGAAATGTGTTGTGTTCTGTACTCATAGTAAGAATTACTTTAATTCTCCATTTGTGCATGCACATGCTCACACAAGTGCAGCCTCCGCCCCCTCCCATGTAAGCTCCTTGAGTAAGAATAGCCCCTTTTGTACTTTTATGTATTTTTTTTTTATTGCACCCTTCTCAAGATTACCTTTATTAGGAAGCAGCTGCTGAAAGAATGTGTGTTCATCTTGGAACCTTTACTCTCAAGGTCCCTCTGACTGAAGGCACACCCTGCCTGCCTCCTATCAGCCTAGCTTTGTTCTGTTGGTGTTCCCACTCCATGAAGATGTCTACCTTGCTTCTTTCTGTCAACTTTATAACCATTTCTGCTGAGGCATTTCCAGATGGGCAGATGTTGGGGGTAGAATATGAATAGGGAGATAAATGGGCCTCATTGGGATTAATTTATAAAACTTCTGTATCCTGTGCCAATAGTTTTAGGCGCTTTGGAATCATAATATTAGACATTGGTTTGGTGACCTTTTAGAGATACTCTTAATACCTGATCCTATCTCTACCATTCCTGCCCAACTTGCCTGGAAGAATCCACCAGTTCTTTATAAGCCCACTCTTTCTCCTCTCTGGTAATGTCTTCTTTATTCATTTCCCACACCAGCAGCTCCTAATCTTGCTTGGTCCTTTGGGGACAGAGGAGAAGCTGTCCTCTGTGGTTTGCTGTCATCTCAAGGGGAAAGAGGGCACAGATGCTTACATATTCTGCCCTAGGTCTTTACAGGTTGCTATAATAATGCCTAAAGCTTACTAAGAACTAAAAATGTGACATATTTTGCTATTCAAATTGGCCTGATAAAGTTTTTGTACTGTCACTGTCACTGTTATACAGTTGAGGAAATTGATGCCCAGAAAAGTTTAATAACTTGCCTCTATGCAAAGCTGGAGTCCAGTGATGGAATCAAGATTCAAAATGGGGAGGTAGTTCTAGGGCATGTGTCTTAATTGTGAGCTCACAGGCAGGATAGCTGGGCTCCTGGCAGCTTTCTTTATCTGGAATATTTCCTCTTATACATCAATCTAAACACTTTCTGTCTTTTTTTTTTATAGTTTCAATTCACTTATTAAGTGGGGTGTTGGGTTGGTTTTTGATGATGGTAACTATGTGTTTTAAAGCATTAGAAGAATGTTAGGGGTAGACTTTTTAACTGTAGTTCCCCTTAATTATGCAATCAAATAACAGGGTTTCTGACAAGGGTATAAGGCCATAAATACTCTTGCTTTGGAAAGAATTGGTATCAGTTGTTTTTCAGTGGTTACTTTGTGTTCCACAGGCAGCAAGTGTGTCCCCCAGCAGTCCTATAAAACAGGGCACACTACAACACTGGCACCAGTTGGTGCACCTGAATAACAATAGGGAAGCTTGTTGGCCATTTGGCAAATCACAACCCAGTAATTCGAAACTGTATAAGAATAATATAGACATGAAGCAAGTCCTCCAGTTTAATGGGGGGGTGGGGGGAGCAAAAAACCTTACAATCTGTTTTGTGGCTAGGTGTAAAAATCACAAATGGCTGCTTATACAGCAGAGCAGATTCTTTAGGATTTTGGCAGCTGTTTTGTACATATGAAAAGCTCTAGGTGCTATATTAATTTGGGGGATATAATTTTCTTCAAACAAACAAAAAACCCCTGAAGACAATAATTACCTGATTTCCATTTTTTAAAAATTATTTCAATAGTTGTAAAGTTATGGTCCATATACCAAAAGTGTCAGCATTATCAGGGAACTGGTTAGAATTGCAGATTCTTGGGCCCTTCCTCAGATCTACCGAATCAGAAATTCTGGGAATGGGGCCCTTCAACTATGTTCTGATGTACTCTAAAGTTTGAGGAAACACTAGGGGGTGGATAGAGTAATCTGAAGAAGGAAAATTGGTGATTCCCTATTAATATCACCAAAAGATGAGCACTAGGCTTCTTTGACTAGTGGTGGAATAGTTGGTTTCAGATGTTGTGTTGAAAACAAATAAAAGCTTCATACTCTGTCAGGAACTTAAAAGGAGTATCTCAAGAGAGCGAGGCTGGGCTTTCCTGGGGATCTGGCTAGGAAAAGAGGCTTGAATAGTAACTTATTACCAACCTTATAGAACCACTTCATTATTTAATTCACCTTTTGGCTGTACTGCAGGATAGTTAGACCTGGTAGTTATGCAGGGTTTGTACTGCATAAAGGAGAAGAGGCAGGGGTATGAAAGCACTCTCATCTCCCAGGCAGAGTCTTAGCAATGCTATATGTACTGTACTCATCATTGTTAAGAACTGACATTAAAACTTCAAAGTCAAGATGGGTTGGATTTTTTTCTGTTACATCTCTTTTCTCTTCCTTATTTTGTTTTTCTGTTTCTAGTTATCTTGGCAGATGGGATTTGTTTAATGATTTTCTTGGTGCTTCTTGGTAAATGGCCCCCTTGTCTTTTCTATACTGTGTGGTGACCATAACAGTGACATAGGTGCATTTCAGAGCCATTAGAAGTCCTTACACAGTTATTGACTAAATCTAGTGGCAAGGCCTCCTAGGGACTTGCCACTAGAGTGAAATGAATTCCACTGGTGTTCCTGTGAAGGCCCAGGTTCCCAAGACTCTTTGCTAGGCAGTCTCTGTTGGGATAAAAACAAACAAAATAAAAAACCCTAATACAAACAAAAATGTATCCTGTGATTTCTTAGTATTTGTACAGATTTGCTAATTTTCCTTACATTTAAAAGTTTGTTTTATTTGCTCACATTTTCCCCCTTTCTTCCAGAAGCATTGGGTTTTCTAATTCCTTGGAAAAAAAAAATACAGTCCATGTTGGTCATCAAAATTTTCAGTGTATCCTATTCTTTGATTTGATCACCTAATGTTGCTTGGTGAACTGCAGGAATAAAGAGGTAAGAGACAAAGCCCCTGAACTCCCTGACTTTGAGGAGATTGATTTTGGAGGGAGGAAACTCACCAAGAAATGAACCACTCAGATTTGGGTTTACTTACTTTATTCTGTGGGGTTCTGCCCCCCGCCCCATTCCAGGGATAAGTGCCCAGAGATACTTAGCCACTGAACTACATTCTTAGCCCTTTTTTAAGTTTTAATTTGGAGACAGGGTCTGGCTAAGTTTCTTGTGGCCTTGCTAAGTTGCTGAGGCTGACTTTGAACCAGTGTTCCTCCTACCTCAGCCTCCCCAGCCACTAGGATTATAGGTGTGCGCCAACATACCCAGCTTATTCTCTGTTTAGGTGGGAGAGCTTGCTTGGGTACCTGAATTTACTATTGTATCACAAGCCCAAACATTAAGGTTTTATGTGAGCATATGTAATTATTTTGGACTTTATTTTATTCTATTGGGTAGGTTTTTAATAGGTGGTAGCTTTGGATTCTCCTTCTAGGTGATGTTCAGGGCTCATAAAGAAGTTAGAGGCTTACACTGAAGTGTTTACCTGTTTGGACTTAACAGAAAGATGGTCCTTTTATCAGATGAATGGGAGGGTCTAGGCCTGTTAGATTTTTATGAGTGATACCCTTTGTTTTACCAAGAAGATTGACCCACACTCCTCCCCACCTGCCTGCCTGCCCTTCGTCTTGCTTTAATTAATTACACAGCTGATGATGTCAGCTTGCCTCTGGCTCCTTTAGCTTCCCACTCAGAACAAAACATCCAGCAGACAGTTGTGACAATTAAGTCTCAAGACCCAAGCTTTGCTTATTCTGAGGTAATTAAAATTTGCCTAAGCATCTCCAAATGCAGACAAAACAGTGCTGATTAGAGGTGACCCTCTAATAAACCTGATTTGATTAGGCAGAAACAGTGGGGTGCAAGCAAATATTTGAGTCTCTGGTCAAGCTAATTATTCCATTGACCTTTCACTTGAGGAAGAAAAAAACTATTGGATTCTTTCTGTCCCAGAGTACCAAAACTATTACCTGTGACAGCTAAAGAACTTAGGTGAAATAAATAGGTGAGACCTGTGGACTTTTTAAAAGGAATCTTAGTTGCTACTTGAGATGGGCTTGCTTTCTTTCAGATGAGTGGAGAATGTATTATGCTGGAAGTCCTGGCCTGGGATGATAATTAAAAAGAACATTCCAAAATATACCCAGGCACTGTTCTGATAAAGTCTTTGCAGAAGTGAGTGATGAAGATTTTTTTTTTAAAGTCGCATTCTCTTTATTAAGGTAACTTTTAGCAGTTATAGAACAGCCAAACTAGAATTGCTTTCATGTTTATATCAAGTCTACATTGTTCATTTAAGAGAAATTTCCTTAATTATTCCACCTCTGGCTCCTGTAACACTAGGCATAACAATCTTCTTGGCATTTATATATATATACTATATATACTATACTATAATTGTTGATTTACCTCCCTTGTTCTGTTGTAGAAAGCAGGAAATTGTCTAATTAGTCTTGATTTCTGACCAAATGACTAAGTAGTCCAGGGCAGATTCAAGGTTTGGCACACTATAATCTGTAGGCCAAACCAGGCTACTTACCTGTTTTTATACATTCGTGAGTTAAGAATGATTTTTACATTTTTAAATGGTTGAAAAGAAATCAAAGGAAGACTATTTTGTGGAATTTAAGTTTCAGTTTTCACAAATAAAGTTTTATTGGAGCACAGTCGTGCTCATTTCACTTGTGTTACTGTCTTTGGCTGCATTCTGTACTACAACAGCAGAATTGAATGATTGCAACAGAGACCATATGGTCTGAACAGCCTAAAATATTTCTATCTGGCACTTTATGGAAGTACTTTGTTGACCACTTTCCTATTTTATGGGAAGCATGTAATTAATGCTTATTGTTTGAGTTATTTCAAATATAAATCTGAGTTTCGAGAAAGTTCTGATCCTAAAAGTGTTCAGTGAATGTTAATTGAATAACTTTATCACCTGTTTCTCTTGTTATCCATTTGTAAATTAAGTTTAGATCTTTGTGGTGCTGCTGCTTTTCTTGGAGCTAAACAATTACATAGTATTTCTCTTTTGAGGAACTTAAAGAATACTGTTAATTCTTACAACTGAATCTATTTGATGGGCTGTAGAGGCATCAAGAGGTTAAGCTGACCAAGTTTTACACAGTAACTTTACTGACTTCATCAAAGAAGTGACATCATTCTTGGGCTGGGGTTGTGGCTCAGCAGTAGAGCGCTCACCTAGCACATTCGAGGCCCTGGGTTTGATCCTTAGCACCACATAAACATAAATAAAAAAAAGGCATATAGGGCTGGGGATGTGGCTCAAGCGGTAGCGTGCTTGCCTGGCATGCGCACGGCGCTGGGTTCGATCCTCAGCACCACATACAAATAAAGATGTTGTGTCCGCCAAAAACTAAAAAATAAATATTAAAAAAATTTTCTCTCTTCAAAAAAATAAAAAAAAGGCATACAAAAAAATAGAAGTGACATCATTCTTAATGTGTTTATCTCTTTCTTTCTTTGCTGGGGCCTTTCTTTGTGATGAAAGAGAATTAATATAAAGCTGAGAATATTCATGAGCAAACTATTGTTAAGCTCTACCAAATGCATTATTCCTTATAGAAATTAGTTATCTTTATAGGCTCTTCAGTTCATTTAAAAAAATAATTCATGGTTCAAAAAGTGAACACTGCAGAGAATGATAGCAGTTGCCAAATGTCAATGAAGTGGTCATTTAAAACCACTATAAAAGTGTTTAGTGAATTGAATTATTATGCTTTTGATAGTCCTATCCACTTCCATTGACTGTAGAGGGGTATACTTCAAGGAAGACATACAGGGAAGGTTATTTTTTTAATATTTATTTTTTAGTTGTATTTGAACACAATACTTTTGCCTTATTTATTTATTTTTATGTGGTGCTGAGGATCAAACCCAGGGCTTTGCATGCGCTAGGTGAGCGCTCTACCACTGAGCCCCAGCCTCAGCCCCAGGGAAGGTTATTGTAAAGATACCAACATTCTTAGATTAAAGTGCTCAGAACACCCTGGTTGGAAATTACTTGAAGAGGAAAAGGGATGATCTAGAAGCATAAGGCAGTTATGAAAATGTTAGGATTGGAGTCTTCATTTAGATGCTTGGTATGTTAAAAGTACCTCTCAAGTATCAGTGATATAGGCATATTTAGATTGTTGAAATTCCTATATGATCCATAAATATAATTTTATCTCTTGGCTTCAACCTCCTAACATTAAAAATGTTGGTATGTTATTCTTCCTTTATCAGGTCCATAATAAAACATAACCCCAGAGTTCTTTCCCAACCCTCACATGTTGTTATTTTAGTTATAACAGACATTTTTAAAAATTATAGAATCTGAGAGTTGAAATTTTACTTGTAATAATTTAGCCCACTTCTTTTAGTTCCATCCAGTGTGATTTCTATACATGGATCAAGCAAGAAAAATATAGTTGCTTTTTACAAGTGGACATTAAATGGTCATATTTAGATAATTTATAATAACATTTTTCTTTCTTTCTTTTTTTTTTTTTGGTGGTGCTGGGGTTTGGACCCACAGCTTAATGCATGCAAGGCAAGCACTCTATCAGCTGAGCTATATCCCCATCCTCTAGAACGTATTTGTTAAAAAATGTTTTGTTTTCTTACTGATTGATGGTATTCAAGAATAGACTGCTTGAGCTTGAAATATGCCTATTGTTTGGAGTAAGGCCTTTAAATGTTAATATTTGTTTTAGTATTTCCTTGCCTAAGCTGGTACTCCTATTATCAAATAGCTTTATGCTGTGCTATCTTAATGAGGGAAATTTTGACTTCCCAGAGTGCCTTTGTTGCTATATTGGTGCTAACTAAATTGGTAAGCCTTCTCTTCCAGCTTCTTTTTGAACATAAACGAGAGTAGAGTTTTTTGGGAGGGGAGGTAAAAGGCATGTGAGAAGGAAATCTAATACTTTTTATAGGTTTATATGCTTCACATGTGATGTGCCCAACCAGAAATAACAATATACACACCAGATGTGAAAGCATCAGCTAATGTAATTATACTGGGGATCATCTTTACCATTTGATGGCTGAATTACATTGAACTCATTTCTTAGCTGTAACAGGATTTGGTATAGTTGCTTAAATTTGAATTGGGAGCTGAGTGCACTTGGGATTTCACTAGGAGTATTGGGTCCTATGTGTTTTGTGTATTGTGAAGCCTGATAACCTGCAAAGCCTGGAATATTTAGATTCATGGCAAGACTTAGCTAGACACAGAGGCATACTCCAGTGGAAGCTAACACCTTATTATGCTTTCTGTGGGCTCTTGCCTAGAAACTGAACCTGAAGGTATCCTGATCAGACACAATGCTGTTTTTAAGCAGCACTGTGAAAATAATAGGTCTCTTAGCTTGAGCTAGAAAGGTAATTTTGCATGCATTAAATATTTAACAGAGTGCTTGAACTGTGCTTATTTTGGCAAACAAATAGATCCCCAAATGGATCAAACAAATTGTAATATGTAACAAATTGAAATGATTGGATTTGTCTTCGGTAATTGAACTTAATATTTTGTTCTTCCTGTCTTTATCACATGCTCCAAAGAAAAGAATCTTTGGAGATGGCAGTGAAAGAACTGTATTATCTCACATAGCAGTTGTGATTCTGAGCCTGGTCTGTGGACTCTTTTCACTCCCAGCCATGTAATAGCAAAAAGAGAGTACTTCAGGTGTTTATTTCACTCTGAAAGAGTTTTTAATAACAATTTTTAATGAAGCACAGCACATGGCATCATTATCATTTCTAACACAGAGAACTCATTTTCAATTTTGCTATCAAAGAAAAATGACAAATAGAGAATGCAAGAAAAACCAGATGGACTAACTGTATTAGGAGCTTAGTATGCATATTTTGTGTCACATATTAGCATTCATTAAGTCGAAAGGGAAAAAATGAGTTTTGCATACATGCATTAAACTACCAATAAGGCTGGCAAAGTTCCAAGCTTGCTCTTGTGGATTAATTGTTTTATAACTGTTTTAATTAAAATTGTTCAGTATATGATTAACCTAAAAGTTTTAATTTCTACAAAACTGTTGAACAAATGAGACATTAATATTTTACATTAACTGTGGTGATATTGCTGTGGCTTTCAAAGAGCTTGCTTGCTCAAGTAAAACCTACCAAGTGGTTAGTAGAAAGCCCTCTGTGCTCCTGCTGCTACCAAGAAAATCTGTAAATCAGAAACAGATTCTATAGATGAGCATTTATGTAGTCATCTACTTCCCTTTCATTCAGAGTATCAAGTTAGAGCCGGGCATGTGTCACAAATTGTCATGTTAAGGAAATAACATGACAGAAATCAATTCATTGTGTTTGTCTCTCCTGTTTGGCTTCATAGTAGTGTTGGTGTAGCACATGAGATCCTTAAATTAGAAGGGATTGGCCATTAGGGACTGTGGAATTATTGATGTTAAATTCTGTGGTTTTATTTTAGAATATATAGGGGACAAATGTTAATTCTGGAGTCAAAGGAAAGGTAAGAAAGGTCTGAATGACCTGTCACTTTTATTTTATATTTTTTAGTTGATATCAGGCTAACAATGACAAAGCCCCATTGCATTTTCCAAATGGTAAAACTGAGGCCCAGTAAAATTTTATTGTCTATAGCTATGGGTAGTTGTGACTCCTTAAATATGCTCATCCCATGCCCCACTTTCCACCTGTGCCTTCATCCTCATGTTAATTAATTTATTGTTAGAAGGTTGAGAGGTCCTTATTCTGCTTCTGAGCCTTTTACTCTCACTCTACTCCATGTGTTTGGGTCATGGTACCATAGAAATTCAAGAAAATGGTGGTATTTTCAATCCCCATAGAAGTATATTTTAAAAGATAAGGTTTATAATGCTCAGTGAAAAGGATTATGATAAAACTCAAGTTGTCCCAACTCTCTAGATGGTGATAAATTCTTTAGGATACTAGGCTGAGCTCATCTATTAGGTTGTGTGACACACTTGATAGAAGTAGGTTTATATCTGCAGGAATATGGGATGCAGCATCTGAACAACAGAAATACATCTGCTTTGTTCTTACGTAGAGTCTTAGGAGTCACAGCTAGTAATGTTTAAAGTGGGCTAGCCATGATTACTGTTATGATAAAGGGTGTAGAATACTATACATGCAATTTAGAAAGCAAGTTTAATACAACTTGGACTTCCTGAAAATTATTTGGTGGTGATCACTGGGAATTACTTAAGTACCTTATAACTCACAATGTTTTTCATGATTTGAAATTAAATACACCCAAATGGAAGTCACACTGCCTACATATATCAAAACCAAGTAATAAAATAGAGCCATAAAAACTGAAAGAAGCAAAACAAGACAACAACAGAGAATGTCTGGAAGAACCCATTCCACTCCACCATGTGACAGCTACTAAGAGAGTCACCTCACTGGGCACATCTGTTGAATTACACACCATTTAAACATTCATTTGGTGCTTGCCATCAGCTGTCATGCCATCCACTAAAACAGAACTAATCCTCAGACAAAAGCTGTACTGAATAGCTAACGGATTAATAGAGTAGGAGGTATGTTTGCATCAGAAAAACAAATAAGGGAAGTACAGCTGTTTATCTGACAAACAGTAGTACAGCATAATTTTTGTTGTTTTGTTGTTGTTTTGGTACTGGGGACTGAACAACCCAGAGGTGCTTTACCACCGAACTATGCCCAATCCTTTTTATTTTTGAGATAGGGTCCCACTGAGTTTCTTAAGGGCTGGGGCTGGTCTTGAACTTGGGATCCTCCTGCTTCAGCCTCCCTTAAGCATGGTTTTTATGATAGTAGACACGAGATATAGATATGATTAGGAAAATAGCCAGCCTCACAGTCAGGAAGTCTAAGTTGTATTAAACTTGCTTTCTAAATTGCATGTATAGCATTCTACACCCTTTATCATAACAGTAATCATGGCTAGCCCACTTTAAACATTACTAGAAGATAAGAAACTACCTACTATTCCTACGCAGTACTTAATGCAGACTAATATATTTAAGCACATGATAATCTTTGTGGAGAAATTTTGTCAGTTGAAGTTAAGTAAATATTTCCTATTTTCCATGAACCTAGAAAACAGTTTCCTCATAGTCTCTTAGAAAAACTGTTAAAATGACCTCATGACTGATGGTATTTGGCCTGAAAATTCTACTGGAATTAATCAGTGTTAGCCCTATGTTGTTGATCTTTTAAAAACTTATGGCGAGCCATATGTTTATACCAGATGAAATAGGTGTGATTTGATGCAGGTACTATTTCTGGAAGAAAGACCAAAATTATGTTCTACTAACAAATTAATGTTTTTTTTTCTCCCTTCACAAATTGGTAACCTTTTGATACATATAGCAAGAATCTGTCATTTTCTCCCCCTGTTAATATATGCAAAAATCATTTGTTGGTCAGTAGAGGCAGGGATGGGGTGGTGTTGAGGAGCCTGTAAGGCAATATAGTATTCTGTTTACTAACAATAATTGTGCTTGCAATAGTGTTCATTATATTATTCTTCTGGGAAGTAGAATGCTTTATACACACTTTGGTATGTGAAATATATCTCTCACACATATCTTTGTTTATTGGAGAAAAATTTTGAAAATAAAAACAAAATACAAAATGTTTTCTATAATCCTATCACTTAGAGTACCCCCCCTTTATTTGGGGGGGGTCCTAGAGATTGAACGCAAGGGAACTTAACTACTGAGCCACTTAACTCCCCAGCCCTTTTTATTTTATATTTTGAGACAGGATCTTGCTAAGTTGCTTAGGGCCTCACTGAGTTTTGCAGTCCTCTTGCCTCAATTCCTGAGTTGCTAGGGTTACAGACCTGAGCCACTGTTCCTGGCTAGAAAATATCTTAAAACAAAAACAAAACAACCCACTTATACTTTCCCATTATTTTTTTGTGTGTGTATGTGTTTATGTATATGTGTGTTTGTGTGCATCAGAATATATGTCCTCTCTTATGAATTCAGTTTTTTTTGGGGGGGTGGGGGTGGGTGGGCACTCGACCACTGAGCCACATCCCCAGTCCTATTTTGTATTTTATTTAGAGACAAGGTCTTAACTAGTTGCTTAGCTCCTTGCCTTTGCTGAGGCTGGCTTTGAACTCTTTATCCTCCTGCCTCAGACTCTCGAACTGCAGGATTACAGATGGGTTCAGATTTTAATTAAACAAATACATTCGTGTGTGTGTGTGTGTGTGTGTGTGTATAAAAATCTGACTTTTAAATTTATTGTATTTTGACATGTTTCAAAATTCTTAATTTTAATAGCTATACAGAGTACCACCATTTGGCATATCATAGTTTATTTTCCTAGTTTTTCTCTAATCTTTAACATTTAGTTTTTTTCTAATATTTAAGTATTGTAAAGAGACATGTTATAGGTATTAAAATTAAATAGGCTATATTGAGCTCCTCTTTAGTATATAGACAACTTCATAAAAGTTAAATTTTGATGGGCAAGAGAACTCTGGATTTTGAAACTTCTTAAAAGGTGATTTGTTTTCCTATTAAAGAAAAGAGAAAAAATTTGTTTTTTTCTTATTCATGAAGTAGGTATGTGTTGTTTGTTGCATTTATGTAGGAGATAGCTCTGACATATTCATACTCCACTGTTGGGTTTGAAATTCTTAGTTATTCTATTGTTGAACTCATTTATTAAATACCGTTTATCACATGCTTTGTTCTAGATCTGAAGTTACAGAGATGGGAGATCTGGTTTCTCTTTCTACAGTCCAGTGACATAATAGAAAGTAGGGTGTAGAGTGTTTCAGCCCATAGACTTGAGATTATAAATTCAAATTTTTCTGCTTAGATGACTGCTGTGACTTACATTATCAAACAGGTGATTTAGGAGCATATATATCAGAGAGGCTTCTTTACTTTCCTTCTCCAACCCCTCCATCATAGATGTTTTTATTCTTCTTTAAAGTTGAGTTCTGGAATTCCAAGCTTGGTGGACAAGACCTGAATAAGGCAGCAAGGGAAGTGTGTCCTTTTCATGAGAGTGCAGCTTGAGCACTTCTGAGGGTCATGTGGTGTAGTCACTCTGCTCTGGTGTTGCTTTAAGGTCCTTTCCAGCCCTAAAAAATTGTGATTTGCTGATACTCAGGCCTCCAGAGAGTCTAGTACTGAAGGTTTCAAACAAGGAAAAGGTTTCAAACATTGAAACTTTAGTAAAGGGGGAAAAATTATATGCCTCCTTTTTGAGATACCAGTTGGAATATAGACTCTAAAATGAAAGGAAGGAGAAAAGTGCATCTACCCATCCTAGGAAATTAAATGGGAATTTAGAGTGCCTCTTCATCTTATGTAAGAAAAAATTAGTCATGGAATGATTATTTTTAATAATTGCTAAAAAAAAATTTAGGGCTTCAAATTGGAAAGATATTTCCTGTGCCTCAAACTTCAAGATAGGAGTATTTTGGCATAGAAAGACTCCAGAAAACATTGTTTATTATAAGATGAAAACAAAGGAAAATCATCTTTTTAAAGTGGAACATTGGGTCCTGGGTGAATGGTGGCTAATAAGTTCTTTCTTTTATAAAAAGAAAAGTTTTATGCACAGGAGCCTCCTCCCCAAGGTCCAGAGCATAATTGTAAGCTCTGTGGCTGCCCATTTCTTACTTGATTTGCTTATACTTCACTTTTACCACCTTCTGCATGCATCTCTGGAATGACTGCCTGTGAAGGAGAAAGTCGATAGTTCTTACTAATTGTGAACATTGAACTATAAGGTGATAAGTATTGAAAAAAGGAATGAGCAGATGTAATGCAGAATATTTTAATTAACTCTTTGGTGGCTATTGCTTCTGCTTTGTGTGTGTGTGTGTGTATGTATGTGCATGTCAGTTTGTGTGTGTACACCTAGAGGTGTATTTCACTGCTCTCTTGGATTTGGAAGCCTTTTATCTAAGAATATAAGTTTGAGATGGATTTCAGGGTTTCTTTTCATTGATTATGACTAGTAGCTATTGAATAGATTTAAAGTCCCAAAGGTACTGTTGGTTCTTTAGGGATAACTAGATTTGTTCTTCTCCCTTAAGGCCATTGGATGAGGTGCAGTTTACATAGGGAAGATTAATTATTATTATATTTCTTATATTTTATTTTATTTTCTACTGTCATTCAGAACATTCTTAGAACTAGTTTAGAAAATGTGCAGTGTAACAATTAAAATAAGCAGATGATGAACTGGGGTAAGAGGAAACAGGAAAAATAGGATAAAACCATGTTAAGGCTAATGGGCAGAAACACACAGGAGAAAGTCTTATGCAAGAGACAGAAGTAAGTCAGGGGGCAGAACAAAGAGGAAAATGTACAGCTTTTCTTGAGACATCCCCTCAGTGGAGGGGATGAGACCATGAACTCTTTCTTCAATATACCCATAAAAATAATAATAGTGATTTGTGAAACTTGTTTTTATACTGTCTAACAATGCAGATTACTAGCTCTGAAATAGAGCATGGTTTCAAAGAAAGAGTAATTATGCAGGGTCAAGATTTTTGTTACATCTAGGCAGCTCTGAAAGGGCTTTCTGGAGCCAAGGACAACATCTAGAACTTGTTGAGGAGAGGATCAGCACACCTGTCCTTAGGCAGTCTTCCGCAAATAATCTCTATCCCAGCTGGAGCTGGCATCATTTCATGAAAATTTCTAGTGATGTTATGGCCAATTAATTGGCCAGAATCCTAGACACCCAGGGATGGAGATGTCTATCTTGCCTTTGGAGTTAACTGTCTTCCCTGCTGATCTCTCTTTCTTGGTTCAACAGATCTCTTGCAAGGATTAGGCATGTGAATTGATGTAGTTTTTTGGTTGGAGAGGGCAGTTAAATGCCAATTGTGAGCTTTGGGCTCTGGCTATTCTGGGAACCATTGGGAATTTGCAAACCACCAATAGCTCATTTTGTGTTAGCTACTGGGTAACTGTTCAGTGACTGTTACTTCAATTCATAGCACTGAATGACTGCATTCAAACCAGTCATATTTCTAGAGTTTGTTCCTAGAATCAAATCAAATAGTTGGTAAACACTTTCATTAGATAATTCAGTTTAAGCCCTTGTGCCCACTTTTCTGCTTCTCTGTTGTTACTAGCTCTAGGTACTTAAAAAAAAAATTCTCAGAAGGGCTGTGTTTTTAGAAACAGGGATTGAATTCTGTATTTTAGTGTGGGACACAGAAGGAGACTGTCTGGTTAAGACAAGAGATTGTGGTACTAAGAAAAGAAATTGACAGGCCTGTCCCTGGCACTTTTAGTTAAGAAAAGAAAGGGAATGACAGGCTGGCTGGGGATTATATTAAAGGGAACCTTGATCCTCATATGACCTTATTCCCTGAACCTAGAAGGATGGTCTGCCTATGTGGCAGTCAATTTAGAGAGGTTAAGACAGACTTGTTCTGCTTTCTGCCCCATATATTTAGAGGCCTAATGGAGAGACAGAAACTTGTTAGGGAATGATCATGACTGTTCTGGCTGAGTGCTTCCTTCACTTAGCCAAAAGCCAGCCTCACCAATGCCCATGGCCAAGTTTGTGTCCATACAAGTTGTTTGTAAGGAGAGAAAAGATTCTCATTAAGAACTTGGCTCTAAAATTGCATCAGAGTAAGGCTGTGTGTTTCTCTCTATAGCCTTATCAATGGAAGATCTTGTTTTAATTTTAGGGTAATTTTGCCAGGTTTGATATAGATTAGTTACTCCAAAAGTCCAATCAACTTTTTAACATGAGTATCTGTATCAGCATGTGCTCCTCAGACCAAAAGGGGATTGAGGGGACTATTACACCAATCTAATGTCAAAACCTAGAAGTCTGAAATAAGGATTTAACTGATTTTGTTTTGCTTTGTTTAAAGTTTAAATTATACTTTTTCCTAGTTCCTAAGCAAGTTCACATATTTTTCTAAAACGTGAAATGTTTTCAACATAGTGCAAATTCTTAATTTATATTTTTACCATTTAACAACAGGAGGGTTTGTTCTTATTTTGTAAATAGAGTCAAAAGCACACTTAGAAAGTGACAGAGGTCACCCAGTGAGTTCAGGACAAGGTTGAAGACTGCTGTTTTTATACTCTGACCATTATTCTGATCCTATACTTAACAAATTGTTTATGAAATTTCATTGAGTTATTACATAAAAAGCAATTTCAGGAACGATTCTTGGAACAGGTAAATGGATAAAATGTTTCTAGGATAATTTATCTGTAGTTTGTGTGTGTTATCTGGCTGTCACTATTTAGAGGCAGAGTGGCATAGTAGTTAGGAGCATGAATCCTGGAAATCCACTGTCTGTCTCCAGGTCCTTTTCTGATATCTCGGGTATGTGACCTTCACTCATCTACGAAATGGGGATGACTGGAGTCCCTGTCAGGTTAATGCAGCAACACATCTGAATTCTTTAGAGCACTGCTTGAGACATTGTGAACACTCAGTACATGAGGGTGGTTATTACCATTTTATATTATTATTAATACTATCAGATGTGTAGCTTGCCTGAGAGTTCATCACAGGGACATGTGATTAGTGGGTGAGTAGAGGATAAGAACTGAGGAACTTGAATTAACTAATTTTTATTTATTGATTAAAAAGGATGCAAACAACAGTGGAGGGCATAATGAAATTATGGACCACTTATAATGTGCAAGAAAATTGTTCATCTGAGTTCCTCTGGTGTAGCAGGTTAGATGGCTAAGGTAGGAGTAGTGATCTGGGTGTTCTGTGGAGTGGCAGTGAGAGACAAGAAGGCAGTCAGGACAGAAGGTGTGCTGGGGGATTCTGATGATTTTTGTGCACCACATTCTGTACGTTGGATTTCACAGTGTATTTTTTGGTTTTATTTGTTAGATTAGTCTCAGTGTCTTTAACCCTGTGACTGACAGTTAACAGTGGTGTAGGATTATGATAAGAAAAAACTGGTCTGACTATAGTTTTTTCTTTATAATGCTTTCAATTTTGCAAAAAGAGGAAGAAAATTCCTGCTTCTCTATTCTGGGAATCTTACGAAAGCTAATAAGGAGTCTCTGGTGCTCTAAACTCCTTTAAATAGACCAAAGGTGAGACTTAGACTGTTATATCTGACTGTGTCCTACTTCTTGGATAATAAGCTGTTTAGATGTTAGAATTTTTTTGAATTGCATAAAACTTATATCTTTGTACTTGTTTATATTGCTATTTCAAATAAATAAATAAACCTGGCTTGGTGGTGATACATGGCTATAATCCTAACTACTCAGGAGATTGAGGCAGGTGGATCGCAACTGTTTTCTAACTATGTTGCAATTATGGTAGTAAAAGTCTCACTTAGAAGTCAAATCAATGTTTGTGTTTTTTTTTTTTTAAATGTCTAGGTGCTTTTCAAGGACATACAACTTCTCATCTATTTTTAAATGGTAAAATCACAATGTACAGTTTTGTTGTCTTTATTTAACATTCCTTGAGATTATCAGCTGATGGAAAACTCTCTGAGAGATTGAAAGTCTAAACTATTTGAATTCCTTGTTTTGAGTGTGTGTGTGTGTGTGTGTGTGTGTGTGTGTGTAGGGGTTTCTGAAGTCATGTAGATCATCAGAGCTGGGAGAGTTTAGAGGGCCTCTCTATTTATAATGATTTTGTATTATAAATAGGAGCTGGGAGCCCAGACAGGTGAGGTATTTTGCCCAATATTGAGATTTAGTTTGTGGTCCCCTACTGGCCTCCTAGTTGCTTATCACTTTGCTTTGACTAATAGTGATAACTGACATCTCTGACAGTCCAATGCCCACATTTCCCAGGGTCTTCTCAATCTTCAAAAGAAATCTGCATTGTATTACTAGTTTATGCTGACTACCTTTTATTATGTTTGGATTGTTTGAAAGTTGGTTACTTGTGTACTTTTGTAAAACTAGAGTGCTCAGCTGGAAAACCCAGCATTAACCTAGCTTTTTTTCAGGCAATAGTGAATATATTGCTTTGTATAGAACTAGAATTGAGAGAGCTATTGATTTGAGGAGTGGTGAAAAGAGATGAAATCTTGTCCTCAGCAAGAGGCCCATATGGAAGAAAAGACAAACGGGATCTCACAGTGGCTAGGGAAATGGTAATGCTCAGATGCTGAGCTATCTGATTTTGAGTTTTGTTTTTGAAACCACTGGTTTGTTTTTTATTTTTAAAATTTTTCATATATTCTTAAAGCCTTCCTGGAAAGATTTAGTTTTGGAGCCCTTGCTCCATATTTACTCCTCTAGGTTAAATGTACTAGACCATCTGTTGTTCATTTCATAGTTACATTAAATTCTATGCTTTGCCTGGGTTGTGAGCAACAAAAGCAAACTTAGAAGCAGGAACATTTGCAAGGCACAATAACATTTAGCCTAAATGGTGGTTTCTAGAAGTGCAACTTTCAAATGAGCTGAGATTTTCTTTTGAGTTTTGTGATCAGTAATTTAAAACTATGGACCTTTGCAGTTCTGGGAGAAACCTCTTTGAGACCTTGGACTGTTTTTATTCCAAAATAAGCTCATGGTTAAGCCAGCAGTAATGCTGATAAATTGCTTTTAATGTATTTGGGACTGATGGATAGTGACAAGTTCTGAGGCTGACCTATGAAATCTGGAAGAGCTCATTGTGGAGACCAGTATTCTTTAGGGGTAGGCACAGGAAAAGTTAGTCCTATTCTTGTACAGGTATTTCTTGGAGGAAGCCAGGCCTATGGATCTGGGGGCCAGAGCAGAGACATGGAGAATAGCACCGCTGGCATTATCAACCTCTGCCAAGGATGAACTGAACTTTCTGAGGGAGATCTAGAGTTATTCATAGCTGTGTATTATCTTGTGAATTAAGGGTAATGGATGGGACCACTGTATGCAAAAGCACAATTTATATTCTACTTGGGTCTTAGGTTACTCTTTCAAATAATTTTAAGGTAGGTAGCGGTCTTTCTGATAAAATTTCTGTTGCAAGTTGAACAAAAAAGATAAGGAAATGGGGTTATTACCTAACCAAATTGCTTCATGTCCAGATACACTGAACTGGCATTTTGGTTGGAGTTGGCCTGGAGTTTTCAGGCACTCACTTGTGTCCTTTATATGGCTGTGCGTGGGGTTGTATTTCCTATCTCTTCTCTACTTTTGTTCCTTTAAGAAAGGAGGAAGTGGAGCTGTGAGAGATATATTGCCAGATAGCACACAATAGCACACAAACTAGAAAGACATGGCATGAGCCATTCATAGAGACAGATTTACACTCTGTGCTGCCCTCAAACTGTAGATCCATCTATTTCAAAGAAACAACCAGCCCACAGTATTATATTTCAGGGAGAGACACAGCTTAAAAGAGAGCACAGTTAGCTGGAGAGAAACAAAATCCAGCAAAACTACAGATATATACTTCACTAAAGTGAGAGCAAAGCCAAACAGTTACTTCTAGTATCTCCCTTCTTCTACTTCTAGAAACAAGCTTTCCACTTTGCAAAACAAACTTCCTCCTCCCCACAAAAGTAATAGACTACAGCAAAATGTGAAGCACTATTGGCACAAGTTTAGCTTGTTTTAAACAGTTAAGGGTTGCCTTTCTCAGATGAATTTACAGGTAAGAAAAATTATTTTTTGAAACTAAAGATACTTGAGTAAAATCACTTATCAGTTTTTGATTAAATAATTTTTCGGTTTACTTTTAACATTGTATATTTGACTCTACATGAATATTACATTTTTAAGATGTTTTGGGAGAACATTGTTTATTCTGTTATACTTCTGGAAAATTATAATTGTGTGTTTGTTTTATTTTTGTAATGGAATAGGTTTACGCACACTGTCTTAACACTAAGTAGAAATCCCGCAGTGGTTGTTCTTCAGAAGTAGCTAATTGATTGTAGAGGTCTTTCACCTTTTTTGTTAGACTGATTCCCAAGTGCTTTTTTTTTTTTTTTTGCGGGGGCGGGAGCGGGAGGCTCTTGTGAATGGCATAGTTTTCCTAATTTCTCTTTCAGTTGATTGATCATTGGTGTATAGAAGTGCAATTGATTTATGGATGTTGATTTTTATATCCTGCCATTTTGCTGAATTTGTTTGAGCTCTAGAAGTTTTCTGGTGGAGTTTTTGGGTCTTCTAAATAAGGATAATGTTATCAGCATATAGGGATAGTTTGAGCTTTTCTTTTTTTTTTAATATTTATTTTTTAATTATCGGCGGACACAACATCTTTGTTTGTACGTGGTGCTGAGGATTGAACCCGGGCCGCACGCATGCCAGGCGAGCGTGCTACTGCTTGAGCTACATCCCCAGCCCGAGCTTTTCTTTTTCTATTCATATCTATCTCTTTAATTTCTTTCTTTTGCCTAATTGCTCTGGCTAGAATTTCAAGGAATACATTGATTAGAAATAGTTAAAGGCAGCATCTCTGTCATGTTCAGTTTTTAGAGGGAATGCTTTCAGTTTTTCTCCATTTAGAATGATGTTAGCCTTGAATTTACCATATATAGCTTTTACAATATTGAGGTATATTCCTACTTTTCTAATTTTTATAGTGCTTTAAAGATAAATGGATATATTTTTGTCAAATGCTTTTTCTGCATCTATTGAGATAACCATGTGATTCTTGACTTTAAGTCTATTGATGTGGGTGAATTATCTTAGAAGATGGAAAGATCTCCCATGTTCTTGGATAGGCAGAATTAATATTGTCAAAATGGCTATACTACCAAAAGCGCTATGCAGATCTAATACAATTCCTATTAAAATTCCAGTGATGTTCTTCATAGAAATAGAAAAGACAGTCATGAAATTCAAGAGGCCCTGAGCATTCCATAGCAAGAAAAGTGAAGCAAGAAGCACCAGGATACCAGACCTTAAATTATACTACAGAGCTACAGTAACAAAAACAGCATAATATTGGCACCAAAACAGTTATGAAGCCAACGGAATGAAGTAGAAAACACAAGAGACAAACCCATATCAATACAGTTATTTCATATTAGACAAAGGTGTCATAAACATACATTGGAGAAAAATATAGCATGTTCAACAAATATTGCTGGGAAAACTGGAAATCCCGTATGTAACAGTATGAAATTTAACCCTCCTCTCTCTGACCTTGCACAAAACTCACTCAAAGTGGACCAAGGAACTAGGCATTAGACCAGAGATCGTGTGTCTTCTGGAAGACAGTGTAGGCCCACCTCTCCATCATGTCAGCTTAGGAACCTACTTCCTAAACAAGACTCCTGAAGTGCAAAGTAAAATCAAGAGTCAGTAAATGGGATGTGATCAAATTAAAAAGATCATTCACATCAAAAGAAACAATGAAGAGTATAAAGAGAGTGCCTCCAGAATGGGAGAAACCCTTTGCCACCTGCACTTCAGATAGAGCATTTGTCTCCAGGATATGTGAAGAACTAGAAAAACTTAACATAAAAAAAAAAAAAAAAAAAACCCAAATAACCCATTCGGTAATTGGGCAAAGGAACTAAATAGACACTTCATAGAAGAAGAAATATAAATGGTCACCAAATATATGAAAAAATGCTCTACATCTCCAGCAATTAGAGAAATGCAAATTAAAACTTTGCTGAGATTTCATTTCACTCCAGTGAGAATGCCAATCAATAATCAAGAATTCAAGCAATAATAAATGTTGCCATTTATGTGAGGGAAAAGGTACACTCATACATTGCTGATGGGAGTGCAAATTTGCACAACCACTCTGGAAGGCAATATGGAGATACCTCAAAAAACTAGGAATAGAACTTCCTTTTGACCTGGTTATACCACTCTTTGGTATATATCTAACAGAGTTAAAATCAGCACACTTCAGTGAGGCAGCCACATCAGTGTTTATAGCAGCTTAACTCACATAGCTAAGCTATGGAACGAACAAATCTAGGTGCCCTTCAACAGGTGAATCGGTAAAGAAAATGTGGTGTATATATACACAATGGAATATTACTTGGCCATAATAGATGACTTTATGACTTGCTGGTAAATGGATGGATCTGGAGATTCTTGTGCTAAGTGAAATAAGCCAATCCCCCAAAGCAAAAAGTCAGATTATCTCTTTGCTTTGTGGATGCTAACACACAACAAGGTGGATGGCAACTGGGGAGAAATAGAAGTTCCATAGATTAGACAAAGTGGAATGAAAGGAAGGAAGGGGAGATAGAAATAGGAAAAACAATGGAATGAATCTGACATAACTTTCCTGTTTTCACCTATGATTATACTACAGTGAAACTCCACATTGATGTACAACCACAAGAATGGAATTCTAATTAGAATAAGTTATACTCCATGTGTATATAATATGTCAGAATATACTCTGCTGTCATATATATCTAAAAAGAACAACAACAACAAAAAAGTAGTAGTTCATTGATTCAGGTCATTTGTTGATTGGTTTGGAATTACTGGGTATGCCTAGGTAGAGATTTTGAGTTGGATTTTGAGGATTTTGTTTTGCAGTTGTAGTCTATGTGGCAAATAATTATCTGATTCAGTTCAAGTTTATATAAAACCTTGGGTGAATTTATGTTAAACAACTATTAGAATGTCTTTCCCCAGGCCTATCATTATTCTTTGTTTGTTGTATGTGCACACATACTCACATGGACACATTTGTATTGAGATTTTTTTTAAAAAAATATTTTTTAGTTGTAGTTGGACACAATACCTTTATTTTATTCATTTTTTTATGTGATGCTGAGGATCGGACCCAGGGCCTTGCACATGCTAGGCGAGTGCTCTACCTCTGAGCCACAATCCCAGCCCCTTAAACTGTTTTAAGTGATTAAAAAAAACACATTGCAAAAGTTATAATCTTAGCCATTTTAAGTGTAGAGTTTTAGTGTTAAGTATATTAATATTGTCATGCAAAAGGCCTCTAGAACTTTTTTCTCTTGTGAATCTGAAATTTTATACCCATTTAACAACTCTCCATCTGCTGTTCCCCTAGCTTCTGGTCCCCACTGTTCTTTCTTTTTTTTTTTTTTGTTCCATGAATTTATTTCAGGTACATCATCTAAATGAAATTATACAGTAGTAGTCTTCTTTTCTAACTACCTTATTTCACTTGGCCTAATGTCCTCAAGGTCTACCTATGTTGTAGCATGTAAGAGCATTTCCTTCCTACTAGAGCCTAGGAAATATTACCTTGTTTATACCACATTTTTAAATCCACTTATCTTTTTTTTTTTTTTTTAAGAGTGAGTGAGAGAGAGGGGGACAGAGAGAGAGAGAGAGAGAGAATTTTAACATTTATTTATTTTTTCTTAGTTCTCCGCGGACACAACATCTTTGTTGGTATGTGGTGCTGCTGAGGATCGAACCTGGGCCGCACGCATGCTAGGCGAGCGCGCTACCGCTTGAGCCACATCCCCAGCCCCTTAAATCCACTTATCTTTTGATGGATAGTTGAGTGGCTTCTAACTCTTGGCTAACGTGCATAATACAGCTATGAACATGGTATGTAAATGTTTCTTCAAGACGCTCTTATTCCTCTGGAATGTACACAGAAATGGAATTGTTACATCATGGCAGTTCTATGTGTGTGTGTGTGTATGTATGTATGTATGTATGTATGTATGTATGTATGCATTTATTTATTTATTTATTTTCATTTCAAGAAACTCCATTACTGGTTTCTATGGTGGGCATACTGTTTTATAGTCTAACAATGCACAAGATCCCCATGCCTGTCTTTTTTTTTTTTCTTTTTAGTTGTCATTTTATTTATATGCAGTGCTGAGAATCCAACCCAGTGCCTTGTGTATGCTAGGCAGGCACTCTACCACTGAGCTATGACCCCAGGGCCCCATGCCTGTCTTTTAAACAGCTCTTACCAAACAGGACAGCTGTGAAGGTTAGGGTGATCTCTTTCAAGATTCCTCAGGCTCTTGGAATCAGCCCTCTTCAGTACTGATTAATTATTTTTGTTAAGGTCATATTGGTGGATCAGGGTCTGTATGTAGTTTGTTACTGAATTATGCACAGAATGTTGGCCTGGATGTAGGGAAATATAGGCTGCAATTGTTTTGAGTGATAATAGTCAAGTCACCTCAACGTTTTGCATTTGGATAACTTTAGATTTCCAGAGGATATTGTTTCCTATGTCTTTCTCAGTAGGTGGTAAGGATA
Organism: Ictidomys tridecemlineatus; assembly: GCF_052094955.1. Taxonomy (NCBI): domain Eukaryota; kingdom Metazoa; phylum Chordata; class Mammalia; order Rodentia; family Sciuridae; genus Ictidomys; species Ictidomys tridecemlineatus. Next base: position 120,332,228 of record NC_135486.1, read on the forward strand.
CACCTATTATATAGATAAAGGGCTGGAGAAAGGGTAGAATAGTGAAGAGGCTGCTGTAATAATGCACACGTGAGATGGGCTATCCACTTGTACCCTGGGACAAGTGGTTAGGCCTTTCTCTGAAATGGCAGCCACTTTTATGCCTTAGGAACAGTGGTGATAAGAGCTGCCCTCAGAGCTTTGAGGGAAGACTTTATGGATCCATTCCTCCTGCTGTTTTTTTTTTTTTTTTGCTAGTGCTGTCTTTACACCCTGTTGCCATTTATGTTTTTTGATGAATGATTAATTAGAAAAATAATCATTTGTAAATTGTGAGTGAACCAGACATTTGGCCCTGCCTGTAGGGAAATGGCGCCTTTGAGCCGGGCGTAACTTGCAGCCAGTACATCAGAGCTGCAGTATTCCCAGACCAGTGATGAATTTACATGAAGTTCCTTTTCAGCATGTTAATGACTGTTACAGCTGAGTAACTAGTGAAAAATAATAGCATATGGGAAGAGTTAATATTTAATGCTTCTATATCATGTTTAGCTTAGTGCAAAATATGCATTTTGTAGGAAATGAGAGTCATGTACTTATAGACAAAGTTGGCTGGTCAAAGCTTCAGTTTTTGTTTCTTTTCTTTATACTTCATTAATTAAAAAAAGATAAAGTGGGTTGTTGCTGAGGTGGATTTCACAAAGGGAGGTTTTTCTGTAAGTTTTAAGTCACAAGACACTTCTTTCCTGGCAGTTTGAATCTATATGTTTGGTCTACATCATTGATTAAATGCTGGATGTGCACAAAGGAATATACTCTCTCTCAAATACAGCTTTCATCAAGTTATTCTTCTGCTTAAAAACTCGGGCGATTTTCCATTGCTTCTAGGATGAAAGCTGTACTCAACAATCTGGCCTTTAAGGGCCTCTGCTGTGACCCAGCCTCTTTTTAGTTTTATTTCCTAAGAACTCCATGTGGCACTTTTGCTTAAGCCAGAGTGGTTGATTCCATGTCCCTCTAACATGCTGGAGGTTTTTTCACTTTGTACTTCAGTTCAGGTCATTATGGGGCATGAAATGACCTTGTTTTTTTCTCTTTCTCTCTTAGTCTCACTCTTCCTTCAAGCCCCTGTTTTAGGAATTTCTTTATCTTCATTGGATGGGAACCAGCTCATTTTGGAATATAGAGGAAACTGAAAGTTCAGCAAATACTAATAATTTTTTGGAGTGGGCTTTGTTTTATATATAAACATCTGCATTAGTGGTAGAGATTTGGATTATTCTTATTTTGACAATACCACATATGTCTTAAAGTTTCTTTATTGGAAAATTACAGGACAAAATATAAATGCTGGGAATATGCACCACACCAAATTATGAGATTAACCAGATAATCTTCAACAAATCAAATCTATGATAATTTGAAAGCAAATAATTTATATTTCAAAAGCAGGAATAACAGCATTGCAAAATTATAACTGATTTAAGTCCACATTGATGTTGCATTGATAATAAATCATCTGGAGAATTGTAAATTCTGAATTCCAACTATTAGTACTTGTGGGTACACATTACAGTGTATGTGTATGTAGCATTGTACAGTTGCTCAAGTTCTTGGTAGACCAATTCTCAGTTCTTTATATATTCTCCTAACTTGCTGATTTTAACATATCAATAAAGGCTTTTAGGAATCTGTCTTACTTATGAGGCAACCAATAAGTAATTCTTAGTTACAGTAAAGAAAACAAGTATCTGTGGAATTGTACATGTGGTTGTCAGTGGTTTTAGGATCTTACTTTAACAGATGTTAGATCAGCTGATAAATGATATTAGACATTTTGAATAGGATTAATATAAGGACACTATCAGAATAATTTCTTTATCTAATTGTCTTTTCTCTCAAAACCGTAAGTCTGAAGGCTTCTGATATTCAAATATCATTTTTTAAAATACCCCTTTATTTGCCAACTCCTTTAAACCTGGCCCAGATTTAAGATCAACAGCTGTGTGAATAATTTTTTTTTTCTTTTCTTTTGCTGTGCTGCTTCTATCACATTGAAATACCCTGGCACTTTTTTTTTTGAAAACACAAAAGAGGATTAGTCCATATAATGGACTATTTATGTGTCAAATTAAATGTTTTATGCTGAGCCTGTTTTTGAGTTATGCAAGCAGTAAAAATATGTATTAAGCTGCCAAGCCTTTTAAAAAATGCATATTATTTAGCTGATAGCTTGCAACAGTCTGATGGACTCATAATGGTGTTTTGAGTAAATATGTATTTGAGCAATTTATGAGACTTATGTTTACATGTGTATTAAACAGCTTCGGGAAGGAGTGACCAAAAGTTATTACCAATTGTCTGGTGACTAATTTGAAATGAATCCATGGATTTCCTTTAGTGTGGAGTAAACAGGTTTCCCTATCACGGGACCAGACTATATAATCAGTGTGTGTTGCTCACCCCTGGAGAGCTGTATTTTGGTTGAATGAGGCAATGGAGTCTCAACTACCTTAGATTCACGTGTATGAGCTATTTTATTTAATTTTGTGCCTGGCAATTATTGTACCTGGAAATGTTCATAGAATACAAGTTGTGCATAACAATACATTCTGCTCTTGGGAATAGGAACCGTGCTTATTTCTTTGGCATCTACCTTCTAGGACAATGAACTTGAAGTTTTTATGATATGTCTTTGTCAATTTTGCATATTTTCATCTTCACTTACTTTCAAATTATACACACATTTACACATATTAAACTTACCCCCAACTTAGTAAAGTACTGAAATAAAAAATAAGTATACATGGGTGATTTGATTTTCTTTTTGAACTTTGAGTCTCTTGGCACCCCCTGCAATGCACAAACCTTGCATTGAAGATCTCTGCCATTGTTTGGAAACCTTGTGTGGTGGAAGGGGCACCATGGATTGGCAAGTCATTCAACTACCTTGAGCTCTAATTTTATGATTTGTGAAATATGAAGGGGTTCACTTCAGTGCTGGCCAAGTTACTTCTTTAGAAAAACCTTGTTTGACTCATAAAACCCTTTTCTACTCCCTAGTCTGTCTGGTGACCAATTTGAAATGAATTAATGGGGTTCCTTTAGTGTGGAGTAAACAGGTTTCCCTGTCATGGGACCAGATTATATAATCAGTGTGTGGTGCTCACCCCTGGAGAGCTGTATTTTGGTTGAATGAGGCGGTGGAGTCTCAACTACTTTAGAAAACCCTTTTCTACTCCCTAGTCATTCTGTTTTATTCATATTAAAACAACTTCTTGCCATCTTAATTAATATTCTTTAAGTCTGTACTGGATTAGAAGATCTGCATTTTTTTTTAAATCTTTTAACTTTTTGGTTTAGAGTTTCTGAAACAGTGCATACATGATATGTAATAAGTACTCAATAAAATATTAGTCACTTAGTAGTTGATTAATACATATAGGCTACATATTAATGCTTTCATTGAGTGCTTTGCACATATTTGGTGTTCTGGAATTAAAGGAATAGTTTTCATGTATTAATTGTTCTCAGTGTAATTTAAATTAGGTGTTTTTCCGGTATAGAGGGTGGAGTTTTTCTTTGATTACAGCCAGTGTGTGTATCAGGAATGAGAAAATTAGACATAAAGTCTGTAGGCATGAAATCTGAATCAAGTCAGTTGACCCCTGCGTGGTTGAGATGCCTCACCTTAGCCTCTTTAGCTTCCTTTCTTTACTGTGCTGCCTAGCTGGGAACTTCAATGTGGACAGGGGCCATGTGTATGTGCTTCAGTGGGGGCAGTGGCATTGCCAATGGCCTAGCATGCCAGGTAAACTTCTCTGACCTCGACAATCCATCCCCGACCCAAGGCAGACCCTTGCAGTGTTCTGTATCTATTCCAGGCCTATAGCGAGAACCGTACAATTTCTTGCATGATTAAGAGAGCAAACAGGAGAGGAAATAACCACACCTTTGGAAGACACAGTTTTTGGTACCTCTTTAACATAGGTGTTTCAGAAACACCTGTCATTTTTATGGCTACAGTTCTGATAGGACACATGAATTGTTTAGATAGAGTAGTATGTAGGCACCTCATTTGGGTTCTAGCTTTCAAGAGCTCTGTGGGGAATGTGCTTCTTGAAAGAAAGACCTCATTTTGAAAATGATCTTCCTCAAAATTAATTTACAAATATTAGAAGTTTTTGAGAAAAGGATATCTCCAATGGTATTTTAAAGGGTCAAGGTAGCTGGAAATAATGAGGAAAATGTGTCATCAGAGTGAGAATTTGAAGTTGTATAAAACTTTGTACAAACCCCTATTCTGCCCCTGATTATTTGTGTTATTATGAGTGAATTCCTTATGCTTTGTGAGCCTCCATTTCTTTTTATGTATAGTAAGGATTTTATTTAATGTAGCTATTAGAGATTTGAGAAATAGGATGTGGAAAACACTGGCAGTACATGGTGTATTTTGGACATTTAACAAATCTTTGCAGCTCCTTTCTCCTTTTGGTGTAAAGCCACAGGGCATTTTTGGCAAATGATCAAGGTACTAGGTGCCAAAGGGAAATTTAACTCATTCTATGACCAGTTTTTTTTTTTTGTATAAGTTTTAAGATTTTAGAAATAATACATAGGGCTCCCCCTACCCTCTTGGCCATTTAAGTTAGCAGAGCTTTTCACAACAGAAGTGTCATTTGTTGTTGCCCTTTATGTTTGTGTTATTTTTGACTGTTAATGTAACACATTGCTTGTCACAGGAACTGGAGTCTTTCCTCTTACCCTTAAGATGCTTGCAGTTTCATATGTTCATATGGGTAGAATTTGCATTTCATAGAACTAGGTCATATTGGAGGTAGAGGAGACCCTGGTGTAATATCACTCTCTCAGGAGAAGAGAAAAGTAAAATTTAAAGACTTTTGGGACTTGCTGAAAGTTGTAGAACTAGTTAGTAAGAAGGTTGGAATTCCAGCATTTCTGGCCCTCCCATTCCTTTTTCTTTGGTACCAAGGATTAAATGTAGATATTCCAGCATACTAAGCACACACTCTACTCTTGAGCTGTATTACTAGCCTTGGATTTTTCACATCACTGCTTTAGCCTGGTAGTTCTCAAAGCATGGCTGTCTGTTTAACAGCATCACCTGGGAACTTTTTAGATATGAGAATTATACTCCTACTCCTCCTGCCACCCCTCCAGCACTTTGGTACCTTCCTCCTTCCCCAGGGGTGATTCTGATGGCTTGTTAAAGCTCGGGAATCCCTATTCTGGTGTTTACATTTATTTACACTTACTTAGTGTTTACATTATTTACACTACATAGATTTGGTGAATTTCATGGAAACACTAGGACTTGGTTTTATCTTTCAGATGTCTTTCAGCTGCCATTTAGATCTCTATACTTAAAACAACGCCAGCTTGTGGGGATGGCTTCCTTAGACTTGCAGGTGGTTGTTGTTTGAGCAGTTGGATGAAACTGATGTTTGTAGGCCATTTATTCCTTGCTGTCAAGTGCTAGATCTGAAATTTGTCCATTAAAGTCAAATAGAGATTTTAAGGTTTCGCTTTTGGAGATTGTGATCCAATGAGATGAGGATGGGGAATCTTTAATTTCTGCAAGCCTTTCAGGTGATTTTGATGATCAGCCATGTTTTGAGAACACTGCATTAGAGGCACCAAGAGAAGAACACTGATTAGCCTCTTTAGCTTTTCATAAGTGATGCTGTTTGGCTTCCTTATTCTATATAAGGGTGCTCAGATTACCTAAAATAGGTTATCAAATAGTGACCATAATGACTAGGTTATCTAAAATAAAATAACCTAGTCTATCTAAAATAACCTAGTCATTATAGTTGCAGTACCAGTCCTCAAAGTTGAAAATAGATTGAAATTCATTATTTAACAAGGTATCCTTACTATTTGTAGTTTCATTGTAGGCATGGTAGTGAGATAAAGCTTTTTCCTGCTTTGCAAAAAGACAAATGTTTTTGAAATTAAGAGTAAATGGGGTTTTATGGTAGTTGTTCTTTGTTTATTTGTTTTTTGGTACCAGGGTTTGAACCCAGGGGTGCTTAACTGCTGAGCCATATCCTCATCCCTTTTTCACATTTTATTTAGGGACAAGGTCTCACTAAGTTGCTAAGTGCCTTGCTAAGTTGCTGAGGCTGGCTTTGAATTCACCATCAGCTTTCCAAGCTGCTGGGATTACAAGTGTGTGCCACTGTGCCTGGCATCAGTGGGGTTTAAAATATACAGTGTAATGTTTAGAAAGCAGGAATATCCTCCTGGAACATTTATTTATTTTTTTCATAACCAGGTATTTATTGCATGGAAGAGAAAGCAGTAGGTCATGTTCTGTCATATCCATTTTTTGGTTGTTTAATCAAAGGCACAAAATATATTTTAGATGAACAATGTAGATGAAATCCTATATTATTTTTCAGCTTCATAAAATATATTTTATGCCTGGTGTAGTGGTGCATGCCTGTAATCCCAGTGGCTTGGCAGGCTGAGACAGGAGGATTGTGAGTTCATAGCCAGTCTTACCAAAAGCAAGGTGCTAATAAGCAAATCAGTTAGGCCTTGTCTCTAAATAAAATACAAAATAGAGCTGGGGATGAGAATAGATGGCCAAGTGCCCCTGAGTTCAGGCCCCAGTAAATACCTGCCTCCCATTTTTTTTCTTTTCTTTCTTTCTTTCTTTTTTTTTTTTTAAAGGATTCCACCATATTAACAGTTTAAAAAAAAAATCCTGATATTTGAGTAGCTGGGTTCTGTCTTGGATAAACTAGCATTTGAATCAGATTCAACTAAACATACTTGTAAATACTCATTTTAAAAGCATATTAATCAAGGTATCTAACTGGGAAAATATTAACCTCACAACTTAAAAACTGTTCTTTTAAAATTGTATTGATAATAGAGACGTAGACATGATGCTTTTTTTTGTAATGTTTGTTGTATCTTAATATGATTTTTGAACATTTTTCTTTTAATAATGTATTTTATACACACAGTGAGAATAACTCTAACTACTTGCTTTCTTTCTCCCAAATTGTTCTAATTTTGAGTTTCTTGGAAATGACTAAGGAAATTATTAGATTTATTAAAAAAAAAACTTTTAATTTTAGGGGTGGTTTCTATGCCAGTAGCTTCTGCATTATAGGAGAAATTAATAAGGGATGTTTTGCTTTTCTACAATTGCTTGTTTTCAGTCTGTATTTACAGACCGAATATCTTCCCTGTATAGGAAGAGATCATTGCTGGCATTTTTGTCTTTTGGGCCCTGGATGAAAATGTATTATCATCAAACCAACAACATTTAAAAAAAAATGGTTAGGTGATCTTTATTGAATTGATTTATGAAAAAGCTTAAAACTTTTATAAAGTACTGGGGAAGTTTCTACAGTGGGATCAGCATGCCATTTTTCCTTTATTCTCTTCGAGTAGATCAGACATTTTGTGATAGCACAACAGTTGATGGTGAAGCCTTCTAGATCGTGGGCCTGCTAATTAAGACCCTAAGACTTGAGCAAGACGAGGAAGAAAGGAAGGTGTTTTTTTTTTTTTTTTTTTTTTAAGCTCTCATGACCCCAACTTTGGGTAAAGTAATCTATGGATAACTTTAGTTAAGGATAGAACTGTCCAGGGTAAGTTTTTCTCCCTGGGTGATTGATTAGGTGTGGTCCTACTAGTGTTCCTAAGGAGTATCTTGGACCATTAATAATGGTCCCATAAATTTAAGCACATTGAAATGTGGGTGTGTGTATAAGATACTGAGTGAGAGTAGATAGTGGTTTCTTCCCCTCTACTTGTGAAAACTTTCTATAGAAAAATTGGTGATAGGTTACAGTGCATTTCCGATTTTATTGATTTATAGCCTCTGACCTTATTTGCTAACTATTGATCTAGTAATAGGAATGCAAATAATTTTTCCTAGATAGCACTTAGGTGAATTGGGCTTTGATGACTTGTCTGCAAGAGTTTTCAGTATTTCTTAACCTACTGAGTGGCAGCTTCTGTACCAAGTAATGTTACCATCTGTGAGCTTGGAGAGTCCTTCCTGGTAGGATCTAGAGGTGCTCTTTTAAAACAGCATTTCACTGGCTGGCATTGTTATTTTGGCTGCTCTCCTGCAAGATACCATGCAAGTCCTGTGAACTACTATATGGGTCTGGCAGCATACGTAACATTAGAATTAGCATAGGAGCATATGTGTGATCCTACTAGAGACAATGTATTGCTGAGTCAGTTCTGGTCAGCATCTATCAAAGTGTCAAAGTTTTACACTAAAAGCCAGAACCACATTGTGGTGTATATTGTATTTTGAGTTTTAATTTATGCTTTTGGGTTTACATTTGTTCACAAATAAGTTCTGACTTTTTAGTTGCTTAAACTATTTTTTTTTTCTGTCTTGGGGGAGGGGAAGGTTAAGGATACAAGGATAAGGATACAAGCTTGGATCATCTAACATAGGAGGTTAAGATAGGGTCCCTGATATTATATATAACTTTGACAGTATAGTCTTCTGTTTATATTTTCCTCTATAGGTTAATATTAAATTGTGTTTCCTAAGATCATATAAGGTGAAATCTTTCATAAGAGGTGATAGAAACAAAGCTTGGAGAATGGTCACTGATATTTCCTGAAAAACACAATGTGTACAAAGGTAAAAACCAAAGATTGACCCTATCCTTTGGGGACTGAGAGGCATTTTTGCTGATATTTTCTTGTTACTTTTGTGTATTTCTAAGTATGTGATACATTCATGTAATTCAAAAATCAAAGCTATATAAAATATATACAGAAATGTCTCACTTTCATCTCAAGACCCATATGCTCTACTCCTTAGCCTTGTTCTTTGTTTTACAGTAGTTAGCATATTATAAAGTGCATCTTGCTCTTTTGTAGATATCAGTACATCTTGGAGATCATTCTTCTTAGTATAGAGAACTTCCTCATTGCCCTTTTAGCTGCACAATATCCCATTGTATAGTATTATAATTTAGCTAACCAGTCAAACACCTGGGATATTTGCAGTCTTTTGCTACTAAGTGTTATTGCAGTGAATAATTTTGGTCATAGAGCATTTCATTCATGATATGTATATATTTATTTGTGGGATAATTCCCAGAAGTGTAATTGTTAGTCAAAGTACATATGCGTTAGTAATTTTGACATTTATTGCTGAATCCCTTAATAAAGGTTGTATCAAGTTATATTTTCACATGTTTAAGAGTAGGGATTTCGCCATAATCTTGTCAGCTGGCTGTGTTGTTAAACTTGCTATTTTTTGCCATCCTGATAGAAGATTGTATCTCAGAGTGGTTTTAGTTTGCATTTCTTATTATGTAATGTTGAACATTTTTTCTTATGCCTAAGATCTGATAGTATAATCAATAGTTTAGTCTAGCCCTTTCCTGTTTTTTGCTTTTGTATTTTATTTAGAGACGGGGTCTCAATGAGTTGCTTAGCGCCTTGCTTTTGCTGAGACTGGTTTTGAACTTGGTATTCTCCTGCCTCAGCCTCATGAGCTGCTTGAATTACAGGCATAAGCCACCAAGCCTGGTCCTTTCCTGTTTATTTGTTGTTTTTTTTTTTTGGTAAGTTTTAAATAGTCTACTTTGGGATACTTTTACATTTTCAGAAAACATAATAATTTTACTAAAATATATATTTCCTTTCTTGATTCCATTATTAATTCTTTTAATTATGTTAAATGTTTAGGGAAGGACAGGTCTTCTGGCAGTGCTTGTCATATGTATGTCAGCCCAAAGAAGAATGCAGATCCCACTCATGCTGTTTTGACTGCTTCTGGGGGTTATCCAAGTGGAGTGACAGACTCTGGAGATTCTGGGAGCTTCTGACTGTCCTCCATTGTGAGCATATACTTCAGACCCCATCTTTCATTATTCTTCCTTTACTAATATTAATTATTAACTAGAAAAGTTATTGAAGTGAAAACTAGCCTTGAGTTTTTATTTTTTGAGATTTATTTCCAATAATGTGGTTTTCAAGCAACTGAATCTTTCATAGACCAAGTTTTAAGCATATCACCTTTTGGTAGTTTCCCCTCCTTCCCTCCTTCCCTCTGTTACATGCTAATTGAGTAACTGTAATTTTTCTGGAGCTTCATGCTATCATTCTGTTCTGTTAATTGGTTCCTGGAGTAAGAAGCTAAATTTTGGAGGCCAACCTGCTTTTCAGTGATGGAGATGTGCCTTGCAACTTTGTGTCCCTTAAGGGCTCACCTAGCCTGAAAGTAAAGAGCACTGGCCCTGGAATGAGAGACCTCCTGTATTCAAATTCCTAGCTGTGTCTTCTTGGACAGATTATTACTTAACTTTTCTTTTTCTTCTCTTTCTTTCTTTCTTTCTTTCTTTTTTTGTGTGTGTTTCACTATCTTATTATCTTATTTGTGGGGATAATAATAGTACCTGCTTCACTGAGTGGTTGTGAGAATTAGTATGGTGGCATGTGTAAAATGCTTAGTAAAGGCCTACAACATCATAAGGGCTCAGTAAATAACAATTTAAATGTTACAAAGGCCAGTGATCTGAAAAGCCCTGAGATAAAATAGTGGGTTTTGTTACATTTGGTTTTGTTTATCAGCCTTTCTTCCTCCTGTATTTTACCTTAGTATCCTTTATCTTATGAGGAACTTAATTTGCTAATTGAAATGCCATCCACCCAGCCATTATTTGTATTAAGAAACTGTCATAGTCTAAACAGGATACTGTGTGTGGTGCTACAAGAAGCTCTGGGAACTTCTAGTCTGATTGGAACCTGAGCACAGTTGCCTGTCCATGAAAGGCTGACTGTCATCCTTGCAATGCCCTGTATACTATAAGAATACAAATGGTATAAGGTCACACCCTTTGGGCTGATGAGGGCATGCACTGTAAAGGCATCTGGGGGAACCAACTGAGCTGGGAACCACTTGGTAAATAGGGGAAGGGATATTGATAATTAATACTTCTATAGCATTTTTTTTGTTTGAGAAACATTCTATACCTATATATTTCATTTTACCTCTGTTCAGTCTCTCATAAAACAATTTTGAGGTTTTTATTATTCACAATTCATAACTCAGGAAAAGGTGGATCAAATAGATTTTCTGATTTTTCTGAAAGTCACACAACTCTTTGTGATGGAGTTGGGGTTTAAATCCATTCTCTTGACTCTGAATCTCTGAATGTTTCATTCTGGTCTCTTGAGAATGGACTAGCACTAGCAAGGGGACTCTCTGAGTGTCAGCAAAAGAGAAACCCAGAGTAGTTCTTATGTATTCCTGAGTTTAGATCCTAAACTTCTAAGGTTTCAGAACTAGAAGGAAGCCTGAGATCAGCGAAATGTCTTTATTTGACTAATGAAATCATTAATGTGCTTGTGAGGGACTTAGATGGGCCAGTGTGGTGCTGGGAGACAGCTCTATGGGATTCAGAATTCCTTTTGGCTATGCAAGGGTGGTCTTCTAGGGATTGATTAGTTATTGGCATGGAGGGAATGCATTTTGGGAAAAATATGTAGATTCAGAGGGGAATTTTTGTAATATGGGAGGCAGTTTTTCTGATACATTTTCCCTTAGTTTAGTATTCAGATGTGCTTCTCACTGTGTAAGAATAGGAAAAGGCAGGGCAAGAAGGAAGAAAAATGAGTGATTTGAAAGCAAATCAATAAGAGATCTTTGTGAGTAGGTGTATCCTTAGTGAGGCAGTCATTTGAAATACAGGGGACTTGAATTTGGGAGAACTTCCTGGTAGTTCCCTCACCTTAAGTGGACTGGGTTGCCTTAGGTGTGTGAGAACTTTCATCCCCAGGGTAATGACTACTACATGCCATTTCTCAGGATTGCAGTTGGGGAGATTTCTACTTTGGATAGGTGGTTATTCTAGGCAAAGGTAGTGTGGAACATCAACATCCAGCCTTTCCTGGTATCTTACTAGAAGTGCACATTTCCACCCCCAATCCTGATCTACTGAATCAGTCTCCAGGGGGTGGGGACCTAAGAACATATATTTTAACAAGATCTCCACATCATTTGTTTACATTTTAAGTTTTTGCTTTGTACATAGGCCCTCCAAGGTTTTCCTTGTTGTTCTCTGCTTATTAAGTGGTTAATCTGCCATTTACCAATCATTTATTAAATTTCTGTTGTGTAGGCAAACAAGGTCTACTCCAGCATGGGTCTTACTTCTCTGGGAGTTTATAGACTTAGAGGAGAGGGAATTCTTTACACATAACTAGAATGAAGATAGAAAGCATTAAAGGCCAGAAAGAGATGCACAGAGAATGCATGTGACTGTGTGAAGGATGGAGGGTAGATGGCTCTATAGGTGTGTGCAGGGGCATGTGGTGTGCAAAGGAGAGAACCATTATATCAGTGTTAAAACTCCTGGGTGAGTCTGATCTGTAATCTGATGCTTCTGTAGAGTTTCAAAGGATAGCTTGTCTTTGGACCTGCTCATGGCCATACTAATATATAGCCAGAGGACTATCAGAATTCTATTTGGCATTTCCAGTCACTTGACTGAGTTTGCTTTATTGGCCTATTAAATTATTTAACAACTGTCAGGGTTATGAAAATGACTCATGGAAAGACACTCCCAGCATCTCCAGTTGGATTTCCTCTTACCTGCACTGCCTCTGCTTAAAAGCCTGCATCTCCACCATTCTGTAAAAGAAAAAATTGATTTGTCACTGAATTTCTATGCCTCAGCCTGAGAAATGTAAATGTTGTACTGGCCTTTAGTACTCTGGCTTCAAGCTTCGATTTAGAACTGATCATTATACTTTGAGAGTAGATTGAGTATGAAAATTGCAGCAAATTGAAGAGTCAGAGGAAGCTGTTTGCTCTCCTCTCCTGGTTTGGTCAAGGTAGAAGTAAGAATATTAATATGGTCAACTTAAACAATAAAATAACTTCCAGGGAAGAACTGTTGTCTAAACTTCTTAGCATACTTTATTGAGGCTCTTTACTGTCTCCCTCCAAAATACTAGTTCAGTCTTATTTCCACACTTTTTCTTCTCTTAGCCTAATCCATAGAACAATCTGTTTCCCAATACAAACACACCATAAATAGTAGCAGCCCTACATTGGTGTGTGTGTGTGTGTGTGTGTGTGTGTGTGTCTGTCTGTCTGTCTGTCTCAAGATCCCTGATGAGCATTTTGTTTATACAGGAACAGAGTTTTGTCATTTGCCTGAGGTCACTTGCATTTTAAGTGTTAGAGCTGGGATTCACATTCATTTATTTACATTCAGAATGTCTTCCTCTCTTTCTTCTCAAGCCTAGAAACTTGTGTTAGCTATTTCTAACAATGTGTTTCCATGGGTCTGTGCCTATGTCAATTATTAGTATTAGTAATAAGAACTGTTTCTAGGTCTTAATTTTTCTTTATTTTCTCCCACAAGCAGTAGGTGCTTTGGTTAAGTGTTAGGGAATGAATGCATGGATGAATAAAAGGATGATTGGGTAAATGGATAGACAGTTTCAGTTGATGGATCGTTTTGTGATTTGGAGAAAGTAAGTGTCCCTTGGCCAAAATGAAGACTGAAGAATTTCTTCATGGAAAGAATGTATATGTGATATTGTAACGAGTGATGGCCCAACAATCAAGAATTAAATATTGACTAATAGTTGGCCTTTCATTTAGGTTCAAATTAAAAATCAGTTGAAGAGCTTACTTACTTTCTTTCTTTCTTTCTTTATTTTAGTTGATCATCTGAGTTGTGTATGTATTAGTTTGCTAGGGCTGTCATAATAAAGTATAAAGTACCCGAGACCAGGTGACATATGTAATAGAAATTTATTTTCTCGAAAGTTCTGGAGACTGGAAGTCCTCTATAGCAGGTTCAGTTTCTTCTTAAGCTAATCTCTTTGCCTTGCTGCATCCTCAGATAATCTTCTCTGTGTGTGCGCGCCTAAATCTATGTTCAGATTTCCACTTCGGCTTATACTAGATTAGGTCCTACCCTAAAGACCTTATTTTAACTTCATCCCCGTTTAAAGATCTTATCTCTAAATATCATTACATTCTGAGAGCACTAGGGGTTAGGTCTTCAACATGAATTTTGAAGGCACACAATCAGTCTGTAACACTGAATATGGAAAATTCTTGTCCCAACCCTGCCCTGTTCTGCCTTTTCCTTATTTTCCCCCCTTCTTTCCGGCAATTTTCTTTCACCCCAAAGCAGTGTGGCGAAGAAGTAAGATAGAAGACAAAGAAGTTTATTTTGGGTGATGAGGGAGTGATTCAAGCTGAGGGACAGATTTTGGCATTGCCTGTAGATTTGTATTGTCCTGGCATATATTCTGTTCTGGTTTTCTGGACTGGTGAAAGCTAAACTAGAAAAGTATTCTATTATGAAGTGAAAAGGAAAATTTCTAAGTCTGCAGGTTAAAAACAACAACAACAATGACAACAATAACAAAACTTATCTGGAAAACTGAGAACTGTCTCTTGAGTTCTTAGGACCTTGATGAGCACCCTTAAGGCAGAGGCCTGGACTAAGTCTTGGACCCTCTGCTGTAACTAACACCATCAGGCATTACGAAATATTTGTTAAATTGAATTAATGAATTTATTTGGGTCCGATATTTTGTTCTTTTCCAAATATTTTCTGAGGAGTTCCCCCCCCCGCCACTTTTGTTAATTCCTATCCTTCTCCCCAGCTGTCAATTCTGACTTATGTCTTTTTTTCCCTATTCACTTTGTATTCATCAAGTAATTTATTAAATGAAGACAAGCTTAACTAGACATTAAATAACTGCAGGTGTGCAGAGGAATTGAGCTACTGTCCTTTAACTAGGAACTCACAGCCACTTGTGTAGTATTACATGATCACCTCATTTGATTATAGGGCACCTTGTATATTGTAAAGTGAAAGAATGTTGATGCTTCAACTCTAAGCAGCATACAAAGGCTGGTATATTCCCAGAAAACCAACATAAAAGGTACTGAGTGTGTGTGTGTGTGTGTGGCGGGGGGTCCAGATCTGGATACTTTGCAATCTTGGATTCTTCTTTTCTGGAACCTCTTAATTTCTTTGGTCTTTTTCTTAATAGGGACTGCCTGAATTGTTTCTCAGCTAGGGGCCAGTGTCACATTTTAAAACCTACTTTTGGTCACTTAAACTGCTAAAGCAAATTTAAAAAACTTGTTCCTAGGAGACCTGCAGTGAACAGTTTAGTTCCCTCTGTGCTTTCATTATCAGACCGTATCTGTATGCATTGTGCATAAATTTGCCCCACCAATAAGAGTTGTAGTGTTTATAAGTGTAAATTTTAGTCTTAAAATTGTTGTGGTGCAAACTGGTTGATTGAAAAAATGTTCTTTGGTTGGGTTCATTATTTATAATAATTGCAAGCTAGAAATGGTTACATATATACGTAGAACTTATAATAGGATATTAACAAAGGGTTGCTTGATTACACCATACAGTAAATCTAAAGGTTATAACAACTAATATGTATGGATCTGCTCTGAGGCATACAGGTATAAGAAATGTTGGGTCTGGGAATATGGCTCAGTTGGTAGAGTGCTTGCCTTGCATTCAAAAGGCCCTGGGTTCCATCCCCAGCACAAAACAAACAGACAAACCAAAAAAAAATCATACTGCCACTTGTTAGTTGTGTAGTGTTTGGTATGAAACTTGAAATCTTAAAGTGTTTAGTTTCCTCATCTAGTAGTTGTTAGTGTTAAAGGAATCCCATAAGTATTTGAATGCACACTGTTTCAGGCAGCAGTCTACATGCTGAGGATATGTTTGTGAATAAAACAGGCTAAATCCCTACTCTGGGGGATTAACATCTGCATCTGATTTTAGGTGTCAACAGGACAGAGGCCAGTTGGTGGGAGGGCATGATAGCTACTATTTATGAAGAAAAATCTAAAATATTTACCTAGTAACACTTTTGTTTGGTAATTTAAATCCCCTGCCTTGCAGAGTAGGTCCTAGAGTATGTCTCCATACTTGTTCATACCACCAGATGGAATAGCCATCATTTTGAAAAGAAAATGGCTAGAGCCTGTGCATTTGGACTTTTGGATTTTTGGTCTTGGGGTGCTCACTGTAGAGCTTCCTTCTCTGGGTCACTGCTTCATAGGCTGTTTCTTGAGTTTCTAAAAGGGGTCTGAGAATAAGCTGTGAGTGACATGTTTGATCCTTTGAATCTCTTTGTGAAAGCCTGGTTTGTTCCAGTCAAGTCTAAATGGCTTAGAGAGGACACTGTGGTGTTTATTACCAAGCCCTGTCTGATATCACTGCTTTGTTTGATATATGCAGAAACACAAGCAGAAGAAATATCTCAGGGCATCAGATTCATCTGTTTTCCTAAACTGTTTTTCAGAGGTGACCAAAAGAAACTTTTTGAGACTCTCTGCTTTTTGTGGACAACCAATAGGAATGAAAGACACTGACAGTATTCTGATGGTGGGATTCTGGTGTAGGGAAGATGTTGTGAAACATTTCCTTTGGGGGAAGCGGGTAGTGGTCATCAGTGAGTCTGGAGCTGTCTTAAGAGGGCATGGATAGGGGCTCTTAAAAGGGCATAGAGTTGTCAGTCACCTTTCTCATGCTGTGCTAAATAAGTTGACATTATTAGAACTATTTGAATTAGGGCCGACACAGTTTATTGTGAGCTATATTTCAGGTCAGAATTAAGATTTCATTATGTAGTGGCAAGGTACATTCTTGATTTTCTGTGCTTTCTCTTATGGAGGGAGTAAATTATATGTGATAAAGAAGAAAAGCCTGTTTTGTGTTTTTTTTATTGAATTTTGATTCAGGGTACTTTATTTTGTAGATGTTTTTCTGAAGGATGTGAAATTTGCTTTCTGAAAACTCTTTTGAGATACACAATCAGTCCTATATTGAGTTATCTCCATTTATTGCTATCAAGAGATGAACATTTTTGTTGAAGCTTAGGGGGGCATATTACATGGTTGTTTATCAGAGCTACCGAAGTAGCTCAGACATGCATGGTGACTCAGTTAATGTCCTTGCTGTGTAATTGGGTGCTTATGTACTAAGTATGTACTTGGTTTCTTTCTGAGCACTAAGAATATGCCACAAAGCCTGATTTCTGTAATGAGCAAATTTAGCAGGATTGCATAAGACTGGCTGTTAGCCAGGTTTAGACTGTCTTAGAAGAACTGGCTTGAGGGCAGAAAGGAGAGATTTAGAAAATCCCTTTCTTCCTCTTTGGTGGCATTTATCTTTGAGAAACCAGACTGAGGCTCCTTTGTGCTTTTCCCAGGACTGAGGTAGCATAGTGCATCTGAATTTAAACTACTTGTGACTATCAGGAGGAGAATTTGGGTGAGTGCCCTGTGTAAATCATAAGCCACCTTTGCTGCTGTCCAGGTAGAATTAATGTTAATACAAGAGGAATGCATAAGTTAGGTTGAGTAGGAGGTGAAAATGGACTGAATAATGCAGTACAACAAGAAATTTTTACTCCATTGTGTTTTTTACTGTAATTTCTTATCTTCAGAAGTGAGTGAGGCACATCTGACCATTCTGACAGCTCAGGTAAGGTTTGTTTGTTTGTTTATTTATTTATTTAATTTATTTTTTTATTGGTTGCTCTTTGACTATCATATTTAATACATTTGATTCAAGAGGGTTATGAACTCCCATTTTTACCATGTGTACAGATTGCAGGATCACATTGGTTACACATCCACGTTTGTACATACTGCCATACTAGTGTCTGTTGTATTCTACTGCCTTTCCTATCCCCTTCCTATCCCCTCTCCTCTCCCCTCCCCTCCCATCTTCTCTCTCTACCCCATCTATGGTAATTCATTTCTCTCTCATTTTTCCCTTTCCCCTCACATCCTCTTATATGTAATTTTGTATAACAATGAGGGGCTCCTTCCATTTCCATGCAATTTCCCTTCTCTCTCCCATTCCCTCCCACCTCTCGTCCCTGTTTAATGGTAATCTTCTTCTCATGCTCTTATTCCCTGCTCTGTTTTGAGTTGCCCTTCCTTATATCAGAGAAGACATTTGGCATTTGTTTTTTAGGGATTGGCTAGCTTCACTTACATAATCTGCTCTAATGCCATCCATTTCCCTGCAAATGCCATGATTTTGTTATTTTTTAGTGCTGAGTAATATTCCATTGTGTATAAATGCCACATTTTTTTTTATCCATTCGTCTATTGAAGGGGCATCTATGTTGATTCCACAGTCTAGCTATTGTGAATTGTGCTGCTATGTACATTGCTGTAGCTGTATCCCTATAGTATGCTCTTTTTAGGTCTTTGGGGAATAGTCCGAGAAGGGGAATAGCTGGGTCGAATGGTGGTTCCATTCCCAGCTTTCCAAGGAATCTACATACTGCTTTCCAGATTGGCTCTACCAATTTGCAGTCCCACCAGCAATGTATAAGTGTACCCTTTTCCCCACATCCTCAATAGCACTTGTTGTTGTTTGACTTCATAATGGCTGCCATTCTTACTGGAGTGAGATGGTATTTTAGAATGGTTTTAGT
Organism: Ictidomys tridecemlineatus; assembly: GCF_052094955.1. NCBI lineage: Eukaryota > Metazoa > Chordata > Mammalia > Rodentia > Sciuridae > Ictidomys > Ictidomys tridecemlineatus. The sequence continues at coordinate 120,350,690 of NC_135486.1, forward strand.
TTGCATTTTTCTGATTGTTAGAGATGGTGAGCATTTTTTCGTGTATTTGTTGCCAAAAACTCTGCGTCTGATAGAAGAAAAAGTTGGTTCTAATCTCCATCTCGTGGGGTCGGGCTCCAAATTCCTTAATAGGACACCTATAGCACAAGAGTTAAAATCAAGAATCAACATGGGACATACTCAAACTAAAAAGTTTTTTCTCAGCAAGAGAAATAATAAGAGAGGTAAATACGGAGCCTAAATCCTGGGAACAAATTTTTACTCCTCACACTTCAGATAGAGCCCTAATATCCAGAGTATACAAAGAGCTCAAAAAATTAAACAATAAGAAAACAAATAACCCAATCAACAAATGGGCCAAGGACCTGAACAGATACTTCTCAGAGAAGGATATATAATTAATCACAAATATTTATTTATTTTTAAAATAAATGAGAGAGAGAGAGAGAGAGAGAGAGAGAGAGAGAGAGAGTGTGTGTATGTGTGTGTGTAGTTGTAGATAAACACAATATATTTATTTATTTATTTTTATGTGGTGCTAAGGATTGAACCCAGTGCCTCACACGTGCAAGCAAGGCAGGCTCTCTACCACTGAGGTACAGCCCCTGTCCCAGTTTAGGTAAGTTTAATGCATGCAGTGTGATCCTCAAAGATGGTGAGTCAGAGACACTTGTGACACCTTGAAAATGACATATACCTGAGTACACAATAGTATGGATAACAAGGTACTTTTGTTCTCTGAGTTTGAGGAGTGGGATTTTCCTTGTATTGAATTTTTTCACAATGAGGATTTTTTTTTTCCTTTAAAATAAGCCAGAATTGGAATTGGGGTCATGGCTCAGTGGTAGAGTACTCACCTAGTTGTGTGAGGCACTGGGTTTGATTCTTAACGTCACATATAAATAAATTAATCAAATAAAGGTCCATTGACAACTAAAAAATATTTTTAAAAAATGAGCCAGAATTGTAAACTATTAAGGGAAGAGTATGGGGGGTGTCAGAAATGAGGCAAGATACTATCCCTGTTTCTTAGAAAACATTCCTGCTACCTTCTGAGTAGAGTCTATGTAAAAAAATCAAACTCATTGCTTCAAGAACTTCATACATCTTATTTTCCATTTTAATTTTCTTCCTTTAAAAATTCCTGGAAATTGTCAGAACATTCGCATGTCAGCTAAATAAACCAACCCAGATATTGAGTGACTTGAAGTGACTTAAATAAAGTAAATGATTACAATTTTACTACTGTGTGTGGGGGGATTTCTTCTTGAAGGCCAGTCCTCTAAATTGTGGGAAGATGATTTTCTAGTTCCCTATTGTCGAAAAACAAAGCAAATTCAAATTGAACAAGTCCTCTAACTCCCATAAGTAATTTCCAAAGTATCCCTTTATATACCTTAACTTGTGTGCCGCTTGCAACTGAATATCACTGTGGAGCTACAGTTTGTCAGAGTTTAGATCTTAATTAGCTCATGAGACTGCATCCTTTTGAAGCTGTGTACCACAAGTTGTTGGCTAGTTTTCCAAAAGCAATTAAAAGGCCCACTGATATAATTAAGCTTGTTACTGGTTGTATGTGCTAGTTATAAAATATATTTGACAATTAAGGAAACGGAGATTGAGGTTTTTGGCTTGGCTTTTTGGGAGGCAGCACACTGGGTCCATCTTAGATTATTAGGAGAATGACTGATATGGGTATGTGGGTACAAGGGGTCACATTGGAAGTCCTTAGTGTATTAGTTGTTAATCCTTGAATAAGAACAGCTATAGGATTTTATACAAAAGCTAGACGTGAATGTGAGTTCTTGATTATGTTCCACTGGATGTGTAGGAAGTTTCATTTTGAGAAGTTCTTTCTAAGAAGCATTGCCTCCTCTAAGAAGATGGCTTGGTTTTGAGAGTGAAAATTTAATCTGTTCAATTAACACCTTCATTGCTCTGGTTAATTTTCAGTTTGGTTATTGAAGAAGAGGAGTGGGGAGATGTTGCAGTTTCAACATGTGGTTGTACAGCCTATATAACCATCTCATAGTGGAATTTGTCTGAGCTGGCCTAGGGGAGATGATTTGATTGCCTAGTTTTGATGGTAGATATAGTTCCTAGTGTTTTGCGTATTGCTTATCTTGTATTTTTTTCCCCCTCCTACTGGCCTTTTGGACTGTGTGTGTGTGTGTGTGTGTGTGTGTGTGTGTGTGTATGTGTGTATGTGCACGTGCGCACGCACGTACACACACAAACACACACACACATGCACGCTCATGCATATGTGGGTACACACGCTTTCACACCAGAATGGCATAATGGCTGAAAACCATGGACTCAGTCATTTAGAGGGCAGGTAGAAACCAGTATTTAAAGTGTGGTTGAGGTTTTCCTGTTCATTTTATTTTGAAATTCCTTTAGTACTCATGAGAGAAAATGAACCACATAGTTTATGTGGTTCCATCCCATTGCTTTGGCTGTTTGTGCCCCCATGCAATTAACATCAAAATGAAAGCTTAAAAATGAGTTTAATATTTAGATCCAGGCAGGAGTAAGGCTGCACAGCATGTTAAAAATCAGAGAAAAGAAGAAAAGGGCAGGTGTTGGTAGTTTCATTTGGTTTTGAGGAATGTTTGAAAGATTGGGTTTTATTTTACATTTATTTCTTTCTAGAGTTTATTTTTTTTAAGGCTGTGATTAATGATATGAGTTATTTTCTTTATTGGGCAGAGATATTAGAATTATAAGAGGTAGATTTTTTCTTGGGAAAAAGTGTATTTGTAGTTGTTTGGGTATTTGTATGTTAAGTCTATAATATATTACTATAGAATAAACTGAAAAGCTTACTTGTTTTTTATTTAAAAAATTTCTTTTAGTTGTCATTGGACCTTTATTTATTTTATTTTATACGAGATGCTGAGAATCAAACCCAGTGACTCACACATACTAGGAAAGTGCTCTGCCACTGAGCTACAACCCCAGCCCTTGTTTGGTTTCTTTAAATCCATTTATACAAGCACTTCCTGTGCTTTCTTTGTATCAAGTTTTCCATAATTTATTTCTAGCCTTATAAAAATGGAAGGACAACTGCTGAAATGTTAGTGTGGTTCCTTACTTTTGTTCTGTTTTTCCTATGTACAGAACAAAATAAAACCAGTCATTGGTGCAGTTTTGTGACAAAAGAGTATAGGTTGTGAGTAAATGACTGTCTTCATCAAATGTATGAAATATGATATGTCAAGAGCTTTGTAAGGTTTTGAACAGCCAATAATAAAAAAATGACTATTTTCAAAGTGCACATTTGCATGTAGTATGTGCTATGTAATATGTGTGCTATTCTGAGGTTCATATACAGCATGATTATAGAATCATTCACCTGAAATGAGATGTGATTATGAGTGACTTTAAAAATAAGCAACAAAATAAACATAATTTCTAATATAATCTTATTTGTAGGTCAGATGTTAGTTTTGATGTCCTTATCTCCATAAAGCCATATGTATCCTCCCAATTCTTTGTGCTCCCAAAGTACTTGATACTTCTTATCATGACATTTCCTGTGCTGTTTTATTTATCTTGAATACCCGATTTAACTGTAAAATTAGATCATGCACAGACAATGCTGTGCTTTTTATTTATTCTTTTATTTACCTTTTTCCCCTCTGAATTTAGTTTTAAAAACTGAAATACACTTGATGCACAATACTTCAGGTAGTTGTAAGATAATCAACATATTTATCATGCCCAGACTCCTTAAGCCTGTTGGAATACTTCCCTCCTGCTTTTCTCTGTTTCCTACCCTTAGGCAACCAGTGGTTTGCTTTTTATCACTGTGTATTGATATTTCCAACAGTTTGGTATAAATAGAATCTTGTATATATTATGCATTTTTTCATTTGGTTGGCTTCTTTAAGTGTAATTCTTTTAAGATTCCTCCACATAGTAATATATATTAATACTTTTTAATACTGAATAACATTCTTCTGTACAGATTCACCAAAATATATCTGTTCACTTATTTGTGAGCATTTGGGTTGTTAGCATCTTTATGTATAAAAGCAAAAAAGCTGCAGCAACTATTAGATACAAATCTTTGTATGGACATGCATTTTTATTTTTCTTGTGTAAGTTGCTGGGGTGGAATGTCTGGGTCATATGGTAGGTATAAGAAAGTTCTAAGTGCCAATTTTCTCAAGGGTTTGTGCCTTCTTATGTTTCTATTAGCAGTGTAGTTTCTTTCAACTACATTTTCTTCTCCCAAGTTTTGGCCAGCACACACTTGTTGTTTTTTTAATTTTAGCCATTCTAATACATATGAGGAGTAATTTCTTTGTGGTTTAAATTGCTTTTCCCTAATGACTGATATTGGACATTTTTTTCATGTGCTTGTCATCTGTATATTAACTTCTGTGAAGCAGTATTGGATGTTTACTGAGTTTCAAGAGTTCTTTATGTGTTCTAGATTGTATTTTAATTATTTTAGAACCATGGATTGAACCCTATAGTGCTTAACCACTGAGCCACAACCACAGCCAGCTCTTTTTATGTTTTTTTTTTTTGAAAAAATTTTTATAAATTTTTTATTTTTATTTTGAAACAGGATCTTGCTAAAGTTGCATAGGGCTTCCCTAAGTTCCTGAGGCTGGCTTTGAATTTATGATTGTCTTGCCCAAGCTTCCCCAGGCACTGGAATTACAGGTGTGCATCATCATGCCCAGCCTGTAGTTTTATTCTTAACAGTATCTTTTGAAGAGCAGAAGTTTTAAATTTTGATGAAGTTCAAATATTAGGTTTCTTAAAATGAATTATTCTTTGGCATTGTAAGGTAATATAACCTAAAGTTAGAAAGTTTTTTTTTTTAAAGTTTATAATGCTAATTTTTACATTTAGGTCTATGATTCATTTCAGTTAATTTTCATATGGATGAAACCCCCCCATCCCGTTTTAAGAGACCATTATTTCTCTACTTAATTGTGTTTGCACTTTTATCCAAGATTAGTTATCTATATAGACACATATATGTGATCTATTTAAAGATCCCCTATGCTGTTACATTGACCCATATATCAATGTGTCTGTCTCTTCTCGAGAAATACAATGTTATATGTACAACCTTTATGTTAAGTCTTCAAATCAAGTAGTGTCTTTCTTTTTCAACCTTGTTTTAATTCTTATCTTTCCTTTGCTTTTTCAGATCAACTTTAGAACTATCTTGTCAATATTTACAAAAATATTTTCTGATGTCTTCATTGAAATTTCATCAAATGTTTAGATCAATTTGGGGATAATTATTCATTTTGTTGAGTCTTCTTTTTCTAATAAGTTATATATGACAGTAGAATGCACTTTGATATATGATATATAGATGAAGTTTAATTTCTCATTCTTCTGGTTGTACATGATGTGGAATCTCACCGGTCACATGTGTACATAGGGTAACAATGTCTGATTCATTCCACTATCCTTCCTACTCCCAAGGCCCCTCCCCTCTTTTCACTCCCCTCTGCCTAAAATAACACTATTCTTCCCTAGTGCTCCCCCCCCCTTGTGAATTAGCATCCACTTTATTGGGTGTTCTAATCCATTATCATAGAATGTCTCTTATTTTGGCCTTTTAAACATTTTCCTGTGCCATTTTGTACTAATTAACATACTTGTCATATACCTGTTTTATATTGATTTTAAAATATATCTCCAATTTAAAAGATTGAGTCATCTTTAATCCTGTTCTTAAGATATGTGTATATAACATCTTTCTGTTTACATCTTCACTTATATTCACTCAGTGTCCTCAGTTGTCACCCTTGCCAAAATTTTTCTGAGGTAGTCAAATTTTATTTGTATGTCAAATCATCACAGGAGGTCATTCAACTATCAAGAACCTTCTTAAAATTTAACATAAAAATTTTGAAGACATTAGTATAGCTCCTTCTTTGGCTTATATGATTTTTTTGAGGCATAAGCAAGCAAGCAAGCAAACAAACCCCATTCAAAAGGTTTCAGAAGTGTTCAGAGCAATTGAATCCAACTATGGTTGAAAGGAGAGTTTTAAATGGCTGATAGCTGACCACATGCTGGGCTTAGGGTAGCTGAGAGAGATTTTGTTGGCTCTTGAAGCTCCATCAGTTTTTTCTTAACCAGAAGCAATCAAGGACATATTTGAAGTTTGAAAGAGATTTTATGATTTTATAGATCGTTGTGGTGCTCTAGTGGAAGAGTCCTGTGAAATCCTTAGTTCACAGAAGAGGAAAGTGAAGCGTGGATCGTATTCTTGAGAACTCCTTCTGTAATCCAGCCTGCTCTTACTAGCAGCCACAGACAGACAAACTTCCCCTTCAGCAGGTTACATGGGGTCAGATTAGGCAGTAGAAATGAAGACACAGGGTAGTCATGAAACTCAAGAGATGAAGATTCTGAGATGCAGCCAGGTATAGGTTCTCTCCCATGGACTGTGGAGGGTAAAGTAAGAGAATTTATTTGTGAAACAGGAAGCAGAGCTCCCATAAGGGAAAGCTGCTTGAATGGGATGCCTGCTGAGTAGCTACTATATCTAGGGGTTTATATGGCATTCCTGGAGGTGGCTTTTAAAGCTGTTGGCTAATGACTTTTTTGGGGGTGGGAAGAGTTCTGTATCCAATCAGAGTGAGACACCTGGTGATCATGTGATGATCTCTGCTGTCTGGACCATGAGATAATTTGTATACAAAACTGTTGTGTGGTCCCCTTCTTTTCTGCCCATTGTATTTTTGGCTGCTTCTCTCCATGTGACCTTAACCAAATGCAGTGGATTCACCCAAGAGGTGCAAAGCCCATCATTACAACCAGATGAAAGAGTGAGGAAAGGTTTATTACTTGCAACAAGGAAGGAGCACACTGAGGGTACCCTAAAGCAGTCTCCTTGTGCAAAAAAAGCAAGAGGCTTTTTTTGGGGGGGAGGTGGGGGGCGGGGTGGAGAATCATAAATAACTATGAGGGAAAGACCTATCATATGTAGAGGTGGGTACATTCTTTAGCATGCTTAATCCATCATCATGCTTCTTCATGTGTTACATGTTCAAAAAATGGTAGAAAAGGAATGTTCTGGGCAGAGAACTTAGAATTACAATGAGCAAACTTTAGGTCACCTCTAAGGGGTGGGGTGGGGTGACTACAGTTTTTGCTAGCTTCTTGTGTGAGTTTCTTTGGAAGGTCTTATCTGAAATGGAAAAACAACTTTAGAGGTAGGTTTATAGTCATTTAAAGGGGGAGTGGCCTTTTCTTCCAAGCATAGGTGATTGTCCCTGAAAGACCTGCCTAGTGGCTAACATGGTCTCACCAGTAGGTGCATTATGGGAATTTCCCAAGGACACATGTGCATGATGATTGCTTACATAAGCTGTTGGAGTTACTGTCTTGCAGTCATATTCTAAGTGATTGTGTGTATGAACTCATTTAATTCTAATAACCTTGGAGGTATAGGTATTGTAATAATTCAATATTGTGTATGAGACACAAAGGTACCAAGTATTTTTTCCTAGTAGTTGATGGAGGTAGAAGAGCCCAGACAATGTTGCTCTAGAGCACAGTCTCTTAACCACTTCATTGTCTAACAGTTGACTAAACAGTGTGCCTGTTACAGCAAGATGATCCTTGAATCTTTTTTTATTAGTGTTGGGGACTTTGAGTTTCAGCTTTTAGTTTTAGAAATAAATTGAGATTTATATCAGTGATCAGATTGACTTTCTAAATTTCAGGAGTTCTGACTGTATGGGTTTTCAGAGGGTGAAAATGATAAAATGTTTCATTTCTTTAAAAGCCCATGGCCTCCTATAACTGCATATTATTTATTTTAAATGTTTGTTTCCCAAGCTTTTTGCACTCTAGGAATTCAAGCTGATATCATAATGGACTTGAGGATACCTTTGATTGGCCGTGTGGCAAAAAGAGGCTGTATGGCTGTGTATATTTATATAGTGCCAGGGATAAGTACTTTTCAAGATTCCTAGCTGCTAAAATAAGCAGGTATTGGAAGGGCAGAGGATATAGAGAAGATGTTGGCTCCAGCTGTGAAAGTACTCCGATGGCATTTGCCGCCATCTTCCTGGGTCAGGACATTAGAGAGTATGGGAGTTGGCATGCTAGGTTCTATGTGGAAACTTCATAATGTTTTAGCTGCTCACACCTCTGCAGGCACAGAACTGTGCTTGCCTATAACTCTTAGAGGAAATGGGCCAGAAAGGCAGAGCAGAATCTGAATTGAGTGGAAAATGGAGAAAGAAAGAAAGCGGGGTGGGGGTGGTGGTGGTGATGGTGATGAGATTGAAAGAAAGAAGAAAGAATACAAGGAAGAAGTGTTTTCTATTGTTTGGAAAACCCTTCCTATAGAAGTAGTACCTGTTCCTTGTGAAGGGAATTGCTATGGTTTGAGGCCATTCCCCAAAGATGCATTTGCTGAAAGCTCAGTTTCCATTGTATTGGTGATTGTAGTGGGGCCTTTAAGGAATGATTAGACCATTTGGGCACCATCCACGGAAGGAATTAATGTAGTTTTCTCAGATTCAGGTTAATTTCTACCATAATTGGTTGTTATAAAAGTGAACCTTGCTTCCTGTCATGTCTTGTGATCTTTCACTGCCTCCCTCTTGGTGTCTGCTCTCCACCACACATGCCATGTCCTTGTTTTTGCTGAATGTAGAGACTAAATGGAGGGCAGTTGAAAGAGTCATTCATTTTTTTGAGCATTGGATAAGATTGTGAAGTGATAAGACTGTTTACTGGTTACCATGAGACTTTCTCTGGGCCTGCCACCAAAGGATACCAAAAAATGTTATTTCTAATTTAAATCACCAAAGGCTTATTGAGGGTGATGATGTGCCATGCATGTTGTATGAACACAAGATATGATACTTGAAGGCTAATTTTAACAGTTATGTTGCCATTTTTGTTGGTCTGGATAGAAACCTCATCTTCTACTAATCTATACTTCTCATATAAAACCAAGATTATCATCAATAGAAGATAATTCTTTAAAACAAGTAAGTAAATGTTACCCATCATCTTTGAGAGGGTATGAGCATATAGTAGTGGTTGTATTCGTTTCCTATTTGCTGCCATAACAAATTAACATAAATACAGTGATTCAAAATAGCACAGAACAAGCTTATCTTTTTTAAAAAAATATTTATTTTTTAGTTGTAGTTGGACACAATATCTTTATTTATTTTTATGTGGTGAACCCAGGGCCTTGCACGTGCTAGGCGAATTCTCTACTGCTGAGCCACAATCCCAGCCCCCAGGTTACCTTTTTTTTTAAAGTTGATATGAAGCACCTTTATTGCACTCATTATAAAACAGCACAACCGCAAATAAACAGGCACTGCTCATGAAACATTGTTCCTCTAAAATGAATTACACTCTAAATTTTTTGAAGTAAATTGCGCCAAAAAATTTTCAGTGATACATTCGTTCTTTAAAGAATTAAGTAGAAACAGCACTAAAAGTAAATGTTTCCATGCTTCTTTTTAGTTTAACCAAACTGGTCATCTTACAGTTTTGTAGGTTAGAAATCCTTCATGAATGGGTTAAAATTAAGGATCCTTAGGGCTTCATGTGAAATTGCCTTTCCCAGCTTTCCAGAAGCTTCTCTGCAGTCCTTGGTGTGTAGGATCCCTTCTTTCATCTTCAAAGCCAGTAGCAACAGATACAGTGGCATCTTTTTGTTTCTCTCTTCCTTAGTCACAGCATCTTCTACTTTTAAGGACCTTTGAGGTTAAAACAGACCCACCCAGATAATCCAGGATAATCCCCTTATTTGAAGGTTAACTGATTAGCATTCTTAATCTCATCTCTACAAAGTTAATTCCTCCTTGCCATATATTCACAGATTCTGAGTGTAAGGTCAGGCAGCAGAGACCAAAAGGAGGCAGATTTGAAAAGGTCCCTGAAGGAGGCTTTATTGAGATTTCGCTCCCTGGTGGACTCTTGAGACCAACAGAGTGGGTCTAAGGAGAAGCACAGAGCTCTACTGGACTGGAATTTTTATTGGGCTTTGGACAGAAAGGGAGAGCTTGGGACAGGAAAAGTTTTTTTTTTTTTTAATATTTATTTTTTTATAGTTGTAGTTGGACACAATACCTTTACTTTATTTATTTATATGTGGTGCTGAGGATTGAACCCAGGGCCCTGCATGTGCAAGGCGAGAGCTCTACCACTGAGCCATAACCCCAGCCCCCAGGAAAAGGGGTGTTTAGAGTCCCTTGTCCTACTGGGGTTGGTTGGGGGAGCTGGCTAAGATCCAGGATTGGCCAGGAGACCCCATTGATTGACAGGCAGTTCCATCAGTGCCTGATTGGTGTTTCTTTCATGGGTGCTGGTTACTTGGTGCTTTGTTCCTCAGCCACCTCCATCGACTGACACGGAGAATTGTATATGAACATTTTTTGGGAGCCATTATTCTGCCTGTTATATAGTGTGTGTGTGTGTGGGGTGGGGTTCAAACTTTGCTCATTTCCTGACTCAGAGAAAAGTACATAATGCTCTTGTCCTTATGCTTTGCATAATGAATTTTTACCTATGAACTTGTGATAAAGTATGTGAGGTGTGGGAGGCTTATTGCTGCTTAAAGCCTTACTCTTCTTCACTGTGACAAAACTCTAGTAGTCACTTAAGCACTTAACAATAGGTTTTGTAGAATCTTAGTCTTTGAAAGAATCTAAAGTCCTCTTATCCAGCTTGCACTATAGGGTCTTGCAGACACATTACTATATCTTTACAAGGTGGCTGTCCCACCTTTCCTTACATGGGATGCCTGCCTGCCTGCCTTTTCGCATAATGCTGCCTCTGAACAGCTCTGCTTTACTGTTGAATAGTTCCTGCTTGGTATCAAGAGGAAATCTCTGTGTGTTTGTAGAACCTGTTGGTTCTTGTTTTACTCTCTGGAGTCATGTTGAATAAATCTAATTTTCTCTTTCACACTTGAAGTCATTGAGTTTTTTTTTTTTTTTAAGTTTTCTGGCGGACACAACATCTTTGTTTGTATGTGGTGCTGAGGATCAAAGCCAGGTCGCATGCATGCCAGGCGAGCTTGCTGACGCTTGAGCCACATCCCTAGCCCTCTCAATTTTTTTTTAACTGAGTCTTCCTTGAAAGTTTTTATTGCCATCCTCGTGCCTCTCCTGAGTATGATAATAACATGAAGGGGAGAATAAAGGAATATTTAATGGGAGCCTTTAAATTCCAGGGAAATTGCCATACAAAGGAGTATGTTAAGATCTTTGCCATTACTATGAAGCAAGAAATGACAGGTATATTGTAATTAAAGAGACTTAGAAATTGGGAAACCTGTCTTAATCTCATGGATATGGTGTCAGGAACCTCTTGGGTAGTGCAGTGAACTGCTATGCAAAGTTAGGGAATCTTTTGCTCTAGAAACAAGATTTTGCTTTTAGTTTAAATGTTCTTCTTAAAATATTATCATTACTTGTTATCTATGCCTGATGCCTGGATTTCCCTCTTGTGTTGGTTCATTGGATATAAGGCATCATCATGACTGCTGTTAATCACAGGGGACAAGGAATATGGTTCAGGGCTTTATGAAGGAAGGGAAACAGTGGTGTTGCACAGGATAATTAGTAGCGAGTGGAGTGACAATTTGATCCTCTGGTAGGGACCCTGACATTGTTGAATGGGGGGAGAAATTATTCTTTCATGGAGAGAGGCAGCTGTAATTCTGGTTGGGTGGAATCCAATTAAAAGGAACTGACATGCAAATTGATGATCAGACAGTGGGAGCATAGTAGTTCTAGAAGAGATCTGTAAGAAATGGCAGAGAACAGTGTAAGTAATTTGGCATGATAATGTTTGTAAGAAAAATGGAAAACTAATAGATTGGCTACTTGGACAATTTTAAGTCTGAAATCTAAGGGAGAAGGAAGTTGGTTGGTTTGGTGGACTTATAATTGCTAAATTTTTGACATTTTGGAGTTGAGGCCTCCATTTTAGGAATTAAAGCCTTTCATAATAGAATGATTATAAATCAATTCTTGAGTAATATAGGTTTTCAGATTAGTAGTGATTAAACGAATATTCCCAAGATTATATGATAGGAGTGTAAGCCTAGCTCTTCGAAAGATTTCATTGTCCAGGTATACTTCACAGAACTTAATGTTATATTCTCAAGATTTGGATGAGAATTGTATCTTCCATTCAGGATGAATTGAAAAACTTGTCATTTATACTGATGCCATTATGAATCATTTTTTAAGTGAAAAATATTTTTATAAACAAATTTGGACCCAATATATGAGTCAATAATATTAAATGTGTTTAAATCCAAGGTATTTTTCTTTGAAATGAAAGTCCCCATAGCAGTTAAGCTTTAGAATAACATGAAACAGTGGGCAGAATTTTCTAAGAATTCAATATATTTAGGGAAAAAAATTCTGATTAAGAAGTCAGATAGTTTTCTAATGTTACTATGGGAAAAGGAGAAGACTGCCTAATGTAATTGAGGAAGAATTATTAGGATGTCTTGGGAACTTCAGATGAAATGGCTATGAGTTGTTTTGAGGAAGGAGGAAATAGGACCACAGCATTTACTAGGCTTTATTTTGAAGAACATTCAAGAAGGCAAAATGGAGTTCACCCTGGGAAGTTGTGGAGATTCAGAAGCTAAGAAAAGACTTATAAAGATAGCAGCAGCCACAAGAAGAGACCAGAGTAATGTAGGCTGAATTTCTGGTTAACTGAAGAGCATCCAGTTGTTCTAGACAGCTTAACAAAGAGAATTAAGAATGACCATGATTCATTTTGATTTGTTTTGATAGATTTTTGATCCCTGCCTCTCTGAGAAAATTATATAATGCCCTGACCACCCACCTACAATAGATTGAATGGTAAATCCCAAGGGGAATTTACCACTGAGCTACGTCCCCAGCCCCTTAATTTTTCTTTTATTTACAGATAGTCTGAGTTGCTCAGGGTCTTGCTAAGTTGCTGAAGCTGGCCTTTACTTGCAATCTTCCTACCTTGGCCTCTACAGTCCGGGGATTACAGGTGTGTACCAATCACCATGGTGGTTGCCCAGGTTTGAGGAGGGGACTGCATGTGATGTAAGCTCCTTAGGATTTTCCCACTTGTATCTTTCTTATCATTCCCTCCAGTTCTCTTCATGGGCTCCAGCAGTCATACATTTTTTACCCAAGATTGTCACATTTACTTTTCACCCTGACTGGAATGCTCTTACCTTTCAGTTGATTCAGATTTGTGCTAGAAGTTCCCTTATCAGGGAGATCTGTGGTGACCACCATATCTAAAGTAGGCACACTTTCTTCCCTTACTCTGCTATATATATTTTTCATTACATTCATTTCTACCTTATGCATACATTTACTTGTTAAATATTTCTCCCCTTTCTTTCTATTTATAGTAAATTTCATGGGAGTTTACTTTCACTTTATGTTGCTTACTACTGTATTCCTAGCAATGAATCCATAAAAATCAGTGGAATGGATTTTTAGGGTGTCTCTTGCTTGTCAGCTGAGAACTGGGAATTATGTAATATGGGACATAGGACAAAGTTCTTGTTCCATATTACCTAATGATGATAAGTGTGATAACCAAAGCACAGAGTGCTATGAGTTTTTAGAAATAAACTGGGAATGGTCATCACAGACTGGATCTTGAATAATAAAAAGAGGAGGCTTGCAGGGGTAAAGAAAAGAAGGGTATTCTTTCTCTTGCCCCTTTTTTATTGGTGAATTACAGTTGTACATAATGGTGTGATTTGTTGCATATTTGTGCATGCATATACTATAACAATATAACTTGGCTAATGTCACTCCTCATATTTCCTCCTCCTCCTTGTCCTGCCCTTTGATCCCTTTCCTTTACTGATCTCCTCTTGATTTTTATGAGGTCTCCTGCCATTTCTTTCCCTGTTTCCTCTCAAACTTCCACATATGAAAGAAAACATATAACCTTTAATCTTTTGAGTTTGGCTTATTTTGCTTTACTTAATTGTTTCTAGTTCTATCCATTTTCCTGCAAATGACTATCCATTTTCCTGCAAATGACTATCCATTTTCCTGCAAATGACATTTTATTTTTCTTTATGGCTAAATAAAACTCCATTATGTATATTTACCACATTTTCTTTATCCATCCATTCATTGATGGATACCTAGGCTGGTTCTGTAGTTTGCCTGTTATGAATTGTGTTGCAATAAACATGGGCATATATGTAATGTTGACTTTTTAATTTTTTAGGATAAATACAGAGGGGATTCAGCTGGGTTATATGGTGTTTCCACACCTAGTCTTTTGAGGAACTTCCCTAGTGATTTCCATAGTGGTTCTACTTATTTACAATTGCACTAACAGTGCAAAAGTGTTCTTTTTTCTCCCAATATTCTCTCCAGCATGTATTATTGTTTGTATTCTTGATGACTGCCATTCAACCAGTGGTATGAGATAAAATCTCAGTTTAATTTTAATTTGCATTTCCCTAACTGCTAATGGTGTTGAATATTCATTTTTATTGACCATTTGTATTTCTTCTTTCAAGAAGTGTCGGATTCACTTGCTAACTTATTAAAAGGCCTTTTATTTTTTGGTGTTGAGTTATTGAGATCTTTATTCTGGATATTCATACTATCAGAAGAGTAGCTTGCACAGACTTGATTTTTTTTGGCGTGTTCAGCAGGTTCTCTCTTCATATTCTTAATTATGTGCTTTGTTGTGCAGAAGCCTTTAAATTTGATGCCATCTCATTTATTAACACTTGGCATTATTTCCTTAGCTTTGGGGGTCTTATTGATGAAGTTCTTGCCTGTGTCTGTGTACTGTGTATGAGTGTGTATTGACCCTACATTTTCCTTTAGTAGTTTCATAATTTCTGGTCTTAATTTTGAGATCTTTGACCCATTTTGAATTGATTTTTTTTTCATTGCAGAGTAAGAGATTGAGTCTAGTCTTATTCATTTATGTATGAATAACCAGTTTTCCCAGAACCATTTGTATAAAAGACTGTCTTTTCTCTAGAGTATGTTTTTGGCATCTTTGTCAAGGATCTTTGTCAAGGTGTGTGGGTTTGTCTCTGTGTCTTCTGTATCATTGATTTGTGTGTCTGTTTTTATGTCAGTACCATGTAGTTTTTGTTACTATTGCTTTGTAGTATAATTTGAAGCCAGATATTGTGATGTCTCCAGCATTGCTTTTTTTGACTTAGAATTTCTTTTGCTATTCTGGGCCTTTTACTTGTACAAATGAACGTTAGGACTGTTTTTCTAGTTTTGTGAGAATGTCACTGATACTTTGATAAGAACTGCATTGAATTTGTTTGTTAATTTTGGTACTGTAGCCATTTTAACTATTAATTCTGCCTATCCTTGAATATGAGAGGTCTTTTCATCTTCTTTTGTCTTCAGTTTCTTTCTACAATGTTCTCTATTTTTCATTGCAGAAATCTTTCACCTCCCTGGTTAGAAGTATTCCTATATATTATTACTATTTTTATTTGAGGCACTTGTCATAGGATTGTTTTTCTGATTTCTTTCTCAACAGATTTATCATTGGTATATAGGAAAGCAATTGATTTTTGAAACCTAGTAGTTTGCTGAATTTATTAGTTTTAGGGGTCTTTTGGTGGAAGTATTTTTTTTTTTTTGGTGGGGGGAATAATCTTCTATGTGTGGGATCATATTATCTGCAAACACTGATATTTTGACTTCTTCATTCTCTATTTTCATGTCTTTTATTTCCTTCTTTTGTCTAATAGCTCTGGCTAGAATTGCTAATGGTATAATAAATATGAGGGGTGAGAATGCGCATCCTTGTTTTGATACACATTTTAAAGGAAGTGTTTTCAATTTTTCCCCAATTGATCTGAGGTTGGGTTTGGGTTTTTCATGTATAGCCTTTATTATGTTGATGTAGGAGCCTTTGATCCCTAGTTTTTTCAGAGACTTTTATCATGAAGTGGAATCTGAATTTTATCAAAGACTTTCTGTTCATCTGTTGTCAACTAAGTGATTTCCTTAATGTATTTATGTGTTGAATTACTTTTATTGACTTTCATATGTCCATCCATCCTTGCATCTGTGGGGTAAAACCAACTTGGTCATGATATACAGTCTTCTTACTTTGTTGTTGTATGTGATTTGCTAATATTAAGGATTTTTGCGTATTAAGTTCATCAGGGATAGTGGTGTGAAGTTTTCTTTCCTTGGTGTGTCTTTATCTGGTGTTAATATGAGTGTGATATTAACTTCATATAATGAATTTGGAAGTGTTCATCTCTTTTTCATAGGATAATTTGAGGAACTTGGCATTAGTTCTTCTTTAAAGGTCTGGTGGCAACTGAGAATCCATCTGGTCCTGGCCCTTTTCATTGTTGGAAGACATTATTAGTTTCTATCTCATTACTAGTTATTGGTCTGTTTGTTTTCTGTGTCTTCTTTATTTCTATTTTGTCTGGTTGTATGTGCCTACAAATGTTAATTTCTTATAGGTTTTCCAGTTTTATGGAGTATAAGTTTTTGAAATAGTGGGTAATGATCTTCTGGCTTTCTGTGATGTCTGTAGTAATTTCTCCCTTTTTCATCTCTAATTTTATTTTTGTGTCTTCTCTCTTTTGGTTAATTTGTCTAAGGGCTTATCAGTCTTCTTTATATATATTTTTAAGTATTATTTTTTAGTTGTAGTTGGACACAATACCTTTGCTTATTTATTTTTATGTGGTGCTGAGGATCAAACCCAGGGCCTCACACGTGCTAGGCAAGTGCTCTACCACTGAGCCACAATCCCAGCCCCTTTTTTATATTTTTAAAGAACAAACTATCTCATTGATTCTTTGTATTGTGTTTTTTCCCCTCATTTTCACTGATATTGACTCTGATCTTAATCATCTCCTTCTACTGATTTTGGAATTGCTTTGTTCTTCAAGGGCCCTCAGATACATCATTATGTCATTAATTTGGGATTGGTCTGATTTTCTTTTGTAGACGCTCAAAGCTGTAACCTTCCTCTTGGAAATGCCTTCATAATGTCCCAGAGTTCTGGTATGTTGCATAGTTATTGAGGCTAAATTTTCTTCACCTGATTTCTTCTACCACCCATTCTTTATTCTGAAGGGTATTATTCAGTCTCCACGTTTTATACTGTTTTCTGTATGGTTTTTGTTGTTGTTTTCTAATTTCATTCAGATTTGATCTGAGAAAAGTTGCTTTGTGGCCTAAAATATGGTCTATTTTGGAGGTTCCGTGAGCCCCTGAGAAGAAAATATATTCAGCTGTTGGATGAAATATTCTACCGATGGCTGTTCAGTTGATTTGATTTATAATATTTTTCAGATTTGAAGAGTCTTTACTGAGTTTATATTTGGGTGACCTATCTAATGGTAAAATCTCTCAGTACTGAGTTTTATCTGAGGCTTTAATTCAAGTAGTGTTTCTTAAGTAATTAATTGCACCCACATTTGAGGCATGAATACTTATTATTATTATATCTTCTTGTTGGATTGTTTTCTTTATCAGTATGAAGTGACCTTCTTTTTCTCTTCTAATTAACATCAGTTTTTGCAGTCTTCTTTGTCACATATGTGAGTAGCTACTCCTACTTGTTTGGTGACTCCATTCACATTGTACATCAGTTTTCATCCTTTCACTTCCAGTGTGTGGCTGTCTTTGCCTGTAAGACTAGTCTCTTGCAAACAACATATAGTTGGGTCTTGATTTTTAATCCTTTCTGCCACCTTATGTCTTTCAACTGGAGAGTTGAGAACATTTATATTCAATAGTGTTATACAGGGAATTTATTCCTGCCATTTTTATTCATTTCTAATGTTTAATTTGGTCCTGTTTCTTATTTACTTACTCTTAAAATGAGATTTGTTCATTTTCGAGCTCTGGGGTTTGTTTTTTATTTCTTCTATGTGGAGTTAGTTTCTTTCTTTTTTTTTTTAAATATTTTAGTTTTTAGTTGTAGTTGGACACAACACCCTTATTTAACTTATTTATTTTTATGTGGTGCTGAGGATCGAACCCAGGGTTTCACACATGTGAGGCGAGCACTTTACCACTGAGCCACAACCCCATCCTCTTCTTTTTGTTTTTTAAGAAAATTTTTTTTAGTTGTAGGAGATACAATGCCTTTATTTTATTTATTTATTTTTATATGGTGCTAAGGATTGAACCCAGTGCGCTTATCTTGGAAGGTTTTTATTCTTTGTTTGATTTTGAAGGATGGCTTTGTTGGATATAGCCATCTTGGTTGACATATTTTCTTTAGGGGCTTGGAACACATCACTTAAGACCTCCTGGCTTTTAGAGTTTGTGCAGAGAAAATGGAAGTAATTCTAAACCGGCTTGCCTCTTGAGGTTTTAAAATTCTGTTCTTGTTTTTCATGTTAGCATTTTAATTGTAATATGTTGTGGAGCGCTTCTTTTTTGATCTTGTCTGAATGGGGTTTTGAATGTGTCCTTTATCTGGATGTCCATTTCATTTTCATGTTTTGGAAAATTTTCAGTTTTTATTTCCCTGAGGAGGTTATTCATGCCATTAGCATGTGTCGAGAGGGGGCATAATTGCAACATAAACAGTCGAAGGGAGAAATAAAGAATGTCCATGCACTTCTGCCCCTTTCAATGCTTTATTCACTCAAATTACTCAATATAATTTCACTCTATAGGTTCTTTTTTTTTAAAGAGAGAGAGAGAGAGAGAGAGAGAGAGAGAGAGAGAGAGAGAGAGAGAGAGAGAGAGAATTTCAATATTTATTTTTCAGTTTTCTGCGGATACAACATCTTTGTTTGTATGTGGTGCTAAGGATCGAACCCAGGCCGTATGCATGCCAGGCGGTCGCACTACTGCTTGAGCCATATCCCCAGCCCTCTATAAGTTCTTAATCAAGAAAAGGACAGTCCTTGATGCTAGTAGTCCTTAATGCTTGCAATAGACATAATCCATTCACAGCAAACAATTCTAGATGAATTCTAAGCACTGTAAACAAACTTAAAAAGGACAGACTAATGACAGACATTCCCTCTGCATGCTAAGTTCAGGTCCGGAACCAATGCAGGCTTTTCCTGGTGTGGAGTGGAGGACTCATTGAATAGAGGGTCATAGGGAGAAATTGCAGCTCTCACCAAGGTCCAGGCTATAGAGTTTGAGAGTGGTGAGGATCACGCAGAGAACCAAGTGATGGGATGTCAGGTCCTCATCAGGCTCTCCAGCTCGTGTGCATCCTTGTTTTGGCTGGCTGAATCCCCGTTCATCAGCTCTAGTGTTTCTACTAAATTTGGGGGTTTTTGACCCTCCTTTCAATCCTTATCAGCTACCACTGGATTTCCCCATGACATCATTTACCCTGGGGTCGGAAATATCTGGTCTGCTGGTCTGCACCCTGATCTTCTCCTCTTTCCCTCTATCTGGCAAGGACAGACTGCTAGAGGCTTCACTCTGTTTATCAGGGTGAGGGGAAGTAACTTGTCTGAGGGCTCTGGAGCATTGTGTGAGGCCATACTAGAGGGCTCTGTTGGTGAGACTGCAGATTTTAAACTGGAGTTTTAAAAATAGAGTTGCTTAGGCTCAAGACAGGCCTGAGGCTGTCGTTACAGCATGTGTCTTACAACCCTCCTTTATTCCAGTGACTCTTAAATCTTATCTCTTAATGTTGTCCCAGATTTCTTGTATATTATAATCATATGGTTACTTATTTTCTTTAATAGTGTCTGCATGTTTAAGGCTGGTCACTTTGTTTTCCATCTCTGAGATTGTGTTTTCAGCATGATATGCTGTATTTCACCTGAACATTTTATTTGATTCATTCTTTCATTTTTAAGATTTTTGTTTAGTTTGTTGTCAAACATTGGGCATTAGTTTTTTAGGGATTGGCTAACTTCACTTGGCATTATATTCTGTCTTCCCCATTGAGTTTCTCACTCATATCCTATACTGACTTTCTTAATTAGCTCTGTGTTCTTAGAATTCATTGATTATTTTTATAATTATTCTTTTGAATTCTTTATCAGATATTTTATCGGTGTCAATATCTTTGGGATCAGTTGTTGAATTATGAACTTGAGGAGGAGTTGTATTACCTCATGTTTTTCAATGTTTCTTGTGTTCCTGTGTTGTTTTCTTTATCTTTTGGAATGGATTTCTCTTCTGTGTGGGCCTTTTTAGAGAACACCCTTCACTTATCAAAAGGTTCTAGAATGATCTAGATTGATACTTCCTTATTGATTTGGTATCCGCACCTTTGTGTTATTCTGTTTTTGCTATGGAATGTCCATGAGTGGGAAGGATAGCCCACACTTAGCCATTCCTACCTGGGACCTGGTGGTTGGTTTGGATTTGTCCCTTCTGTTATTTGTGTTGAAGTTTAAATGTCATTAATTTGTTTGTGGAGTAAAGTGTTCTGTCTTTTGGCTGAGTGAGTTCAGCAGAAGATTCTCTGCCCTGTGAACTTATAGTGTCTCTGTAGGACCCCAGCACCTCACACGATAGGCAGAAACCAACAATAGTACCAACTAATGCAAGCCCTATACAGCATTAAATAACTACCTGGTTTCTAGTATTATATCAACATTAATTACGCCAAAAAACAGGAAGGAATGATCAGAAATTACGAAAACAAAAAATAATAAATGATTATGTACTAGATCTGACATTAAAGTGAATAGCACATGTCAACTGTCATCCACAGAAGTAATCACATCAACATGAATGTCGAGGGCAGGAGTTATATAAGCCAAATGGTTCTAAATGATTTCAAAAGTAAAGTCCAAAGGAAAATGTGATAGGTTTGTTGAAGAGAGTTTACAATGTTCAAAGATTGAATAGAGATTTCAGGAGAGGTGTAGCAATTGGTAGTTATAACAAAGGAGGAGAAAAAAATAGAGGAGAAAATAAAGGGAGGGAGAAAGTAAAAACAAGAGAATTTGTTAGCAGGAGAAGAAAGGAGAGAAAGAAAAACAAACAAAATGAAAACCAAAATAAACTAAAACCCTACCCCTTAAAAGACAAGGCAAGGGGCAAGGAAAAAAGAGACAAAAGAAATATGTAAATATGTACGGCCATGAACTAATCAGCACAGCAAGAACACCTCCACTCACCAAAAGAGAGAAAATATTCTTAATGAAAAATGAAGGTATTGTCTCCACTCAGATGATCAAAAGTTGATGAAAGTGGGTGTTCACTGCCTATCCTTGGCTGTTTTTTTTGTTTCTTCTTGGGTGTACCAAGGGAGAGAGCAAAGGCTGGGAGCTGTTAACCCCTTCCTCTTTCTGTGTTACTCTCCAGGCTGCCCCCTGGAGTGGAAGAAGACTGAAGCCAGTTGAAATTGCTTTCAGCTTCTCTTCTCACCAGTAGGAGGTATCAAGGAGTGGGAAATGCTGTGGGTTAGAGTTTTGTCTTCACAGACCAGATCCTTGCACTCCAGAGTTCTGTGAGGGGAGTTCTAGAGGCTCAAGTCTAATCTGGCCTCAGGGGCCTTATAGGTGGTGTCTGCTCTGGAGAGATTAGATCAACACACCCCACAGCATGGCCATTGCTGATCTTTGCAGGGAGTCTGGAGCCTCCCAGGAATTCTCCTCCAAGGGCAGGGGAGCCAATCCCTCCCCCTTCTGCTGCCCACCAACACAGCCTTCCCAGGCTGAGTCCTGAGTGTTCACACCTGCCTATTCAGATTCCCCACTCACCTTAGCTGGTCACATGAGCTGCCAGACTCAAAGGGAAAACCATTTGGGCTCCCCTTGGCTTTTCTGACTGAACTCCCTTGGTGTAACCTTCTCTGTACATCTTTGGCTCCCATTCTTCTAGGTACATGGTAGGTATTTGCAAGGACAGTTTAGCAATGTTTGCTATGACTTCCCAGCTTTGCAGCAGCAGCTGCATTGTGGCTACCCCCATATGGCTCCGTCTCAGCTCTCTGTGGCCAATGGAGAAACAGCACTTTTTTTTTTTTAAATCGATAAAAAGTTTTTAATTTAAAAAAAATAAGTGACAGCAGAATGCATCACAATTCTTTTACACAAACATACCACAATTTTTTTTTAAAGAAAGAGTGAGAGAGGAGAGAGAGTGAGAGAGAGAGAGAGAGAATTTTTTTTTAATATTTATTTTTTAGTTCTCGGCGGACACAACATCTTTGTTGGTATGTGGTGCTGAGGATCGAACCTGGGCCACACGCACGCCAGGAGAGCGCGCTACCGCTTGAGCCACATCCCCAGCCCCATACCACAATTTTTCATATCTCTGTTTGTATATAAAGTATTTTTGACACCCAATCTGTGTCTTCATACATGTACTTTGGATAATGATGTCTATCACATTCCACCATCCTTGCTAATCCCCTGGCCCCTCATTTTCCCTCCCATCCCTCTTCCCTATCTAGAATTCATCTATTTCTGCTATGCTCCCCCTCCCTACCTCACTATGAGTTGGCCTCCTTATATCAGAGAAAACACTGGGCATTAGTTTTTTAGGGATTGGCTAACTTCACTTGGCATTATATTCTCCAGTGCCATCCATTTACCTGCAAATGTCATGATTTTATTCTCTAGGTTGGCTCCACAGTTTAGCTATTGTGAATTGTGCTGCTATAAACATTGATGTGGCTGTGTCCCTGTAGTATGCTGTTTTTAAGTCCTTTGGGTATAGTCTGAGGAGAGGGATAGCTGGGTCAAATGATGGTTCCATTCACAGATTTCCAAGGAAATCTTTGTATTGCTTTCCATATTGGCTGCACCAATTTGCAGTCCCACAGCAGTGTATGAGTGTACCTTTTCCCCACATCTTCGCCAACATTTATTGTTGTCTTCATGATAGCTACTATTCTGACTGGAGTGAGATGATATCTTAGAGTAGTTTTGATTTGCATTTCTCTAATTGCTAGAGTTGATGAGCATTTTTTCATATATTTGTTGATTGATTGTATATCCTCTTTGAAACAACACTTTTCAAACATCATTTTGCTGTGCAGTCTCCGGATCAGCTAAGTTCAGGCTGCTTTTCTGATCTCTGGTTTTTCTGTACCAAATATGTCCATTGTGTTTCTGTGTTCTCCCTCCCCTCTGTGGCAAACCTGTGCTGCTACTGCAGCCGCAGCCCCCTTGGTTCCAAAGTATACTTTTTTTTTCGATGAACCCCCATTTCTAAGTCTGTAAGACACTGTGAATATTCAACATTGAATTTTAGGGAAATTCTATTTTTACTGAGAAGCGCTGCTTGAATCCTGAGCCACAGAGGAGCAAGTAGGAATGCAGCCTTCATGTAGCCTGTCATCTTGAATCTGGAAAACAATGATATTCTAGGGTGACAAAATAGAGCTAGTGAATGTGAAGAGATATAGAAATGAGTTTTGTGTTTGAAAGTTATGAAGTGAGTTCAGTCCCCAGACAACATGCATATGGTATGAAGCATGGCCTGGTCTGTGAAGACAGAACTCCTGGGGAGCTAGGAGAATTGTTGGGAAAGACATTTGAAGTACACTGATTGGAAAGTGGTGATCCATAGACTCTTTATGTGCCAATATCCAAAAAACAGTTCTTAAGGATGAATTATAAGAAGGAAGGATGTAGAGGTGGGATGCAGTGCTGCATTAGATATGATTTTCCCACTCTTGAAATGCATGAGAAATTTTGGGATTCCCACAGTGATGACAACTTCCTTTTGTTTATGGATACTATGCTAGTAGTTTGTTCAGACTGGTCATTTAATTTTTTTTAAATATTTATTTTTTAGTTTGCGGCGGATACAACACCTTTGTTTGTATGTGGTGCTGAGGATTGAACCCTGGCCGCACGCGTGCCAGGCGAGCGCACTACTGCTTGAGCCACATCCCAAGCCCTCATTTAATTTTTCAATAGGAGTAAAGCTGTGTCATTGGAATAGAGGAAGGGAAGGCTATTTTGCTTTTAGATAAAATCTGAAAATTGAATAATTGTCTTAAAAAAGGGATTCTTAGTATGTTAAGCAGCTGTGTGATTGTGGGCAGTTCATTTATCTGTGCTTCAGTTTTCAAGTATGGACTTTGTTGATAAGTTTACATCATTGGTGTCTAAAAGTATGAGAGTTGGGAAATTCTAAGAATATCTTCATTAGAAATATTAGGTAATATTATTTGCTTAACAGAGGTAGATCTAGAAGTGTGTGTGTGTGTGTGTGTGTGTTTTGTGTGTTTTCCTTTAGAATATGTTACAACAAAGCATCATTTCCACTTATACCCATTTCCAAGAGGAAAATATGACCATTTCTGTGAGGTGGTCTGTATAGTTTTAAAAGCAACCATTAAGGAGTAGCTTTCAGCTGCTTGTTTTCTAGATGTCAAAACACATTTCATTTTAGCACTTGGTGTGAGAGTTGTCATAGAGTACTGCAGAGCAGAAAGGAGGACGGGATTGTGTCCTCTGCTCTGTTACATGTTAATTCGCGGTTTCTAGTAGTTTCTTTTCCAAAAGGCCTTCTGGCACTTTATCCCAGTTAATAATGCCATCTTCATTCATGGCAGCTAGTGTAGGAAACCTCTCCTCCCAATTTAGTCTTGGCCATTTGGTAGCAGAATTTGGTCAGGTATATATGGAATGTTACATTGGCTTCATGATTATCTGAGATCTCTTTTACTATGTTTGGGTAGCCTTACATATTGGAATTCTTTTTTCTTTTTGAGAAAAGGGGAAGAAAAGGTATGTATTATGAAGATAGCTTAATGGTTCATATTAAGATTTTGAATTCTGATTACCTAGGTTCCAGTTCGAGCTTCACTATTAGTTACGTGAACAAGTTAGCTCAGTTTCCTCATTTATAAAATGGGGATAATAATACTACCTGTCTGTAGAGTGCTGTGAGGATCAAATATTTAAGTGCTTGTAAGTCACTTAAACCAAAGACTGGCAATATGAGATCTGTAAATGTTAGCCGGTGTTATTCTTAGCTTTCTCACAGCCACTGACATTTCTAAGGCCTTGCAAGAAAGCCTGACCATTGGGTGTGGTGGTGCACACACTGAAATTCCATTTACTTGGGAGCATGAAGCAGGAAGATTTAAAGTTTCAGGTCAAGGGGATGTGGCTCATTGGTAGAGCACCTCTGGCTCCAATCCCCAGTATCACAAAAAAAGGAAAGGAAAGGAAAAAAAAAAAAGACTTGGTGGGCTGGGGTTGTGTGGCTCAGTGGTAAAGTGTCTGCCTAGCATCTATGAGGCACTGAGTTCACATCCTCAGCACCACATGTAAATGAATAAATAAAGTTATTGGGTCCATCTACAACTTAAAAAAAAAACGGACTTGGTGGAACAGTGCTAGAAATGATTCACTGTGTAAGTAATGGACTGTTGAGCTCTTACATTCCAGTTCACTGGCATTATTTAAGAAGCAGCTCATTGCAGTCTAAGGGTCATTTGGTGAAATGGATGAGTGGTCTTGTTCTACCTTCTCAGGCAGTGACCGAAAGTCAGGCCAAGCACCCTGGAATCCCTAGGCATCACCTGGACAGAGGGCAAACATCTATAGCACAGTGGTAGGGGAGAAATGAGTGGGGACTAGGCATAAATTGTAGAAGCAGTGTGAATTTGGTGATTATAGCAAATAGGAGGAATCTCTATGTGTAAGCAGAGATTTTGTTAAGATGAAGAAAAATCACTAACAATTTAGATGTGATCCCTGACTTGTCATCAATGTCATGTGTTACATCCCTGTGTGTGAGTTGTTTCCTCTCTGATCCCTGTGATGAAAGTTTTTCATTAGCTTTTAGTAACTGAGAGGAAAGGGTTGCAGAACGACCTGCCCCTGAGCCTTGGCCAGTACAAATCTTTAGCTTTACTTTTTAGTTATTTCAAAGAAGTTCTAAAGACTAAAGCATTTCATCATTGGTTTCATAAGGGAAATGTCTCTTTAATCTATCATGTTTCCTTATTTTCCTATCTATCTATCTATCTATCTATTTATCTATCTATCTATCTATCTATCCATCTATCCATCTATCTATCTATCTATCGGGGGTTGAGGGGCCGGGGATTGAACTTGGGCAGTTGACTACTGAGCCATATCCCTGGCCCTGTTTTATATTTTATTTAGGGACAGGGTCTCACTGAGCTGCTTATCACCTCGATTTTGCTGAGGCTAGCTTTGAACTCTGGATTCTTCTGCCTCTGCCTCCTGAGGAGCTGGGATTACAAGCATGCACCACGGGGACTGGCTTTTTTCTTTCTTGTTTTCTAAGTTTTATTTACTTTTTGACTCATCATTCATCCCAGACATTTTGCGTGTGATGTAAAAGGGCTCATTCCCCTGGCCTCACGTTCATCTAGTTTTTCTGCCACTATTTGTTAAGTCTTTTCTTTCCCCATTGAACATCCTGGTGGGCACCTTTGTTGAAAATCAGTTGCCTGTTTATGTCTATTTTTGGAGGCTCTGCTCTGTTCTGTTCCTTTGATTGATTGATTTTATTTATTTTGTACTGGAAGCACTTGACCACTGAGCCACATACATCCTCAACCCCCTTTATTTTCTATTTTGAGGTCTCATTTCACTAAGTTGCTGAGGTTGGCTTCGAATCTCGATTCTTCTGTCTGAGCCTCCAGAGGTGCTGGGATTACAGGTGTGAGCCACAATGCCCTTATTTGTATATTCTTATCCTAGTATCACACTACCTTGATTATTTAGCTTTGTAGCAAATCTTGAGGTGCAGTAGTGTGAATTTTCCCACTTTGTTTTTCTTTTTCAAGATTGTTTTTAACTATCTTTGGTCCTTAGATTTTTCATATAAATTTTACAATCAATTTGGCTAATTCTAAAATAGGTACCTGGGTGCTTTACAAAATTCCATTATTACCCAGACCATACTCCTGGAGTCAAATCACAATTTAGATTAACAGAATCTGACTTACAAAACCCACCTATTAAAACTTCCTACATTATTCTAAGTGTAGCTTAAGTTGAGAATCAATGTGCTAACAGGGTTTTAGTGTGGCACTTAAAACAAAATCTGCCATGCATTCTAGTGGAATATATGTGTGTGTGTGTGTGTGTGTGTGTGTGTGTGTGTGTGTGTAGCAGTTGTAATGGGCCCTCAAGTGGAAGAGCTTTTTGATGCTAATGAAATAGCAGAGTTGAATGAAGAAGACATGCAAGAGGAGTAAAATTAGAGTGGTCCAAGAAGGAGAAAGTTCTCTTACCCCAAGGGTAATGAGGTGATGCTTTGTGTGACTGCCTGCCATCCAAATCATTCATTATATTTTCACCTTAAAGCAGACTCAACTCAGTCTACAAACCAGTAACATGAAAAATGAGGAATGCTTTTGGTAAAGCACATAAATGTACTATTTTAGAGACTAGCTTTCCCCTGAATTTGGGAACGTTTGTGAAATGTGCATAATAATGAACAGAGAAGGCACATTCTAGAAGTGATTATGTTGGTTTTTTGGCTTTTAAAGTTTTTCCTTCTTAATTAATTTCTTGTCTTTAGACAAACATTGATTCACCCATTCTTCCCATGGGCATGGAGTTCAGTCAGAAATGATGCCTTTCTAAAATAAAGAATGAAGGACAAAAAGTTGTAATCACATGATGTTGTTCTTTGGGACCATACAAACTATGAGGACTATAAATCCTTACTAGTAATGTTCGTTTTAGTTTTGAACTACATTTTCCTTTTTGAAAAGAGGTTGGAACTAGTGAGCGGAGCCCTTTCTGTGATATACGTTCCCTACACAGCTGTAAAGAATTAATTTCAGTCAGTGCTAGCAGAGCTTGAATCTCAACTTTCTGCCTAGTGTTTTGGAAAATCCTCTCTAGAAAATAGTATCTACCAGCTATGATGTTATAACATTTAGATGTACATTGAATTTTTGAGTGTTTTCCCTATAGAAATAGCATGGAAACTCTTTTAGTGAGCTAGATTTTACAGCACATGCAAGGTGCTGGGATTGCAGGTGAGGATCATCATACCACCAGGCGATTTGCATAGAACTTGGGAGTTTTCTGAAACGAATCACAACCCTAACATTGGGGATATATCAGTATGGGAAAAAACTGCGAGTGTGGATATCCATCACAGTGTCTGAGCCATATCTGAGTACTTGGTGAAAACTTTTGGGGGGAGTATATAAAAATAATGATTTTAGGAAAAATAAAAACTGGCTGTACAGATAGTGGTTATAAAACATGGTCTTTGACAGAAAGACTTGCTTAATCCAGTTCCTGCTACTTATGTGACTTTGAATGAGTTAATATAACTTCTCTCAGCTTGGGTTTTTTTCACTTGTAAAATGGGGCTAATATTGTTGAGTGGTTTAATTTAACAAGAAAATGTATGTGAAATGATTGTTGTACTGGTTGACTCAGTATATGCCATGTAAAGCCTAGATGTTATTAGTTTTATTAACAGTTGACATGTTGACATTTGTGTAACATTTATGATCTACAGAGCCCTTTCACATGTTATAGAATGGGTCCTTGAATGTTTCACTGGCTTTTAATTCATTGCCTCGAGATTGTTCCTTTTCAGATACCTGTATAGCTTGTGTACACTCAGTTGGCATTTGTCATGCACCTTCATGCCAGTGTCTTCTTACCTAAATTAAATTCTAAAATCCACTATGAATACAAAGGTTATATCTTTCTTATTCATCTGAGTTGTCTGGAACAGAGTCTGGAGAAGTTGCTATTTGTTATGTGAGTGATCTTAGGTAAGTGTCTCTCTGGTTTGCCAAGGCTGCCTTTTTTAAATTTGTAAAATGGGCAGCCCTGAGAGGATTACATCTAGTAGTACACTAGGAAGTGCTTCCTATAGTTAATTACAAATGTTTTTTTCCCCCGTATCTCACTAGTTTAGCGCCATAGTAGATGCTTGGGAGTATGTATTCACTGGCATTTGGGGCAGGAAGGAATGTTGGGAACCCAAGTCTAGCCTGGGCAATTTAGTGTGAAGCCTTATTTCAAAAACAAACAACAACCAAAAAACAAAACAAACAAAAAAACCCGTCATGGGGACCAGGGATATATTTTACTTGTAGAGTACCTGTGGGTTCAGTCGCTTTGTCTGTCTCTCTCACACACATGAGATAAAATAAAGTTAAATGAAAAGTGAACATTATTCTTTGAAGGCCTTTATTATGCTGGATGGTATGCCAGCCTGCTAATAACTTGGTGAGTTGCCTTTATAGTATGTTTGTTGTCATTAAGGTGAGGGATGAAGTATAGGTATTTATGCATAGGTATTCTAAACAGGTTCAGCGATTAAACCCTGTCACGAGGAAGTAAATTTAATATGTAATAAAGTATGGATGGCGGTAGTGGTGGTCTCTGGTTGGTATGGAGGGGTGTGTGCATGAGGAGAGTCACCACGCAGCACACACTAGGATGCTGGCTTTGTGGAAGACTCTTCACTGGATATGCAGTTTACCATTCAATTTCTCTATTTGGTAGCTAAAAGGTATATATTTTTTGCATGTGCTTGTGTTTCTCAGTTTTGATTTTTTTCCAATTTGATTTCATATGACAGTAATGAAATTGGCTATGATTAATTTCAGCAAAGAAGACCCAAATATGAGGTATCCATTTTTTTATCATGTTATGGAGAATAAAGGCAAAAATATTTAAATTCTTTTCCTCATTTTGGAAAATGATACCTTTGTCAATTCCCTAAGAAGTAATTTATTATATTCTGACAGTACTTTGAATAGTCAAAGCATAATGTCTCAATTTAAATTCCTTCTTCTGGTACAATTTTTATTTCATAAGGTTTGTGCCTTTTGAGAGTGGACACTGTATTTCCCCAGGGGAGCAGGGTACCTAGTTAGAGTGTTACTTCCTTGACTATACTTGCATGTTTGATTTCTACCTAAGGGATCTTCAGGAAACAACAGAGTCTATTTTATTTAGCAGTCTTTTTGCAAATTGTTGCGTGCATGTGTTTTCATTTAGTTTTAGTCTATTCTCTTTTAAATCCTGTCCATGCTTTGGGATATGAGGAATTGGCTGTAGCTCAGGAGAGGTGTCATTTCTTTCCTAAGAGGGTAGAGGTGCCATACTTATTTCAGATAGTCAACATTGGTATCTGGACCTGTGAGGCATTCTCCTCTTCAGTCATTGGGTAGCAAATCTAATGAAAGAGCGGAGAGGGTAGTATTTTTTAAACTACAAAACAGTCATTATGGGATTAACTATTTGGTAGCCTTGGAAGTAGAGAAGCAATTTGCATTAGGAGCTGAGCATCCAAGGGTTTTTGATTTTATGAAATATGAAAAAATGATGAAAGTTTCCCCTCACATCTGGGACTTCAGTGAGGTTTGAAGATAGTCACCCTGTGGAAACCTTTTCTTAAGAAGAAAATAGTCAAGGATATAGCTTGGCACCATTTAAAAAAAGTATTTAGGTAGCAGGAAAGAGTAACCCATTGAGTTATCTGTAAAATAAGATGTCAACTTTTGAAGTTTTTGTTGTTTTTACAATGCTGGTGGCTCTTGCATTTTGTAAAGGAGTGCAAAGAGTTAAAAGTTGTGTCTCAAGATAAACCTCTGCTAGCCTTCTCAGCATGGTATATTGTTCTTTTCCTGCCCAAATCAGCAAGGTATTTCTAGACTTTGAAACAGGGAGTCTCCTCATTCAGCAGTGCTAAAACATACTTCCTGTGGATTGTTTATCTTCTTTGGGGTTCCTTAATAGCAGATCACAAATGTCTTTGTACAGAAAACCTTATGTTCTAAGAGGGGCTGTATATTTGTATTAAAGTCAGTGTAGCTCTCCACAGGAAGGCTAGTTTTTAAATGATACTTATTACACCTCTTTTTAGCTGGTATTTCATTGCCACCAAGGATTTACAATGCAGTAGCTCTGAGGTGAAGCTAGTAAGAATGCCAGCATTGCTAATATTTAGAGTCATAAAATTCTGGATATTGGACAAGCTTTTAATTACTCTGAGTCTGTCTTTGTCTTAATAAAAGTTGGATTGTACCCACTAAAACAAGATGGCTGAGTTTGCATTAATCTCCAAATGTAGGTTAATATCTTTTTAAAAGCTGTCTTTTAGACAAGAGACTTGAAAATTAATTTCCCATTTTCAGCTTAAAATGAAGAGCTCTTCCACATGTGGAGTTTGAACGGCTGCCATTTTTCTGATATTATAGATTCAAGTACCAATAATAACTCTCTATTCCTCTTTACTTTTCTTTTAAAAAAAAGGTAAAGAAAAATCTTTATTGTTTGGTGCTTAGCGACTTACATATATTTAAAAATTTGCTTCAGGGCAAACAGATGAAGAGTGTTTTCTCAGTATTGTTTGGATCACTGGGGATGAGGGGCATGATGATGGCTGGGATGCCATGGCTGGAAAAAACCTGGATTTTTGCACATTACACTACTACCTCTACTACTATCAAGTTAGGTGCTTTGAGATCTATAAATCTACTTTTGATGCCTAAGCATTTGCCTATGGAGGGAGTTCCCCAGAGTGGCGGATTGTTTTTTTATTTTTGTATCAGGGATTGAACCCCAGAACACTTAAACCCTGGAGCACTTAACCACTGAGATACATCTCCAGTCCCCCTTCCTCCTCCTGTTTTTTATATTTAAAGTTTGAGACGGAGTTTTGCTTAGCTGCTTGAGGCTGGCTTTGAACTTGTGATCCTCCAGCCTCAACCTCCCAAGTCCCTGGGATTACAACTATACAGCATCACATCCAGAAGAGTGGTAAATTAAGTGAATTCCTCAAGTGCAAGATAGGAACTTTCTTTTTCTTTCTTGTCTTCAGAGCATCTACTGCTATGTAGCCACTTAACACCTCTAACTCTAATGTTCATTTCTGTGCTGCAGATGGTCAGTTAGATTATAAGGGCTCTGAAAAGATTTTTATATTGAGTTTTCTCAGTTGAAAGTCTATCTGGCATACTCCCCGCCCCTGCCCAATCCCATCCCAGTTCAAATATATGTGTATCCAGTGCTATATTGATGCAGATTCCACATTGATCAGTGAGACTTTGGCAGGGGGAATTAGATTTAAAGCGGAGAAGTACAAACTAATATAGTAATCAAATGAAAGAGAACCCCATTCATAAACATCTTTCTCTTATTAAAGCTATATATAGGTGTTAAAAGCATTGTTTCCTTCTATTTCAATCTTGATTTTATACATGTTTTTATGATGAAATATTTGTTAATAATTAATCACTTCGAGCATTTATTAACATAACAAATTTCCAGCCATTTTACCCTGGACATTGTAGGTAGGGAAGATTCAGGAACCTATCCCTTGGGATCAAGCGTATTTGTTATTCAGACAGTTATTTTGTTTCCCCCAGAACCTCCAAGTTTCTTATATAATTTGTAAGATGTATTTGTCTTTTTCTGTGTCAAGTCTCTGACCCAGTATGATTTTGTGAAAGGCATGTCTTAAGTAGAACATTTTTTTCATAGGTTTTATAGGACAATCCCACTGCTGAAATTTACTTAATTACATAGTTTTTGGATTATTAATGGCAAAAGAAGGAATTAATACCTGGATGGTCATTTGCCCAGAAATCGATTACTGTGATTGATGGAGCTGGGGTGTCAGACCTGCTTAGAAAGGAGGTAACCTTACCATGTGCTCTCTTTGAATGCTTGCTGGGTTCTCCTTTGGAAGAGGGATCACACTTTTGGTGACATCACAGAGTAGGACTAATAAATGGTTGTTGTGGGGGCTGAACATAAAATATGTTTAGCAGGGGACCGTTTGATTAGCAGATGTCATGAGATTTAATTATTTTTAGTTTGTGGAATTACTATTGTCCTTTAAAGAAATCTAATTTAGACGATCAATTAATAAGAAGAGTGGAACTGCTTAGAGGTGGATTGAGGGCACAAGCAGGTTAAGCCTGTCTCTTTCCCAAAGCTGTCAGCCTCTTTTCCAGAAGCCTCAGGCTCCACAAGATGGCCATAGCACCCCTGCAGTGTGGTGAGTCCTCTTCAGTGGGGGTGGCCGCACAGCCCTCTGACATGTATGTAGTCTATGAACTTGATAAGAGCCAGTCCTTATCTGAGTCCCTGGTGTAAACAGCCAGTGTAGTGTCTGGCACAGAGAGCAGAGCCTAGTGAAATGTTTATTGAATGAAAACTATGGAGGGAATTTATGTCTCACATTCAGTGTTGAAAGAATTCCGTGAGGTCCTTTCTAACCTAGACTTTCTAATCTGTATTTGCTTCAGAAAGCAATTTTTAGATCTCATTGTGGAAGGCATGAGTGTGGGATTTGTTTTTCTTTTTTTTTTTTAAGTTGTAGTTGTACACAATGACTTTATTGTATTTATTTATTTTTATGTGGTGCTGAGGTCTAAACCTAGCGTCGTGTGCAAGGCGAGTGCTCCACTGCTGAGCCACAGCCCCAGGCCCATAATTTTTTTTTCTTTAGTACTGTATTTCCCTCATTTAGAACAGCACCTGAAATTAATGCTATATTTACAGCATTTAGAGTGGCACCTGGCATTAGTGAATATTTGCTGAATACATGGCATTTGTTGAAGAATGTGAAAATAACATTTAAGATAGTACTTTGTGTACCTTTCCTTTCTTTTTCTTGGGAGAATTTTTGTTTAAGCACTCATCCATCTAGTGATCGATGACTCTTCCTCTCACGAACCACCGATTCTTTCTCTATATCCCTAGTCTCTTCCTTCCCAATACATACTTGTTAATGGGAAAGAGATCAATGGGAAAGAGATCAGAGATATCCAGGTAAACCAAAGTCTTCTCAGAAATGCAGTAGAATTCCCGAGCACACAAATTGGGAAACCTGTTAGCTGATTTGGTTTGACTCGGATATTTCCTGTGATTTCCAGTGTTATTGTATATTCCTGTTTTCGAGTGAAGTGAAATTTTGTTGTAGGTTTATAACCTAGATTAATTGGGATATTTTGTGAAACCTCTGAAGTATTATCACTTCATCTTTATCCTTGCCTCTTATTCTGCATGAAAAGCATTAGAATTATTTTAGAAAAGATATAAATTGGTGTGTGTTATCCAGTGTAAGCTTAAAGGTGATTAGCATTTTGCATAACCTTTACAACTCACAAATTATCCACTTCCCTTCTCAGCAAGTAGTCTCTATGTCAGCAAGGAAGCACCTGCTACAGCTTCTTGTCCTGTGATTTAGACTCCTGTGGGTCCTTTGTGGGTTTTGGCTTCATCTCTATGGGAAAGGGCTAAAAACTCTTGCTGAATTTTCTCCAAGGATCTCATTCAGTGACTGGTACTACTCAGGAGAGGAGGCAAGGCTGCACTCCTGTTCAACAAATATTTGGGGTTAAATTGATTCAATAGGTTTGGTTCAAAGCCCAGCTTTGTTTTTTGTTTTTTTTTTTAAAATAAGAAAATAGGATTTTTTAAACTATTCATCTTACTCATTTTTTTTTTTTTTTTTTTGCTGCTGTGGTTAAAGGACCTGACTAGGACAACTGTAAAGGAAGAAAGGTTTTAAGGGCTTACAGTTTCAGAGGTCTTATTCCATAGAAGGCTGGCTCCATTCCTTAGGGCTCTGTGATGCTGAACATGATAGCATGGCAGAAGAGGCAGCTCATGTGATCAGGAATCGCAGAGACAGATGCCACTCTCCGGATACAAAATATATACCCTATACCACTCCCCTAATGAATCACCTCTTCCAGCCACACCTCACCTGCCTCCACTTACCACTCAGTTAATCTCATCAGAGATAATTAAATTGATTAGATTAAGGCTATGGCCCAATATATCTCCTAACCTCCTTGCGTTGCTTCACACATGAGCTTTTGGAGGCCAGCACATCTAAACACTCTGTCCCTGGTCCCCAGAAACTCACGCTCATCTGACACTGCAAAATACATTAGTCCATTCCCAAGAGTCCCCATAGTTGCAATAGTTCCAACATCGATCAGTCTAAAGTCTGTTCTGAGGCTCAAGGTAATCTTGCACTGTGAGCTCCTGTAAAATTAAAAGTAATTTACAAATATCCAACATATAATGGTACAGAGTAAACATTTTCATTCACAAAATTAGGGGCATAGAAAGAAGAGATAAGACCAAAGCAAGACTGAAATCCAGCCGTGCAATAAGTCCTATAGCTCCATTTCCAGCATCTGGGGCATAAGGCATCCTGATGTTCTCTCCCAAGGGCTTGTGTAGCTCTTCTCTCCCCTGTGACTTGTTTGTTGTAGCTCAAGTGGCCTTTCTGTTGGCTTGTCTCTGTTCAGTTCCTGCAGCTTTCTTAGGATGATGTCCCACATTACTGTCATTTCTTAATCTTGGGGGTCTCCATTGCAGCTTCAGCTTCTTCACATCTTCATACTTTGACTTCTGAGAGGGTGCCTGTAGGGTTTTTGATCCTGCTGTGCTTTGCCTGGCCATCTAGGTTTTTCTTTGAAATCTTGGTGGAAGCCTCCATAAACCCTTAACTCCAGTATCCTGCCTTCCTGCAGAACCAGCACCACACAGTTGATGCCAAGGTCTGCCAATATCTTGAGTAGTGGCCAAGCCTCCAGGGACCCTTGCTGCAGTAGCCTCTGGGTGGCTGAGCATGTTGAATAAACTTCCTAGGCCCCTTGTGCAAGAAGGGTGTGCCCCTCCTGTGTCTTCTCAAGAGAATTTTCACCTTTACTCTCTTATGCTTTAGGTAGGTGTGGCCTTGTCAGCTCCTGAGATGCTCTCAAGCCATCTTTCTTATTGTCTCTGGGCAAAGTCTTTAGCATTTCTTTAGTGGTGGTGATGTCTTTAACAAGGCAGCTTCCAGAGCCCCAGTTGTACTCCTGCTCTCAAGTTTTTCAAATCTTTCTGCTCTGCTTTCTGCTCTGCTTTCTGCTCCTGATTATCACACTGAATTTGGCCTCTACTCCAAATTCCAGTAGCATCTTCCTCTGAACACTCTTGAGCCCTTTCTAAGGCTGAGGCAGGAGGATCTCAAGTTTGAGGCCAGCCTTAGCAACTTGGTGAGGCCCTGTCTCAAAATTAAATATAAGAGGGACTGGGGATGTAGCTAAGGGGTAGAGAGCCCCCTGGGTTCAATTCTACCTCCTCTCTAAGAAGTATGGTTTGCTACTTTATCATAAAATGACGAATAATATAGAAGCACTTTTGATGCTTCTATAACCAAATGTCAATGCATGAATAAACGAGACAATCTAGTGAATCCCAAATGGCTCAGAAAGACAAAAAGACAAAAATTAAAAAAAAAAAAATTGGCACAGAAACTGGTAGTGTTTTATGGCTGTATTACCAGTAACACAATTGGCAAGATAGCTTCTAAACTCACACAGAATACTCAAAATCCCGATTCTTCAGAAGAAATGTCATGAACCATGTAAACTATAAGATTATTTTCTCTAAGCCCACACAAATATTACTTCCCTTCAAATGTAATTTCTGATTTACAACTCCAAAATATAATCTATATTGGAATTTGCATAAAACTCAACAAACCTCCAGCAAGATATTAAATTTTAAATTTGCATGCGAGAATGGCCAAGTAATATTACTCTAGTCAAGGAGATCATGTCTGTAAACTTGAGAGCTTGCAGATATAATGAGAAGAAAAATTGTACACTTCAGTGAAAGCAAGTTGATTAAAATGCTCTGATGCAGTTGTGGCAATGCAAAATAAGGCAAAGTGCATTTCAGATTTCATAACCTAGACACTGATAACATGAGAATCGCAATTCCAATATAGGGCAATGGAACATACAGGCACAGGCTCCATCTATAAGTATTACTACAAAAGTAGTCTTAAGACTTTGAATGTACCTGGCCCTACATTGCCTAAAGAATCCTTTGTTATGATAAAGGAAATATATTACCAGCAATGGTTTACAGCAACAGGGATATTAATAGCATTATCCTCACAGGCTTTAGAACCCAGCCAGTGCATTAATAAAATTTCAATATGTTCAAGAACAGGACCTTGTGGTTCAAAACTCTGCAGCCCAAGGCAAGCAAATGTAGTAGAGCACTTTCACAATAGGCATTGCTTAAGAGCATGAGGATAATAAGTGACTGTTAGAACTTTCTGAGAAGCCTGTTTACATTGCAAGTATGGCTTGTTTGTAAACATTATAAGCAATATCTTATTTATAAAAAAAAATACTTGTTGTGTGGAAGTGTGAAAATCACTGATTTATTGGAATGGGTCCTAAAATGGAATGGGTCCATTTATTGGAATGGGTTGGGGGAAGGATAAATCAAATGCTAATCCAGGTCTAGTGCCTGTCTATGATACCTGGGTTAACTTTGCCCATAAAGATGTATGTTCTTTGAGACTCAATTTCTAGTCCTAAATAGTTATTTAGGAGAAATTAACAAAATACCTAGACAAAGACTTTTACATATATATTATAGCTACTTTACTTTTAACAGTCCCAAATTAGAATCCAACCCAAAAGTTTATTAACAGGAAGACAACGCAAGACACTGTAGTATATCCAACCACAGAGCAATAAACAGAACTAGACCCCTGGTACATACCAACAACATGGATGAACCTCAAAAAAACTATGCTGACTGGAAGAAGCCAGATATAAAGTGTATTAACATATGATTCCATACATACAAAATTCTAAATAAGAAAACTCTATAACCAGTGGTTGCTTAGAACTAGGCATAAGAATGACAGATTGCAAAAGAGGTCACCCCTAAATTTTTTTTTTTTTAAATACTGGGAATTGAACTAAGAGTACTCTCCCACTGAGCCACATCTCTGCAACCCGCCACCCTTTTTTTTTTTTTTTTTTTTTTAAATTTAGAGACAGGGTCTCACTGAGTTGCTTAGCTCCTTGACATTGCTGAGGCTGGCTTTGAACTCATGATCCTCCTGCCTAAGCCTCCCAAGCCACTGGGATTATAGCAATGTGCCACCAAGCTCAGCAAAAATGTTCTATATCTTGATAGTGGCAGTCATTATAGTTCAAGGCTCATAGAACTGTCCAATAAAAATAAATAATTTCATTGTGTGAAAAAAAATACATGTCCTTCTTAATCCATGGCAATCTTATTAAGAAACAAATGAATTAAGTTATATATGGAAGCTTAATACACAAGTAAAGAACAAAGCCAGAGCAAGCAACACTTTTTTTTTTTTTAACTCTGAAAGTCAACAGAACGTAGTCCTGACTATTCACAACAATGATGAAAGCTCAAGTCCTGAGCATTTCCTATGTACCACACAGTGCTCTAAGGTCTCCACATGGTATCAATTCATCAAGTCCTCATAACAACCTTTCCTTTTTATTGGGGGGAGAGTGCAAGGAATTAAACTCAGGGCGTCGCAGATGCTAGGCAAGTGTCCTACCACTAAGCTACATCTGTGCCCTTTCTTTTTCATTTTTTGAGACCCTGGTCTCACTAAGTTGCCCAAGCTGGCCTCAAACTTGTAGTCCTCCTGCCTCAGCCTCCCTAGTATCTAGGGTTTTAGGTATGTGCCAGCACACCAGGCTAGGAAGGAACTATTGTTAGTCCTATATAACAGATGAGGAAATTGAGGCACTGAAAGGTTGAATAATTTGTCTAGGGCCAGAAGAGTACCTAGAATAAACAAATTTTTAGAGAAATGAAAGAGTCTTACCGGTAGAAAAACATCAGGCCTGAAAAGGTATTTTCCCAGCTAAAGACAAATATCAAATGGATTTGGGGACTAATAAAAACAAACAGTTTAGAACAACAGAAGAAAAACATCATTTCTACATGTCATGAAAGTGGATTACAGGCTAGAATTACCAAAATTAACCATCTACTATTTGAGGCTTTGCTATGTATTCTCATGCAACCTTTGCAATCACTCTGAGAACAGCAAGTATTATGCCTGACTTTTTCATTGGAGAAGAAACTGAGTCTTAGTTAAAATCACTTGCCAAAAGAATATACAAATAGCAAGCAAGACAACCCACAATTGAATCAACATCTGTCTTCCTTCAAAGTTACACTTACATCTACCTCGACCTCAATCTCAGTGAAATTCAAGTTAAATTAAAAAAAAAAAATAAAGGCAATAAAAGAGCGGACATTCCAACCAAATGTAAATTGTCACTGCCTGTTCCAGTCTCTTTCTGAGACAGTGATAGGCACTGTTATTTAATGAGTAAACATACCAGGTATAGTGGGAAAGGTGTTATATATGAATCTAAGGGGATCTTCACAACCACCCTAAGAGGAAAAAAGATCAAAACAGCTTTCTACCTAGAATTGTATAGTCAAACTACCAAGATGAAGGGCAAAATAAAAATAGTTTGAATGAACAGAAAAAGAACATTCACCACTAAAAGGCCCTCACTAAAGGAAACCTAAAAGGACATACTCTAGGGTAAAAGAAATGGAAAACTGGAAAGAAGGACTGAGATACAAAAAAGGATATTGAATAAGAAAATGAAAACATACAGGTAAATTTTCATCTGAAAAGGGGTAATGCTGAAATTGTGTTTTTTTTTTTTTTTTAAAAAAAAAAAGGCAAGACAAATAGTAGGCTGGACCTAGGCTGGGGATGAGGGTGTGATCAGATATGGGATGATCATCTATATTGTCCAAGGAAGTTAAAAAAACAGATTAAATTTTAGATGTAAAACACTGTGTATGTGGTTTCATTTTAAGGGCCAATACTAAAAGAACACAGTATTTGTCTTCAAAATCAAAGAGGAAGATTACTGTGTAATATAAGAAGGAATGAGGGAAAAAATGGTGAGCCTATTTGCAAAATACAAATACCATGCAGCAAACAATTAGCTCTCGTTATGTGTGTCCTTAGGAAACAAGTCTTTAATTTCTGCACATCATCTTTTCTCAAAGCACATGAAGACTTAAGAGTCGGTCCTTAACCAATCTGATGAGAAATTACCACCACGTGCTCTATGCCTTACATTGTACTCATTGTTGGCCTCTTCGAAGGAAATCTTTCCAAGTAGTTGACAAGTCAACAAAACAGCAAAGAAAATACTTCTATGGCTAAACCTATCCAAGCCCGTTGCCATTTTTAGTTTGGGCTAAAATTCAACAATCCATGTGCAAACGTTCTGTCACAGTCAGAGGAACAGTAGTAACCTCATACCCAGACTCTTTATAACTCTCCCATAGAAAAACCTTCTTGAATAAGTGTTTTTTTTTTTTTTTTGTCAAGAATCTTTGTTTCACAATTGTGCCTTTATTCCTTTCTTGCCTAGATCTCAACTGCAATACCTCAAAAAAAAAAAAATAGATTATAGATAAGCTCTTGTCAATCAAAGCTAGCTTCTTTTCCTCAGCCCATCCCTACTCTCTAACTCCTCTGGTGACTAGTTCCAAAAGCTGACAATCAAGAAAAATTTTTGTACAACAGCTGTCATTCATTCATGGCTAAATGATGCTGGTCAGACTTCATTAGGAACAGTGTTCTGATCAAAACCTACAGCCAATCATTTCCACTGAACACTGAAGAAGCAAGTGGTCTCATCTAGCTGGAACCTGACACAATTCCCATTCCTAAAGGAGGCAAGCAGAACCAGCTACACCTCTGCCAGACCAATAAGGCAGCCAGTTGTATCTTTGGCCTGTTTTGGATTGCCCTAAGCCACAAATGCTCTAACTTCACTCCCGTCTCGCTGGCCCACTAAAGATAGTTTTGAACTTTGTTTAAAGTCGTCTTAACCATGAAGATAAGTGGGAGTTCAGTAGTCCTTGCCTTCATTAGCTGGTTATGCCACAAAGGGACTAAAGCCAACCTGCCTGTTTCTGATCCTTCAAACAGCATATTCAACCCTTCTTCCATACACACATATTCCCCAGACACAACAGCCACCATTCTATACTACCACAGCATCCCATACCCCTCACAGCATCCCGTTCACTCAAAATAGACCACATATACAATGTCAAAAAATATTCAAAGAATTAACACAGAAATTATAGTTAAAGCCTCAGAGATTCAAGTCAAATACTTATTTTCAACTGTGTTGGAATTGCATTATTGTTAATAACATTATTGAAATGGAAGATATGGATGAAAGATTGAAGGGGGGAGGGGGGACAGGCTTTAAAACACATTAAGAAACAGTGGGACAGAAGTAAGAGCCAAGTTTGGTTCGAGTGCTTTGGGCAGTTGTTTTCTTTTACAAATTCTTTATTTTCTGGTTGGACTATACTGTCTGTCCCTAAGGCAGAGTACAAAGTTCTATACCCAAGATTCACCATACCAGTCATACCCTTAATTCCAGATGTGTGTACCCCTACCAAGAACTTGGCAGTGTCACTATGTGGGTATAAAAGGACTCTAAAGTGGGGCATTCCTACCATAAGAGGCAGTTGCCTGGATTCAAAGTGAATCAGAATTTCAGTTTTTAGTAATAGAAG
Organism: Ictidomys tridecemlineatus; assembly: GCF_052094955.1. Lineage (NCBI taxonomy): Eukaryota > Metazoa > Chordata > Mammalia > Rodentia > Sciuridae > Ictidomys > Ictidomys tridecemlineatus. The sequence continues at coordinate 120,391,953 of NC_135486.1, forward strand.
TGGTTATTTAAATGTATGATTTCATTGTAATTAAAACTACATAGGGGAGAGAATTTGCATGTAGCTGCCTAGGAAATAGTGCAAGATAAGATTTTCTAGGCAAGGAAGCGAAGAAGGTCAAAGTGGTAGACTGCTGTTCCCACCCCATCTGAAAGACTGATTTATATATTTCCTCTCAATGCTCTCTAGAAACCTCCACCCATCCAACCAACACCCCTAGACCTGAACCTAAATAAAACATTCTGTCTTAGAAAGCTAAAAGTCCAGTATACCTAAGAAAACCAACTAGGGACAAGAAAGAACATATAATATGCACAATAACTACAGGATATCTGATTAGAAGAATGCAAAATGAGAAGCGATTAATAGCATCCCTCATCTCTCTCTCCTCCACAATGATTACCAGAAGAATAGCAGTAGCTGAATCACAACTAAATCCTATTCACAAGAGACCTCGGGCATCAAGAGAAAATAAAATGTTAAAATAGTACTTCTCGGGGGAAACTGCTTTAAGTCATTTTGATTCTGGCGTCAATCATGCCTGCCACAAACCAATAAGCATGTATAACCTAAGCAAAGACTAGATTCCATTTCTTCTCTCCCTCCTGGGGCTTAGTGTAGTGCACCTAGCATACTTAATTGCCCTGCCAACTAAATTGCTACTTGTAAGGCCTCCAGGGGAACTCAGCTCATCCAGAGACATACACAGGCTTAAATGTTTACCCTGAGAGCACAAGCAACATCAGCCCGAAGAAGAACTGCTGGTATCAGGCACACCTACCACCACTCTCACTAAAGCAGAGGAACCACATGATTTTATGCAAATGTTTTACCCTCTCTGCCTCAGTTTCTTCATCTGTTAGAATATCTGTCTCCTGGGGTTATGATACGAAATTAATTTGCATAAAACCATAGGAAAAGAGCCGACTATTGAGTAAGTACTCCCTGGCACACACATACCCATATACATAGAGAAAAAGGAAAGGAGAAAAGAAGTGGGTGAAAAGGTTAAGGAAGAGGAAAGAGAGGGGGAAAGGAAGGATCTATGAATGAGGCTAACACCCATGAACTAAACTAACCAATGCTCTGCAGTAAACTTGACCCCACTATAAATCTGTAGGTCCATCCATCTCAAAGGGAAAGCCTCCCTTCCTGGCACATTACACAGAGGAGACCAGAACTGTATCTGATGCAAGGAACCTCAGCAAAATATTACTAGCCTCCATGTCTCCCTAAACCCAGTATTTTAAAAATGGTGAGGGATCAGTGGATCCCCAAACTTTCTGAAAGTCAAAATGAACCTGCTGATAAAGAGCCAATGTTTCCAACTTGATTTGGCAGAATATACCCAGTTAGGATACTCTCCCAATGTAATTAGGAATGCACTATCAATGACCAGTTTAGCTATTGACAATACCTGTTATAATTTAATTTTAAATGTCAATGGCTTGTTTGAATTCACTGTAACAAGGCTTTTATGCATGACAAATAAGTATCCTAGAACTATAGGATGAATGATCAAAACAAAAGGGCGAAGAAAATCAATTGGCACTGAGAGGAGGCTGTCTTTCAAATATCCCACAGTGGCTGTGACAGCCATTAGCAAGGCAGACTGCTTCTCCCAAGAACACACTAAGGATTCCAGGAATTTGCTTCAGTCACCCACCTTCTCAACTGATGCCCACTGTTTCTAATGGAATAAGGGTGTGAGCAGGCCAGGGTTACGTGACAGCAAGGCCTAGGCAAAAATGCTGATAAAAGCAGACTTGCAGACTTAATTCTGAGTATATCAGGGTACTTTTTTTTTTTCCCTAAAGCAAGGTATTTAACCTCTGTTTGACTCAATTTCTTCACCTATACAATTTGGATAATTGTAAAAACTCCATAAACAATCATATATGTAAGAACTTAGTACAGTCTTTTAAAAACAATTTTTTTTTTTAGTTGTAAATGGACAAAATACCCTTATTCATTTATATGTGGTGCTGAGGTTCAATTGAACCCAGTGCTTCACACATGCTAGGCAAGTGCTCTACCACTGGGCTACAACCCTAGCCCCTTAGTATGTCTTGATACCTCAATGGCCACTCAATAAATATTAGCCTCCTATTGTTATACAATTGAGTTAAACAGTTGATATTATTGGGGGCAAGGGGGGTGAGGAGAGGAAGGGAGGGAGAAAGAAAAGGACAATTTATACATTTGCACAATGTAGCAGGGTATCACCATTTCAAGCATCTATAGTGTAATGCCTAGGTAATGCTAACTCACCCCATGGAAAAACCATGGAGAATCTAAAGCAAGATGGAGATTCCAAACCCCTTCTCTGAGCACACTTACTCCTGACATCAACTGGAAACAGACATGGAGCATGGCCTGGTGCTGCCAGGCCTTCTCATTTTCCAAGAATAACTCAAAATTTGAAATTTCCTGGCTTTTCAATGTTGGCAACAGCCTCCAAATTTTTAACCACAAAATAGACCAAATGAATCATAAATGATTCATAAATGACCTGACTTAAAGGACTGAGTCAGAAATCTGTCCAAAGCAATGATTGGTGTTATTTTTCTTCTTTCTATGGTGCTGGGATCAAACCAAGAGCCTCACAAGTGCTAGGCAAGTGCTCTACCACTGAGCCACACCCGCAGCCCTCACAGTAACCCTTGGCACCAAAACAGATGGATGTCTAAGCCCCTCTAAAATTGAGAGCAACTTCCTCATGCTGAGAGTAAAGACTGACAGTGCTACAACCACCTGGCTTGCCCAGGACCAAAGACAGTGAGAATGGAGATCACTATCCTCCCCAGGCCTATGTAGCACAGGCTAAGTAAATCTTCATATTTATATTTCTTGCCTTTGTCTCACTTTACTGCCTCTTTAAAAATATTCTCACCCTAAGAGCCTACAGAACATGGTATTTTTTAAAAAGTTTCTTCTATCTTCCTTCCAAGCTGACCTTGAGAGCTGGGGATATAGCTCAGTGGTAGAGTGCTTGACTAACATCAGGTACACTTTTTTTCATCTGTAAAATGGTGATGAAGCATGCAAAATTCATAGGACTTCTGTACTGAGAAGAATATAAGGTGATAGCATTGTTTGTTGTTTTCCTGTTCCCTTTATGAATACCCTTTTCTGTTTGGTCTTGTAGATTCGTTTTTGCAGGAAGTTCATGTACTAGTTGGGTAAAACTTTCCTAGATAAGGTATCCATACAGAAGAATGAAGTAGATGGGAAAGTGGATGTGTGGGGAGACCATATATCTAATTTTGATAGTTTTGAAATATTAAAAGCATTTTGAGATGACCTGCACAGTATACCTAGCCAAGTGCTTAATACTCAGTGCTGAGGCTGATAGATTATGATATACTTCCTAATTACAGATTATATAAAAATTAGATTTAGGGTTGGGGGTATAGCCCAGTTGTAGTTAGCATGAGACCTTGAGTTCAACCCCTAGCACATCCATCCCCAATCAGATGTGATAGCAGTTGTTATAGTTGTAAACTCCCACTTAACCATGGATCAGATGTGTGTCAGCCTCATTTTTTTGAAAATATGGTTCTAAAATTAAAAAAAGCCATTGGTTGACAAATAGCTGTCACAAACCTCTTAGAACTTCATCTAGGTATTAATGGTTTCTAAAGGATCTGGTGAAGCTCCTGTATATCCTTACTCATTCAACTCATTCAGCTGTTAGAGATTAGAAGAGAATTTTTACTGTTCTGAAAATACACATATAATTACAAGGAGCTTTCACTTACTTTTACTGTAAAAAAAAAAAAAATGTATGGCACTTGGGTAACCAAACAGGCAGCCTAACCATCCAGAGTCCTTGAGGGCAACACTGTATATAGTGACTCAGGTTCTTAGAAATAAATTGTTCCATCAGAGAGAAGAATAACGGCTTGTTCTTTTGGTATCCTTTAAGAACAGATGCATAACAAAATGCATCAGAAAGCTCTTGGGAGTTTTAATAAAAATCTTCTTAGGGGTAAATTTAAGTTATTTGAATGAAAAAAAATCACCAGTACAGCATAAATACCATGTTCCTCAATGATGAGATTATATAAGTAGGAAGGTAGTGGGGTGGAGAGGTAGAACATGGATCTTAGAGACAGATATGGGACGGGAAGCAGGTCATCTAAGAAGTCTCTGAGCCCCAGCTTCTCCGTTTGTGGATTAGGAATAGCATTTGAAGGGATGATTGATAGAATTAGAGATGACCTACATGGGCTTAGAGCACAGTGCTAAGGCTGGCATCTGAAGATGATAAAAAGGGCTTCATGATTCATATTTCTGTAAGTCTATACTCTCTCCACTCCCAACACTTTTATGAGCTATAATTAAAAACAAAATCCACCCACTTAAAGCACATGATTCAGTGGCTTTAGTGTATTCACAAGAGTTGTGCAGTCATCGCCACTGCCAATTTTAGGGCATTTTTATCACCTAAGAAAGAAATCCATACCTAGGAAAGAAACTACACTCATCTCTAGTGTGCTACTCCTCAATCTTCTTCCCCAACCAGATCTTATAGGACTTACCGTCCTTCCCTCACCTTTTCAGCTGTGGACTAAGCTGGTTTGCCTTTTGCTGGACCATGTGATTAAGATTCTTTGAATTTTTCTATAAATAGCCAATTCAGTATTCCCCCCTCAAAGCATTTGTTTCTTTGGGTGCTGAGCAGCTGTTGCAGCCAACGCAAGGGCTCACCATTTTGCACTTTGCTGCCGTTCATATGGCAGCTTTATTCAAAACTGCTCCTGCACTGCTAAAGTTATTTGTTTTATACAAAAACATTTCTACTTGGCTTGCGGCTTCTCTGCTGCCATGTTGACAAATGTTGCTTCTAGTAAAATATACAAAAATAAATAACAGCAAGGGAGAGGGGAGCACAGAGCTAAGTGAATTCATTTTGCCTCTTGAGTGCCATTCTCATTTGTTTTAAAAACCACCCTGGCATTACAGACAGGAAAGGAGGCAGCAGGAGAACTGCAAGAAAGAATGAGCTACATTTATTTGATTTATTTATTTATTTTTTTTGGGGGGAATTGGGCTAAAGGGGCTGGTTGAACAGACAACTTGAGAAGTATCTGGATTGTAGGGCCTGGGGATGAGATTCTTACAAGGAATCTGAATACCTTGCAGTTATTCAAATTGTGACAATAATCTTCAGAGTTCTAAATTCACTTGTTTTCTTACTCTCTTAATAGGACTCAAGTTTACTTAACTCTTCTGATAGTAGAAAATGACTAGGTTAATTTGTTTGTGTTGGTGTGATAGGGTGTATATTGGGAACTGGGAAAAAGCCAAGGTGTTAGGGGAACCAGGAGTTCTGGGTTTTCAGAATGAAGTGAGAAGACAGAATGCTGACAAGTACTTATTGCTTATTATGAGCCGCATATTTTTACATTCATCATTTTACTGTGTAACACACAGGTTGGTGATTTTCATTTTACAGATTAGGGAGAACAAAGATTTGAGGAATTATGGCACTTGTTTGCTGGAGTTCACCAAAAAATTGAGGGAGTAGAATAATGCATGGTAGTGCATGCCTGCAATCTCAGTGACTCAAGAGGCCAAGGCAGGAGGATTGTCAAGTTTGAGATCAGCCTCAGTAACTTGGAGAGGACCTCAGCAACTTAGTGAGACCCCATCTCATAATAAAAAATAAAAAGAACTAGGGATGGTGCTCAGAGGTTAATGTTCCTGGGTTCAATCTCCAGTTAACCCTCATCCCTGTCCCCTCATACCCCCCACCACACACACACACACAAAAAAAAAAAATCAGAAAGAAAAAGAAAGAAAGAAATAAGATGGAAACCCAATGCTTCTAGACTTCTTTTTCCTCTGTAATAATGATCAATACAACGTATATATGGAGAAAGATGGGGAGAGGAATAGAAAATAAGAAGTAGGAATAGTAGCAAGCATGAGAGGCTGAAAATATTCTGTTGATAAAAACTAGTTGCACCTCTTTTTTGAGAATTTTTAAATGAATATCACCAGGAAAACTAATATGACTCACAAGTGCACATGAAGCTTTATTTTGAGTGTGTGAGTTTCAAATGATAACCAGTCATGGACTAGAAAAAATATTTTCCCTGAGCGTTTCATAAATTGTCTTTAATATGCATATGGGTGAAACACAGTGCCCAATAAATAACAGCCTAATTGGCCATCCATGGTATGGAAGGTTTGTTTAGCCAGAACTGGACTTCTATTCTGAGTTGTGCAGATTGATTTCTGTCTATTTACTGAGTGCTTTTTGGTGCTGTTTGTTTTCTAATATTCAGGTTTTTTTGGTGGGAGGGTTTGTTGCTAATGAATTATTGTAGAGAGAAGAGATTGAGAAGCAATAGTGAGGTGGAAGGGACTTTTCCTCGTACTCTCCTTTGTATTTTTGAATTTTGTTTCATGTACTGTTCTATTTGGTAATGGATAGGAAGGAAGGGTGTATAGGCAGATAGAAGGGAAGAAGGAGGGTGAAAAGATGGATTATTAGTCTGAACTTCAAGTCTTTACTCATAAGTGATTGAGTTTGTAGGATTGTTTCTTAGCACGTAAACCTCTAGTCACATAAAAATAGACAAGTAAGAGGTGTTTGTTCATCTTATTGTATCTTAAAATGAATTGCCAGATGCCATCATGAGGTAGTACAATATTGTGTTTAATATTGCATTTATACACCATGGAGTATTACGCAGCACTAAAAAATGACAAAATCATGGAATTTGCAGGGAAATGGATGGCACTAGAGCAGATTATGCTAGGTGAAGCTAGCCAATCCCTAGAAAGCAAATGCCAAATGTCTTCTTTGATATAATGAGAGCAACTAAGAACAGAGCAGGGAGGAAGAGCAGGAGGAAAAGATTAACATTAAACAGAGACATGAGGTGGGAGGGAAAGGGAGAGAAAAGGGAAATTGTATGGAAATGGAAGGAGACCCTCATTTTGTAATTTTGTATAACATATAAGAGGTTGTGAGGGGGGCTGGGGATGTGGCTCAAGCGGTAGCGCACTCGCTCGCCTGGTATGCGTGCGACCCGGGTTCGATCCTCAGCACCACATACCAACAAAGATGTTGTGTCCGCCGAGAACTAAAAAATAAATATTAAAAATTCAAAAAAAAAAAAAAGAGGTTGTGAGGGGAATGGGAAAATAAACAGAGAAATGAATTACAGTAGATGGGGTAGAGAGAGAAGATGGGAGGGGAGGGGAGGGGGGATAGTTGAGGATAGGAAAGGTAGCAGAATACAACAGTCACTAACATGGCATTATGTAAAAATGTGGATGTGTAACCGATGTGATTCTGCAATCTGTATTTGGGGTAAAAATGGGAGTTCATAACCCAGTTAAATCAAATGTATGAAATATGATATGTCAAGAGCTTTGTAATGTTTTGAACAACTAATAATAAAAAAAAAAAGAAAAAAAAAAGAATCTAAAACCCAGACTTCAGGGTTTGAATTCTGTTTCCACCACTTAGTGGCTAGATGTGACAGTGGACCTTATTTAGTCTTTCTAGATTTTTCTTTTGGATCTGTGATATGAATAAGTCATTGTTAAAAAGGTGGTTAGAATAATAAAGAGTTAGAATTAAACATATACTCAGAGTATATGAAATTCTTATAACAATGCTTAATACACAGTTTAGGTGTACTTGGAGGATTGGTTACAGTACTCACTCACCCAGGGGAAGCAAAATCTATGGATGTTCATCCTTTATGTAATATGTTGTAGTATTTGCATGCATCCTCTTGTATATTTAAATTATCTCTAGATTATTTATAATACCCAATACAATGTAAATGCTATGTAAACAATTATAGTGTATTGTGTATGGAATAATGATGAGAAAAAGATCTATGCATGTTGAATAAAGATAAAATACCCCTCCCCAACATTTTCAATTCCTGGTTGGCTGAGTCCTCTGATGTGGAACCTGCAGATACTGAGGACCAGTTGTAGTCATTATAAGTAAAATTTTATTATGATGATCATTTCAGGTGCTGATTTGTTTCTCTGCTTCTTCCTTCCTTATGTGTTCAAATTCTCTCTCCAGAAGCTCAGATGGTGTTTCTGTGCTGGCTAAGGAACCGTTCCTCTGACATTAGCAGCTCTACTATTGGCTTCTTTAAGTGTTGTTTCTAGAAAGAGTGGGCTGTTTGGACCGCTGGGAGAGTGAGCATGCTAAGGTGGCCCTGGCTCTGTCTGTAGCAGTGTTCATTCTCCCAATGGGAGGAAACATCACTTGTCACAACACAGCTTTGGCTTGCCCAGGTTCCTGTTGTGCAGATGGGGCCTGGAGTCTCTCTGGGCCCCTTGTCATGGATCTAAGCCAAGGCTATCACTTGCTGAGCCAGGAATAATACAGGAATTAGTCTTTTTCATCTTTATACTTAGCACGAATCAATCTACAGTTAATTCTGTATCTAATTGCAGAACCAGATGACATGAATAACTGACCCTGAATGTGTTTGCCAATAAAAGGATGAGTTTAAGGCTTTTAATCAATGCTGTTTGTACTGAGTATTTAAGATCAGAATCATCTGTAAGACTTATTTTGATCAGGATAATTGTTGGCTTAAAAAAAGAGTGGTTTTTGATATTGTGACACTCATGGTTGACTCGTGGGTAAATTATTCTTTGAGAGAACGGAAAATTGTCAGTTTCATAAAAGATCTCTTGCTTTCTAGTTGTCTTTCAGGTTTCTTAGGGGAAATATGACTTTTAGCCATTCTTTCTCAATGGGAAAGGAGATGATATAAATTTGAAGGAGTTAGTGGTAGAGGGAATGGAAGGAAAATGGGTAAGAAGCTGGGTATTTTGTGTCTGCAGTGAGTTGTAGGGCTGGAGCTGCAACTCTTTTATGTTTTAGGTAATGTTATCTTGTAATTTTGTTTTGCCAGCTTACCTTTATCAAAGGAATTCATGTTTCCTGACAACAGACTGTATGTTGCCTAGAATAAAGCAGAGTTTAGAAGCAATTGGGGTTTAGATACTGGCTCCATGGAATTGCCTAGGGAAAGTTACTTAACCTCTGGATTCCTAGTTTTTGTAATTATAAAATGGGGAGTGTAATAGTTAATTTGCATTTGGAAAACTTAAGTGTGATCACACATGTGAGAATGTGAAGTGCAGTGCGTGGTACACAAGAGGTTAAAAGAGGAGTCTCTTTCCATTTGCTACATTTATGTGACTTTCTATCACATATTTTTCAGGGTACAAGTAAATATATGCAACACGGGAATTTTCCTATCTCACGGCAGTTAGAAATGTTCATGTTGGCCTGGTTTTTGTTGCTGAGTTTTAAAAAAAAAAAGAGGGAGTTGAGTCAGGAAGCTTTCCAGTTCTGGAGAGGCTCAGTGGTAATTCTCTTCATCAGTTGGTCTCTGGCCACTGGCAGTCTGGAATGTAAGAGAATTGGTGGGTCATGGAGATGATATAAGCTCTTCTTCTGTAGCTACTGGGATGTTTCTTATCTTTCTTATGTTTGCTCATCCATAAAATGGAAGTGCTAATAACTTGTGATATTGTGAGTTTCGGTATAGATAATATACATGAAAGACCTTTGTACATGCTCAGGGATCTCCAGAAATATGTGGCATTTTCATCATCATGAATTGACAATAGTCCTTATCCCAAAGTCGGCTCTGTTTGCCAAATGTTAAAGATTCAGGAAAATACCCTCTAATTCCAGAAAGACTTGTCTCCAGTCTGTAGCTGGTGGAGGTAGTACCTAGAAGCCTAGCCAGCTGGCTCTCTGGACATCTGGCAAAGCTGGCCATCTCCCTGCAGCTCAGTTTCCCAGACCTGCAGGCCAGATTTACAGGTTATAATCACACTGCTGTCGTACAGGTTTTTGCATGCCACAGGTGGTTTTTCTGCTATTCACCTGCAGCTGAACAGTGGTCTGTTTTCCTTTGCCTCAACTGTGACAACCCTTCTCAGTGACCTTTGAGAAAAAAACAGACCTGAATCTGCCTTGCTTTTTGCTGCCCACTGTGCTATTCTCTGCAGAGTGCCCTTGCTTTCCTTTTCCTTCTCTGGTGACTTCATAGGTAACTGACCTGGAAGAAGAGTCTGGGCACATACCTGTAATCTCAAGGAGTTTAGAGGCTGAGGCAGGAGGATCAAGTCCGCCTGGGCAATTTAAGACACTACCTTACAGTAAAAAAAATTAAAGAATGAAAGAGCTCGTTGTAGAGCACCCAAATTTTAGTCCCAGTACTACCCAGAAACAATCAAAACCCCAAAACAGCACCACCAAAACCTGAAGGAAGAGATTGCAGAAAGTTGGGGATCAAGTACCTCCTCCATGCCTCTTCCTACCAAGCCCCAGCACTGTGCAGGAAGGAGTGGGTACAGATAGAGGCCACAAGGTGATTATGAGAGAGTAGAGTATGGTAGGAGATGAGAAATAAAGTCAGCTAGAGGCTTTCTCTGTCTCCATGAGGCTTGAAATTTTAACTCTGTATTTAAGAAAAATAAGTAGTGGGAATGGTATGAAAGATGCATTTTCAGAGGCCCAATTTGCTAATGGTGAAGTGGCAATGGAAGATGGATGTTGAGACTGTAAATAGGAAAGTAGAAGACTACTGCAGTGATTTAGGTAGGAGATTTTGTGGGGCTAATCTAGATCATGTCAGGGACAAGTTGGAAGAGATTTTATATGTGCAAAGGAAACACATTTGAGTGCTTGCTTTGTGCCAGAAACTTTTCAGTCTGTTGGCTCATCTGATTCTCACAACACTAATGAGAGGAAGGTGGAATTTTTCACCATTTTGTAAATCTAGAAGCTGAAGATCAGAGAATAAGTATCTTGTCTAAGATCTCTAGACAGCTGCATACTGTAGGGTTTGGATTTAAACCTCTTTTAGATACAACTTTAAGTCCTTTCTCTTCTCACTATGCCTCACTCTGGTCCACAGGATACAGCCCTCTGTAGTGGTTTTGCATTAGCAAATATTTGCAAGGGCTTATCTGTTAATAGTGATCTTCCCATGAGATGAGGGAGCACAGTAAATTGTTCAGTTGAGGGAATAGAATCACCAGGGAGGTTAAGTGACTTGACAGGTCACATATCAAGTGGTTTGGAGGATAATAGGCAGAGGTGGTGCTTGGAACTGACCATTTGAGCTGATAGCCTTTGAAAGAACAAAAATTTGTCATTTTATTATTCCAACTTTTCTTTTAGTTCATAGAGTAGGAAAACTATCAAAGAGGTGGAATACAAAGTGGGTGCTGGAGACCAAGATGGCACAAAACATGGTGTTATCTTGGGGTATCATCTCGGCAAAAATTTATTTCCTTTGCTGTAAGAATTGAATTGCTGAGCTTAGTACTTTGAGGTCTCACTGTAATCCAGCTTTTTTCTATTTGATTTTATGAGTCTGATGTTACTGTAGTTTATCCTAGGATTCCTTGGGGGTGCCACAAAGAATAGCATATAAGAGCCAGAGGAAATCCTTATAAATGATATGGTGTTCCTGTTCCTAGTCTTTCATACTCTCTTGGTTATGTTTTTTAATTTATTATGATTTGTTATACATGATGGCAGAATACAATTCACTTCATATTACACATATAGGGCACAGTTTTTCAAGATACTGATTGTACACAAAGTATTTTCACAACATTTGCATCTTATACATGTACTTGGGGTAATGATGTCTTTCATACTCTCTTGGTTCTGTTTTTTTAAATGTATTATGATTTGTTATACATGATGGCAGAATGCAATTCATTTCATATTACACATATAGGGCCCAATTTTTCAAGATATTGATTGTACACAAAGTATTTTCACAACATTTATGTCTTATACATGTACTTGGGGTAATGATATATAACTCATTCTACCATCATTCCTACCCCTTGCCCCCTCCTTTCCTCTCCCTCCCCTTTGTCCTATCTAAAGTTCCTCCATTCCTCTGCACCCTCCAACCCCCATTGCCATTATGAGTCAGCATCCTCATATCAAAGAAAACATTTGGCCTTTGGTTTTTTGGGATTGGCTTGCTTCATTTTGCATTACGTTCCCCAACTTTATCCAGTTACGTGTCAATGCCCTGATTTTATTCTTTTAATGCTGAGTAATGTTTTGTTGTCTATATATACCAAAGTTTCCCTATCCATTCATCTACTGAAGGGCGTTTAGGTTGGTTCCATAATGTAACTATTGTGAATTGTGCTGCTATAGACCTTAATATGGATGTGTTCCTGTAATATTTTGCTGTTTTTAAGTCCTTAGGTATAAACTGAGGAGTGGGATAGCTGGGTCAAATGGTGGTTTCATTCCAGGTTTACTGTGGTATCTCCATACTACTTTCCAGATTGGCAGCACCAGTTTGCAGTCCCATCAGCAGTGTAAGAGTGTGCCTTTTTCCTCACATCCTCGCCAACACTTATTGTTGTTTGTATTCTTGAAAGCTGCCATTCTAACTGGAGTGAGATGAAATCTTAGAGTAGTTTTGATTTGCATTTCTCTAATTGCTAGAGATGTTGAACATTTTTTGTATATTTGTTGATTGATTGTCCATCATCTTCTGAGAAGGTGTCTGTTCAGTTCCTTGGCCCATTTATTGAGTTATTTGATTTTTTTGGTGTTAAAAGTTTTTTAGTGCTTTGTATATCCTAGAGATTAGTGCTGTATCTGATGTGCTTGTGGTAAAGATTTGCTCCCATTCCATAGGCTCCTTATTCACCCCCAGATTGTTTCTTTTGCTGAGAAGAAGCCTTTTAGTTTGAGTCCATCCCATTTATTGATTCTTGGTTTTAATTATTGCACTACAGGAGTTTTATTAAGAAAGTTGGGGCCTAATCTGACATTTTGGATATTTGGGCCTACTTTTTCTTCATTAGGTGCAAGGTCTCTGGTTTAATTCCTAGGTCCTTGATCCACTTTGAGTTTTGTACATGGTGACAGATAGGGGTTTAATTTCATTTTGTTACATGTGGATTTCCAATTTTCCCAGCACCATTTGTTAAAGAGGCTATCTTTTCTCCAATATAAGTTTTTGGCACCTTTGTCTAATATAAGATAACTGAAGTTATTTGGGTTATACTCTGTGTCCTCTATTCTGTACCATTGGTCTACACATCTATTTTGTTGCCAATATACCATGCTATTTTTGTTACTGTTGCTCTGTAGTGTAGTTTTAGATCTGAAATAGTAATGTCACCAGTTTCACTCTTCTTGCAAAGGATTACTTTGGCTATTTGGGGTCTCTTACTTTTCCAGATGAATTTCACGATTGCTTTTTCTATTTCGACAACAAATGCCATTGGGATTTTGATTGGGATTGAATTGAATCTGTATAGTGCTTTTGGTAGTATGGTCATTTTGACAAAAGTTAATTCTGTCTTATCCAAGAACAAGGTAGATCTTTCTATCTTCTAAGGTCTTATTTCTCTTTTTAGCATGTTGTAGTTTTCAATATAGAGGTCTTTCACCTTTTTGTTAAATTTATTCTCAAGTATTTCATTTTATTTTTTAGGCTATTGTAAATGGGGTGGTTTTCCTAGTTAAACTTTGAGTGGATTTGTTACTGATGTACAGAAATGCCTTTGATTTATGGGTGTTGATTTTATATCCAGCTACTGTGCTGAATTCATTTATTAGTTCTTGAAGATTTCTGACGGAATGTTTTGGGTCTTCTAGGTATAGAATCATATTGAATGCAAATAGTGATAATTTGAGTTCTTCTTTTTCTATCCGTATCCCTTTAATTTCTTTGATCTGTCTGATTGTTTTGGCTAGAGTTTCAAGAACTGTGTTAAATAGAATTGGTGACAGAAGGCATCTCTGTCTTTTTCCAGTTTTTAGAGGGAATACTTTCAATTTTTCTCCACTTATTATGGGGCTTAGCATAGACAGCCTTTACAATGTTGAGGTATGTTCCTGTTATCTCTAGTTTTTCAAGCGTTTTGAACATGAAGTGATGCTGTATTTTATCAAATGATGATCATGTGATTTTTATCAGATATAAATTACATTTATTGATTTCCATATGTTGAACCAACCTTGCATTCCTGGGATGATCTCTACTTGATCATAATGCACTATATTTTTTATGTGTTTTTGTGTTCAATTTGCTAGAATTTTATTGAGAATTTTTGCATCTACATTAATTAGAGATATTAGTCTGAAGTTTTCTTTCTTTGATGTGTCTTTGTTTGGTTTTGAAATCAGTGTGATATTGGCTTCATAGAATGTTTTTGGAAGTATTTCCTCTTTTTGTATTTTATGAAATAGTTTGAGAAGTATTGGTGTTAGTTCTTCTTTAAAGGTCTTGTAGAATTTAGTTGTGTATCCATCGGTCCTGGGCTTTTTTTGGTTGGTAGGCTTCTGATGGCGTCCTCTATTTCCTTGCTTGAAATTGATCTGTTTAAATTGTGTATATCATCCTGATTTAGTTTAGGCATATCATAAGCCTCTAAAAATTTGTTGATGTCTTTGATATTTTCTATTTTATTGGAGGACAAATTTTCAAAATAATTTCTAATTATCTTCTGTGTTTCTGTAGTGTCTGTTATATTATTTCCTTTTTCATCAGGGATGTTAGTAATTTGAGTTTTCTGTCTCCTTCTTTTCATTAGCATGGCTAATGAATGGTTTATCAATTTTATTCATTTTTTCAAAGAACCAACTTTTTGTTTTCTCAATTTTTTCACTTGTTTCTTTTGTTTCAGTTTTATTGATTTCAGCTCTAATTTTAAATATTTCCTGTCTCCTACTGCTTTTGGCTGTGATTTGTTCTTCTCTTTCTAGCAATTTGAGATGTAATGTTGGGTCATTTATTTGTTGACATTTTCTTCTTTGAAGGAATGAACTTCACGCAATGAACTTTCTTCTTAGCACTGCCTTCATAGTGTCCGAGAGATTTCGATATGTTGTACCTGTGTTCTCACTTACCTCTAAGAAGTTTTTGATATCCTCCTTGATATCTTTTGCAACCCATTGTTCATTCAGTTGCATATTATTTAGTCTTCAGGTGTTGGTTGTAGCTTTTATTTTTTATTTTATCATTGATTTCTAATTTCATTCCTTTGTGGTCTGATAGAATACAGGGTAGTAGCTCTACTTTTTTATATTTAATAAAATTTTCTTTGTGGCATAACATATGGTCTATTTTAGAGAAGTATGCATTTTCCTGCTGAGAAGAAAGTGTATTCGTTCATTCATGCATAGTATACTCTGCACATGTCAGTTAAGTCTGCGATATTGATTGTATTATTGAGTTCTATAATTTATTTGTTTTTAAATTTTTTTTCTTTTTAGTTTTAGATGGACACAATTTATTTTTATTTTATTTTTATGTGGTGCTGGAGATCGAACCCATTGCCTCATGCTAGGCAAGTGCTCTACCACTGATCCCCAACCCCAGCCCCATATAGTCTATTTGTTTAGGTTTTGTTTGGTAGATCTATGTAGTGGTGAAAGAGATATGTTAAAGTCACCCAGAATTATTGTGTTGAGATCTATTTGACTATTGAACTTGAGAAGAGTTTGATGAATGTAGATGCTCTATTGATGGGGCATATATATTTATAACTGTTATGTCTTATTGATGTATGGTTTTGTTAAGCAGTATGAAATATCCATCTTTATTCCTTCTAATTAACTTCGGCTTGAAGTCTACTTTATTGATATAACAATGGAAACCCCTGCTTGCTTATGTAGGCCATGTTAATGGTATATTTTATCCCAACATTTCACTTTCAGTCTGTGGTCATCTTTTCCTATGAGATGAGTTGAAGGCAGCATATTGTTGGGCCTTTTTTTTTTTTTAAATCCAATCTACCAGCCTCTGTCTTTTGATTGTTGAGTTCAAGCCATTAAATTTTGGGATATTATTGAGATATGATTTGTATTACCAGTCATTTTTGTTTATTTTTGGTATTTAACTTGACTTGGTTTTTCGTTTGGTTGGCTTTTCTTTTATTGTAGTTCTTCCCTTTGCAGATTTTTATTGTTGTTTTTCATTTCCTCCTCGTGGAACATTTTGCCAAGAATGTTCTGTACTGCAGGCTTTCTTGCTATAAATTCTTTTAGCTTTTGTTTATCATGGAAGGTTTTTATTTAATTGTCAAATTTGAAGCTTAATTTTGTCGGATATAAGATTCTTGGTTGGCATCCATCATCTTTTAGAGCTTGGTATACATTGTTCCAGGATCTCCCAACTTTGAGAGTCTGGGTTATAAAATTTGCTGAGATCCGAATTGGTCTTCCCTCATAGGTAATCTGATTTTTCTGTCTTGAGGTCTTTAAAATTCTATCCTTATTCTGTATGCTAGGCATTTTCATTATAATGTATTTTGGTGTAGATCTGTTGTAATTTTGTACATTTGGTGCTATAGCCTCTTGTATTTGATTTTTCAATTCATTCTTCATGCTTGGGAAATTTTCTCATATTATTTCATTGAAGAGATTGTGCATTCCTTTGGTTTGAATATCTGAACCTTCCTCTATCCCAATAAATCTTAAATTTGGTCTTTTGATGGTATTCCATGATTCTTGGATGTTCTGTTTGTGGTTTCTTACCATCTTCACTATAGGGTCAACTTCATTTTTAAGATTGTATATTTGTCTTCATTGCCTTAGATTCTGTCTTCCAAGTGGTCTAGTGTGTTGGTGATGCTATCTATTGAGTTTTTTAATTGGCTTATTGTTTCTTTCATTTTGAGGACTTCTGTTTTTTTTTTCCCAGTATCTCTATCTCTTTCTTGAAGTAATCTCTTGAAATCTATATTTGCTCTCTTATCTCTTTTTTGGTGTGATTGATGGTTGGCTGAATTTGTTCTTACCTCTTTCTTAGAGTGATCGATTTTTGCCTGTGTCTGCTCACTTAGGTTGTTCTTTAATTCCTAAGCTCCTTCTGTGACTTTTCACCTACTGCTCTGTCTATGGATTGTATTGTTGTAGTGTCTTGATTTGTTTGGGGCACTTTCCTCCTTTGTTATTCATGATATCTGTGTGTCTTCCTCAGTGTAGATCTGAGGTATTACAGCTTCTGCCCTTCTGTATGTTACCAATACCTCACTTTTAAGGGAGAGATCAATATTATGGCACTCAATATACCCAATGTGCAGCCATAAATCAGTTAGTTTCTATGTTTACCTTTATAGTTTTGTCACTATAAACAGAAATGATGAGTTTGGTTATCTTCAACCATAGAGTCGATAGGTTTGCATAATAATGTATAGTTTCTGATGGTGGAAAGAGGGACTGGGGGGTTGGCTGAGATGTTTATGAGGTAGGATGAGAATTATATGACTATGGAGGTATAATCTATTACCTCCATATTCATTATATGAGGTATATTCATAATATGGAGGTATTAGATTATATGACTAGTGAGAGGATAATCATAAGAAGTTGGCCGTTAGTAGGAGAAACAAGAGAGTGGCAACCCCATGCAAGACTCCCTTTTACTTAAGCAACAGGATAACTGTTAGCACCCCTAGTAGAGAAACCACTGTTGCAGCCAGGCCTCAGGGACTTTGGGGGACACTGGGGACATTTTACCAGATCCTTATTGTTGTTTCTTGATAGAAGTGGCAATATCCCATTTTCTTGGTGGTGGCAGCCTCAAGCCTGTATGTTTTCTGAGGTTGAGCTATGGAGCCATGCTTTGGTGAATAAGGAACACCAGCA
Source organism: Ictidomys tridecemlineatus (assembly GCF_052094955.1). NCBI lineage: Eukaryota > Metazoa > Chordata > Mammalia > Rodentia > Sciuridae > Ictidomys > Ictidomys tridecemlineatus. The sequence goes on from NC_135486.1 coordinate 120,409,615, forward strand.
TGGGGTGGATCTTTCCTGGAACTCCAGGCCACAGTGGCACAGCGTGGGATGGGTGGGTGGATGGGCACATGGGCAGGCTCTGCCTCCCCCCACATCCCTTTTTTTCTTTTCAGTTTTTTAACTTGTTCAAATTAGTTATAAATGACAGTAGAATGTATTTTGATACCTCATAATAAATGGAGTATAACTTCTCATTGTACATAATGTAGAATTACACCAGTTGTTTAATCATTTATGCACATAGGGTAATAATGTTTGATTCATTCTACTATCCTTCCTGCCCCCATACCCCTCCCCTCCCTTCACTCCCCTCTGTCTAATCCAAAGGAACTCTATTTTTTTCCTAGAGCCATCTCTCCCCCATCCTTGTTACTAACTTTATTTATTTAGTTTCTGGGGGTCCAGGGATTGAACTCAGGGGTACTCGACCACTGAGCCACATACCTGGCCCTATTTTGTATTTATTTAGAGACAGTGTCTCACTGAGCTGCTTAGCCCCTTGCTGTTAGTGAGGCTGGCTTTGAACTCTGGATCCTCCTGTCTCAGACTCCTGAGCCACTGGGATTATTACAGCTGTGGGCCACTGAGCCTGACTGCAAACTTTATTTTTGAGAGAGGAATGCACCAGGTAGAATTGGTCCTGAGAATGGGGCTAGAACTTTGCTTTTCACATAGACATTTTGGGCCATGTGGGGATTAACAGTTCATTAGGTATTTTGTTATGGGAGTCACAGGAGCTATATTTGGGAAAGGAAAGAAAGGGCCAAGGATTGGAAAGATTTTGAACTATGAACTTGAATTATTTCTTATTTTGCTAATGGCTATCCCTGGATGTCATACCTCTTCATGAAGTAATCCATCCTTGCAAACAGAACCACACTTTTGCCAACCCCCAGCCATCCACTACATTCTCCTCAGAATCCACAGAACAACGATAAATATCAGTGGCATTGTGCATATGTGACTGGTAGGTTTAGGTACCCAAATGGCCACCTGCATCAGTGAAATATTGTATAATATGCTGATAGAGTGATCTGTTTTCTGTAGTCAGGATGCCAAGTATGGGGAAGAAGGAAGTGACAGTCACTTGCAGTGTTGTGTTTAGTTTCTTGCAGATGTGCTTACAGTTTTAACAAAGGCGGAAAAGAAATTATAGGGTGGGAAAGAGATGCCTGCAGACAGCCTGATAAAGCCTTGGAAGGAGGAAACTAGTATTTGTGTGTTTTAGTAATGCTAAGCCCTTGCTTACATATCAGCAAGTAAAATATTGGCATTTACTTCTGACTTCAGGAAGGCATCTCTGAAGTCACTAGAAGGAAATGCCTAAATACAGGCTTCCCTCAGAAAGAAAGCAGAGCTGTGGAAATGTTCAGCATTATCTCATAAAAGCCCTTTGTGTATTTAAAGCCTCAAATGAAATCAGCCTTTTTCTGCAGGCCAGACAACTAGTTGTTCTTGTTACTTTTCTTTTTTCATCTTTTATGCTTTTGTCATCTTTGTGTATCTTTTTTTGCTTTGAGTAATGTAAGTAAAAACTAATGTCTTAATGTAGGGCTGACTTTCTAGTAACTAATAGTTTTGATCAGAAAACAGAGTGAATGCCATCTGATGATGTTGGGTGTGTAAGCCTCATTCTGCTCTTTTTACTTGTGTGTAACTTTGGTGCCTGGAACTTGGTAGGCATATGAAATAGTCTGTAGATTTAATAGGGATACATTTGTCTCTCAGTGTCCATGGGGGTGGGGGGTTGTTTTTCGGAGTTGCTCTTGGATACCAAAATCTGTAAATGCTCAAGTCTCATATATAAAATGGTGTATTGGTAGATGACTTACAACTATGCACATTCTACTGTATAGTTGTAAGTCACCTCTAGAATAATTTTAATACCTAAAATAATGTAAATGCTATATAAATAAATAGCTATTATACTGTATTGGAAGGGGATTAATGAAAAAGCCTGTACATATAATTTACTAGAGATATGATATTTTTCCAAATACTTTTGATCCATGGTTGTTTTAATTTGTAGATGTGGAATCTGTAGTTACAAGGGGCTGACCATATACCCAAATTTGTGCTTTAAAGGCAATATTTGCTCTAGGTCAATTAAAAAAAAAAACTTGTTTTCATTGTAAACACCAAAATGGCTTGAATTTGCTGATCACATTGGGAAATGGCTTGAATTTGCTGATCACATTGCAGCTTGTATAATGACCTTCCAACAGAGAACAGTTCTCCCTCCATTTGCTTTCTTTTTCCTTTGTCTTGCTCACTCAGTCATTCCCATTCAATAAATACTTCTTCAGTCTCTGCTATGAGCAAAGCACTGTTGTAAGTGCTAGGGATATTACTATTAAAAAAAACAGAAAGAAAATAAAAAGAAGTCTTGTTCTCCTGAAGCTTGTGTTTGAGTAGATTAAGTGGCATGATTGACCTGTTGGGACAAGGCTTTTGGAGAAGGGAGGCTGGTGGTTGTGTAGGTGATAGAAGTAACAGCTGCTCCCTTGTGAGGGACTTGCTGGCAAGATAGGCTGTGATTTCACTTCCTTTCTGTTTACATAACCTTCTAAGTCCCAATACAGCGTTTTACCTGATGTGTGAGATTCAGTTTGGGTATGGTTTTTGTTATCATTTATATCTGCTTTCCTGAAATTGAATTAGATCCCTTTGATTTATTTGGATAGAAATGGGTAATATACACTGTGTTTCTGTTGAGTATTTATTTTTCTGTGATACTGAAAGAGGAGTCTATTGTTGTGCATTTTATATAACATTCTACACTTTGGAAATTGGTAGGTGTTTCTCCATTACCCCTCCATTACCCCTGTTATACTGTTTGCCTCTTGTTTATTAAAAAAAGTTTCATTAATGTTTCTAATACCCCCCTACTTCAATATAGACTTCAAGAATATTAATGTGAAAGTATACATTTCAGCTCTTATGAATCAACTAAAACCCAAGCCTGTGATATTCATTTCATTTTTACAATGTATGAGAATTACAGAAACATAGGTGACATCTCACTGAATAAACAGCAGTGAGCCGTTAGAAGATAAGAGATAATCAGGTAAGCCTTAGTTTATCAGAGAAGGCTTTACTAAGGAAGTGAAAACTTTGATCTGGCTCTTGAAGAATGAGAATGTGTTTGACTCCTAGGGGCCACCTCAGTGATATTAGTTGGATTATTAGTTCTACTGGTCCTCTACAGTACTGGGCTGGGAGTTTGTGGTCTCCTAGCAAGTACATCCTGGATTGATGGATTGATTAATTGGTTAATCTTAAAGATGTCAAAGCAATCAGCATATAAATGAGGTTGACAATAGAACTGTGTCTTTATTTTGTTGTTGCTGTTCTTCATCAGTAGATTTAGATGGATAGGCCTTCAAATTTCATAGTGCTGCATTATAGTATTTTGGATTGGTCATTTGATTGCATCATAACTTTTCTGATTTAGACCCACTTGTTATTGTATTACTAACTGAATGAGAGATTAAATTGTAAATTCCTCCTTCATTCCCCTTGTCAAGGAATCTGGAGTAAACATAATGGCTAAATCTCTATTCTGACCACGTTGATTCCCATCTCGGAACCATTTGAATAGCCTGCATGTCTTCTAGTGAAAATGTACTGAAGAAGGCAAGAACAAAGGCTTTCTTTTTAAGAGTTTAGTAAAGCTTATTTAACACATTAATTACTGGAAGCCCCAGTAAATTTTCCAACATCTATATTTTCCTTAAAAATTTCAATTTAGTTGTTACAGTTGCAGTAGTCTTTTTTCCTTGAACTCCTTTCTGAGCTCTCTGAGGGATGACACAATAGTTGAGACAGTCTTTCCTTTTCTGCTTTGGGGGACCTCTAGTACAAGATGATCAAAAATAGTGTTACATTCTAATGTAGATAATAGACATGCTGGATGATTTCAGCCCTCTCTTTATTTCTAATTTCAAGCCTGGAATTTAGGGCATTTTACTGTTTCCTTTCACCCCACCCCCTCACCCCCTACACACACAACCTAAACAAGTCATCATCAACAAAAAAGCTGGGTGCAGCAGCATGCACCTGTAATCCCAGCAACTCAGGAGGTTAAAACAGAAGGATCAAAAGTTTGAGACCAGCCTCAGCAACTTAATGAGAAGCTGAGCAATGTGGGGAGACTCTGTCTCAAAATATAAAATAAAAAAGGGACTAGGTACAACCAGAGACTCTGCATATAATAAAAGAAAAAGTAGGCCCTAATCTCCATCATGTGGGATTAGACCCCAACTTCCTTAATAAGACTCCTGTGGCACAAGAATTAAAATCAAGAATCAATAAATGGGATAGACTCTAAAAAGCTTCTTCTCAGCAAAAGAAACAATCGGTGAGGTGAACAGACAGCCTAAATCTTGGGAGCAAATCTTTACCCCTCACACATCAGATTGAGCACTAATCACTAGGGTGTATATAATCAGTCAAAAAGCTAAACACCAAAAAACCCCAAAAAAACCAAAAAACAAAAAAAACCCCAAATAACCCAATCAATAAATGGGCCACGGACCTAAAGAGAGACTTCTCAGAAGATGATGTACAATCAATACACAAATATATAAATAAACATTCATCATCTCTCACAATTAGAGAAATGCAAATCAAAACCACACTAAGATTTCATCTCAATCCAGTCAGAATGACAGCTATTATGAAGACAAACAACAATAAGTGTTGGCAAGGATGTCGGGAAAAGGGTACACCTATACATTGCTGGTGGAACTGAAAACTGGTGCAGCCAATATGGAAGGCAGTATGGAGATTCCTTGGAAATACCGGAATGGAACCACCATTTGACCCAGCTATCCCTCTCCTTGGGCTATACCCAAAGGACTTAAAAACAGCATACTACAGGGACACAGCCACATCAATGTTTATGGCAGCATAATTCACAGTAGCTAAACTGTGGAGACAACCTAGATGCCCTTCAATAGATGAATGGATAAAAAAATGTGGCATATATACACAATGGAATATTACTCAGCAATAAGAGAGAATAAAATCATGGCATTTTCAGGTAAATGGATGGCGTTAGAGAAGATATGCTAAGTGAAGTCAGCCAGTCCCTCCAAACCAAATGCCAAATGTTTTCTTTGATATAAGGAGGCTGATTCATAGTGGGATAGGGAGTGGGAGCATGGGAGGAATAGACTTTCTCTAGAAGGGCAGAGGGGTGGGAGGAGAAGGGAAGGGGACATGGAGTAATTAATGATGGTGGAATGTGATGATCATTACTATCCAAAGTACAGGTATGAAGACACGAATTGGTGTGAATATACTATATATACAACCAGAAATATGAAAATTGTGCTCTATATATGTAATAATAAATGTAATGCATTCTGCTGTCATATAAATAAAAAAATTACCTAAAAAGTGAAATACTTGCAAATAAGTTTTAGACCTTAAAAAAAAAAAAGGGACTAGGTGTATAGTTCAGTGGAAAGCATCCTGGGTTCAGTCATGGTTACTATATATACAAAAAAGATAGAGATAATGAATGAGGATGATAATGATTATGATGTTGTAGGAATATTTACTGAGTGTATAATAAGCATCTTATAAGCATTTGTTTATATAACTAATGACAATTTTTTGAAGTACGCATGCTTTGTGTTTTCTCCATTTTAGTTGACAGGAAAACTGAGTCAATGAAAGGTTTAGTTAGTTTGCCTGAGGGTCACACAGTTGTCTGCCTTGGGAATACTTATATTTATTTTCTATGCTATAGTACTTCCTTCATGAGACAATGTGAGTAAATTGCCCTGATAATTCATGTTAAGGCTTAAAACAGCTGGATGTCATCCCTAACTATGATACATTAAAAAAAAAATTTTTTTTGTAGTTGTAGAGACAGAATGCCTTTGTTTGTTTGTTTGTTTATTTGTTTAGTTTTTTTTGTGATGCTAAGGATCGAACCTAATGCTTGGCAAGTGCTCTGCCACTGAGCTACAACCTCAGCCCCACTGTGGTATGGTTTTTTATTGGGATGTTTGAGCTCCTCAGTGCCTGTGAGCAGGCGTTTTTTTGAGACCCTTTTGTTTGTGATCCTGTTATATAATGTAGGTTTTAAGACCCTGTTTTATCTACCCCAACCCAATATAAAGATCTGATTTCCAAGATGGGAAGACCTTTTGGAAGCTAAACCTCCTGGAATTACGGGTGTGCCACAGTTCCTGTCTTGATACATCCTTAATTGTGCATATACGTAAGGTCCAGCATGATTTTTCAACAAATGTGTACACTGCTATTGTGGAATCGGGGTGATTAGTATATCTATTGCTGCAAATATTTATCATTGCTTTGTGGAGCTATGAAGGTTGTCATATCTTCATTTTTTGTGGTCCTTAAGGTTCATTTTTTGCTTTTCTGTTTATGAGAAGATCCCAAACAAGTGAAGACTTGTCATTTCTACTTGCGTTTTTGTAGTTTGCTATTTGACTTCTTGCCTGATAAATGAAAGAAAAATGTTTATTTTAATAATAAACTGTAAATGGAAATTAACTTTTTACATCATGAACTTGGTAATGCTCTTTCATCATGAGCTGTGAATTGTCAATAATAAAAGCTTGGCCAAAATGTGTCTGATGTGAAATCTAATTACCCCAGTACCAGACTTGCCAGAACAGTCTCATTGGGGATGGTTTTTAAAATGAAGGGATCTATAAAGAGTTTCTGCCCATTCAAAATAATTACAAACGACAGGAAAACATCTTCAAAAGATCCTCCTATTTCAGGAGAAAAGTAGGTTTTAAGATGCCAACATCTCAATTTATAAATCTCTAGTTGTAGTTTTTTGGCTTAATACACTATGACTTTTATCAAACAAGATGATTGCAAATGGACTCCAAGACAGGTAAATTTTGCTAAGGGGCTGCTAGTTTCTTATTTAAATTTGACCAATCACTGATAACAATGCTGAAGAGTTATTTTCCTCCTCTTTTCTGCTGGTTGGGGTCTGTTTGTCATACTGGAGTCCATGGACCAAAATTTATAATTCTTAATAAACGCATGCTTCACCGGGCAGTTGCACACACCTGTGATCCCAGCAACTCTGGAGGCTAAGGCAGGAGGATTGCAGGTTTAAGGCTAAACTCAGCAATTTAGCAAGACCCTGTCTCAAAATAAAAAGTGCTTGGGCTGGGCATGGTGGTGCATGTCTGTAATCTCAGCAGCTTGGGAGGCTGAGGCAGGAGGGTTGCAAGTTCAAAGCCAGGCTCAGCAGTTTAGCAAGGCCTTAAGCAACTTAGCAAGCCCCTGCTTCAAACAAAACAAAACAAAACAACATAAAAAGGGCTGGGGATGTGGCTCAGTGGTTAAATGTCTCTGGGTTCATTGTTCAGTCCATAGTACCAAAAAAAAAAAAAAAAGGAAAAAAGGAAGAACTTCATTCTTGAGCTGCATAGAAATATCCCTATACTGAGAATTTATTGCCCTGCTCTGAGAGGAGCTATATCCCAGTTTTGGTATATGACTTGAATTTTCTGGCTAAAGAGAATCCTCTGGGATCCTGTGTGTTCTCACTTGGTGGTGTGTAACTGCATAAATGACATTTACTAACTTTGTCAGATGACATATCTACCCTGGCTGCTGTGTCTGTGATTGGAATTGAAACATACTGCATGTTATTAAGACAGTGACTGACTCTGGAGGACACTGATTTCTGTTGTTTTTCATTGTTTATTGATTTAGTGAGTTACAGTGCCTTTCCTTTGGTGCTAGTATTAATAGTTCAGTCCCCTTAGCCATTTTGTGGGATTGTCTTACTGTGTGATATTTATTTTATTTCCTTATGTAGTAGGGTACAGGGTCAGGGACCGAGGGGAAGGTATAGTTGGCATACAGAAAATAGGAAAGGATGTAAATTAGAAATAAAAAGCAGCTCGGGAACGAAGGATACATCCTTAATTGTGTATATACATAATTGTGCTCTTCTAAAACTCTAAAAAAATTCTTTAAACTCTTAATGAACTTGGGGAAATTCACATGCTCTCACAGTAGGGAATTTAACTGAAATGGTAACTAGAATCAGAAGCAGCAGTTGTGGGTTAAAATTCTCTCTGATAAAGAAAAGTACTTGGGGCTGGGGTGTGGCTCAGTGGTATTGAGCTCGCCTATCATGCAAGAGGGCACTGGGTTTGATTTTAGCACTATATAAAAACAAAATAATGTGTCCACCTAAAACTAAAGACACATAAATAAATAAGTGTTTTAAAAAATATATAAAAAAAAAGAAAAGTACTTGAGGCTTAGCTCTAATCTCATCCTGGGAGATGAGATCATGATGATGAATATATATTTTTAAAATTCACTTTTACTAAGTATAGTGTAGTGCCAGAACCTGTTCTTGGTTTGGGGATCAAAGCGATAGTCAGGACAAACAAAATTCTTACTTATGGGGTTGACGTTTAAGTTTTAATGTTCATTATTTGAGGGTACTGAAGCTTCAGCTGTTAAAACTATAGTGTATTGGCTTGGGTTAGGAAATGAGACTGGGATTTAAGTCCCTACCCACTTTTCCACCTCTAACAGGAAATTAGGTAATTTCATGTAATTATTTCTAAAGTGTTTTCCATTTCTTTCATTTATAGTTCTAAATTTTCCACCCATTTTAGCCTAGTTGCCTTTGATAAGAGGTAGTTTTGGGTAGTTGAGTTGTATTGGGCAGTGTTTATATGTTTTTTTTAAATTTAATTTTTAATATTTTAAATTTGCTTTGGTTTATTTATTTGCTTTTTTGTGGTGCTGGGAATTGAATGAGGGGACTTGTACATGCTTGGTAAGCACCATACCACTGAGCTACATACCCATCACAAAATTTCAAAGTTTTAATTGATACTTTTTTGTTGTTTTTGGTACTAGGGATTGAACTCAGGGATAGGGTCTCACTGAGTTGTTTTGCACTTTGCTTTTGTAAGGCTGGCTTTGAACTCGTGACCTTCCTGCCTCAGCCTCCCAAGCTTCTGGGATTACAGGCATGCCACAGTGCCTGTCTTGATACATCCTTAATTGTGCATATACATAAGGTCCAGCATGATTTTTCAACAAATGTGTATAGTGCTACTGTGGAATCATGGTGATTAGCATATCTATTCCTGCAAATATTTATTGTTGCTGTGTATTGGGAATCTTAAATCTTGTCTTCTAGCTGTTTTGACATTATAGTTAATTATCTGTCAACTATAGTTAATCTTACTATGATATAGAACACTAGGACTTAATTCTCCTATTTTTCTACCCAGTAACCCAACCCTACCCTTCTCTGTCTTCCTCTCTTCTTCTTCTTTCTGTGCCTGGCTTTCTTTTACTTAAAGTAATATCCTTCAGGATCATACATGTTGTTACAAATGACAAGATTTCATTTTTTTATGGCAGAATAATTTTTCATTATATATGTACAAATGCACACCATATTTTCTGCATTTGTTCAACTGTCTGTGGATACTTATATTGAATCCTTGTCTTGGTGATTATAAATAGTGCCAGAATAAATGAGGTTTGCCTATTAATTAAAAAAAATGGTAGTACTGAGAAGGAAGTAATTGTTTTTTGAAAAGTGCATGTACAGATGTTCCAAAGTAATATTCCAAAACATTTTTATTCTCATTACAGTGAAAGTGCAAGACAACATTTATTCTATGAGGTTTGGTGACACCTAGGCCCGTGGTAATAAACTTACTGTTGAAGCTACAGTGAATGGAGGTCTAGATTTTGAAATAATATTAAATTGAAATAATGTTAAAAGAATGCTATGGAACTTTTAAAAACCATTAAAATGGAGTACCTTCCCAAGTCTCAAAAGAAAAGGAAAGGAAATAGCTGAATGCAGTGGCATGTACCTGTTGTCCCAGCTACACAGGAAGTTGAAGCAGGAGGATTACAGGAGGATACCCAGCCTTTTTTATTTTGAGATAAGAATCTCACTAAGTTGTCCAGCCTGGCCTCAATCCTTTGATTTTCCTGCCTCACCTTCCTGAGCAGCTGGGATTGTAGTCCTGCACCACTGTGCCCAGCTCACAGGCTCTTAGTGATAGGAGTTAGTTTACACCATGCATTTAGAACAGTGTTTGGCATGTGCTTTTGCTGTTTTGTTAACATTTATTATTTCATTTCCCCCTTGATATGCAGATCATGCTCCTGTTTCAGTATACCAATATATTTAGCTGGCTTCCTTAAATTGTGATGCATGTTTCTGAGCCTGAGAGTCCTTTTCACACCTTACATGATTTTTTTAACATGAGGTAGTAGCCATTGAATGTTTTGGACTGAGTTTATGCAAGATTTGGTTAAGAATTCAAAGCAGTGTATGTTCTCTTTCTGACTTTTAGAGCCTTTGAAGTTGGATAAAGGCAGGTCTCATTTGTTTTCTTAACTGCTAAAGTAACTCAAAAGGCCACTTACCCATGGTTACCCAATGGGTGTCCTGACAAGAAGGCTAGTCACTCAAGGCTGCGGACTTTATTCCTTTCTTGCTGATATTACTAGCATAAATGAGATGAGTTTTGATAATTCTTTGAGCAATTTAGGCTAGGTTAATAGTATCCAGTAATTTCCTGAAGTGCCATGAAATGGCAGGGAAGTGACTTATGTAACATTGCCCCCTGTTAGCTGAGATGAACACTGGAGACTCAGCAGTGTCCTGGAATTATGCATAACTGCTAGAGGAACTGCTTTTGTTCCAGAGAGTTGGATGATTTTTTGTTTTAAAATCATTAAGAGGATTCCTGTGGTGACAAATGATGAGGTACAGGGCTGAACTGGCTAGTTATAGATGCCCAGCATACCTTCAATTTCAACTGGAGGAGGACGTTTTGATTTACTTGAAAGTACTGAATTAAATTATACAATTGATGAGTTTGTGGGGGAAGGGCATGTAATAAAAAAGTGTCACTTGGCATTCCAGGTAGGTTAGGAGATACATATTTTCTAAGGTAGGGCACTCAACAAATGTAAAATTTGTATGACTTGAGCATGAAAAAAATTGCACTTCACTCATCAGACAAATCCTGTTCACATTAGTAAGTGTGGTTAACATGAGAAGTATGTGATTGTGGGAGCCAGTGTCTGGGAGCTGATGAGTTCTTGACTTCAGGCTCTTGAAGAGAAAGACTGTCTTGAGTGTAATCATGTCCAGTAAAGAAATGGTTGGGGCCTTAAGGCCTTCAGTTTTTAGGGTTCATATCTCCATTTGGGCTTTTGAAACTAGGCCCGTGATGGATGGATGAATTGTCCTCCAGAGCTCTTTAGCCCAAACCATGACCAAGTTTTCCACTTACTTTATAGTCTGCCTGTTAAATATAGTCATACTAGCTCTGAGCAATTTAAAGAATTTCCCAGAGGAGTCCAAAGAGGATAAAAGGACCTTCTTCATACTTGAGGAATGTTGTCTTTTATCTCGTTTGCATTTTGTTTTACTCCAGGTTTGTTATGTTGTTTTTTCCTCTACCCTCTCATTTCTAGTTGATCGCCCTACCCATACTTTTGATTAGTTTACATGAGGAAAAACAAATTTGAGTTTCAAAAAGTTGTAAGTTGAATGTTTGCAATCAAAAGAGCTATATTTAAAAACAGTTTACTTATAAAATTTCAAAATTATAGCAAAATATACATTACATAAAATTGTAATCATCTTAAAGCATATAGTTAGTTCTGTAGTGCTATGTACATTTATGTTTTTGGGCAACAAATCTTTAGAACTTTTCATTTTTTAGAATAGAAGCTTTGTGCCTATTAAGCTCAGCTTCTTTCCCTAGACCCTGGCAATCACCACTCCTGTTTCTGTTTCTCTCTAAATTTGATTACTCTGAGTATTTCATTAAGGGGAGTAATACAATGTTTGACTTTTTGTGATTGGCTTATTTCATTTAACATAATATTCTATTGGTTTATCCATGTTGTAGCATTGTTATGACTTGTTTTCTATTATAGGCTGAAAACATTTTCCTTGTATGTCTATATCACGTTTTGTTTACCCATTCATTCTTTATTTTACATGTGAGGTGCTTCTGCCTCTTGGCTGTTGTATATATAATGTTGCTATGAACATGGATGTGCAAGTCTCTTTGCAATCCTCTTTTCTGTTTTGTGTGTGTGTGTATGTACATACATAGATATCTATATATATGTATATACACACACACACACAGAAGTAAAATTGCTAGATCATATGATAAGTCTGTTTTTATTTTCAAGGAACTGTTTTCTATAAATAACTAGATTTTAAAGATATGTGTTTAAGGTCGTCTTGTTGGTCCTTGATCTCTAGATTGTTTTGAATTGACCCTGAGTAAGTGCTCTCAGTCACCTGCTGTAGCATACCTTGAACTTGAACACACCCCCACCACTGTCCATTACTCACTGAGGCCCAGACCCAAATAACAGATTCTCAGGATCCATGACTGGCCAGAGAAGTAAGTTGAGTCTTAGCAAGCCTGAGCTTAAATATTTCTTAATTGTTCAGATCTTTCAGTACCAATTTAAATGTCACTTTGTGAAACTTTCTCAGACCCTTCACTTAGGTCAAGTTTGAAATTGCTTCATCTGTGCCCCACTTGGAGATAACTGTCATCACTGTGTCTCATCAGTTCTATTGTAATTATACAAGACTTTTTTTTTTTTAAATCAGACTTTATATTCCTTTGTGTAGGTACCACATTTTAGTTCTATCTCCTCTAAAATCTGCAGAATTTGGTACAATACTCTGTTGGCAATTTTCTAGTGAATGTTTGGTTTATCAGACAAGTGATTGATGGAAAGGTATATGGTAGAATTAGTGTCTTTAATCTTGACCATGGCCCCAGATGGCTGTTTGACCACATCTAAGCTACCAACCCTCTTCTTGTCATGTCAGATTATAAGCTGAAAGAAAGAATGAGCATAGGTTAAAGAACATTTAGCACTTACCTTGTGCTAGGTACTTTGCTAAGCACTTACATTAGGTCATTCCGCTTTACAGTAGTGCAGTGGAATACATTTCACTTTTGTAGGCAATGGAACGATAGAGAAGGGAGACAGTCTGCTCAGCTCAAAGAGGTAGACTAGGCACAGGATGTATATTTCTTTTCCATGAGGCTAGTAAACTCATGTTATAGTTATAGCCAGGAGCTAGGATAGTTTCAACACCACCAGCAATGAACTATAAGCTGTAAGGTTTAGACGAACGAATAGGAAAATCCTGAGGTGGGGTACTGAGACCCTGTATAAAAGAACCACATTTTAATTACTAACAGAAATGGAGGGAGTGATCAGTGCAAGTTGAACAATAGAGAAGGTTATGTGCTATCGGAAAGTGTTTGAGAGAGACAGTTGCACTGATTTGGAAGAAAGGGAGTTGAGGGAAAATGAGTTCCAGAGGATGAAATGAGAAGATGAGGTGGCTGGAGAAGGTAAGTTCCTTCACAGAGGGGCTTGGGTTTTCCAGTCTCCAAGCCAGAACAGGGAAATGTGACCTGATGGCTTAGCTAGTGTCAAGGCTCCAGGTAGCAAGATACCATCCTTCTTCTTAGATTGGGACCTCAGCATCCCCACCATGGAGCATGTGGGGCCGAGTTTCAGCACACATGTTGCACATAAATAGAACATAAAGGAGAAATCAACAAATATTCTGAATCTCTTGATACAGAGAGCAAAACATATTGATGGTGTCCCACAACTCTTGATAATTTCATTGAACTATATGAAGCTTAAAATTGATACGTAGGCCTACCCCTGATTAACATTGTTACTGTTATTCTGACTCGACTGGATAAACTGACATGGAATAATCTATTAAATATGTCACACTTGAACAAGGAATGTAAATCATCTTTCATCTATAATTAGGTGGGAGACAAAAATCACAAAGAGACAATTTTAGTGAATATGTCTTGGTGTGTACACAGCATCACTAGAATTTTTTTCCTTGTTTCATGGGGAGAAAGAAGTTGATTGCCTTTCAAGAATTGATTGCTGTCCGGGAAATGAGAGGCTGAGGGGTGAATTATGTAATGTTCACAGAGTGGGTTTTATTTATGGATTCAATGAGATTAGCTGCGGTCTTCCTAAAGTTAATGGCACTAGAAATGTACCATTCTGTATTTAGCTGGAAATACCTAACTTCGAAGTTAGAGACCTAATTGCTTCTCAGATTATAATGTGTTTGCATTTGTATCTCCTTCTCCTTTCATGGGAGCTGTCTGCTGCTTTTATTGTTTGTGAATTAATGTTGCAAACCAGAGCTTGTGAGTGAAAAGGATGGTATATTTTCAGTTCTTTGGTGCTCTTGTTTCCCAGTCACAGAATAATCTAGAGTGAACCTGATTATTGATAATAAATAAGAGACATAAACCAAAGTAAAAAAGATAAAGACAGTGTGTTTGGAGGGGTCGTTGAACCAAACTGTAGCTAGGAAACAAGATAATTGTAGTTTTTACCTCATATAGTTGTTTTGAAGGGTAAAAACACATGCTAAACCTTTAGAACAACATGTAGAATGTGTTTCAGTGCATTTTATTTGCTTTCATTATTATTAGATACGTAGTTGGTATTTGTGGTGAATGGCGAGTGTGGTATGAATGTGAATATTAAGAGCATAAGTAGGCATGTAACTGATATGTTTATATCTTTTTCCAGATGGTTGGCATAATGAAACAAAAAGTGACATGGAATTGTTCTTATTTGAGACTAACACATCAGAGAATGTTTTAAGTTGTGGTTTCATTTTGTTTTGTGAGATTTTTCTTGACTGTTGTTGGTTTATAGTATTTTTGGTGCTGGAGGTTGAACCTGGGACCTTGCACATGGTAAGGATGTGCTCTACCATTAAGCTATACCCTAGCCCCTTTTTGTTGGTTCTTGACATATTAGTTTGATTTATTTCAGGTGATGTTCTCATAATGTATCAAAACATCTTTTTATACTTTAAAAAATATAAATGAGGACCACTGTAATGCTAGGTACTCAGTATATGTGTGGGAGCATTTTTTAATGAGGATTATGTTTAGAATTTATTGACTTTGTGACACTGCCCTCAGACTTGAGTTATAGGGCTTTCCAAAAATGAGGTGTGAGTGCTGCAGTAGAATCATCCAGGGCTACCTGACGTGTGTTTTTGAGGTGCTAGCCTTTTGCCTCCAGCGTTGTTGGAGCAGGTAGTTGCGTCTTGAGTCACCTGGACTATTGGGCATAGGCTGCATGGTTATGCATAGTATAGGATGAGCTACATGGAGTTAGGTGCAGCTGTGGTATTTCACCTAAGTCATAGCTTTTTGTGGAATGCTTCATCACAGAAACTTGGATTTCAGAGATGATGTACTTTATAAACGGAGTCTAGAGACACCTATGAGAGAATAACAGAAGGCCGACATTTCCCACTCTGGGCCAATTGTTTGTCTCACTGTTTTGCATAATGACTTTCTTTCTCTCCCCTCCCCACCTCTTCTCTCATGCACTTAGAAGGACTTAATGGCATCATTTATAGTTAGAGAATAAATGTAAAATGATTTTTCCAAAAACACCAATAAGTTGCACTTAAAAAAGAAAAGACTCATGTAAGGCAGGACAGATTGCTACTTGAGGGAGCTAATGGCCAGTTTGTTTTAGAGTAGATCACCAAAGGAAATGTAGCTTTACCTGCTGACCCCACAGTTCAAGGAACTGTGTTCACAGTGTTGGAGCACTGTGGGGGAGGGCTCAGATTTTGCAGCAGAAAGAACTGTGGATGACTAACCTTGCAGTTGCTCTGGCCTCTGCACCCATGACTTTTGTGCATTTCACGTGAAAATTTCACCCCATCCCCATCTTCTAAAGCCCGGGAGATCTTTCTACATGTAGCCACAGGCTTTACCTGGTACCTGGACAAGGGAATGATGAGAAAGGGGATTTGGGATTTTTAGGGGAAAACTACTTGGCTTTGAGAAACTTAATGGAAAATATGTATTCAGTGCAGCTAGGTTCCAGGCACACACTGGAATAAAGAATTAAGCATTTTTTCATCTCTCAAGAAGTTGTCTAGTGTGAACCATCTGTGTGCAAATAAATAGTTTCAATTACTGTGAAAACTGCAGCAATGAAAGGGGCACAAAGGATGGTGGTAGTATAGAACATGCAGCCAGTGGAAGTGTTCAGGAGGACGTTGATCAAGGTGGGTTTGAAAGACAATGAGAAGCTTGCCAAATAAACAAGAAGGGAGATCACTAGGGCAGAAGAACAATGAATGGTCTGTCTCTTAAGAAGATTTGGAGCTAAGAACCAAATCCAGAGACTGGGTGTATTTTGCTTCAGTTCCACCTTATACCTGCCTGTCATGTGACCTGATTTCTTTGCTTTTACTAAGGGAAAGAAATGGGAATCCCCATGTCTCCCTTTTGTTTGGCATAGAAAGCTGAAATGTCTAAAATTGTGATCTTGGGCTAAGATTATTTAGTAATCATCATCAGTGGTAGAGTATTTGTCCATCATAAACAAGGTACTGAGTTCCATCCCTGGCAATAGGGGTGGGGTGAGAGAGAATTGTGATTGTGTCTAACTTGGATAATAAAACTTATAGAGCCTAAGATAGATGTACACGATTAGTTTAATGAAAGATACAGGGTCAAATAAGACATTCACATTGGTCCGGTTCCATTTTAGTTGCTCTACATTTGAGTCATTACTCCCCCCCCCCCTGCTGGGTTTATTGCTTCTCATTCTTAAGTCAGTGCTTAGTGAATTGGTTCTAAACAGCTGTGCAGTCTAACAGAAGTACAGTTTTTTCCTGTCTGGAGCTTAAAGCCTTAAAACGTGAATTAACTTTGAAAATATAGGCTGATATCAGTTTATGAAGAGCTAGTCTAAGAAGTTAGGACTTAATAATTTGCACCTCCCAACCCAGGGAGAATGCCAATGAGTTTTTTGAATTTATAGCCTAAGGCAAATCCTTTTTGATTCCTGTGTTCCTTGACTTTATTTATTACAGGAGGATAATGCCTTAATGTGTTTGAATAAATATTGAAAATGTATACATAAAGGTAGGTTTATAAGCTTTGAATTGTGTGAGAGAATAGTTTGTAAAAATGTGGACTCAGGGAGCAAAAGAGTTTGGTTTTGAATTCTATCTCCATTATTTATGAGCTGTGTGATCTTGGACTATTAAATTAGGAATATCTCCTTATGTGGAAAATGATAATTTAAAACATTGTCACATAAAAGTTACTATAAGGAATAAATGAACAAATTCAAACAAAAGTATACAAGTAGGTCGCCTTACACATAGTATTATCCACAATTGGATTGCCTGGTGAGCCCCTTTAGTGAGTCTGATATTTTCTAATGCCCTAGAACATTGCTGCTGTTTCTGCACATTTGTGCATCAAAATCATTGAGAGGGCATCTTAAAGATATACATCTCTAAGGGTTCTAGTTCTGCAAAGAGTGTTAGCCCCATTCTTTCCTTTAAACTTTTTCCCCTTAAGGTCTTTTTCCTTAAACTAAAAACCTTGAACATGACACAACAAAAAAGCACATGAAAGGTAGAAAGAATCCAGACTGTCTACCACTTAGGGACTTGAGAAAAGGCATGACGGTGAATCCTCTTGATTTCCTTAATGATGCCTAAGGTCACACAACTCATAAATTGTGTAGTTGTAGAATGGGTGTTGTGGGGACTTATAGTCAGTAATGGCTGCAGTTATAGGAACTCACCTCCTGCCCTGCTCCCCTATCCAAAAAAAAAAAAGCTTAAATGTCTGTTTCCCTTGCCAAGCTCTGGGAAAGGATGGGTGAATAACAAAACTTTGTTTGACAGTACTCTCTCTACTTTATCCAATACCAAGGGGAAAACCATATCTCATACCCCTAAAGCTACAGCAGGGCAGAGCAAAAAATTTGATCTTCCCACTCTGCTTGTTGGAAGCAGGCAGTGTTCATCAATACTCCTGCCAGGTGGTGTCAACAGCAGGGTGCTGACCTTCCATTCCATGATTGACAGAACTAGGTGGTAGTCTAGAAGAGTGCCAGGGAATATAAGTAGGGGTGGGGGGTAGGGGTCCAGGCTGATACTGAGCTTCCATTCCCATCCTTCTGCAACAAAGTGGTAGAATCATCCCTCCTCTCCCCTTCCCCTTGGTGCCAGTGGGGCTGAGAGGAACCTGATCTTACACCCTCAACTGGTGGAAATGAGGCAATGCCAGTGAGTGCATACTTTGGAAAGGTGTCAGCAGGGCCAAGCAGGGAGGTGAATTTGCACCTTGCCATCTGTAACAGGCAGTGAAACTCAGTGCATTCTTTTTCCACTGTAGTATTTGGTGGGTCCCAGAGGGAAATAAAATCTACACCCTGCCTCCCCATCCCCCATGCTACATTTCAACATGCCTACTAACTAAAGACATCTGGAATAAAATGAAAAGAATCAGGAAAATAGAACATGAATGAGAATAACCAGTAGCACATGTCAGCACTGAGATGAATTAGATATCAGAATTGTGAGAGGAATTTAAAACTTCAACAAGGAATTTATTTAAATTCCTTGTTGAATTTATTTAATTGAAAAACATGAAATCTTAGGAAAAAGTCTTGTGGGCCCAACAGGAGACCAGTTTTGATGTTCACAACGTGATGGAGATGTTGTAGATCTTGGTTGTGGATACTACACCAAACGGTATACTCAGAATGGGCATTTTTTTTTCCTGGATCTAAAGTTAATTTTAAATAACCAAATATAATTTTATACATAATCCAATATAGTGCTAATAAAATTAGCATTTCAGCCTCCAAGAATTGGTATGTGACAGGGATAGTCTTGAAACCAGAATGGGTACTTTTATTTGAAGTAAATTACACCTTAATAAAGTTGATTTATAAAAAATACATGGGGCCAGTAATTTCAACTGTGGAGCTTTGGCTCAGTAGTTCTATGACAGAGTCCAAGCATATATATTTTTTATTTTAATTAATTCCCCAGCTGATTTGAAGGTAGCTGGAGGCTCTGAGGAATACAGATTTCTCCAGAGGAATCTAGGCTAGTTGTAAATTCTTTAGAATATAAATCTGTTAGCATTCTGTATAAATAGAAACTTTTTCTGGTAAATTATGAATTACCAGATAAGTACCTGCAGAATAAACAGAATACATAATTACTGTTAAGTGTATTATCCACATAAGGAAGTTATTTTTGTCTTGTTCCTTTTATTGGGCAATGTTGTGAAAAATGTTATGTGGTCACTGAATTGGAAGGCGGGGGGAGCCAGGGGAAGGAATTTGGGGTGGGAATGGGAAAGACAGTAGAATGAATCGGATATAACTTTCCTATGTTCAGATATGAATACATGACCAGTGTTACTCCACATGAAGTACAACCACAAGAATGAGAAGTTGTACTCCATGTATGTATGATATGTCAAAATACATTCTATTGTCACATATAACTAAAAAGAACAAATAAAAAAAAGTTATGTGGTATTCCTGGAAGCTGTCAATTATGGTGCTGGGTCATAAAAAAGCTGCATTGTGGTATGTCAGGTGACTAATGAGAGAGGAGATTAGATACAGTTATATATTCTAATCCTATTGGCTTTGTGTTAGGGGAACTATTTGAGGGGGGGAAATAAGATGGGGTAGCTTTTTTCTTCCTAATGTAGAACCATGACTGAATTAGAAGGCAAATACAGTATTATTCTGTTTTAGGAACAGCACTCTGGTAAGATTTTCAAAAATGTAAATAAGACTTATGTAAGTGAAGGTATTCAAGAAGTTCTGAATTCAAGAAGGTATTCATCACAGAAGGGATGGGTACTGGGGAACCTCTAAGAAGGTTTTAAAATTTCATTTTCTGCTGTTCTTTAAAAGACAGTAAGCCATGAATACAATTGTGGAACCATAAGAAATACTCATAAAAAGTGATTTCTGCTGGGTGTGGTGGTATACACTTGTAATCCCAGCAGCTCAGGAATCTAAGGCAGGAGGATGAGAATTCAAAGCTAGACTCAGCAAAAAGCAAGGCACTAAACAACTCAGTGAGACTTTGTCTCTAAATAAAATACAAAATAGGGCTGAGGATGTGGCTCAGCTGTTCAGTGCCCCTGAGTGCAATTCCAGTATCTCCCCTGTCTCCCAAAGTGATTTCTATATGTGCAGGCATCCCTGGCTATGGATCTAATGTGTTTGTTTGTTTAGTAAACCTAGGAGTTAATAGTGAGAAGTCATTTTTGTTTCCTTAGGTGGCTCTGGGATCTATGAGATAACAAGAAATACCATGGTATGTGCTTATCTCTGTGTCTCTTACCCTTCCCATGGAGATTCCTAAGTTTGCAGGATCCCTGTTACCTGTCTGTGTTTGACAGCGTGATTCTTAACCATGTGTAGTATGTGCAGCCACTTTCAGCATCACCATTGTTTGACCTGGGGAGGAACACAGCCAGTTTGCTAATCATTAATCCCTGACTGTGGAAAGCAGTTTACTCAAGAGTGGGTCCTGATTCCTACTCCAGATGAAGCTTCTTTTATTGAGAGCAAAAATAAACTCAAAGTGGTTTTTCTTTGGGGGTAGGGGTGGGAGTAGGGTTACCAGGGGTTGAACTCAGGGCCATTCGACCACTGAGTCATATCCCCAGTCCTACTTTGTATTTTTTAAGTTTAAATTTTAAAGACAGGGTCTCACTGATCTGCTTGGTGCCTTGCTTTTGCTAAGGCTAGCTTTGAACTCAAAAGTGGTTTTTGAAGTAACCATCATAACCACTTTTCCCACTTGGTGCCTGTACTTGCCCTTCTATGGTTAGAACAACTTAGTATGTTTTGAAAATAATAAAGGTATTGAATCTAAAGGGAACTTTAGAATTACATGTCTTTCCTTAATTCTTGGGCAGTCTCAGGTAATCCCAGAAAGTGTGGTCACAAGTAAATCAGCGGAGGCTATCATAAACGGAGGAAATCTATCCCATTATGCTTGCCCCATGCCATTTTCTTATCTGTCACCTAATTAGGGTTTCTAGACTACTAAAGTTTTCTGGTTGTATTAATGGAATGGTTGTATTTATTTCAAGCTCTGTTACTTAAGCAACTTTCTAAAAGTCATTTGTACACTTTGTAGTTCTGAGAACACACTTTGCTTTAATTGAAGGTCTTGTACCCATTTTCTGATGGAAGCAGATAATATTTTTTGAGCAATTCCTGTGAATGCTTCCCTTTATGTAGATGATTCTCAGAAAGCTAGGTTTTAAAATAATTCCCTGTAGGTGCTACTAATTTACTCTAAGGCCTTTGAGCTTTGATTTTTTTTTTTAAGGTTCCAGGTATTGAACCCAGGGGTGCTTAACCACTGAGCAAGATCCCCAGCTCTTTTTATTTTTGAGATAGGGTCTCACTAAGTTGCTGAGGCTGGCTTTGAACTTGGAATCCTATTTCAACGTAATGCACCATTGCATCTGGTCTGAGTTTGATTTCTAAAAAATAGTTGAATCTTTAATGAAGTCCAATGAAGTTTTTTTAATTCAATAGATGATTGATTATTGTTGATTTTAATATAAAATTATTTCCCAATAATTTTTCTTTTTTTCTTTTAAAAAACAGACTTTGAAGAAAAATTTCTTCTTCAGGATAATTTTTTCCAAATTTCTTCTTGTAACTCTTGATTAAAGGAAGAGAATTTTTGGATAATATGGGGACAGATGACTCCTGTAGGTTTAGAAGGAATTGGCATTTAATCAAGTTTCTGGGGACAGACCACTCATGCCAGTTTATATTGGCATAGAGCCCTCCCTTTTCTCTGTGGAGAATGTGACTTATGATTCCACATGGAGGCTGGCTGAATGCTAAGCCATTAAATATTAACAAAGCACCTATCTGTGTAAGGCACAGTACTGGCTATAGGGATATTTAGAAGGTTCAGTAGAAGGTTCAGTTTCTTCCTTTGAGGACTTTATTATCTAATTGTAAAGGTAAGATGCAAATGCCTTAAAAATGAATCAACAGTACAGTAATTCTTAACTATTTTTAGGTTTTCTAATGTAGTGGTTCTTGGATGTTAATGAGCCTCAGAATCACTTGGAAGCCTTTCTGAAATACTGATAGTGGCCAGGTGCTGTAGCCCACACTGTAATTCCAGTTACTTAGGAGGCAGAGGCCAAGAGAATCTCAAATTTGAGGCCAGTTTGGGCAACTTAGACCCTGTCCCCTCCCCTCTTTATCTCTCCTCCTTCTTTCTTGTTCTTATCTTTTCTCCTCCCCACCTCCCTTTTGTGATTCTGGGGATCAAACCCAGGTCCTTTACTAATGAGCTACACCCTGGACTCTGAATTTCTAAGAAGTTCCCAGATGCCACTGGTGTTCCTGGTCCAGAGATCACACTTAATGAAGTTCTAGCCGTCCTTGTGCATTAGACTCACCCAGGGACTTTAAAACATACATACACACACACACACTCCAGACCAGGTAAATGAGGATTTCTGTATGATGGGACCTTCAATGTATTTTTCTTTTATTAAAGCTCTCAGTTATTTGTAGTATGCAGTCAGATTGGGGAGTTACTGGTCTCACATGTAAGGGGCATAATTTTAGATTTAGAGTACATGAAATTTCTGAGAAGTTATTAATCCTGATCTTAAAGAATGGTCAGAGAAGAGAAAGGGATGTTTTATGTTCTTATAAAACTAACACTGAGAATAAGTCAACTAGTTTTCTAGTGGTTTCATGGGGGCAGGCAGAGGGGCTTGTGAGGCAGCAAGGGGCCAGTGGGTAGGATTGAGGTGCATGCTACCACTAGCAGTAAGGAGCATTTGCTAGCTGCCTTCTGAACTTGCCCTTAAATAGGCTAGTACTTACCCTAACAGACTTTCTTGTAAGTGCATTTGGAGTGAGGCATGGCTGTGGACTATGAAATAGGGATAGGCTGAACTTTGAAAAATGACTGTCATTTTTACATTTCATTTAAACCTATATTTATTCATGTATAAAATAAGGTACTGCATATAGTTGCTATAGTTCAATGTGTGTGTGTGTGTGTGTGTGTGTGTGTGTATAACAATTTTAGAAACATTGTTTTTTACATGTTGTTCCCTTAAGTTCTAGCTGTGGGTCCTACATACAGTGTTTGTTCAATAAATCCATGTTTGTTGAATGAATTGGAAAGGTTATCTTTTCGCATTAAGTGCCCCTACATTAGGAAGGACAGAGAACACTTGTTTCTGAGCTTTACAAAACAAACAAGTCCCTGCCATTTTAGGTTTCCTAACCTAGGCAAGAAGTCTCATAATTAAAGGAAATAATAAATAATGGAAATACATTTTCTCTATGTGTACTAGTCATAAGCTGCCTGTCATCTTTAGAGTTCTTTTCCTTTTCAGTTTCAATTGATATTTAATCATGTAAAATTTAGGTACTATTTTTAGAGTTTGTTTTTGACTTTATTAAGTTAAATTGATTATAAAATAACAGAATATTTTGTGTTTAATTTCTTGGAAATAGAACTTTTGTTATAAATTTCATAGGGCTCAAAACTTACAAAATAAATATTGGAGATTTGGTATTAAAATTTCGACCTTTTCTGTTTAAGTCAGTTGGAATTCTATGGTGAAGTGGCCATCCTGTGTTGGCGGTGACTCTCAGCAGCATCTGGATTTTTGGCCCAGGGCGAAGAGGAGGAGAGATAGTAAAGAAACCTGATCAGATCATTTGATGCTAATTTCACAGGTGGCTGGTCACTGTGTAGGGCCTAGCTGTTGCTATTTATAGAGCTGTAAGTGGATGTAGGTACACACTGGGACCTGAAAGGATGGTCTGACTCAGAGTGTAGTGGTAAAAGTGGGAAAGTAGAATCTAGGGACAAATAGTCATTGGTGAGTGTCATTGCTCGAGTTAAATGAGACTCATGTGGCTGTCATGATTTCCACTGAATTCATTGCCATTCTTGAATATCTTTGAAAGCAAACACCAAAACAGACCAAAGCAATCACTGATAGGCTCTGCTTTTAAAAAACATTTTTCGTTGATATTATAATCATGTAAACTTGATTTCAATTTCAATTTAAAGAGCTATCCACAGAGCTATAAATTAATTCAATTTCAAAAGGACTTGATCATTTTCACTGCTTCCCTCTCCGATTCCCTATCTTTCTGATGGGGAAACAGATCTAGCAGGGTCATTTAACCAGCTTAGTTTCACAACATTGAAACTGGAGCTGGAATCTGGATCTTGAAACTCTTAGTTAACTTTTTTCTGTTTCATTCTCCTCCCCATCCTTTTTCTTCCCACTTCTTTGACTGGATATTGAACCCAGGGGTGCTCTACCACTGATATACATCCTCAGCCCTTTTAGTTTATACTTTAAATTTTGAGATAGGTTCTCATTATGTGGCCCAGGCTGGCCTCCAACTTGGCAATTCTCCTATCCTGCCTCAGCCTTCAGATTCATGCCTGGCTCAGTTTTTTCTTTTTCTACTCTGTTAGTTCTATAAGATTATCCTTTGGTGTGATATTTTCTCAGAATTATTTCATTAGTTGAAAAATGTCTCTGTTGTTTTTATTTCTTAAAATGAAAAATACAAACTCCTTTAATTGATAATACATCTGCTCAATGCTAGCATTATTAGTAATAATCACAGTACCTCTTGGGAGAAAAGTGGGGGTTGGCTAGGCATGGGGGCCAGTGAGGAGCATACAGCATTGGTTATCTGTTGTCCGTAGCCTGGTGGTACCTGAGATAATGCCTGGAGGGGTAGTTACTTTGAATTACATCTTGGTCTTGACCTCAGATTTGGAGACTAGGTCTCCTAAGAAAACTCTTCTTGTGTTCTGCCTTCAGCAGCCTTACAGAGAAGTAGGATAATTATTGTTTAAATAATTGTTTTTTTAAAGTTTTACTAACTAGTTTTTCTGCACAGAATTGACAGGCATCTCTGTGAGAGTATTTCTAGTCTATTAAAGGCTCTTCACCACATTACTTGTAATCTAATCTCAGTGTAGAATGTAATGATAGGTTTCTGTTTTTCTCTCCTTCCCTTCCCACTTGTTTCAAAGGCCACACACCAAGCTCTGGAGACAGAGATGCCTGTGGGCTGGGAGTTGGCTGCCCTTACTCTGGCTGGCCATATGTGGCTGCTGAAACAAGTGCCTTTGGGTCATTCATTCTCAGGTCACAAAGTTCTAATGTGAAGACCTGAACATGGACTCTCTCCTGAATGATTTATTAGTTCCCCATCTTAATTGGAGGGAAAGAGATCAACTTGGTGTTTCTTGAACTTCAAAATAACCCCAGGGAACTTATTAACAGCACATGCTCCTGGATGCTACCTCTAGGGGTTCAGGTTCAGGTCTAAGATTAGGGCCATATTTTAGAACCATGATTGCTCTGAGTGCTAGGATCTCATTTAGTCCTGATGATTTTTTATCGTACCTACCAGTGGAAGATGGAATTTAGGGCACAGAAAATATATTTGTAGTTATAGTCGATTCTCAAGGATTTACCTCATAGATGTTTTTAATCCCATAAACCTTTAGCTTGGGAGGGTCCCAGGTTATATTTTCAGGCAACCTTGTTGGTATGTACCCAGATACTGAAAGATATATATATATATATTTGCAGAAGAACTAATTTGGATGGGAAATCTGCCATTTGAAAAAAGTTCTACCTTCTGTTACTGTAGTCAAGTACAACTGTTGGCATTCTCTATTGGAAAAGAGCAGTATGATATGTTGCCTTGTGTTTGGGCACTTTCATTAGAGTCAGCCAGTATAGTAGCTCTTAACTTTTGTGCCATGTTAAGAGTAAATTTGATTTTTGAAAGGATTTGTTGAGTCCATTTAAATGGACTCTAAATGTGTGTAATTCAGTATTGTTTCTAGTTCGTTAGATTTGTTATGTATCAGTATTGGCTTAGACTTCTGTTCCTGGCCCTGGATGTTACCTCTTCTCACATCCAAATCCATGCTCTATATGTTGTGGGGCTCCCTGGCATGTCCAGATTTGCCACGTGGGGCAAGGTAATCCCTGCAAACCCCCCCCCCCAAATCCCACTTGACATCTCTAAGCCTACTGTGACCTGAAGCACCACTACCCTGGTGGCTCTCTTCTGTGCCTCACTGAATCTGTTGAAGATTTGAACATTCACCTTAGAGGGAGGAATGATTTTATAGTTATTAGAACTTCTAACAGGCTAGTGGTGATTTTAGGAGGGGTTTCTTCTCTGATCCTGATAACCACACGGTTTATATTTAATTGGACACTGGCTATTTAAATAAATGCTTGTTCATCAATTATCGAGTAGTTCCCAGTTGGCAGATTTTCAATTGGGATTGAATTTCCTTGGCCACTGCTGTTTGTTGTGCTCATGCTGGTTTTTGTGGCATCTCTCCAGGCTCTTGAGCCTTTTCTAAGCAGGAGAGATGTCAGAGTGCTTTGTCTCATTCTCTTGGCTATTAGGAAAGGACTTCCTGTAAAATAAATGAAGGGCAAAGGAAAGTATCATGCCTGTGGCATAGAAATGCTGTTAGCAAGCTTGAGGCATATCAGAGAGATAGGTCCTATGAGTAACATTTACTATTGCCTTTCTGCTTTGGAACCTTTCTTTTTTCCTTCCTTTTCTTGTTTCTGAGGCCTGAGATTTATCCTGAATTTAAAAATGGACTGGTTTTGATCACTTGAATAGGCAACACATTCAGCAGGGAATACATGTGAGACTGAGATGTCTCTTAAAGCCAATTTGTAGTATAAAGTCATTTGAAATGATATTTTGAGTCAGTAATGTATTTCTGCTTCAGAGTCTCTGGCTAGATTTATGCATTTATCTCTTGTTTTACTAGGTGATTTGCTTTTATTCTGCTGGGAGAGCCCATTCCACCTCCCAAACTTTAAATGTCAATCCAAGACACATGCATGTTTTAATGAGAAGGCATTAAACTACTTCCAAGTGACATCAGACAACAACACCATAAGCTTAGAAACAAGGAGAACCTTGGATTCTTGTTAGATTTTCCAGCAAGCTTGATCAAGTCATTTCAGAAAGGATTATGTGACCCTTAACATGACTTTTGAAGATATTCAGTCAAGTAGGTCGATGAAGTACCAATGGCAAATCAGTACCCAACTGCCAGTTGGTATGATCTTTCCTCCCACAACTTGGGGTATGCAGCTAGAAGACAGCCTCTTTTTCAGGGTCCAACTACTTCTTTGCAGAGGGATACAAATATAAAAAGATGAAACCATTTTCAGTTTTACTGGACTTTGTCAAGGTAGAAGCCTCTGGTTTGTTTTGCCCTGCTGCCATTTGCCTTTTCCTTGCTGCTGTTATTCTTTGTGGCCTGAGGAGCTTCTGACTTTAGCTGAAGGAGGGGCATAAGGTCAGAGTGCTTTGATTTCACATCTGTTGTTTTTTCAGAAAGGAAATGAGCAACTGGTAGTTCCAAAACAGTGCCAAAGGGAGCTGGGGAGTTGTTACTTGTAAATGTACTGGAAGAAAGAAACAAGCACTGATAGGTAGTGCATGATGTACAGCTTATGCCATCAGAGAATAGGGGCTTGTCTTTCTGTGATTCTCTCATAACCATGTAGGAGGGAAAAGAATGAGGCATGTGATTTGTTGGGGTTGAACTTCTGTGCAGAAGTCAGTGTTCTCATTTTATCACTAATTTATTAATTTATTTCACAAATATCTGTTGTGTTCCTAATCTTCTAAGTACTAGGGATAGCATTAAAGTAGATAAGCAAAATGGTCCTTGCCATCATGAAGCTTAGACTCAAGTGAGGGGATGCTGCTGAAGACGCATGGTGGTGGTGGTGATGAATATGATGAAAGGAGAAAATAAAACAGCAGAGAAGAGAATGAAATAGTGTGGTATGGATATCTCCTTATAAATGACCAAAAGATAAATAAGGACCATTAAATAAAATGTGGAGTTTCTATTATCTAAAATTTTTATAACATTTCAGTTGTTCAACTTATTATGGAATATTAGCATGTATAGTGACTTAGAAGATTCATTTTTCCCTTGCAGTATGGCAGTTATCCAAGAACATAGCATTCCTTGGATATTCAGCCTCAGTTAGCTGGACTAGAGTTTATCATCACAGTTGCTTTTAGTGTAGATTGTATATTACTGGGGATTAAACCTAGGGAGCTCTAACAATGAGCTATACCACAACCCCTTTTATTTTTTGAGATAGGGTCTTGCTAAGTTGCTGAGGATGACTTGGAATGTGTGATCCTCCTGCCTTAACCTCCCGAGTTGCTGGGATTATAGGCATGCACCATCATGTCTGGTTTAAGGGCTTGCTTTTTTTTTCTTTTTTTTTTCGGGGGGGGGGGGTTGTACTGGGGATTGAACCCAGAGCCTTGTGCATTCTAGGCAAGAACGCTACCAGCTGAGATATATACCCTCAGCCCAAGGGCTTACTTTTTATAAAATTGCTATAAAATTATTTTCTGTGATTAAGAGGAGCCTTCCCACTTTAAATAGATGTTTAGTGGTTTTTTTTCATTGTCATTTTGTTTTAGCAGTAATGAGTAAGCTTAATGCATTATAGTTATATATAAAATTAGAATGCATTGTAGTATATTCACATGTGTACCTAGTATAATTTGATCAACTTTATTTCACAGTTATTTCATTTCCCCTCTTCTCCTCTTTATTCCTTAATCCCCTGCTTTTACTTTTTTGATCTCACTTCTATTTTGACAAGATCCCTTCTCTTATTCCTATCTCCTCATGTAATTTTGCGCACTTTAAGGCATAAATATTTATTATTGTTATATCTTCTTGTTGGATTAATTTTATTCTCTTTGACAGTATTTAGTGTTCTTCCTTGTCTCTTCTGATTAACTTTTCCTTGCAATCTACTTGGTCAGATATGAGAATAGCTACTTCTGCTTGTGTTCAAACTCCATTTGCATGGAATGGTTTTTAAAATAGCAATTCTCAAGCTATTAGTGATAGCCATCATTTTATAAAGTGGAATCAAATAAATGATTATCAGAGTATATCACACTTTCTAAGATTGCATATTATTTTAAAAACTTTTTTTAAGGGATGTGTGTACATATCACACATATAGATGGGTATGTGTGTGCATGCCACATCCTGATGATATTTCCATTATATGTCATGCTTAAAAATATTAGAAAAATATGAGCTTACCGATGAATTTGCTGTTATTTACAGAGGAAGAAACTGAGAGTCGGAAGTCACAGATACTGTCTATGACAGCTAAAATTTGAATTGCACTCTCTTTGACTTTGCACATTTGATTCAGGATGCTATAGTAAAGCTTCTCATAAGACTTTCCTTCTCTAATGTATTTCCAAGACTTTGATGTTCAGAGACACGGTTGGCCTCTGAAAATTGTTCTGAAATTTGAGGCAGGAACATGCCCTCAGACTATCAGACCCAGGTTTGACTAATTTTGTCATACCATCTCTACAAGGTCTGTTTCAGAAATGGGATGGGATGTGGCTCTAGATAATTCATCTCTTTTGAAAAACAAGGAAAATTTAGAAACTCTTTTCCATTGGCTGAAAGGCAGCCTCATTAAGTAGGAGAAATGGTCTGGCAGCAAATAACAGAATCTCTAAAATAGTTAATTAAATCTTGTAGTTGGTAAGACTGGTGTTGGTATAGTGAGAAGGTAGGCATAGGAAGAAGGGTCTGTACCCCATGAAGATATTGGGTTTCAGTAGTCAAACATTTTTTGGATAGACTTTTCTATCATTTATTATAGTAAATATAGGTGTAATGTTTTGTTAACAGTCTTGGCCACTTCCCCAGCCTTCTGGAAATAAGGTGGAAATTTCAGTATTCTTTTAGGCAGGTATTTTGGCCTTAAAGGTCAGGCTTTCCAGAGGCATTATTTTCACTGGCTTTCTTTCCTTTTTTATGAGATACCCTTGAATGAATTACTGATCCCTTTAGCTAAACTTTTTCTGTTTTGCACAGAATAAATTATTTTTGCTGAAGATTCCAGAGAAACAGAGGGAAAACCTGCTCCCTGCTCCCTTCCTGTTTTTCTACTTTGTTAACCTACCCCACCCCAAATCCTCAATATAAAGTGACCTTTTGGCTCTGGGCCCTGAGTGTATTTTGTGGCAGTGTCTTCTATGACTAATTCCCAGGATTGTTAATGACCTCCTTTGTTACCCCCAGAATAATTGGTAGCAAAGACAGCTGTGGGGGGGGGGGAGACGTTTCCACTAGCTTGTAGGCTTATTACTTCAGTCCCTGTGGAAGAGGGTGTAAAGGAAGGTGGTGGAAGTTATTTTATCAAGAGTTGGATGGTTGGTGGGTGGGTGTAAAAAGAGATGGTTAATCAAAACTTGCCTGTATAGAATAATCACATACACCTGGGGAACAAATATTTGGGTTAATTGTCCAGTTCATCTCCAATACTGGTGACACTTAGAATTATGGGGGAAATAGAATAGGTAACTTTCTTTTTCTAAGAACAGGGAAACATTAGGTTTCTAAAAAGATAACCAGAGGTTTTCAAGATGTTCGGAGTTTTGTTTTTTGTTTTTTTTTTTTTTTGCCTAGGACTTTTGGTGTTCACTCCTCAGACATCGAGGATAGAGCCTTAAGGCTACTTTAACACTACATCTAATCATTTCAGGGTTGCATGTGTGACTTCTTATGCATCTGTGTATCTGAAAAACAGAATAGATAATTTCCACTAAAGCAGTGGTTCTCAAACTTTGGTGGAAATTAGAATTATTTAGGGCATTTAAAAGAAATATGACTAGAGTGCATCCCAGGCTAATTTAATTAAAATCTCTGGTGGGTCACAGGTATCAATATTTTGAATAACCAATTTCAAAGGTTAATCAGCCTTGGAAGCAGTGTATTAGATGATCTTTTATGTTTATTATCTTAACTACTCCAGTTAAGTATTAGAATGCTGTTATTTCAGGTTGATAATTTAAGAAGTCTCTGTAGTTTCTATTAGCATACTTTTAGTAACTTTGGGATTTGTATTTCTGCAGGGAATCATGGCTATTTATATCTTTCTTGACCTTTAAGAGTGATATCAGAATCAAAGTAGTTGTGAAGTAACAGTTTATGATCAGCCTTAAAAGACCTCTTCATGGCTGATGGAGAACCTGGAACATTCCATGAGATAGGGAATGGACTTTTCCCTGACCCTAGATTACTAGTTGAGGTGGGTATACTGGGAATTGAACCGCTGGCCTCAAGCACACTAGGCAAGTGCTCTACACTAAGCTACATCCCCAGCCTAGATCATGTTTTTAAGGGTATATCGAAATTATTCTTGGAGTTCAGAAATCTTTCTGGCCCCTGGATAGACTGTTGTCTTTGTGAGAATGCCAGTTGTTTCTCCACTGAAGCTAGAAGATGTTTATGAATTTCCTTAGTTCTTTTTTGGAAGTTAAAGACACCTGTCATTGTTAGATATCGTGTCTACACTCTGCCCCTTACGAAGTTGCTATGATAGATGATGATCATTTGTTTAAATGAATTTGAGTCTTCTATTTTTCCACTCAGAAAAATGAGTATACTCAAGATGTTGAAACATCAGAGAATCCTTATTTTTATGCAGTCTGTATTTTATCACAGCCTAAATTACGCTTTTGCAATAAATATATGGAATAATGGGAACAGTATGTGTTTGGGGGGATAGGTGTGTTAGCGGTGTGTTAAGGGAGATAGGGAGAAAGAAGGAGGAGAGAGATAATAGGCATGAAAATTAACATGATCTGAATCATAGTGAAAGCATATATTAGAACCACGTGGCAGTAGTGTTCTGACCAACAGCTGCTCTCTGGGTTTGTGATCTTGGGTAAATTGTAACCTTGATTCCTCAGTTCTCTCCTGAAACATTATAATATTATTTGCTTTTTAGGATTTTTATGAAGATTAAAGGAGATTTTTTTCCTAAAGCACTTTCGAACAGGGTCTGGCGTAGAGTAAGTACTCCTTGAGTGTTTATCAGAGCACAGCGTTACTTTCTTTCACTAAGAATATTCTAAAACTGTAAGGCCAAGATGATCCTTTATATTCTGTAAAGAAAGTTTGTGGACATTCTGGAACATCCTTAAGTTTCCCTTCTCTTTGCTTGTTTCGGAAAATCTTGTTTGCTAATCTAGATTCTTTATGCTATGCTCCTGAGTGGAGACTTCTTGTGCTCAAAGACCCAGCTGAGTTCTGTCTTCACATAGGTGAAATGCATATTATTTCTTATCCAGCCTCTGTCTGGTCTGCTAGCTCTGTGGATGACTTCTTGATTCTACTAATCTGAATCCACTCTAGTTTTTCCCTATGCTGTTGAGCAGAGATCTACCTGGGACTTAATTATGATGGGAGGATGACCTCATAGTTTCTGATGCTATCTTCCAATTCTTATAATTCAGTTCTGTACATACTTTTAAAAGATAATGGCCCTAAATTGAAGACATTCTCATCTGTTCAGACTCCTAAAACTTCCTATGCTCCCTCAACTGGATGAGATTTACTTGAGCGAGATGCTTTTGTGCGATTTGCTTTTAGGGCACTTAGCAATTGACCTCCAGTAGAGATGTGTGTTCCCTCTGAATAATATGGGTGACAATTACAAGGGCAATACTGCTATATTGTGTCCAGAGGTTTGGGGCTATAATTCCATAATGAAATTGAAAAACATGAGATTAAAAACTTGAAGACAGCACAGTAATTACAGTTAAGTGTCACAAATTATCTCTCTGTTTTTAGTTAGATGTTTCACATTTAGCCTCTCTTTGTGTAGTATGGTCATGTCATTTCATATGTCTACAAAATGGAATGCTTGTAACTTACCTCTGAAGTGTGGGAATTTCCTTCTCTTAATGAGAAGGTGATGAGCATTCTATTGAAATCAAAGGAGCTGGTTTGCTCTATTGATTATAGAGTCAAGATGGAAGGCTGCAGAACAGCTGCCAAGGTAAAGAAATGTTTGGGTCTTTTCATGCTTTAATTCCCAAATTCTGAGACATGGGTACAGTCTATTTAGAAATTCACTGACATAGACTGGCTTAGGAGATTCCCCAGGACTTCAGTGAACAGTGCAGTTGTAAAAATCTGAGGCAGGGTTTCTGATGTAGATGAGACTTATCTGGGCTGTGTTTGCTATAGGTTTAAGTACATGGGTTAGGATGGAGAATAGGGAGTTAGGCTTAAATTCTTTAAGGTGAAGTAAGAGTGGAAAGCAATAAAAAGTTCACGATACCTCCTTGTCTTTTATTTCTAGGAAACATCAGGTATAAAATGATCACAGAAGGAAATTGTGAAAGGCATAATTACTGTTATTTGTGGATTATCTATTATGAAGCAAATAACCATTTTAGTTATCATTTTTAAATTGCACAGTGGACACTGATTTAGAAAATAGCACTCAAGCTGCTCCCCACCCCCAAATAATTTCTCTAGATACAGTGCTAGAGATCGTCCTTCTTCCCCAAAACCTTTCCCTCAGATTGTCTGAGTCTATAAAGCCACCTAACTGAATTGCTTTGAGCCCCTGTTGTTGGTAAAAGTATGGTCCACTGCTCACCAGATTGAAATCAACTGGGGAGCTTGCTACATTCCTAGGCTTCATCAGAGATGCTCTGATTTAGTAATTGAAGGTAGGAAGGATTGTGGTCTAGGTGTCTGCATTTTTGACAAGCCCCCAAGGATACATTATTATATCTGAGAATCTACTTTGGGGTCTTATCTTCCAGAAGCAGGATTGTTCCAGTAGGCGTGTTAATGTTGAGATTTTTCTCTATGGAAATAGGAACCTGTTATTTAGTCCCCTGCCTAAGCTCCTTGATCAGTATCTTGGGTGAAAGTGCTACTTTGATTAGTTCTTCTTCCTCAGGATATCAAGAAGAGCTGGACTTTGGTTGCTTTACCCACCTTTAATGGATAGAAAGTGGAGAGGAGAAAAGTTTTAAGTCCAGTGTTTTCACTCCGGGCCTTCTGGGGAAAAGGAGGCCTGCCTCCAGCCATGAATTTATAACCATCTGGGACTACAGTACTTTGTTTCTCATTGAATATTCTACCACTATTCACATTTTTGTCGTCTCAAAACAAAGTATATAAAACCGGTAATTTGGTTCAATTCATCAAACAGTTATTGAGTGTTTCTGAAGCTAAAGTAGTATGACAAGACATAGGTAAGTAAAAGAGGGTCTCCACCTGAGAGGCTGAACTCTAGTTGTGTGTCAGATAGTTCTGACACACAACTGTGGCAAACACCTGTCACCTGCTACCTGCCACACAATAGTCTGTTTCCAAAAAGTGAAGTAAAAATGCAAGACTGTAAGCCGGGTGTGGTGGGGCATGCCTGTAATCCCAGAGGCTTAGCATGCTGAGGCAGGAAGATTGTGAATTGAAAGCCAGCCTCAGCAATTTAGTGAGGCCTGAAGCAAATCAGTGAGACCTTGCCTCTAAATCATAAAGTGCCTGGGGATGTGACTCAGTGGTTAAACGCCCCTGGGTTTAATCCTCAGTACCAAAAAAAAAAAAAAAAAAAAAAAAGAAAAAGAAAAAAAGGACTGTAGGAATGTCCTTTTGAGACATAACTGTTTGGGAACAGTTAAATTAAGGTTACACAAAATGCTGCTTATCTGGGGGCATTGGCTCTCAACTGTAGTTATAGTTGTGCTTTTCCTAGGGGGCTTTTTAAAAATTCCCAGAATCTAAACCAAACCCTCCAGTGAGATCAGATTTTCTGGATTTTGGACAAGGAATCAGTAATTTTAAAAAATCTTTTTACATGATTTTACTGTGTAGCTAAGGCTGAGATCCAGAGATATAGAAGGAGGAATAGGCTGTTACTGAGATAGGTATGGGCAGAGAAAGAAAGGTGATTCAAACTCATGACAACACCATGAGCAAAGCTCTAAAGACAACCAAATGGAAATTGGTAAGAGAACACTGCTCACAAGGGTGTGGTGAAGTACTGGGCATTTGGGATAAGTACGGAGGAAAATTTGTGCTGATTGGGTAGGCCTGGATTAAAGTATTATGCCAAGGAATTGTGAGACAACGTGTTTTACACCCTCTGGAGAACCCTTTTCACCTTGTATTCAACTGGGAAATGAGGCGGCCCTCAGAACCTCTTCTTGCTCAAAGTAGGGTAAGAAGAGGCACCAGTTCCCTTTGCAAGGCTCTTGCTTTACATCAGCCGCCTCAAGCTTGTGCCAGGCTCAAGACCTAATCTTGGCATTTGTTCTTGAATACTTTCTTTTGCCAAAGCATGCAAAAGTAATTTAGGTCAGGATGGCAGGAAGATGATTGATGTTAAGCAGGAATATGGCAGTGTTTCTTCTCTTTTTGCTGGGCTCCTGTGAGAATGCTATGGGAGAACTGCTGGGCATACTGGGGGCAGATGTCTGCAGGTAAAAATGTTTATGTTTCTATATTCTTGCTGCTGCATCCATTCTGTGCCTGACTCCACTAAGGACCAGTACTTTATCTGCTTATTTCTTTTTCCAGGAAATTAATTTGCAGGTGCTAAAAGTATGTATGGTTCATATGATTCATTTTTTTTCTCCCCTTAAAGCCTCTCCTTAGTCACTTTTCATTTGTCTGTTGCTTGTATTTGTTCTTATATCACATTTTGACAGTAACAATAAAAGTAAAGCCATTCAGTTATGTAGGATTTTTTTTCTGTGCTTTGAGCAGGTAAAACTGTGCTGCCTAGGAGAGGGTAAGGTATCTCAAAGTCTTTCTGTTAGAGGTAGAAAAATCATATTAGTTCTTGGAAGAGTAAATTTTTCTCCATTATAAGTGTGGAGACTACATTCACAAATATGAACCTTAAAATATTTCATAAAATAGTGCCACCTACATTGTACCCACCATCCATTAATGCATCCATGATGTGATCATCTACCTCTTTATCCACTGTATTTCTTTAAAGGAGATACTGTAAAGTAGTAGTGAGGAATACAGATTTTGGAGCTAACACCTGCCTCAGTTCTAATGAGAGCTCTTCCACCTTTTTTTGTTGGTACTGGAATTGAACCCAGAGGTGTTTAACAACTGAGCCACATCACCAGCTCATTTTATTTTATTTTGAGTCAGGGTCCCTCTGAGTTGCTTAGGGCCTTGCTAAGTTGCTGAGGCTAGCCTGGAACTTGTGATCCTCCCACATCAGCCTCCTGAGTCTCTGGGACAACAGGTGTGATCCACCATACCTGGCTTTTTTGTACTTTTAAAACCTTATTTTCTTCCATCTTTTAAATCAATATAACAGTGATCTCATAGAGTTGTGTTAAGAGTTTAATGTGTTGCTTGGAAAATGCCTGAACACAGGAAGTTAAGCTTGTTAATACTGT
Organism: Ictidomys tridecemlineatus; assembly: GCF_052094955.1. Taxonomy (NCBI): domain Eukaryota; kingdom Metazoa; phylum Chordata; class Mammalia; order Rodentia; family Sciuridae; genus Ictidomys; species Ictidomys tridecemlineatus. Next base: position 120,445,870 of record NC_135486.1, read on the forward strand.
TCTTATGGTTGATACTATTAATCATTAAGATGATGAATCTGGATTAGTTTTGTGACCTTATGAATTTATAGGGGAGGAAACGGGCTTGAAAGGGAGGTCAGACTGGATCACAGAGGGCCTTAATTCCAGATTTTAAGATGTGTAAAGAATGAGAAATACTTCAGGTTTTTGTCTTGATAAGAGATATGGATCAGAAAGTCATTGTTGCAAGGGCTGGGCATATGGTAGAGTGCTTATCCATAATGCACAAGGCCCTGGGTTCAATCTCTAGCACCACCACCAAACCAAAAAAAAAAGTAAATAAAGCAGGAGGCTATTTTAATAGTCCAGAGCACAATAAAATCAGGAAATTAATGAGAGTAGTGACAACAAAAATGGAGATTAGCAGCCTGATACAAAAAGTTTGTTCATGAGGTAGTGTCCACTTGAGAAGGAAACATAGGAAACTACTTAGGAACTGAAAATATTTATAAATTAGTCCTCGGCCTCTCCATCCTTGATAAAAGGAAAGTTTTATTTTGTTTGTATCATTACTGATTATGGGAGATTGAGGAACTAGGGCCAGAACAAGAAGCTTAGGGTTTTTTTTTTGTTTGTTGTTGTTGGTTCTCTTCTTTTACATGACTCATTAAAAAACAGAATCCAGTTGCTCTTGAGGTATGCCTGCCTGTTCTCTCACCACCTGATTGATTCCGTGAAGCACAAAGTTACCCTGATTAAAAAATAAGTTTGTGGAGATATATACACTACAAACATATTCAAACACTACTTTGGGCTGGTCAGACACTGACTTTCAAGGTATCTCTTATGGATTGAGTACAGTTTTCATATTTTCCAGAAAGATGCCTTAAGTTTTTACTCTTGTTCACATCTCATCTTTTTCAACAATCAGTGGACAGTGTGGTGAAAAGATGTAACCTAATTGAAGATGGATGGAGTGGAGGAGAAGGTGAAATGGGAAAGAGACTTCATGATTCTGCAGTGTTTCCCAGAACTGGACATTTTTGTGGTATAGTCTAGAAGAATAAGAATATTGTTGGCCAAACCTCACTAAATTGGACAATTGTGGGGATGGTATTGACAGATTCGCAGGGTAGCTGGAAAGAAATGAAGTTCTATAATTTTTAGGTATAGTGTGGTAAACATGAGCAATAAAATCAAGTATTGCCTTATAGAACTTTTTTGGGGATTGATCTTCAATCTTAATTAGGAATATCAACCATCAGTGTTAAATACATAGGATTTTAAAAAACTCTCGATGATGTGATTATTTCTTTGTAGTCCCATTTATGTTCTTATCTGTTCTATACAGTGTCTGTATGTATTAGATAAAGCTCGCTTTTGCCTAGTTTGTTACTAGTTTGCTGCATAAGTTTTGATTTAGATAGCCCATGTGAATGTTGGAAGATTTTTATTGGGATGAGGGTACAGTGGAATCACATGGTAAAAAGTGCCAGGAACAGTGGATTTTTATTAATTTTAATCCCTTTTTTCTACTTTGAATGAGGGAATAGGTAAGGTTCACCTTTTAGAGGTTGGGGTGCCTCCAGAATGTAATCTTTTAGGTCTGATATTCTAGAGCCTGGAGACTGAGGGGAGGGCTTACTGTTATCCAGGGGCTAGGTACTCTTAGGTACTCCTGCCTTCTTGTCTGGCAGTCAGTGTCTCTCAAACTGCCATATGCCTGAGTATGAACGGGGAGACTTTGTTATATTTTCATCCGTGTAAGGGATGGAGTTGGATTCAGTAGATTTGTGGAGCCTCTGTCTTGGGCCAGGATTAGGTAGATGGAAATCCCTGTTATGGCCCTGGCCTTCTGTGTTCCGCCAGTGTGCACTCAGCATTCCTGGGAGTGGTAGGAAGGCACTGGGTCCCCATGTACATGTGTTAAACTCTTGGCTCCATTTTTGTCCTTTTAAATTCACACTAAAGAGAGTTTTAGGTATGCAGGGAAGTGGGAGTAAAGGTGGAAGTGTCTGTCTTCAGGTCCCAAAGAGACAAAGGAAGTGCTTGCACTTGGAGGTCCCTGGGAACGTGTGATGTTGTAGAAGACCTTGCTCTCAGATGTGCCCTTGGCAGCCTCACCCATAGTCACACTGTCATCACTGCTTGGCTCCCTTGTTAGAGATTCCCTTAAAGACTTTTTTCTAAAACTATAAGGTCACATCTTTTTCAGTTCCTGAAACTTTAAAAAATGAAACACAGGGAGGCAAAACATACCCCAGAATATTTTTTTCTAAAGATTACAAATATAAATCATATTTGAGAACAATGAATAGACCATATTTTTTGTCTTCAGAAAACTGAGTCTCTAATGTCTTTAAAAAGTCTGTTGATTTTAGAAAGGAAGGGGACTGCTATCATGGAAGGACCATAGTCTGGGGATCAAAAAACTGCTCTGCTACCAGTTGCCTTCATTAGACTCAAGTCTCCCCTTTGAGCCCTTTTTTCTTATCTCTAAAATGTGGGACCCTGAAGCTATTGAGTATCTATAAAATTTTTGACTTCCAGTGATAGGCTCCCTGTCTGTATGATTGGCCATTCTTTCTCAGACCTTATAGGTCTATTTCAAATTTGTGAGGGAATAGCATGCACTACCCACCTGTATCTCATTTTAGGTACCTCTGAATCAGTATTTTGTGAAACACTATGTGTTGGTGCTAGGAGAAATGGAGGAAAACATGTGGTTCATTCCTTAACTATTTTACAGATGAGAAAGATGATACAGTGTCTTACCCTAAGGTTGACGTGTAATTAGGGCTTTTTTCTCCTTATGATTTGCTTTTTCCTTTAGCATTGTCTAAAAACATTGTATTGCTCCTTCATTAAGTTATGTCCTTTCATTGTTCTTTTCATTTCCCCTGGGAGAATGGAGTATTCAATTGCATTTCTGGTAAAAGTGCTGTAATCATGGTTTCCAAAAAACGTTTTTAAAAAATTGCACATTTCTTCTAGAAAAATAACTTGATCTTGCAATGCTAATATGTTCACTTGTTATATTGATGAATTGTATTAGCAAACACATAAATGTTCAAGTGTGGAGAACAGAAATTTGGGTACTGTTGGTGGGAATGTAAATTGATTCAGCCATTAAGAAAAACAATATGGAAATTCCTCAAAAAATTGAAAATCAAATTACCATATAATCCAGCAATCCCATATCTTGGTTTACATCTGAAGGAAACAAAATTAGTGTCTCAAAGAAAGATATACATTCTCATGGTCATTGCAGCACTATTCCTAATAGCTAAGGCATAGACATGGAAACAGGGCAACTATTTGTAGATGAATGGATTGAGAAAACATGGTGTATGCAAAACACACACACACACACACAAAATATTATTGTGCCCTAAAAGGAATCCTGCCATTTGCAACAACATGAATGAACTCAGAGGGCAAAAAGGCATCCCTTGTATGTGAAATTTATAAAGCCAACTCCCAGAATAGAATGATGGTTGCCAGAGAATAAGGGGGTGGAGGAAAATGGTAGAAGTTGGTCAAAGGTTACAAACTTGGAGTTGTAAATAAGTTATGGGACCTAATGCATATAGCCCAATGGCCATTAATAATACTGTATTATATATTTGAAATTGGCTAAGAGAGTAACTTAAAGTTCTCAACCACACAAACATAGAAAGGTGACTATGTGAGGTGTTAATTTGAGTTTGGTGATCATTTCACATAGAAGTTGAGTATTCCTTATTTGAAACGCTTGGCACCAGAAGTGTTTCAGTTTTCAGACTTTTTTCTATTTTGAATTATTTTCATATGCATGAGATATCATCTGGGGGATGGGACCTGAGTCTAAATAGGAAATTGAATTTTTTTTTTTTTTACTGAATATAATTTACAACCCCCGCCTTTGTATTGAGAATTGAACCAAAGGTCACTTTACCCCACTGAGCCACATCCCCAGCTCTTTTTATTTATAATTTTTGTTTTGTTTTATTTTGAGACAGGATCTTGCTAACTTGCTCAGGGCCTGGCTAAATTGCTGAGGCTGGCTTTGAACGTGCAATCCTCCTACTCAGCCTCCTTTGTCACTGGGATTACAGGAATGCACACACCATCATGCATTTATAAAATGTTTTTAATAATTTTTTGTGTAAAAAGTTTATGGTTTAGAATTTTCTACTTGTAGCATCATGTTGGCACCCAAAAAAATTCAGATTCTGGAGCATTTCAGATTTGAAAATTTCATATCAGGATGTTCAGCTTTGATGTAGGTATATCAAGGCGTCACATAGTACACCTTAAATATATACAGTTTTTGTTTTTCCTTTTTTGCATTGCTAAACATTAAATGCAGGTCCTTGAGCATACTAAGTAAACATTACACCATAGGGTTACATGTATCCCTAGCCTGAATGCATATAATTTATTCATCAAGTATACCTTAGTAAAGTTAGCAGAGAAAGGAAATTACATAAGGTCGATGTAGGAACTCTAAATGAAAAGTCTGAATTTTTCTTCAGACCTACTGGTGGTGTGAACTTGTTTGAGGAGCTACTGATCCGGACCATTGTAGATTTGTGTTTAGACTTCCAGCTTAAGAATTTTGTGTGGCACTTATAAGTTCTATTTCTGGAACTTCAGCCTGAACCTCAGCCCAGACCCAGCGGATGAGAATATTTTCTTGGTGGATCTTTGGAGTCTGTGTTTTCAATCAACTTTACAGGAGACTCCTAGGAACAGTTTTGAGAACCCCTGTTTTTAATAAGCAGGGAAGTGTTGTTTATAAGAGCCTGGGACTTAATTTTTTTTGTATTGGTTCTTTTTAGTTATACATAATGGTAGAATTCATTTTGATAAAATTATACAAGCATGGGATATATCTCATTCTATTTAGAACCCCATTCTTGTGGGTGTGCATGATGCTGGGATTCTCTTAGGTATTTTCATATGTGTACATAGGAAAATTATGTTAGATTTATTCTACTGTCTTTCCTACTCCTATCCTCCCCTTTGATTTCATTTCTTTAATTTCCCTTTTTGTCTAATCTACTGAACTTCTCTTCTTCCCTTCCCGATTCAGTCTTTGGTTTTGTTTTGGAGTTGGCTTATTTCACTTAGCTAATAATGGATGGATAGTCTCTAATTTCATCCATTTACTAGCAAATGTCATGAAGTCATTCTTATTTATGGCTGAGTAATATATTCTATTATACATCTATACCACAATTTCTTTATCCATTCACCTCTTGGATGGGCATCTATGTTGGGTTAGCTATTGTGAATTGTGCTGCTATAAATATTTATGTGGCTGTGTCACCTTATTATGCTGATTTAAAATCCTTTGGATATATGCTAATGAGATAACTGGGTCAAATGGAACTTCCATTCCTAGTTTTTTGAGGAATCTTCATACTGCTGTCCAGAGTGTTTGTACCAATCTGTAGTTCCACTAACAATGTATGAGTGTTCCCTTTTCTCCATGTTCTCTCCAACATTTGTTGTTACCTGTATTTTTTGATAATTGTCATTCTGACAGGAGTGAGATGAAATCTCAAGGTAGTTCTAATTTGCACTTCTAAATACTAGACAGATTGAACACTGTTTCATATATTCATTGATCATTTGTATTTCTTCCTTTGCTTATTTATTAATTGGTTTATTTGTTTTTTTTGGAGTTAACCTTTTTGAGTTCTATCCTGGAAGTTAATGCGAGATGAGGTATAGGTGGCAAAGATTTTCTCCCATTCTGTAGGTTCTTTCTTCATGCTCTTGATTGCTTTTGCAGTAAAAGAAGCTTTTGGGTTTGATGCCATGCTGTTTATTGATTAATTCATTTTTTTATGCTTTAGGAGTCTTGTTTGGGAAGTCATTTCCTTTGCCAATATGTTGAAGGGTGGGGCCTAGCTTTCTTATAGTAAGTAGGTGCAGGGTTTCTGGTATAATTCCTAGGGAGCCTGGGCCTTTTGACACTGAAGTTTTGCAGATTCCTTGGGAGCTACTGCTTCATTGACAGTGGTTTTAGTTAACAACTTGGAAATATCAAATGAGTATTTTTCATGTGAATTACAGATGAGGGATTAAAACTGCCTAATCGTACACAAAATGTCTCAAAACTGGAAATTCTCTAGATGGTTTTTTAAAATCTGGAGCTTTGAATATTTGTTGTTGTTACCTGCCCCGCCCCAGCCACACCTAATTCTTCCCCACTCCTCCCTACACTACTCCTGGAGTGCTTTTCCATTTGTTTATGTTTTTTCTATCACCACTTCCAACCCCCTTATATTTTTCCTGCCTATTTCCTGCTTATCTTTATTTTTCCTCTTTGCAGTACTGTGGATTGAACCCAGGGGTCTTCTACCACTGAACCAGATGAACTGATGGCCCTTCTCTCCGCTCTCCCTCTTCTCCTCTTTCTCTTCCTCCTCTCCTCCCTTATTTCTTCCTTTCTTCTTCCCCCTCCCCCACTTTGGAGAGGGTGTCATTGTTATGCTGGCCAAGCATGAAATTGTGACACTTCTGCCTCAGACTCCCAAGTAGTTGTAATTATATACATATGCCACCACTCCTGGCTCCTACTTGTCTTTTATATGTATCCATATAAGTGACACTTTCTTCTGTTCTTTCTAAAATCTAAAAATAGTGAAAAATTAGGTGACCTAATTTACTAAAATAGATTTAAGGTTTATTGTTTTAATCACTTCTACTTGGTGACCTTATATATGTGAGGATATATCAAAATTCTGGTTATTTCCATGTACTCTGTGAAACATTGAAATGAAGCCAGTGTAAATAAGATAAATAGGTGACAGGAAATTTGTTTCTAACTATTCACTCCAGGTCAGCAGGCTCCCTGCCACTTTGTGAGTATCAGGGTTATCCTCTTTTGGATTAACTTTAGGAGATCTCTAGCATAGGTCATCTGAGAAAATGTGTTGATTAGATAAAATTAATAACACCATAACTGAATGAATGGAAAGCAGAGCAACAAGGGAAGCAGTTGAATTGATAGGAATGGGTAAGCCTTAATTATATCTGTAATCACCAGCAGAAATCCAAAAGAATTGATTCTTCCTTTGGTGTCTTCTGACTCTGGGTTTGGACAGGTCTTCCTGACTTTGGGCACACTGTTAGATAAGATTGTGAAGCTGTCCTTTCTCACATCTTATTCTGCTTTAGTATTTTAAAGTACACTCACTTCTTGCCAGCCTTAGTTTATTGTCTTTCAGTCTCTGGCAGTGAGTCTGTCAAAGGTCAGGGCTTCTGGCAGGGTTTGATTCATCTCTATTCCCTTGATAGCAGCTAGCACCAGCCTTGAGGGCACAGAAGCACTTACAGGAACAGATTCAAGTAATATAACTCAGAAGGCCCCATAAGACTGGGGCCCTGCTCATCTCTTCTGCCACAAGTACATCCTCCCAAGCCCCTCCTTTTACTGTTCCTCCTGAGGGTTGTGGTTTTATTTTGGGGACTTTCTGTTTGTTTATGTTTATTGTGTGGAGTATTACCAACCCCCTCACTTTTTACCTGGCTGATTCCTATGTATCTTTTTGATAAATTCATATCAATGACATATCTTTCACTCTTCCTAAAGTAGGAGAGATGTTCCTGCTTCATGTCTCTTGTAATCCTCTCATTTTCCTTACAATAACTCTTCTAATCGTTTTTAGTCATCCCCTCCAGACTTCCACTCTGCCACTCAAGGGTTCTTGGGGGGTGGGGGTGGGACCGAGGATTGAACTCAGGGGTACTCAGCCACTGAGCCACATACCCAGCCCTTTTTTGTATTGAAATTCCAGACAAGGTCTCACTGAGTTGCTTAGTGCCTCGCCTTTGCTGAGGCTGGCTTTGAACTCTCAATCCTCTTTCTCAGCCTCCCAAGATGCTGGGATTACAAATATGTGCCACTGTGCCCCGATATTCAAGTATTCTTGATTCCCATTGTCTTCTCATTGTTAGGCATAAGATGTGGGGAATTGAAGCTTATCGGTAAATAATTTCTGGCTGACTAAAATAAGTGTGTAATAAAACCATATCAGTTTGTGAGTTGTTATTAAAACAGCTTGATTTAACTGAAAAAAGAATGACAAAATATAAAGGAAAAGGGGGTGGAACTTATGTGTCTGTTGATGACCTAGTATTGGACAAATCTTTCTGCAAATGAATTGCTATCTTGATGAAGGTGTTACTGTCTGGTAATGGTGTTTAGTATATTACATACTATCTTTACAACACACACACATACACACACACACACCCCTACCTATTTCACAAGTGGCATTACAGACATGAATTTATTCATTTTTCACTATTCACTCAGTGGTTTTATTTATTATTTGTCTGATATGTGCCAGACACTATTCTAGGAGTTCAATATAAAACAGTGAACAAAACAGCACTCTCTGACCTTTGAGGAACTAAGTTATATTGTTGGAGATAGTCCATAAAGAAGATTAATATCTAGAATGTTAGAAGCTAATAAATGCTAGGGAGAAAAAGGAGTGACAGAAAGTGTTTTTGTTTGTGCATTGGTGACGGTATTGAGGTGCAATTTAAGATTCAGTGGCCAGTTAAGGAGTTATTGAATAATATCCTTAGTAAAAGGGGTGAGGAAGGAAGCCAGGCAGATAGTTGGGAGAAATGAGGTAGGAATGCCTCATTTTTGGAATGTGCTTCTGATCCTTCGTGTCTGGTCCATTAAACAGAATAGCAGATTGGGCATGAAGTGGCCTGTTTCATCAGAATCTGTAAATGTTTCCTAGCCTAGGAATATACTCAGTAGCTGAACATTGTCTAGTAGTGTGCATGAGGCTCTGCATTGATCCCCAGTACCTCCAAGGAAAAAAAATACTGTAATGTTTCCTGTCTTTGTCTAGCTGCCCAAAGATATATGTTTAAGGGTAGTGCATTTATTTTATTGCATTTATTTTATCTTAAAAATTAATTTTTATGGAAAACTTAAGAAGACTCTCTTCTATGAGTCATAATTTATGTTTTATTATCTTAGCTTATTTTTTTAAAAGATTGTTTTTTAAAGATGGACACAATATCTTTATTGATTTTATTTATTTTTATGTGGTTCTTAGGATCGAACCCAGTGCCTCACATGTGCGAGGCAAGCAATCTATCACTGAACTATAACCCCAGTCCCTAAGTTTTATCATAATGTTTCCTGCATGGGGAATTTATTTATTCTGGTTGATAATGAAGGCGTGTTTTTGGCTGGCCCCCTTAAAAGCTGGCTAATCTATTTTCTTGTAGCACTGAGTGTGAACTCCTTTCATTACTTAATGAAATTTTATCTTCCATTATTCCTTACTTTGAACAATAGTCTTATTTTTATTTTTTTAAATTTTTTAAAAAAATATTTATTTATTTATTAGTTATTGGCGGACACAACATCTTTGTTGGTATGTGGTGCTGAGGATCGAACCCAGGCCGCACGTATGCCAGGCGAGCGCGCTACCACTTGAGCCACATCCCCAGCCCCTTTATTTTTTTTAAGTAGAGAGGAGCTTAACGTTTTTTTTGAACCTGAGAATACTGGTTCAGAGTGGGGTATGCTATAGCCATTTTAACCAGAGTTTGAGATGGAACTTGATTCTCTCCTTCTGATTATAGGTAGTGTTTGCATAAGCTGCAGGCTTCTGCAACCTAGAAAGCCTGTTTTAGTGTTAGCAGCTAATCACTGCAGGGCATGCCTGCTGGTATCAGCTTCAAGTGTCCCAGCCTGCAAAGCCAGAGAGCCGCATATTGCCACTGTGTCCTCCAGTGTTGCAGCATACCCCAACAGCTTACTGCCAATTTTTTTTCTTTTTCTTGTGAATTTAAAGAATTAATTCCATAGACTAGGATGAGTGAGTGTAAAAGAGTAGGATGTTTTCAAGTGTGTATAGAAACAGAACTCCCACAAGGTGAAAGGGAAAGTGATGTGGGTGGTGGTGGGGGTGGGGTGGGTGATGGGGGTGGTGTTCCTGCTTGAGTATGCTAGCCTTAGGGTTTATATAGCAATTGGGTCAACTCTGGTGGTTCAAATTTATGCTAATTAGGGTTTGGAAAAGTGCCAGTGCTATTGGTTAACCCTTGAATATGAACTTTTGAGTCTACCTCACTTTCATTTTCCTGCTACTCATATCAGGAAGTGGGAGGTTGAGGTTGGGGAATCATGGATGCTTGGGGCTTCAGGATGGTGGGCTCTTCACAGCCATGGCTCCTATTGCCTTCCAGGCTCCGGCTTTCCCTGGCCACCACTCCACTGCTCTTCTTCAGGGACCAGGGTTAGCTTTACCATCATTGCTTTCTGTTGGTCAGCACCTGTGATTTTTTTGGGCGAGTCAGCTAACATCTTGATTTATTTCCAGGGTTTTATTTTTCTTCTTAGGACTCTGAGCATGCTCCTGGATAGCCCTAGGGAACATTATATTTAGTAGTAGAAAAATCCTTTGTGAATTCCTAAATTTTTCAACATGAAGCTCTTTGTTACAGAATACTGATACTTCTTCAGAGAATTTTGTGTTGACTCTTCATTGCATAGATACCTTAAGTTAATTGCCCTTTCAAAGTTATTTGACATTTTCTTTCTCCCTGGATCATTTCATCAGAAATCCAGTTGTCCACTTCATAGCAAGTACTGCATGCTTCCTGAGAGAATGATAATGTCCAGTTCAGCTGTGAGTATTAGACTAAGTGTTATTGAGTTCCCCTAACAAAGGGCAGTAATCAGATCTGTGTCCCAACAGGATTATAAATGACTGCATTTCATGGCTTTTCTTAGGAGCTGCTTTGCTTGGCAAACTGTAGCTTTAACTTCTGTTGTACTGTGCACTGTTTTCTTTTTGGCACTCAACTCTGAATGGCACCAATTGGTGATAACTCTTGAATAAATGCTGCCACAATCACATGTGGTCACCCTCTGGAGACTGTATGTTACCATGGAGTCCCCATGCCCACCAGTATACCAGCACTGCTTCTCTCTGATGACTTCAGATTGCTTTTCTAGAAATCCTTTCCATCTTGGTTCCTCTCCTCTGTTCCTCTGTCCACCTGTTCTTGTGATCGTTAGGAAAACTATAAACTGAAGACTTGTAGTCAAAAAATAAATCCCTGAGCTAGGTGTAGTGAGACACCCTGAAATCCCAGCTTCTTGTGAGACTGAAAAGAAAGGAGTTTCCTAGTTTGAGGCCAGTCTCAATAAGTTAGCAAGATCCTGTCTCAAAATAAAAAGGGCTGGAGATGTAGCTCAGGGGTAAAGTGCCACTGGGTTCATTCTGCAGGACCTACTTATATTCATCCATCCATCCTTCCATGTCTTCCCATGCACAGTCAGTACCTTTGTAGATCTAGCAAGTCCCAGTTGTTCTTGGGGAGAATTAGAACACATTTCTTTTGGGGGCTTAACATTTTTTAGAGGTTTTTAAATCTTTTCCAAGGACACCACACTAAATAAGGAAGTAGGAGGGAAGGAGATAGGAATGTAGCTGGAAGAGTGGGTATGGAAATCACCGTAGTTAGGTGTATGCGTGCAAACATGTATGCATACTAATTTGTAGTTTACTCCACTTGGATTTTTATAAAGCATAATGTGAAAATTGTGTTGTTGCAGGTATCCTCCACCAGGAAGGCAGAGTTTTCAGTCTTTATTGTGTGAAACTTTTAATAACTTTAATGTTGGATTTGAGTCATTCAGTAGCTTCTACAGCATGTCTGAGAGCTATCTCACTTGATTCCTGGCTCAGGTCTGAAACAGTATAGGGCTTATTGAAGTGTCACTTTGGTCCCCACTTTCTTAGAGTTGGTGAAAGAGTTGCTATAATAATTAATTCTTTGATGCCTTGAAAGAAGAGTTCATTCTCTTGATTTGCTTGTGTGGACAAAAGAGGCAGGACTACAGGATCACAGTTACATGGGTAGTAAAAGACCTGGGTTGTTGTCAAAAGTTGCACAGATTTTTGTCATATTGTTGCTGAAAACTTGGTCCTTGCCCCTGATGTCAATTCAATATGAGGACACAGTTTTGAGAAAAAGAAAAGAAGATTTATTGCTTTGCTAGCAATGGAGAAACACAAGGGGACTCCTGTCCCAAAGGCTATGATTCTGCCCATCAGCAGAAACAAGGGGTTTTTAAAGAGGTGATTCGGAGAAAATGAGATTAGGTAGGAGAGATCAGGAAGGAGAAGATCAGGGAAAAGAACGGATGAGAAGTTACAGAAAAGAAGGTTGGGGTCCAAAAAATATCCAAAAAACCAAAACAAAACAAAACAAAACAAAACATGTAACTTTCAAAGCAACAATGGATATAGTCCAAACATAAAGTGAACTTCTGTTAAAATATTTTTCATTTTAATCTGTAGCATCTCTGGGTTCTACTCTATACTACAGAGAAGTGGTTATCAAAGGGTGTGATCTTCAGAACATCAATGCATCAATGTCATCATCAGCTGGGAATTTGTTTGCAGTGCGTATTTCCAAGGTGCCTTACCCTGCTTTCCTGAATCAGAAATCCTGAGGGTGGAATGTGGGAGAAAACCAGCAATTTGTGTTCGTGAACCCACCCCTGATTCTGTTGTACACTTAGGGTTCAGAATCACTGCACAGATTTACTTTTCTTTCTTTCTTTTCCCTTTTAGTCTTGTAAGCTTGCAGCAGTTGGTATTTGTAACTTCTACATGAGGGAGGGCAGTTATGTCTTCTTTTAACTCTTCTTTAGTGAAGTAGATTGTCAAGCGCCATATGCCGATGTGAGTATGGACAGTGCCCATAGTGACACTGTTTAGTCTCATCCCAGTGCCTTGTTGACTTGAGTAGCAGTCTTGATGATGGGAAATAAATCAGCAAAGATATTGGAAGGTGACATGGCAAGACTTTCAGAAAACAACAACCTTACCATTGCAGCAAGTACTTTGCTCAATGTTGGCTTTTTGGGGAGGGCACCAGTGATTGAACTCAGGCACACTTGACCACTGAGCCACATCCCCAGCCTTATTTTGTATTTTATTTAGAGACAGAGCCTCACTGAGTGCTTAGCACGTAAGTTTCCTGAGCTGCTGAAATTACAGGCATGTGCCATGATGCCTGGCTAATGTTGGCATTTTTAAAATATATATATATATTTTTAGTTGTATTTGGACATAATACCTTTATTTATTTATTTTTATGTAGTGCTGAGGATCGAACCCAGGGCCTCACATGTGCTAGGCGGGCACTGTACCACTGAGCCATAACCCCAGCCCTAATGTTGGCATTTTTAAAGTCACACTTTGATTCTGTCCCTTGCCCAGACATTTCTTTCTATGAACTGTATTTACTTTTCTTTCTTTCCTTTTTTTTTGTACTGAGGATTGAACCCTCAGGAGTGCTTAAGTGCTGAACCACATCCCCAGCCCTTTTTTTTATCCTTTATTTAGTGACAGGGTCTTGCTGAGTTACTAGGTGCCTTGCTGAGTTGCTGAGGCTGGCTTTGAACTTGTGATCCTCCTGTCTCTCTTCTGAGCTGCTGGAATTATAGGCGTATGTCCTGGAGTCCAATAGTATTTACTTTTTTTAATATATATTTTTTAGTTGTTGATGGACCATTTATGTATGTATGTATGTATGTATGTATGTGTGGTGCTGGGACTCAAACCCAGTGCCTCACACATGATAGGCAAGTGCTCTACCACTGTGCCACAGCCCCTGCCCAGTACTTACTTTTAATAGACCATCATGGTGGAGGACACAAAGAGGAGACAAGTAATACAAAAAACAGACATTCCTTTTGTTAAGAAAATTCTAATGAAGAATGAAACAGATATCATATCTTAAATAAGGTAAATTATAACAATAGATGAGAACAGGAATAGAGTACACCTATAGAGAACACCAAACTGACTGGTATAGTAGTCTACACCTATAATTCCAGCTACATGGGAGACTGAAACAGGAGGATCAGAAGTTGGAGATCAGCTTAGGCAACTTAGCAAAACCCTGTCTCAAAAAACTGAGGGTATAGATCAGTGGTAGAGCACATGCTTAGCATGCCCTTGTGCCTGGATTTGATCCCCAGAATCATGGGGGAAGAGATGATTATGAAGAAAAGGATATGAAAAAGATACAATAGATTTTGTTGATCTATGTAAAGAAGGAACTAAGCAACCTAGATCAGTTCACCTAATGTTAGGAATTGTCCTAAAAATGACAGTAGCAAGGAGCTCTTTCCTTCTGAAACAAGTGTATGAAACAAAACCAACTTTTTATTTTTCTAAGGAAATGTAGATGTGATGGTCCCAGTGAGCAATAAGTTTATATTGGATAATAGCATTTGAGCAGCAAATTCTCCTGACTGAATCCCACCAAAGTCTTTCATCACCTTCACAATCATAGAAGAAAAGAAAAAGATATGAAGACAAAACTCAAGATTTTTTTCCCTTAGGATATCTACGTAAAGGTTTAGTAGGAGATTATGTTGAAATGGAATATGATAATTGCTTACATTAGTTGAGGGCTTTCATGTATGAGGTAAATTTCCAAGGACTTTATATGTGTTGAACCATTTACTCTTTACACAATCTTACGAGCTAGGCTCCATTTTCCTCATTTTATAGTTGAGGAAACTGAGGCTCAGAGATAGAGGTTAAACATTGTGCTCACAGTTACACAGTAGGTAAGTGAGATTTAAGCCTTAGCAATGTCATCCCAAGCCTCACCTTTAACCATCGCACTTGTTTCATTTATATTCTTCTCCTTCCTTGTAATTTCAAGTTACAGTAATTGTCTTAGATTGTCTTTTTTACTGTAAGAGAAGTACTTGTTTGTTAGACTCTTTATAATATTTGGTCCTGGCAGAAAAGGTCTCTGTACTTCCTCATAGAGCTATTCTTTTTTTGCATTTATAAATCTCAGTGTAAGGTGAACATAGTGGTACAGGCCTATAATCCAGCTATTCAGGAGGCTGAGGCAGAAGGATGGCATGTTTGAGGCCAGCCTGAGCAACATAGCAAGACCTCGTCTCAAGGGAATGGGGGTGCTGGGGGCATAGCTCAGTGGTAGAGTGCTTGCCTAGCATGTGGAAGACCCTGGGTATAATCTCCTGTACTGAAAATGAATAAATAAAATAAAAACCTTACTCTTGTAAAGTATACTCTTTTGGAGCTCATGTTGCCTCTCTAAAGCTTAAAGGGGATACTGGTTGCACGGGGATATAATGGAAGTGAAATGAATTCTCAGTCTGATGAGTTTAAATAAGAAACAATCAAATTTTGCTTTTAGTTGTCATTTTCCTCCTTTTAATAAAGAAGATCAGGCCAAATTGGAAACATCTGGAGTGTGTCAAGATGGGTATTTACTTTTTACTGCATATCACTGAGACAAAGATTTGAAATGCTGATTTGTAGAGGTGTTAGTTATGGATGGCTATGTAACAAATTGCCACCAAACTTATCTTAAAATAACATTTACTATCTCCGTTTCTGTGGATCAAGAATTTCTGAGTGGCTTATCTGGGTCGTGGGTCTTCAGCTTCTTTCTGAGATTGCAATTGAAAATGTTGACTGGAGCTGTCCTCTGAATAGGTGACTTGAGAGTGGAAGGATCTACTTCCAGCTTGGATTATTCACTTGGGTATTGGCAGAAGAACTCAAGTTACTCACCACATGGTCCTTTGTCCTTACCACATGCTCTTTGCCACAGAGTCCTTACAGCATGTTAGCTGGTTTCCCCAGAATAAGTGATGAACAGAGAAGAGAAAGGACTTAATCTTGCAAGTCACATGCTGTCACCTCTGCCACATTCCACTAGTCAGAAGCAAGTCACTAAATAACAGCTTGTACTTATAGGGATAAGAATTATGATCCACCTTTTCAAGGAAAGCATATTTAAAAATTAACATTTTGACCACTAAACTAGTCTTGGTTTCTTATCCACTAAATTAGACTGTTTTTCTGTGGTAATCTGCATTTTTAAGACATCCCTCCCCAATAATTTTTATGCACATTTTAAATATGGAACCACTGTATATCAGGTGATATCCTTATTTTCGATCCACTCTGCAAGTAAGTGGATATCATTCTGGCACTATTCTGATTTGTTGAAGAAGTCAGAAATGTTTGTCATCTATTTTGTGTTCTAAGTATTTGAGGTTTGTGTGTGGGGATGCAGTCAGTAAGGTGCCGACTAGCTAATACAGTAAACTAATTTTCTTAAATTCCCCTTTATGAAGATTGGCCTTTCTTTTCTTCTTTTGTTCAGTCCACCAGATGAGCCCTACTCTAATTTATCCTGTGTTGCCTGACGAGCTACTGTCAGCATTTTTATCCAAAGTGGGGATTTTAGCTCCCAATTAGAAAGAAGTGAATTATGTGGTTGCACAGGGCAAGCCAAAGGGTATTCTTACCTTTTGTCTCAATATTAAGGGTGAGCTGTGCAAAGTCTAACAATTTTCTTTGACTAATTGGCTCTGCAGCTGCATACTTTGTTAGGGGAGATGAGAGTTCAAAACCAGAAGTTTACAAGGAACCTATCTAACCTGGACATCATACCCTTTCCATGTTAAATGAGGAACTCATCTCTTGTCTTTGTGTGGCATTTGTTCTTGTCTTATCTTTGCATGCTTTACCTAACCTTTGGGAGTGTTGGGTAGGAAGTTAGTTTCTCTTTCCTCATAGCTATTATTTTTTCCTTTCTCCTCAGCATTAATTGTGAACCACAAGGAATGCAGTTGGTTATTCTGCATTAGTCAAGTGGAAGCATGACATAGAAATACCTACTATTTAAATCCATACACCAACTACCCGTTCAGTTACCTCTCCCTCTCATCCAAAGGAAGACAGATAAAGATAGGATCTGAGTCTCAAATTTCATGTAGAATTTCATGATTAATAGAAATATGAAATTGCAATTAGGGGATAAAATCCCAGCGAGGCAATAATAATTCTGGCTACTGGAAAGAGAAACTGTCTCAGTGAGAGAGACATTGTACCCAGAGTTTGTGATCACACACTGTAATGACCATGTATTAGAGCTGACATGCCCCAATAGGTACAACAGATTGTTCTGCTTGCAGCTAATCAATACTGCAATTAATAAATATTTATTGAACTAGAAAGCACTGTGGTTCACCCTGCCCTCATCAGCTTCTTATTAAAATAATGTAAAATCTCCTAACCTGATCATCTTAGGGCTGCGCTGCCCCAATAAGATCAGTTCTGTATATTGAAACCAGAGTGATATTCCTAGAATATTAAAGTTAGGCCAGGTCAGTGACACACTTAAAATGATCTGGCTGATGACATTCAGATAGAGTCTACTCCTTATCAAGACCTAAGATAGAAGTTATACTCTTACCTGCCTCTGCTCCCCTCTTGCTGCTTCTCCATGTAGATTCCAGCTCCCAACACTTCACTTTTTATATTCCCCACCATGCTCTCTGAACTGCATACCCATGGCTAAGAGTCTTGATTTTGGAACTCAGAAGGCTTTGACTCAAACCCTAACTCTGTGATTTATTCACAATTTGAGGCAATTACTGGATATTACTGAACCTCAAGTTCCAGATACACAAAAACAAGCCATGAGCCTCACAGGATTATTGTGAGAATTATCTGTGATTATATTAAAATGCTTACCATAGTGCCTGACCCACAATTAAGACTGAATAACTATCTATATAATCTTGTATAGTAAGCCCCTGACCCACAGTAGCTGTTTAATACAGCAAATATCATTTCCTCTCTGTGCTTTGGTCTTTTCTTAGAGGACTGATAATGAGAAACACTAGTCTTAACTAATATTCAGAGATTCACATGGATGTGGGTGGCTTTGGTGCAGGTAGAGAAATAGGTTTTTTTTTTTTTTTGGTGAGGGGACATGTGGATGATTAGAAGAGCATAGATGTACAGAGAATTAGAAGTTTCATAATGTGATTTTTTTCTTCCATTTGAATTTGACTAATAACAGCATTTGTTGTAGAGGAGGGAAAGTTGTGGGCTGAGATTCAGAAGTAACTGACAGTCTGATCTTAGGGAAGTCACAACTTTCTGAGACTTCCTTTAGTTCATCTGTAAAATGAATTTGTCATTAGAATTAACTCAGATTTTGCATTTGAGAGCTTTTTGAGGACCAGAAAGCAACATGGTAAAATAAAGTGACAATAGATAGTACATTCCAATCCTACCATTAAAGGATGTTCAAATTTTTTTTGAAAGCAACATTTTTACATTTATAATTAGTGCTGAGGTATATACTTCTTAAAGATGGCAGTTGCCAACATAAAGAGAATCACCACTGCTTAAAGAGCCTCTAAATTTGTCCTTGCCTTCCTTTGCATCTCTTGTTCAAGAAGGGCTCAACTTTCACAGGATTTTCCTAGCCTGAATGTTTTTAAAAATCTGTACTACTCTCTATACCAGTGTGAAAGAGAAATCTGGGTGGGCACAGTGGTGCAGGCTTGTTTTCCCAGTGGCTGGGGTGGGGTGGGGGTGAGGGAAGTGAGACAGGAAGATTGTGAGTTCAAAGCCATCCTCAGCAATGGTGAGCCGCTAAGCAACTAAGATCCTTTCTCTAAATGAAATACAAAAAAGGGCTGGTGATGTGGCTCAGTAGTCCAATGTTCCCAAGTTTAATCCCTACTACTGCCCGTCCCCCAAATAGAAAGAGAAATCTGAAGGACCTCATACAAATTAATGCTGCTTGAAGACTCATGGAGTCAGGAAAGCTAGAACCAATTAAAACTCAACTTAATATTTAGTTTTCTCATCTGTAAAGTGAGACTCACGATAGCCATCATATTATATCACTGCGAGGCTTAAAAGCTATGTGTAGATCCCTAACACAGTTGTATCATGAGTATTAACATAGGGGATCATCTTCTGTTTTCCTTTGTAGACATCTGGAATGGTTTTCTGGTGCCCCCGAAATACTGAATCCAAAATCTTCATTTAAGGAGGGGATTCCACAGACTGGCTCCAGGTCTCCCTTTCGGATCTTCGTTTCTATGCCATTTCTTTCATGCCCGACTTCCAGTCATAGTATTTATCCTCCAAAAAATGCCCTTTGGAGATTCTTCAGTTAGTTATAGCCTTACCTTTTCCTCTGTCTCATGTCTTTTGACCTTGCTGTATCTGCTATAATGGAAATGTTTCCTAGGCTCATGGGACTTTAAGATCCTATTCCCATCATAGCTTTTCTCCAGGCTGCCCGGCTCCACCAGGTGGGATAAGTCCTTCATTCCTGGTTTCCCCATTGCATATTGTTTTACTTCTATTACAGCTCTTATCATGGTCTGCCTTGTACTGTAGTCATTTCTGTGTGTTTTCCCACTGGATTCAGAGCCCCTGGAGGGCAAAGACTGTTTTATTTTGTGCTGTATTTTCCCACTTTTACAGTTCAGTAGGGTTTTTAGTAAAAACTGCCTGAATCAATGCATGAATGAAATTGCTTCTCTTAAGTTCATTTGCAGTGCTATAATGCAAGCCAGGTGAATGTAGAAGTTTGGCTTACTGGATTTAGTTTAACATAGGGAGGGAGTTTTCCAAGAAGCAGTAGTGACTTTGAAAATAGAAATTGCCTTTAATCTTGTGGAAAACACATGCCAGCCCTCTCCATAATTGTCTCAATTATAGTAGAGCATCATGTTACTGTAAAAACAGAAATAAATAAACCCATGATAATTCTGTGCTTGGGAAATAAAACCACATAAAAGCCATCTTTCCCCAACTCTTCAGTATAATAATTAATAATAGGGCCATTTCTGTGTGTGGTGGGGGAGACACCAGCAAAGAACAAGTGATATTACCTTTAAACATACTTCTTGCTGTTGGAAAGGTGGAAATAGGGAATTATGCATTCTTTGTTTTTTAAATATATATATATATTTTTAGTTGTAGATGGACACAATACCTTTATTTTTATGTGGTGCTGAGAATCCAACCCAGTGCCTTCCACATGCAAGGCAAGCATTCTACCACTGAGCTACAATCCCAGCCCAGGAATCAATACTTTCTTTTTCTTTTCTTTCTTTCTTTTTTTTTTAAAAAAGAGAGGGGGAGAGAGAGAATTTTAATATTTATTTATGTATTTTTAGTTATCGGCAGACGCAACATCTTTGTTTGTATGTGGTGCTGAGGATCAAATCCGGGCCGCACGCATGCCAGGCGAGCGCACTACTGCTTGAGCCACATTTTTTTTTTTCTATTCAGCAGAAATACCTGGGCTTCTCCCACCTTCTTCCAGAT
Organism: Ictidomys tridecemlineatus; assembly: GCF_052094955.1. Classification (NCBI taxonomy): domain Eukaryota; kingdom Metazoa; phylum Chordata; class Mammalia; order Rodentia; family Sciuridae; genus Ictidomys; species Ictidomys tridecemlineatus. The sequence goes on from NC_135486.1 coordinate 120,466,029, forward strand.
CTGATGCCATGATTATATTGCATACATTTGGGCTATGATGGTTGTCAAAGATGGGGTAGTACCTGGAGGGCAGGAAATGTCACCCAGAAGATGTTGCTTGAAATGGATTTACTGTGTGCGGCCATACCTCCCTAAACGCACCCGATCTCATCTGAAATGGATCTACCCACAGTACCTAAAATGTCTTTTTTGCAAAACCCCCACCCTCTTTTGATAAATTTACTTTGGCAGTGGTGGGGCCTCCCACATGGCCGGTAAGCCCTTTACTACTGAACCACATCCCCAACCACATCTTATATTCTTCCAAGAACTGGGTCTCCTTTGATTCAAGGATGTCCTTTGTAAGTCCATCACTGTGGGCTGCAGCTTTCAGCTAGATTTTGTTTATTGTTGGTTATTCAATGAATGCTTGGCGGTTTCTCACTTTAGGGCTCTGGATCCAGCTTCTTTTGAGGCTAGAGTAGTATGATGATGCTTTCTTTTCAGTATCAGTTAATAACCACTAAGGACTAAAGCCAGACTGAACAGAATCCAGCCACTTCTCTGCACCTTTGTTGCCACCATGCTGGTCTGAACTGCCATCATCTTTTGCACAGGTGGCCTCAGTAGCCTCCAGGCTGATCTCTCTCCTTCTGCTTTGCTTTGCTGCAGTGTTCTTCCCTCAGCCACTGTGACCCTTTTAAACTATATTTAGAGCATATCACTCCTCAGCTCAGAATCCTCTAGAGCACCTCCCATTTCACTAAGCTTACAGTTCAAAGTCCTTATTTACCATGGCCTGTATGACCTGTATTCCCTGCTATCCCCTGGATTAATCTTCTCTGACCCTTCAGCTTTCTTGCTGTTCTTGAAGCAAGCCAAGCATTCCCCATCCCAGTTCCTTTGCATCATTGTTCTTTTACCCTGGAACATTACCCACTTCATTCAAGCCTTTGCTTGAATGTCACCTTGTTAGAGAGGTCCTCTGTACCTGTGTCCTCAATGTTAGGACAACTTCCTGGCATGTGGTAAACACTTTGGAAGCTTTGTTGAAAACATGAGTAAGAGCTGACCTGAGGGCTGGGGAAATAGCTCCGTTGGTAGAGTGCTTGCCTCCCATGCACAAGGCCCTGGGTTCAATCCCTAGAAGTACGTGTGGCATATGTGTGTGCACACACACACACACACACCTGACCTGGAAAGAGGGTGTGAACTGGGAGGACAGTGGCCTTTGGAGTTGTCAGGTCACTGCTGTATTTGCCTATCACCTATTTGATAGATAATCAACATTGGAAAAATTAACTTCTATAAGCTTGGTTTCTCTACTAAATCAATGAGAATGGAAATCCTTCCATTCAAGATCAAGAGTAAAATCTGAGGATGACTATAAAGTACCTGGCATTGTGTCTGGAACACATTTGAAGCTTCCTAAATATTAGTTCTCATTTATCCTTCTTCTTAGTCATGGAATAGAATCATGCTATAGGGGAAGGGGGGATCTAAAAATGGTTTGCATCTGGTATGCAATTCTCAAGTCATTGTGAATACGTGCAAGGTACCTAACCCTAGGCTTGCCATGTAATAGGCTTTAATAAATACCCAAGCCTTCCTACTTGTCATTGGACTTAGACTTTGGTGTTAACTGGGATAGCTCTGGGGACATGTAGAGATTTTGATAAACAGAAAAATGGAAAACTCAGCAGCTGAACTAGGGGTAGTTCACAGTCTTGCTTGTGGTTCAACAGGAACTGCATTTATGAAAACAGCAATTGAATCCAGGACCTATGGGTCTATGGGCTGTGCCAGAAAGTGTGGTATTTCCATTTACAGTCCTCGGAGTAAGTACAATTTTACCATTATTCCATTGAGGCTCTCCTTGCCAAGAAAAATCCATGTAAATTTCTGGCTTAAAGATTCCATAGTTTAGGGAGTAGTACTTTTTCTTATATTTTCTTGACACCAAATATTTTAAGCTCTCCTGGTCTACCTTGTAAATACTATACCAATGTTGTGAAAAGTTGAAACACATCATTTGTTTTCTTATCTTCCTTATAGGAAATGGTGATGCTTCTGCATGGGTAATTTCCTTGGGTTTCTGCTCAGGCAGTTTGGAGTGAGAAAGTAAGACTGAGAAAGAAGATAGATTGTCAGCCAAAGATTGAAGTTGTATTCACAAAAGCACTTTGTGGACAGGGTTGAGACAGCCAGAGAAAAGCCTTTGGCTGGCAGGGTGTCTGTGTTAGGCAGACCCATTGTATGGATGGGCCCCTCCCATGGTACCAGTGGTCAGCTCCTAGCAAGGCCACCCTGGTGAGAGGCCTCTGAAGCAGAGAGCCCTGCACAGCCTGGAGCTGCTTTAACTCAGTGAACTGAATAGGACTCCAAAGAATAGGAGCTCTGTTTCTTTTGTCACCTGCAGCCCTGCTTTCTGCTGTACAGTAAATGTGCACTTGGGGGCTGAATTGGCAATTGAAAAAATCTGCAGGAACTTTGTGTGTTCACAGTATGTGACTAGTGGCATGCGGGAGTGGTGTATCTACTCTGGTGATGTCTGGGGGCTGGGTGCTTAGGGAGGAGGGGCCACCCTCTTTAGGCTACAGGATTTGCCTAGGATGCGCAACTCTTGAAAGTGTTGTGGCCAACAGGAAAAACATTCATGGCATCTTAATGAAAGGCAAAAGTTCTTGTCCCTGTCCCCCACCCCCCAAGAATAATAGGCATTTTTTTCTTGAGTTAGATACCCTTTTAAAGATGGAGAGAGAAGCCAGTTATTTTTTGTTTGTTTGTTTAAAATTTACTTTTTAAATAGTAATACCTCAATTGGAAATTACCGTGGTTTTGCCATAAAGACATTTAGGACTAGTCTTCTGACTTGGTTTTAAGATGTTATCTTGTAGCATAATCAAATATTGAATATCTGATAAAGCATGAAAGATTTTTATGTTCTAGCTGTGTAGCTCATTTGTTTTTCTTTGTAGCTAGAAAAGGTAGCTAGGATATTTTCTGAAAGTGATTGGTTCTCTTTTCCTGTACCCTGCATATTGTGTATAGTCTAACATGCCTCTTTACTGAAATAGAGGGTTTTTCTCCCCAGGATTTGATAAGGACATATATCTCCTTAAGGGGGAGTTTCATAAGAGAGAAAGTTGTCAAGATGAAAGGACAGAGGTATTCGAAGCACTAATCTGTAAGACATCTTTGGGATGATAGATCTCTGTCTGAAAAAAAACAAGACTAGGGTAAATAGTTTTTAGTTGGTTGGAAGAAATGCTCTGCACTGTGTTGTAGCTTCTTCAGATCTCTTTGTGATTGTATTTTTGAATGCTTAAATTACAAATGGGTTTTATTATCCCTATTCTTTTCGTAGATAAAGAAAATAAGGTTCAGAGAGATTATTATAAATCCACCATTGTCTAATAATTTGACAAGAGTCAAGATTATAGACTGGAACATTTTGATTCTGTACCTACTGCTCTTCGTACTCCTTTAATACTGCAGCTATCTTCCTGCTCATTCAGTTATTTGTTCTGGAGATATTTGGTGGCGTGGGCTTTTGAAGCCAATTTTTAGGTGCCAGTATCTGCTCACCAGCTTCGTGACCTATGTTGCCTCTTAGAGCGTCAGTTCCCTCAGTCAGCAAAATGGTGATAGTAATAGATCTACCTAGTAAAGCTGTTGCTCTGTATGAAACAATGCTTTGTACATGGCAACATACACTCAGAACCAATGTTGCCATTTTTCTTCATCATCATTGACTCACTCTGAGTAGTCACTAGAAAGACAAAGTAGTGACTATAGGGTGTTATTGAGGATTACTTGTTCTGGTATTGGAATATGAACACAGAAAACTAATAATTGTACAGTAAATTAATTACTAAAGTATAAGCAGGGTGCTGGGGAAGCTTAGTGGAAGGAACATCTGTGCTTTTAAATGATAAGAACCCAGCTGTCTTAGCAGCTAATCCTGATTGCTTCCACCACCCCCCGCCATGGTAATATTCTTGTCTCCCTCATTCCTTATGAGGTCTTATGAGTCTTTTATACACACCCCTTGTAGGGGAGGAAAAAATATAATAGAATATGTCTTGCTAAGGGAACCCCCGGTGATCATTTGGGATTATAAAAGCTGTTTCTAACAATTGTGAGAACAAAATGGATTTCAGTGTTGTGGTGTGCAGTGTTTTCTGCAAGGGCCATAGGAAGTCAGATGCCAGTGGCTTCCTGGGTTGCTGAGGGAAGTGGATTTTGTGGGAAAAATAGGCCTGGGGTTGGACCCAGTGGAATTGAGGATTTGGTTGTTTAGCAAAAGGATAGAGAGCCTGAACAGCAGTAGAGTAGTTCATGCTTATTTGGCTGGAGATAAAACCTGGAGAGATCCACAGCAGGGACACCAGGTCTGAGTAGGTCTGTGAGCTGCAGCCTAGCTATAGTCCCTTTGTTGTGAGCTGTTTGCTTGCATTTAGATGCTATTTACATAAGGCGCTGTCAGAGTTGAGTTGGTCCATGATTATTCCTTGATGTTTGTTGGAAAAAAAGAAAAGAAACTCTGGATAATGAGGAGCTGGATTCCTTTTCTCCATTGATGACAGCTTCCTTTCTGATCTGTTGGTCCATCAGAAACTAAGGTGGTGTGTGACTGTAGGGTTATGTCCCTGTTGAAGCTGTCTTTCCCTCAGAGTTGTAATTGATGGGGATACCTGTCACTTGTTATGCTGATGCTGTGCAGATTTTTGTACAGCTGCCAGCTAGGAGAGTTTTAGGACAGCATCTGATTGGGTGCAGGTTGTGCCAAAAGTGATAATAAATAGAGAGCTGGTGAGGGTAGATTTTGATTGACCTGAGATTGTATATTATTAAACTGAGTCTACATATACATGTCAGTTTAGAAGAAGCGGACCTGTAATCCAACTTAGGGCTGTGGCAGTTTGGGTTTATTAAATGAACTTTATATCACTGTTAATATTGTGGAGAGAAGTATCTGTAATCTTTTAATCTATGCAATAATGGTTTGGAGGGAGATTACCAGATACATCAGACCATTGTTTGCCTATAATTGTATTCAGAACTCTTTGAGCATTGATTTGTTTCTGGCGTATTGATTTGGCTCAACAGTCTCATAAAGATCTTTTATAGTCCTCTTTGCTTTGTAATTTTCAACAATAATTGGAGAATAATAATAATAATGTAGGTGGTGATAAAGAAGAGAGAGTTAAGGTTGAAAGTGAATTTCTTGCCAAGTAGATAGCTATAAACTACTTCTGTACTCATAAGCACCTGGGTCTGTGACCTTTGTGTTTATATTTATCACCTCATGGGCTCTCTGTTTGGGGGGATTATCACTTCAGTGCCTGTAAAATTTGATTGTGTTTAGTAAGTAAATTTTGAATTTTTGCTCACTAGGAAAAAAATTCCCTTTTCTTAGTTTTCCGTGGAACAACTCATCAGCCAACAGGGACAGATTTTATAGACGGCAGAAACTGAGAACTTGTTTGTGATTAAGTTCTGTGGGAACCATACAGTGGGATCCAGCATAGGCACTTTTTATACTTCAGTGTCTTTAATGGAAATGACTTGGGAATGGAAGGAAATCGGGTAAACACATCTAATAAACCCGAGCAGTGATGATGTTTTTTCTTTTTAAGTAGAAATAAAAAATTTTAATGTAAAAATCAGGGGATCTTTCAGGCATTATTGCCACCTTCTCACCCTTTGTTCCCAAAACAGGCCTGAGAAAGTTCAGTTTCACAGGCTTTATTAGGGAGGTACGATTAAGGGCCACAGAGCACACTTGGCTATTCTCTATCTTTGGTTATTCTTTAAACATTTCTTCAGGAATTTCTAGGCACTCTGTCTACCTGTATCTTTCTTCCAATATTGCTTAATTATTCTGAAACTGTTGGACCCATGTGGACCAATGGTGGGTATGCTGGCTTGCCTGTTGTCTGCCTGTTTCAGGTGCATACAGTGGGTAGGGGATGTATATGGGAATTTGCTAAGAAACAAGTATCTTCAGAGAGCTTAGTTATAACTAAAGTATGAGCAGTATTGAGGTGTAGTGTATAGGACTCACAGAAGCCTATTCTACTTAAAACTAAGTTTCTTGTCCTGTGAGGTTAATTTCTGCTACATTTCATGAAGTTGGTGAGGTGTGTTTTCCTCTGCCCTGCTTCAGTCAGACAGTACTACTGGAAGTCATATACACACAGTGATAAAGAGCTGCTCCCACAGGGGCAGTCCACAGCTGACCATGCTTACAGGAGAAGCTCTGGCTGAACTGGCCAGAGGGGTTGGGACAGAAAGGCCATTAGTCAGTCAACAGAGATATTTATTCAACACCCATTCTGTGTTCAGCTTAATGAAATGCAGAAATATGCATTTCAGACTCTGAAGTTGTTTCCTGCAGAAGTTTCCATTCTCCACTGTGGTCCCTAGATAAGTAGCATCTTCATTCTCTTGGATTTTTGTTAGAATTGAAGATTGCTGGATATCACCCCAAACTAACAGAAACCCTGGTGTGCAGGGCCAAAAATTGGTTCCCAAACTCTATAGGTGATGCATGTTTATGCTAAAGTTTGACAATCACTGCTTTAAATTGAACTCTTCGAGGAGGAAAGTGAGAAAATAAGGCACATAGAATTGAGAGCTTTTTGTAGGTCATGGAAAAGGAAAGAATAAGATATTCTATATCTGGATGCTAAATAGAAGTGTTTACTGTGGGAAAAGAGCAGTGGGTGATCAAGGCCTCATTTCCTGGGAGAGGGGCTGCTGAGCCAGGATTGAAGGAGTGAATAGGAGGGAAAAGGGGAGAGCAGCATGAATGAGGGGAGATATGATGGTGAAGGTTGTGGTCCTTCAAGAGCTTAGTTAGATATGGAGAGAACATAAGCATGGAGAGAACATATGTTATAGCTAAGAAAAAGATATGTAAAACAAGTACAGAGCAACAGTTCTGTGAAGAAGGAAAAATATGTTCCTTGAAGGTTGGATCATAGTGTGAGTTGTCTCTTAATCACCTTTGCCAGGGGTACAATTAATTGGGGCCAGGGCTCTTGCACCTGGAAGGGCTTAATAAAGTGAGGATCTCAAGAGGAGAGTTTTATTTGCCTTAGGCTACTGCTTTAGGAGTGTGAGGACCATTGCACTCATGACAAATAGGGGTAACTATAAAAAGTGATAAACTGCTTGACATTGGTTCAGTGCCAGGTGTACTACAGTGGGCTATCTCCTTTTCTCACTTGGGTGAATCCAGGGGAGTGGGAGTGTGAGAACATATACAGTGAAATCTGATGAAATTTTATTTTTCTTTAAAGCCAGAGGGGAGACACTGAATGTTACTAAGCAGGGAAGTAAAAAGACCAAGAGTTGTGTTTCACGAGTCTAGTTAAACGGGAATCAGTGTCTGGAAGAGTGGGGGAGGCTATTCTACAAAATAGGGGGTGATGGGAGGAAGGGGTATAGATACAACACAGGATTGAACTTAGTGCAATTATAGAAAAATGGTGATATAATCAGCAATAGGGTTACGATGCTGAAAAGGGGGAAGGGAAGGAACGTTTGACCTGCCACTATGTTTATGTCTTTCATGTGAGCTATTAGTGAAATCCTTACAACTGTCACTGGTGGAGATTAACCATCACCATGTAGTGACATTGAGGGTGACTTTTATAGGAAGTCCAAAGGTTTTGTGACTAGGAAGTGACACATTCAAGATGTGCCACTTCCACAAATAGAATAATACATGTCGTATTATTCTATTTGTGGAAGTTATACTAGGGCAGTTTTGTTTTTGGCAAAGGTCTCAACTGCCAGGAGGATGTGTTATGGGAAAGAGAAACAACAGGATAGGTCCTGAAGGGTCTTTTGGTGAAGCTAGGACAGCATAGGACAGATAGACTCTTGACCCACCCGAGAAGATGGAGGGATGGAACAAAAGCTATTAGGTTTTCTTTGTTGACCAGTGATCCAGAAATCAGATTTGAGAGTCTTCAATCCAAGATCTGCCTAGGGAATCCTTTGAGTCCTGGTTGTATAAGAATATGCATGTGGCTATACCTCTTGTGCTTTGGTGCTGAAGCTGGCAATTTTAGAAACAAACATGGAACTTTTGAAGACCCTGTTTATTACTTCAACCCACTTACTTCCAGGTTCTTTACGTTCTGCAAAGGACAAAAATAAATCCAAATGAAATATGAGGGAGAAGAGGGGAGGAAAGGGTACAGCTGAACCAGGTACCTTGAGTCATTTGTTTTAAGCTATTCTTTATCTTCACTTCCTAGCAAGCATATTTGTACTAAGTAGTCATCGCCATCTCCATACCTGAATCTTCTATCATACAACTTTTCTTTTATCCCTCTTTGTTTTATACCTTTTCAGGTGTGATGTCCTGCTATATCTGCCTTGCTCCCTCTCCTGAGTAGAAACTGTAAATTCACTGTTGGGTGTTAGTTACAACTGGAAATTAGATTGTAAAGGATGAATGTGGCTTGGAGGGGACAGGGCTAAATGCCTTATAAAGTCTGAACTTGATTCAGACTCTCAAAGAAGCATGAAGAATTTGTTTGGATAAGGGGTCTTCAAATGGATTCTGCTTGTTGAGCTGTGTACTAAGCAAAAGCAATGACAAAATACCTAAACATTATGTCCCAGGATAATAGTCCATCAGCACTAGGCAAATCACACACTCTATTGTTCCTGCTATTTGCTCATGTCTTCCTCAGCTTACTGGTTTTTATACTTAACTATCCAGTGCTCATATTATTAGGGGCAACTAACACATCAAACTAATATTGCTGTGCCAGGCCAGCTGATCAAAAGGTTTTTCTTACATTGGGGATCACTTCAGCCCAGGTCACTGAAAGAACGATCAAGGCTTGCCATCTGAGAAAATGCCCGTTTATTGAGGAACAGCTCTGCATATTTATAGAGTTGTGGGTGGTTTGACAGTTATGACAGTTTAATGGTTGAAGGGTTTGACAGTTGGCATGGGGTGCTTTCTGATTGGTAGGTAAGGATCATGTGAGTCATCAGGGCTAGTTGATTGGTGGGTAAGGATCATGTGAGTCAGCTGGGCTAGTCTGATTGGTGGGTAAGGATCATGTGAGCCAGCAGGGCTAGTCTGATTGGTGGGTAAGGATCATGTGGGCCAGCAGGGCTAGTCTGATTGGTGGGTAAGGATCATGTAAGCCAGCATTGTTAGAGTCTGTAAACAAGTCTGGATGGCGCCTGGCATTTTGCCAGAGGGAGTGGTTTGTGAAGTAATGCCAGCGAGCCATTAAGTGTGGAGATTCCTTATTGGTTGTCTGCTGTATCTAGTTTATGTTAATTAAGATAAGCTGTGTGGAATGTATAAATACCACTTCTTTCCTACAATAAACAGCTTCCATTCCCGCTGTATCAATCTACATAAGTTGTTCTGTCACCTCCCCCCCTGCTTTCAGAGGAATTGAAAATGTTGTATTCTGAAGAGAGCTTTTCTTCAAATCCTGGCTGTATGCTTTTGATCAAGGTGATATTTTATGTCAGTTTTTTCATATTTGAAAAATATGAAAATTTCTTCATATTTAAGATAGGGATAATATTACTAGCCTCATTGAAGTATAGTAAAGAATTAGTGATATAGAATATGTGCTGAATGATTACAGAATATGATATTCAATTGTTGTTATTTATTACCTAATTAATCACCATTGCTATCATTTGTGGGAATTGGTACTCTTTGGTTCTTTGTTAGGGCAGAAGTAGAAATTCTGTAGGAAAAGAAAATGGCCCTAGATTTTTTCTTTTTTTTCCTTGGTTGAGCAGCATTAACTCCCAATAGCTCCAAGATATAGAAGGGGAGACCTCTCCCTTCTATTTATTTTTATGTGGTGCTGAGGATCAAACCCAGTGCCTCACATGTGCTAGGCAAGTGCTCTACCACTGAGCCAGAAACCTAGCCTCCATTTGACACATTTAATTGCCATAGTTCTTATTCTGGCTTGAAATTCAGTGTGGTTTGGGTCATTATAGGTGAAATTGAGTTTTCAATGCTTTGATATATCCGTGTGTCTCCTGATCTGCTTTGGAGGACAACTGAAGATTGCTTGTGTTTTGGAGATAGTGATTATTACTGGTAAAGTAATAATCAATCTCTCTCTCTCTCTCTCTCTCTCTCTCTCTCTCTCTCTCTCTCTCTCAAAGGGCTTTTTAATGGTAACGTTAAAAAACAGGATTAGTGAGGTTGAAACTTTAACAGAAATGCTGTACTATTGTGGCTTCTGCTCACTGATTTTGTGTGGATAGTAGCTTAATATCAGGACACACTTTACTAATATTTCTTGGGCAACTCTAGAAACTTCTTTTTATCTAGTAAATGGAGTTTTGTGAGGTTGTGTGCAGTTTTATTTTTAATATTAGCTTTTCTGGGGGCTATCTGTGGGAGGATACAATGTCCTTTAACAGTTTTAGACCCCTTCTGTCCAATGTAATAATTTGTCAGTATGAGACAAAGTTTCCTGAGTCATAACAGTGGTTTTAACTCTGGGGTTACATTGGGATCACTTAAAAGAGTTTTAAAAAATTCCAAGGCTGGCACACTTAGAGTTATTATGTAGTTGCTGTGGGATGGGGTTCAGGTATAATTGGGTGGAGACCCACTAATCTGAAAAACATGGCATTGATAGTAGAGTCAGAATAATTCTAGATTTTCTCAGTTTGTATTCCTATCTTCCATTGCAGGGTTTATTTCTACAACATAATTGTGCAGTTAGTTATACTTGGGCAATTGTTGAAAGGGTAGCAATTTTGTCTTCTGTATCTCTGAATCCTCTGCCTCCAGCCTATTTCCTGATATATACTAGATGCTCAGTAATCCTCTGCCCATCCCCCACCTTTCCCCTTTTATGGTTGAGTAAATAATGAAATTCAGACCAGATTTACCAGCTAGTCATTTTACTTAATTTTGAGTCGTTCTCCTTCAGAAGTGGTCCATGAGGGAACAGTTCCACAAATAGAGATTTTGTTTCAGGAGAAGGAAGACACCCAGGTTTGAAAGGCTTGAGGCATAAAACTTTTGTTTTTTTGCGGGGGGTGGGTGGGGGGGTGGGGGGTGGTAAGATCTACAAAAGCTTGCTTCCTACAACATAAATTTGCAGGTAAAGGGGCAATAAATGTAGTGCCATTTATTACCTCTTGAAGCAGGGAGTCCTTGTGAGTGTTGTGGGTTCTGTACACCAAGTGGAGATGGGCTCTTTGTTGCCCTGTTTTGTTTTTAAACACAAAAATGACTTCATTCAGGAGACTTAGGACTTCTTTTTACTACCCTCCTATCTGCAGCCCGAATTGAACCAGGGTCTGTAGTCACAGTTATTCCTAAAGGGAAAATTCTTTGAACAAAGGGGAGTATAGCTTGGGATTTGACAAACTTCTAGGTTTTGGTTTGTCAGTAGAAAAGTACCAACTTATATTAAATAATAGTAACACCTGCATTCAGTGCTTCTTTAGAATTCATTGTTAAACTTGACACAGTGGCATATGTAATTCCAGCAGCTCCAGAGGCTGAGGCAGGAGGATCAAAAGTTCAAAGAAGTAAGCAACTCTGTGAGACCCTGTCTGTAAACAAGATACAAAATAGGGCTGGGGATGTCCCTGAGTTCAGTCCTTAGTAAATCCTCCCCACCCCAATTCAATGTTAATTTCTCATCCAGGACACTTTAATCTTCCATATGGTGTGGATTATCAGAGCAAGTAATTATTGTCTCTAGTTTATTGATGAACAAATTCAAGACTCCAGCAAGATTGAGTGAGCTGCCTCAGGTGATTGAGCTGGACCTTGGATATGAAACTTTTGTCTGTAAATCCCTTCAGTACACTGAGCTTTCAGTAGTGCTTTTGCTTGGATTAGAACACAGTATAAATGTGAGTAATGGCTCCTCAAGATTCTTTTTGTCTGGTTTGAATCCTTGTTTGCCTGGGTGTGAGTGCATGCATGAATACATGTGGCTCTCTGTCAGTATGTGGTGTCTTACATTTGCTGTTGAAGAGCCCTGTTGATGCTGGGAGTGCACTTTTTTTTTGTGGTGAAGAGTGTGTCATCTTTTATTAACAGTTGTAATGTTGCCTCACCAAGGCACCTACTTTAAACTTTTGGTCTATTGTAAGTTTGTCTATTAGTGTATGGAATTTTATTTCTAGTATTTTAACCAGTCTGTGTTGTCTGCCTGATAGATAATAGTAAAATCTTAATATATTCTGTTCTCGAAGATTAAATATTCCAAAGGTCGTTTGTGGGTTGTCTATCTTACAAATTATGGAGTGTCTATTCTGGGTCTGGTACCCTTTATCTTCACCTCCTTATTAGGGAAGTCTAGAATTAAAAGAAAATTTTACATCTGTTAAGGGAGAGAGTCAGCCTGATTTAGCTTCCATTCTGTCTCTATGGGGCATTTGATTGCTCTGCTGTTTTGACTTCTTAGTTTCTGTGAGAAGCTGTGTGGGTGTCCGTCCTGTGTCCCGTTACCTGACAGGCCCAGGGTGGGAAATGTTTTCTTTTGTTCTGCGGTAGTATGTCATGTAGATGTGGTTGTAGCTTTGGGAATTTTGGAAAAAAACATACATGGGTTTGTCTGGTCTGTGTGCTTTTTGCTGTCCTGCCTTTTTCTTTCTTCTCCACCTTCCCTCAACCTCTAGAAGCAAAGCCTCTTTTTGCTTCCTAGTGTCTGCATCCCAGAGCTGATCTATGTCTGAATATAAGGAAACCAGTGAAAGCTGGAGATCTCAAATGCAGAAAGGTGTTTTTTTGTATGTGAGCACTGCCTCCCTGTGTGTTAGAATGTGAATGGCATATTCACACCCATCCAGGATGAACTTGTCCTATGTAGATGGATCTTTACTATCAAAGAGAGAAGAAAAAAACTAGCAAAACAAACTAACAAACCCTAACCAATGCACACATGCACAACCCCAGGATTCTGAAGATGGCTATAGTAGATGCTCTAATAGAAATCTAAATCCCAAAGTGGATGTTAAAATATCATGAAACTCTTCTTGCTTAAAACATGAGGACTACAAAGGTGGGAGGAGAAAATCACTTATTCATTAAAGGGAAATAAGCAGTTGACATTGCCAACTGTGGTGAAGATTGAAAAAAAAAAACTTATATTTTTTTGTTGGCATTAGGGGGGGAAATTTAGAGTCTCACATAAGGAAGGGTTGTTCTGTTTTGCATTTATTGTACTTCAGCTAAATCACAGGAATCCTTAATAGAATGTCTCAAAGGTTGCTCATTTCAAGTTGTCTGTAGCACTGTGGGCATTGAATATGGCTGGTTCCCACAAAGGAAATCTACAAAGTGGTTTTCTTCCTCTCCTATACTGTTTTGTCTTGTCTCTTGTAGGTGAGGGTGCTGTGTAGTATACCAGTTGTAGAAAGACCCATGCCTTCAGACATGTCATATTACACAAGCTGTGGATAAATGTTCCATGAGGATTTAATCAGGTTTGGAAACCTGGTTGCTTATTGCCTCTGTAGAGTAGATAGCACTTAACCACTGAGCCATATCCCCAACCCTTTTATTTTTTATTTTGAGACAAGGACTTGTTAAGTTGCTCAGGGCCTTGCAGAGTTGCTGAGGCTGGCTTTGAACTTGAGATCCTCTTGCTTCATCTTCCCAAGTCACTGGGATTACAGGTGTGTACTACCCTGTTCGCCTCCAACCTTTTATAATATCTCATGTTTTTGATTTTGTTCTCCTGTTACTTTTACTAGTGTTTTAATGCACAGTAACAGGCCATCAAGATGAAAATCAGCCATTTAAAAGCTTTTGAGGGTGGTTTTTTTTTTTTGCATAAGTATTGAAATCATAAATAATTCCTAAAACTTAGTATTAGGGAAATATTGTTCTTTCCTGATAAACTTCTGTTTCTTATAGTTGAAAAGTGAGAAAATAACCTAATATGTTTTCCCTTTGTCTTATTTTACCAGAATCTCCAAACCAAGTATAATATTTACTGGCAGTTCATCTAAATCTCCTAGAATACATTTTTCTTCCTGTTTTTATTAGTTTATTTAATTAATTTATTTATTTCAAATATTTTTTTTAGTTGTAGGTGGACACAATATTTATTTTTATGTGGTGCAGAGGATCGAACCCTGTGCCTCATGCATGCAATTTTAATTATGTAAAAGATGGCCAGTAATCTATATCATGTCTTCATTGGAAGTAGTTAATAACAGAGATTGGTGGGGCATTCTTGCTCCAAATAATGCAGATGGCTTCATTCTGGGGACCACAGAATCCAAGAAACACATAAAAACAATGGCATTTGAATAACTTATTTTTCATTTCATTTATTATTTATTTATTTTAGTTGTCAATGAACATTTTACTTGTTTATATGTGGTGCTGAGAATCAAACCCACTGATTTACACATTGCCGCAGTCCGGCTGCAGCAAAATAACTGGGGTGACAAGTAACTTGTGTACATTGATATAGCAGGAGTGGGAGCTGTTTATTGTAGGACAGGAGGGGTATATATAAATTCCACACAGCTTATCTTAATTAACATAAATTAGATACAGCAGTCAACCAATAAGGAATCTCCACACTTAGTGGCTTGCTGGCGTTACTTCACAAACCACTCCTTCTGGCAAAATGCCAGGCACCATCTTGACTTGTTTACAGACCCTAACATTTTCCCCTTTTGTTTAATTTAAATAATGACCATAGTGGTTTTTTACACAAACACCATAAATAATCTGCTACAAGCAGAAGGGGAAGATACAAAATGCCACAATACCAAGCCAATTGATGGCTCCATGCAAGAAGCCCTTGGAAAAATTATACCAGCAATGACACCATTAGCAAAGATACCAAATTACAATTTGTAGTAGATTATAGTTTGTAGTCTCAGTCCAGGTAAAGCAGTGTTTCAATAGATTAACTCACAGTCCAGGTAAATCACAGTTCAGGTAAGTTCACAGTCCAGGTAAGTTCAAAGTCCAGGTAAGTTTTGCAGGCAGCTAGCTTAAGTTGTAGCAGCAGAAACAGCAACAGCTCCGAAGTCTCGTTCATTTCTCAGCCGAAGTTTCGTCCGGTTTTCAGCAACACTGGAAATTCTTCCATTCTCGTTCTCATCGGCACTGGGATGAAGACAGGAACTCCAGCAATGATGCTAAAGAAAATCCTATAGCATTCAACTAAGAAAACAACCTTCTGAACAATTTATTACATTATCTCAAGTTTTTTTTTTACATTTGAAATAAGGTTCCCGGTGTGGGAGAACCATTGTAGTTTAGTTATTGGCATTGAAAATGACCAAACATCAGGGATGCCGATAGCATTTTTCTGCAGGCTGTAGCATCCCGGGCAGCCCCAGATGGCCCTGGGGAATGTCCTGGACTCAAACTGCCTCCAGGCACAGGAAGCAAGAGCTTGTGAGACTGTGCCTCCGGGTCAGGTCTGGATTTGGGGTCTGGGCAGTGGCGTCCTGCTCCCCAAGCAGGGGGCGGGGAAGAGCCAGCTGCTGCCGCTTGGAAAGTCCTTGCTGCGCCATGACCGGCTTGCACATGTGGCAGCCACTGCGCCAATTCATGCACCCTCCGGTAACAAAAAGTATTTAGTAATAGTCTTTTGCTGCAACTTTTTTCCTGATAATCCTTCTTCTTCTGAACTTTCTTTTTCTTTCTGACTAGAGTTCCCGGGCTTCCATCAACACATGCTCTAACTATTTTTGGTTCCACTGGGGTGCCTCCTTTTTTCAACAATTTACTTAACACCCCTTCCATGTTTTCGTCACAAAGAGAATACAACATTTCAAGACAAAACAAGACACAAACATACTGTATCAATCTTCTTCATTTTCTCAAAATGGCCATTTTTCCTCTCACCCTATCTAGGGACGAACAGATTTGCTCCCATCCTATCTATGGACGGGCAGCTTTTCCTCGTCAACTTACCCCAGAGTGTCCTGGGGCTCCCCATACGGGCCACCATCTGCCGCAGTCCGGCTGCAGCAAAATAACTGGGGGGTGACGAACAACTTGTGTACATTGATATAGCAGGAGTGGGAGCCGTTTACTATAGGACAGGAGGAGTATATATACATTCCACACAGCTTATCTTAATTAACATAAACTAGATACAGCAGTCAGCCAATAAGGAATCTCCACACTTAGTGGCTTGCTGGCATTACTTCACAAACCACTCCCTCTGGCAAAATGCCAGGCACCATCTTGACTTGTTTACAGACCCTAACAACACATGCTAGGCAAATTCTCCAATAGTGAGCTACAACCCCAGCCCCATTAGAATAGCTTCTTGATTGGCTCAGGATTGTTGCCAGGCTTGGTGGGAATCACCTGCTGTTATAGGACCAAATAGTTTGTTCTTCCCAGGATGTCAGAGAATCCTCAAGGGTCCATGTTGCTTTTGTCTCTCTTGTGTCTACTTGATAACTCTTAGGGTTTATGTTTGAATTGTTCTAGAGTATTATGTCTTTGTCTTGGGCCTCAGTTGGATCCCTGATGCTCAGCTTTAAAGCGCCACCTGCATTAACTGGCAGAGAGAAAGTAGAATTATTTATACTGACTGTGAAAAATCCCAGACTGTTTCCAGTTGTACCCCAAATCTTCTAATTTAGGGTATTGAGAGAGTGGGATGTAGAATTTGCAGATAAAAAAATCCTTCCATCACTTTATTTCATAAATGAAAGGTATTTGCCTTTGGCCCTTGGCATGGTTTAAATGACTGTTGATTTAAATGATGCTTTGTGATGGACTTAATTTTCGGGATTTTAACTCACTAAGTTGGCTCAGCAGTGCTAAGTAACATGAGGTGTGAAATTTTCAAAAGGTGGTTTGAGCCAGTGGTGATCCCTTAGGCAGCAGTGGCTCTACAGCTCTGAGAAGGACTACAGTTGTCTGAAATATATGCTTTCTCTTTTAAAATCAGGATAAGCTGTGTGTTCAGGTTCTGGAACTGGGTTGAACTCCTATCATGTTTTAAATCTTTGTTTTCTTCATTCTTAATAACAGTGTTTCTTTCTCTGATCATTCATTGAGAAATGTGGTAAGTATTGGAGGAGTGATGTCCTTGAATATGGGAACTGATTCTCAGGACCTATTTTTGCATCTGCAGGGATTGGAAATATGGTCCGTAGCTCTCGCATGTTGCTCTTAGGCTTTATCTGTCACATGTAAGAGCCTGACTTAAGCAGCATGTTCCAAACCTGTTATAGCTCTAGAGAGTAATGCTGACCTGATGTGGAAAAATGTGGAAAATTATTGCACTGGAAAGAGACTAGCTGCACTAGCTACACTTGGAGATGTAGAAGAGCAAGGTTTATTCAGAACTGGTGAGAGCTCAGCAGAGTCTTCTCCTAAAGTTGAGCACAACCCTTTGTTCTCAGTATCTTATATGGTACAAAGTTTGGGGTTTCAGGACCTCCCCGTGCCTCCTTGCCCCCCGCCATTTCTCTAAGCAGCTCTGGATCTGGCTACATCTGCAGAGCAAACATGGTTGCAGAGGCAGAAACTAGCAGATGGCAGCTATTAACAGATATAAAAAGAAACATCTTGGGCAGGGGATATAGCTCTCGGTTGGTAGAGTGCTTGCCTTGTATATACAGGGCCCTGGGTTCAATCCCCAGCATCATCCAAAAAAAAAAAAAAATCTCAGGAAGGAGTTGCTTCTTCAGACCAACTAGTTCAAAGTTGGGTATTTTAGATGCGCTTACATCTCTCTCACCTGAGTCACATGGTGTTGGCTTAGCAAGGGCACTAGTAATTTGTGCTCTTTTTACCTGCTAACATTGTCTTTTGTATTATTGTTCCTATAGAAAGCTAATAAATTTGGGTGATGTAACTTGTAACAACAGGCTTGATGGGTAATGGCAGATCACTACTTAGTGATCTAGTACTTGGTTTTATTCTAAGATCCTTGCCAGAATTTTGTCTTGTGTGAGAGAGATTCTTACCTTTGCTTTTCAGAAAACCCAACAATTATCTACTGCTCACAATTACAAAAAAATAGCTATAAATCCCTCTGTTCCTGAAATGGTGGAGATAAAAGAGGGATTTTAAGAGAAGTCAGTCTTGGTGACTTAATGACTCATTAAATACTAATTAATTGTCCTTATGAGATGTTACCTGGGAGTGTTTAAGCTTTTAAGAACACATAATTTCTTTCTTGGGTGTCCATAAGGAGATCCTAGGATATTTTATTAAAATATTACTAAGGAAGAATAACAACTACTTACTATCTCTCAAACCATAGCTTTAAACAGAATTTCTTAGAGAGCTTGTTGTAACAGATTGTTGAACTCCACTTTCTAGCAGTTTCTCAAGTGTGAAATACAGCCTGAGAATTTTAATTTCTGACAAGTCCTCAGGTGATGTTTTTTTCTGCTGGTCTGGGAACCAGCCCTAAAGAACCACAGTTGTGTCTGATCCTCTGCCTGTCTATGCTCATCTCACATCCATACAGGGAGTGTGGGATTGGGCCCCCCAAATCATTCACCTTCATTGTTGACCTGATTATTATATAATTAGAATTAGATTTTTGACTTTTTTAAAAAAAAATTTAGTTGTATTTGGACACAATGTCTTTATTCCACTCATTCATTTTTATCTGGTGCTGAGCAGCGAAACCAGGTCCCTTCAGGTGTTGGGCAAGAGCTCTACGGCTGAGCCGCAACCCCAGTCCCTAGATTTTTTATTTTATTAATGGCTGATGATCTTCGAACTGCAGATTCATTGTAAATCTTAGTGAAAGCTCTACCATATTATCTAGACTTTTGATCCTGAAAAATCTTGAACTTGTCCTAGAATAGCTCTAAAAAGTCCGGATTTGGATATGCACCACAGTAATTATATTTAAAAAAGAATTACTCCTCATAAATTTTTATCTACATGCATGATAGAATCATTTGGGAGTTTTTAAAAAAAGTAGTTGTATTTGGATCCCATGCCAGACCAACTGTATGAATTTGTGGTATTGAGCACTAAACACATATAGTTCCTGAAATTTCCCAAGGGATTCTAATGGGCAGCTAGATAATAACCCTGGTGTAAACCCTTGGAGAGAAGGGGTGAACACGAGTCTTTTCAAAGTTCTCTATACTTACTTTAACCTGCTACTCCTTCTCCTCATCACTGTTAAACAGACTTTCCTATCTCACCCTTCTTTTTAAGCTGGATAGCCACTTCACATGGTAGATAACTTTTTCTGGATTTATTTATCAGAGGGCTTATCCAAGTGCATGCAACAAAAGGCCTTTATTCTTAGGGTAAAGACTGTTTTAAAATAACTGTTTAGTTTGGTGTCTTGCTAGTCGTCCCATCTGTTCATGAGTTAGAGCTTCTGATTTTGGTGGTATGCCCATTTGCCCTTCCCCACTCCCTTTTCTTAGAAAAGGAATAGGTAGATGATATTTCCAGAGCTGAAAAGGAATAGGTAGATGATATTTCCAGAGCTCAAGAGTGCTAGAGGGAGATTTAGGAAAGAGCCCGCCCAACAGAATGAATGTTAATGAATCACTTGATCCAAGCTTTGTGAAATAATACACAGGAAGAATTTCTGCCTTATAACCTTAATACGATAAAGTCTTCTTTCTCTGGCCTGTTATGTTCTCTGTGTTCCTCTGCCACCTCCAGCATAATCTTAACCTGTGTGTAGCAGCTCTCTTGTAAGACCTGAAACTCAAATCAACCCTTGATGCTGACTTCAAATAAGAACTGCTTTAGAAAGAAGTGTGGTAATGATATATACACTTAACATTAATATAGCCAGGTTCTGAAAAAAAACCCAGAAAGTAGAAGATCCTGAAAATCCTGTAAAATTTCCTATCGAACTTGGGCCTGAAATCACAGAATAAAGCAAAGCCAGTGTACCTTTTACTTTCTTATATTTCCTTTCCCTTTTCTCATAAATTTTTATTCTGTTTTCCTTTTTTTCCCTAATATCTTTTCATGCATTTCTCCCTTGCTTTTTTCCCCCCCTACCATTATGCTCTATGATGTATTCATTTTAGACAACTAGTTATCTTGTTTGATTTGAGAATTAGCCAAATGTTGGGTTTTTATTCAGTGCGGACCTTGGATAGTCTCCTTTATACTTACTTTGTCTCACTAATTTCTGCAACCTATTTGGTGCAAAGAGCAGCTATGATTTAGACTCCCATCAAGGGTAGTCAAAAACAAGACAGCGAGAATTAATATCTTTAGCCCATCTGTGACCTGGGACTTTAGAGATACTGATAGAGAGATGTCATATGGCATGCCTATGACAATTTTCCTTTTTCGTGCCCAAACAAACAAATACATGTCATAAGTATACCTCAGAACTTCAATCTGATTTTTCTTAACCCAATACTCCAGGGAGAGGCCACTGGACAAAATGCATCCCCATAATATTTAGTGTGAACTTATAGGGAATTTTTGGTGAGGGGAAGATATTAACAGAAATAAATGCTTCTTTTGAGATAGCTCTTTTGATTAGGTATTGAAGATTTCTGCTGACAGATTTCAAACCATTATAGATATTACAGCCCTTTCCTTTATAGGATCTGTTAACATAGATATGTAACATCAATAAAATTTCTAGAAACTGCACAGAGGAAGATTGAGTTTGGGAGAGCCCCAAGATTGATTTAAGGTGAAAGATGTATTCTATTCATGAATTTCACTTCAGATCTTCAGTCTTACCAGGTCAGTATTTGGAGACAAGGGTGTCCTAGAATTGTATTTGACATTTTAAGTGTTTAGTGCTGTATACAGCACTCCAAAGGTGGGGAAGATGTTTATCAATTTAGGTCCAGAGGTGTCCATCTGAGGGTGAAAACATTGGATAGTATCAGAATATGGGTACTTTTGATCAGTAGCAGCTCTTTGTCCTTGAATAAATTGCTTCCTGATCATGATTTATGGGCATGCTTGGTAGAAGAGCTTTGTTATAAGCAGTCATTTATCTGTTTTGTAAGTTGGCCATCAGAAAGGCTTAAATAATTGTGTGTGTAGAAATGTCAAACTGATAGACTTGGGTCAAAGGATTGACATTTTTATATAACTACATTTCCCCCTTCTTTTGGGAAACTGACACTTTGTTTTAAATAGTTCTCTGTTAAAGTTCCTGCTTGAATTAGCGGAGAAGGCATATTCCATGTTTTACTTATGTGGATAGGTATAGGTCTGCCAAGTAGGAATTGTTCTTCTGTCTGTAAGTGTAGAGTTAGCTACTTAACTTCTGAAACACTCAGTTGTGTCTACAATAACAGAAATTGTATATGTACTAAATATAAAAGTTGAATCTTCATATAACAGTTTTTAATATAACTTCATACGAAAATTTTATCTTCATAAAAATATTACATTCTGAAGAATTCATATAAATTGAGTTATTTAAACTTGATTTAGGAACATGTATTATAAAGGTAAACTGTAATAAATCCTTTTGTATGGCGATTTTTTCCCCCTCTCCTGTTTTGCATCTCCATTTGAAAGCACTCAATTTAATCTGTTTGTATAAGGTAGACTCTTTTATGGTTAAATCATTCCAGTTTATACCTATTGAGATCTAAATTACCAGCCTAAGCTCCTTAGGGGTAATGACAAAGAACCTTGCTATAGGTGCTCAGGAAACCTGCATTCACTTTGTGCACACTTGAGCTCTGTCTCAATTAGTGTGAATATTTGGAATCTTAGAAAAAACATTAAAACATTTAAATATAATGATGTTTGTGTTCACTCGTTGCTCAAAAGAAGTGTGGAGTACTTTGGTGTGTCTGGCAGTGAAGGTTGGCAGCAGCTTCAGAGTTGCCCACATTTCCTACTTTGAGCTCATTCTAGTGGGGACAGCAGACAAGAATACCAGTGGATCAGTCTAACACACAGTAAATGTTAGGTATCTTTGTTCTTGTGAGTGTGTAGAATGTGTTAACTACTATAATATATGGGACGCTATTTGATGATCTACAGGAGGCCTTATTGATTGTGCTTGGGATTATTAAGGAGGACTTTATGAAATAAGGACAAGATTTGGCCTGAGATGGTGGCTAAGAGGACTGAGGAGTGAGTCTTTTCTATCTGACAGTGGTAATAATCATCTAGGTCCGTAGAGTTATTATGAAGATTACATGAAACAAATGTACAAAGTGTGGCAGTCTTGGTAATTGAGAAATCATCAATAATGATAGCTATCTGTGTCATTAATTCTTTGTTTCTTAAAATAACAGTCATTTGAAGACAGTTAAACTTTATTTTGGAGATGATCAGAGAGGTTAATTTGCCCAGGGTTTTACAGCTACAACTTGATATGGACAAGGCTTTGAATCTAGATGTCTCTCTCCTGGTTACCTTTTGTTCTCTTTATGCTATTCTGGAGGCCCAAGATGATTCCAGCTGCTTCCTGTTTCATTATCCCCTTAAGTGCCCCACTGAGAGAAGTCTACAACTGCCTGCCCCTCCTTTCTCTGCCTCCTAGTCTTGTCATGAGTCACTGCTGAGCCATTTGTGTCAGAGAAGAAAATGGGGGCTTGTTATTCACATGTAGCAATTTGCTGTGTGTTCTTGCTTATTTGTCTAGGACACCAGCCGAGAAGTGTTCATCAAGAGACATCATATTTGTTAAGGAACCACATGGTGTATTTTAAAAGCTTTTGCCTCTTTCTGGCATCATGGATTGTGCTTTAGCATAAGAAATAAAGTGATACTGAGCCTTTTATTAATAATACACATGTTTTGCATTTAAGTTAGAACTGGTTAAATCTGGCATAAAATGGAGATTTGCAAACCAGCCTCCCTGGGATGTTTAGATTCTCTTGTGTTATTTATGCTGAGGATCTTTATTGAACAGGACACTTTCAGATAGTCTTCTGCCTGTAGCCTATGCTCTGAACTAGATTTTCTTCTTTCATTTTCTCTACTGATGGCATAGATTGCTTTGTTTCACAAGGCTCATAGATACATATAAATAACTGGAATGGAAACTGGCAGTGTTTCAAGCTTTTATATTTTGTACATTTGAGAAGACTGAATGGTCAGTATTTGAAGTTTACATGAAGTTCGATAAATCTGGAGCTCTTTGAAGATCACATAGAAATCATTTAGTTACTTTATAGACAAACAGGCCTAAAGTGGAAGATGATGATGATGAAAGCAGCAATAGTGCTAACACTTTCTCAGCCACTCATTGTTCAAGGTGCTTTATGTGTTGCCTTGTTTGGTCCTCATAATTGCTTTATTTGGATGTTGATATTAATTCTGTTTTCATATCACAGATGAGAAAAGAGAGGCATAGAGAAGTTGCCCAGGCCACACAACTGGCAAGTGATAGAGCTCATAGTTGCACACAGGACATCTGACTCCACCCAGAACCTTTGCTTTTCTGTCATGTCACAATGTTGTAGCTTGTCAGGAGTCACAAAGCTGGGCAGGAAGACTCCAGGACCAGAATTCTAGTGTTTTGATGGCTGAACTACATCACTAATATGTATATATGTATATATGTATATATGTATATATGTATATATGTGTGTATATATATATATATATATATATATATACACATACATACACATTAGCTCTGGAACTCTGCTTTGTTTAGTGGATAGCATAACCAAATACAAAAGCAAAAACTGAAGTTTCTGTGGTTTATGTAGGGTAGGAGGGGCTTTGACCATGCATTACGTTTAGTCAGCCTTTGCTGTGATTTCTGAGAAACCATCATGGGGCTTAGTTTTAAACCCTGGCTTAGTTAGGGTTATGAGCTTCAGATTAATATTTACTTGCCAGAATTGAAGTCATCATAGGTAACAGATTATTTTTGGTTTTATCTGTCCCATTATCTGTTGCTTTTGTGCGTACTGGATGCAAACAAATGCTCAAATTCTGTTAGCTGCATTATTGTAGGTTTGCAGCATTGCTGGGGGAAATCAGAATTCAGTGTGTGCTGAATAAAGGCCTTCCTGAAAATCTGAATACTCCCTCCTCCCCCAGGGGTCACTGAAAACCTCTGGGATGGTATTCGCATTCTGATCTACCCATCTTGAGGACAGTGAATTGATGACTTTCATTGCCCGTCGAATTGTTTCTGTTGTCAAGTTGTTGTACAGTCAAGCAAGTCACCTGTTTAGATCCCTGTAAGCCAGGTCCTGCTGCCCACCCACATAAGAAATAAGCAAACAATGTAAAAAGGAAAATGGATTTAATATGGTTTGATGAGATAGATGAGAAACAGCTAGATTGTTTGTCAGTCCTACAGAAATGGTTGCAATTTGTAGAAACAAAAGCCAGGCAATACACATATGTTGATTTACCTATGCTGTGATATCAATTTCAGTTTATTTGGTGCTGCTAGAGCCAGGTGGTAATTTTTGATTTTTACTTATTTATTTTTAAGTTTCCAATCTCAGTATGAGGAAATTCAGGAGGTAAAACATTTTTGAACTTTCGATTTCAAAGGAACTGTGTTTTACTTGGGCATTTTATAATGTCTAATGATCATCTCTCCCTAGATGATCTAGTTTTTTCTGCAGCTTTGAACTCCATTTCTATAGCATAGGTAGCTATAGCTCAATACACATTGGTAGAATTGTTTTGATCACTTTCTAGGGTTCCGGACTGTAGGCATAGATGCATTCGTCAAACAGGTTGAAAGTGACTTGATGTTAGAATAACTTTTAGAGCAATGTTGTCTTTTTGTCTGTGTCTAAGTCACAGACAGAATAAAGGCATGAAAATTGATTTAGTTGGTATTCTAGTTTGGTTAAAAAAAATGAACCTGAGGTTCATATTCCTTTTGAAATTTATGGATGAAAATAACAACAAAACCCTCTAGTTTTTAGGAAACCTTCTTCTCCATTAAACACGTTCTTCTTTTGTAAAGATAGTTGGAGAAGTAAAATAGTAGGGGAAATATTCAGGAAAAGCAGGCCTTAAGCAAGAGGAACTGCATCAAGGGCTTAGCTTCTATTTCTCATGGGCTCCAGATTTGTATGTGAAGGAAGTGTGTCAGAAGAGTGCACTGTCTGAGGCCCAGGAGCTTAGAGAGTGAGAAGAAGGGAGGCTGGGGGTGGTGGTGGTGAATAGGGGGAGAGAAAGTGGGTCTGGGCCAGGGGTTCTTGGTGTGTAAACCTTGGACCACCAGTACCACTTGAGAACTTAATTAAAGTGTCAATTCTCGGGTTTCACCTCAGACCTACTGCATCAGAAACTGTATGGACCAGACCCAGCAGTTGTGTTTTTAGAAATGGCCACTTTGCTAAGTTTTTTTTTCATTTTGCTAGCTTGAATATTCTTCTTTGATTCAAGTTTTTGTGGATAACACTTTGATCATGTGTTACTGAGCAGGTCTGTTGAGGAAACATAAAGAAATCTTGTATTCTGAAAAGCATTTCTCAGTTAAATGGCATGTTTTATTAGTGTCTGTTGCTTTTGTTCAGATTGAGCTCTGAAATAAAAGTAATATTCTCATGCAGCCTTGAGCATATTAATAGCCATTTCATTGTTTAGTGGTAATATAAAACATCTGATACCTGAAGAGGAAGTGCTTTAGGAAAAACACATAATTGTTGAGTGTTCCAGTAGGACGAACGTTGTGAAGCCTACAGGTTACTGAGATTAAGAAAATGAATGTTGAGCCAGGTGTCCTGGTACATGCCTGTAATCCCAGCAATTTGGAAGGCTGAGGCAAGAGGATGCTGAGTTCAAAGCCAGCCTCAGTAACAGCGAGGTGCTAAGCAACTCATTGAGACCCTGTTTCTAAATAGAAAAAAATAATGCTCAGGATGTGGCTCAGTGGTTGAGTGCCCCCTGAGTTCAATCCCCAGTACCAAAAACAAACAATGTTGAGTTTTGTGGTGATTTTAAAGAGTCAAAATCTTGGTTTAGTTATGTTATTGATTCAGCTTAAAGAATAGTGGGATATATTCTTAAGCTTTTGGATAATAACTTGAGTCATTAAAGCTATGGATTCACAGAGAAGTTTGTAAGTAATTTTTTAGTTTTCTGGCTTATTTTATTCATTTCTGTTTGAAGATGCATTGTCTAGAATTTCTTATTTAGGAACTTGAATGCAGGTTAAGACTACTCTATATGGAAATTGATTGGTATCTCAATATTATTATTTGGATAAAAATTCAGTGGAGGGCTAAGGTTGTGGCTCAGCTGTAGAGTGCTTGCCTAGCACATTCGAGGAACTAGGTTTGATCCTCAGCACCACATAAAAACAGAAACAAATAAAAATAAAGGTATTGTGTCCAACTACAACTAAAAAAAAATTTAAAAAATCAATGGATTTTCTTTAAAGGTTGGCAAAAGTGAATGGGAATGCTGGCACTAGAGAATGTGATTTTTGTAATAAACATGTCACCAGGTCAGCCTGCTTCAATTAATATGACTCTCTCCTGAGGACATACCTGAGAGTAGCATGTATACACTGAGCCTGTTATTGCTTAGAACATCCTCTTTGGGAATTTCCCTTGGATCTTTAGGATGAATTGTTTTTAGAAGTACCCAAGAGTTTTCTGTAGCTTATTTTGATGTAAGTGATTAAAGTGCATAGTTCTTTTTTTTTTTTTAATCACAGAAGAGTGAGAGGGAATGATGGGTTTTTTTGTTCCTCTTTGTGGTATGTGATGTGAGTTGGAGTTTCAAAGCAAGTATTTCAGAAGTAGTTTGCTTTGTTCAAACTCTCCAATCCTAAACCATTGGTAATACCAGTTAGTATTCCTTATTTTTCCTATTTGAGTGGGGTGGATATTTTTCTATGGGGCTCTTCCTTTAGTCATTAATCATGATATTAAGTGTTTGAGCTTATAGTCCTGTGATCTCAGCAGCAGGCTTGATTCAGATGTTTTGACTTAAACATATGGTCATAGCATCACCCAAAACAGATAAATGGCTGTGAATCCCCAATGGCTGATTCTTCACTGGCTGTCTGTCCCAATTCAGGACTTCAGAAAGGTATAAAACTTCATGGACAGCCAGGCAGAATGGCTAGAGTTTATTCAAGAATTGGTAGGTGCTGAGAGTGGTGCAGTGGTTCACACCTGTAATCCCAGCAGCTTGGGAGGCCAAGGCAGGAGGATCCGGAGTTTAAAGCCAGCCTTAGCAATTTAGTGAGGACCAAAGCAAATCAGTGAGAGCCTGTCTCTAAATAAAAATATTAAAAAGGGGCTGGGGAATGTGTCTTGGTGGTTAAGCACCTCTGGATTCAATCCCTGGTTCAAAAAAGGAAAAAAAAATTGGTGGGGACCTGAGATTAATATTGCTCTGTGTGTAGGCTGATAATGTAGGATATGTCAGGTGGCAGGATGATGTCCATATAGAGTTTGGGTAGCTGGCTACATTTGGTACCCTTCTCACATTCTGTGCAGGGGACTCTGGGCTTTCTGTCTAGGATAAGATGAGACTGGGATTCAATATGTGATCTAGTCCTAGAGGAAAGGTGGTTGGAATAGCACGGTTGGCCTTTAGCTCTTCCAGTGGACCTCAAAGAAATGGTAAATAAATATTTTCTACATGAATTAAATAAGGAATGTTAAGTGATAATACGTTATGAAGTGAACCAAATCAAATGGGTTCATGGGTTCAGATCTAGTGGAGAGGCGTTTGTGCTGAAATGGAGAATAATGAGGATGGGGGAGTGTTATACAGGGGATTGTTTTTAGGGCAGAATTCTTCATCAATAGGTGTCTGTAAGAGGTCAAAGTTTAGGAAATCTGTTCGAGAAGATTATAAACCCACTAGAATAGGAAATGTTTGTATTGTTCAACACTAAATACTTGATGCAGTACCAGAAAATGGAAATTGTGGTTCAAATATTTGTTGAATGGGCAAAAGCATTGATTAGATGAATTAAGAGAATGTATGGTGATGATCCAGGACACAGCAGTGACTTGAGGCATTTGTGGAGTGACCAGTTGAAGGTGATAGGTGGGATGTTAATATTTCAGATTCCTTTACAGAGGCAGCTTTCTGAGTTGTTTCCTTTATCAATGAGGGTAGATTCTGATGACTTAGCTCAAAAAGTAATCAGTCAGTATTTGCTGTACTACTTGTGTCCATTTTAGACATGAGGAATCTGAGATTGAGAGGTGAGGTAATTTACATGACAGTTCATAAGCAAGTCCTCAAACTATTGAGTGCCATCTTCTCTTTGTTTCAGCAGTCAATGCTAAGATAGTTTTGTTTTGGATGTGGTTTGTTTAATTATATATATATATATATATATATATATATATATATATATATATATAATTTTTCCTTGTTTGAGTGATTAAGCATGAGAGAAATGAATAGGGGAAAATACACATATTGGCCAATCCTTGGTGCACTACTTAATCCCCTATTCATCATTTGCTAATTTAATTAATAATTAAGATGATAAAACTAATGAGTGTAACATTTGTGATTTTAAAAAAATCCCCATTCTACTTAATGGACTGTAGTTATTAGAAATAAGAACCCCAGTTAATCTTAATATAGGCTATTTATTTAGGAAAGGAGATATTTCAAATGAAATTAGCCTTGGCCCTGTATTGTTTTGCTGGAGACCCAATAGTTAATTGTTATTGCTATAAGGAATGTATCAGAAATGTATCAGTACAATCTTACTAACTGAATGAGAGAAATTAAACAGATATGCACAGATAAACCCAAAATGTGCCTGAGGAGGAAGTGGTCTTAGAGCTTTTAGTCAGTCAGTGAAGTATTTGGTACAGATCGGTTTAGCAGATAAAACTGTCATGGTTTTCAGAAGTCATCCCAAGTCAGCAGAGAGGAAACATGACAGACACTGGAAAGAGACCCTCTCTCAGATGATGAGTAATATATATTTTATACTCATATTAATATTTTATTGGAGAGAAGGTCAAAATCTACATTTAAATGGAAATATTTAAAAGGCAGAAGCATAATATTTGGCTAAGTGAAACACTCAGGGTTTTCAAGAATACAAGCTGTACCCCTGGGACTTCAGTGCTGCAGATCTGATGTTTCTTAGAGCATGCTGGAATGTTTGAATTACTTTAGTTTTGGGAGTAGATCTTAGCCCTGGCACTTGGGAGTCTTAATTCTTCCACTCTGCTTCCATTTGACCCTGAAATTATGCCACATATTACCTAACATCATGTCTTATGAACAGTGATCTCTCTGTCCTATCAGGTTATTTAAATCACTAGTAATTCGTTTTCCTCAATCTGTGAAATGGACAAAATAGGATCTGGGGAATGAGCACAGATGCTTTCAGTTTTAAGTAATGGGAAAGCCAGTGTCATGACAAGAAGTCAGGAATAGTGGGGGTCCCAGGGTTGAATTCAGAGGCTCAAAGTTTTAAGCTCTGTTTATTCCTTTCCCCCTCTGCCATTTATATAGTGTGTTACATTTTACCCTCAGGCTTGTGAACTGTTGGTTGTAAGATGGATGGCTGTTATTGTTCCAAGAAATAATGTCTTCATGGCATTCAAACAAGGAAGGATGCCAGGAGCAAAAGAATCTTCCTGGTTCTTGTTTTTCTTCTTGTTAGGGGGAAGATCTGCCTCAGCCTCCCTCCCCTGCTGAAGTCTGTAGAGCATTTGCCCTTAAGTCTCATTAAGCAGACCAGGCTTCTGCCCTCATACCCACTATCCTTATCAGTGATGAACAGAGTCAAGGTGTCCTTGATTGACTGAGAGTGCTCATGTTTGGTTTCTGCAAACTCAGGGCTCTATTATTAACCAACAATTGAGGGAAAGGGCTTTGCCCTGTCTTACTTGATGCACTTGTGGGAGCTGCTGAGTGTGGAATGAAGATGCTAGAAAAGTCTTGTCTTCCTGGTACTTACTGCATGCTGTGTTTTACAAATGATTATAGTGGAAGGAGTCAGATAAGTCTGGAAAAGGAGAGTTAGTGATTTTGGCCTCTTCATAGAGAAATCATGGCAGTAAGAAGTTTTATAAATGAAAGGAGGATCCAGTTCCCTAAAATGTGTTTAGTGAGTGAGCACCAGATAGCGCGGCCTGTGCTAAACCTAGATAGAATTGGATTGAGCTGTTTGTCCAGAACTTTCATGTTCCTTCTTCTGTGAACCTTCCTCTCCTGAATTTTCATCACACGCCTCCTGGGATTCATACTGTGGTTTTGTTCTGACAGTAATTGTGGACAGTTCAGTTTTGGTAGGCACTTGAGATAAAAATATATGACACATGCTGGGTGGGGTGGTACATGCTGGTAATCTCGTGACTTCGGAGATTGATGCAGGAGGATTTCAATTTCCAGGCGGGTCTTAGCAACATAGCAAGACCCTGTTTCCAAAATAAATAAACAAGTAGATATATAAATAAGTTTTAGGGCTGAGGTTGTGGCTCAGCGGTAGAGTGCTTGCCTAGCATGTGAGAGGCCCTGGGTTCGGTTTGATCCTCAGCATCATATTAAAGTAAAGGTATTGTGTCCAACTACAACGAAAAAAATAAATATTTAAAAAAATAAAATAAATTTTTTTAAAGGGTTATGGATATAACTCACTGGTAAAGTGTCCTTGGTTTCTATCTCCAGTATGCCTTTTTCCCCAAAAATACTACACTTGATCTTAGCCAAAAGGCCGAGAAGCGATATCCCCAAAAATAAAATACAAAAGACATAGAATTCTTGGCTTTAAGCGCCCCTTGGTGAGGCGCTTAAAGCCTCCTGACAGAATGTGGATTTACATTAAGTGAACTCCTTATCCTCTCTTACTCTCAAGGGGTCTCTTTCTTTTTGTTCCCCTCTGCCTGCCTCTCTCCCTCCCTCCCTCCCTCCCTCCCTCCCTCCCTTCCTTCCTTCCTTCCTTCCTTCCTTCCTTCCTTCCTTCCTTCCTTCCTTCCTTCCTTCCTCCCTTCCTCCCTCCCTCCCTCCCTTCCTTCCTTCCTTCCTTCCTTCCAAACTGCGGAATAAACTCGGGGGCACTTGACCACTGAGCCACATCCCCAGCCCTATTTTGTATTTATTTTATTTAGACAGAGGGTCTCACTGAGTTGCTTAGGGCCTTGCAGTTGCTGAGGATGGCTTTGAATTTAAGATTCTCCTGTCTCAGCCTCCAGAGCTGCTGGGATTACAGGTGTGTGCCACCATGCCCCGCCTAACTCTCAAGTGTTATGATTTTTTTGTTTGTTTTATTTTTGATCAGTGACTTTTAAAAAAAGGTTTTTTTAAACTTTATTTTATTTATTTGTTTGTATATGGTGCTTAGGATTGAACCTTCTGCCTCACACATGCTAGGCAAGTGCTCTACCACTGAGTCACAAATCTAGCCTGGTCAGTGTCTTTTGTTATCCTATTCAACATACATTTTGCTTCCAGGTAGGCTGTTTTTCACAAAGCTTGCCAGTGTTAAGTATGGTCTAGGGAAAGCATACAGATAAAACCCCAGTGTTAAGTATGGTTTAGGGAAAGCATACAGATAAAACCATAGCTGACAACTCATGATCATTCTGGACTGTAACCTCTCTTAATTGCATTACTTTTGTTTGTTTTGCAGTCAGCTGAGAAAAACATTGCCCAGGGTGGGGGTTAGTGGGTATTGCCCAGGTGTACTTTACCACTGAGATATGTCCCCAGATCTTTTTAACAACTTTTATTTTGCAAAAGGGTCTCCGTAAGTTGCCCAGGCTAGTCTCCAGCGTGGGGATTGAACCCAGGAATGCTTTACAAACAATGAGCTACAATTCAGCCCTTCTTATTTTAATTTTTAAAATATTTACTTATTTTTTTAGGACACAACACAATGCCTTTATTTTTATGTGGTGCTGAGAATCAAACCCGGGTCCCGCCCATGCAAGGCGAGCACTCTACCACTCCCAGCCACAATCCCAGCCCCTAATTTTTTTTTTTTTTTTAATTTTGTAACAGGGTCTCATAATGTTGCTGAGAATCTTGCTGAGTTTCTGAGGCTGGCCTCAAACTTGTGATCCTTCTCACTCAGCCTCTTGAGTCACTGGAAATACAGGCACCAAGCTTGGAATCAGATGAAATTTCTGAGAACAGCATTTGAAAGGTGACTTTTAGAGACTTGCATGATTAGACATTTTGTCATGTTCTTCCTTCAGTCAAACACCTCTTCCTTTAATCTGTGCCTGGCAGCAGGCCCAGAATCCGCACTGATAACAAATACTAATACCTTTTGAGCATTCACTATTATACAGGTATTCTTTCATTTAATTCCCCATGGATTCTTTCTGATCTAGGCTTTGTTAATTCCCATTTTACAGATGACAAAAGGATAGAGAGGAATCATCTGTCTGTCTGTCTTGTCTATCTATCAATCAAGCAGTACTAGCGATTGAACCTAGTGCCCGAGGCAAATTAGGCAAGCAGTCTGCCACTGAGCTATATCCTCAGTATTTTTTAAAACGATTTATTTTGGAATAATGCCTTATTAAGTTGCCCAGGATGGCCTTGAACTTGAGATCCCTTTGCCTTAGCTTCCTGAGAAGCTGGGATTACAGGCACTTACCAACATGCCCTGCACAAATTGAGTAATTCGAGAAATATTATCTAATAGTCAAGACAGGACTAAAATCTAGGCAGTTGCAGGACAGAGTTTAAGCTCTTAATCCTGCAGCATAACTCATTTTTAATTTCTTCTTCTTTCCCTGACTAGTTATTTATATAGTTGCTTTAGAATATTATTGCATGATTAGAGTATACTATGTAGAGATGAAAAGTTATAAAGTATTAGAACCTTAAAACAAGAACTTATCTGTTCATTCTTTATTCATTTATTCAGTCTTTAAGTCATCACACTGAGTGTTAGGGATTCAGAGAGCAGCAGACCTAGTGTCCTGAGTTCACCAAGCCATGTGAAAACTGTGTCTGAAATTTTTGGTTCCCAGTAGATTCTATGATTCATTGTAGGTTGTGGTGAACACTTTGCATTTCATTCTACATGTGATGAGTTCAGAGTGTAACATACTTGGTTCCACCTTGGGCTCAGTACTAATATTGCATTTCTGAAGGATCTACTTTGTCTTCTTTATTCTATTCACTTCCCTGAATTTTTTTTAACTCCTTCAAATTTATTGTACAAAAGGGTAGAGCCCCAGAAATGAGAATGTATGAGTTTATTTTTATACTGTGGTCTAAGAGATTGGAATTAAAACTACTCTAAGATATCATTTCACTCTAGTCAGAATGGCAGCTATCAAGAATACAAACAACAATATGTGTTGGTGAGGATGTGGAGAAAAAGGTACACTCATACATTGCTGGTGGGACTGTAAATTGGTGCAGCCAATATGGAAAGCAGTATGGAGATTCCTTGGAGATCTTGGAATGGAACTACCATTTGACCCAGCTATCCCTCTCCTCAGACTATATCCAAAGGACTTAAAAACAGCATACTACAGGGGACACAGCCACATCAGTGTTTATAGCAGCACAATTCACAATAGCTAAACTGTGGAGCCAACCTAGCCCTTCAGTGGATGAATGGATAAAAAAAAAATGAGGTATATATACACAATGGAATAATCCTCAGCAATAAGAGAGAATAAAATCATGGCATTTTCAGGTAAATGGGATGGTGTTGGAAAAGATAATGCTAAGTGAAGTTAGCCAATCCCCCCACCAAAAAAAAAATGTGGAATGTTTCCTCTGATATAAGGAGGCTGACTTATAGTGGGATAGGGAAGGGGAACATGGGAGGAATAGAGGAATTCTAGATAGGGCAGAGGGGAGGGAGAGTAATGAAGGAGGCAGGGGATTATCAAGGATGGTAGAATGTGATGGACATCATTATCCAAAGTATGCATGAAGACACGAATTGGGGTGTCAACCTACTTTATATACAGAGATATAAAAAATTATGGTATATATGTGTAATAAGAATTGTAATGCAAAAAAACCAAAAACAAAGTACATGTATAAAGATGAATTGATGTGAACATACTTTATATACAAAGATGAAAAATTGTGCTCTGTATGTGTAATAAGAATTGTAATGCATTCTGCTGTCATTTTAAAAAAATAAAATCAATAAAAAAGAAAATTTGCATTAAAAAAAAGACTTTTCTCTGTATTTTGTGAGAAGCACAACAGAAAGCTGAGCAAAAGATAACTGAATGTGAGAGTGACGAGGGAGCCACAGATGAAGGATGTGGACACAGAAGTTGTGGACTCTGAACTTGCAGAGGCCCAACAGAGCACTTTATTTCTAGCATCTGAAATATCTCTGCCCCTGCCCTGTTTTCACCCAAGTCCCAAGTGATCTTTTTTCCCTCTTCTCTGTTCTTTCCCTTTTTAATCTAAGGACCTTCCTTCTCCTAGTGATTTATTTTGGAGAGTGAAAGTGTGAAGGTGGCTTTGATTTTACCAACAGAGAAAATGAAGCAAGGAAGAAAAGGAGCAGCCATCTATAAGCCATTATGGATTCTCAGAATTTTGTTATAGATTCTGTGGTTTGGTATAAGTGTCAGGTGCCCCAGTTTCCCCTTCATTGCCCTTGGTTTGGGTATTTTTGCATGAGAGTGGCAGCTCCAATCCAATGGAAGATTTCCTTCTAATATCAGTGAAGCCAGTTACAGTCTATACTGTATTGCCCCTACTCACACCCCATAAGGAATTGTAAATAGTACTGTAATGTTGTCTCAGTCATTTGTTTTGATGTATCTGAGCTTTTAATAAATCTGCCACACAGCTTGCTTAATAGGAATATGAGAGTAGAGCTTACTGCCAGCACCTGCTAGTAAATTATAATGCATTCATCTGTTTTACAAGAGAATTAAATGTTTGTTCTCTTTTAAAGGCTTGTGACTATACAAGAGTGTGTGCATGTGAGAGCGTGTATCATCTTCTGATACCCATGCCCTCTGAAGTTCAGTAACAACCCCAGGTACCTAGGGAACATCTGTAACCAGAGCCATATGAATTAGAGTGCTCCCAGGTAAACCTATCATTATTGGACTTTGCTCTGTGTGCAGTATCCTAAGCAATATTTATTGAATTACATTTTTGCTGCAGTCCAGCTGCAGCAAAATAACCGGGGGGGGGGGGGCGGTAAATCTCAGTCCAGGTAAGTTTTGTAGGCAGCTAGCTTAAATCAGTCTAGGTAAGTTTTGCATGCAGCTAGCTGGATCCGAAGTCTCCTCTGGTTCTGAGCAACACTGGAAATTCTGTCACCCTCACCCTCATCCTCACCGGCACTGGGATGAAGGCAGGAACTCCCACAATGATGCTAAAGAAAATCCTGTAGTATTCCAGCAGGCGCTAAGAAAACAACCTTCTGAACAATTTAGTACATTATCTCAAGGTTTTTTACATTTGAAATAAGCCTTAATGGTGCTCATTATTCATCAGCCTCCAGGGGTGGGAGAACCATTGTAGTTTAATTATTGGCATTGAAAATGATCAAACTTCTTCCCCTGCAGCATCCCGGGCAGCCCCAGATGGCCCCCGGAGAGTCCAGGGAGTGTTCCTACTCAAACTACCACTGGGCACAGGGAGCTAGAGCCCCCGAGATGGAGACCTTGCCTCTGGGTCAGGCTTCGATTTGGGCTCTGGCAGTGGTGTCTTGCTGAGCTGTGACTGGCTTGCTCTTGGCAGCTGCCTTGCCAATTCATGCACCCTCCAGTAATGGAAAGTATTCAGTAATACCCTTTTGCTGCAACTTTTTTCCTGATAATCCTCCTCCTTCTGAACTTTCTTTTTCTTTCTGACTAGAGTTCCTGGGCTCTTATCAACACATGCCCTAACTATTCTTGGTTCCACTGGGGTGCCTCCTTTTTTCAACAATTTACTTAATACCCCTTCCATATTTTTGTCACAAAGACAATACAACATTTCAAAACAAAACAAGACACAAACATACTGTATCAATCTTCTCCATTTTCTCAAAATGGCCATTTTTCTTCTCGCCCTATCTAGGGACGAGCAGATTTGCTCCCATCCTATCTAGGGATGGGCAGCTTTTTTTCTCCGTTACTTACCCCCGAATGTCCCGGTGCCCCCCCTATGGGCCACCATTGTAGGACAGGAGGGGTATATATACATTCCACACAGGTCATCTTAATTTACATAAACTAGATACAGCGATCAACCAATAAGGAATCTCCACACTTAATGGCTCGCTGGCATTACTTCACAAACCACTCCCTCTACAAAATGCCAGGCATCATCTTGACTTGTTTACAGACTGACACATTTTTCTTTCACTTTGAAGCATTCTGTGAAATACAAGTTCTATTTCTCCCTCCTCTTTTTTTCCCTTAAGACTGTCTAGGGAAGGAGTACTAGATAAATCATATATCTGGAATGAGTAATGTTTAATTGTGTGCAAAAATGAGTTAGCCTGTTTTATTTGACTTTTATGTTTACATTGGAAGTGGACCCCTCTCCTTTTCTACACTGTTGACTTAATTTATTAAATAATCTTAAGAAGAAGAACCTGAGTGCCAATTAACTGTGCTTCAGGAGCTGTAGCGTCCTTGTTTTGTGACTTTGGACAACTTGTGTAGGCTTTTTGAATTTAGTTTTTATTTTGAATTTTGAAATAATTGAAGATTTACAAGAGGTAATAAAGATAGTATAGAGAAACTCAGGATGCTCTTTACCTAGTATGATGAATGTGCATATTCAGTCACGGGTAGATTTGTGTAACTGCCACTGCAGTCAAGGTGTAGAATTTATTAGTCTACCAAGATCTCCCTGGTGCTTCCCTTCAAGTAAGTATCTTTCATCTCTTTTTCTTCTCCACTGTCCTTAATTCCTGGCAACTACTAATCTGCTTTTTATCTTTATAATTTTTTTCAGAAATTAACACACAAATCATTGCATATTTATTTATAAGTATAAATTATATTTTATTCTATAAATAACAAAAATATTATTGTAGATGAAACATAGTATGTGGCCTTTGAATACCATGTTTGCTTGTGGAGGAGGTGCTGATGTTGGGGGTTGAAAGAGTGACTGTTTTACTCAGTGTAATGCCTTTGAGATTCATCAAAGTTAGTGCTTCTACCAATAGTTGATTCCTTTTTATTGGTGAGTAATGATAGCTTTTCATCTCTGTGACCAAAATACCCAGAAACAACTTCCAGGAGGAAAAGTTTATTTGGGCTCATGGTTTCAGAGGTTTGATCCTTAGTCACAAAGCTAAATTAGTACTCACCTCTGTGACTGCATCATGGCCGAACACGTTGTTGGGAAACTACTCCTGGGTGTTGGGAAGCATAGGAGGTGGGGGCTGCCTAAGATAAATCCCTCCAGGGCATGCCCCAGTGACCTATTTTCTCTACCATGTCCCACCTGCCTACAATTACTACCTAATATGCTAGTTCTTTAAATTATTAATTCATCAAATGGATTAATTCACTGATTAGGTTCCTGTTCTCAATCTATTACTTTTACCTGTGAACATTCCTGCATTGACACAGGAGCTTCAGGGGGACACTTCATATCTGAACCATGACACTTAACTGAGAGACATTTTGGTTGTTTTCACTTTGGAGCTATTAGAAATCAAGCTGCTAGTGGGAATGGGGGTGTGGTGGCACCTCTAATCCCAGCAGTTTAGAGGATTAAACTAAGGCAGGAAGATCTAGAGTTCAAAGCCAGTCTCAGCAACTTGGGGAGGCCCTAATCAATTTAGTGAGCCCCGTCTCAAAAAATAAAAAGGGCTGGGGATGTGGCTTAATGGTTAACACCCCTAGGCTCAGTCTCCAGAAAAGAAAAGGAAGAAAGAAAAGAAATTAAGCTGGTATCTTATGAAAAATCCCCTGCTTTGTATGGACATAGTTTTTATTATTTTTTTAAATGGAATAAGTGTCTAGAATTGCTTTTTCTGGGTCTTAATGATAAGTGTAACTTTTAGAAAGTGCTAATCTTTTCCAGATTGACTATTATTATACATTCCTAGCAGAAGTATATGAGAGAATCAGTTTCTCAGAATCCCTGCCAGGAAATTTTCTCTTTTCATTTTTTGCAGTGTTGGGTATTGAACCTGTGTCCTTGTACATGCTAGGCAAATATGCTACCATTGAGGTATTTTGTAGTGTTTTTATTTTAAACTTTTAAAATAGGCGTGTACTGATATCTTATTGTGATTAATTCACATTTCCCTAATGGCTTGTGATATTGCATACCTATGTGCTCATTTGTCATGTGTGTATCCTTTTTGGTGAAATGTCCATAAATGTCTTTTGCCCACATCTTTGGGATTATTTGCTTTTTACTGTTAAGTTTTCAATATTCTTTATATATTCTATATATGAGTACTTTGTTTTGTTTCTTTCTCTTAATTTGGGTCCTTTGCAGAGCAAAAGTTTTAAATTTTGATGAAGTAAAATTTATCAGCATTAAAAAAAAATGGATTTTGCTTTTGATGTCATGTCTAAATCTCTTCACCAAACCTGTGATACTGAAGATTTGCTCCTATATGTTCGTCTTAAACTTCTATAATTTCAACTTCACATTTAAATTTGGGGTCTATTTGGAATTAAGTTTTGTATAAGCTATGAGATTTAATTGTTGTTAGCATACTGAAAATAATTTTTTAGCATTTTTTTGTCTATGAATATTGAATTAGTTATTCTGGCACTATTTATTTACTTAAAGAACTTTCTCCATTGATTTGCTTTTGTAGTTTTATAAAAATTGGTTTCAATTGTGTGGATCTCTTTCTCAGTTCTCTAACATATTTATAGTTGTGTTTTCATCATTACTATTAATTATTATATCTGTAGAATAAATTGTGAAATCATGGAGTTATTCCTCCCACTGCTATTTTGGTTCTTTTCCATGTAAAGCTGTCTTTCCATATGAGTTTTAGAATAGCCTTGTCTACATCTATAACAGTCTTTGGATTTTGGTAGGAATTAGGTTAAATCTGAATATCAGTTTTGGGAATGTCAACATTTTAGATTTATTGAGCCTTCTAATCCATGAACACTGTATGCCTCTCCCTTTTAAAAATTATCTTTAATAAGCATTCTGTACTTTTTAGTGTGCAAGTCCTGTATGTATTTTGTTAGATTTTGTCCCTAATTATTTTACTTTTTCTGAGCCGTTATAATGATGTTGTGATTTTAATTTTGTTTTCCACATGTTCCTTATTAGCATATTGAAAAATAATTTTTGTGTGTTGATATTACACCTTTGACTTAGTAGAACACCCTTCTATATGTTTTTCAGTTAATTTCTTGGGATTTTATATGCAAAAGAGAATCTTCTCTACAAATGGGGACAGTTTCATTGCTTGCTGATCTCTATGCTTTTTATTTAAAATGTTTTCCTCTGTACAATCAGAGTTATAATGTAAAGATACAAAATTTTCTTTAGTTGTG
This sequence comes from Ictidomys tridecemlineatus, assembly GCF_052094955.1. Taxonomy (NCBI): domain Eukaryota; kingdom Metazoa; phylum Chordata; class Mammalia; order Rodentia; family Sciuridae; genus Ictidomys; species Ictidomys tridecemlineatus. The sequence goes on from NC_135486.1 coordinate 120,505,275, forward strand.
AAATATAATTTAGAAAATTAAGTGTCTCTCTTGTCTGCTTCTGGTACTTAAAAGATAAGAATATAAGATCTCTTGTCATAGTCCCATATGACCCCGAGGTTCTGTTCATTTTATCCCAACTCTTAATATTTGTAGTTTTATTATTATGGGGCAGACCACTCAGAAAATGTTTCAAGTCAATTTTGTCTGAATTGGAGAGTCTTTATGTAGCTGCCAGAATGACTGCTCCCTGTGACCCAGAATTGCTTCTGCAAGGAACAGCCAGGAGTGTGAGCCTTTCGTGGTATTTAAAGGCAAAAACTGCATCCATGTTGGCATAACAGCAATCAAGTAAGCAGGGGTACACTAGCTGAATTGAGCCTTCAGAGAAACAGTGCAGTGTCCATTATATTTTCATTTTGGGTACATTTGGTATTTTCCATGGGACTTTCCATAATCATAAGCAGAAGGCAAGTGGGCCAGAATGACCCTAATTGAGTATAAGTCAAAGAATGGTTACTAACAACTACAAGGTCAATCTCTGACAAGGTTACATTGTATAAGAATTGCCATTTTGTGTTGCCAAACATGCTGTGCTAAGCAACTATTGATAGGTACAGAGGCGGGGTGTTCCCATGGGATAAGCATTTCTTTATGTATGTATGTATGTATGTATGTATGTATGTATGCATCTATCTATCTATCATCTGTTCATTCATTTTTAATTATATAACAGTGGAATGCATTACAGTTCTTATTGGGATAAGCATTTCTTATATGACATGGAGTCTCAGGGTAAAATGGAGTCAGTTTGTCATTGCCCATATAGCCTGACCCATAATATTATTATATATGCTTTAAGTTTTTTATTACTTGGAAGAATTCTATACACAGTTTACCATTTTAATCTTTCTTTTTAGGGGGGTGTTACCCAGGATTGAACTCAGGGCCACTTGACTACTGAGTCACATCCCCACGCTATTTTGTATTTTATTTAGAGACAGGATCTCACTGAGTTGCTTAGCACCTCACCTTTGCTGAGGCTGGCTTTGAATTCATGATCCTCCTGCCTCAGCCCCCTGCGCCACTGGGATTATAGGCATGCGCCAATAAGCCTAGCCATTTTAATCATTTTAAAAGATATGCTCCAGTACCATCAAATTCACAAAGATGTCTAACTATCATCCCTATTTGCTGAATTGTCTCATCTGCCCAAACAGGAACTTCATATCCATTAAAGAATAATTCCCCTTCTCCCTTCAGCCCCTGGGAAGCTTCCAAATCTATTCTGTTTCTCTAAATTTGTCTTTTTATCCTTTTGTGTCTATCACTTAGTGTTCTAGTAATTGCTTGTCACAGTATGTATTAAAACTGTGTTTGTTTTTAAGCTTGAGCCAGGATTGTTTATTCATTCATTTGTTGACAGCACTGGTTGGGGTAGAAGTCCAGACTCCACTGACATAGTGTGGTGGATTTGTGGAACCTTGTTACTTCTAGTTAGAGATGGCAGTCTTGGCTCCCCATTTAGACTTCTGTGACTGAGAAGTGGAAGGTTGTGGGTAGAAGTACTGGTCCTAGGTATAGTCTAGACTTCTCATTTGTCTTGGCTAGGTGGGGGTTGAGTTTATAGTTTATCAGAGACTTGTGACTTTGGTAGAATAAAGACTTTTGTCTTGTTGCTTGCCTCTTTCCTAGTAGTTTGACTACAGTCCCAAGGCTTTTGTTGGTTTCTCTCTTTTTTTTTAATCCACGGGTTTTCTGGGTTTTCAGCTTCTCTAGTGCTTAATCTGGATTACATCATGCCAAAAGAACAAAAGTACCTTGAATATAATGTCCATAGCAGTCCTGTCTCTTTTCCATCCTCCAGAGTCGTCTTATGTTCATTTAAAAAAAAATATTTATTTTTTAGGTGTAGTTGGACACAACACAATGCCTTTATTTTTATGCAGTGCTAAGGATCAAACCCGGGTCCCACTCATGTGAGGCGAGTGCTCTACCCCTGATCCACAATTTCAGCCCATGTTTGTTTTTTATATTATGTCCAGTGGTTCCCCTCTTACTTGGAATAGGACAAGTACATTAATTTTTCTAGAACTAGCTCTTTATTTATAAAATAATATTACTTATATAGCTGTAATCATAATGTTGCTTTGATACTTGAGGGAGATGAAAGTTAAAGAGGATAGAAGTTTAAGTTCTGTTTGAATATCAATATCACTTATTCTAAATGGTCTGTAAAAGTCATCTTGCTCCAGAACAAGAATTACTTATTGTCCAAAGTTCCCACATAGGAAAGAAAATCCATTCAGGTTCTCTCTGCTACTACTTCACCTTTTCTCCCCCTCTTCTTTTGGCATATTCTACAAATAAATTTTACCCAGACTTGAGCTTTGCAGTTGCAATGCCCTAAGTAACAATTCTAGGTACTGAATCATTTATAAAGTACCTTGTAATTACCAGGCATTTAGCAAAATGCATTGATTTTCTAAAATCATTCTGTTAGCCAGGCGTGGTGTCACACACACTGTAATTTCAGTAATTAGAGAGGCTGAGTCAGGAGGATAGCAAGTTGGAGGCCAGCCTCAGCAATTTTGATAAGCCTTGTCTCTTTTAAAAGAAAAAAAGTGAAGTCTTTTTGTAAGGTGCTGATATAGTGTTATGTAGCTGAGGAAATAGAGGCTTAGAGAAATTGAGTAATTTGCTGTGGTCACTTCAGTAACACGTACAGAGGTCTTAAAGTTTAAGACCTTTTCCCCATTATGTCTTATACATTATCATGGTTAGTTCTTTAGAGCTTTTTGTTCTGTTGTTTAGGGCCTAGTCAGGGTCCCCCGTCCCCCCATTACCTCACCCCATGATTGAACTCAGAGACATTCTTCCCCTTTTTATTCTTAGTATTTTAAATAAGGGTCTTGCCAAGTTGCCTAGGCTGACTTTGAACTTGTATCATCCTCCTGCCTCAGCCTTCCTAGTAGCTGGGGTTACATGTATGTACCACTCTGCCAGCCCTAGTCAGAATTCTTAAGCATTTTATTATTATATTTTGTTTTAATAAAAGGTAAAAACCATTAGTTGACTTTATCCATGTTACTTTCTTTTATTACCAAAGTGATTTTATCTGCAAGTGTATGTGTATGTTTTTTAATGTTCTTGATAATTACAATGTGGCCTAGTGACTGTATTTTTCCAATTGAATTATCTTTAGTGTCCCTTTAATTTTATTTCTGAAAAAGTAGTTATTTTTCTCCTCTATTGCAGAGTATTTGACTCATTCAGAAATTATTTATTGAGTGAATACTATGATAATTGTGTCAGATGCTGGATATATTTAGTAATGATATGTTTCTTTGTGATTTTAGATACATCTTTCTTAGGAATCTTTCAATTCCCAAGTCATCACAAATAAAAGTTTACTGGTTGTTTCAATTTCTAGAAGGTAGTACACTAGGAAACATGCATTTGTAACAATTCAGTTTAATTTTTAGGAAGGATATTGATACTTTCCTTTATTTGGCACAGAGGATTGAACCAGGGTTGCTTTACCACTGAGCTACATCCCTAGCCCTTATTTATATATTTAAAAACTTTTGAGACAGGATATTGTGGCTTGCCAACTTGTTGAGGTTGGCTTCAAATTTGCCATCCTCTTGCATCAGCCTGAGTCATCCTGAGTCATCAGGATTACAGGTGTGTACCAGGGTACCTAGGATATTGCTGCTTCTTATATTAGGTACACTAATGTCTACTATTAATTTCCCAATGTAAATAGAGACCTTATTGATGAATGAATTATTTATTTAGCAAGTTCTTGATTGTTTTGTGATGGGGGAAAAACTGGCAACTGACAGTTTTTTTTTAAATTTTTTTTATTGGTTGTTCACAACATTACAAAGCTCTTGACATATCATATTTCATACATTAGATTGAAGTGGGTTATGAACTCCCAATTTTTACTCCAAATGCAGATTGCAGAATCAAGTCAGTTACACATCCACAATTACTAATAGGGCATTATGTAAAATTGTGGATGTGTAACCAACGTGATTCTGCCAACTGACAATTTTGCTCCTGATGTTGAATATTAAGAAAAGAGAGGTTCTTGTCTGTAACTTGGGACCCTTAGCTACAGGCCTCACCTGATATGTTGGTTTGTATAAAATGAAGTGTCCCAAAACAGAAAAAACTGGTTTCAAGAAGAGATCAAAGCTTACAGTTCATTACATTAAGTACTAAATGGATCTTGTTATGAAATTACTAATTTTTATTTCTAGGGATTTCTAGGGAATTAGAGTTTTGTAATTGGATAGTCCTTTAGAAATCCATTTGTGGAATCCCTACATTTTACAGATAAGAAACCTGACACCTCAACAGGTCAAATGACTCTTGCCAAAAGCTGGGTCCTTGTCCCTGATGCCAATCCAATAAGGAGGACATGGTTTTGAGAAAAAAGAAAAAGAAGGTTTACTGCTTTGGTAGCAGAGGAGAAACACAGGGGACTCCTGTCCTAGTGGCTGTGATTCTGCCCATCAGCAGGAACAAAGGGGCTTTTAAAGAGGTAGTTCAAAGGCTAATTCCATGTTTTCTCTGTCTGGAGTTGTAAGTCACTTGTTAGTTTGGGAGATAGTCATTTCTGAGAACTTCTGGTGTCCTTACCAAATTCTGGATGTCTTCATTCCTATGGTGGGTATGGGCTCAGGACAGATAGCTCTGCCTAGGATGGAGAAGAAAGGTGATCCTGTTTCCCCTGAGACTGGGGACGGGGAGAGATTAGGGAGGAGCAGGGAGAGGAAGAGAAACATGTCCATTTTTAAAAGTAAGTTGCAGTGGCAGAGCAGCAATGGTTATCATTTAAAGCATAAAGTAGACCCCTGTTAAAGTCACTTGAATCCTCACCATTTAAAATTACCCTCAAGTGTTCCTCTCTGTTCTTGCAGTAGCTTTCTGTGTTTCACCTCTGCATGACTCCTTCCTTTTGGTTTTGACAGGAGATCCTCCAGGTGCTGGGTTGCCCTCATCTTCTAGCTTCCTCTTCTCATTACAGACTCACACTGCAACAGGGATCTGCTTTAGGGTTTCAAAATACCCTTGCTGCTTGGCTACTGCAACATAGTTTAAAAAATGGAAGTGTGTCATTCCCTTCCTCTCTCCCTGCTTCTCCCTAATCTTTCCCAGGCACTAATCTTGGGGAAATAGGATTACCTTTCTTTCCTATTTTAGGCAGAATTATGTGTCCTTGAGCACATATCTGCTCTTTGACAGGAAGAAGTAATTCATAAGGAAGCAACTCAGGCTTTCTTGGGTGGGGAGCAGATGGCATCAGAAAATCTTAAGAAATAAACTATCTCCCAATGAACAAATGAATTACAACTCACCAGAGAGAACACTTGGAGTGTAGCATTTCAGTCATCTCTGTAAAATAACGGTTTCCCCTAATGGGCAGAATTACAGCCTCTGGGAGAGGAGTCCCTTGTTTCTCTCCCTTATTAACAAAGTGATCATACTTCTTTTTCCTTTTTCTCACAACCATGTCTTAGTTATTGGTTTGGCATTGGAGACAAGGACCGAGCTTTTGGTAACAGCATATCTTTGGACAAGATGTATAAGCATCCTCAGCCTTAATTTTCTCAGTTGTGTAATAGGTCACATTAAACCTACTTCTATAAGATCTCTATAAACTAATGCATGTTAGAGTACTTTGGAAATAATAAGATGTATCTAAATATGATCTCTTTGTTGCTGTAACCCTGATTTCTACAGAATATTTGATTGCATGAGCCATTTGAGTGCTTGCCCTGTAATGATTGTTGCCTCTGAATGATTGTATATTAGGCCATTTGTACACAGTGAAGAAGGCCTAACAAGCATTTGGAGTGGCCACATTTTGTGTTTTCTAGGATCTACTATATTTCTCCAATAAGCCAAAGAAAGGATACATGAGCCCTATTTCCACTATTTTCTGGTAAGCCAGTACAATAAGATTCTAAACTCTTTGACTAGTTCATCAGTCCTAGGTGTCTTGGAGTTATGGAATTGTGGAGTCAGAAGTGTAGTATATTCAAATGTAAACTTAGAGGGCTCCTGGTCTCTTCCCCCAAGCTAAACAACCGTTTGAAATGTCTAATGAAATCCATGTTCTCCACTAAAGTAAAGCAGGCAGTGCTTTCCTTTTTGGTTTTAAATAGGAGATATTATTTCTATATGTTGTTGTTTATTTGCTTGTTTTGACAGTGGTAGTTTTGAATAGGAGATATTATTTTTACATGTTTGTTGTTTATTTGCTTGTCTTGACAGTGTTGTTCAAATGAAGGTTGTGCTGATACATCAAAATCACAAGGGAATTGTCTTTCCTTTCTAACTTTTCCTTCAGAGGTCTGCTGCTAGACTTGCTGCCAAATTCTCTTTGAGACAATGTAGAGACAGAACGTTTTCTTCTTACTGATAATTGGACAGGTTATAGTTGTTTTTACTTATTTCCGTGAAGAGAGGAAAGTAGTGTTGTGATGAGTGCTTGACAATGTTGTTTATTTATTGTGGTAGAAATATAAGTGATTTATTTATTATACAAAATAAATATAGTAAGTGAAAGTGATTTAATTTTAAGATAGCCACAGAACTGGTATATATTATAGCAATCATGGAATTAAATTTGTAGTTTCAGACTTTTGTTTGATAAGGTATTCTTCTGGGTGATGGATAGTGCCTGTGTGCTAAGAGGTTTTTCTGTCCAGCTTTGTTTAAGGGGATATCAAGCTCCTAACTACAGCAAATTCAAGAGAGAAATATTGGCTGTGGACAGTGATGGCATGTTGAGCATTATTTTCTTGTCATGAGCACAAGTCTCCCAAATGTGGGGTTTCATAAGCCACCTGTTAACAATGCCCCCAAACAGCCTCCTCACAGAGAAGACTGTTTAAGGACCTAGTATATGAATAGACCAGTGAAAGTTTATCATTACTTCTAGGAAAATAGCTCAGGGTGTTTGTTCTGTGAGTGGTAGTTCAAAATAGATATCATCTGTATATGTTCAGGGTAGTAGAAGTCTTGGTTGCTGCTGCTGCTGCTGCTGTCTGCTGATGGGATGATCATGTGGATGATACCTATGCCTTGGGGTTATTAATAAGGGTTTTTTATAAAGGAGGTCAGAGCTTAAAATTATAACCAAGACTTTGTTGGTCATATATTGTATCACATTTCAAGTTAAATAGGAGCTACACATAACCTATCAAGACAGTCAATATAGTTAATTCTGCTTGGTCTACCTCAGGTGTAAAAAGAGATTAGGCTGCTAGCCCTTCAGAATCTGTGTCTCTCTCTCACTCCCCACCTCCAACCCCATGTATTATGAAACTCCAAGGTAAATCAGTCCTAAATCTAGTTTTAGCCTTTAATTTCAAGTAGTACCCTTCCTGAGCTGCCTTAGGATGAGAACAGGATGGATGGAGTTTTTCCTTCTCTTTGCCATGTGCTATTCTGAATGGGTGCAAATGGAAAGGATAGCCAGAAGGGAAGGTGGCTTTGTTAAGAGGGAAGAGAAGAGAAGGTCTTAGGATGGGGCACCTGGAGTGCAGTCCTGGAATCATGATGACCTCACCAAGTGGCCACCAGTCCTGCCTTACTCTCTAGTGTCAGGATGTTTCATGGCTAGGGTATGCCAAGAAAGTGAGGCAGCACTAAGACCCCTCTTCAAGCCTTGATTCTTATGATCAAGTCAGAAGGATTTCAGACATGTTCTCAGAGTAACAGGCATGAGTTTTTTTTCTTTTTTTTTTTTTTTTTTGAAGGGGTAGGAAATAGGAAAGAGGGCACTTTTAAGGAAGAGAGTGGGTCCTCTCAAAGGAGAGGAACATTGTGACTCTCCTGCACTCGAGTTTTTTTGGGGACCCCAGAGAAGCTTCCAGAGAGTCCTGCCCAGGTCCACCTTTTGACACGAAGATGACATCAGACTTTCAAGTTCCACCATGTCCTACCATGCCAATTCTAATTCACTTTGGCCCATGCCAAACAGTTTTAATTGTATTTTTAACCATAAATTCTTACAGATTTTATGACAAAGAGGAATTAAGATCTAGTGAGTTTTAGGATCTTGTGGATGAAAAGGGTCACAAAAATCTCCTTCTTTATGGTAACTGTGGGTTCTTCTTATTTTGGGACTGCATTTCTGCTGCAGATAACTGATAGTTTGCTGAGTCTATGTAAGTCTATGTAAAATGGGCCCTCCGTGCCAACACCATGTGGGTGTTGGCACAGAGGGCCCATTTTATAGAACTATTTCCTTAAGCTGGGCATGGTGACACATGCTTATAGTTCCAACCGCTTGGGAGGCTGAAGCAGGAAGAATTTGAGCTCAAAGCCAGCCTTAGCAACTTAAGGAGGCCCTAAGCAATTCAGCAAGACTCTGTCCCTAAATAAAAAATAAAAATGGCTGGGGATATGGTTCAGCGGTTAAGTGCCCTGGGTTCAATCCCGAGTACAAAGAAAAGAAAAGGGGGGAAAAAAGAGTATTTCCTTAATCTCATGTTCACACCATTTTCAGTCTGTCCCTTCTCAAGGAGAGGTTGAGCTAAGAGCCTAGTGGAAGTCCTCTGTGCCCTCTGAGTCTTGAGTTTACTCTTCTTGTCCTAACAGTGCCTGGTAAATGAAGTGGACATTGTGGTAGGCACAAAATATTTCTGCTTTGCTTAAACTTCCTGGAAACCATTGTAGTTGTTGAAGGAACAGGACTGTTACATTAAATGTTATATAGAAAGCGTCCTTGTCTGTAGCATGTTAATTACTCCAAATATTGTGCTTTTTGAAACAAATAACCTTGTCAGGACAGACATTATCAACCTTATTAAATGAAAGTATGTGCTATTAACTGCTGAACAAAGTTTGGAGATATTGTGATTTCAAAAGTGGCAAAGGGAGTTTAAAAGTGTTCCAGTGGGAAGTATCTTTAGACTTAAGGATTATTTAAAAACAGAAAGAAATTAGTAGAGGTGGAAAGACAGATTATTTAAGACCATTATGTTTTGGTCATGTTAAGGTTCATTTTTGAAACAACAAATTGTTGGCTACTGTGTTTCCTATGTTGTAGATAATTTCCTTTTAATGCATCCTGAAAACTGACCTGAGAATTGTGTGAAATGTTTGTTAGACATTTTGCCAAACTTGAGATAGACTACATTAGTGATTGGCAGAAGACCTTATTCTTAGGCCCATAATCATCCCTTTGTGACTGTTGACTTTATCCTTGTCAAAAACTAAGAATGAAGCCTTAATCTTTTCTGAATGCTTGATTTGTAGACTTAGGAGAAGAAGAACATGTAAGCATTCCTGGTTAGCTATCCAAAGAATTTTTCACCAGCTAGTTGAATTCAAGAGCCAGCCAGCTGGGTTGTGCAGCATACTTGTTACTAGATAATTTAACATCAAATAGATAGATGCTCTGATGTTACCCTGTTAAATTCTTCTATCCTGTTAAGCTTATTGGAGCCAGAGTGAAAAGCGTGCCTTCTCAGGTACCTGAACTTTAAATTTAGAGTTTTAAGGCTAAAAGTGACTTTGAAGGTCTAAGGCAGAGCAACCACACTCATATTTTCTTAGGCTAGGCAGGTAGCATATGTGAATGCTTAAGACAAGTGTAATCTAAAAGGGGCTGGTGTGTGTGTGTGTATGTGTGTGTGTGTGTGTGTGTGTGTGTGTGTGTGTGTGTGTGCATGCGTGTGCACAGGGGAGTACTGGTGATGGAGAAGTGTTCAGATTCCAAGAGTTTTAAAGATATTTTTCCTGCGTGACAGACATTTGTGAGGATTGATTAAGCTGCCATTTTGGAAATCCTGGACTCTTTAAGTATCAGGATGTCTGTCTCCTTTTTAAGGGTGATTGCCCAGAAAAAATAGGAAAAGACGACTAAGGACAGACTGGTATTGAGAGCCAGAGCATGTTGCCTGATACTCTGAGGGTTAGTCTGGTATTCTTTTTATAGTATTATAGTGATATCTAAACAAGGCAGGAACACCCTGCTTTTAATTAGAATTTTTAAAAAAAATATTGTTTGGAACTATTTATTTATTTATTTACAGAGGGATAACTAACATATAATAAAACACACCAATCTTAAGGGATAGTTTGGTGAACTCTTACATGTGTAAACTCCCATGTCACCATTTCCTAGATCACCTTCAGAGTTTTCTCATGCCTTTTTCCATCTCTCTCTTCCTATTCCTACAAATGCCCTGGAATCACAGTTTCCTGGGGAAGTATGGCACTTCTCTTTTACTTGGAGAGCTGGTTTATCTGGCTCTAGGCAAATTGCTTTTTTTCTTCACCCTTCTCAGATTCAATTGTAAAGAGGTATTTCAAGCACAGGGACACAGGTTGCTTAAAAACATATCCCCTTATAACCTAAAAGTTGGATTCTTTAAAATGAGCTCTGTAATTATGCCAGTGAAGTTGACTCATTGAGCTGGATGTCTGCTTCCACAGGATGTCTCCTTCACAGGGTTCTGAGGATACTACTACTTGCAATGTCAACTGCTTTATATAAAATTATATTTTGGTCCCATCATATGTGCCTAGCTATTAATTATCCACAGGCTGTTCTCTCTTCCAAAAGAACTTCAGATGTCTGAGACCCATATTTCATTGTAATGGGTGTGGGAACTCAAAACCTGGGGTTACCTCACTGAAAATACAATAGGACACCCAAAGCAAAGCCTACCTCATAGGCAGTGCAGCTTCATTTAAAAAAAAAAAAAAAAAAAAAAGCTGATCCAAAGGCTGAAGCTTTTCAGCAGATTGTTATGCAAGGCTTCAAGTTACTAAACAGCAGAACTTAGTCCTTCCCTTTGATTTATAGAGGTAGGCAGTGATGCTGCTGCTTTCACCCCCACTTCAGTATTTTACCATATTTTGAAAGCAGTTCTTGAAGGAACTATAAATGGATTTTGGCTGTCTCCTAGTGCAAGGATTAACATAGAATTACAAGGGTTTTGGGAAATAGGGAGGATGTTGTATTCTTTTTTTGGAGAGACAAGGTTCTGTATCTGTGAATGTTCCTTATATAGTAACCTGTCACTTTGAAAAATGCACACACTATACCATCTTGCAGTTATAAAGGTTAAGTAAGCATCTTGAACAGTGCCCCACTGCTTTTATACTTTCCTTAATGTCAGCTGATAAAGGATTATTTAAAAAAAGCTTGTGAGTAGATAAAAGGCTTGCAGGTTGAGGTTGAACAACTGAAATTCCTGTTCCCAGTGTAGTAAATTACCAGTGCCAGATTTAATGTTTGTTAATTATCAGAGCAGAGTACTAAGGATTGTTTTCTTTTGCCTAATTAATTACCTCATCTGGAGTGGAATGTTAATTCAGATAAATGATTATTTCTTAATACTTCTGAAGCTTTCCTTAGGGTCTTTTAGAATTTCCAGTCCTGAAGTGTGGCTCTCTCACACTTTAGGGAAAAATATAGGGTAAGAAACCAGCATGACTACTTTTCTTTTTTATTTTTTCCTATCTCAGAGAATGGCTGGGTACCTATAAAAAAGTTGTTGAGTTCGTTTCTTCATGTGGTTCTGAATTTACTTTATACGCTTTTTTAAAAGGACCTTTGAAAGTTGTCAGTTTTGGCCTCTTGGTATATGATCATTAAAGATGGTGTCCTTTGGAAAGAATGCTCTTGTTACCTTCACAGGCTTTTCACCTCCAGTCATTACAACTCCTGATATCTATTTAGAATTCTAGAGACAGGTTTTTATTTTTTCTTGGACCCCAATTATATCACCTCTAATAATTGCACATAGAAAAGGTGTCCCCCACCCCCAATGGTGAGGACTGAACCCAGGGCCTGGCCTCTAATAGGCAAGCACTGTATCACTGAGTCACATCCCCAGTACAAAAAGATAGTATTCAAAAACAGTTGAAGTTATGACTTGGACGGATGAAATATGTTAAAATTGTATTTAGCTTATTTTTAAATGACAGGACCAGGATAACATTTATAGTAGGTTCAAAGAAATTTTGTGGAGTAATATTGAAAGAAATTTACAAATGAACAAATTTACAAAACTGACTTTTTCAGGAGGAGGGTAAGACTGTTTTCTTCAGAGGACAAACATCATTGTTACACCTACAGATGGCTTTCAGAGCTGTAAGCTTTACTAGTCATAGGCAAAGGTAAGCATCCCTTAGGGAATTGACAATTTCCTAAAAGCTGGTCCTTTAATCTATTACTTATTTCAGAGTCAGAAGCTTCCCCTTGACACACTTTGGTGTGAGAATTTTTTTTTCTTTTCAGTTGCCGAGAATGACATTATATCTTCAAGGTAGATTAGAGACAAATTATTTGATTTGTTTTTCTTGCTAGAAGAAGCTTAAAAGATCAATAGGGTGATGAGTAGGTAGATTCAGGCCAGTTGGAGGTGAACTACAACCCCATGTGATCCAGTAAAGTACACTTTCTCTGTTCCTGATAAAGTATTTACTTTGAGTGCTCTTTTCATGAAGATATGAAAAGGCAGCAGGATTCTAAGATTATCTGGAGGGCAGAGTCTGATCCCAGATAGCAAATGGATACTCCTATTTTCTTATGTTGTTGCCAACCTGAGTTGTTTAAAATGATGCTTGGGAAAATAACTCCTAAGCCAGGAAGTTGTCTGATGAGTAAAGGGACTTCTGAGACACTTTACTCAGAGATACCTAATCTTACCACATTCATCAGAGTCTTCCAAAAATATCAGCTTTATTGTGTCTGTTAGATTCTCATATTCTCTGAGTTTGAGAGCAAATGAATTCAATTTTTTTGTTGCTGTTTTCCTCTGCACTGGAGAAGAGATGATGCAGCTCTCTTCAGCACTGTGCTGGGTGTGGTTCTCTTGCCTTCATTTGTCATCTGAAAGCAATTTTGTTCAATTAAAGATCAGAATTAAATTTCAGTTGTAGGGCTTCTGTGCAGAGGGAATGATGCATTAATGAACAAACAGATGTCATCTTCCAGCATGCGGTTTGCACAGTAGTTTCTTCAGGATTCACATAATAAAAGAGGCCACTGCAGCAGGAGCATTGTTTACCCATTGGCTTACTAGGTGGAAACTCGTATTTATTTGTAAACCATTCATCATTCTTTATACTCAGAGGGAAAACATACTTTATATAAAATATTTGAAATAATGATTCTTAAAATCAGATAATAGGAGCACTAATGCCAGGTATCACACATAATGCTAAGAGGTTGGCACTGATGATATGATTTGTGATGCTAATGATCTATCCAAGTAGATGGGACCTGGGTATAAAAAGAGTATTCCTAGAAAGAGACAAGGCACCATATTTCACTTACTTGAAGACCTATCTGCTTTTATATACACACATTATGTAAGTTTTATTCTATTATAAATATCCTGCGGGACAGATAAAAAGTTCCTATGTCTCCCTTCAACCATTTTTTCACTCAGCATCAGACATGAATGAACAATGTGGAATATTATAGGATGGTAGTCTTTTTTTTTTTTTTTGGAAAGGGAGTTGTATGCTTAGATTGTGACATTCTGTGCATCGCTTTGCTTGAAAGGAGTATTTATCAACTGTGACTTCTAGGGTGGAAAAATTAGGAAGTGCTCTGGAGGAAGAGTTTGGGAGGTGGAAGGTCTTGAGGCAACATTGGTTTGTATGGTGTTTGGGACTGGGCCACACACTTGCTCTTTTGCACTTGTGGTTAATGTGTTTATTTCCAGATAGTATCTAGACTTGTGTCCATTATGTACTGAGTCACTATTAGGTGTTTTTGATGCTATAATCTCTGTACTATAGAGAATTTATTGAATGTCTTTCAGATGCAGAGAGCTCTCAATATCAGGTGGCATTCATCCTGAATATTAATGTTAATTCTCATGAAATCTCACTTGAGACCCTCTAATTTACTTGTTCAAGGACTTTCTTTTTTTCATTTTAATTTGTTATATATGATAGCAGAATGCATTGCAATTCATATTACACATTTAGAGCACAGTTTTTCTTATCTCTGATTGTATACAACATAGAGTCACACCATTTATGTCTTTATACATATACTTAGGGTAATGATGTCCATCTCATCCCACTGTCTTTCCTACTCTTCAAAGACTCTTTCTCATTTCTTTTTTCTGTGACAAAAAGTATCATATTTGTTATGAATTTGTTTCCTTCCTGTGGCTTCTGGGTCATGTCCTTTTTCTTCTTCTTTACCCATATTGTGTTTAAAGACCATTAATCTTTTGGTTTTATTTTCTTTTCTAACCATTGTATGCACTTTCTTGAGTTCTCTTTTACTGTCTCGTATACAGATCACATCAATGCATATTGTCAGTTATCAAAATTCCAGTGATGTCCTAATTTTTATTTCTAGTCAAAATTTTCTTCTTCAATTCCATTTCCGTACCTCTGTATCTGGAAATTTCATCAAAAGCTTGATGCTTTTGGGGTGGGGGTCAGTGTACTCTCGCCTCAGCTCTTCCTCATTCTTTCTTGTACATGTCACCTGCCCAGGATGTACTGTAGCCTCTTAACTAGTCTATTGATAGAGTAACTCTTGTTCCCAAGAGTTTATTTAGTTTTCTGTTCATCTAGTTATTTATATGTACTATTTAGGAATGTTCAGTAGCTCCTCATTATTTAATGCGTGAAGTCCACTTTTTAAACCTGGTAATTAAGTAATTTTCCTTCACCACTCAAAAATCTTGCCCCATCCTTTATCAACTTTCTCTCTTTCAGGTGATTCTTCTAGTCTGCTCATTCTCCCATATTTGCCTTTTAGATTTCTGCCCATGTGAAAGCCCAGCTCAGATGTCTCTTTCAAGAAATCTTTCGTAATTGCTTCTTGAAGTATATTTTCTCAATTCAGGTGTAAATGGCACATGCTTCTATTAGGTCATCTGTCATAAAATGTAAAGTAATTATTTGAGGATCTTATCACTCTGTTAGTTTTTTAAGAGAATTTTTAGCTTTTGATGGATCCTTATTTTATTTATATGTAGTGCTGAGAATTGAACCCAGTGTCTCACACATGCTAGGCAAGTGTTTTATGGCTCAGCTATAGTCCCAGCCCCCTGCTAGTTTATTCTTTTGGTAGGTTTGTATTTTTAACACAGTCTTGTGTTTTAACTTTACATCAGTACATTGTTGGAAATACTTGTTGGAAAAATAAGTTATAGAGAAAGGCATTTAACAAAAGAATTTCTTTATTTGTAGGAACTGAGGTATCACATTTTTTTTAGACCTTCATTTTCCCTGGCCAACACTGATTAGAAAGGTGGAGCACTGGGTCTGGCTTTAACTAGGATGTAAGAACTGAGATAGAATTTATTTCCATCCTCACAGAGGCTTCCTAGGGTGGCTTAGGACTGTGTCCAGCAGTGCTGTAACTGAGGGACATGTGTGTAATGAGTATTCAGAACCCGAGTGTGTAGGCTGGATGGAGTTCAGGACCTCGTCATGACCCTTCTTTCAGCACTTGATGCTTCTGTCAACATGGAAAAGGACTCATGTGTCATTCAAGTGTTCTTTAGACCTTGCAAGATAAAGATGTCCCGGAAGCAGGGGTCTTATGCCAGGTTCAGCCTTCAGCATGTTTGGCCACTGTAGTCTGAGCCCACTCTGGTCTGTATTGAGAAGATGGTGAAGCAGTAGTGGGAACTGTGCTGCCTAACAGGATCCTTTCATCTGGGATGTTGTGTGGTACCTTCTGCAGTCTGAGGCTCAGGAGATTTTTCTCTGCTATTAAAAGGCAATCCTCACACTTTGAGCTGATTCCTGAGATGGAGTCTAGGAGGCAGGTAGACCATAAGAACCTCATAGGAACTTGTGATTTGGGGGCCATTGTTCATAGGCTGCCTAGCTGAGATGATTTCAAGGGCAGATCTTTGAATTGCCTTGTTTGCTCACTTGACTAAAGTGAGTCCCTGAGTATAGTATACATGTAGATGCTTTAATAAATACATTATATTGAGTCTTATTTAATGAGTAAATAGGGTCACTAACATGAGGGAGTTGTTTGTTTTAAAAAACAATGCCCATGTTTCTGAACTGTAGATATATCTTTTGCTTTGAATAATTTTCCCTTTTTGGTTTCCCTAGAGAATTGCTGCTCTGCATTTGAGTTTTGGTACATCATTACCTTTCTTGGCATTTGCCTACACCTGAATTCCTTCCACTTCCAGCCTGGGCCCAGGACTGAGATGCTAAAACTAGACTGACTTTTCCTTATCTTTGTTCCTCTTACTTGATACCACATGGTAGAAGCTTTCCTTTGTTTTAGCTAACCACTTATCCTCTACCCTCTTTTTCATGTTCCACCTCTCTGTATCTACTCAATATATTTTTCCCCTAAGTTAAAACAGCAGCAGTCATTTGAAATAGTGACAGCATTGGCAAATACAAGTATAGGCAACCTAGTTATATTTGAATTTAGATGAGTGGAAAATCATTTTTAATGTAAGTATGTTCTATAATATTGTGAAAACTTACACTCAGAATTCATAAATGAAATTCAGATTTAGCTGAGCACCCTGCATTTTATCTGGCAATGGTACATAGGCACATACATGAAAGAAAACATGATGTTTCAGAAAACATTATGAGGAAGGAAATTTATTACATGTTAAATACCCTTAAGGTTTCTTTTGTTGAATAAGGAGAAACTATGTACAAACTGAAGCAGTTATGTGTGAGGTTCATAAGTTAGCTTTTTAACCAGGAATCCCTAGTGGCTTATCCAAGGATTCAGTTTTATGACTTTGCTTCTAGAGAAGATGCTCCTCAGTTTTGAGGAGAAAATATTCACATACTTAAATAGTCCAAGTAGTAGATACTTGTTGCATTTAGACCAGAAAGCATGGGTTGAATATGAATCTTGAAGTTTTTGATAGTTTTTGTTCATTAAATTGTACCCATTTTCATATTTGAAATAATCTCTTCCTGTATGATGATCCTTACACAAATACTTGGATGACAGAGACATTTGATTCTTGATTGAGCAAAGTTTATATCTGAGAATAGATTTTCTCTGCCACGGGTTATATGTAGAATACAAGCTAATTATGAACCTAAATCTTTCTCAAATCACATAAGGCTATTTTAGGGCTTAATAATGATACTACAACATTTGTTCCACTTTTTGCATTTTATTAAACTTGGGCATACATTCTGATTTAATCTCATGACAGTGTATGAGAGAATAGTGATGATTTCTCTCTGCATTTTATAAATGAGAGATTGGAGTTTTTGATAGGTGAAATAGTTTGCATCAGGTGTAGCAGGACTTAAATCTTGATCTAAGGCCTTCTGTGCCATTGTTCTTTTCAGTACCCATATTGTGACTTTGAATGTAAGTGATTTGGGGGATTAAGCAGTTAAGGAATAATTGCACTAGTGTTCTCCTCTGCTAGCTTGGAAAATGAAGAACCTGTCCTTTTACCTGTGCATTATGCTGGAAGAGGAATTTGTCTTTGGTTCAGTGCATACCTATAATACACCTTGGCTCCTGTGAAGAACAGCCACTGCTCCCGTGCAACCAGCTTTTCTGAATGAAAAAGATCAGCCACTATGGACAAATGAGTTTGAATCATTGCACTGTTAATGTTCCAGCAGGAACATTGTTGGAACATGTAGTTCCATTTCTCAATTATCCAAGCAAAAGACTCTGCAAAATGACATTCTGTACAACTACTATAGAGGAAATATTGAGAAACTGACAAGAAAGTTAATTTCATCACCATTTATTGTTCTTTTGGGTTTACTAGATAATGTGGATTAGAAAATGTCTGTTTATACTCTTTGAGGTCGAGAATTATGTCTATCTTAGCTTGCACACTTTGAATCTTAATATAAGAGAAAATGTCCTTGCGACAAGTTTAGTTTATAGGTGTGTCCCACCACGCCTGCCTTGAAATTGAATACAGCTTTTACTGTAGAAATTGCAATAAGAATTTAGTCCCTCTTTCCAGTGAGTATTGACTTGGAATCCTTGGGGCTGTGGCAACTTTGAAATCCCCCCAAGGAAACAAAGGTCACACAGAGCTATCTGACTATTGCAGTGATGGTGTTGCTGAAAGCTCTGTCCTTGTCCCTGATGCCAATCCAATAAGAAGGACATGGTTTTGAGAAAAAGGAAAAAGAAGGTTTACTGCTTTGGTAGCAGAGGAGAAGCACAGGGGTCTCCTGACCCAGTGGCTGTGATTCTGCCCATCAGCAGGAACAAAGGGGCTTTGAAAGAGGTGATTCAAAGGCTACATTCCATGTTTTCTCTGTCTGGAGTTGTAAGTCACTTGTTAGTTTGGAAGTTAGTCATTTCTGAGATCTTCTGGTGCATTCCCCAAAGTGTGGATGACTTCATTCCTATGGTGGGTGTGTGCTCAGGACAGATAGCTCTACCTAGGATAGGGAAGAAAGGTGATCCTGTTTCCTTTGAGATTGGGGAGGGGGAGAGATTAGGGAGGAGCAGCGAGAGAGGAAGAGAAAGAAACATGTCCATTTAAAAAATTAATTGCTGTAACAGAGCAGCTAGAGCTGTATTCAAAGAGTAGACACTGTTACAATGGGATGCAGTTGGATTTCTTTTTTCTCCTGAGAATAAGATGCTGGCTGGCAAGCATTATCACACCTTCCCTTGCTTTACTGTTTCTATGTAGAATTCTATTTAAATAGACAATACATGAGAGGTTTCAATGAAAAATATATGGGCCATATCAGATGATACTTCAAATGTTTGATGGTTGCCCACTAATTAACTTGGGACTTGTTACCTAGAAGTTCAGTACTACTATGAAGTCTTAATTATGTTGTGAATACCAAAAACGATCATCTGTCAGTTGTTCCAAATGTGTTTTATTTCTTTGAGTTTAATGATATATTTTTCTGCCAAATATTAGGATTTGGTTTTACAGAACACTTTTTTATATCTCCTGACTATATAGACTGTGACATGTAGTGTCTAGTTATCTTATTGATAATCAATAAGTGGCAATTTTGAGCATTTAGAGCTTTGAGAGTTTAAAGAAGTATAGGAAAAGGTTTCTGCCATCAGGGGGCTTGCTTCTTTCTGTAGTGTAAACCAGAAGTCTTCACACTATTTTCACACTATTGGCAAGATCACTTAGAACAAACACCTATATTTTGCGTATTTATATTCATGTTACAAGTTAAATATATATTTATATATGTTACTGTACTGTGTTGCACCACTAGTTTAGTCAGAAAATGTTGTGCATGTTTGGGAGGAAATAATCACTCCTGGGGCCTGTGGATAGAAAGAGTTACATGTGGGACATAATCAACCATAATCAAGAGACATGGTAGAGCATGTGGGAAGACAGTTTGTACCATCAGTTTAGTGCAAGAAGTAGGTAGCCGTGGTGCGTCTTATATGGAATCATAAGGTAGAGGAGTACTTGCTAAAGGCAACTGGGCCTCAAAATGGACTGGGATAGATGATTCAGGTATAGAGAGCAGTGAGGAGGCCTGTTAGGATCTTTTAGGATCTTGTTCCCTAGGTGGAGATGAGAATGGCAAGTGGAGGGCCATGGCAGGTAGGTTGAGAGACCAGTTAATATCTAGCAATTTCCCACCTCACCAGCAACATTTTTATAATGATTAGAACTGGTAAAGATCAGGGGAGTCTCGAAGGCTGCTAGGGAACAGTGGTGTGTAGTAGGAGAAGGTGAATATGGGGAGAGCCCACCATATCCCCAAACTGCATCTTACCCACCTCCATTTCAGCTTTTCTGAACTGTGTTGTTCAGGAAATGGCTAATTTATTTCCACACCCTTTTCTTTTAGACTAACAATGAGAGAACTGTGCTCACATTCAGAGTCAATTTTTGTAGAGGTAGAAAATAATTTCTCTGTTTCCTTATCTGCTTCAAATGGGCACTTACTCCCTGGGGGAGTTGATGAATATACAGCTACTGCCTACACATCCTTGGCCAAAGAGAAGTATCTAGGGTTTTCCAGAGGTCAGTCTGGCATTAGAAGTAGAGAAGCAGCCACATGGCTTCCTCTGAGAGGCTGAATTTCTTCCCTTGGACAGGATAAAGCTTTTAATTAAATCCAAATCATATCTCTCATCCTGTGAATGGTGGGGACAGTACACTTTTAACTAGGAAGAAGATCAATTATGTATCAGACATGATGCTAATTTGCCCTGAGTGTGAGTCTTTGAGCTGGCTTTTCATCCCTACATAGCCACTGATGTCATGCCATTGTGTTCCTTTCCTCAACCAACAGCTCTGAAGATTTTCTAGACTTGTGTTTTCTTGATGCTATTTTAAAAATATAATCTAAAATATTTGCTCAGAAATTTAATGTGCTACTAATGAAAAGAGGATGAGGAAATAGGGATTCCTCTTGCCATGGCTCCTCCTCCCCTGAGCTCCCACCTGAGAGCTGCTTACTTTACATTGCCCTTAGGGATTGCAGACCAGGGCTTGTCCTGTTGTGCTTTGAAGCTGCTTCTTTGTTTGCTGTTTTGATTGTATTCCAGGATAATCCCTTGAACTTTCAATTACAGATGTCTTAGACTGCAAATGTTTGCCTCCAGAAAATATTGGCAGTTTCTGCTGTTTTTGTCATTCCTCTTGCTAGTATAGTCATATTCTCCCTTTCCTATAGTAGTAATGTTGCCAGAAGCTCCATCCTTGTCCCCATGCCAATCCGTTAATGAGGATACGGTTTTGAGAAAAAGGAAAAAGAAGGTTTATTGCTTTGCTAGCAAAGGAGAAACAGAGGAGACTCCTGTTTCAAAAGTGTGATTCTTCCAATCCATAGGAACAGGGAGGGGGCTTTTATAGAAGTAATTCAGAGAAAATGAGATCATGGAGAAGTTTTAGGGAAAAGAAGATTGGGAAAAAGAAAAAAAAAAACGTATGTTTTTAAGCCACAAGGGATATAGTCAAAGCATCAAGTGAACCCCTGTTTTAGTAATTGTAATGATGGTCAATGTGGTCTGAACCCTTCTGAGGTCCTGACTCTGCCTTTTTTCAAAAAAGTTTTTATTTTTTAGTTGTAGGTGGACACAATACCTTTATTTTATTTTATTTTTATATGGTGCTGAGGATTGAACCCAGTGCCTCATACATGCTAGGATGGAGCTCTACTTCTGAACCACAATCTTCTAAGCACTATATTAACATTTAAATCTTCACAACATTTCTGTCATCCCTGCTTTACCCAAGAGAAGGGTTCAAATAACTTGTCTCTGGAGCATACCACTGGTCCTGGAGTAGAAACTATTCTGGCCCCTGCCACACCCCCATGAAGCATTAATCCCTGCCTCTTAGTCCCTTTGTATCCAAATGGATTGTGAATAGTATCTGCCCGCTGGATTGTGGTGGTCATAGGAACTCTTAATTAGCATGAGCTACCACTGTGGCACTCCCCACCCCCTTTATTAAAACCGTTTATCTGGAGTATTATGAAATGATTCAAACCCCCTACTGACTAAGGCCATCTCCAGGGACAGTTTGCATCAGATGTGAATTCAGTTGTTGAGCTGTATCTGCTTTTCTTTGCAAATACAATGATAGTAAAAGAGGAAAAATCAGAAATGGTGAACCTTTTCTAAGATGGAAATCAGACATTTTCAGATGGAGAATTTTTCCATTATGCTCTTATTGAAGGATATGGTTGGTTACCTGTCCTCCTGCCCCCACCCTAAACTTCTCCCATTAACTGGCCCTGCTGCCAAGAGGGCCCACCAAAAGTACCAGCTCCTCCCATGACCTGACTCTGCTATGCCCATATAAAAGCCAGACCCTTGTGGTGGCCTGAGGGAGGCCATCCCCCTCAACCAAGATGTGCCCCTTCAGTGCTGAATAAAGCATCACTTGTTCCATGAGGTCTCCCTCCATTTTATTTTTCTTTTTTATGTTCTCTTTCATGTGCTTTCACTTAACACCCATGGCCTTTTCCTAGCTGGCCTCCTGTGGTGAGACAAAGGGAGATGGACTTGAAGGAGATATTTGTAGAATGGTGGTTTAAAAAAAAAAAATAGCCACCAAATGTACATACAGAAATCACTCCAGCATTTAATTAAAGCGTACAGTTCTTTGCCAGCCAGAAACCCTTCTCACAGTTAGAGGTAGAGAAACTTGTCACTGTCTCTAGAATTATTTGTGTAATTCACCAGCTGTTTCCCTCAGATGCTTTCCACTAGGGTGGGTTATAAAGGCACAGGAGCAGAATCACCAAGGTGCAGACACTTGTGTTCACTGTTCAGCTGAGAGCCACTTAGGCTGTTCTTGTACAAATGCATTAGATTATGGTTAAGCAGCTTATGGACATAAAAACACATTAGAACTTTACAGCACTCTATAAATTACAGTTTTTGTAGCTTCACAGCTACAATGGTAGATAATTACATTCATTAATCTACTACTAAGAGCACATAAAGTTGCCTCCCAAACAGTACTGTATGTGTTGGAGCTCAGCTGGGAAGAAGGGTTTCCCCCACCTCTTTTTTTCCATCTCCCCCTGTTCCTTTGAGCTTTGTGCAGGGAGGTTTTTGGATGTTGCACTGAAGAATTACCTACCAGAGTCTAAAAAACCCTATAGTTTTTTTTTTAAAGGTTATACTCATGCAGTACGCCTTGTAATTTTTTTTTATGTTGAACTATATTTGATAACTATTTTGTGTACATTTATTTTCTTTTTGAAATGGGCAGATGTCTCATTTGGAAACCCAATAAGGGCTAAAGCAGTTGAAAAATATTTATGATGGAATCAATAGCAAATACTTTTTCAGGTCTTCTTTTTGCCTGTTTCTGAGAATGGTTAACGTAGTGGTCTTACTCATTTTGGATAAGAGCACAAATAGTTGCTGTCTTCCCAGGTGAAGCTTTCCTGAAGTTTTTCCTCTCTCCAATCCACATGGTGATGGGGAGATGCTCTTCTGCTTTTGCTGTGCCTCCTCTTCTTCCTCTTCTTTCTCTTTGTCTTGGTGCTGTCTCTCCATACCATGCCATTGTGTCTATACCATATTTTCTCTATCTTCCTTTGGAGGGATACCTAGGCTATTTCCATAACTTGGTTGTTGTTGTGAATTATAAACATTGCTATAAACATTAGTGTTAATATGTCCTTATAATTTGCTGATTTTACTTTTTTTGGATAAATGCCAAGGAATGGGACGCCTAGGCCGTATGTTGGTTCCATTCCTAGTTTTTGTTTGTTTTTTTGTTTGTTTTTAAGAAATCTCCATGTTGCTTTCCAAAGAAGTTGCACTGATTTGCAGTCCTACCAACAATCCATGAGTGTATCTTTCCCCCATATCCTCACTGGCACTTATTTATATTCTATGGTTATATATATATATGTGGTTGCTATTAACTAGAGTGAGAAAATCTTAGTGAACAAGTGTAACCTTTTATAATGATTAACAATTTCCCTTTTGGGGGTGAGGGGGGAGTGTACCAGGGATTGAACTCAGGGGCACTGGACCACTGAGTCACTTCCCCAGCCCTATTTTGTATTTTATTTAGAGACAGGGTCTCACTGAATTGCTTAGTGCCTTGTTGTTGCAGAGGGTAGCTTGGAACTCTAGATCCTCCTTCTGCAGCCTTCTGAGCTGCTGAGATTACAGGTGTGCACCACCATGCCGGGCTAAGTTTCCCTTTTTAATGACTAGGAACATGATTTTAGTAGTTGGGGAGGAGGCATGAAGAGGCATTTCTCTCTTATCATTTATTTACTATCCACTTAATGCCAGGAAATGTCCCCCATACTTTTTTCTTTTAAGATAAACAAGTTTAATACACATTGTTCACATAACCTAGCCTATATATTGTTTCTTTCTTTTTTCTTCTGAAGGATCTTTTTGTGTTTTTTTTTAATTTAATTTATTTTTTTTATTAACTACACATGATGTTACAATGATCTTGGCAATTCATACATTTGAATCATTGGGGTATAATTTCTCATTTTTCTAATTGTACAGATTGCAGAATCACACTGGTCATAGAGTCACCTATATACATAACAGCAATCATAATGTCTATTCTATTCTGCTGCCCTTCCTATCCTGCTGCCCTTCTGATCCCCCCTACTCCTCCCCTCCCCTCCTATAATTTCTCTCTATCCAATCTAATGTGACACACTTTTTTTTCTTTTTCTCATCACAACATCATACATGTATTCTGTATAATGATGAGGTTCTCCTTTCATCTTCCGTGCAACTCCCCTTTTTCCTCTTTTTCCCTCCCATCTCTCTTCCCTATTTAGTGGTAGTCTTCTTCTCATGCTCTTCCTCCCTATCCCATTTTGAGACCCCCCCCTCTTATATCAGAGAAGATGTTATGCATTTGTTTTTTAGGTATTGGCTAACTTCACTTAGCATAATCTGCTCTAATGCCCTCCATTTCCCTGCAAATGCCATGATCTTGTTATTTTTTAGTGCTGAATAATATTCCATTGTGTATAAATGTCACATTTTTAATCCATTCATCTATTGAAGGGCATCTAGGTTGGTTCCACATTCTAGCTATTGTGAATTGTGTTGCTATAAACATTGATGTGGCTGTGTCCCTGTAGAATGCTCTTTTTAGGTCTTTTGGGTATAGTCCGAGAAGGGGAATAGCCGAGTGAAATGGTGGTTCCATTCCCAGCTTTCCAAGAAATCTCCATACTGCTTTTCAAATTGGCTGCATCAATTTGCAGTCCCACCAGCAATGTATGAGTGTACCTCCCCCACCCCCATCCTTGCCAGCACTTGTTGTTGTTTGACTTCATAATGGCTGCCATTCTTATTGGAGTGAGATGGTGGTATCTTAGAGTAGTTTTAATTTGCATTTCTCTGATTGCTAGAGATGGTGAGCATTTTTTCATGTATTTGTTGATTGATTGTATATCCTCTTCTGAGAAGTATCTGTTCAAGTCCTTGGCCCATTTGTTGATTGGGTTATTTGTTTTTTTGTTGTTTAACTTTTTGAGTTCTTTGTATACTCTAGAGATTAGAGCTCTTGCCCCCATACTTTTTGACAAATTGAATGCAATTTCACAGCTCTTTTCCTGTATTCCAAGAGAAGAAATGTCACAAAATTACCAAGTGTCAAAGTCAGTCCTCTGAGGCAAATATGTAGATGCAAGTGCCACCCAAAAGCCCTTGCTTGTGGCAGGATTAGGTTGAGCAAAGACACATAGGAAGCAATGGGAAACTTGAGCATGGACCACAGTGAAAAACTCGGTTTTCATGGAATAAAGTTTCTATTGTGGGGAATAATCTACAAAATTGATAAGATCTCTATCAAAAAAGCATCTGATTGTAAGAAGCTTTGACTTTGTGGACTTAACAGCTTCAGCTTTTGAGTTAGAGTGCAGAGGCTTTTCTTCAATGGACAGATGGCACTCTATTCTCTGAGGAACTGACAACTATTTGGGACTGTCCTTAGCACTAAATGGTGTTGTCAGGTGAGGTGACTGCTGAGAAGAGAAGTGGTACTCTGGTAGAAATCAGTACTCTTAGAGGGGGATGATGACATTACAGGGCAGTGTCAGCCTCAGCATCTTGTTTCGAACATAGCTTGACCTCCTCTGTATAACAAAGCTGTCATATTGGATGACTATTGAAATCACCAGAACCTGTGGGTACTCAGGCATTATAGGGCCCTTGCCATCTATGGGATGAAGGTTCTAGCAACAAGACAGAAACTGTACAGAGGAAAAAAGAAAGTCTTCCTCAAACATGCTGCCATCTAAGGTGTAGTTTAAAATACAGACTCATTTTTTGCCCCCGACTGTATTTCCATCTGCTCAAATACACACTCTCCTAGCCTCACACAGCAGTCCTGGCCTTTATCATTTCATGACCCGAAGAGCTCTTCTCGCTCACTGTGTATTGATATCAGCTTTAAGAGCAATCATATATATTGACTTCCTTACTGATCATGAGTACATATGCTATTGCCAGGTTTTTTAGTGAATGGTTACCTTTCATAAGCAGTGATGGGGATTTCACATTTTGGAGTGTAATTTGCTGAGCTGGGGTGGCATCAGTGAAGCCTCCCAGGATGGGTAAGTGTTGATTTCCCTATAGCCAGATGACATCGTCCAGCCTTCTCTGCTAGGGACTGAGTGTCAGTGTCATAGCATATGTTTCTGTGCCAGAAAAACAGAAAGAAATTGTTTAAAGTTTGTAATCTGAGGGCACAGTTTCTAAGATGTATACCTGAAAGGATGTATGTTATAGGTATGCTTAAGGGTTGGACAGAATGGCTTATGTACTGAGTAACTCAAAACTTTGCTGAATTCACTGTATACAGGCTCTGACTGATAAATTAAGGTGCTGTTCTTTAACTCAAGAAGAGATTCTCAATGCTTTCAGCAAGTCTCGGTAGCTTATATTTTTGAAAGTAGTCATTTTCTTAAATTGCACATCCCCATGGCTTATTACGTAAACACAGGAAAGCATAGATTATGAGTTAAAAGTATTGACAGCATTTCAAGTGCTATCAGAGAACATTTAATTCAGTTTAATTTTGTGATAAATCTTGTGTTTAATCCTTTGGTTACTCTGTAATCATGTCTGTATTGATCTTTTCTGAATGACTGCTTGCAGTTTAATAAACTTTGCCAGTAACCCAGAGCTTCTAAAGGGAGGGATTGATTTTATTATCAAATATGATAGAACCAATAAGTACCAAAACATGGCCAAATCTATGTATAGGAAGCCTTGGTATAGAGACAATCTTATGCCTTATTCAAGAAACTGGATAAAAATCTAGAAATTTGTGTATGATTTAATTGATTCAGAATTAGCATCTGACTTGTTTATGCAAACGGACACTTCCTTTCATCTCTCCAGTCTAAATTATAGTAGCCAACTGAAAGGACACTTTTCTTTCGACCATAATTGTAGGATCCAATTTTATTTTCTGCAGAGATACCTTGAAGAATTTATTTGGTCTGTGTCTCAGGCTACTGGGTATATCCTAAGCATTTGGCTACTATGCATACCTGCGGGATAGTTCAGTTATATTTTTATTCATATGATGTTAAAGGAAGAAAATCATATGTATAAATCCTGAAATAGAAGAATGGAGTGGGAGCAGGGGATGAAGTCAGAAAGAGAGAGAACACATGTGCAGAGTCATAGGCTAGCGCTGTGAACAAGCCCTCAGACTTGGGAAACTTTTAGTGAAGTCTATATGTGCTTCTCATTTAGTGATAGCATTTATAATATGTGCTAAATAAGCGGGATTTTTTTCATTTTGCACCTATGGGTATTTTAAGTCCTACCCTTATCCATTAATGTTTATTGAGTCACATAAATATTTATGTGAATAAATATTTATGACAGAATATTTATATAGAGTTTGGGGTCTGGAGCATTTGTACAGTGCTGCTTATTTTTTTAAGTTTAGAAAAGGTGTCATTCTTTGCTACTTTTCACCCCTGAAATAAGATGGCATAGATTGTCAGTTTTGAAGAAAAGCCAAAGATTTTATTTCATTGCTGATTTTATCGCTTTTTAAAATCTGTTAAAAAAAGTATCTTTGACATAAAAGGAGTAGCCTTTCATTACTTAGGCTTTGCAGAAGTAGAGATGCACAGAGGATTTCACAATTAGAAAACACTGAATTGCAATTTAAACAAGAGGCCGTAATTCTGACAGTTACAAATAAGACTATAATGACCTGGTATTAGGGTATAAAAGTAGATTTAAAACCATGGAAACTCAGAGTATGTTGCCAATTGCTGGTTGCCTGACTTTGGGATGTAATTCCTTTATCAGAGTTTGGTTTCTTCACTTATAAAATGAAAACATTGTTGACTACCATATTGAACATACTAGGTAGTCCAATGAGATGATGATTTGAAAAGTTATCATAACCTTTTTAAAGGTTATGGGACACACTTGTCATCCTAGCACCTTTAGCAACTCAGGATGCTGAGGCAGGGGGATTGCAAATTCGAGGCTAGCCTCAGCAATTTAGCCAGGTCCTCAGCAACTCATTGAGACCCTGTATCAATGTAAAATACAAAAAGGACCAGGGATGTAGCTCAGTGGTAAAGGTTCCTAGGTTTAATCCTCCCTATACCCCAAATAAATCAGTAAATATGTAAATAAATAAAAGGCATTAAAACTTTTTCAACTCTGAATTACTTACAAATATTAGTTGTTATGAAAAATCATAAATTAATCATTGTTTTTTATTTAGAAATTATCTGACTTTTTCACTTAATTCATGTACATTTCTCAAATCAAAACCCAGTTAACACAAAAGAAAGTGAAGGCTACACTACATGAGAGAAATCTCACAGAGATGATTAAAAGGTTGAAAAATATGATCTGGAAGAAAACCCTGAACCGAATTCACACACCATAATCTATATTCATTGAACGTTTTCTGTGTGTGTGCCAAATATCTTGCTAAAGATAATAACATTACAGAAGTTGAAGGAATCTAAGTAGAGGATCCTATATTTGTAGATATTGAAATAGATTGGTCTCTGGTTTTGAGAAGTCAATTAAAATCAGTTTGAGATAGCATGTAACACTTGTTCATGGAATAGGAGAAGACCTGTGGTCTGTTTTTTTATTGCTTCTCTGTTATCATTCTTTCCACAAAAGATTTGGAAAAAGTTACAGAAATCTCATTTAACTCATAAGCATTTTATAGTTCTGTAGAAATTCTGCAGAACCATTTAAAAAACTTTATCCATAAAGGGAGTATCTTTCATCCATATACACTGACCAATGTACTATTTAAAGCTACATTTAAATTCAGCTCCACATCGCACAAATTTTGCCAGCCATTGCTTTTTCCTATCATTGAATATTTCTAAACATTAAATTACCTTTTATAAGATTATTTTTGTCTGAATGTACAGAATGTGCCCCATCCCATACCGTGTGTGTGGGGTTTGTGTGTGTGGGGGGAGAACTTCCCTCATTTCAGTCATCATGTTTACATCTAGATCAGTACAACCAAACTCTACTCAAAAGTCAAGTAGTAAGCTATTCTTTTCTTGCTGATTAATACAGATTTGACATCTTAAGAGCCAGAGTCAGGAGGACTTACTGATGATATTCCTTTTTGTCCCCCCATGTAAGATTCTGAAATCATATCAGGGATTTCTTGCCTTTCTTTTTGGGAAGACTAAGGGGAAAAGTGAGAATCATAACTGCTGTAGCATGACAATGAAGAATTAGGATTCCATAGCCCAGAATCCTAATCTTCTGCTTTCATCTGTGGCCGATTTAATTTCACTTTAAGTGACTAGAATGGTCACAGAGATCTTTTCGTGTAGGTTCAAGTATCCATATTTTATATGGGATTCCTGATGAGTATCATCTTCTCGATATTTCTCTTCCTAATGGTAATGGAGACCTACAAAAGGTCATCAGACGAAAACTAGAATTCCTGTCTCTCTTCCAGGACTCATCCAGAACAGTGAAGTAACCTTTAATACATATCACTTATAATAAGTATAGCACAAGCCAGGCACAGTGGTGCACGCCTTGGGAGGCTAAGGCAGGAGGATCTTGAGTTCAAAGCCAGCCTCAGCAAAAGCGAGGTGCTAAAAAACTTAGACCCTGTCTCTACGTTAAATACAAAATAGGACTGGGGTTGTGGTTCAGTGGTTTGGTACCCCAAGTTTATTCCCCGGTATCCCCCTCCCGCCCCCAAATCAGTAAGCTAATTGACGATTGCTTTTGGAGACATTGTTATTTAAAACGAAGGTGTGTATGAAGTTTTATTCATCCATAAATAGGAATGAATTTATGTCATTTGCAGAAAATTAGATGGAACTTGAGAGACTTAATATTAAGTGACATAGCTAAACTCAAAGTCAAGGATCATATGTTTCATCTCATATGTGGAAGCAAGAAGGAAAAAGAGGGAAAAAGTTGTGGCAGGCATCTCATGAAATAGTAGGGAGACCAGAAGAGGAAGGGGATCATGGAAAGGGAGGAGGATAGGATAAGAGGAGGTACTGGGGAATAAAATTGACAAACCTATATTGTTATATGGTGTACATGTATGAATATGTAACACCAAATCCCACTATTATGTGTAATATACTAATAAAAAATTTCAAAAATACAATGAAGGTGTGGTAATATGTAGTTATCTGGGGAAAAAAACAGTGAAAAAAAGAAAATGCGTGCCTTACTACTAAGTTCATGGATCAAACTTCAGGATATGAAGAGGTTCACCAGTTTTCAAGGACTTTTATGGAACATTTGGATGATAGCAGTGACCAGTCCTGATTTTTGTTTAAAAAGGGACCGTTATTGAGACCTAGCAAATGATAATTTGACCTTGACATAAAAAAGAAGGTATGACATGACGTTTCACTATCTACCCCCTTTATTTTTAGTCTTCTCTTGGACTTAGTAAAGTAATTCACATGATCTCTAAATACCCTATATGTATTTAGACCTCTAATATGTAGGTGAATAGTAAGGGTTTCACTAAAAGGTGGATGTGGGAGCTTGAAAGTTCTTGCATGGAAATCTGAAAGAGGAAGAAACTTGGAGCATACAGTTTGGTAGCATGGTGGAATAACCTGGAATGAGAGGAAATAGTAGTGTCGTCCTATTTCCCTCATTCATTCTTTTCAAAACAGCTTACAGCCTAATATTCTTGTTCTTTGCTAGAAAATCTGAAAAATGACAAGCTATGACACTGTCCTCATGGAGGTAATAATGATTGATCCCAGGAACACCCAATTATGTTTGTTTTTTGTTGTTTTTTGTTTGTTTTTTTTTTTTGGCAAAAAGAAGTACATTAACTCTTTTCCCATGTTTGCAAACAAAGTGCCTTGAAAAAAAGTGAATAAAGGCTCTTCCAATTGATGTTTTACTAACAGAAAACCAAGGATTCCCCTTTCTGGTCACTCTTTGCAGAGCTTATCTGTGGTTTGAGCATACCCATTGTAGCAGGTGAAGGATGATATCTCATTGTGGTTTTGATTTGCATATCCGTAAAGATTAGTGATGTTGCGCATCTTTAGCCATATTTGTTGGCCATTTGTATGGTTTTTTTTTTTTTTGAAAATGTGTACTTAGATCTTATTTATTATAAGTAGAAAAGAATAATGGATAATTGAAGGGGAAGTCACTAGGATTATGTGTCCCCTCAAATATTGTCTTAATGGATTTGATATGAATGGGTGTAAGAGCAATAGAAATTTGAACACTCTGCCTGCTAGTGCCTTTCTTCAGTTGACAAAGCTGACTTTTGCTCTCAGGCTGGAGAATTATGTTTTGTTCTTTCTCTTTTGTCTTCTATTATCTTTTCTTCTGTTGTATGGTTTCTTTCCTCTTTTGGACTGGCTTTTGGTGTATTGCCCTTAAGCTCTCATTGATGGGATTTTCTGCCTCAGTCATGCTGTGTTCAGTGTTCAGAATGTTGCTTGTTACAGAGGAGTTAATGTTTTTTTTAAAGGTTTCCTTTTCGTCATGCTGTATTTCTCAGATTATCTGGAGGGACTGTAATCCAATTTTAGGAATCCTTCAGGACTGAGAGCCTAAACTGTTTTAAGCAATAGCATCTGGTTTCCAGGGACTCAACTACTTTGAGCGTGTTAAGGTCTAACAGCAGCCAACTCTCAATTATCTATAGGAATGAGAGATTGCTAGGACATTTTCAATTCAGAGTGTGCCAAAATCTCACTTAAGCTGATACTTGTGATTTATGGTATAACTGAGTTTAGGAGAGGTTCTTGGTGGCTGCTTTTGTTTTCTCCCCCTCATCCCCCTTTTTTACTCTTTCCCTCTCCTCTGATAATGGCACCACCTATTCGAAAGGTGTTTATATATGCAGACTTTATTTTGTAGTTCAACTTTAAAAAAACAAAACAAAAAAACCCTCCCTTGTCATTTGGATTTCCTTAAGTTATGTGTACCATCATGTGTTAAATGTATTTTAGTAAAATTCCTTAATTTTTTTGACATACAGACACAGTAAAATTTATTTATGTTCTTTTTCTGGTACCAAGGATTGAACTCAGGGGCACTGAGCCGCATGAACAGCCCTATTTTGCATTTTTATTTAGAGACAGGACCCCAGCAGCTTAGTGAGTCCCTCAGCAACTTTTGAGAAACCTTATCTTTAAATAAAATACAAAAAAGGGTTGGGGATATGGCTCAGTGGTTGAGTGCCCCTAGGTTCAATCATCAGTGCCTAAGCCAAACAAACAAAAAGAAAGAAAGAAAGAAACAATCAAACAAAAAACTTTACAAAATGATAGCTTCTGAGCAGTAACTGAGAATTGAATGTTAGAAATAAAGGGAAAAAAAAGAACTATGAAAACTCTACTTTTTGTTGAAGATGATGTCAATGCTAGTCACTGTTCTTCAGTGTGACTGAGACTTAGTGTTCACAGCTGACTGGCCTCTGGAAAGTTTCATGGCCACATTTGGCCTAAAGCTAATTCTTTTAGAGCATGGCTATCCATTTGCTTTATGAATCTGAACAGTTTTCTGTTGACAGACAGGAAATATGGTGTAGTTATTGGTAATAATATACAAGTTGAATATGATGGCCAGGATTGCTTTAAAAAAAAAAAAAAAGCTTTATTTGGGTAAAAGTGACATACTAGTAAATTGTGTGAATTAAACTTGTACAGTTTGTGGGGTTGGAGTTGTGGCTCAGTGGCAGAGCGCTTGCCTCGCATGAGTGAGGCGCTAGGTTCAATTCTCAGCACCACATATAAATAAATGAATAAAATAAAGGTCCATTAACATCTAAAAAAGTGTACAGTTTGATAAATTTT
This sequence comes from Ictidomys tridecemlineatus, assembly GCF_052094955.1. NCBI lineage: Eukaryota > Metazoa > Chordata > Mammalia > Rodentia > Sciuridae > Ictidomys > Ictidomys tridecemlineatus. The sequence continues at coordinate 120,537,984 of NC_135486.1, forward strand.
GGCATGTATATGTCGTTTTGCCATTGCTACAATCAAGACTAAGAACATGTCTACCATTCCCCAAATTTTCTTTAATTTCTTTCTTTTTTTTTTTTTAAATTTTTTAAAAAAATTGTTTTAAGAGTGAGAGAGGAGAGGGAGGGGGGAGGGGAGACATCTTTGTTGGTATGTGGTGCTGAGGATCGAACCTGGGTCGCATGCATGCCAGGCGAGCGCGCTACCGCTTGAGCCACATCCCCAGCCCTCTTTCTTTTTTTTTTTTTTGGTGGGGGCAGGTGGTTACCAGGAATTGAACTCAGGGGCACTGGACCACTGAGCTCCATCCCTATCCCTATTTTGTACTTTATTAGAGACAGGGTCTCACTGAGTTGCTAGTGCCTCGCTAAATTACTGAGGCTGGCTATGAACTCATGATCCTCCTGCCTCTGCCTCCTGAGCTGCTTGTATTACAGGTGTGTGCCACTGTGCCTGGCCCCCCAAATTTTCTAATGCCTCTATTAATCACTTCTTCCTATCCCTCCACTAATCTAGTTTCTGTCACTATTGGTTAGTTTACATTTCCTAGTTTTTCTGAATTTTTAAAACTTGGCCTAATTATTGAGATTTGTTCAGATTATAGCATGTATCAGTAGGTTATTCCTTTTTATTATTGAGTACTATTTCAGTGAATGGTTATATGCACAGTTGATCTATCTGTTCATTTGCTGTCATACATTTGGGTTGTGTTTCCAGTTTTATGCTCAGTACTAATCTGATAAATGTCCACCTGCAAGTCTCTGTGTAGCATATATATGTATTTCTCTATTTTACCTGAAAATAGAAGGTTGTATCACATGGTAGCTGTACTTTGAACTTTTATATAAGCCGCCATATTCTTTTTTGAGGTGGTTATATTTTTTTACATTCCAATGTGGTAGTATATGAAAGTTTCTCTATATCTTTGCTCCCAGTTGGTGTTGGTCATTTCTTTTCATTTCAGCCATTCTAAAACTTTTGTGTATCATTGTGGTTTTAAGTTGCACTTCCTGAATGAACTCTTGATGTTGACCATCTCTTCATAGGCTTAAATGCCATTCAGAAGTCTTGTTCAGTGAGTGTCTGTTCAGATCTTTTTGCAACTATTTTTTTTAATTTATCTTTGAGAACTTTTAATATATTCTGCATACAACTTTTATCAAGTAAACATTTTGTGATTTTCCCCCTGTAATGTGGTTTATCTTCATTTCTAAATAGTATGTTTTGATTAAGTATAATTTATCAATTACTTTATGGACTGATGATAGTTTTGATACTTTTATGGGTTTATTGCACTCTTGGTTATTTCTTCACAGAATTGCTTTTGCTTAAAATCATTAGTCCAGTTATGTGTGAGTCTCCTTCTGGACTCTGTTCTGTCACATTGATCTGTGTTTCTATCCTAACACCAAAGCAGAAATATAAGTTTAGTTCAGTGTGAGAGATGGCAGTAGAGAGCATTCTACTTGTTCCTTCTGTAACCTGTTTTATCATACTAGTTGATGAATTTATCTGCTTTCGTGATTAAGCATACTGGGTTCAGAATCCTTTTAGATATTTCCAACAGATGCAAATTGTATGACACATAGTTGGGTTTTTTTTAAATTTAAAGATGTGAATATTTGAGATTAATTTTTGAATTTCATACAGAATATTTTGTATATTCTTGTACATAGTCTCCTCTTTTTCCTTAAAAGTTTAGGCCCTAAAAGTCTTGTTATAATTCCATTTTCTCAAAAATCCAATGTGGGTGGGGCACCACTGTGAACAGAGCCAAATAGAGTTAAATTATAAGAGAGCTGCCATAGCCAGGCATGGTGGTACATGCTTGTAATCCCAGTGGCTCTGGAGGCTGAAATAGGAGGATTGCAAGTTCAAAGACAGCTTCAGCAAAAGTGAGGTGCTAAACAACTCAGTGAAACTCTGTCTCTAAATAAAATACAAAAATAGGGCTGGGGATGTGGCTCAGTGGTCGAATGCCCTTAAATTTAATCCCTGGCAACTCCCCCTCACCAAGTAAGTAAGTAAGTAAGTAAGTAAATAAATAAATAAATAAACAAACAAATATAAAAAAGAGTTCTATCTATGTTCTCTACTTTTTTTATGGGTTTATTGCACTCTTGGTTATTTTTAGTTCCTAGCACAGTGTACCCTTGCACTTGTTTTGCACTGAGGCATTGACGGGATCAGTGTTTGTAAAAATCATTCAAAAACAGGTATAAATGCTGCACAATGAACCAACAAAGGCCCCGACAGACTGAAATGACAGCACACAACCATTATTGTCATTTGGTGGTGACAGGCAGAGCAGTTTTCCTTTTTCTCCTGGCTTATTTGTTATTTTATTTGTAAGTTCCCAAGATCAAATAACCCAAATAAGACATGTTTAAATTGCATCCCTCTCTCACACATGTGAATGTGCAGCAGACACACATAGCACAGATGCTTTGTAAATGATTGGTCACCCCCTATTTAGTTTGGTTGGAAAAATCAAATGGAGACTTCTTTCTAAAACCTGTTTCATGCAATGCAGGCAAATTTGTCCTCATTTTTGTTACCTGTGTCTTCATCTGTAATCAGCCAGTGAAGTCCTGCAGCCTACATCTGCAATTTGTTGCTCTCTCCTAGTTTGCACAACACTGAACCATCTCATTTTGAAATTCAAGAGTGGCAGAGGAAGTCTTTAGTAGAGGATAGTAATTTGGGAGAAGGGAAAATCAAGAGCAAGATCACCTGTTTTGAAGAGGGCTGATGTTGAAGGAAATTGCTTTGGTTAGTCAGACTCTGAGCCTCTCAGTGGATGTGCTGCTGTGACCTGCCCCTCCATCACCAGTGACCTAAAAATCAAATAATTCCAACCATTCATGAAACTTATTCCCATCTGTGGTGCATCGCTTGTACACTTACCCCCTCTATTGTCAGCAAAAGTGTCTAAATCTTTTCACCTAGCAGGCAGTGGACTGGTTTTCTTGCTTTTTTTCTGGCTGCTTCTGTGATTGTCAAATTAATACCTTCAAGCACTTTTCCAGATCTGTTTCTTACCTGTGTGGCTTCTTAGCCTCTCTAGTCCAATACTGTTTAGTCCAGGCAGATTTTTCTCTCTGTGTTCTTAAGGGCTCTGGCTAGGCCTAGGAATTAAATTGACCCTAAATAGATAAGTAAGAAAGAAGTGTACATATTTTTGCAGGTATGTTGATCCCACCTCGAAGGAAAATAACCTCAAAATGACACAATGTAAATTCTTATTAAAAAGATTGAATTGGAATGGCCTTATGTAGAAAAGTAGCGAAAATGTGTGGGTAGGCCAGAGGAAGGGAAGGATTATTTCAGGGAGATGGGTCAGTGCCCCATGGCTTCTAATAGGAAGATGTCCTCTCTCCTTCCTTGGGGTTTCTCTCTTTTGTGGATCCTGGTGGAGATGCTGCCTTTTTCCTGGTGCAGCAAAGGCAGAGTGTTCCTTTTGTTTCTATTCTTTTTTAAGTGACCTTAACTTAAAATAATCCTTAGAACAAGGGGCATTTTTTTTTCTGGTGGCATATTCTGTCACTCTTCATTTGCAAAATGCTTTCCTTGAATAATATGAAGTGTAGTTAGTTGTCTTATTATCAGAAAGTACTACAGGTGGGGTTTCCCTTGGGAACCACTAGCCTATACCATTATAAACTAATGGATCAATAGGCTTTGAAATTGCTGTTCATTGATCCCAAAAAACTATTTGATGAAATGTACATATTTCCTCCCTGTATTGTAGCAATTCTGTCCAAGTTTCTTTAGGGAAATTCTTAAATACCACTACTTGATTGATGGTAGGTGTGTGTGTGTGTGTGTGTGTGTGTGTGTGTGTGTGCGCGCGCGCGCGCGCGTGTACATACTTATAAAATCACTGTATAACTGTTCTGAACATTGATAGGTTGTTAATTTACTTTAGTAAATCTTTGTGTGTTTGATTTTTTTCCCACTCAAGAGTTGGTGATTAAACCCAGTAGTGCTGTACCACTGAGCTATACCCCCCAGCCCTTTTCACTTTTTATTTAGAGACAGGGTCTCAATAAGTTACTGAGGCTGGCCTCAACCTTGTGATCCTCCTGCCTTAAGTTGCTCAAGTTGCTACTATCATAGGTGTGTGCCATGGTGCCTGGTTTATCTTTTGAGTTTTATTGCTTATATGGACAGTTTTTTGGTCATTTTTTCCCACTGAGACAGTCAAAGGAAACAAATGATTATTTTACTATATACCTCAAAAGCAGTCAATAACTGTTTAGAGACTCGGAGTGAACAAATGATGGGATGGCCTGGTTTATGCAGGAATTGTTCCAAAGTACTAATATTGTCTGTTCAGTAACTTATAAATGGGTATGTATCTTTTAAAAATTAAGATAATCTCTACTCTTTGAAAATACAAGCCTCTTAACTATTAAAAATCCTTTCATGACTATTCATTTTTTTTTGTATCTCTCAAGTCACCACCTCTATATAAACACTAATCTCCCCCTCTCCAGAGTGGGAAAAATCTCAATACTAATTGAAACTAAGATGATTCTACTGCTGTTGCTGAGATGTTGGCAGGTCTCTTACAAGCTAATGTCATGGCATGGGATCCATTTGCTCTGTGTAGCTATTTTGCAGGGCAGTAAGCATGCCGTGATTAATATGCTATGTGAAAAAAATGAATTTGGAAAAAATAATAATATAATCTCAAATATTAATTCACATTTGTATGAATTGCTCATAATTTTCAATATACTTTTAAGGCACCTTTAGTATGATAAAAGATTTGATCTCTAATGAGATGGGCATAATGTTTTAAAAAGCACAGTTGATACCTTATTAAATATTGTGTGTGTGTGTGTGTGTGTGTGTGTGTGTGTGTGTGTGTGTGTGTGTGTGTTTCGGTTCCCGGGGATTGAACTCAGGGGCACTTGACCACTGACCCACATCCCTAGCCCTGTTTTGTATTTTATTTAGAGACAGGATTTCACTGAGTTTCTGAGGAACTCACTAAGTTGCTGAGGCTGGCTTTGAACTCTCTATCCTCTGCCTCAGCCTCTCAAGCTGCAGGGATTACAGGTGTGCATGACCACACTAACTTATTATTTGTTTATTAATCTGTTATGCTACAAGAAAAAGATTCAGGACAGTAGGTGGGTTGATGATAATGAAAAGAAGGTTTTTCCCCGCCCCCCCTTTTTAAAACCCTGTAGGTAGTTTTTGTATTTTCTTTAGAACTAGTCCAATTTAATTGTATTATAAATGAGCAACTCACAATGTAACTCGCCTGCCTCCTTCTGTTGTTGTTATTCCTCAGTATCTTTTCATGAGAGGTTACTCTTTTGTTTAAATGTGAGATTAAACACAGAAAATATTTTGAGCTAAGCAGGTGTTTAACATAACTTATTTGGGTAGTAGATGCTGGACAAAGGAATTCTATTTAGCAGACATTAATTGAATATTTTCATGTGTTAGGTATAGTGTGCAAGATCTGAGACTATGCAGTCAGTGACCATTGCACTTGCATTGATTGCAGCTTGTCCTCTGAAACATTGCTCACTACATTCACATTGCCTCAGGACAGCTACCTCTCAAATAGCATAGGACAGATCATCTAACAGCTAGAGGTTAGACCCAAAGCCACTCACTTGCCTTAGTGCACGTTTTAATTTTATTTCTTACCCCCACATATAGGCCTTTCCTCCTTTCTGGGGTTTCTTGATATTTGCATATTGCATTATATTTTTATCACATGTTCATCTCAACATCCTTACTTTTCCATCTTCTTTGCAAAATGTAAATGACAATATACAGTGCCTACTGGCACTATCAAGCTTTCATAGCTTGCTTTGGTGTATTATAAGCAGTTTAGCATTTTTTAAAATCACTATTATATTTTATCTTTATTGTGCTTAATCACTACTGTACTTTATAGGTTTGGATGTTTTAACTAGTCTTGTTTACTTATGCATTAAATAAGTATATATTGACCACCAATTATTTTACCTGGCTTATGTAAAACACTTATTTGATGAAACACTGAGATTGCTGAGGTCCACTGCTTACTTCCTGCCACTTTTAACCTTTTTTTCAGACAGATTATGCTATCAGCTGCTTCAAGGCCTTTGCCCAAGTTGACTGTGCTCAGCCTTTCAGACTAGGTCGTCTTGTTGACCCTAACCCTCTGCCCTGGTCTAGATCATTTTCCCCAGTTTTAATACCTTTTGCCTTTCCTTTTGAGTTATCATTACAGTTTGCAGTGATATATTTAGTATGTGGGTATTAAATTTCAAAGGGAGGAAAGAGTGAAATTTTGAGATGGAAAAATATGTAGAAATAATTTTTTGAACTTTATTTTTGGTAGTACTGGTGACTGAACACACACATGCTAGGAAAGTGCTGAACCACTGAGTTATCCCCCTCTACAAACCTTTTCAAAATTTTTATTTTGAGACAAGGGTCTCCTTAAGTTGCTGGGGCTGGCCTTGAACTTGGAAACCTCCTTCCTCAGCCTCTTGAGTAGCTGGATTATAGGTGTGCGCAACCACTCTCAGCTTTATTTTGGTTTTATTTTATTTTTCAGTGTGCCATTAGGACCACAGAAACTGAGAAAATGTGGGAAGGAGACTCCATGAAAGAACATTGTCAGATTAAGAATTGTATCTCATTTCTTAGGGTTCATATGGTATATATCAGGTGATCTGAGGTTCTGTAAGTTTTGCACATGAGCTCAGAATTTTAGTGACTGATTTCAAGGCTTGAAATGAATGGTGCCAGCATCTTGACTGAGCCCAGGCCTTCTGGTATTCTCAGTATGTTGTGAGCTGCCTGTAGGGACATCTGTTTATCAGGTCATGTGGGCTTCAGATTCTGCACTGGGCAACTCCTGTTAGAGGACATTGATTACCCATAAGGATAAATACAAAGTTGTTGCTGTTGATCTTTGTGATTATATTGTCATTTACATTTTGCAAAGAAGGTGGAAAGTAAGGATGTTGAGATGAACATGTGATAAAAATATAATGCATTATGGAAACATTCTAATTATATGAATTGATAATTTTCTTCTTGTTGGCTCTGATATGTTCAGTCTTGTGCCTTTTCTTTTGAACTGGGCATGTACTTAGTATTCGTCTTTGAAACATACAGTCATTGAAAAGTCACTTGAAAAGTAAGAATATTGAGCTTCTTACGGAAATGTCATTATGTGCTGATCCAGCACAGAACGAAACAAAGGCACCAGTGAAATCACTTTCAATGAACAAGTACTTTGTGCTTTATTAAGTTTTCTGTCCAAGAAGATTAGAAAGGGTATATTTGTGATAGCATCAGGAACTCAGAAAAGAGAGCCCTGTTTCTCGGTTTTAGGTTATTATATTCTATTTTTCTGTCCCCATCACCTTTTCTAGTAATTTTATTTAACCTTTATTTTGGATATGGCCCTAGATATATACATAACCATCGCTTCCCTTTCCTCCCTTTTTTCCCCCCTACAGAAAGATGTAGCACTTAAGCCTCAGGAACGTGTGGAGAAACGCCAGACTCCCTTGACCAAGAAGAAACGAGAAGCACTTACCAATGGCTTATCTTTTCATTCAAAGAAGAGCAGACTCAGCCACCCACACCACTACAGCTCAGACCGAGAAAATGACCGTAATCTCTGCCAGCACCTTGGGAAGAGAAAGAAAATGCCGAAGGGACTCAGACAGGTGAGAAAACTTGGATTTATTTTATTCTGTGAACTTCTATAGATGCCTACTTCTCTGTGGTTCTTTGCACAGGTGGAGAAGTTATCCTTGGTGGCATCCTGTAACTGCTTGCAGAGCTGTATGCTTGCTTCCAAAGGATTATAATCCCAATCTCATTTTTTTTTTTTAGTTAGAATTGGTAACTTTGGCTTGGTACCCTTTCCATTGAATACTGTCTATGCAGCAAAGCTTGATGTGTTTAGGGCAGACTGGTGTTTAAGGCAGACTGAAGTCTTGGCAGTTGTCAAGATGGACTGGTGTGTAGGGAAAAGAACCTTGAAATTAGGACAAAAGGGATAGGGAAATTTAGTGACATACATTGTGTATTTCATGGTTCCAAGGTACTAAAATTGGTTCTTTGAGTAGTGCTTTGCATAAGATTGACATTTTCCAGGGAAGCTCAAGTATTGTGGCATGTGGGAGAGCAGTGACAAAGAAAGGGACTGCCTTCTAGTGCCTTAATTGTTTTCCATAGTCCATAATTGAAGACAGTCTTTGTGATCTGCCAATTGAATACAAGTCAGTAATGGGGCTCCTTGGCCTGTTAATTAGGTTTCAGTGATCCACAGGCAAATATTGCTCTTGGCATTTGGGGAGAATTTTTGCCTGTGAAATCTGTACATGTGATTGATTGATAAAGAGAGATGAAGTTGTTTGTAACAATTTTTTTTTTCCCTGCAGAAACCCGGAGGCTTTAGTGACTGTAGAGTTACCTGTGTCCTGGGTATGTTTTGTTTTTGGTGAAACCATTGGGTGGGATTGACTATTACTTGAAGGAAGCAGGGGAAGGAATTGTGGTTCACAGAGCAGGTGCTGTTAATTAGAAGCTGAACAGGTAATTTCTAGTTGCAGGTGTTTCTTTGCAGAGGGGAAAGATCTGCAATCATATAAAACAGTGGTTTCAAAACCCACAGACCATTATAATCACATCGTTAGCCCCACTAAAGATAATTTTTTGCCTTCTCCCTAGGATCTAATGAAGTTTTTTTTAAACATATTTTTAATTGTAAATGGACACAATATCTATGTTTTATGTATGTTTGTATGTATGTGTGTGGTGCTGAGGATCAGTCCCAGTACCTCACACATGCAAGGCAAGCGCTCAACCACTGAGCTACAACCCCAGCCCATAATGTAGATTTTAGCTTAAGAAATTTCTTTTTGATAATGATCAGACTGGTTTGGAAGTTATGTTACAAAGCATCTAGAGTGTATTTTGCATGATGAATTTTAGCTTAAAGATCAGAAGGCTCAGAAGCCTCAAGAAAAGGTAATGAGCAGTTTGATGTCAGAGTTCAGCTTGTGAATAATAAAGGATAGTATACTAAGAACCATCTGGAGTGATGGGTTCAGCATGGACTCCAAAAGCTTCTTGCATGTAATGCCCTTCAGTCTGACACTCAGGGTGGTGTTTCTGAGGGCTAACATAAATACCCCAATTGAAGTTATAATGGTAATTTACTAACTATAGTCACATACAGTTCTATAATAATTATGCTGTAGACATTCAGTGAGGTAGTTTGCATAGTATAACCTGTAATTCATACATCAACCTTGCCTAGTAGGAAATTATGGTTACCCTGCTGATGTGGAAACTCATACTTGATCAAATGGCTTGTCTGAGGCCATCTGGCAGTGAGGTTCAGCACAATGATTTAGATCCAAATCTTTTCAGCCAAGAGCCTCTGCTTTCCCCCTGTACCTTCTCTTTGGGTATGTAGAAAAAGCACAGCAGGTCAGAGGATGGGAGGGGTTTACAAATATTTCTAGAAACTAAATGATAGTATGGTCAAACAGACTTTGACTTTGGCCATCAAAATGGTCTTTGAAGGTAAAAGAAAAATCAGAATAAGCTATGAAATTCAGAGGGTAGATCAAGAGCTGGAGAGTCGAAAGTAACCAAATTTGGATTAAGATTTTTTAATAAGGAGGAAGGGAGAGGGATGCGAAAGTCAAAATAGAGCTTGCACAGGTTATCTCCTTAAGGAGCTTTAGTCTCTCATTTAGAGACTAAATTCATTATCACAATGAAACAGCTGAGGAACACAAGAGTGATTTGTTGCCACATCTACTGGCCAAATTATGACTTCTGAGAAGAATTTTGGGAAAACATAATTAATCCTTCCCAGAACACTGAGTAAAGTAAAAAAAAATGTCAATATATCTGTCATTGAGACCACAAGGAATGCTTTAAAAATTTAGTATTTTATATTTTAAAATACAGAGAATGCAAAAGGGTTTCAAAAATAGAGCAGCAATGATAAAAAGTTGATGAGAGTTCACATAATTTTCAGGTTTGGCTCCAATTAGATATCCTAAATCTCGGTTTAATTTATTAGATTTTCCTTTCTCTCTGGTTTGAACTGAACCAGAGGAAATAGACCGAAGTGACCTACAAGTCACTTTTAGGATATATTAACTTTTTAAACAGACATCAGGATGTATCATCAAAATAAATCGAGGCTTTCTCCTTAACTGAGATTTAGGTGCCCCAAAATCATTAAGAGAAGAATTTTGCAGAAAAGAGATAACCTATTGAGATGGCTTCTAGTTGTAGGCAAACACTATTCAGGGGGAAAATAAAGGAATTTGGGAATATGTTACCAGTTTATCAGGTAGACGCTGATCTTGCTGATAAAGATGGTTTATGCTTTATATGACTTAGAAAGCTTTATATAAGTTACTGTATATAGACAATACTTATAAGAAATGGAAATTTGCTTCTCTTTGAAAATCCAGTATAGTCGAGCCAAATTTGGTGGAACATTTATAGTTGACCAAAAATGTCTGCTGATTTCTAGGAAGAAAAGTCATGGATTCCAGTGCAGTCTTTAAAATTAAAGCTGTTACTCATTCATTTCGGTTAATTAATAATAAAGTTAGAGCTGTCCTTGGTGGGTTCATTTTCTTTCTGTACTAGCATTGCACATTGGATGTATTTGGCATAAATGGTGGTGTTGGTGTATGAGGGCTCAGGTCACTAAGCCACCATCTATCTTTCCAACCAGCCTGATGAAGCAGTATTTCCCAGTCTGAGTTCTTTCCTATTTCAGTTTTTTGGTACCAGTGATTGGTTCTTTAATTTTTTTTTAATCTTTATTTTGCTTATTCATTTTTATGTGGTGCTGAGGATCGAACCCCGTGCCTCACATGTGCAAGGCAAGTGCTCTGCCATGGAGCCACAACCCCAGCCCCTGGTTCTGTATTTTAGAGAGACTTATTCATGATGCCTTGGGAACTCTCTGTGACATTTGTTATTAGAGAAAGTTATCTTGCAAAGGAGGATTTGTAATGGAAAACTTTGATTAAACAGATCCAGTTCAAGTCACATTTTTGAAAACCTGCTATAATTAGTTTTGAGTGAAAATACAGGCCCAAAATCACCCAGGTATTTATCCAGCTTGACTCTAGAGCCTACAAGCTTCTGGAAGTCAGAACATTTGAAAAATGAATGTAATTTGTGATATGCTTTCATAATGAAAACATATGAACTTTGCTGTGTTCTTTCATAATGGTTAAATGCCTGAAGGTACCTTGAACTAGTATCAAGAAATGTGAGCCACAGTTAAACCATTTTTACCTCATACTTCAGAATTTCAAGTTTAATATGTTAATTGTTTCAAGTTTAATTGCTTTTCAAAAATCATGCTGTCATGTGAAGGTCACTAACTACGATATCTAATAAAATTGTTTTTCCTCTGTGAATTTAAGTTACAGTTTACTTTTTTCTCTTTGTTAAATTATAAGAATTAAAAGTAAGGAAAGATTGAGAGAATAAAAAATAGGTTTACAGTATCTCTGGGAATTTTGATTGACTTGAATATGATGCTGACTTTCAGCGTTTAGTTATTGAGGATTTTTAATCCAGGCTTGTGTATGTTCAGGAGTTAGTTGTGTGTTATACTGGAGGAGTGGCTTTTTTTTTTTTTTTTTTTTTGAGATGGGGAGTCTCACTATGATGCCTTGTCTGATCTTAAACTCTTTTTCTTAAGTGATCTTCCCACCTCACTCAGCCTCCTCAATGCTGGAACTACCAGTGTGCTCCACCCCCACCGGTAAAGGGTTTTTTTTTTTTTTTTCGTTTTAATTTGGGTTATTTGGAAGCAGTGACCACTGTTTTGTATTCTGGAATTTTTGGCTTTTTCATTATCTAGGGTATATTATGTGAATCCTAAATGTTAAAGCAAGTGTAAATATCACATGACTTTATTGAGACAGATCTTCAGAGTGGTGTGGCCAATAATAATTATATCTCAAGTGCATTTTGTAATTTTTAATTAAAATTTTTGGAAAGTGGCTCTATTAAGGGTAGATAGCTGTGTGGCTAGGTCTAAGGCGGGCTTTTGTCCCCATTGGGCTGCTGGAGTGGAACACAGTACCATCTACCTCCCAGGAAGGCTCCAGTAAGGAGCTGGAGGTAAAGCATGTGGAGGTGGAGGCCAAGACTCCAGTCTTAACTGCTGTGTGTGTAATTGAGAGTCCTGGTGGAGTTGGCAGGGAAGCCACTGCTTCAGAGACACCTGGCTAGTGAATTGTGCCTTGGGAAAGAGCTCCAACATGCCTTTGTGCAAGGAGACCCTGACCCCAAAGCAGTGGGCCTGTGAGTGGCAGGAATAAGAGGTCCAGACCTACACATTCATTCAGTTATAAAACCCTCCAAAAATAATTATGAACAGTGTCTAAAAGGGGGTTATGTCATATTTCTGCCACCTCCTCAAATAGAAACTACAGAAAAAAAAAAGAGTTTGAGAGAAGGAACTGCAATTATAAGAGTGGGTGCTAACTCTTATAATTGTGAGTTATGAAACAATTACTATAGGTAATTGTTTCATAAAACAGTGAATTTTTGAGTTTCCCAAAGTAAGAATTTGAGATGTATGTTCAAAACTTTATTAAGGGTAATTTAGATTCTGTATAGTGTTTGAGAAATAGGAAAAAGAAAGCCACAGAAATGATTCTTAGCTCCAATAAATGTCTACAAGAAAATTCCATTGATAAATTTGTGAACACTGAGGGAACATGTTTTTCTCTTAACAAAGTTTAATCACAGTTTTGATAGAATAGAATTAGCACAGCCATGATAGAATAGAACTCCCTTTATTGAAAAATGTATTTGGGGGCTAATTTAATCCTACATTTTCCCCTCTTCTGATGTTACATTGTATTTGCATGTGATCTGCTCTGCTATAGATCATAAAATAAGCCTCTGCAATTTTTCTGATCTATGTTCACAGCAGTCCCTTCTCTACACAAGTCTGTACATGACAGGTAATGAGTAGGAGGTGCAAGTGGGTGGGTGCCTGTGATTTGCAGTGATATTGGTGGGAGCTGAACAGATGGTTGTGATAGCCATGTGCTGCGAGATTCCTGTGGGAGTTGATGGCAGTGACAGGCAACTTACAATGTGCTATTTACAGTTTGGGTTTGCAGTCTTTTGGTGACATCTGAATGCTCTTTAGCAACTGCTTTCATTACTGCCTTTCGAGGAGCTGCTAATTGAAAATGAAATTGTGGGTGGGCTTTCAGACAGCCAGGCACAGGCAACTCTGTGTGGTGTTATTGGAGATCTGTTGGATGTCTTGATGCCCAGTGTGTAATTCTTTTTTTAAAAAAGAGGGGTACAACCAAAGGTAAATTAAAGATTAGGTGCACATAGGTACAGCTGAATGTCATGCCCTGCACAACCAGTCAAATGTACAATAATATTGGGCTGGAATAAACATAGGGAAAAGCTCAGAGATCCAGGCCATCTGCCCATAGCTCATGCTTGTGTGGGTTCAATATGCATAACTGTATTGTTTTTATTTTAAATCGGTTGACATCTTGCAGTGTTCTTCATGAGTGGAGTTTAGGTCATCATTCTCTTTTCTTCCTCTGTTTATGAAGTTACTGTGTAGGGAAAATGGTTATTTTATCTATTGAACTTTGGGATGTTACTGCATATTCAAATTTTTGTCTGTAACTTTTATACCTGTAGACATTTTCATATGATACAACTCTGTTGAAGACAGTTGAGGCTCCCAGGCACAGTAAGCAAAGAGGTAGATGTTGAATTTAATAAGACTTTTGGCAGTGGACAGTGAGCTTGATTCTTGCATGGCTTCTATCAACTGCAGAATTGTGCTTTGTCGCTCATCTTTAGAGTTGTCAGCTGTTGCATCAGTACCATTACTGGAATGGTAGCTTTCCTAAGTGTTTGTATGTAGAATTGTTTTATTATCTGTTATCGAAATAGCTTTGTACAGAGAAATCTTTTGCTGAGCAAGGATGACCTCCCTCTAAGAAGTGCTATTAGCTTTCTTTTTAATTAAATATGAAGATAGATACATTATTGTTGCGTTATTCTTAGCTTTCCCTTGAACATTTCAGTGAATATTATTTGGGACAAAACTATGCTGATATATGTGGTTTGTTTGACTGGGAGTGATGTTTGCTCTTAGGAAGCCCCTGAGGCTTGGGCTGAGGGGACCTGGATGACACCCCCCTTGCTATACTTAACCTTCAGTCCCCATTTCATTTGCTTTGCTACAGAAACCCAGCTGTTTTAAAGCATTTGAGCTACTGCTGGGTCCTAATGATGTTTAAAAGAACCTATTTGGTGTGAATTTGATTTGGTAATGAATTCTGGAGCATTGCCTATTGATGTGAGTGTTGATAAACTTATTGAGAGAGTTCCAGGACTTTCCACACCTAGGGGCCTGAATCCTCACATCAGTGTGCACTCCCAATCCCAGACACAAGCAGAAACTAAAATAGCTCACAAATACCAGCAAGTCCTGCCAGAGCCTGCTTGATATCTTTCAGGAGGTCCGAAGAGGTGTGCTTCATGGCCTGCTTCAACACTTTACCTGCATGAATTGATCAGAGCTCTGCAGAAGCTGCCACTTGTCCTGTGTGTCTGCCTGCAGTGATGCTTATATTGCAGGTCATTCTGTAATCACTGTTTGTACCTGTGTTTGCTTGGGAAGTGCTTGTGTTGTACATTTTGAAATTATGTAATATAAAGCTGGATAGGTTCTGATGGCCAGTGACAGTTCCGAAGAGCTGAGATTGGACTTAATTACATTCAGACACAGTTAACTTTATTTTCTCTGTAGGAAATTCACAGAATGACACTTCTCACATGGTGGTCTAAAGACCACCTACCTATACCAGACCCACTGTGGAACTTTTGTTAAAATGCAGATTCCCATATATAAACTCCTCCCACTAGTGGTGACACCAGAGCAGATGCCCCATGAGTCACACTTAAATAAACTGAATTATACTTACTTTTTATTGAAAAGTAAAATTTTGCTCTATTGTTAAAAGAGCATACAGTGAAACTTAAGTGCATTTTGTATGATGTTAATTTCTTCAATAATAGGATCATATTCTTTTTCTGTACATTTACAGATTTTTTTTCCAAAATATTATTAGGAGGAAAGGAACATTTCTTCCACATGTTATAGACTTTATATTTCCCCTTTCTCCCCAAAGGTTTTCAAAACAGCTGCTTCTCTTCTAGAAATTCACTTGAATGGCCCTGGTGGAGTAGTTGTGTTGTATTCTTTTCTCTTTAGGCTCACCAGCTCCTTCACATACACAGCTGTGTATAAACATGTTGTCTGGAGTTGTTCATTTATCTTTTTCTTAGGTCCTACTTACCTCTTTGTTCTTCCATTTGTAGACAGCAAGGTTGAGTCTTAAAGTTTCTAAGTTTTATTAATTCCCAAATTATCAAAATTGGCCAGGATCATTGACAGTACTAGAGGGCAGGTGTGAATGCAATCTGAAAATATTGGCTATATATTAGTGGAGACTAACAGCCATTAACCATTTTCTTTGTAACTAAGAAAGCTACAGTTTAATAAAATATTATGCTTGAATTTGTGGGTTCTACAAATTTAAAAGGAAACATTTTCCTTTCTCAAATAGAATAAACAGAATAAAAGCTCTTAAAGAAGTTTTGGTCAAGTTGCTAAACCTATAATTACAATTTAACAATTGCTTGATGTGTGTCAATAGTAGGTACTGTTTGTTTTTTAATACATACCTGTGAGACCAGAAATGCTCTTCCTCTTGAGATTAATGTAACACTGAATGGTTACTCATGGAATTGTCACAGTATATGAGAAAGACTACGAATAATGACTTTTGATTTTTTAAAAATTCTTTCAGAAGATTTCCTTAAATAATAAATAATAATGTGAAAGCTCCCTGGGAGTGGGCCTGATATGCATTCCTGGAAGGTTGAATTGTAGTTTTTGAGACTTCACCAAATTATTTACATAATTTACCTTCACCTACCTCCTACTTCCCTGTAATTAAACTCTAAATCTCTATTTCTCAAACAGGGAAAGGTATTGAGGTGGTGCAGTTCTATAGTGTGTCAGTTTCTTTACCTTCATCTCATGCTTCATCTTTGCTCCCTGATTCATCTTCCTTGACCTTCCTCCTTTTCCTCCAACGTGCCACATTCTTTCCTACCTTGGGCACTTTGCACATGTTGTTTTCTCCATCTGACACAACCTCCCTGTACCTTCTGCTTGGGGCCAAAACCAAAGTGTCATTTCTTTGGGCTTTTTCTGACAACATTGTTTAACTCAAGGTCTTCCAGGAGTTCTTCCTCCTTTGTATTCACCTTGATTTTACTTAACACTTAGCATAGTTTGTAATGACAAGTTTTTCTTTTCTGTAGCCTTTCTTCTTCCTGTTCTCTTTGCTCGACTGCAGGCTATCCACAGGAAAGTTACCATATCCATTTTCTGCAGTACAGGATATGTAATAATAGCTTGGCACACAGAAGAAGGTGCTCTGCCGCAGTCTGCTTGGGCACAATTCACCAGCCACTTGTCAAGCAGGAATGAACTTTATTTTTAGCACCCACCGGGGACCATGCCAGCTCTCCAGGAATTCCCCGATAGCTCAACCGCAACCACCGGGCACTTCCAGCCAGCACTCCACCAGCACTTCTAGGTCATTTCCGGCTCTTGAGGCAGACTTCCGGGTCACGTGGGCGGAGCCAAAAGAGTCCTCCAGTTAACAGCTCCTTGATCTGAAAGGGCGGGAAACAGCCCAATGAGCAACACGCAGAGGAGCCAATCAGCTGGAAGTTTGCTGGGGCCTCTTCGGCTGTGGCCCTCAACAGTGCTCAATAATTAAAGTTCAATAATAATTATTTTTCTAATTGGTGGCACTGATTATTCAACACTCTCATGATATTCCAACTTCAATTGGCTACCAAAAAAAGATGGGAAAAATCAGAATAACATATGACTATGTCTTCCCTCTCTGGAGATATGAAATGTAAAATGAGATACCACTTTAATACATGCATTACAAGCAGAAATTTATTCCAAAGAAATTTTTGCCCTTCAGGTAGATGGCATCTGCCCTTCTTCTTCCTCTTCAATGTATGGGCAGTTTATCTTCCCAGTGCTGTAGCCTGTCAAGGTAGTAGAATTGCTAGTGCAGTCAGGAAAAGTTGGTCTTCAGAAACCACAGCTACCCATTTTTCAGAAGTCATAATGGTCCTAAAGAGATCGTATAGGCAACAAAGACAAGAGAAAGGCAGGGAGGGCTGAGGTGATTTTACTGAGCACTCTTTTACAAGGAAATATGTGTGCATTTTGACCCTCAAAGGGCAAACTATTTTTAGTATCAAATTATAAGAAGTAAGTTTTTTCACTTTAAAAATTACTGTCCTATATGTCCCATGTTTAAACTGTTTTGAACTTTGAAAACATTCTAATTTTATTTCCTTTTTAGGTGGCTTGATTAATTCCTTCTCCCTGTATGTGCTCATGTAGAAACATTTCCTGAATGTGCTTTGTGTACCCTATACAGGAGACTGTGACATAACAGGAAAGATGTATATAACTGACGATAAGCTAACTCTGCCCTTGATGTGTTTATAGCTTGTATCTCCTTCATGATATCATGGAGATTTCTTAATGATTAGTGAACCCAAGACTGGCAGATTAAGTACAGTTTACAGGGAGGCATGGTTGACTGTCAGAGAGGAACACCTCCAGGTATATGCACTAAAGTACTTTAAAATTGTTTCTTTCCTACTGTGCCATCTTTTTAAACCCCTGCCTCTTTAAAAAAAAAAAAAACTTTAGAGAATAGGGTTGTATCCTAGTGAAAACAAACTCTTAGAAACGATATTGTGCTGTTGACCAGTTTTCTTGGATGATGGTGATGGTTGATTTTTACAAATAAATTTGTTAGGGTTCCCTTATTTTTACTTCACGTACAATTCAGTAAAAATTATGTGGCCAATGAATTTTATCGTTATTGTTTGTGGATTAGTAACATTTTAATAGCTTTGCAGTGTTTCTAGAAACTTCCAAGTTCTTAGCTTGCATCAAGATGATAGGTATATTTTCTAGAAATGGTTTTGCTTATGATCATGGAATCAGTTACTGAGAACCCTTACAATAAGAAAATTTATATTGCTTTCCAGAGGAGGAACTTTTTAATGCTAACTAGAAATAGCTATCACTTATTTCTGTTTACATGGAAGTAAAAAAAAAATTTTTTTTAATTTAAGTAGAACTTAAGAGTAACAGATGAAAATAATTTAAACTTCAAATTTATAGTGAGAATACTGTTGGAGATTGAACAACTAAGTGATCTCAGGAAGAGAAGCAAGTTATTTCTTTCTGAAGATAATTTGCTGTCTTGCCTTTGGCAATCCTAATTTTCTTAGGAAGTGTCACAATGGTGATTTCTCAGTGAATTTCTCAAAAAGCCATTTATTCCATAAGATTCACTTCTTCTTCCATACAAATATCTGTCCCTTGATGTGCACTACAATGAAAAGACATTAATTTGAGTATTCACCCTACATTTATTAAAACAAAAACCTAAAATCTCTAGCCTGATGGAATTTATGTTCTGGTGGCTTCAGTCCTCTCAGCTGTAGACAACTTGTATTTAAATGTCCCATCTAGTGAAATTAAAGCCCTGGGCATTGTGGGGTGAAGGAAAGCTCATCCTAAAATCTGTAAGTCACTCTCCTCTTTCCTTCACCCCACAATGCCCAGGGCTTTAATTTTGTGCTGTGTATTTCTCTTCTGCCCGTCCTGCTCACTGTTGTCTACCTTTGTCCTAGACTAATTTAATAAGAGCAGTGGGGTCAGGGAGCACAGAAAGAAAAATGCGAAAGCTTCTACACCATATAAAGAAAGTAAAGTCAGTGAAAACACTCCAAGCAAGTAACATAATTTGATTTATATGTTTTTAAGAGAACACTGGATGGAATTTGGGGAATGAAATGAAGAATAGGGAGAAGGCTGAGAAACTCCTTAAATACCTATTATCATAGAAGAGCCCAGAGAAGGAGAAGCAGTTAAACTAGTCTTAATTTATTTTCAAAAATTTCTTCCTTCATCCACTTCTACAAATCTACTTTCAGTTTGCTTGAGTGGGACTTACTTTAATTATATTTAAGAAGCATAGTCTTATTGAGTCAGAATAACATATTTCAATAAGGATGCTTTTTAACCAAGAAAATGTTTAATCTGTTAGAATTTAGGGTGGTATAGTGGAAAAAAGAGACAAATTTTAGAGGTCTAAGATTTTATTAAAGATTCTTGCAGATTTTTGCAGAAAAGCCCAAAAGCATTAAAAAGAACATCAAAAAAAATTTTTCCCCTTATGGTAGCACTGGGCACTTGTGAATGTATAGCAGTTGGGGATTTTGGAAGACATTTGTGAATACAAACATTTTTCAGGTCTTAAAGAGTTGTAATTCAAGGACTACCTGTAATAAGCTCTTTGGAGGTATTTTTATCTTTATGAGTTAACTTTGCTTCTGTGTGAGTGAATGCATACTTGTTCAAGCCAAGGAATATTAGACATGATTCAAACCTTGTGTTTCTTCTAAATTAATATTGATATGAAAATTTATTGATGAAAGTACATTTCTGTTACCAGTAAGTTGTGTGACCTTCGTAAGGATTTTGAGATGTGATTTATATGTTTTTTAAAAAATAAACTTCCTAAAAAAGTGACAAATAGTGATGAAAGATTTATTTGAGGTATACACAGTATTATAGCTTTCCTTGCACAGTAATTTCATATTTTCCGTCAATGAGTCAAGGTACAAAGCAAAGACAATCAAAATGTGTGCTTTGAGCTGGGATCCTAGGATTTTGTTGCTATAATCATTTAGTTGCTCCAGCTTTTGTAATCCTTTTTGGAACTTTTTAAAAGTTATTTTTTAGGGTACAAGTGACCTGTTTTAGCAGAGTGAAGCAGTAATTTAAGAGGAAAAATTATTTTCCTGCCTAGTTCTACTTCAGTTCTGAAAGGCTGCTTAATTGGGGCTGGAATACAGCTGTGGATGAAAACACTAAAGTAAGGAATGCTTTTCTTCCATGTTGTTGTGCTGTGGTTATCAACCTCTCATATAAGGTCAGCCTAGCTTCTTCTTGGTGGGAAGGTAAGACGAGGCACAAAATTGGTTGGGCTGTGATTCAGAGGATGGGAAACATCCAAAAAAATATATTGAACACTTTATATTAATGTCTTTCTACACTATTTCTTGATTGTTTGTTTGTTTAGACTCTGAAGTATAGTCTGATACTGTAGGTCATTGAGGAGGAGTTGTGACTGTTGTAAGAAATGCTCTTTAGGGTTCTCTTTCAACAGATACTAGAATCTTCATTCTGGACAGTAAAGTAATTCCTCTTGGATGTCTCATGTTGGCAGCTGGAAGAAGAGGAAGCTGTCTTCTCATTGTTTTATGGTCCCTGCTTTGAACTCTCTTATAGAAATATCTTAATCATTGCAACTGGAATGAGCAGGGGTGGGGGTGGGGTTGTTGTGAGAATGTTCAGTGAGGAAAAGGATGTCAGTCTGTTGTATTGCTTAGGCGATAGGAAAAATTCAGTGGAAGAGAGACTGGTAATGAGGAGTCTTGGGTTACAAGTTCTATCTTGCTACGGTTGCACTTATTCCTTGACTAAGTTATTGCCTCCTCTTTGGCCTTCAGTTTCTGGGTACTTGAGTCAGAATGCCTCCATCATGTAAAAAAGTTATACATGCTAGAATACATCAGATTTCCTTTTCTTTTAGTTTCCCTTCAGCTATCAAACAGTGGACTGTAAAATAACTTGAACCTTGATAGTATTAATATTTTAAATCAACTTGTACTTACATATGTAATATATGCAAAGAACAACTCAAAAAAGTCTCTGTTTTATAGTAGACTGACTTTGGTGAAATTATGATGTACACATGGTTGTTAGATTACCATAGATGTGACAGGTACATTAGATTCAATGGAGTAAGCGCATGCATACTGTTTTTGCAGATGTTAAAAGCCTTGTTGAGAAGAGAGTAATGTGAGATTGGTGCAGTGACTCTGCTTGGGGACCATGCCTATTAGCGGTGATTTGAGGATTGTAATTTTTGGTCTTTCAAAATTGAAATGAAGTCCTAGAAATCTCCTCTTATGAATAATTCTTGGTGAAGAAATATAATTAAATTATTTCTAAATCATGTTTCTTTTAACCACTAACCCAGGGTCCTGACCATGGTTAGTTTTCTAATTTTTCATGAAGTAAATTGTGAAGCACATGTATTGATTCTTCTCAATACATTTTGGAAAATCCTTCCTCTACTCCATTCATGTAGAGTAAGCAAAATTTATAAGAAAACAGCATCTCCTTATTGGGACTAATCAACAGTTGTGAGGGAAGTGGTTGCTGTGTTGGGCTCCCTGCCCTTTTTTAGGTGAGTTCTTTCTTCAGTGAATTTCTGTGTTCATTTCACTTTCCCAAAGCCTTTGTTATTGTGAGATGCATTAGAGAACTGGAAGAAGTGGTTGCTGTTTTCCAGGGCTTTGTCCTTGGGTTTCTTAATTGCTTTGGAACAGTTTAAAGTAAATAAGCTGTGAAAAATATTCTTTGAAATGTTGATGAATGATAGATATGCCCTTAGCTTTTCATTAGTCTCCCTTGTGTTTTTTATAATGCCATGTATTTTTCTTGGGAGAGTTTCCCTACAGCTGTATTTGTGATCTTGAGCTGGGATTTATGAGCTGCCACTAACTATGGTCTCCCTCTGGGTTTGTCATCAGATATGGAGAGTTTTGGGTGGTTTGTTTTACTTTTCTTAATATGTAAGAAATTTTCCTAATTCAAATACATGAATCACTATTTTTTCTGATTTTGTTCTTTTGGATTGGGTTATCTTACTAAAATAAATGTATGAATTATGAAAATTTCTTCTTGAAATTAAGGACAAAATTACTAAAGCAGGATACATTGTCATTACTTGAAGAAATGTCTAGTATTTTAGTATTTGGACTTGAGGGTGTTTTATTGTTGTTGTTTCATTTTAACTGTTATAACTAGGACAAGGGAGAAAGTTAAATGAAATAAAAACAATGTGGTGGGAAATATAGGAGAAAACTTAGGACACAAGACAACCATTCTGAATCTCACTAAGATACTAAATTAAGATTATTAAATGTTAACTGACCCCAAGGATGTTGGAACTGCATTCCATAAGCTGCCTGGCATTTGTAGCAGTTTCATATATCAAACTGCATCATCTTTGGCTTTTTGACTATGAAAGGCTTTGGATCTATGGCTAAGCCAGTTCTTGGGGTTAAAGACATGGCTAAGCCAGTTCTTGGGGTTAAAGACCCATTAGTCCTGTCTTCTTACTTCTAGAGAGGTTCTTCTGAGAAATTCAGAACTGTTTTATTGTTATGTATCACTATTTTATTGTTATTGTCACTTACCATAATGCTGTTTTTAAGGAAGACCTAACTACTAACAAAGCTCTTTGTGAGACTTTGAGCATGATTTACTTAAGTGTTGCTGCTTTCTTAGCATTTTTACTTTGTAGGCTCTGGTATGTAGTATTGAAACACAATAAGCATGAATGTAGGAAGAAAAACAATACTGTTTCACTTCTGAATGTGATTTTTGGTTGTGATCAGTTCAGAAACTGACAATTTAATTTAAGATTGTAATAGTGAAATTGTGTTCCTGAGTAATATATATCAGAAGAAGTAATTTCTGTCCGTATAGATTGCTGCACTTCTTCATGAAGGCTGTTTATTTACGGGACATATACATTATATTAGAATGTTATCTGGGTAGTGGAAAAGGGTATGGTAGCATGGGATAACAATGTTATCTCTCACCTGATATTGTATAGCATTTTGAAATTTTCTGTGTAGTCCCCTTCATTTGGTGTTGGTTTCTTTTTTAAAAAAAAATTATAACAGTGGAATGCATTACAATTCTTATTTCATATAGCACAATTTTTCATATCTCTGGTTGTATACATAATATATTCACACCAATTTTGTCTTCATATATGTACTTTGGATAATGATCATCACATTAAACCATCATTAATTAACCCCATGAGTTTTTTATTTTTATAGCAAAGGAAAACTAATGTTGGTATTGTTTCCTTCAACATTTGTATAAGAAAGAAAGAAACAAACAAAATGAATGAAGTGAATTATTTTATTTATGAGAGTAAATTAGCCGGGCACAGTGGCACAAGCTTGGAAGGCTGAGGCAGGATGATTGTAAATTCCAGGCCAACCTGGGTAACTTAGTGAGATCCTGTCTCAGAAATAAAAAATTTTAAAATGGCTGGCATGAGCTCAGTATTACAGTGCTTGCCTAGTATTTGGGAGTCCCTGTGTTCAGTTTCCAGTATTAGCAACAACAACAAAATAATTATCAACACTTTTGAATGTGCTTAAGCAGTGGTTGGACCGTCTTTGGTCACAGATTGGTATACACAGCAAATTCATACCTTTGAGCTCATTTACATCAACCCGATGATTCAATAATTGGCCACACCACCTCCCATTCCTGCCTTTTCTATCTCTGTTTTTCCCCCAAGTGGTTCTAATTGACATAAACCAAATACTGCTTGAGTTAAATTTTAATATGGTGGTAGATAACAGCTCAAAACTATTTTTTTTTTTGGGATGTGGATTTCTGATTTTTCTTGAAACCATTCTTGAAAATGTTACCATTTTTCTACAGCACGTTGCTTGTCCACATATATGCTGGTTTATTTCTATACTGTCTATTCTGTCTCATTGACCTATTTGACTGTCTCTGTGCCAGTATGGTTTACAGTCAATCTTGAAATCAGGTGCTGGTAGTCCTTCATCTCTGTTCTTCTTTTTTCAAAGTTATTTGGCTTTTCTGTGCCCTTTGCATTTGCATATGAAATTTGAATAAACTTGTCAGATAGTACAGAGCATTGCTGGGGGTGTGTATTGCACTTATATTGATTCAGTTTATTAATTGGGGGAGAATTGACAGTTTAAAAATATTGTGTTTCTAACTATTAAATAAGGTATATCTCTTCAGGTTTTTTTTTCAGTAATATTGTGTATTTTTTAGTATATGTCTTTTACATCTTTTGTCAGACTTATTCCTAAATATTTAATTTTTAATGTAGTAATAAATAGTGTTGTTTAAAAGATTGTTTCTAGTTGTTCATTATTAATATGTAGACATACGCTGGTTTTTGCATATCTGTCATGTATCATACAAACTTACTAATTCTACTTATTAATTCTAGTAGGTGTCCTTTTCTTTTCTTTTTTGTAGGTTGCATTGAATGTTCCATATCATGATTTTAGTGAATATAGATTGTTTCATTTTTTTCTAATCTGTATATCTTCTTTTTCTTAGCTGACCATAGTGTGTGGAATTTCCATCATCATGTTTAATAGAAATGGAAATAATAGACCTCAATTCCTTATTCCTGGTTTCAGAGGGGAAAAGAACTAGTCTTTCACTATTACACAATATTTTAGCTGTTAAATTGTTCATAGATGCCCTTTGTTAGGATAATAGTGTTTCATAGATGTACTAACAGGTTGATGATATTCCATTTTGTTTCTAAATGTTGAATTATTTGTGCTATTTCTTTTTTATTTAGTTTTGTACTTTATGCCTTTTCAAGGAATTTGTTCATTTCATCTGATTTGTTCAACTTGACATAGTTATTTATATTATGCTCCCTTATCATTATTCATTATTGTCAGTTTCTGTCTATATCTCCACCTTTCTATTTTCCCTTCCCATCACCTTTCCTCAAGCAGATCAATAAGACTGGAGGGTTTTAGCAGTTTTACTGACCTGTTCAGAGAGTTAGGTTTGGTTTCATTGATTTTTCTCTGTTGTTTTATATTTCATTGATTTCTTTCTTTCTGCTTGCTTTTGGTTTACCTTGCCTTTTTTGTTTTTTTTAAAGTGGAAGCTGAGGTCATTGATTTAAGATCTTTCTTTTGTTATAATAGAAGCATTAAATACTATAAATATACCCCAAAATACCACTTTAGCAGCACCCCACAAATTCTAATATATTTTTTTTTGAAAGAGTGAGAGAGATGGAAAGAGAGAGGGAGAGAGAGAGAGAATTTTAATATTTATTTTTTAGTTTTCTGCGGACACAACATCTGAGGATCGAACCCAGGCCGCACACATGTCTGGCGAGCGCGCTATACCGCTGAGCCACATCCCCAACCCTAATATATTTTCATTTTCATTCACTTCAAAATAGTTTGACTTCTCTTTGATTTCTTCTTGATTCATGACCCTTTTTGGAGTTTGTTATTTATTTTCCAAATACATAGGGGGATTCTTGAAATATCTTTCTGATACTGATTTCTAATTGAGTTCTGTTGTGACTTAAAAACAAACACACACATAAACATACTTTGTAGTACTTGATTTTTAAAAAATTTAATGGTGCTCAGCTTGTACACTTAGTAAGAATTAATTTTCTTCTGTAATTGTATGGAATATTCAATAATTGCCAGTCAGGTCAAGTTGGTTTATATTGTTGTTCAGTTTTATTACACCCTTACTGATTTATCTTTCCTATTTGTTCTATTAAGAGTGATAATCAAGACTCTGAATATAATTGTGGTCTGCCTCTTTCTCCTTATTATCCAGTCACTAATTTGATGCTATTATTATGTGCATAAGCATTTAGGATTATTATGTTGTCTTGATTGATGGACCCCTTTAATGTTATGAAATAATAAAATGGCCCATGGCTATTAATATTCTTTGCTTTGAAATATACTTTGCGGATATACATATCAGACATATTGTTTCTGCCTTTTAATTATAATATTTTCCATTGATAAGGTTGGGTTTGACCTTGTCATATTGTCTTTGTTTTGTATTGATCATATCTTGGTTTCCTTTACCCCTTTTCCTGCCGCCTTTTGATTGAATAAGATATTTTTTAAGATTTCATTTTATCTCTGTCGTTGAGTTATCAGGTACAGTTTTTTATTTTGTTTGCTGCGGCTGTGTTAAGAAGAACAAAAAATCCACATTTTTCTCTATATGGTTACCATTTCTGTTTCTCTTTATTCCTTTGTGTATGTTTGATTTACTTGTGCACATTTTCTTTTGCCTCAAGTATTTATTTAACATTACCTGTTGAGAGAGTTTACTAGAAAGGAATTCTCACAGTTTTTGTATACATGAACACATTTTTATTTTGCCCTCATTTTTAGAAATATGTTTTGCTGGGTATAGAATTTTATGTGGACTGTATTTTCCTTCTTTCAGTATTTTTAAATGTTTGTCTATCATCTTCTCTCATTGTTTGCCATGAGAATTTTAGTGCCATTGTCAATCTCTCCTAGTAATTCGTTATATGCATTTTAAAAAATTTTGGTTTTCTTTTTAATTTATATTTTCTTTTCTGGCTTAAGCTTTTCTTTGTATGTTGTGCTTTAGATTGTGTTAATCATGTTTCTTATTCTTTGATCTGTGGGTTTACAGGTTTTAACAAGTTAATAAAATTTGGGTCATTATTTCTTCAAGGGTGTGTGTGTGTGTGTGTGTGACAGAGAGAGAGAGAGAGAGAGAGAGAGAGAGAGAGAGAGAGAGAGAGAGAGAGATATTGATTGATTATGAATATGAATATTCCCTATTTCACCTTTGTAGAAATTCAGTTTACTCAGATAGTTCCGTGCCTTCTCATAGTTGACTGGTGCTATTTTTATTTTTTTTATTATTTTCTTTGTTTAATTTTGCAGAGTTGCTGTGGCTGTGCCTGAGGTTCACCAGTCTTTCTATGTATAAGCTGTTATTAATGCTATCAAGTGCTGTTCTTCAACATTATGGTTTTTTTTCTAGGGGTGTGGTTTGAGTATTTGTTTTTTTAAATACTTCCATGTCTCTACTTAACTCTCTGAACATACAGAATCGGTAAAATGACTATTTTAGTGTCCTTGTTTGCAATTAAATTCTGTTTCAGTTCTGGGTCATTCATTTTATTGATTTTTTTCTTCTTCTTTTTTATCCCCATTATGGGTCATGTTTTTCTCTCTCATTTTGTATTTGGTGATTGGATGTGAGATGTGGTAAATTTTACCTTGCTGAATAATAGATGCTTTTGTATTTATGCAAGTCTTATTGTGCTTTGTTCTGGGATGCAGCAAGGTTACTTTCAAATAGTTCAATCCTGTCAATAGTTCCTTCTTTCAGTATTATTGTTAATAATATTCATTACTCTGGGAAAGAGATCAGTCTAGTACAGATTTTCCTCCTTATGCTTGCAAGACCTTCCTGAGCTTTTAGTCTTATACTCTGTGAAATACAGGTTTCCCCTTCTTGCTGGTGGGAGCAGTCATTGGTCACAGTCCTGTACTGTGTGAATGCCAACTTTCCCAGATCTTGTATAGTTTTCTCCTACTTTAGAGTAGATCTGTACTCTGCTGTCTTTTCTGGGGAACTTTCTTAGCTCTTTTGTGGCCTCTTTTGTTTTTTATATTGTGGACTCTAGCTGCCTTATTTCTTTAGACTCAGTTGTGTCCTATCACCTCATGGTTCTGCCTCGTTAAACCTCTTTCAATTCTGCGTGGCAAACTCTCTAGCTTATGTTGGGCAGTCATAGCGTTCTCATTTGTTTCCCATCAGTGTCTTTATTTTTCTCGCCTTCACTGTCTTTTTTTTTCTTTTTTTTTTTTTTAAAGAGAGAGAGAGAGAGAGAGAATTTTTTAAAAATATTTATTTCTTAGTTCTCGGTGGACACAACATCTTTATTGGTATGTGGTGCTGAGGATCGAACCCGGGCCGCAGGCATGCCAGAGGAGCGCGCTACCGCCTGTGCCACATTCCCAGCCCTCACCTTCACTGTCTTGAAATCATTGTTCTTAGTTGTTTCAGGCAGCAGTGTGTGTCTACTCTTATTCCATCTTGACCAGAAGTGG
Source organism: Ictidomys tridecemlineatus (assembly GCF_052094955.1). NCBI lineage: Eukaryota > Metazoa > Chordata > Mammalia > Rodentia > Sciuridae > Ictidomys > Ictidomys tridecemlineatus. The sequence continues at coordinate 120,565,959 of NC_135486.1, forward strand.
TCATCCTGATTTTTGTAAGGACATTACTATCATTCCTCTACTTTCAGCCAATTTCAATCCCATAATTTATTCTTCCCTGCCTTCTCTTTTGGTCCAGTGACTTTTTCTCCAAGTCCAGTTGGTTTTATTGCTTTTTAATATACTCAAGATCTCTTTTTTTAGCTATTGCTATCAGTCTTCCAAGAAACATCATCATTATGTTATACCCAAAATAATAGGTAAAACTGGAGTATAAGGGATGTTGTCAGGAGAGTTAAAAGTTCTGGTACCCAGCTCTGTGTTGTATGCTAGCTAAATAATCAGAACCTTTTAAAATCCATTTTAATTCAGTGTAAAAATTGCTTGTTCTGTTGACTGAGAAAGTTTGCTTTATGATTAGTACATTTGCTTGTTGGTTCGTTTTTGGCATTAGGGGCAAACCCAGGTCCTTGCACACTGAGCCACACTCCCAACCCTGCTTAGATATTATAAGGAGTAGTTACTATCATTGGGAAAGATAGGTTTTTCTAGACTGAAGCTTAAAGTCCCTGCATATTTTAGATTTTGTATTTATTCCCCATTCCCTTCTCTCACCCTCACACGTACACTCTTATTTTTTGCTTTTCTTTCCCCCCTACCACTTGGTGTGTTTCTTACAACCAGATTTCCCATTCTTGCATCTCCAGAACATCTTACAGTGTCTGGCATAGGCTCAATTAATGTTTGATGATCTGAACTGAGTAGCCTGGGGATTTAAGCTCAGTGTACTTTTAAGACTTTGCCTAGAATCTGCATGACACAGAATCTTAACTGCCTTTATATTATGGTATAAACCACATCAAAATCATTGTAGCTTGTTATTACATGTCTCGGGTTTGTTGTGAAAGAGCTGTCAGAATGATTTCCCTTTATTGCTTGGAATTACTAGTTAACTATTGTTTTTCCACTGACCAGAATGGCTGTTTTCCATTCTGCTATATTTTTTGTGGTATTCTCAGAGGTGTGAGGCTGACAAGACCTCCTTTTGTGACTTTCTGCCTCATTGCCCACTTCAGTGGGCATCAGTCAGCGATTTTTCTATTTTTGTCTTGGCAGTCTTATTTTTTAACATTTGCCACTATCTCTCACTCTGCCTTCTACTTCTCCCTATCTGCATTTTGAACCTGATACCATTTTTTAAAGGGGAAACACCACAGAGTTAGAATGGATTCTGTTTCAGAAATACTGGAAAGACCTCTTGAAGAATAAAGACTGAAAACTAGAGTATGCCGATTTGAGTGTTGACTGTTTAGCTTGACTGAGCAATCTTGGAATTGATGATTCCTATTTTAATTCATTCTTTTTTCATCTGATAGGACAAATTGCTTCGTTTTTCTTACAAGATAAATTATATAATGTTTCCTCCTTATATACATGATTCTTTCATGATCTCCTCTGGTCTGAGGGCTATAGATAGGTGTGCACACTCCTTGTGTGTGCACTGTGTGTGACGTGCATGTATTTTTATTTTTCGCTATCCTTGGATTCATCCAGTTTTAGGCAGACTTATAACTTGCTCACATTGCATGGTTCTGGCTCCCTCTGCAGATCCAAATGTAAAAGTGCTTTGTTTTCCTTTGCAGTTGGAAACATCAAGCTGTCAGCCTTCTTTCTGTGAGCAGAGAACTTACAGCCATGTGTGTAGGTGTATATTGGGATTTCAGGTTTAGGAATGCCTTCTTTGGGTGGCAAACTTTATTGAAGATTGAAGTCATGCCTCAGGAGAGCTCCAAGAGGTGAGGAAATGATGAGAAAGGTTGGAGAAAAGCCAAAGGGGAAACACAAATGCAGTTTGCTGAGTAGAAAGTTAATGTACTTATAGGTATTTACTATAAGCATTTGTTAAGATATTGGAGAGTTGCAAATTAAAGTCTTAAAGCCATTTTAGAATTTCCAAGACTACTTTATTGAATCACTTTAAAACCTTAACACACAGCTCACCTTGATGATAAGTGCAAATTGTTCTCTAATATTGGCTTGTCTGTAACGCTTAGTGTGAGTTTGGCCAGGGCTTGACAGCCAGACTTCAGTTTCTAAATTCTAACCCAGATGTAGGATGGTGGCTTCAAATTATTTGTTTTTTACCCTTAAAAATTTAGCTCTCCTCAAAAATCTGGGGTTGCTGTTACGGCAAAATGATCCCTGGCTTCCAGAACAGAAGTTTTTAACACTGCAGTCAACTAGGTTGACCTGCAGTGAATCCAGGATAAGAGGAAAATTTATGGAAACATTTTGCGCCAGTGAAGTGAAATCAGGTACGTTCAAGAGTGGTTTTAGGTGCCAGTACATTCAGTTGTTCGTTTGTCAAATAGGTTTTTCAGTTTGAAAACATTAAAATTCTGTGCATCTTTTAGTTTGCATGTTTTATTTTCATAAGTTTGTTCTTTTAAAAAATCTCTTGTAATAATGTTTTTTACAGTATTAATCAGACTCCTGTTTATCTAAGTAATGACTCAAGTATGAATGTACATAGATGACTTCTCTGAGGTAGTCACCATAGCAAATCATAGCACATTAAATCTTATCTACATTAAGGAGAAAGTATATGTGTACATACTAGGGTACAGAAGATGATGATAATTTAATAGGATATTAAGATGTTTACCTAAAATTTGATCTTTTTAGAGATTGTATATTCATAAACTAAGTTTCAAAACCTTAAAACACTCCTCACTTTCTTTCAATTTTCTGTCCTTGACTTGTATAAATTTCATCTTTGTTTTCTTGATACTTGTCTCTCTCCTTGCCATATTATCACAAACCCTTTCTCATGATTGGAAGAATAAAGGTAAGCTGAAAATGTGGTGAATAAGTGTGGAAATTGTATACTAGTTTGTACTATTTACTTTCTAATTTGGCTGTAAAGGTCTAGTTTAGAATTTGTTTTTTTATGTTTAGATTTAAAAAGAAAAGAGCTGCAGAGTTTAGTTTTTATCCTACAGTGAAACTCACATAACCTTGTTGATTTAATTCAGAATTAGCAAACTCAAACTCTTCTCTAGAGGTCTTTCGAAATTGTTTTCCTGGTTTTATGTTGAAAGGATTGTAATCTACAGAAATGGAGGTGACACTAGGGAGGTCAGGGAGTGCCCTTCCAATGAGAGTGCCTGCAGAGCAGCTGACAGAGCTCAGAAGAAAGCAGGAGACTGGAAGATTGTGGGGCAGCGTGTTTTGTTTAGTTGCTCATGTGTAGCAGTCACAGACACTGAACCTGAGACTGCATTTCTTTTTGGAGCAGACATTGATCTCTTCTTCTGGACTGAGACAGTGAAGTGTGTCAGTTTTGGTAACTGATACCTAAATAGGAAACCTAAATTAGTTTGAAGTGGAATTATCCTGATGAAAGAGCAGTTGAAAGCTCTTGACGCTGGACAGAGGATTGTCTAGTGTCTAATCTTGGGTGAAAATGCACCCGACATAATGAGAGTCATTATGAACTGCTGATCTCTTAGCCTTCCCTTGGGCAGACCCCATTAGAGTTGCAAAAGTAGCGAACACTGTGTGTGTTTGGCATGGCGCCTGCTGTGTACTGGAGGAAGAAAGAGGACTTTGTTCACACTCCAACCAGACACTGGTGCATCGTGTTACAGCTCTTCTTGGTTCTGAGCTCCTCTGTTCAATCTTGTCCTGACAGATGCTGTCATTGCCATCTCTTAGCAAGACGAATGCAACCACTCTGTGGGAGTTGGCTTTTGCTTAGCTTTGCTTGCCAGCATCCTAAACTGATATGCTGTGTACTTTTAAAAAGGTACAGCCTCTGAGTCTTTGTTCTCTGCCATCTTGTGCATTATCTTTTGAGTTTATTATATGCTTAAAAGAAGTTATAGTTTTCTGTGTTCAAATGTATATGTGAACCCTGAAGTTCTCTTCCTGCTTCTTCCAATAAGACATGTTATTAAGTAAGCACTTGCTAAAGATTCTAAAGAAGACTCCCTGTCACATAGAAGTTGTCTGTCTTTGTAGGTAGAAATAAATGGAGACAATCCCATAATCAGAACCTTGACAGCTATGTGTGCAGAGAGAAGGAGGGACTTCTGGGAGATAGGTATTGTGGAGAGTCTCTTCACGAGTGAGCTGTGAAGTGAATATTGCTTAGAAGGCTTGTCATCCATTTAGGCTGAGTGGCTTAAAAGGAGCTTTTGTGAACCCAGATTGGGATCTGCTTTTGAAGACTGCTTGCAGATGGGTAGACTCTTTCCCCCAAAAAAGCATTATCCTGGAAGCTATCTGGAAAATGAGTTTTTATATAAAAAGTGGAAAGAGTTTGAATGCTATCTTATCAACTTGGTAGAGGGAAGCACAACGTGGAAAGGTTTTGTATGTGGTCTTAAGTTTAAGTTGAGAGAGGACTTAAGGGTAGGAAGTAACTCAGGGAAATTTAGTAATTTTAGAGATAGGACTTAGCTAACAACCATGTATTAAGAGAGTGAGAAGAGAAGTAAAAGAAAGCAAAGAAGAAGGGTCTGTAGTTTTCAGGTAAGACTGCTGAATGAGATTTTTTACAAAGGAAATAGGAAAGGCAGACCTGATTTAAGGATGTTGGTTTGAGGGATGCATAATACTTTCCGTTTGGTGCTGAATTTAAAATAGCTGTAGCATGTGTAGACATTAAGGAGTAAATATCAGTGTAAAGATGGGACACAGAGTTAAGAATAGGCAAGGCTTAGCACCAAAGTTTGCAGGATAATTAGATTGTTATTAGTTTTAGTTTGATTGAGCCATTAGATCCATGGGACCCTTTGTCCAAACTTGGTATCCCATGGCACAGTGGTGATGCAGAATAAGGCTAACATAAACTGGTTGTTACCTGCTAAAAAAAGATATTTAGTATATCTAACTCTTGTCTACCAAGCCATTTCCCAAGAAGGTATCTGAATTTGTGTATCAGGGAGTAATGAAACAGTGGTTTTGTGCTTTTGCTCTAATGAGGAAACTTTCCCACAGGAATACAGTTTGGTAAATTCTTGCCCTCTCCTGACACCGAGCCTTTTTGCAGAGACCTTCATATGGATTTCCTTCATCCCAGTAGATGAAGTATTTAGTATTTTTTTTCCTTCAGCTTCAGCAAACAGCGTACGTTTTGTAGAAAGTAACTCGGAGTTTTCCTCCAAAGCTGTAGGTCTCTTCTCTTTCCACTCTGGCCCATTTGTGTCAATCTGCCTACCTTTTCCACTTCACTTGCACTGTCTGAACTTCTGTCCTTTTGGAACGCAGATAATTTTTGGCTGCTTATAGTTTTGTTTTCTTAGGGGATTTTTGGATCAATTTAAATATTATATCCAACAGGGGGTGAACAATTTATAGAGTATTATTGGTAAGTACAATAATGTAAGAGTCTAATATGTGCATTAAAGTTTCATTTAAAAGATGTAAATGCATATTCAGTAAAAAGGAAATTTATCTTTCTTTTCTCTTCCTCTCTTCCTTCTTTCTCCCTTTCCCATCCTTGCTTCCTCTCTTCTTTTTTCTCTGTCTTCTCTATACCCTATTCCTCTTCCAGAAGTAGAGCTGATATATATGTGAGCAGAATTGTGAAGCTTTAGGTAAAATGTGTATTATAGAGACAGAAAAATTATTTGACAAGATGTGGAGAAGTGAAGATCTCAAAAAGTCATTCATTCTTCCTTCCTGACCCCGAAGAGTCATCCAGATGTTATTTTTATCTTGGGCTGAAACAAAAAAATAGGGAAGGAAATTGAAGTCAGCTTATTAATCCACTTTTGCCACTCAGGAGACTCTTAGAGATAGAGATTAAAGGTATATATCTGGGAGAGGGGTTTGTTCCTAGATGAAATCATGTTTTTTCAGGCCTTATTATGTTATTAGAAACCAAAGATTTCCTTGTCTCCTTTGCACAAATTTGTGGAATGGCAGAGCTTAGGTGCCTTTCTAATCTTACTTGGCAAGGATGTTGGCAAGGAGACATTGCAGGGTCTTGCTGGAGAATAAGGGAAAGAGAGTGCATAGTGAATCTGTGTACTTGAAACTTGGTCATAGTTTATATAATATCAGTTCTTGAAGGTACTCTTGAGGCCACTTAGATAAGAAGATTCTGAAACTGGGAGTATGAGTTTCCATAGTGAGAGAGACGAGAACTCACTCATCATGTTTCATTTCCCTGAATACAGGTTAGGTTATCTTTTTTCTTCAGTTATTTTATATGGTGACAGTGTTCCATGAGGAAGAAGCTTTATTTCTCTAAGAAGAATGCTGTGATGCCGGTTTTTAGATGCTTCAGGTTCTCTCTTGCCCACCATTTCTGTGTGCCTTATGTATGCCATGGCGAGGCCCTAGTATCCCCAGCCATGAGGGCTTGTTCTTGTCATCTGTTCCTGTCTTGAGGAACTGCAGCTATGGGGTATGGCAAGGAGATGCAGTGTACACTAGAGGAATTCTGGTGTCATAACAAGCTGTGATGGAGCATGATGTGGGGATGTTTTTGGGTAGGGGGAAAATATATAAATTCTCTTAAAATTTTTTTCTGAGCTCATGGAACTATAATGAATACCCACTACTTAATGGATCAAATAGTGGAATGTAAGACCTAATTTGTCTTTTAGTCTTATCAGCTAAATCCTTTGTTTTCCAGCATTTGTCCTTCTAGGTAGGGTCTCCTTCCTTAGCTTCCCAAATATCTCTTCCCACTGCTCTTCTTTGTGAAACTTGATATTCAAAGCTTGTATTTTACCATGTACCAGGAAGCTTCTTTGACTCTTAGAGGACATGCAGATCTCTTTTTGTTTTTGCTTTTACTGTTGTTGGGGGAAATATGATTTAAAAAATCACAGTCACTGTGATTTTTTAAATCATATTTGGATTTTAATATGTATGGATGAATATGGCTCAGCAAGTTATACATTTGTTCCATGACTGTACTCGGCGCCATGGGAATACCAATACATTTGAAGATTTGACCTTGCCCTGAAAGAGTCCAGAATTCACTGGCAGACCCCAAACTAAGCACAATTGAAAACATGAGTGAAACTAGAAATAATTGCATAACCTGAGTTCTAGAAAGGAGTGGTGAAATGGGAAGAGAAACAGTTCAGCCTGATCCAGGGAACGGCAGTGAGCATGGCATGTGGGAAATAGGGGGACTTGCCAGAGGTGTGGGAAGTGTGTAGGTGGATTCCAGACTTGAGTGTCTTGGATGGTTGGGGTGGAAACAAACTTGACTAGGGCCTGGAAGCCCCAAAAGGAGTTCAGGCTGAGCAATGGGGATCAAGGCTGAGTGTGTGGGGTGCATGGAAGAGAGAATTATAAGACCCATCTAAGAGAGACTGCAAGCTGTTCTCACAGTGGAAGAATGATAAATAGTGATTTGGGAAGATGCATTAAAGCAGGAAATGACAGGGCTTGCTGACAGATCAGTGGAAGCCTTGTGAGAAGGACTGTTCTGTTTTAAAATGGAACATTATAATGCTACAGGTATGTCTGATTTAAGTAAATCCAATTGATTTAAGTAGTTTCATAGAGAGAAGTAGTCTCTATGAAGTATTTGGATTTCATAGAAATATCTCATTCTTTATTTGTCCAATAAATAGTACTTTTAAACACTTTGTATAGCTATCACATCATGTTACCTTCAAAATTCATGTCAACTTTCTTACCTATAAATGCAGGTAGCACCAAAAAGGCTTAGCTTGTGAATGATGAATCTAGTGGACCATGCGGGAAGGAAATTCTCATTATCTTTTCTTCCATTCCTTTTGAGGATTGAAGTCTGCTTTATAGAGGACTACTTCTTCTTTTTAAGGGTGTCCCTTAAATGCCAAATTCACTTGAGGCTTAAACTTTTTGTTTCATAAAGATCAATGCAATGTCAAAAGTTCAGGAATGCTTCTTTCTATTTGGGTCCTTAGTGCTCCACTCTCTGGTCTTTGCCTGAATTTATGGTCTTGCTGCTGCAGTGACTGGGGGGAGGGGCGTTCAAGCCCATTTACACCCTGCCAGGGGATAAACTTGATATCTTTTGCTTTCACGAAACAGTATCTGTGTGAAGTGAGCTCTTTGATCCATAGTCTTACCTGCTGAATCTAAGGGAGGATTAAGAAACACCTCTGATTGATGAATATTGCATGAGGTTTACATAGTTTAAGATTACATTTCTGTTAACCCTTTGACTCAATGGAGAAAGACTTGTATAATAAAGATTCCCTTTAGGTGTGAGTTGCTGTTTTCTCTGGGTGTATCCTTATTGGCTATGTAGAGCAGAACATGGAAATTTAGTTTTCCATTGGTGATTGTTGTTTTCTGTAGTTTCATAGAGAAAAGTAGTCTCGGTACCTTATCATAATCACACTGAGATATACGGAAATGGAATCAGGATCCTTTGTGCTCTGCATAGTCTGCATTGGTGAAGAAAGCAGATATTCCACTTGTCACAAATGATAACAAGTACAATAATAATTCCACCACTAATGTTCCTTGAATTCTTACTAATGTAAGGTTCTAGTCTAAACACTTTTTATCTGATTTAATTCTCATAATAAACTTATGGGGTAGATACTATTGTTATTTTTGTTTTATGGATAACAAAACCAAGGCACAGAAAGACTCAGTAATTTGCCCAAGTCTCATAGCTTCTACATAGTATGGCCTGGATTCAAGCCTGAGCAGGCAGGGCTGAGACAAAAATATTCCAATGTGAGAGGCAGTGGCCTCAAGAATGGGCCTGAGTTTGTAACTCTGTGCTGAACCCCTGTCGGGGAGAAAGGAGGAGAGTTGATAAATTATTTTAAGTGTGGTGAATTCTCCAGGAGTGTGTGGCAGGGTAGGTTAACCTAGGGCAGGGGAATGTGGGAAGGCTCTCCTGAGAAAATGTTCTTTGAGAGGAACATTAAGAATGAATAGGTGCTCTCTAGATAAGGAGTGGTAGGTATGAATATTGCAGCGTGCGTGGTAGTGCCCGCAAGGCTGGAGAGAATAGAATGTGGTTATTTTAAGGAACAGTCTGGTGGAGCTCAGTAGAAGGAGTGGAGAGAGCAACAGCATGGTCACAAAGTCACCCAGGCAGAAGCTACATAACAAAATGCTCTACAGTCCCACATGAAGGATACTAGTTATGGGGGTGAGGGAACATTTTAGGGTTAGAACTGTAGAAGTTACATGATGAGATGTGGAGTGCTGGTTTTTCTTTTTGGTCATTCTGAGGTTCAAACCTAGAGCCTCATGCATGCCCAGCAAGCATTTTACCACAGTACAGTACCAGCCTGAGATGTGACTTTCGAAAAGATACTTCCGAATGCTGGTGTGTTTGTTGACTCACAGAGGGGAAGATATGTTGCTGAGAGGGCAGTCAGGAAGTGGATCCCCTTATCCAGGTGAGTAAATGATGTTTGTAGGGTCAGATAATAGCATTAAGTAACAGAGAAAAGCTTAGGAGCTTACTAGGATGCGGAAAGTAGTTGACTTGGTTGTGGAAGATGATGGGAAGGAAGGAACCATTGACACTGTAAAGAGTAAGAAGAGGGCCTGGGGTTGTGGCTCAGAGGTAGAACGCTCGCCTAGCACGTACAAGACGCTGGGTTCGATCCTCAGCACCACATAAAAATAAATAAATAAAGGCACTACAACGAAAAAAAAAAATTTAAAAAAATGAGTGAGAATAGACTTGCAAACTGAGCAAATGGCCATGAAAAAGTCATCTACAGTGGTGTGTATCTGGTCAAAAGAAGGATTGTTCAAGAGAATATGGATACCTTTGCCCAGTGAGAGGATGGTTCCTGCTAAGAAAAATGGGGATGTGCACACACAAATTTCTTAAAGCTGCTCGCATTCACTGCCAGAAGTATTGTGATTGAGGGTGAGGCCTCCCTAGTTAAGGTCCTTTCAGAACCGAGGTTGTCTTTTCTTGCCTACAGTCCTCTGGGTGTGATGTTACTTGTAAGCACTTGCACCACCGTGCACCACTGTTTACCGCCAGCTCCATGTTTTTATGCAGTCAAAGCATGGACTGATCTAAGATGTCTGGCAACACCACAAAACTGAGAGAGAGAGAGAGGTGAATGCCACATCCATAGGAACCTGGAACCTCATTCAAGGTGAAAGTGGTAATTACTCTTGTGGGTCTGTATTCCAGTTTTCTCTCTCTTGAGCTAATGCTGTTCATCTTAAAACATTTTCTCTGTTTAGAGAACCAACCACCTAAACTTCATTCTGATTGCTGCCATTTGTGACTAGCTGTTTTCCACTGAATGTTTGGAAACTGGGCAGGGTGAAATAAGTTCTAAGCAAGAGAGAAGATTTTTTTTTTTTAATTATATTTTTTTTGTAGTTGTACACAGTAACTTCTATTTATCTATCTAACTATCTATCTAACTATTTATTATTTTTATGTGATGCTGAGGATCGAACCCAGGGCCTTGCACATGCGAGCCATAATCCCATCCCAGGTGGGAAGATTTTATACTGTAGTCCATATGACAGCAGAAGCTCCAGTCTGGACCATAGACCTTCCGGGAAATTCTGCTGGATGACAGATGACAATTTGTGTTTTGATGTTTCCTCAGACTTTTCAAATAAGTTTATAGCAGCCATTTTAATGTTCATGCTTGAGAGTATGTACTTGCCAGTGGTATGGGGTTAACCTCAGCTATGGCAGAAATTATTTTGGGAGGAGTTAAATGTTGTGTTTCAAAAACTGGGAAATGAAGATCTTCTCTAACATACGAGTTTCTGAAGGGAAAACAGTTGGGCCAGATTAAATGAACTGGTTTGCTTAAATTCAAAAGTGTTTCAAGGCTGTAATTTGTGGTTGCTTATTTTATTGTTATTGTTAAAGTATTTAATGTACCATACTTGTCACAGGATAGGATAAGACATTTAGGGAAAGACAATAAGGGAACAGGAAGCATGAACCCTTCATCAGGCATCTGAATAACTGTTGGTAAACATTCTGAGAACATGAAGACAGTTTATATTATAATGTGCTTCATAGTTTTCACAACCCCTCAACTGATGGATTATTTGATTCTGGTATCCTCACATCAGCATCTGAAGTCAGTTTCATTACTTGTAGTGATCTGTATCCCGCTGGAATGTATGGTCTTTAAGAACAGATACATGGTCTCTACTGTATCCCTTGCACTTAGACCAACACCCTACAGGTGGAAGGAATTCAATACATTTGGTTTGAAAAATGAGCAAAAAGTTTTAAATTCAGAATACCTGTAATAACCATCTAAATCAGGCCTGGTGTGCTACTATTTATGTATATTTGATTTGGTTTTGTGCCAAGTTTTCACCTAGAATTCATAGTGGATGGTTTTCCTAGGAGAAATTTTGGGATTTTTTTTTCTTCTGAAGAGAGTAAATGTTGTTATAATTAAGTTGACGCTTAGGGGTACTCTTACACTTGTCCTGTATTTTATGATTTTTTTTAAGTATAATTATTATTTCCATGTCTGAGGAAGCATCTTTGACAATCTGGTAGGGCTTGGCAGGGGTGCTGGGCCTCTACAAGATAGTTTTTGTCATCTGCCCTGTCCCGGGCTGTGATTTCAGGAGTACAGGAAGCTGAATTATGATAGTAAGGCATTTTGGCAGTGGCAAACACAACATATTTCAGTTGGTGATTTCTGCATGATTTGTATGAATTTCGGTATGACAGGAGTCACAACAAAACTGTTCCATGACATGTGTCTAAAGCTATCTGTCAATTGGAGCTGTGAACATCAGTTTGCATATGTCAGCAACTTAAACTTCTAAAGTACTTGCCAATGGAAAACAGACACAAGAATTTTTTTTTTTTTTGTATTTACTTACTAGAAAGATGTGGTTATCAAGTGCCCTGATTGAAATATCTTCTGAATCCCAATCTATCTTTTGGAACCATAAGTGTTTTTTCTTTTTCCAGCCAAATATAGTTGTACACACATAGAATACAGTTTCATTGATGTGTTTGTGTTATGTGTGTGTATCCATACAGAGCACACATGTGACCGATGAATATTCATGAATTTTTTTTTTAAGAGAGAGAGAGAGAATTTTTTTTTAATATTTATTTTTCAGTTTTCGGTGGACATAACATCTTTATTTTATTTTATGTGGTGCTGGAGATCAAACCCAGCGCCCCTGCGCATGCCAGGCGAACACATTACCGCTTGAGCCACATCCCCAGCCCCGCATATTCATGAACTTTTAATGTGCTTATATGGAGAAAGGTTCCTTATCTGTTAAATGAAAATAACACTATTGCCTGCCTTTCCTAGTAAGGCTCAAATTATTTAGTATGTGTAAAGCCCTTAGAATAACACCCAGCACATAAGGATTTCTCAATAAATATTAGCTTGTTATTTTGGACTATGTCTTCATTCTCTCAGTCTCAACATAGAACTATTGGTGTATCACTTTTCACTTTAGAATTTAGCTTCAGAGACAGGTTGGCATAGTCTCAAAATTATTGCCTAATTGGTGAATTTACAAAAACCCAGAAGTGCCCAGAACCAATTTCATGCCACACACACTAAAAATAACTAATATTTATATTTTTAAAGTTAACACACCTGTTAGAGAGCTTAGTAATATCAATTACTGATAAGGAAAATAATTCTTTTTCTAAGTCATCATCGCCTAGAGACTATCAGGGACATGTTTACAAGTAATGTATCATTTTCATTGTCAGACTAGAACTAACTTCATTGAGAGTATTAATTCTGGGCTTGAAAGAACAAACTTTTTATTTATTAAGAAAATAATACTTGAGGGGTTTTTTTTTGTTGTTGTTGTTGGAATAGAATGCAAAGGAACATGAAGACTTTTCAAAAAAACAGGTAACATGCACCTAGAAAGGCAATGACAAACCGGAGTACACAGTGATGGTGCTTACTGGGGGAAGAAGTGGTGAATAAGTTGTCAGGAATGGGCGCATGAGTTGTGATGAGAGAGTGCTGTTACAAGTTGTTTTGAATAATTTAAAAAACTTTTTTTTCTTTTGAGATAGGGTTTTTATGTTGCCTCTGCTGGCCTTAAGACTCCTGGGCATGCATTAGAGATCCAACTGCTTCAGCCTCCTAAGTAGCTGGGACCACCAATGTTTACCACAGCACCTAATGAATTGTTTTTTGTTTCAATTTTCATTTGATCTTCTTACCTGTACATGACAGTGGAGTGCATTTTGACATAGCATGTATACATGGAGTAGAACTTAGTTTAATTAGCAACTTCTCTTAGGGTTGTACATGATGTGGAGTTTCACTGGTGTTGTATTCATGAATAAATATAGGAAAGTTAGGTCAGATTCATTCTACTATCTTTCTTGTTTTTATCCTCCCTTTTCTTCCCTTTATTTCCCTTTGTCTAATCTAGTGAACTTCTGTTCTTCCCCTCCCCACTCCCTTGTTGTATGTTGTCATCTACATATGGAAGAGAACACTCAACCTTTGTTGTTTGGGGGGATTGCCTTAGTTTCACTTAGTATGATAGTGTCCAGTTCTACCCATTCACCTGCAAGTTTTATAATGTCATTCTTCTTTATGGCTGAGTAATATTTCACTGTGTATATATACCACATTTTCTTTATTTATTCAGCTGTTGAAAGGCTCCTATGTTGGTTCCATAGCTTAGCTATTGTGAATTGTGCTACTGTAAATATTGATGTGGCTGTGTCACTATAGTATGCTGATTTTAAGTCCTTTGAGTATATTCTGAGGAGTTGGATAACTGGGTGAAAAGGTCATTCTATTCCTAGTTTTTTGAGCAATCTACATACTGCTTTCCATAGTAGTTGCACCAGTTTGCAGTCCCACCAGCAATGTTTGAGTGTACCTTTTCCTCCACATCCTTGTCCACATTTATTGTTACTTGTATTCTTGATAATTGCCACTCTGACTCGATAAAATCTCACTCATAATTTTAATTTGTATTTTTCTAATTGCTAGAAATATTGAACATTCCTTTAAGTATTTATTGATCATTTGTATTTCTTCCTCTGTGAAGTGCCTGTTTAATTCCTTTGTCCATTTATTGGTTGGGTTATTTATTTGGGTGGGTTTTTCTCTCTCTCTCTCCTTTTTTTTTTTTTTGTGTTAAGCTTTTTGAGGTGTTTATATATCCTGAAAGTTAACACCTAATCTAATGTGCAGGTGGCAAAGATTTTCTCCCATTCATAATGCTTTTAGTAATATGGTATTTTGACAATATTAATTTGGCCATTCTATAAGTTGTCTCTTCACGCTCTTCATTGTTTTCTTTGCTATGAAGAAGCTTTTTAGCTTGATACCATCCATTTATTGTTTCTTCCTCTTTTTCTTTTCTTTTTTTTTGGTACTGATGATTGAACTCGGGGTCACTTAACCACTGTGCAACATCCCCAGCCTAATATTTTCTTTAGATATAGGGTTTCGCTGATTTGCTTAGGGCCTCACTAAGTTGCTGAGTCTGGCTTTGGACTCATGCTCCCACTTGCCTCAGCCTCTGGGGCTGCTGGGATTATAGGTGTGTGCCACTGCATCCAGCCCATTTATTGATTCTTGATTTACTTCTTGCACTTCAGGATGCATGTTGGGGAAGTTAGTTTTGAGGCTGACAAAATGGAGAGTTGTGACTTCTATTTTCTTGTGGTAGGTATAGGATCGAATACCTAGGTCCTTGATCCACTTTGAATTTTGTGCAGGGTGAGAGATAGGGGTTCAGTTTCATTCTATTACATATGGATTTCCAGTTTTTTTCAGCACCATTTGTTGAAAAGGCTATCTTTTCTCCAATGTATGTTTTTAGTGGCTTTGTCCAGTATGAGATCATTGTACTTATGTGGGTTTGTCTCTGACTTCTATCTGTTCCATTTGTCTTCCTGTCTGTTTTGGTGCCAATACCATGCTGTTTTTGTTACTATAGCTCTTTAGTGTGATTTAAAGTCTGGTATTGTGATACTTCCTGATTCACTTTTCTCACTAAGGATTGACTATTTTGTGCCTCTTGTTTTTCCAAATGAATTTCATGACTGCTTTTTAAAAAAATTTCTATGAAGAACATCATTATAATTTTAATAGGAATTGCATTAAATCTGCATAGTGCTTTTAGTACTATGGTATTTTGACGATATTAATTTGGCCTATTCAAGAACCCGGGAGTTCTTTTCATCTTCTAAGTTCTTCAATTTCTTTCTTTCATGCTCTGTAGTTTTCATTGTAAACATCTTTCCCTCATTTGTCTTATTGATTCCCAAGTTTTTTCTTTCCTTTTATTTATTTTTTTGAGGGTATTATGAGTGTGATAGTTTTGCATATTTCTCTTTCAGCTGTTTCATCACTGGTGTATAGGAACACAATTGATTTACAAGTGTTAATTTTATATCCTGCCACTTTGCTGAATTCCTTCATGAGTTTGAGAAGTTTTCTGGTGGATTTTTTGGGTTTTCTTAATATAGGATTGTATTGTTGGCATATAGGGATAGTTTGAGCTCTGCTTTTCTTATTTGTTCCTCTTTAGTTTCTTACTTTTATGTGGTTGCTGTGGCAAAAAAAAAAAAAAATGAAGGCCTATGTGGAATAGTAGTGGTAAAAGAGGGTGTTCTTCCAGGACCGATGATACTGCTTTCCCACATGAGGATATCATACAGCATATGGTCCAGCAGTGTGATCTGTACCCAGACAGGCCATGGGCCGTGGGTTTCTTTAATTCCCTACCCCTTCACTTCACTTGTGGAGGGAATTTTTGGCACTAGAAATTTTTTTTCCTTTTTTTTCCTTTCCCCTTTCCCCTTTCCCCTTTCCCCTTTCCCCTTTCCCCTTTCCCCTTTCCCCTTTCCCCTTTCCTTTCCTTTCCTTTCCTTTCCTTTCCTTTCCTTATTTCTTTCTTTCTTTCTTCTGATATTTTTATTTTTTAGTTGAACACAGACCTTTATTTTTTTTTAATTTATTTTTATGTGGTGCTGAGAATCAGACCCAGGGCCTTGCACATACTTGGCAAGCACTCTGCCATGGAGCCCCTGCCCCAGCCTAGGATCCATACTCTTTCTTAGTATCCCAGATACTTTGAGAAACAGTAGAACATGTGGACAAAGGGAAGGCTACTTAGTGTTTGGAGCCTCTAAAGCTTACCTAGTCTACAAAATAAAACTAATGAATTTTAAAAAACAGCTTTAATGAGATGCATTTTACATACCATAAAATTTACTAATTTAAAGTATACGATTCTGCAGTTTTGGTATATTCAGTTATATAGCCATCACCACAATCAATTTTAGAATAATTTATCATCCTGAAAAGAAGCCCTGAAAACCCATGAACACAGTTCCCTTCCATTTCCTCCTTAGTTTTTCCACCTCTAGGAAAGTGATTATTTTCTGTTTGGTTTTGCCTATTTTGGACATTACATATGAAAGGAATCATATGTTAGACTCTGTGACTGCTTCCTTTGAATGTTACGTAATATTTCAACTCTCGCTATATCAGTCGTTCATTCTTCTTTTCCCCTCAGCTTTTTTTTTAAAAAAAATATTTTTAGTGGGGCTGGGATTGTGGCTCAGCGGTAGAGCACTCGCCTAGCATGGGCAGGACCTGGGTTCGATCCTGAGCACCACATTAAAAAAAAAAAAAGGCATTGTGTTGTGTCCATCTAAACCTAAAAAATTAAATATTTTAAAAATATATATTTTTAGTTGTAGAGGGACATGATACCTTTATTTTATTTATTTTTTGTGGTACTGATGATTGAACATATTTCCTTATAAGTGCAAGCAAGTGCTCTACCACTGAGCTACAACCCATCCCCCATCTTTATTGAGGTGTAACTGACAAAAATGAAATATTTTCTGTGTGTCTCTATGTGTTTGTGTATGTTTCTCTCTGTGTGTGTGTATGTATGTATGTAATTTTATGGTATCTAATGATTGGATATATATGTACACTGTGAAATGATTAGCAGAATCATGTTAATTAGCTCATCTGCATCCCGTCACCTGGCATAAAGTTTTGGTTTTGTTATTGTTAGTGGTGTGTGTCTATAGAAAGAACCCTTGAAGATCCACATTTTTAGCACATTTCAGGTATAAAATACAATTTTATTGCTAATGGTCACCATGACTGTACATTTGATCAATAGCATTTATTCATCTTATGATTGAAAGATATTTCCCTTTAGACAAAATTCTCCTCATTTCTCCCTCCTGTCCTGGCACCCTATCTATGGCTATTTTGCTCTCTTAATATATATTCAAACTTTTTTTAGATTGTGTATATAAGTGAGATCATGCAGTTTTTTTTCTTCTGTGTCTGGATACAGAAGACATTATACACCTGCATAATGTCTTTCATGTTCATACATACTGTTGTAAATGGCATGATTTTTCAGGTTAGGGTAAAAAAAATGCTGATTTGGATTTAAATTGCTTGGTACAGCCTTATGGAAAATAATATGAAGATTCTTCATTAAAATAACTATAGAACTATGATGTGCTCCAGTAATTCCACTTCCTGGGTATGTATCTAAAGGAAATTTAGTCAATACTATGAAGAATTACTTATATTCCCATGTACATTGTAAAATTTTTCACCTTACCCAAGACAGAGAAAGAAGTCCATTGACAGAAGAAAGGATAAGGTGTTACATATCTACACATATAATTTGGTGTGTATGTGTGTGTGTGTGTGTGTGTGTGTGTCTTAAAGGAATTTTATTTAGGCATTATAAAAAAAGTTCTTTCTTCTTTTTGCCAAATAATAATCTTTTGGGGGAACATGTGTACTGGGGATTTAACTCAGGGGCACTCGACCACTGAGCCACATCCCTAGCCCTATTTTATATTCTGTTTAGAGACAGGGTCTCACTGAGTTTCTTAGTGCCTCCTTTTGCAGTTGTTTTTGAACTTGCCACCCTCCTGCCTCAGCCTCCAGAGCCACTGGGATTATAGGTGTGTGCCACCACACCCAGCTCAGTAATGTTCTCGTTTAAAGGTATTTCATGTTTTGTGATATATTGCACACAGAAAATATAGGCATTTTTCTTTCTTTCTTTTTCTTTTTCTTTTTTTTTTTAATCTGCTTTCAGTAGGCTTCTCACCTGAAATTGTAGTAGCCCCTCTTGTGGCAAGGAAATCCGCCACATTGAGTAGACCATCTGTCTGCCAGTTTTCTCATGTTGGTCCTCAAATCATTGAAGTTTGGGGAAAACCAAGATGGTCAACTAGAGGGAGGCCACGTTTCTTGTTGCCCTCTGACTTGGGATTCAAGCAGAGGAAATACTGTTTCTCTTTGAGGTAGAGGAAGCTGCCCATCCATACCCTCATTTGTCCATGGACATTACCCATGGTCTGTCAGCATCTCACCTCCCTGAGTGCTGCCTGTCCTCCATCAGCTGATCACCCGCTGTTAGCCTGTACACTGCCCGCAGATGGCCTGCTGCCTGGAAGTTCATTGCCATAGTACTTGCAGGTTTGGTTACACAGGGCCCCTGCCATCTTGGGACGCCTGCTAGGGCCTGCAGGTTTGCTTCCACCAATGTGGCCATCTCAGGGCACAGCCCCTTCAGTCTGGGGACACCATTTAGTTCCTGAAGATATATTGTTAGGGTACCTCCAGGTCTGGTTGCAACTGAAGTCTTTCTGCTGGATGTGCTAGTGGCCACCATCTGGCTGACTCTTTGCAGGGTTGCTCCTTTTTTTGAGTACATCTCTGGTGATCTGTCTGTGAGCTGAAAGGGCATTGAGATCTTGGGACTGCACAGAAGCAGAGTCTGTGGAAGCTGAATCCCAGGTCTGTCAGATTGCCATTGGTTTTGCATGGGCCAGTCTGGGTCCTGCAAGCCTTTGGGAAGCTGGAGGCTAGGGCAGTTCCCTGTGGGGAGCACAGCTTGGAGAAACTGGAAAAAATAGGTGCTCTCTAGTTCAGTGAGTCCTGAAGTGCACAGGGACAGAAGGGGCCAGCTACAACAGGTGGGAAGATTATGGGCTCGCCCACCCAACTTGTTCGGCACCCACCAGACTGGAGCTACTATCAGATTGCCACCTATGAGTGGAAAAGGGAAGCTGAGAAAATTTTTGAATGTCAGCGGAAGCAAGTGTTTAATTTTCTATTGAGACTTGCCTTATTTTCTCTCCTCTTTCTCATCTCTACCATTTTTCAATCCAAATATTTTTAATACATCAGTTTATTGACGAATGGTGTCTGAAGAGCATAATACAGTTTTGTTGTGTATTCTGTGTATTAATTTTTGTTGTTGTTTTGAATCTGTATATATTTTTTCTCTCACCTATTTGTCTCCTGGGATTTTTTTTTCTCACTTTTCTTATACTAACAGCCAATCTCTATTAATTTCTCCTTTGCTCTTACTATAAATTTTTATGTGTATCCTTTCTCCTTTTCTCTCATAAACTTCACAACTCACACTACTACTGTTCCCTCATTGCCTATCATTTGAAATGGTAAATGCTTTCAACAGATTTACTATTTATATTATAGACAATAATTGAACACATTATTTCTGTTTATTGTGACAAAACTGTAGAAGCTTTAATACGAGCTATTTGGTTTAAAGGTATATAATATTTGCATTGGGTGCTGTCCAGATTCTTCCCCTTAAAGGTGAGGTACTGGAAGCCTTCAGGGACACCATAAGACTACAAGAGTAGAAACTGCACTGCCTCAGATCCATACCACTAGATAGGAAGGCACACAAACAACAGGAGAAAACAAAGGAACAAAGCACCTTACTCAAACCAAGCTGTTCCAATAGTAGAGTCCATGGATGACACAGAAGAAGAAATGTCAGAGAAGGAGTTTTAGAAGGTACTTAGTTTAGTTTATATTTGACATAAAGGATGGTATTGGAGAGAAAATACAAGAAGTGAAAGGTTAATTCAATAAAAAGGCAGAGATTATAAAAAGGAATCAAGCAGAAATCCTCGAAATGAAGGAAATAATAAACCAAATGAAAAATTCAGTGGAAAGTATTACCAACAGACCAGACCACTTAGAAGATAGAACCTGAGACAATGAAAACAAAATATATACTCTTAAAAATAAGGTCAACCACACAGAGAAGATGGTAAGAAACCATGAACAGAACTTCCAAGAAATACAGAATAACATGAAAAGACCAAATTTAAAATTTATTGGGATAGACGAAGGCATGGAGATACAAACCAAAGGAATGCACAGTCTTTTCAGTGACATTATCAGAAAATTTTTCATCTCTAAATGAAATGGATTTCATCTGATTTTTTGACCCAGACCCTCCACACCAGGAGGTCGTGAGATAATATGTATCAAGTAATAAAAGAAAGTTGATGCCAGCTGAGAATTTTATATTCAGCAAAATTAAGCTTCAGCTATGAAGATGAAATGAAAAACCTTCCATTATAAACAAAAGTTAAAAGAATTTGCCAACTAGAAAGTTTGCACTACAGAACATCCTCAGTTAAATATTCTGTGAGGAAGAAATGGGAAAACAACAACAATGAAAACCAACAAAGGGAGGTACCAAAGAAAAGAAAAGGTCAAAGGAAAAGCTAAGTCAAGTTAGAATCCAAAAATAAACAACCAAAAGGACTGGAGATACAAAGTATATCTCAATAATAACTCTGAATGTTAATGGCCCAAACTACTCAATCAAAAAACATACACTCGCAGATTGAATTTTTTAAAAAATAGGCTGTTTTCAAGAGACTTATCTTCTAGGAAAAGATATCCACAGACTGGAGACAAAAAGATGGGGAAAAACACATCATTCACATGGATCTTGTAAACAAGCAGAGTTTTCTATCCTCATATCAGATAAAGTGGATTTCAAGCCAAATTAATCAGAAGGGACAAAGAACATTCTTTGAATGCTTAAAGGAATTATACATCAACAAGATAGAACAATCATAAATATATATGCCCCAAACATGGAGCTTCTTCTGACATCAAACAAACCCTTCTCAATTTCAAGAATCAGATAGACTACAACACAGTAATACTGGGAGACTTTATCACACCTATCTCACCACTGGATGGATTTTCCAAATAGAAACTAAACAAAGAAACTAGAAGTAAATAATACAATCAATGATTTACATTTAACAGACATATGTAGAGTATTCCACCCATCATCAAGCAAATGCACTTTCTTCTTAACAGCTCATGGATCCTTCTCTAAAATAGACCATATGTTATGCCACACAGCAAGTCTCAGCAAATAGAATATCCTGCATTCTATCGGATCATAATGGAATAAAACTAGAAATTAACGATAAAATAAAAAAATAGAAGCTACTTCCACACCTGAAGACTAAATAGCATGCTATTGAATGATGATTGGATAGCAGAAGAAGTCAGGGAGAAAATAAAAAGAATACTTAAAGGTAAATGAGAACACTGATTCAATATATCAAAATTGCTGGGACACTATGAAGGCAGTGCAGTGAGGAAAGTTCATTGCATTGAGCTCATACATTAAAAGAACAAAAAGTTGACAAATATGTGACCTAACATTAGCTCTCAAAGGCTCTTGGGAAAAAAAGAACAAATCAACACCAAATAATGACACTAAATAATGACATGTTTAGAATATTTATTTAGAAGATTTTAAAAATGCCACCAGAAAATTTTTAGAATTAATAAACGAATTCATCAAAGTACTAGGATATAAAATCAATATGCATTAATCAAATGCATTTCTATACATAAGTGATGAATCCACTGCAAGAGAAATTAGGAAAACTATCCCATTCAATGTAGCCTCAAAATAACATAAAATACTTGGGAATCAACCTAACAAAGAGGTGAAAGACCTGTACAATGAAAACTATAAAACTCTAAAGAAGGAAATTGAAGACATAGAAGATGGAAAGTCTGCCATGCTCTTGAATAGCCAGAATTAATATAGTCAAATTGGCCTTTTTACCAAAACTATTATATAGATTTAATGCAATTCTAATTAAAATTGCAATGACATTGCTCACTGAAAAAGTCAAAGCAATCATGAAATTTATTTGGAAAAATAAGAAACCCAGAATAGCCCAAGCATTCCTTAGCGAGAAGAGTGACGAAGGAAGAATCAGAATACCAGACCTTAAACTGTACTACAGAGCAGTAGTAACAGAAATGACATGCTTTTTGCACCAAAATAGACATGTAGACTAATGGTACAAAATAGAAGACACAAGACAAACCCACATAAATAGGTTATCTCATACTAGACAAAGATTCCAAAACATAACATTGGAGAAAAGATAGCCTTCAACAAATGGTGCTGGAAAAACTGGAAATCCATACGTAGCAAAATGAAATTAAATATCTTGTCTCTCACCCTGCACAAAAATCAACTCAAAGTGGATCAGAAATTTAGGCACTAAAACAAAGATCCTGCTCCTAATAAAAGGAAAAAGTAGGTCCAATCTTCAACACATAGGCTTAGGACATGACTTCCTTAACAAGACTCTTAAAGCCCAAGAAGTAAAATAAAAAATCAATAAATGGGATGGATTCAAACTAAAAACTGCTTCTCAGCAAAGTAAACAATCTACATGAAAGAGAGCCTACAGACGGAAATAATTCTTTACCACATGTACCTCAGGTAGCACTAATCTCCAGGATATATAAAGAACTAAAAAACTTTACACCAAAAAAAAGAAAGAAAGAAAAAGAAAAAAGAAGTACCCAACCAATAAATGGACTAAATAACTGAACAGATAACTTCATGGAAGAAATACAGTCGATCAACCAACGTATGAAAAAATGTTCATCATCTCTAGCAGTTAGAGAAATGCAAATCAAAACTATTCTAAAATTTCATCTCACTCCAGCCAGAATGGCAATTATCAAGAATACAGTCAATAATAAGTATTTGAGAGGATGTGGGTGAAAAGGCACACTCATACAAATTGGTGCAATAAGCAGTATTGAGATTCCTCAGTAAACTTGGAATGGAACCACCATTTGACCCAGTTATCCCACCCCTCAGATTATAACTAAAGGTGTTAAAACCAGCATACTACAGTGACACAGCCATATTAATATTATAGTAGCTCAGAAAACTAGGGAATCAACCTACATGCCCTTCAACAAATGAATGGATCAAGAAAATGTGATTATATATATATATACACACACACACACATACATACATACATATACACACACACAATGGAATATTACTCAGCCTTAAAGAAGAATGGGATTTTGGCATTTGCAGGTAAATGGATGGAGGTGGAGAATATCATGCTAAGTGAAATAAGCCAATCCCAAAATCCAAGGCCTGAAAATTTTCTCAGATAAGTGGATCGTGATCCACTGTGGGAGAGGGGGATGGAAGAATGATGAAACTTTTGGATTGGGCAGAGGAGAGTGAAGAGAGGGATGGAACTGTGGGGATGGGAAGGACGAGAATGACGTAGATGTTATTACTCTGCATTTATGTATGATTACACTGCTATTGTGACTCTGTACCATGTAAAGCCAGAGGAATGAGAAATTGTATTCCATTTGTGCATTCTACTGTTGTGTATAACTAATTAGAACAAATTTTTAAAAAATTAAAAATATCTTGGGTGGAGGCACTCATTTGATGCTTGGATTCAATACTTAGGTTCACACTGCTGTTCAGTGTGAACCTGTGTTCAGGTGTTACTAGTGGTGTTTCATTTTCATTTTAGATGCTTTATGCTTAATCTGAAGTGCAGTGGTATGAAGGGATTAAAAGAGGGTGCAGTTGTGACTTACACAGATGCTGACTAATCTAGTGTGCATTTTCATTCTGAACCTGAGCTGACACTAGTGTCAAGCTATTCGAGAGTTACATTGTATGCAAGAATTGGAGGTAAATAGAGCTTTGGTGATTCAAGGCTTCCAAACTTTACAAAACACAGAAAATTGCTGAGGTGATATATATCAAACAGGAAATTCATATATATATATATATATATATATATATATATATATATATATATATATGAAAGAAATGTCACTGTTAGTTTTGGTGTAAGAATTTGGGATTTAAAAAAGTTGATTACTAAATGACAGATAAATTGTTGAAAAACATGTAAATAATTTTCTAAAACCATTAGTGTCTATTTTGGCTGTGTAGGTACAATAGAACTCAAGTTTGAAAGTAGTGTTTTGGGTTGAGAATGTATCTCATGGGTTGATCTCATGCTCAATATGCCTTGAAAGCTCTGGGTTCTATCCCCAGCATTCCCTACTACCTTCCTACTTCCCCAAAGCTAGTTCTTTTGAATTTTATTTGTGTAAGATATTAAAAATAAAATTCTGAATGGGCCCACTAAGCAAATACTACTTTAGTATCTTAAGTTTCATTTGAAGCTACAAAATGGGTTAACATAAAACCTCTGCTGATCATCATTTTAAAGTTATACTTATTGTGTAAGTTTTAAAAGTTTGTTTGCTTTGCTCTCTAAAGATGAAACATTAACAATTGCTTGCATGTATTAAATAATCTATTTTTTCTAGATCCTTTGTTTTTGGATGATGGCATTGATCTATAGTCAGTGTAGTCATTAACCCTCTCTTTTAATAGGTGAAGCTACTGAAGCTCCAAGATAAGTTACTGGCCCAATATTACATAGCTTATAAGATTACATAGCACTTCTCTGTATTGATTCCCTTTTCAAAAGTTGTATGTTTTAAAGAGTGTTTTAGACATTTGTTTAAAAAAAAATCAGCCTTTTAAACGAACCATAGTGGGAACACTGGATATGCATATGTACAAGAATGAAACTAGATCCCTATCTGTCAGCCTGCACAAAAGTCAACTGAATGTGGAGCAAAGATCTGGGAATTAGACCCCAAACTTTACAACTGCCAGAATATAACAAAGGAACAATACTCCAACACTGATGTTCAGGGAATGATTTCCTCAGAAGGACTCCTAGAGTTCTTGGAAATAATACCAAAAATTAATAAATGGGATAGCATCAAATTAAAAAGCTTCTTCATTATAAAGGGAGCAGGAACATGAGAAGAGAACCTGTAGAAAGAAATAAATCCTTTGCCAGCTACTCGTCTGATAGAAGACTAATATCTAGAGTATATGTCTATTCTCAAAACAAGAATTTTAAATTGCCAACAAAAATATGAAAAAAAATGCTGGACATCTCTGACAGTCAGAGAAATGCAAATTAAGACTAAACCTAAATTTCTTCTTACTCCAGGTAGGATGGAAGTCATCGAGAATACAAGTAATAAAAACACTGATGAGAATGTGAGGAAAAAGAAACTCTTACACTATTTGTGGGATTGTAAATTAGTACAACCATTATGGAAAGCAGGATGTAGATTAATCAAAGACTAGGAATGGAACTACCACATAACCCAGGTATACCATTCCTTGTTATTTTTCCAAAAGAATTAAAGTCATATACTATAACAGTATATGAATACCCATGTTTATAAGAGCACAATTCACCCTAGCCAAGTTATAAAATCAGCCTAGGTGTTCACCAGATGAATACATAAAGAAATGTGGTCCATATTCTCAAATGTGGTCTGTATTCTCTCCTCTCAAAAGGAGGCTTTTGTTGTTGTTGTTGTTGTTTTTGTTTTGTACCTGATATTGAATCCAAGAGTGCTTAGCTACTTAACTTCATCCCTAGCCCTTTTCATTTTCTATTTTGAGACAGGATCTCACTAAGTTGGTTAGGTCTTTGCTCAGTTGCTGAGGCTGTCCTGGAACTTGCAATCATAGAATGAATTTGGAATGTTCCTTCTTTTTCTATTTCATGAAATAATTCATAGAATATAGGCATTAGTTCTTCTTTGATGGTCTTGTATAACTCAGCTGTGTATCCATCAGGTCCTGGATTTTTCTTGGTTGGTAGGCTTCTGCTGGCATCTTCTATTTCATTGCTTGAAATTGATCTGTTTAACTTGTGGATATCATCCTGATTCAGTTGGCTGCAAATCATATGTCTCTAGAAATTTGTTGATGTCTTTGATATTTTCTATTTTATTGGAGTAGAAGTTTTCAAAATAATTTCTAATTATCTTTTATATTTGTGTCCTGTCATGATATTTCATTTTTCACAGATGTTAGTAATTTGACTTTTCTCTCTCCTTCTCTTTGTTAGCATGGCTGAAGGTTTATCCATTTTATTTATTTTTTTGAAGAAACAACTTTTTGTTTTGTCAACTTTTCAATTATTTCTTTTGGTTTTGATGTGATCTTCTTTTTCTAGGGCTTTGAGAACTAATTTTAAGTCACTTATCTGTTGACTTTTTCCTCTTTGAAGGAATGAACTCTATCCAATGAACTTTCCTCTTTGTATTCCCTTTATAGTGTCTCAGAGATTTTTGACGTTGCACCAGTGTTCTCATTTCCCTATAATAATTTTTTAATCTCCTCTTTGATGTCTTTTGCAATTCATTTTTCATTCAGTAGCATAGTTTTTAGTCTCCAGTTGTCGGAGGAGCTTCTTTTTTTATTTTATCATTGATTTCTATGATGATCTTATAGAATCATAGATGATCTTATAGAATGCAGGGTAGTATCTCTATGATTTTATATTTGCTAATTGTTGCTTTGTTGCAACTTATATGTTGCTTATATGGTCTATTTTAGAGAAAGTTCCATGTACTGCTGAGAAGAAAGTTTATTCACTGGTTGATGGATGAAATATTCTATTGTCTGGAGTGTATATATTTATAATTGTTATGTTTTATTAATGTATGGCTCCCTTGAGCATTATGAAATGTCCTTCTTTATCCATTTTGATTAACTTTCATTTGCAGTCTACTTTATTTGATATGAGGATAGAAACCTCTGCTTATTTCTGCAGTCCATGTGAGTGGTATATTTTCCTCCAACTTTCACCTTAGTCTGTGGATGTCATCCCATGAGATGAGTCTCTTGAAGGCAGCATATTGTTGGGGCTTTTAAAAAATCCCATCTGCCAGTCTGTCTTTTGATTGGTGAGTTTCGGCCGTTAACATTCAGGCTTATTATTGAGACATGGTTTGTATTCCTGGTCATTTTTGTTTATTTTTGATATTTAAGTTGACTTGGTTAAATATCAAATATGGTTGAGACCAATTTGTTGCTCTTTTGTTTTTTCTCAGTTGCAGTGTTTCTGGTCTAATTTCTAGTTGTTTTTTTTTTAAGTTGTTGATATACTTTTATTTTTATTTATTTATATGCAGTACTGAGAATTGAACCCAGTGCTTCACACATGTCAGGCACTGAGCCCCAGTACAAGCTTTAACTCCTAAATTTTTTTTATCTACTTTAAGTTGAGTTTTGTTCATGTTTAGAGATAGGGATCTTAGTTTTATAGATATCCAGTTTTTTCAGCTGTGTTTTGTTTAAAAGGGCTTTTTTTTTCAATATTTTGTCATGTATCATGTGGACTTATCCTTGTGTCTTCTATGTTTCCCTGGCCTTTGTGTCTGTTTATGTGCCAGAATCATGTATGATTATTATTATTACTGCTATGTATTATAATTTAAGATCAAGTATTGGGATGCTTCCAGCATTGCTCCTCTTTCTCAGTATTGCTCAGACTATTTGGGGGCTTTCATTTTTTTATATGAATTTTAGGACTTTTTTTCCCTAGTTCTCTAAGTAATGCTTTTGATTTTTTGATGGGGGATCAAATTGAATCTGTGGATTGCTTTTGATTGTGTGGGCATTTTGACAGTATTAATTCAGCCTACCTAAGGACTTGGAATGTATTATTTTTCTGTGATTTTCAATTTCTTTCTTAGGTATTTCATAATTTTCACAATACAATTCTTTTACCTCTATAGTTAGATTTATTCCAGAAGACTTTTTCCCCATACTGAGAATAGAATTATCTTTCTGATTTTTTGCTCAGCACAATCATTATTGAAATATAGGAAAGCTATGGATTTGTGTATGTTTATTTTGTATTCTGGTGCTTTGCTGAAGGTGTTATCAGTTCTAGAAATCTTCTGGATCTTCTAAGTATAGTATTATGGCATCAGCAAATAGGGATAGTTTGACTTTTCCTTTTCCTATTTGTAACCCTTTAATTTCCTTTTCTTGTCTGTGTGCTCTGGGCTTGAGTGCCAAGAACCAAATTGAATAGGAGTTGTGAATGTGGACATTCTTTACTTGTTCCTGACTTAGTTTAGCTTCCCCCCACCTCTGTTTTGTATGATAGTTGCTTTGGGTTTGTGGTATAACCTTTATGATTTATGATGTTATTAGATAAGTTTCTCTCTATGTAGTATCTTCAGTTTTTTTCCCCCCAGTGCTGGGGCTTGATCCCTAAGGCCTTGTGCATGTGAAGCAAGCACTCTAACAACTGCACTATATCCACAGCCCCCTCTCCAGTGTTTTCATCATGAATGGGTGCTGAATTTTTTTAGAGTTAGCTTTCCTGTATCTGTTTAGGTGATCATGTGATTTTTGTTTTTAACTCTATTTATCAGAAGAATTAAACTTATTGATGTGTGCTTGTTGAACCAGCCTTGTATTTCTGGATCATAATGCCCAGTCATATATACACACACACACACACACACACACACACACACACACACACACACACACATTCCCACCCAATAGTGTTTTTTTCTTTATCCTTTTTTTTTTTATTTTAAAAAAATGACAGTGGAATGCATTACAATTCTTATTGCACATATACAGCACAATTTTTCATCTCTGATTGTATATAAAGTATGACACCCATTCGCATCTTTATATGTGTACTTTGGATAATGATGTCCATCACATTCCACCATCCTTGCTAATCCCCTGACCCCTCCCTTTTCCTCCCATTCCTCTGCCCTACCTAGAATTCATCTATTCCTCCCATGTTCCCCCTCCCTATCCCACTATGAGTCAGCCTCCTTATATCAGAGGAAACATTCAGCATTTGTTTTTTTGGGGATTGGCTAACTTCATTTAGCATTATCTTTTCCAACACCATCCTATTTACCTGCAAATTCCTTGATTTCATTCTCTTTTATTGCTGAGTAATTTTCCATTGTGTATATATACCACATTTTTTTTTATTCATTCATCCACTGAAGGGCATTTAGGTTGGTTCCACAGTTTAGCTATTGTGAATTGTGCTGCTGTAAACATTGATGTGGCTGTTTTGCTGTAGTATGCTGTTTTTAAGTCCTTTGGGTATAGAATGATGAGAGGGATAGCTGGGTCAAATGGTGGTTCCATTCCCAGGTTTCCAAGGAGTCTCCATACTGCTTTTCACATTGGCTGTACCAATTTGCAGTCCCACCAGCAGTATATGAGTGTACCTTTTTTTCCACTTGCCCAATGGTGTTTTATTCAGCCATGAAGAACACAGAAATCACGTCATTTGCAGTAAATGAATGTATCTGGAGAGTATCATTTTGAGCAAAATAAGCCAGACCCAGAAATTCAGGGGTCATATGCTTTATCATATGTAGAAAATAGGGAGGAAAAAAAATTTAAACAGTGCTTCATGAACATAGAAGAGAAATCAGTAGAGTTGAAAAGGGGCTCATGGGGACTGAAAGGGGAAGGAAGTACTGGGGAACGAAATTGATCATAATCTTTTCTGTCCATATACACATATGTCAGAATGAATTCCACTGCTTTGTATAATCATTATGCAACAACAAAGTGTTAAAAGTGCTTTAGATTCTCAACATTTCTCAGGTTTTCTTCCTCCAAGTCCTGAATCTACATATAAATAAAAGCAAATGTGATTTAGTCTTTAGAGAGTTGTATACAACTAAAATCCTCAAAATTGTAATTATGTTTGGAATAACGGGTTTTAACAGAGACCAGCAGGAGCTCAGCTGATGTCTTAACCTTTGCATAGTCAAGTAGACAAGGATATAAGCAAATGAGGTGTTGGTCACTCAAGGGAGCCTCTACCAGAATAATTCCCATTCAGTCTCAGAGTGAACTGCACTTAACCAGATAATGTTGTTTTTAAAGGTACTGTTTTACCCCTTCATCTATCTTCTTGGCAAGCATCTCCCAGAGAATTTAGTCCTATGGACTATGGATGGGAGACATTTTTCTTAAGTACTAGGAACTTTATTGCTGATCCAAATTAGTAGAAAATACATGTCCAGAATGTGAGCGTACTAGATTGAAACATTTCAACTCTAGTTGTATTTGAGCTTTTTAAAAGTTCCCTGACAAAATTTTCTAATTCAACAAAAATTTTGAGTCAGGAAAGGGACAGAATTATTGTTTTCCATCTCACATGAAAGGCTAGGCTTTTCACATGCTGTTTATTATCCTAACTTTTTTTTCTTCCTCTGTTATGATTTCCACTTAAAAACAAAGAAATTGAAATTTATTGTGATTGACTACTTTACATCAGCAAAGCAAGTCTTCACTGTGTAATTTAAAAGGAAGAGTCAAAAATTTTTATTATTTTTTTATTTTTTAGTGATACTG
Organism: Ictidomys tridecemlineatus; assembly: GCF_052094955.1. Lineage (NCBI taxonomy): Eukaryota > Metazoa > Chordata > Mammalia > Rodentia > Sciuridae > Ictidomys > Ictidomys tridecemlineatus. The sequence goes on from NC_135486.1 coordinate 120,596,274, forward strand.
AGAATACAATCTCATATATGCTGGGCAAACACTATACCCCTAAGCTACATTCCCATACCCTATTATTTGTTATTATGTTACTGGTCACCATCTTTATTATAATTTGAACTATGTACAGTTATAACATCACAAACCAAACTAGGTACAGAATGGACATAATGTAGTGTATTTGTATAATGAACGTGGTAGGGCATACACAAAGATGAATGCAGAATACCTGTAAGACCATTCCCTCTGTCTCTCACCTCTTGGGTGGTAAAGTATACTGAGTGCTATGGTGGTCCAGTTAGTGTGTGAAAGCATTGTTATTGATTATCTCAACCAGCTTTTAACAATCATTTTGTCTAGTAGGTGTATTTTATTTACATATTTATAGATAAAGTGGCTGACTTAGATAAGTTAAAACTATCTTGCCTGTGGTTATGGAGCTAGAAATTGGCAAAGTTCTCTCTCATAACAACTGTGCAGTTTGCCACACCTACTAAACTACATCAAAAGGTTTTCTGTTTTTAAAACAAAAACCAAAACTACCTTGCACCTGAAGGTACTACCACATTTATATTCTACACCCTGATTTGATTCTGTTTGGAACCATTGAATGGCTTCTCATGGTATCAGGAAATTCACTGATCATTTTTTGAGACCCCAGTTGAGTGTGATGTTTTCTGAGAGTGTTCTCTGATGCTTTTTGAATGTCCTTCTGTCACTTTGCTCTTATTATTCCCCTGCTATGCCTTGGACTTCTTTGGAAACAAGTTCTTTTGTTTAATTATTCGCCTCCCCCCCCCCCCGCTTATTTTGTTCTTGCTGCATAGTAGGTAGTTACAGATGTCTGTTGAATTGGATGCTTAACAAATGTTTGAATTTAATTATGATATTTATTTTCTACTGTATACTTCAGGTCCTTGAGGAAAGTCATTACAGTGTTAGGTACTGTAGGTACCCTCAACTGTTTGGACTGGGAATTGACAACTTGAAATTCCTGTAAGAGATCAACTGGATGCACAGTTGGGGCTATTGTTTTTCGAAATATTGCTTAAAATACATTGTATTATTTTTCTCTTTAAAAATGCCCAGAATGCTGCCACAGTGAATAGAATAAAGCTGTATATCTGCATTTATGTGATGCTTTTCAGGTAGGACAAGCTCTTTGTACAGTCACTTGTGAGCATCTATGCAGCTAAATGTATCCCAAAGCTCAGAAAGTCTGACTTCCCAAGGTATATTTTACTGATTTACATTCCATTGAAAGTATCATGAGCAAGCAGAAAGAATATGCATTTTGAATTTAGATAAATGTATTAAATTCTGGTTCAGCCACTGTCTTGTTATATGACTTTGGGCAAGATATTTAACTTTTTTCAATATAATTTTCTTATTTTTCAGTGGAAAAAGAACACATTGACAGATTTGAGGCTTGAGTAATACATTGAAGAAATTCTTGTATTCTCAAAGATCTTTGAGTACTTTGTGATAATTTTTGTCATATTTTCACTTCTATTGAAAAAACTGTTAATTTCATTCTTAAGCAGTATAAGCATCTTTATAATAATTTCTCTGATTATTTTGCCATCATTCACAGCTGTGTGACTGTCGATCCAGTGTTCCCTGTGAATGCCAAATATTATAAAAATATGTTCTACATGGATTTTATAAGGAGTTTGAATAAAGAAAAGGTATGGAAACACCCACAGAATAGCAAAGTCTTGCCATGTCAGTAAGTAGTGTATTTACTTAGCTCAAGTTTTAGCTTAGAAGGGGCAGATTTAGGGAAAGTCATATCATTGAATGTAGTGGTAAATTTGTAACTAAGAACTTTTCTTAATTCTAGTAGTAATTGTTTTACATACCTAGGTTGGTGCATATTTCTGAATTGTTGCTATTGTACTTAGGATAAAATGTGTCACAAAATTACTTATGGAACCTCTTTTAAATGGCATCCTAGGTTTCCTTAGCAGAAGTTAGTTTAGCTAGTGATGAGGTCTGATGATCTAGACCTCCTTTCAGTTACTGGCCTGTTTGTTGAACTACGTCTAGTTATGGCTTTAAAGTCATTCAATTCTTTGAGCCGTTGTTATGGTACCAGATTTTTTAGGAGCCTCTTACTAGCTGGTGTCAATTTAGAGCTTATCTTGGAACTTCTTGCTTATCAGAACCTGAATAATATTAACTTCAAGGATTTCTCTATTATCTAAGTTAGCTACTAAGAGTATCATGTGAATGAATGCTTTTCTTGAGTCATTAAGCCTTTTTGTCTCTTGCATGGTTTTTAATTTTTTAGTCTTTAGAAAATAGGATCTATTATAGTTTTTGAGTTTGTTGCCTTCTAATTAGGATTGTGCTATCACTCTATGATTTTATTCTCTGAAATTGTGGAGCCAGGTAGAGCTGATGCCACCTGATAAATTATTTTTAACCATCAAGAGCTGAGAGTGGGGTACGCTAAGCCTCTTTGATCATCTAGGAAGTGAACAGTAGCCATCATTTTTGCATTTGGTTTCTTTAAGAACTCTGTAAATCCTTAATGTGAATTAAATAAGATAGAGACAACCAGTAGGATAATGAATACTTTCAAGCTTTTAAAAATGATTATGGTGAATCTCATATGAGTAGAGGTGATTCCATTATAGCAATTGGGTTTTCACTTCTTCCTCTGGTATTTACACTGAGAAATATGCTGATTGTCCACTTAAACAGTAATTTATTAGTGTTATGCATTAGACAACAAACTATAAGAAGAGGCAATTACTTTAGAGAGGAAAATGTAACTAATTCTTATTTATGCACTGGCTGCATTTGAAGGCCTTTTCCCCAAAACAAAAAAGTGAATTTATTTTATTTATTTATTTATTTATTTCCCCAGAAAACTGATTTTAAAGACCTTGGTATTTTATTTGGAAAGAAGGAAGAATAGATTATTTCACTAACTTTATCTTTTCTATCTTAACTACATTCATCCAAAGAGACAGTATTCATAGTTTAATTCCCAATTATCTTATTCATAAATTGCTTTTTCTGCACTTTTATAGCAATTTGGTATTTCTGAGAATTGAGAATATTTATGTAGTTTTTCCCTTAAGGGATAACATTTATATTTTTTCCTCTTCCAAAAACTGTTGAGTAAATTTGTATATATGGTGTTTACTTTGTCTTTTAAACATTTTTGTGCTATTCATACTTCTTGGCTTAAAAACAGGAAAATGTCATAAAACAATGATATGGAAGTAATAAATGCTGAGTACTTGCTAAATTGTAAAGATATTTATGTGAGCTGGGTGAGATGGCACATACCTGTATTCCCAGCGACTTGGGTGGCTGAGGCAGGAGGGTAGCAAATTTTGGGTCAGCCTAGGTGATTTACTGAGACAGTCTCAGAAATAAAAAATGCAATGGGCCGGGGCTGTAGCTCAGTGTAGAGCACCCCTAGATTCAATCCCCAATACCCTCCTCCCAAATTTTAATGTGATTCTAATTGGTGGTTCATTGGTACCTGCTGGTTACTGAAATTTCCTCAAGTATTAGCAAGCTTTGGATAGTGTTTTGGGGGGATGAAATTGATTTTTCAAGAATAACCTGGTTAGTCAGGTGTGGTGGCACACGCCTGTAATCCCAGTGACTTGAAAGGCTGAGACAGGAGGATTTCGAGTTCAAAGCCAGCTCCAGCAAAAATGAGGCGCTAAGCAACTCAGTGAGACCCTGTATTTAAATAAAATACACAATAGGGCTGGAGATGTGACTCAGTGGTCGAGTGCCCCTGAGTTCGATCTTTGGTATCCCCACCCCTGCCAGAAAAAGAGAATAACTTGGTTTTTTTTACTTCTGTTATTTGAAACTGAAAATTATTGTAAAGTGCATTGCCTTGAAGTGGGAGTTGCAATACTAGGTTCACTTCTGTAACTTTGGGTGTGAGATTTTTTTTTTCTTAATCATCCAAATTGTTGGATTAGATCATGGTTACCTGTCATGTATATTCTTGGGAAATTTGTTGTATTAGGAGATACATAAGTCACACTATGAATATAGTGGGCATAACTTATACGCCTACTAGAAAAACATTAATTTTGTACTTGAACGTATATTGAAAGCTAAACGGAATTCGTGTCTTCATGTGGCATTAAAGATATAATATCAAAACTGAAATATTGTGTTTATAGCAGGCCAGACAAATAAATCTCTTGTCATGGTGGAATGAGATGGACATCATTACCCTAAGTACATGCATGAAGAAATGAATGGTGTGATTCTACTTTGTGTACAACCAGAAATATGAAAATATGAAAAATTGTGCTTGTATGTGTAATATGAATTGTAATGCTTTCTGCTGTCATACATAATAAATTTAATAAATCTCTTGTTTTTTAGTCACTCTTTTTCTGCCACTGAGGTGCTCTGAAACATTTTTCAAAAACTGTAGAAATTTTGTTCTAATTAATAGTTGTTCATGTTTGTGAAGTACAGTTTGATATTTCAATATATGTATATGATGTGTTGTGATAAAATCAGGGTAAATAGCATCTCTTCCTTCTTTTGCTTTATCTTTGGAAGCAACACACCCCTTTCCTCCAGGACTTCTCAAATATATAGCAGGTTATTGTAGTCAGTGTACTGTGCTGTGGAATTCTAGAACTTATTATATAACTTTGTTTTGTTACTCATTATTCAGCTTCCCTCTTGCCCTGTCCCTTTGTGCATTCTAGCCTCCAGTAATCACTATTCTACTTTCTTTAACTGTTCTGCTTCCTACAGATGAGATAATTATCATTTTGATAGTTATCTTTTTGTGCCTTGTTTTCTTCACATAACATATATTCTCCAGTTCTGTCCATTTTGTTGCAAATCTCATGATTTCATCTGTTTAATGGGCGAATGATATCCCATAGCATATAGGAACCTCATTTTGTTTATCCATTTGTCAGGGATGCCTCAGTTGATTCCATATCTTGGCTGTTATGAATGGTGCTACAGATCAGTTTCATATCTTCTGGATTCATATTCAAAAGTAGGACAGCCATATCATATAAAATATCTACGGTCATTTTTTTGTTTTTAAAGTAAACTCTATACTGTTTTTCGTAATTGCTGTACTAATTTTCATTTCTACCAGTGGTGTAAAAGAGTTCCCTATTCTTATTTTTGCCAACATTTGTTTTTTTGATAATAGTCATTCTGACTGGTGTGAGGTGACATCTCATTTTGGTTTTGTATTCCATTTCCTTTATTGCTAATAGCAATGAGTATTTTTTAAATACTTGTTATACCCATTTTTATTTCTTTTTTTGAGGAATGTCTATTCAGATCATTTGTTCGTTTTAGAATTTCACTATTTTTTTTTTGTGGTTGGGATTTTTGAGTTTTGATAGTTTGGATTTCAATGCCTTTTCAGATGAATATTTTGCAGATATTTTCTTCCATTGTTTAGGCTTTTTTCTTAATTCTGTTGATCATTTTTTTGTTGTGCTGAAGTTTCTTCATTTGATATGATCCTGTTTATTTTTGCTTTTGTTGCCTGTGCTTTTGGATTCTTATCTACAGAATCACTGCTTATACCAATATCTTAAAATATTGCCCCTATTTTTCTTGTAATCATTTCAGAATTTTAAATCTTACATGTGGGTCTTTGATCCATATTGAGTTGATTTTTGGATATGATGAAAGGTATCAGTGAAGTTTCATTCTTCTGCACATAAATGTCCAGTTTTTCCAGCACTTACAATTGAAGAGGCTGTCCTTCTACAGTGTATGTTTTTGGCACCTTTGTTGAGGATCATTTGGCTGGAGATGCATGAATTTATTTCTGAATTTTTTTTTTCCTGTTCAGTTGGTCTGTGTGTTCATTTTATGTTTGTACTATGATTTCTTGGTTAAGATAGCCCTGCAGTGTGTCTTAAGATCAGGTATTGAATTGCTTCCAACTTTTTTTTTTCTCCTCAAGATTGCTTTGCTTTGACTGTTCAGTATTCTTTTGTGCTTCCCATGAATTGATGGTTATTTTTGTGGTTTTTTTTTTCCTATTTGTGTCATGAATTCCATTGGTGTTTTGTTAGGAATTGCAGTGAATCTATAAATTGCTGTGGTTAGTGTATTAATCAGTTTTACTTCACTATAATGAAATACCTGAAATAATTATCTTAAAAAGAGAGAAGGATTATTTTAGCTCATGATTCTGAAGTCGCATTGTTTTCTGCCTCAGGCAGCACATCCTATTAAGAGTGTAGCAAAGTGAAATTATTCACCTCATTAGCCAGGAAGCAAAGAAGAGTAAGAAGAAGTGGCTGGGGTCCTTTTCTTTCAAGGACATATCTCCCAGTAGGCCTTACCTCCTAAAGATTCTATTACTTCCTAGTAGTGCCACCATAGACTGTAAGCCTGTAACACACAGACCTTTGGGAGAGAGCATTTTAATCACACTAATTTTTCCAGTTCATGAACATGGAAGGTCTTTCAGTTTTTGGGTGTCTTCAATTTCCCTTTTCAGATTTTTGTAATACTTATTTTAGAGGTTTTTCACCTCCTCAGTTAAATTCCTAGGTATTTTATTTTGATTTGTTTTATTTTATAGGTATTGTAAATGAGATTGCTTTCTTTTCAGCAAATTCACTTATGGTGTTTAATAATGCTTTTGATTTTTGTGTTGATTTTGTATGCTGCAACTTTGTTGAATTCATTTATCAATTCTGTCTTTTGATGGAGTCTTCAGGGTTTTATGGTCTAGAATTTGAGGCCATTGTATTAAATGACAGTTAATATCTTCTTCCTATTCTTAAGTTATATAACTATGTTTTTTTTGGAACAGTTACATTTTATACCTCTTCTAAATCAATGGTATTTTCTTTTTTTATTTTTTAAAAATATTTATTTATTTATATATCTTTAGTTTTAGGTGGATACATTAGTTTGTTTTTATGTGGTGCTGAGGATCAAACCCAGTGCCTCATGTATGCCAGGTGTGCACTCTACCACTGAGCCACCACCCCCAGCCCCCTCAATGGTATTTTCTTGAGAGGAATTCACATGTTTTATTTACATGAAACCTCAGTGTTTTTTGATAAGAAGAACCCTGCTAAGATAAAGGGCACTTAGTGTAGGAAGGCGAGAATGGTGATGTCGAGATAAGAGTAATTTCATGAACACACTTGACATATCTCATGTTTATTTCCAGTCTCTGCTTTCACAAGATGATTCTCTATTTCTAATTCCCACCATCAGTGTCCCCCACACCCCTTTCTTTTATTTTAACCTGGAGTTTGGCAGAATGGAAATCTATATTTCTGAATTTAGTATGATTTTTTTTCTTTCTTTTTGTCCTTACAAGAATAAGCAGTCTTGATGGCAGCTGCTGTATTAAGCCACAGAGCTTAAAAGATTAAAGAAACCACTAACAGCAGCCCAGGAGGAAGTTTAAGCCTCTATTTTTCTGAAGGTTTGCACTTTCTTTCTGATGGTTGAGTAGTAAATTGCAAACAGGTTGTGTTCAGCAGCTGGAATGCTCTCCAATATCTGGGGAGACTCAGCCTTCTGTTCATTTCCCATTTGCTGAAAGGATAGCCAGCTCCTGGTGGAAACTGCAGGCAGAAATATTAGAATTCTTTGTATATAAGTCCTTAAATTTTCTTTTTTAATAGTTGTTTTTGATAGAAATACCCCATTCTTCCATTAACTTTATTGAACACTGAACTTCAGGTCTGTTGCTGGGGAGAAGCCTGAGTAAGGTCAAATAAAAACCTCCCAATGACTTGCCCCCTGAAATAGGAATTATTTTGGCCCACAGTGAATGCCTACTTGGGAACCAAGGACTGCCTCTAAATCTTTGTTTTCCATATTTTTCACGAGTTTTTCTTTTTCTTTTTTTCTTTTTTTTTTTTTTTGAGAGAGAGATATTCTTTTTTTTCCTAGATGGACACAACACAATGCCTTTATTTTTATGTGGTGCTGAGAATCAAACCCGGGTCCCACCCATGCTAATCGTGTGCTCTACCACTGAGCTACAATTTCAGCCCCTGAGTTTTTCTTTTAGGGAATTCATTCTGTGGCTGCCATAATCTTGCAGTCCCTGTCTCTGTATTGCTTACTTGGCTTAGCCTCTATTGTGTATTTATTTACCCCTGCTTTCTTCTGATTGCCGTTCCAGAGATTCTGGTAGAGGAAATTCAGAACTTGTTCTCACTTCTTGACTTAAGCACAGTTAGACAGTGTTCTTAATAAAATCAAAATCTTTGAAGTTAGATATGGGCTATTACCTACTTATTTCACCTTCATTTTCCCATTGCAGTCAGAATGTTAGAAGTAGTCCCAGAGCTGCTGATGTCTTCATGAACTGGGCAGATGATACATTTGTGTGGTTGTTTCCTGATGGAGAGAGATTGCACCTATGGCAAACTGTAGTATTTGTCCTTTAAGGAAACCAAAATAATTTTTCCCAATTTTACTTAGATATAGTTGACAAATAAAAATTTTATATATTTGTGACTTGTTGATTTGATATGAGTTTAAAGTATGAAATATTCAATATACTCAAGCTAATTAACATTATTCATCACCTTACTTAATTGTCATTTTTGTGGTGAGAATAGTTAAATTCTACATTCTTAGCAAATTTGAATGTGCTAGAGTGTATTGTATAGTTAACAATATTGTATTATATATCTTTTTTTTTTAAAATACTGTTCTGGTCAAATAAAGCAGGACTGCCAGTTTAGTACTTAAAAAAAAAAATTTGGAGAAGTTCATTATTTTCTAGATAGGAAAAGAGAAGCTCAGAGGAGTTTTACCTTACCCAAGATTTAAAAAACTTCAGTGTTTCAACTAGATCTAAAACCTGTGCATATTGGGCTATGTGACAAAAATCAAGAGATTGAAGTTAAATCACTTCTGGTACTTGGGCCTTAAATATTCACTAAGAAGGGCTTTCATATTTGGTGTGTATTATTTTAAGATTATTAAAAATAATTTAGCCTTTGGATAAAACAAGTAGATTGGGGCGGGGGTTGTCTGTAAGAACCTATCATGATGGCTAGAACAGCTAAGTAGAGCTTCTGGACAGATTGATTTGTAATTGTTTTGTAACACCATATGGATTTTCTTGGATATGCAAGTAAATACATTTTATATATGCTTTATAAATTGCTAAGGCTAACTTTAGGAATAATAAAACAATGATGTAAGAAGCTAGAAGTTAGGTGGGACTGTGTTTTGAAGTGGTATTTTGTTTCTTTGTTTCTTCTGCTTGTATTTTCTACAGCCTAAAGGCTATGTATATGCATTGGAGAGTAATTGGAAGGGAGGATCCAATTACAGATTGGTCAACATCTGTGTTTCTTTGTAGAACATTATCATTTCTGCTATCAAAGTGTGTTTGCAGGTTAGAATACTTTATGCTCTCTGGCCAGTACATCCTGTTACAATGATCTTTGTGTCTTTAAGCTTTTATTAACAAGATTCTCTGCATCTCTAATTTAAGAGGAAATCACACTGTGGAATTGATGCCTTCTGTGTGCCAGTCAGGAACTGATTTTGAGTAACTCCCGTAACCACCTTATAAGATGATTTTGCTGACATTCCTGAGAGTTTGAATTCCTTACCTAGTATGGTTTTCAAAACATTTTGATCCCAACTCTCGCGGTTAGAAATGTGGCTTATGTCATAATCAGGTGCACATACTCCACATGCTCAGATGCTCATGCACATGCTGGCTTACATATACACACACAGGACAGGAACTTAAACGATGCCCTAACCATAAGCGATGCACTCTGTTAGTTTTCCTTCTGTTCTGCTTCATCAATACACAGAGCACCTCTATGCTGAGCCACATCCCCAGCCCTTTTTAAAATATGTATTTTATTTAGAGACAGGGTCTTGCCAAGTTGCTAAGTGCCTCGGTAATCTGCTGAGGCTGGCTTTGAACTCACCATTCTCATGCCTCAGCCTCCCGAGTTGCAGAGATTATAAGTCTGTACCACCATGCCTGGCATTAATGTAGTTTTTAACCCAGTATTGTATGTGTCATATATAGTAGGCACTATATATAAATAATGGTTTAACTGAGTAGGATTATATAAGAAAAGGACATTCATTCTGTTCTGTCTCTTAAAGGATTGCTGCTGTATTTCGACCTTCCACACCCTGAGGACTATTAATTTCTAGTCTGATCTGGATGAGGGAGATTTTATTTAATAGGAGATATAATTTCTAAGATGGTTTGTCTATTTCTTCATGTCCAGTGTTTTGTTATGATGATTTATCATTTTGTTGGTTTGCATCTTCTCTTTTGAATTAAAACATAAGAACTAGAACTACAAACACTTTAAAAACATGACATTGCAGGGCTATTTTTCCCCTTTGCTTTAAAAAGTGTATCCAATTATAATTTTTAATCGCTTCACTCTAAGCAGAGACAGATAATACACGTTTGTGACAATTTTCCAGAGGGAGAGCTAAGTAACCAGGCTCATTTTCCATAATGTGAATGTTATTCACAAACTATTACCATAATTGATGTACCAAGCCACTGTCGTGTAAATAATGTGTTGTGTGTGGGAAGCAAGCTAGTAGTGAGTGATTATTAAAGAACAAAACCTTGTTTTAAAAGAGAAACTGTAATTATAATGATTCTGAATTCATACTGCAAAACCACTTAAAATATCTCAGCTGCCATTTATCTGTGTCATTCCATATAAAAAGGAAGTAGTATATCAATCAAGTGGTATAGAAATATGTATACACACATTTTATAAAACAACACAATATAAATGTCAGAATTATTCATTTTTTAAAAGGCATTTGATGCAATATTGGGGAATATGAACAACTTTAATTAGTGAAATGTATATTGATGGGAAAGAAGACAATTTCATATTTCTTACTTTAGGCTTTTGATGATGTTTCAAGGATCCATGGAATGTCTTATCCCTTGAAGTCTTTCTCATTCACCTCTAAATCCCTTTTATTGTTTTCTAGATGGTCATCAACTTCTGTGCGTGCTGTATTGATCTGTACTTTTGGGATTTGTTGTTTTATAAGATGAGGTCATAAGTCATTTCTTGTACGTATCATTAGTCTCCCCAAGTAGACTACCAAGTCATTTTAGGCTTTGTGTGTATGTGTGGGGGTGGTTATCTTTGTATTCTTCATAGAGAGTGGATAATGCTGTTTGTGCATGAGCTAAATCCTTATTTTTGTTGTTATCTTTTTTGTATGTATATTGGGCTGTATTTTTTTTGTAAAATCATAGTCTTAGATTTTGTTACTGATATTTCAAAAAAACACTAATATAACTGGAAAGGATTTGATCTTGTTACTGTGGAGTTTTTGATTGAATGCTTAATCAGAAATCTATAACATGTTTCTTATGAAATATGTAACTCCTTCTCTGAAAAGTTCTGTAATCAAGGGAAAGGTGTTGTCCTTATCTCTTGAAATTGAGTGCTTTTAGTACATATATTTGTCTAAGCTTACCTACTGTTATGTTTAAAGATAGGTCATGGTATGTCTATTCTTAAGATCCTTTTAGAAAACTCTTTTCAGCATCAGTCCTGCTCTGAGTTGTATTCGGAGTGCATTTTGATAATTTTCTTTGAAATTATAGATGTTTCTACTGTACTTATGGGCATCTCTCGTCCTATGCTCTGATAGTAGTGAAAATAGAGACAGCTTCTGATCTGTTTCTTGGCTCAAAATTCTTTGGCCCTTAATGTCAGAGTCAGTGTACTCAGCTAGCTTTTATAACTGCACATAGCTCTATAACGGAAAGTTGAGCAAGAAGAATGATCCTTATATTTCTTATAGAGACAAGGCCACTGTTGTAAGGCAGGTGGTGCTCTTCTCAGAGGATTATTGATTTCAGCATGTTTTCCTCTGTTTAGCCCTATCTTAAAGAATTGAAACTTTGTTGGGCCTTTTTGGGAACTGTAGGGGAAAAAAAGATAAAAGAAAACATAAGCAACTAAGTCAAGAGATTCTAAGTATCAAATATCACTGTTGTGAAGGTCTTTGGTTCAGGAATAAGCACTGTTTTCTGTATTTCAGCACATGATAGGACTGTGTTCATGTATTCAATGGTGACAGCTTGTGTTTCCGTGCCCTGATGACAGTTATGGGAAAGAATTTACATTATCCAGGAATGAATACTGTAGAGGGACAAGAAGGCTGGAGCTGACTGTTCTCATCCTTATGAGTCCAATGAGGCCACTCTGTAGCTTGAGAATCTTTGATATGTCTTTGGCCTGATTTCCTAGAATCTCTGGAAAGCACTTAGCTCAGAACTGGTGCCTGTTTTTTTATAGTGGCCCTAGCTTCTTTTCTGCTGCATCCTGGGCCTCTTAGGAGAAGAATGGTGGAGGTCAGATGAAGACAACAAAGGCATAACTTCTGCCTCTTGAAATGCTCAGCTGAAGTGTACTTCTCCCCCCTTAGGCTTTAAGGAAGAGCACATTTATCATAGAGTAGAATGAAGAAGAAAGAATATATACAGTGTTCATTTTTTGCTAAATAGCATGTAGGATGAAGCAGCATGTAGTTTACAATTCAGCTGTATCTGTTTGTCTTGGAATCATTTTGAGCCTTACTGTTAAACTATATTTTTGGAACCTTTTCATTGCCAAACTTTCTTGGAGGGTTAAGGGAACCTTTAGTAAAATGTTGAGGCCATGGAGGTGGGCAGAGTGGAGAGTATTCATGTCTGTTTCTGTTTGTTGAGCTTGGGCATTAATACATGTGCATGATTGGGTAGGGACTAGCATGTGTAAAAAGAGGGGCAGTCATTCCCAGCAGAGGTAACACCACAAACAAAGGCTGGAAGATGCCTGTGGTTTTCTACAAAGAAATGAATGCTTCCAGAGATTTTATTAGAGCTGTGGCTAGCCATACTTAATGAGAAAGGGGAAAGTCCTTGAGCACCCATCCTGCCTTTTCATACTGTCTTAACAGAGATTCCCATGCTCTTATGTGGGAAATGGCGTCTTGATGCAGCTGAAATGGAAATACTTTTTTTGAGTAAGCTGAAGCAATTCTTTCATGTACATTGTCCCATTTTAACATTTTAAACAGTTCTATAAACAACCAAAAAAAGGTGTATGGGAGATGAAAGGAGGAGATTTTGCCAGGAAATGAAAATAAGTCGCCAAAGAAACCTGTCTTGATTGTGGTTTTAGAGTTATTAAAAGGGTTCAATTGATAGCTTGTTATGTGTCTGTATTTTTCTAATTCTGCAGAAACATGAAGGATAAAATACCATCAGACTATACTACTAGAGAACACATTTCTGTTGAAGAAATGGCTTGCCTTATAGCTCACAAGCTGTAGTGCCTTTTACCAGTTAGGCCTGCCCAGGAACTTTGTAGACTTGTGGGGTCCTCTCCAGTTTTTTTTCTTCCCTTCCTGTGGCATGTCAGGCTTTGAACCTCAGCAAAAGATGGTAAGGCTCTGTCATGACAGGTGGAGTTTCTGATCAGTGTTTCTTTAGTGTTTCCAATAGGCTCTCCTTATTGAGCAAAGGTTAGGTTATGGTGTAGTTCAAGGGGAACAATACCTTTGCCTTGCAACAAGCTCAGTTGTGAGCATGGTTCTGTGTTCACTGCTTTACAGTTAAAAGCCCATTTAATTCTCACAGGAATCCTCATTTTGAAATAGATTTGATGATCCTCTTTACAGATGGGGAATTTAGACTGAGATTAGTGATTAGTTTTTAATTATTCCTGGTATTAGGTATGGCTGGGATTGGGACCAAGGTTTTTCTGCGTCTAAAGTTCTTATTTGTAACTACTCCCTATTGTATCTCAGTTTTGCTGTAAAGTAGCTTCTACCTATTCTTGTTCTTCCCCCTTTTAAGAAGATAATAATCTACCTCCTAATTCAAGCTTCATCTCCTTCCTTTCCATTCATTAAGTAATATCCTGTACTCATATAGATAATAGCATAAAATTTACTATTTAAGACATAAAATAAATAGAACACCTCTTTTCTCTTTGACTGTAATATAATTTGTTATGTTCTCATTAATTCCCACTGTTAACACAATCATGATATAATAGGTGAAATGTATAACATAATTTTAGCCCTATAGGTGTTAAGTCTTAAGGAGACTCTTACAATGGAATGGTGTGATGAAGCCAGGGCATCTTATAGACCCACCTTGGCCATAGACAGATGGTGAGACCTTGATGAAGTCATTTGATCTCGCTGAGTTTTTTTTTTTTTTTTCTTCTATCACTGTGGTGTCTTATCCAGGCCAGTTCCCTGCCTGGCAGACAGCCTTCTTCGGGGCACAAATGCGTCACATGTGATTCCCTTTGGTCTGCATACTGTTTTAGGTGCATGTTGAGGGAATAGCTAATAAATTTATTGAAAGCATTATTCTGTAATTTTTTTCCTTGATCAATGGAAGAGTAATAAATTTTAGTTTGTTATCACATGGGGAGTTCATTATTTCTGTCTATTTAAAAATGGGCCTCCTACTGAAGGTTAGATTGCACTGCTTTCCATGAACTCTTAGTTCCTCTCCAGGTACAGTATTCACTAGGCCTAGTTATGAGTCTTAACTACTGGATTATTTAGACTCTAGCTTTTTAGAATCTTTCATTGTTTTACTTCCTTCTCTGTGAGCACTTGGATTTGTGACAAAGGGGGAAACTCACAGGAAATGGATTCACATTAAAAAATTTTTTAAAAAATCACCTGTCCCTAATCTTTTATGAGCATGGGACGTGTTTTGTCCCGTCTGTAAGTGCAGTTGGTCCATGCTCACCCTGTCACTTTTTCTCCTGCTACCCCATCTTTCCTGTGGAGCACTGGAAGCCTCACTATTCTCTGAGACCATGAGCCGCTAAGGCTTCTTTCCTTATCCCTCTCCACCTGCCTAGTCAGCACCCTTTGTTCCTTGAAGCACTTGTTCTTATGGCTGCTTCTTCCCAGGACCTTGGTAATCATCCTGAGCCTCCATTTCTTTGGGAGAATCTAGGCTCTTTCTGGGCTTTCATGGGTATGCCTCGGTGGGTCTTGACATCTCATGGCTTTTCCAGTGTTGCTCCTCAGTGCATTTACCTTGTCGATTCCTCCCTTCTCCTGGCAATAGATTTAACTTTAATCTTCTTTAATCTTTTTTAATCTTCCAACTTAGAGCTGGAATGATAGTAAACATTTATAGACAACTTCCTATGCAAGAAGAAATATTCTGAAGACTTGACATCCATTGTCTTATCTCCATTCTTGCTGTGTGACTGAATTGAAGTAAATGGGGGACTTAATATTAAGAGGCCTTCAGTTCAGAGGAAGATGTAGAGAAGTAAATAGGCAGCAATGATAAGTGTTACGGACAGGATAAGTTCAGAATTTTTATGCATGCATTCAACCCAGACATGTGGGTGAGGATAAATTGCACTTTTTGTAAGAATTGAGAGTTAAACGTCCACCTTAAAGACTGCCAGGAGTATGATGGAGGAACATAAAGTATTGTGGACAAGAGGAACATTTTGGATGCCAGAGAGTTTTCTGGGAGTTAGGGGGTGACTAATAAGAATATAGCCATTGTTCTCAGTGAAAGTAGAGGCCTTATTTCTGGTGTGAATTTCATAGTCTTTTCCACTTCCATGTGATCCTTATCTTCACTAAGTTATGGCCTTGAGTTAGAATTCAGAGTTCCTTATTATGCTGAAGACATGGGGGATGAGTCTTCACACTTGCTATGGATCTCAACGTGAAGTTTTACTACACACTTGTGGTAGCTACTATGCTGAAGTGGTATGAGAGTGTTAGGGGGAGTGTGAAGGAAAATGTAGCATCAGATTTATTACAGGAGAGTTTTATAATCATTGTGACTTACAGGATGTAGGGTAGGGTATGTTTGTTTTTTTGGGGGGGCGGGGCGGGTACGTGGGATTGAATTCAGGGGCACTAGACCACTGAGCCACATCCCCAGCCCTATTTTGTATTTTATTTAGAGAGAGGGTCTCACTGAGTTGCTTAGCACCTCTCTTTTGCTGAGGCTGGTTTTGAACTCTCCATCTTTCTGCTTTAGCCTCCTGAGCCGCTGGAATTATAGGTGTGTGCCGTGGTGCCCAGTGGTTTTTTTTTTTTAATATCTTTATTTCATTTAATTATAGGTTATGCTGAGGATCAAACCCATTGTCTCACCCATGCTAGGCAAGCACTCTACTACTGAACCACAACCCCAGCCTTCGGTAAAGGTTTTTTGGGATAGTGTTCAGTGCAAAGTACTCCTAAAATTTTGAATGCTAAAGTAAAACTGGTGTTTAGCCTGACGATATGCAAATAACATTTTCAGAAATGAATATGTATCCATTTTCCATAAAGACATTTAGTGAATGACATTTTATATCCCAGTGAATATTATGGCTTCAAGCACTTTAAGGAAAGCCTGATATGTGTTTGATGAAGAGGTTACAGTTCTATGTCTTTGGTGCTTGTGTGACACAGAGATTGGAAAATGAAATAGGGAACATGCTCCTGGTATTTCGTGGGCTGGAATGGGACATCAGCCATATAGACTTCGATCCTGCTGATCATAATATAAACTTTCCATTAGCTTTAATGCTCTCTCTAGCTTGAGGAATAAGGGTGGTGAGGGATAAAGCAGCTGAGTGGTAGATACTGCAGACTTTTTTAACCCACTTTTGAAGATGGAGGCCATAATAAAATGCATTCAAATGCATTTGCTGATTTTTCTCTTTTTGCAAGTGGGGATAGTTTAGAGCATCTTATGAAATCTACTTTAAATCCAGATTGCTAAGTTTTGTATTTAACAAATAAGTATTTTTATTTGGTTGTAGAGATATGGGAAGTGGAAAGGAGATATGTGCTATCATATTATTAAATTTTTTTGAGAATCATGTTTTTCCATGTACCTGAATGCCTCCCCAGTACCCTTAAAAATAGCAGGGCCTGTGTGGCTCACATTCACATATACAAGCTGTGCTCCTAGATGTCATCTTCTTTCCTTTTTATCTTGCATCCCATAAAGTAAGTGTTGATGCCATTTCACAACTTTTCTAAAATTTTCAGAAATTTAATGAGGTAGAAGGTTAACAATAGTGAAAACTCTCTCCTTGTGAATCTAAAAAGATGGGTCTATAAACTATTGGTCATTTCCTTGAACTGTTAGTTTTTACAGCTCAATATTAGAAGCCATTTTGGCAGCAAGGCAAAATAGAAAGGAAGAGAAAGTTGTCACAGTTATTTGTCTTTGATTGTAAGAGGTTAGAAGATTTTGTTTCAGTTTGGAAATTGTGATTCGCTTCTTGCTAGAGAGCTGGACTGTTTTTAATGTTATAATTTTTTCTAGGTGTGGAAAAAGTTCACCTCTCGATTATATTTTGGAGATGGTGAGGTTAAAGCTGTGGCAAAGTCCTTTTCCTAGACCCAGGCCCTCATCAGCATAATGTTGATGTCCTGAGGGGAGAGCTGGAATTCATTATTCATCTTCTGGGAGGAGGCCAGGGCCAGAGCCTGCCTTCTGCTTTACTGAGTGTGCCATTTGTGATGAAGGCAGCCCAAGTCCATTTGCGGAATTCTGCTGTCATCCAGCCAAGAGAGAAACACAGAGGAAGCAATGAGCAGGGGGCAGCAGGCAGCTTGGCAGCACAGTCCTGGAGTGCGGTTTCTGGAGCAGGATCACACAGTGTTAGGTTTAGGTACTAAGGGAAGGTACTCATATGGGTAAAGGAGTCAGGCTGGCAATTTTGCATTTTTTTGTCTTTCTTTATTTCTTTTTCTTCTTTTTGTTCCTTCTGTCTTTGAACACTCGTGTGTCATCCTTTGAAAAACTCGGGATCTGAAAAAAAGGCTTTCCTGACACACTGTTTTTCTCTTCAGCAGTACAGTACTGGGGGTCCCCCTGAACCTCATTCCCCCTTTTCCCCCAGTTTTCTCTTCCTCTGAGGGCAGGAGGCAAGACAATGATCAAGTCAAGCTGGTTCTATGTTAAGTTCAAGTATGCAGAGAAGGTAAGTCGGTATATTTTCTTTTCCCAAGGGAAACCTTCCACCTCCTTTAGTTCTCTGGTGTTGACAGCTCCTTGGGTTATTCCTGGAAGCAGGGTCTAGAAGTTATATCTTTGAGTGTGTTTCCTCTGACTTAATGATTTTTGGATGGAACACAGGCTCTTGTGCCTGCAGTCTGATATTGCCACATTGCCATATTGTCACTGACAAAGTGAAAGAGGTCTTCAGACTTTGGAGACATTATTTAGAGTTTAAAGGAGAAATAACAGGAAACGCAGGATTTGCCTCATTAGACTGGATGGAGCATTCTCCAGAGGAATATTTGCTATGAAGTGTGAGACATTTTTGTTTGTGAAGCAATTTGAGAATGACTTTCTATTACCTGTAGTTTGCTGAGTCAGAAGTTTTGATTTTTCTTTTTTTCCTGAGTTTACTTGTTAATGTATAATGGTGCTTTGTAATGTTCTTTGGATGCAGAAAGAATAACTTTGTCTGAACACATAGAAGACCATCTCTTTCCTGTCTGTTTAGGTGTATATTTTAGGGAAAGAACAAATTTTAGTTGCATCTACAATTTTAATGTTACACAGTTTTGTGTTTTAACCAACCATGACTTGGCTTTCAGAATAAAAGCATGCTCATCCTAATTCATTTTTATTTACCTGGAGCTGTATACATCTTTTCAGTTCTGGATGTATCATATCACATATTCTTTAGAGAATTTACAGAATTAGTACTGAGGTTTCTAAAATATCTCTTTGAAAACTTGTCTTTCCTGATTTGCTTATTGAAAATGTTGGTACATTGACTATAGGGTTAAACAGAAACTCTAGAGTATGGAACTGTGATGTAGTAAACTAGAAAATTAGGATGATTGTCTTCATACTTGTAATTACTAAAAATCTCTTCTCCACCATTCACCTAGTTTTAAAAAGGAATTAGATGCTAGGTGTGGTGGTACATGCCTATAATTCAAGGGACTTGGGAGGCTGAGACAGGGGGATTGCAAATTTGAAGTCAGCTTCAGCAATTTAGTCACACCCTCAGCAACTTAGTGAGACCATGTCTCAATATAAAAATAATAAAAAGGGCTAGAGATGTAGCTCAATGGTAAAGTGCCCCTGGGTTTAATTCCAAGTACTCAAATAAAAGAAGTTAGAACACTTTGGGCTCATTTTTCTTACATTCCTTCTTCCTTGTGGATTTGTTTTATTTAAAAGAACCTTCCTCCATTTTAAACCTATTTGTATTGTTAACTATTAAAGCTTTCTTTTTGTGTACAAGATTGGGAAAGGTTACCATTGTAGTTGAGATTTACTTTTTTCCTTAGAGGATTACTTTCATTTGAGAAGCCTATATTCTGTGTTTGCTATTACAAATTTTGATAAGTGAAACTGTACTCTGCCTTTTTAACCTTTTCCTTGTGATTTGAGTGTTCCCTGTTGAGAATCTGAAAGTTGGAGTTAAGTCACTTGAATAAACGAATGCCAAAAGAAGGAAAGCATTTCTAGAAGTGATCTTCATAGAAAGAAAAAGGAGGACATTAAGTTCCTTCATTTGAATTACAGTTTCACTCTTCCTTTGGCAACCCAGGAAGGAAGGAATGCATTCATATACACTCAGCCAGGGGTGATATAAAACTAGAAAGTGATGAGGCTTCTTACTTAATTGAAGAATAACCCTCCTGGTTTTATTGGATGGCTAACAAGAGAAACATGATGCTGAGTCTCATTTTCAGCATGCTTATGGCACTCCAGAGCTTAAGGATTCTTAGCAGAACTTTGGTTCACTTGTGCCTTCACAGTGATTCATTTTTAAAATTTACATTGCTGATCTTTATTTCAACACTGGTCAAAATAAATGTGTTTCATCTGGAGACATAAAAAGTCTTAAGGAGCAGAACTGCTTACAAGACAAATGTAAACCATTCTTTTTGTATTTCTCCAAACGCATTCTTATAAAGGTTATTAATTTGAGATGATACTCTTTTTTTTAAATTAATTAACTTTTAAATTTTGTACTGGGCATTGAACCCAGGGCCTCAAACATACTTGGCAAATGTACCACCACTGAGCCATATTCCTAGCCCATTTTATTTTTATTCTGAGACAAGGTCTCACTAAGTTTTACCCAGGCTAGCCTTGAACTTGTGATTCTACTGTTTCAGCTTCCAGAGTTGCTGGGATTACAGGCGTGCACCTTCAGGTATGGCTAAACTTTTTAAAGTTGTTTGCTATTTATTTATTTATTTATTTATTTATTTATTTATTTATTTATTTATTTATTTATTGTGGTAGTGGGGATGAAACCCAGGGCCTCACACATGCTTGTGCTTTGAATTTTCCTTGCAAAAATGCATCATGAGTTCCATAAATTCTGAAATTTTAGTGGTATTTTTTATTTTTTCATTTTTCTGTTCTCTACCCTGAAGTTGTATCCCCAGCCCTGGCTTTTTTCTCTTTTTAAATGTGAACATTTAGTACTATTTATTTTTAATTTCCACAAAGGCCTCTTGAATTCATGGTTTATTTAGAAATATACTTTTGTTTATAAGTGTTTGGACACTTTGTAAAAATAATCTTTCTTATTGGTTTTAATTTGAATCCATTGTGGGTAGAGAACATATTCTGTTTAAGATGAGTTTAAATAGAAGGGAATAAATGGAGGTAAATTTCTATAATTCACTTGAACTGGTAAATAAATGCTAATACCAGTAGACTATTATAAATTATGATAACAGTGCAATACAATAAATGATAGGTAGCTAGATAATGGGAATTGGCTTATGTGATAACTTCAGCCAAGAAGTCCCTTGATCTACTACTGGGGAACCAGAAAAGCCAGTAGTGAAATTCAGTCTTATGTCAGAAGCCTAGAAAACCAGATTAGCAAATGGTTAGTCCCAGGGTCTGAGAACCTGGGGATTTGATGGTGTATGTCCTATTCTTGGCCTGAAAACTGAGAGGATAATGTCTGAAGGCAGGAGAAGATCACATCACAAGGAGAGGATAAAAATTTTTCCTTACTCTTTTTTTTTTCCCGTTTTTTCATCTGGGCTCTCATGGAATGAAGGAGGCCCATTTGCCTTGTTGAGGGCAAATCTTCTTTAATTAGTCTACCAACTGAAATGCTAATTTCTTCCAGAGACACCCTCAGAGAGACACCAAAAAATAATGGTTTACAAGCTCCTTTAGCCTAGTCATGGTGACACATTAAATTAACAATCACAGATATCTTTTTCTTTATCTTTGTTTTCTGAATTGTTTCTTGTGGATAGCATAGAGTTGGATTATGGTTTTTTTCCCCCACTCTACCAATCTGTCTTTTAAATCGTATATCTAGATAAATATTCTTGTAATTCTAGTGTGAGGTTTTTACTTAACGGCTGAAGAGTGTTTTTGTCTTTTTTTTTTTTTTTCCCCTGGTCTCTTTAGGACATGAACACATTCTCGCTGGGGGCTTTCACACTTTTTTCTTTGTCCCTACTTCTTAGAAGTTAATAGTGTGTTTTTGTGTATAGGCAGCTTTGAGCTTATTCTGCTTTGATTTCTCATACCTTCTTAAATCTGTAGCTTTGTGGTTTGACCACATTGAGGTGTTTGCAGTGTTTATTTTATGTATTATTTTAGACCCTCTTTATTTCATTCTTTTTGGGACCCTGAGACACAATTGCTAGATCTTTTATTATAATCTCACAGATGCCTGATAATTCGGCTCCTGCTTTTTGCTCCACTCTTTTCCCCCCTTCTCTTTTATTTAATTTATTAGTACTTTTAGTTGTTTTATCTTGAAGTTCATTGACTCTTTCTTCTCTTTCTTTACCTGATATTGAGCACATCCACTGAGTTTTAAAATTTGTTTTACACACCTGTTATCACAGCTATTCTGGAGTCTGAGGGAGGAGAATCACAAGTTTGAGGCCAGCTAGGTGACTTCCTGAGGCCCTGTCTCAAAGAAGTAGACAAATAGACAGATGGACAGATGATGTTGCTCAGTGGTAGAACACCTCTCCATTGAATCCTCAGTATCTCCCCCTCCCCCCACCCCAAATTGCATTTTTTTACCATGTTAAAAAACATATTATATGAAGTTTATCATCTTTACCATTTTAAGTGCAAAATTCAGTTAGTAGTAAGTGTGCTTGCATTGTTGTGCAACAATAGATCTATAGAACTTTTTCATCTTGCAAATATGTAATTCTGTGTCCATTAAGCAACTTCACTTTTCTCACTCCGCTCATCCTGTAAACACCAGTGTACTTTCTATTTTTTTGAAATTGACTGCTGTAGATGTGTTGTCAAGTGTAATCTTATAGTGTTTGTCTTTTTTTGAATGGTTTATTTCACTTCATGTAATGTCTTCAGGGTTCATCCATGGGGTAGTATGTGATACAATTTTCTTCTATTCTGAGGTCAGTATTTCATTATGAATACACTACTGTTTGTGCGTTGATAGGTCCATGTCTGCCACACAACCAGCACTCGAGCTTCATAAAAGAGGTTCCAAGCATAAAAATTAACTAGTGAGTTTTAAAGTTAAAGAGACACATTCTCATTACCTTTAATGCCCAGCTTCTGCCTCCAGCCACCTAATGCGGTGGCAAGGTTAACACAAGAGGGGAGAGAGAGAGGGGAGAGGGGAGAGGGGAGAGGGGAGAGGGGAGAGGGGAGGAGGGGAGGAGGGGAGGAGGGGAGGAGGGAGAGGGAGAGGGAGGGAAATCTCCATTTACAATCTCATCAGTAGTATATAAGTCTTGCAGTTTCACAATCACCAATACTTGTGTTCTGTTTTTGATAGTAACCATTTTAAACAGGTATGATATTGTATTATAGTTTTGATTTGCATTTCCCTGATTTCTGATTTTGAACATCTTTATTGGCCATTTGTGTCTCATGTTTACAGAAATGATATTCAAGTCTTTTGCTTACTTTTTAATTGGTTAATTAATTTTTGTTGTTGAATTGTTATTTATAGATTTAGGATATTAACACTGTCCCACTTTGGTTTTGGGAATTAAACCCAGAACCACACAGATGCTAATAAGCGTGCACTCTATCACTGAGTTATGCTTCTAGTTCTGGGTATTAATTTTTTATCAAATGTATGATTTGAAAACATAATCTCCCATTTCTACAAGTTGCCTGTTTGCTGTTGCTAATGTCCATTGATGCACAAAAAAATTCAAATTTGATGAAGTTCCATTAATTTTGTTTTCATCCTCTATGCTTTTGGTGTTATATCTAAAAAATCATTATCAAATCTAATGTCTTGAAGCTTTTTCTCGTTTTCTTCTTGGAGTTTCATTACTTTAGTCTTATGTTTATATCTTTGGTAATTTTGATTACAAGGTGTAAAACAGGAGTTCAACTTAATCTTTGTTTTTGTTTGTTTGTTGTTTGTTTGTTTGTTTTTTCCTTTCCCAGGGCCTTGTGCTTGGTAATCAAGTTCTCTCAGACACATCCTCCAGCCAAGAACTTAATTCTTTTACATGTGAATATCCAGTTTTTTCAGCACCAGTAATTGAGTAAACTCTCTTTCCCCATTGAATTTTCTTTTAAAGCTTGTCAAAGATTATTTAACCACTAGAGGAGAGTTTTTTTCCTGGATATTATATTACATTACATTGATGTATTTGTCTTTATGCTGGTTCTGCATTGTTTTGGTTACTGTAACTTTATAATGCATTTTGAAATCAGGGAGATTGAGTCCTTTAACTTAGTTTTTTGTTTTTAGACTTTTTTGACTTTGTGGTGTCCCGTGAGATTACACATTGAATAATAGGATGAATTTTTTCTATTTCTGCAAAATTTGCCAATGTGATTTTTATAGGGAGTATTCAGAATCTATAGATTTCTTAGGTAATATGTACATCTTAAAAATTTTAAATCATGAACAGTATTAAGGTTTTAGGTCAAATGATGAACAGTGGTGACTTTTTATTTTTGTCTTTAGTTTCTTTCTTTTCAACAGAAAATGTTTTTGATAAGTTTTTATTTATTTTTTTAAACAATGCTGAATCTTTCACTTTTAAATTTTTCTTTGGTTTTTCTTTTTTTCTCTTGTTACTTTGTTAAGTCACATCTCTTTGCTATAGCTTTGTATTTTTTTCTTTGATTCCAAGCATGTTTATATTTACTTGCTGAAGTATTTTTATGGTGAATGCTTTAAAATCTTTGCTAGATAATTTTAATATCTCTAATACCCAGGTGTTGGTATCTATTGATTTTTTTTCATTCAAGTTGGTTCTCGGTGTGAGGAATGATACTTGAGTGAAACCTTGATATTTTTGGTTTTTATTAAGACTGAATCTTATCTAAATCTTCTATTTCTTGGTGTCTTTTTTTCTGACAGCTCCTTGGCAAGGCAAGGGGGTCTGCCTCATGGGAGTACAGTTTCATATTACCTGTAATGGGGGTAGAAATGGGAGCTCCTTGGTTGTACAGAGTGGGAGTTCCAGCTCTCCTGCAGACCTCTGATTCACTGGCTGGCTGGGAGGGATAGTTTATCTCATTCATGATTTCCTAAGTGTCACTGATACCAGAGAGTGGTTTTTGTTTTGTTTTTTAATCAGTGGCTAGTGTTGAAAGTCTTAAATTCAACACTTGTCTTTTGGCTCATCTCTTTTTTAGTTTTTTTTTTTTTTGGGGGTTAAGAGAACAGATTTAGGGCTTTTGTGTTTGTTCTTTTGGCATTTCTGGGGTTCTAGCTTGTTCCATTCAAAGTCTGTGATATAGAATTCCCCCCCCCCAACATCCTGTGAAACTTTCAATCATGTTTTTTTGGGGGGTGGGTGGGGGTGGGGTGGGAAGGGAGAGTCTCCAGTTTCAAGCCCAGTTGGTCTTCTTTATATCTTTTAGATCTATTTATGTTTCATCTGTAATGTCCAAGATTTTTAGTTGTACTTAGTGTGCATAGGGAGATATCTTTATTCCATTTTCCTGGAAACAGAAGATTCTTTAAACACATTTTTAAAGTATTTAAAGGGTAAAATATTTGTAAATATTTTGCATTGCATGGAGGCTAAGAATAGTATAGGGTGATAATTGCCTCTTATTATCTTCTGTATGTATTTCAAATTGAAATCTCAGTCATACATGGCTAATCTGTGCTAAAAAGCACCTTCATTTTAATCTGTAAATTGTACTATCCCTCATATATATATTTGCATCATCATACCTCTTTATTCTGTAAAGATATAGGTCTCTAATAATAGCATCCTCTTAGAAATAGTTTTCTTCTTCCAGGCAAATTTGGCAGTGCGTTTTTAATGTAAGATTAGAATTACTAAATCTGATTTAAAACAAAATGCTAGCTATTTTAGCCAAAAAGAGCCTAGCCGAGAAAACAGTAGATTTTCTTCTTGAGCCATTCAGCTCTTGAATAAGGCAAGTAGAATGACCATGATATCTTTTTCAGGTGGTAATTTTCCTTTGAAAAACTGCTTTCAGGTGGTTTAAAATATTT
The DNA here is from genome assembly GCF_052094955.1 of Ictidomys tridecemlineatus. NCBI lineage: Eukaryota > Metazoa > Chordata > Mammalia > Rodentia > Sciuridae > Ictidomys > Ictidomys tridecemlineatus. Next base: position 120,621,689 of record NC_135486.1, read on the forward strand.
CTTAATCTTGTTGGCAGCCTTCCTCAGAACTTTGTTGTATATCTCAAAGTTTAGACTTTGTATTCTGATTCAGTGTTTAACTTCAGAGTTAATTTGAAATTGATTTACATAGTATGTTTGGAAATTTACATAATCATGATGACTGTCTTACACTGTTAGCAGTACTTTATAGAATATCATTGGGTTCCTCCATTATAATGAAGAAAGAGATTTGTGTCAAAAAAGCCAGTTGGAAAACTTAGAAGAAATTCAAGCTACAGAACATAAACTATGAAACATGATCCTCTGATTCCCTTCAGTCTCATTTCAGAGCCAGTGGAATTCAGGGAAGAACCTGTTTGTTAGTTTTGGTAGAGAAAAAAATTGTTTTTTGAGACAAGAAGGACTTGATATTTCCACCAGATTCACTATAAAATTTTTATCATCCTTAAAATGGATTCATTTCAATGTAAAATTTATTTAATAGTTTTGACAAATTAAAATCTTTAAGGGTGAACAACTACTCAAAAATTCGAAGGGTTTCATTTGCCATGGAAGGATTTTAGTTATTTTTTTCAAGTTAGTCCAAGGAGATAAATGTAATCCTAATTAACTTTAAAGATCATGTCTTTGATCAAAGGTTAATTTTAAAGATCATTTTAATATCAGTGTCCTTTGGAAGTAAAAGATACAGCCAGTCTAAATCAAAGACTTCCTGTCTGATTACTTCTAAGAGAATGAGGATGACTGTAGGCAGCAGTTGAGCCACTTGTTGTTGAAGAGTATACAGTTCATTCGGTGTGGCTTTCATTAAACCTGGTGGGCCACTGAGGATAGTACATACCATTTCAGCATGCTATATAACAGTTCCCCTCTGAAGTGCTGAATGTAGTGGGTTGTAATGGAAGAGGAATATGAACTTAATGTAGGCTTAGTATTTTTTGTCTTTTTCTTTTTTTCTTCCCCTCACCCCCCCCAATTTTTTTTGCATTAGTTTATAGCCCTTGATACAGCTTAAAGTTTACATATTTTTTAAATTTTATGGTGTTTTGCATGAATAAGTTAGAGAATGAAGTAAATGAATTAGGCTTCCTAAATTGGAAGTTTTTGCTGTATACACATCTAGCTAAGTTTCTATCACTGTCTTCCCCAGCCAGGGTACCCATCAAATTTTCCCCACTCCACAAACCTTTTGTAGCTTATTATTTATTCTGTTATCCCAGAATATGATTTTATACCCTTAATGTAAGCTGAGGGATCCCAAGATGATATAGAAGGAACAGGATAGACAGTTTAGTTTTATAGCTGGAGGGTTGAAGAACAACTTTTAAATGATGTAAGTGATCTTAGAGACCTCATTTTGCTTAAACTAACTCATCTGCACTGTAGAATATTAGAATGGCATTCAAATATCTTTTTGGTGTTTTTAGTAGAATACTTTTTAACTGAAGTTGTATGTTTTATAGTACATTTATGAACTGGAAATTAGATTAAATAAGGCTTGTAATTGAAAAAAGAAAAGACTTTCTGTTTAAGTTGTGCTTTATGAGGAGTCACACAATTATACACCTTCTCGCCAATCTTTTGGTGTAGAGTACTGTTTGCATCTCTGGCTGAATGTTGGAACTACCTTGGGAGATTTTACCAAAAAAAAAAAAATTTATTTGTTCTTTTTAGTTATACATGACAGTAGAGTTTATTTTGATATATTTATGCAAACATGGAGTATATTTTATTCTAATTAGGATCCCCAGTCTTGGGGATGTACATGATGTTGAGATTTACTGTAGTGTATTCATGTATGTACATAGGAAAGTTATGTCAGATACATTCCACTGTGTTTCCTATTCTTGTCCTCCCTCCGTTCCCTTCATTGCCCTTTGGCTAATCTACTGAAGTTCTTTAATTTCCTCCACCTTTCATTGTGAGTTAGCATCCACATATCAGAGAGAACATTTGACCTGTGGATTTTTGGAATTGGCTTATTTCGCTTTGCATGGCAGTCTCCAGGTCCATTATGATATTTACCCACGAATATCATAATGCTCTTCTTCTTTATGGCTGAATGATATTCCACTGTGTGTATACATCACATTTTATTTATTCATTCTTCTGTTTTAGGGCACCTAGATTGGTTGTATAGCTTAGCTGTTGTGAATTGTGCTGTTATAAACATTAATGTGGCTGTGTCACTATAATATGCTGATTTTAAGTCCTTTGGGTATATGCTAAGGAGTGGAATAACTAGATGAGAAGGTGATTTCATTCCTAGATTTCTAAGAAATCTCCATACCCAAAATTTGAGTGTACCTTTTTACCCCACATTCTTGCCAACATTTATTATTACTTTGTTCTTAATAATTGCCATTCTCACAAGAGTGAGATTAAACCTCAGTGTAGTTTTAATTTGCATTTCTGTAATTGCTAGAGAGTTGAACATTTTTTTTTCATATATTTATTGGTCATTTGTATTTCTTCTGTGAAGTGCCTATTTAGTTCCTTTGCCCATTTATTGATTAGGGTTTTTTTTTTTTTTTTGGTGTTAAGCCTTTTGAGTTCTTTATGTATCCTGGAGATCAATGCCTTATCTGAAGTGGGGATGGCAAAGATTTTCTTATATTCTGTAGGTTTTTTCCTTCTTTTGCTGTTCAGAAGCTTGTTAGTTTTTTTAGTCCATTTATTCATTCCTTTTCTTTTTTCTTTTATTGGTTTCATTTATTGATTCTTGAGTTTACTCCTTGCAATTTAGAAATCTTGTTGAGGAAATCAGTTTCTAAGCTGACGTGTTGGAGTGTTGGACATACATTTTCTTCTTGTGTGTGCAGGGCTTCTGGGGCAATGCCTAGGTCTTTGATCCACTTTGAGTTGAGTTTTCTGCAGGGTGAGAGATAAGGGCTTAATTTTATTCTGTTACATATGAATTTCCAGATTTCAGCACCATTTGTTGAAGTGGCTATCTTTTTTCTTATGTATGTTTTTGGCACCTTGGTCTAGTCTGAGATAACTAATATATGTATGGGTTTGTCTCTGGGTGTTTTGTTCCGTTCTGTTGGTCTTCATATCTGTTTTGGTGCCAATATCATGCTGTTTTTGTTACTAAAGCTCTGTAGTATAATTTAAGGTCTGGTATTGTGCTGCTTTCTGCTTCACTTCTCAATAAGTATTGCTTTGGCTATTCTTGACCTCTTTTTTTTCCAAACGAATTTCATAACTGCCTTTTCTATTTCTGTGAAGAGCATCATTGGAATTTTAATAGTAATTGCATTAAATTTGCATAGAGCTTTTGATAGTGTGGCCATGGGAGATCTTTCTATCTTTTGTCTTCAGTTTCTTTCGTTAGTGTCCTGTAGTTTATTTTGTAGAGATCTTTCACCACTTTTGTTACATTGATTTTCAAGCTTTTTTTTTTTAAGGCTATTGTGAATGGGATAGTTTTCATAGTTTCTTTCAGCTGGTTCATCATTGGTGTATAAGAACACAACTGATTTTTGGATGTGAATTTTATATCCTGATACTTTGATAAATTTGTTTTGAGTTCTAGAAGTTTTCTGGTGGAATTTTTGGATCTTCTAAATATAGGATCGTGTTGTTGGCAAACAGAGATAGCTTGAGCTCTTCTTTTCCTATTCATATCCCTTTAATTTCTTACTTTTACCTGATTGCTCTGGTTAAAATTTAAAGGACTGTGTTGAATAGAATTGGTGGTAGAGTGCACCCTTGTCTTGTTCCAGTTTTTAGAGGGAATGCTTTCAGTGTTTCTCTGTTTAGAATGATGTTGGTCTTTGGCTTGATGTATGTAGTTTTCACAATGTTGAGGTATGCTCCTACCATTCCTAGTTTTTCTAGTGTTTTAAACACGAATGGATGCTGTATTTTGTCTTGCTTTTTAATGCATCTATTGATATAATTACGTGATTTATCTTTAAGTCTATTGATGTGGGAGGGGTATTGTGTCTATTAATTTCCGTATGTTGAACCAACATTGCGTGCCTGGATGGAAACCCTCTTGATCATGGTACTTTCTCTTTATAATATGTTTTTGTGTGCAATTTTCCAGTATTTGAAAATTTTTGCATCTATATTCATCAGAGATATTGGTCTGGTTTTCTTTCTGATGTGTCTTTTTCTGGTTTTGTTATCAGGGTGATGCTTGCTGCATAAAATGATCTGAGAAGGGTTTTCTCCTCTTGTATTTCATGGAATAATTTGAAGAAGACTGGTGTTAGTTCTTCTTTAAATGTCTGGTAGAACTCTGTTGAGAATCCTTCAGGTCCTGGGCTTTTCTTTGTTGGTAGGCTTTTGATGGTGTGTTCAATTTTATTGCTTGAAATTGATCTGTTTAAAGTTTTTCTATGTCCTCCTGGTTCTGTTTGGTTTAATCATGTCTCTAGATATTGTTGACATCTTCAAGATTTTCTAATTTTTTTACATTATAAACTTTTTAAAAAGTTTCTTCTGTAATGTCTATAGTAATATTTTATTTTTCCTCTCTAATTTAGTTAATTTGAGTTTTTTTTTTTCCTGTTTCTTTTCATTAGCTTGGCCACAAAAATGTTGGTGTCCAAATATCAACCCTACACATTCTGATTCAGATGGTCTAGAATTAAGTTTGGCAGCAGGTTTTAAGAAAAATCCCTAGGCATTCATCATATGCAGTGAGGGCTAGCTTGAGAATGGTTTCACTGATTTGTGTTACAGGTTTTTTTTCCTTGTATAAAACCATATCCAGAAGACATTGATAATTATCTGTTGGGTTTACTAAAAATAGTGTAACATTTTAGACATATCTGTAATTTGAGTTTAGAATCCTTTTAAGTTCTTCACAATGTTTCATAGTTGTCTCTTCAATTAATACCTCTTTTTTAAAAGGATATCCTTCATTACGTCTTCACCTCTACTTAAAAGTGCTTCACCTATACTTAAAAGGATACCCTTCATTATGTCTTTACTGTGGTCAGCTTAATTTTTATCAGTGCTTTACCTATACTTAATGTCTGTTTCTTTTTTACATGTAGTTAATGAAATGGGTATTTCCTAAAATAAAACCAGCAGAAATGGATTTGGAGTAGTGTACTATGGTGCCTCTTTATTACAGAGGAGCACTCCTTGGCTATGAATCCTTTAGTATGTTTTACAAAGGAAATGAAGACCATCCTTTAATCTAGGTGGGCTTTTTTTTTTCCCCCTGAGAGGAGATCTGCGGTGTTCCAGGAGTAGGGGAATCTCAACTCAAAAGGAGTGGGGTTCTTATGAACTTTGCAGATATGAACTTAAGTTAGAGGCACAGAAAAAAAGTTTATGTTTTCAAATCAGACGTTCAGGGAAGAATGCGGGCCATCTCCAGGGTGATGATTCCTCTTTTAAAGGAAATGTGGTAACAGTTGGGCAAGGGAGGTACCTGGGGATGACATCAGTTTAGTGATTATAAGGCTGTTTATGATGGCCTGACAGTTCTCAGAATCCTTAGATTGATGTGGCCTCTTTGATATGATCAGTAGATAACATTGGAAGGTGCCCTATATTTTAGGTTTCTTAAATATTCTTACTTTTTGCTTAGTCTATTTATTGCATGGTATAATTTTTAAAATTTTGTACTGCTGGGGATTGAACCCAGGGCCTAGTGTATGCTAGGCAAGTTCTCTAGCACTGAGCACATCCCTAGCCCAAAATAATTTTCGTAAGTGAATGAATTAATGGTAACTCTTAAGATGCATAGGTTTTTCAGAAATTTGGGAGTAATAGGGAGGGAAAAGTGGCTTGGGGAATAAAATGCAGAAAGTTATTATAAGGCTTTTAGACTAAAGTTATATGTATTTTTCTTGTTCTTCGTGTTGTCTCACTATCATTTATTTTTTCTATCTTACCTCAAATTGAATGGAAGTCTGTTAAAAGAGCACTTATTGTAAAAGATGTGTATTTGACCTGATTTTAGGCCAATTGATATTTAACCTATGATAATGTTTGATATGGTTTCTTTGTGTTTCATATAGGAAATAAATACATAAATTATGTATAGGAATACATAATTTTTTATAATTTTATATTTTCTTTCTTTTTAGGATTTTAAGTTAACTAATATCTGATATTATGACTTAACACATGTAGATATAAATCATTATAATCCCTGTTATTTCAAGAGTACGGAAAAAGTATTGCTTTTGATTTTCATGCCCCAACATAACCATCTAAATGGTTTTTATTATGGATTTTTTATTATACACCTTCAGTGTTTAAGGATTTTGAATTCAATCTGATATCTGAGGATTGCATAACTTGTAGTACACTTCATATTCGGTTTTTGAATAAACTGTAGAAAAACTGAAGACTGAAATTCAGATATTAATAAAAGTTATTTCTTTCTAATAAGGCATAATAGTAGACTATAGGTCATTTGTAGGTCTTCTGTAGACTGCAAAATCATGTATACTCTGTATGTGCACACCTATAGTTTCTTGTTTATGGCAATTGCATGTGGACTCACCTTCTTTTTATTTCTTATAGGTTGTTAGTGTTTCTTGATTTTTGCCGAACTGGCTGATTTCTTGTTAACTGTGTTTATATTGTTTGCCTTGTCTTCTGTTTAGGTTTTGAGTTCCTTGGGGATAGTGAGTCTGGTGTTAACTCTCATATAGTGTAATTCTATACATGCAGTTTTCAGAATTGCTGTCTGAATTCAGTTTTGTTGAATTAAGTCAATAGAAATGGGGTTAATGAGAAGTGATCCTAAGAACATTTTTATTTGCTTTTTTGGGGGAAGGAAAAGAAAAAACGGTGTATAAGCAGCTGAGTGCAGGTATCCTGGTCTGTGCTTTTTCTGACTGACTGTTAGATAATCTTTCAAGAAAGCTGAGTAGCTCAGCACAGTAAATACTAAAGGGATACATTCCTTTCCTCTCAGGGGACTTATGTAGTGTTTAACACCACTGTAAAATCCCCAGAATTGGCTTTTCCTTTTGTGGAATTCATCTTAGAAAGATTAATAAAAGAACAAGGCAGGCTGTGTGTGTGTGTGTGTGTGTGTGTGTGTGTGTGTGTGTGTTTCTCCCCCTTTTGCTCCAGGCTGTCTTAAAAAATGTGGAGTATTTTCTTTGGGTCTCTGGGTTTGCATGTTAGGTATGCATTAGCCTTAGAAAATAAATAAAAGACAAAAGCAGGGCTGTGCTTCCCAATGGGATTTATCACCTCCAGGGAACATGAAGGGAAATTACAAGAGTCTGTCAGCCACTTTCTCCACTCAGTGAACCAGAGAAAGTGCTATATAAAAAGCATTGTTTGTGGCATGTGATGAAACAATGGCCTGACCATTTGTTTCACTAGTGGAGAACTAAGGTGAGTTATGCTCTTAGGAAGCTGAAAGCCTTCAGAGAGAATTGGAAGGGGTGTGATTTGGTACTATATTCTGAGTTCTTCCTTTTTATACTGAGACCTTCATTTCAGTGACTGTCATTCAAAAGGACACAAGGAAAGACTTCTTAATATTTGGCTATATTTTATAGTGGCAAAGGAAGATTCTTAAAAGAGTTTTAACATTGAAAAGCTGTTCATTTGACCTCTTCAGTCTTCAGTTAAGAGCAGTGAGTCCAGATATACATTAACATTAGCCAGAAGTGAGACCTAACTCTAAAATATGTTTACTCTCAGTAAGCTAATAGTGTAACCATACTTGAACCTTCCCTTTCACTCTGTGTTAATTTTTCTTTTCTTTAGGAAAAATTAGGGAAAAGGTGTGTTCCTAACTTGGCAAGAATTTTAATCTTTGCATATTCTTTTTCATTGTTTGCCCTCATTTATGTTGTATCATTAATTGCATATACTTTTATATTTTCCTTATTGCACTTACCCATTTGTTACTCTTTTTGTGTAGCATTTATCATAGTTCCTATTTGTATTCATTATAATTACTAAATTATTCTCTTTAGGGACGACATTAAACATAGACTCAGTTTCACTCTCCTTCCTGACTACCTACCTGTTCTCTTTCCTCCCCTCCCATCTCCTCATCCATCTTTCTCTGTCTTGTCTTCTCTTATCTGTCTGTCTGTCTTTTATCTAGCTATTAGCGGAAAAGGAGAAAAGTGTAGCCAATATTTGGTGTATATGTAGCTTTTCACTCTGTAGAGTGATTTTTTTCCTCTTTTTTAAAGTTTCTGGCAGGGACTTCATTGCAGCTCTGTGAAGCCCATTGTAGCCTACCAGGGTTTGAGGCCTGATCTGATGTTGTTTGTGTATGAGTGTGGTGTGGTGTAGGTGTAAGTGTGCATGATTTTTTTTTTTTTTTTTTAAGTTCAATGCCAGTACTCTTTGTAGGTCTAACAGCTGATGAGCCTTAGTGTGAGACTTTGTGTTTCTTGTCAAAGTGTGATTTCTGTTGGGGAAAAGAAAACCATTTTCACTGTAACTGTTTAGTTACAATAATTAAGGACAAAAAAAGCAACATGTTATAAAAATGAAATAAAATGATAGTTTTTAGAAAATTATTAAATATATAGGTGACCTGTTTATATACATACCTAAGGTCATTTTTGAAGAGATATACTCCCCAAATTATTATATACATGTAAAGTGTATTCACAGATAATTTCTAGGAATATTTTAAGGAATAGTACACTTCATTAAAAATACTTTGATTATCAAACAACACTGTTTTCATTTAATGATATTTGTTGACTTTATTTAAATTATCACTATTTTATGGGGACAGGTTGCAGGGTCAAAATGTAAGGATTTTCACAGTGTTGATTCAAATTATGTTGTTTACTATATGAATAGAGAAGTTTTTTTTTTTTTTTTGGATTCTGGGGATTGAACTGAGCTATGTTTTCAGCCCTTCTTATATTTTATTTTGAGACAGGTCTCATTGAATTGCTTAGGGCCTTGCTAAATTACTGAAGCTGTCCTTGAATTTGTAATCCTCCTGCCTTAGTCTCACTAGTCACTGGGATTACAGGCATGTGTCACCAAGCTTGGTGAAAGGGGCTGGCTTTATGTTTACAAATCTGAGTTCTAAAATGTTCACAAATAGTTCAGTAGAAACAAAATATTTATTTTAGCAAATATTTCCTCAAAATGCAATTACAAAGGCCAATGACTTTTTTCATTTTGGTTGTTTTTTCATTGTTTGTTTTTGCCGCCTTTTTCTTCTTTTTTTATTTTTTATTTTGTACTTGTAGATGGAAAGTATGCCTTTGTTTTATTTGTTTATTTATTTAATGTACTAAGGATTGGACCCAGTGTCTCATAGTGCTGGGCGTGTGCTCTGCTACTAAGCTACAGCCCCAGGCCTGTTTTTGCCTTCTTGATTGTATTATATGAATTTAAAAAATAGTTTGTTTCACTCTGTTTACCAGTGAAGCTTCACACTTTCCCCCATGCTGACTAAATTTTGTGCTATATATGGGGGGAATGGTCTAATCTGTTCCTCACCTGAGCAATTTGTCTGAACTACCTAGTTGGTATTGGATTCCCCTCGACTCTTGATGATCCCCAAGTCCTAGAAACTCAGCTGTCTCAGTGTCTTACCACTTTTTCTAACATTTGGGGGCCTTAGCAGATGAATAAGTCTGAGGACTCTGGATGGAAGGGGTAGGTAATCACTTTAACAAAAAAGAGATATACTCCCCAAATTATTACGTATATGTAAATCATTTTTTTTTTTACATGTGAGGTCTTCTATAAGATACCACAGTCTGATGCAATTATGAATAATGGTGAGTCAGTGACATAAGATATTGGAAAGGGTTTTGTTGGTATTTTTTTAAAATGAGAAACTGGTGGTGAAGTCAAAGTAAAGTTATTCTTGATTTAGCCATGCCTTCGAAACCATTGAGAAGTTCTCCAAGTACATTGAGAACAGTAAATTGCAGTTTTCATATTATTAAGCCTCATGCTGCCCTTGCACAGAGTCAAGGAAGCCAGTCCAGCAACTCTATGGCTCCATCACTTTTATTTATAGTGTCATGACCATGTGCGTTTGCCTCTCATTAGTTCTCAAAGTAGAACTGTAAAACCTGAACAGTGGGTGAAGCTGCAGGGCATGCTGGGTTCATTGTGGTGGTTTTTTTCATTCTGTATTTGTCAATCAAAGTATGATTTCTGTGAAAAATAGATCATATTGTAACCTTCTCCTGCTGAAACTTCTCAAGGACTTCTCACTGCATTGAGAATAAATTTCAACAACTGGCCATAGTCTATGAAGCCTGCAGTGGTTCTTGCCTATTTCCCTCCCACTGTCCCTCTAGATCCCCTGGAGTTCCACATCAGACTTCCTTTGTTCTTGACCCTGTCATCTGCCTGGTTTGCTCTGTCACACAATCCATCCTGCATCATAGGCTTAAATTGAAACATTCCATCTTCAGTGAGGTCTTTTCTGACCACTCATCTAAATTTACCCCCTTCACTTACTTTTCACTCTGTCATCCGTTCATTTTCATTTCTTTAATACCACTATCACCTTCAAAATTATCTCCTGTAATTAAATTGGGTAGAGAGAAGTGATGGGAGGGGAGGGGAGAGGGGATAGGAAGGACAGCAGAATAAATTAGACACTAGTATTGCTGTATGTATATATGTAACTGTACGACCAATGTGATTCTGCAACCTGTACACTCAGAAAAATGAGAAATTATACCCCATTTGATTCAAATGTATGATATGTCAAGATCATTGTACAGTCATGTGTAACTAATTAAAACAAAAAAAGAAAAAAAATTATCTCGAGTAAATGCACTTACATATTTGTAGTTTTTGTTCATTTTTCTGTTATTGAATGAAGTTCCTTGACAGTTGGACTTGATGGATGTTATTCATGGTTGCAATCAGTGCCTAGTATCCAGCCTAACATAGAATGAGTACATTAACTAAATACTTGTTGATTGAAAGCACAAATGTATCCACCCCTCCAAAAAAAAATTTAAAAATTAATGCCCTGTCTTAAGGCATGAACTGTACTGTCAATAAAAAATAAGTTTGGCTCAGTCCCTTCAAACTCTATAATCTAGAGTTACTTTGTTGAAATTTTTTATAGAAATTCACAGTCAGACTCGAAAAGTTTAATCTTGTAAATCAAAATTTATCTCTCCTGTTTTGATATTTTGGCAGAATGTCAATTTCAGATCCGAAGATGATAATATTGAGTTTTGCCAAAGATCAGTGCAAATTTTCTTATGTTATTAGTGGCCTTCCTCCTGATGAAGGTAGTGAGTGTTCTTTGCTTAAAGAACCAAATTTTCCAACAATTGAAGGGTATAGTTGAAATCATACATTTCAACATTTATAGTTGTTCTGAACTTCTGTCCAAATTTGTTTAAGGACTTAGTTAACTATTACCAGATCAGATAATATTCCCCTCACATCTTAGTGTAGAGTACCTGTGTCTTACCCTGTCTGAGATTCTGATTTCAAAGTAAGAAACAAATTAATAAGTAGTCATTTGATTAATTTTTAGTCTTCTCTGACTCAGATACAGAGGTGATTTATAAAAATCATATTTAGAGAGTTCATCTTGGAGGTATAGAGCAGTGTGTTTGAATTTCAGTGTCAGGTGCAGAATGCCTGGAGACAAGCTCTGCAAGCTGCATCTGGAATGTGCACCTCAGCCAGATTGTGGATGTATAAGGGCAGAACTGAAGTACAGACATGGAGAATTTTAGGTCTGTAAAGAAGTTAAAGCCATTCTTCGACAGACAGTAATTTCTATAAGCTGGATTAAGATATTTTATAGCTGTTTATAAAGAAATGATTGATCCTGTGATTTAGTTCACTTAACTGTCAGATCACTGGAACTGTGATTGTATTAAACAGTTAAATAAAGAGCTGGTGGGGAGAGCTTTTGTAGTTTAAAGGACAAGAAAGAGATATGACAATCAAAACAGCGGAGTGTGAGCTTTGATTTAGTTCTGGGAGGAGGGATATACTTGGACTTTGATGGCAATTGCAAATTAGGAAAAATTGTATTAGATGATAATATTGATTATATACTAAGGTCTTGCACATGTTAAGTATACTGTAGTTATGGAGGAAGTGTTCTTGTTTTTAGACTTATATTAAAGTAAGGGGCAAAGTAATAGTTTGAAAAGAATCATAATATTTGCAAGTAACTTTCAACAGAATATATTTGTATGTTCTGTATATATGCATTTGTGTATGGAGAAGGGGAGATGAAAGTGTGGACATGGAAGTGGGTGGATACATGATAAAAGTTAGAGAATCTTGTTGGACCATGTTATAATTTTTGAAACTAGGTAAAGATTGCTGGGTGTTAACTTCTCTGTAGGTTTGAATTTTTCAAAATGTAGTACCTAGATAAAATAAAATAAAGAAAACCTAAGTTTTGAAAAACAATAGTATTAAGAAGTGATTTCCCCCCACCACCATTTCCAAACTCTGTGAAAGACTACTTGTTATTTACAACCAAGCCTGTGTCTATCTCTGTTTACATAGTGTTATGCTAGAATAGTTTTTAAATGGTGCTTTTAGCTTCTGTACAAGGAATCTGCTTTAAAAGGTTGTTTGTGCGCACATAGTGCTCTTTAGTACAACAGCAATCAACTTTTAGGAACATCAGCAGAGGGAAGCAGCCTGGGATCCCAGGCAGCTGCTGGTTGCATTCCAGTAGAAGTGGTTTATTTTAAACGTGTTTGTGCACTCAGGGGGAGTATAAAGTATGCCTACCATTCTGCTTATTGTTACCCTACTTGTGGACTTTTAACTGTTAGACTGGTTTTTCGATATTTAATTCCTTTGTGTATTGTATCAAGTGATGCCATTTTCAAACTTGAAAGTACAAGTAGTCACTTCTTTTGACTAAAACAACTATTGTACAACATCAAGGTGTATGGATGGAGGCTAGAGGGAGGATGTGGCCATGACTGAATATGATAATACAGCAGTGTCTCTACAGTCCTTCTAAGGATGCCTTTGTAAAGTTGCTAGCTTTAAGGACTTGGCACCTTCCCCTTGGAAAGGTTCATACATGACCCATAGTGACAAAGAATGACATTTGCCTATTTGTAGAAGCCCCTCCCCAAACCCCACTCAGAAAATAAATGTATTTTCTGACAGTCTTTTGCGACCCATATTCTTCCATGAGAAAATTAAGGTATCTGACGAGGAGTTTAGAACTTTTCTGACTGATACATCCCACTTTTTTAAAAGTTATAAATAGACACTATACTTTGATTTTATTTTTTAAAAATTTTTAATTGTTGGTAGACATTTATTTCATTTATTTATATGTAGTGCTGAGATCAAACCCAGTACCTCACACATGCCAGGCAAGTGCGCTACCACTGAGCCCCAACCCAGTTTATTTTGTTATTATGTGGTGCTGAGGGTCAAACTCAGTGCCTCCCAAGTGGCAAGCAAGTGCTCTACCACTGAGTTTTACTACCCCAGCCCCCTCCCTTTGTTTCAGCCTGTGACTCAGACTGAAGTACACAGCTGGCAGGTACTGGAACTGGAAATCAGTGCTCCTTTTATCTGGCCCCTGGAGTACATACCATTATAATTTAAACAAGATGGCAAGCATCTCAGATCCTTTTGCAAGGAAGGATAATATTTAACACCAGCTGTCATAATTACACACTGCTGTTGAATAGTTTTTTATACATGCCCCACTAACAATTATAAACTTCTCAAGCCCAAGATTTTTGTCCATTTTGTACTTTGTTGTTTTCCTGCTACCTAGAATGTTGTTTGGAAGGTGATTGGAACTCGCTAACATTTACAGAATGAATTTGTGTAGGAGAGCAGTGCCAGTGAGGAAAGATGAATTACTTCCCATGTTTCAGATATTTTCAGGGGATAATCAGTCCTGTAGAACATCACATTCCCCTTGAACTAGCTGATGTTTTGCCCTGAAGAAGCAGAATTGGTCTCTTGTTTAATACCCAAACTCCAGGAAGTGGTTATATGTGAAGCTCACTCAGCTCAGTGATTTCCTAACTTTCTAGGAGTGATTCCAGGAACCTAATTCCTGGGAGCTCTTCTTAATGAGGAGGGTAGGGAGTAGAATGCAAATAAACAGAAGAAAGTAAATATGCAAAGAGGTAGAAAATGAAGAAGACACAAAGACAAATATATCATGATTTGAGTTAGGATAACTTTGCTGGTATGTAGGTTAAGAAATACTTTTGAATAAACGGCATGTATGTTCTGTCAAACTCATTCATGGTTCTGTGGTCCCCAAATTTTTATATATATATAAAATGAAGTGCAACTGTAGCTAGACAAAACTTGGAATTGGTGGCTCTTTAATCCTCAGCATTGCGTGTGCCTGTCTTGTAAAATTTCAGGGGAGCAAGCCATTGCTCTGTGGGATAAGTGCTGTCTCATGGTTCCAAATGCCGTCAAATTTATGTGTACTTTATTTCATGTCAGTTATTATTTGTCAGTTATGCCTTGGTAAGGTTGTTGAAAAAAGGCAAACACTAAGAATTTTGAGAATTATATTAATTTATTATATGTGAAATTCTAGTTTAGGCAGAAAGATGTTGATCTAAAATGAAAACTTAAACTCTTCTGAACAGCTATTAGAGAACAGTCTAGTCTAGTGTCTGATACATAATAGTTAAATAGTAAATATTTGGTATGTGGGAACTTTGTGTGTGATCTGCTAGTCATTTAATTTATAAATGCAGCCACATTTAGGGTTCCATAGATTGTTCTTCATTTTGAAGCTTTTGATGATGTCCTTACTAGTTCTTGCTACCTTTCAGATATATGAAGGTGGACATCAATTAGGATAGGGGAAAAGGGGAAAAGATTCGTTTTCACCTTGGAAGAAAAGTAATTTTAAAAACAGCAATAGAAAGTTGCAGTTTGATTTGTGCATGCAACTTCACCTTCCTGTACTTCAGTTTCCTTATCTGTGAAATAAGCCTTTTCATATGCACTTCATTGGGTTGATTGAGGAGGATTAAAGAACTGATCTGTGAAAAGGAGTTGAGATAGAGTAGTTCTGGTACACTGTAACTGTGCTGTTCACTCTCAAGGCAGGTGGTCCTATTTATATATACTGAGAGGCTGAGAAAGCAGATCACTAATCGGTAGTCAACATGTTGAGGAAATAGTATGTAGAAGAAAAAGTTATCTTTTCAGAAGGATGTGTAGTGGTTTGAAGAGATAAGAAGGCTTCTATTTAGGGGCAGAAAGTTGGAAACCCACGAACTTCTGCAAAGGTCGATTTTGACCTTTCTGGGGAGTCAGAACAGGAATTTCTTCTTTTTTCTTGTCACTGCATAGTAGAGTTTAAATTTTTTTGTGTGTGTGCATTTGATAAAGTGATCTGAGGTCCAGCAAGGTATGGCATGGTATAGGGAAAGCATTTCAGAAAGTTAGGATGAAAGACAGATCTGGGCCACAGAAGTATGAATTAAACATTTTGTTTATCTTATGGGCCTTCCTGGAATGGGATGTGTTTTGCCCCATCCATCCAAATGTTCTTTCGGAATCATAAACAGTTCAGTGTAAACAACAACAAAAATCTGATCAAAACAGTGAAATGAGCTGGTTGACATGATATCCCAAATAGACCTATCAGTAGGTAGCCTTTGGATGAGAACGTCCTTTCAATAGTCAAGGAAAGAGAATGCTTTTAACACCTTTGGAGAAAAATGATATTTGTTTCTCACATAACAATTGCAAAAATGAAACTTATTTTGGGGAGCTTAGATCAATTGAAATATACTAAGGAAATTAAACACTGTATGATATGATAATTAAATTATTTGTAAGTTAAAATTTATGGTAGAGCTAAGAAAGATCTAGGGACCCAACTGATACTGATCCTTTAAAATTTTTGAAACTGAAGCTCAAAGATGTGTATTCATATCCTCCAAAGTTACAAAATACAGAATTTGTCTTTGTAATGAAATTATTTCTTACTCTTAAGACATCTTTTGTCTTTATTTTAATTTAACCAAGTGTGTATCTGAAGTTGGGGCATATGTACTTTTTCTGTAATATCCCTATAATATTTTTCTAAGTCTGTGGTTTGTAACATATTTATTTAAGAATTCTTCTCCAAGTGGAAGAGATATAAGTAAGCAAAACTCTTTTATCACAGAGCTGTGCCATCTCCTATTCATTCACTGAGCATGTCTTCTGCACCAGCCTGGGGAGGGGAGCACATGGGTTCTTGCCCTTGTCTTTGTTGTCATTTTCATCATCATACCAGCCATCATTGTTATTATTTACTTTCTGCAAAGTGTGTTCATATGGTACCTAATTTTGATATCACAGATACCATTTAAAGCATATATTAAACTAGCATTGAAGATGTACAAAGGCTCAGAGAAGTCTAAATTGGTAGAGCTCTTGAAAGAGGAAAATTAAACTCAATCTTTTGAGTCTAAAATGTTTTTTACCCACAAAAAAGTTAGAAATAGATATATCCTTGTTCTGGAGACTTTATAGGCTGCCATGACTAAGAATAAAAAGAGTAGGTAATATGTAGTCACTGATTATGTCATACTGGGAACTTATCTCTTATTTAGTAACGGTTGAACTGAAGTCAAGGGTAATTGGTCCCTGTGTCTCCCAAAAGTATTTGCAACCATCACCCAGGAATGCCTTTGTAGGTGATGATATTTGGAGAACCTTTGGGATGCTTTAAAAGAAGGGTGGTTGATCCAGAACTCTAGAATGAGATGAAAAGGCAGGATCTTCATCTTCTCACCAACTCAGAATGTTATTGGTTTATAAATCAGAGAGTTTAAGGATAAACTGTAGCTGGGTGAACTCAGCTTGTTCAGTTATCAATCTCTATCCCTCACTACTGCCTCCTCTGCCTTGGCTTATTGTGGAGTGAAGGTGAAGACAACTAGTGTCCTGCTAACTCAGCAAGCCTGATTCTTATGATGTGCAGCCAGTGTCTGCTGGCTATTTCCACTGTGGTCCTGCTTTGGTCACCTGGGCATTTTGAGATTTGGAATCTTGTTACAACTACCCTTCTTTGGTGGAGTAGGATAACTTAGGATAAGCACTCTGTTATCTCTCCCTAAACTGCTGGGACCCCAAGGCAGGGTGAGGTTAATTCTTCAAAGGAGACCTGAGCTGTGGTTTACCAAAGAATGAATAAAAGGTAGTGAAGAGGCAAAAACAATGTTTCAAGCGTATGCATTTCAGGCCCCTTGTTGTCTTTCTTCCCTTCCCAAAGGTAGACTGGCTTTGAACTTGAGATCCTCCTGTCTCAGCCTCCTGAGCTGCTGGGATTATAGGCATGTGCTGCCTCACCTGGCTGAGAAAAGCAAGAATTCTAAAGAAGACAGGGCAACATGTAGAGAAAAACCATGGAGCTACCTGCTTCAGTCCTGAGGAAAAGTTATGATGGTCACATGCATGACCTGTTTTGGATCTTCAGGATATATTGGAAGAATTTTAGAGATATGTAATAATAAATCTTCCACTGATATGTCTTTGCTTAACATGATGACACTTAAATTTAAAAGTCAAGACTTTAAAGACTGTGGTACTAGATTGAAATATTGACTGAATACCACACCTTCTCTTGATTTTGATTCTCAGCTGAGTATTAGTATACATCACTTGATTTCATTATTATTTCAGTAATATTACTGAAGTTTTTAATAATGCTTATAATGATAATACATAGTTTTTTTTATTTCAGACTCACATTTTAATGCAGATAGGTTCTAAATTATTTTCTTTATTCTTAAAAACCAGATTGTTTAGAGCATTAGAACTGAAATTAGTAGAAAACTTCCAATATAGTTAAGATACTTATTCTCAGGGAATATGTAAGGTGTCTACAAAAGCTAACTTTCCCCATTAACTCAGTATTTTAAAAAATTGTTTTTTTTTGTTTTGGGGTTCACAATCAAATTTTAAATTTTATCTGTCATTATCAGAACTTCATAAAATTGCACTTGGTCCTTAAATCTGTCTGAATTCCTCAACAATAGTTTCTTATTCCCGACTTGTGTGGCCTCGGGTTTTAAAACAAATTGAGGTTGTTGTTGCCATTTTCTGTGTTGTGTTTGAAGTTATTAAATGCCAGTAGTTGGAGGTTTAGAGAAGGTTTAAGATTAACTGGTTCCAAAATTATTTCTGTGTGTTTGGGTGTGTTCCCTTGTGTCTTTTAAACTATATTGTAGTTGAAATAGGATGTTTTGATGAGTCGTTCTGCTTCGTTCAAAGTATTCTTTGGAAAGTTCAGTGGGATTATAGTATATCATGATTATATTCTGATAAAATGGAATCTTAACAATTCAGGTAACAGATTATCTCCCAGTGAGTTGAGTGTTGATTGGTAGACAGATGTTTCATTCTGTCTTTAACTAGCTCCCAGACATCCTATCTTGCAATTCCTTCCACCAGGCAGACATATAAGAAAGATAAAGACCAGGGCTGCGGTTGTGGCTCATTGATAGAGCACTCGCCTGGCACCTGGAAGCACTGGGTTTGATCCTCAGCACCACATAGAAAAAAAAGAATGAATAAATAAATTTATGAAAACGTGATTGTATGTAGGCTTTGTATGTATGTGTTTTCTCCGTTTTCTGCTTATTGGGAGATGTTTAAATTCAGGAAATTTATTAGAAAAGGTCCATTGTTATGAGAGCATCAAGTGGCCTTTTATCTCCCATGTCGTATAGTGGGTCTTCCATTACTTTGAGGACCTGACTGCTAAAATTGTTCCCATCGAGTTTAGGTAATTCCAAGTTATAATGGGCTGCACCAGGCTTTGTGGGCTTTTCAAGCCCCCTGTTATTGGAATTTCTAATACTGGCATAGAGTTTGCCCCTGTCTCAGAAGAGAAGGCTTGGAGCCACCACTCGTGGATCACATGCTTTTTCTCAGGAGAGAAAACAAGCACTTTTTGTTTAGGCCCACTTATATTTGGCAAAGAAATATAGCTGTAATTGTATATCCTAGTTTCTTCTTCTTTCTCTACCCATCTGAATTTTACTTTTCTCACCCCAACTTCATATAAAAGCAGCTAGCATTAGATTTGAAATAAATGCCATGAAGAATAATAATTTCTTTCATTTACACAGTAATTAAGCCTGTTGGACACTGACTTAATGCTTTACTGAACTCTAATTTGGAAGATTTGGCCTTTGTGAATGCAAAGAAGAGGAAAATCTAGAAATTAAATACCTACTGAGACTATTAAGAAGGTTGTTCTTCAGAAGGCTTCTTCCTTCTCCTATTTCTCATCTTTTTGTGTTTGTGCCCTGCTTTCTAAGATACTTAATACCTAGGAGCTGTTCCATAGTTCACTCTTTGCTGTGTGCCTCCTGGTGCCCTAGCAGCAAAGCACCCCAGGGAAAAGGCCCGCAGCTGCCACCATGGAGAGTGCTGACTTTGTTGCCACTGCTGACTTTCTGAGGCATTTGGGTTCTTTCTATTTCTTTTCCTCTTTTTTTTTTTTTTTTTTAAAGTTTGGCACCCCTAAAATCTACTTGAAAGCTTGGACAGTTGCATTCAAGCATTTCAGGAAGTTGTACGTGCTCTTCTGAAGTGTTCTGCTCAAGAACAACTTAAGTCATTCAACTTGTCTCAAAGTTTCTCTTTCTGTAAGGTGAGCACAGTCATGTGAGTTGAGAGCCCACTTTGCTAGAAATTACTGTACTATACAAGTCAACCTTTATCTTTCACTGTGAAAGAACGATGTACCATTTTAATAAATAATTCATTCCTAGAACTCCCAGTATAGGAGCTTCTAATGCCTCTCAGTTGATGGTCTCTGACCCTGCCAAGTGTATTCCTATCTTATCTGTGGAATAAAGATTGTTGCTGGTGCTCTGTCACAACACACTGTACAGGTAGGATCTCTGGAATTCCCTCCGTAAATCTTCAGCAGTGCTACTATGGGCAAAAAGTGTGACTTACACAGACGAGGGGAGAAATAAAGAATGTCCACTGCTAATGCCCTTTTCAGTGCTTTATTCACTCAATATAATTTCACTCTATAGGTTCTTAGTCAAGAAAATGGCAATCCTTAATGCTGGGTACTATAAACACAGACTGATAAAAACAATAAGCACAACTAGTTTAAAGCAAACAAATTTTAAGTTAACTCTAAGCACTGCAAACACAAATTAAGAGAGACCTATTACAGACATTGCGTCTGCATGCTAAGCTTGTGCTAGGCTTAAAGTCTAAGTCTTAGGTCTTAAGTCCAACAGATGCACACTCAGAGCTCAGTGATAAGGTCAGGAACCAATGGAGGCTTCTTCTGGTCTGGAGTTGATGGCTGGTTGAAGAGATGGTCATAAGAGGATGTTGCTGTCCTTACCAGGGTCAAAAGGCTTCTGTAGAGTTTGAGTGCGGTGAGGACAATGTATAGGATCAGGCCGATGATGAGAAGAGTTGGGATGTCAGCCCAGGTCCTCATCAGGCTCTCCAGCATGTTGCATGAGTATCAGCTTGCTTGAATGTCTGTTCATTTGCTCCATTATTTATACTAAATTTTGGGGCTTCTGCATACTCTTTTGGGGACCAAAACCATCAGCTGTTTCCAGGTTTCTTAGTGACAGCTTACATCTTAGAGTTAGGACATGTGGTCTGGTAGTTTTCACCCTGATATTACCCTTCTGACTTTTATCAGGGTTAAGGCAAATGACATGTTTATGTCAAGTGACTTCACTCTGATTCTTAATCAGGGTTGTGGAAAATGACTTGTTTTATCAGGCTGTGCCTGATGACATATTGAAGGGCTCTGTGGCTTGTGCCTGGTGAGATTGCAGGTTTATTTTAAAATGGAGTTGCTTAGGAAGGCCATCCTTATAAGCAAACTCTGCTTGAGGCCTGCCTCTATTGGGAG
This sequence comes from Ictidomys tridecemlineatus, assembly GCF_052094955.1. Classification (NCBI taxonomy): domain Eukaryota; kingdom Metazoa; phylum Chordata; class Mammalia; order Rodentia; family Sciuridae; genus Ictidomys; species Ictidomys tridecemlineatus. Next base: position 120,642,456 of record NC_135486.1, read on the forward strand.
ACTTAACTACAGGATCCTTGTCTACCTGCTCTCTTGCTTTGTCAGCATTGTTTGTGGTTAGTACCAAGTGGCTAAGCCTCTTGGAGTCTCTTGGAGGGAACCCTGATTTTGTTCTGTTTTCTGTGCACATTGTATCCTGTATGGATTGTGGTTAACAAGGACTCCCTTACAGGGCCGATTGAGATCAGAGTGTGGATGGTCTGACATATGGCCATAGTCAATAAACTCACTCTTTCTTTGCCCTCATTCTGAGACAAAGAGAACCAAAGTATTTAAAGTGTTAAAAAAAAAAAAATCCCCCTCCCCTTCCTTCCCCTCTGCCCATTGCCAATACTTAACAAGAATTTTTTTCCTTGCTTCCCTCTTCCTGTTCATTCCCCTCTTACCCGTGTGATGCTGTACCAGACTTATTCAGAACAGAGATTTCCTTTATAAAAGTTGTAAGACCTTTAAAACATTTTCTTGATATATTTGTTAAAGCTAGAACATTGATTATTATAAAAATTGTCTATTCACAAATTTTTGTAATTCACATGAAAAAATACATGTCCCATAGCCCACTATGTACCTACAAAATCTAGGTATTATAATTTAAATTTAGGTTTTTCAGATCTGGCTTCTTGTTGAAATAATCAGGAACACTTAAAGTACAGCAATATTGAAGTATAGGCTCAATACCCAAAGATTTAAATCAGAGTATTTGCTGGGTTGGGCCTGGCCGTCATTTTCTTAAGCTCCTCTAATTCTCAATGTGCGGCATGGTTGAATTTAACTATCTATGTATGTGCTTCTTAGTATTTGAAACAAAACTATTAAATGAACTAGCTTAATTTATTTAATTTTTACAATATCTTTGTGAGATTCAGCTCCCATTATGCTTATTTTCAGATTAGAAATTAATGGAGGCTTGGAGAGGTAGGAGGTGCTAATATCATGAATAACAGTTTAAATTTTATAACCTGTTAAATTTTATAATTGAACAGTAGTAGTATGTAAAATTTTATAATTGGACAGTAGTAGTATGTGGTATTGACTTCTACCTGGGGATGCATATACTTTGTTTTATTTAGTGGTTTCAATCTTATGTATGAAGTGTTGGTTTTGACATGAACTTAAATTGTGCAACTCTGTATGCCTTGGAACCAAGTATTGTTCCAAGTCCTTTTGAAATATACACAATTGTAGATAGGTTTGTTTTGCTAAAGCTCAGTAGAAAAGAGAATCGGCTTGAAACTTGGGGTTTAGTACTGACCTAAAAGACCTGGTGGCTTTGAGTAATTTGTACTGCAGAAGCAGTTTAACATTCTGTTATTTATAGAGGTTTTTTAGTGAAGCACTTTGGTATTTTATTTCATGTTTTAAATCATGCCTTCAGCCATGAATTTTTTTTGAATGCACTCAGTTTCCCCTCTTTGTTACAGATGCCATTGTTTCACACAAGTGATTTGCTTATTTTTTCCTCTGTGGAAATGATCATGGTGGAACAAATTCACCTCAAACTACAAACTCATATTGCTAGAAGATATTCCCTTTAGTTCTAAGAATTTCTTTGATGAGACTTTTGTGGAGTGTTTTGACTATCTGAGTTGTGCCCAAAAGATTTCCTAGTTTCCATATATTTGACCAAGTTGCTTAAAGATGCTGGTGCTGTGTGTTTGAGACTGTTAATTTCATTCTTATGAATGGTTTAGAGAATCATGCCTGTGCATACATGCATCTATTCATTTGTTCAAGAAGTGTTTATGGATTTTCTACCATGACAGGCAATATTTTAAGTTATAGCATCCACAGCAAATAGTCCTTGCTTTTATGGATCTTAGTTTCTAGTAGGAAAAGATAAGGGGAAAATTAATTATATAAATCCCAATTTGGAAGTAATACATGGATATCCCCCCCCCATTTTTACCACAAAAATTACAGACTGTTATCTATAAAATAATCCTATTTTATAAAGCACCATGGGGGCCACTTGAGTTCTTTTCCTGGAGCAAGACATGTTTCTAAAAGGTGAATTTGCACATCACCACTCTAAATTTAATCAGTGGAAAATGATAACACTTAATGAAAATGGTAGTGCAGTTTTATACATTAAGTGCAGAACTCTTTCTGTAAACAAGCACGATCAAGCTAATATGACCAGGCTTTGCATCCTGTGTCATAAGGCCCTTGGATTGTGCTCTAACCCTATGTCTTGTACTTGTGCTCTGTTATAGTGTTTGGATACTCTTGTAAAGAGCCAGAGTGAGCCCTTACTGATAAAATGTTAGTTGTATACAGCTGTACAAATTAAATTTAGTCATAAAACAAAGAACAGCAGGTGGACATATAATCCTAGGGAAGGTTAGAAAATGCCTTTATGGGGTCTCATTGAAGAGTGGAACATTTGCTTCCCATCAGTTAGAGGCATGGTATGGGATTATGTGGAAGATGTAGGAGATAGAATAATTCATTTCTATAATTCTCCTGTCATCTTTTTATTTGAACATAGTTGTGTGTTTCTATTATCCATTCAAATTATTAAACATAGAGCAAAATAATAAGAGCAGATGATTAAAGAGAGTTCCATCTGCCCTATTTCCAACCTTTTTCTCTTCAACATTGTTTCTACCCAGATTAGCAGATGGCATCAGTTATTGGCCAGTGTATTTTATTTTTTGGTTACAAGGGGTTGTTCTTTTGCCCGCCTCCTTTAAAATAACAGCAACAAAATTTGGTAATGACTGACTATATGCCATTGGCCAGAGCACCAATTCTTGAGGCTAGACAGAAGCTTTGCATTCAGTGCTGCCTGCTGTGTTGCATTCGAATGGTACTGTTGGCAAAGAAAGTTTGGCTGTTTAAGCTTAAGCTTTAGGTACTGGAAGGCTCTTTCAGTGGTGTCATGCAGAAAAGCTTGTACTAATAACCCCCAAAAATCTGAGGAAAAGAAAAGCAGGGCTCTTTATGAGTTTGTTTATTTTTTCTGACAAAGATGATAAAGGAAAGTAAGGAAAGATGATTATTGCCAATGGTAGGTGGTGTGTGCTAGGTGTCACAGGATGCAAGGTTCATTAATTCCGATTTGCATGTGACCTCTCTGCAAAAGAAAGAACCTTTTAGGAAAATAAGATTTGTCAGTTGAGATAGAAGTTCAGGGTGGGAGAGTATATTGTACAGGAACCCCTGCTTACCTGCCTTGAATTCAAGGGTTCTGTTGCAAGTGAATTATTGATATATTGTAGTCTTTGAAGCAAATGTTTCTTGTTTTGACTGATAAAAACTATATTAATAAATTCTGTAAACTTTAATTCTAGTCCTGGACAGTACTTTAGAACAAGTAAACACTGAGAAGAGTACCTTGATTACAGAGTGACAGCATGAATTTACCAGTTCCTTTTTAGCAAGACTGCTGAGATAATAACTCAGGAGCATGTCATAGCCATAATTCATTTGGACTTTAGCAAGTTTTGGCCTGGTCTCTCATGATCTCTTTAAGAACCAGAGAAATATAAGTTGAGTAGCATTATGATCATCAAGATTCATAATTAATTTTATAGCTCTTTTCAAGACCTCTTGTTAAGAAATTTTGTTTTTAATATAACTTTATAGAATTGCTCCATAAATGTCTGTCCTCAGCTATATCTTATGTGAATTTTGTCCTTGATTGATTCTGCTTATGTAACCTAGCATTTCATTGCTGAAAGAGGCCTTAGTAAAGAAGAAGAGATCAACACTCTTGCTTTACAAAGAGAAGATGAGACCCTCAGAAAAGACACTTTCTTGAATTCATTAGAGGAGCAGAGCCTGGAAATGGTCACAGATCTGTTTCTTTACCCCTTGGACTGAGGATGGTTTGGATAAGGTAGTGTTGATGGAGAATATTGAATTAGAGTCTTCAAAATCTATATTATTAATTCCTGCAGTGAACTATTTACATGCCCTTGAGATCTAGGTTACACCTCACTTTGGTAATCACCTTCTCTTTTTCACCACATTTTCTCTTCTATCTTTTTGGGAAGATGTAGGCACTGTTTAAAATACAGGTGTTATCTACCTTAAGTATCATTTATATGAATAATTTTGACATCTAGTCAGTTTGCTATACATGCTTTGGTGATGATGCATTAATGTGATGCCTATTCAATTTCTTTTTTTTTTTAATTATAACTTTACATTGAATTATTTCATGCAGCCCTAGTTTGTATTAACACTGTCTAGTTTTGTTGTAGTTAGATATTGCCATTTTTTTGGAATGATATGATCAATTTCACCAATAAAATAATTTCTGTTATTATATCTCTGAATAAATGCATGGTGTTGAGATAGGTACCAAATCGAGGTTTTACTTGGATAATAGAATGGGTAGTGTATCCATTTGCTTTGAACAGTATTAAGAAAACATGTCTCAAACTTGCTTAAGCAATAACAAAATTAAATGACTTACATAATATAGTCCAGCAGTGGAAAGGACCTCTGAGTTGGTTGCTTTAATGACTTAATGGATTATTTGTCCTCAGAGACTACTTTGTTTTTTATCTGTTTGCATCCATAATGTCATTTCAGTATCATTACTAAAGTTTCTTATTCCTGTTCTCCCCCCCCCCACCCCACCCCGGGAGGTTACTGGGGATTGAACTAGGGGCAGCTATAGTCCCAGCCCTTTATAATTTTGTTTAATTTTGAGACAGGGTTTTACTAAGTTCCCTAGACTGGTCTTCTACTTGCAGTCCTCTTGCCTGAGCCTCCCTACTTGCTGGGCTTTCAGGCATGCACTATTTACCCAACTAAAATGCTTATATTTGTGAATGGCTACTAGTAGCAATCATGTGCACATGCTTTGTTCAAAACTAACTGCAGAACTGTGTAAGTGTGGGCAGGGAGTTTGACAGACTAAAAATGAGCTGATTTCTTCCCCAGAGACTAAAGTCCTCCCCTTCTGTGTCTCTTCCACTTTAGGCATGAACGTGAAAACTACCATCATAAATTGGCGTGTGGCTGATTGTTTTAGGCCTGAGTTTCTAATCAGTTTCTGTCCAGGAGACGGAGAAGACCTTGTTTGACTTAATCAGACCTAGAGTTTGAATCGGTTGCTCAAGCAGCATGGTTCTTGCACAGTTGAGGAAGGATGGGATGGTTGCTGGGGAGTCAATGTCAGTTTGACCTTTAGTGATTGCCAGTTTTAAGTTTGCTATCAATGAGAAGAGTGATTTTCAACACGAGTATTGCCCTAAGCTTTCAACATGAGAATGAATTTCAATATCAGAATGCTTCAGTTGTATATTATTCTTTTCTAACAGCTGTTTATATTTATTTCAACTTTAATTAAGTGGAAAGGATTTATGAGGATAGCAATGTGAAGTGATTCATCGTTAAGTTACTCCCCTAATGGAACTTGGCATATAGTGTACAAAGGTGAAGAGAAACAGTTATCATGTAAGTTGCACTGCTGGGTGTATGATTCAGGGTCCTGACTTTTAGGAGTTCATAATTGTGGTGGGGGTAGAATCTTCTGGTATCCCTCAGCAACACTGGAATGGCTGCTCTTCTTCCATGCCCTAGGCTAAGTGCAGTATTTTGATGGCAGCTTCAAATGTGTGTGCATGTGTAAACACTCACACACATACTTGTGCCTATGTATTTAAAAGAGAGGAAGAGGAAGAGATCTGGTTGCTAAGTTGGGTATAATTGACTATAATCCAAGACAAAATGATGTGAAAACAGGGACAATTTGAATTAGAAGAATGAGGGTAGTTTTTATGAAGCAGGTAAATGCACTATATTAAAGGACAAATAGAATTTTGACAGATCTAAATGAGGACACTCTGAAAGTTGGCAGTGGTTTGTGTAAAGATCTGATTCTTGTAAAATATGGAGTGTGAATGTGCAGCAGTGATTTGGCAGATGTTCAGGACATAGGAAGAGGAAGAATCCAGTTGTGTCAATGCTGGTTGGAGTCATAGCACATCATGTTCAGGATCAAATTTATAGACATGTTGATAGTCAGTGAGATGTATGTTTAAAAAATTGGAGTGCTTATTAAGATAATTAATTTAAAAGTATTCTACATTGTTTTTACCATATTTCTTATACACTGAACAGTGAACTGTGTGGTTCCTAGCCACCAATACAGTAGTTGCCTTACATGATGTTACCTGCACACCCTAGGAGCACACTTTAGAATTCATATTCCATTTTCACAGTTGATGTACTTTGATGTCAACTGTATTTAAAGATTAAAAAAAAGGTAGTGGTTAAATACAAAAAGTGACAAAATAAACCAACTCTCCACATATCTTGTTGTCTTGTGTATGCGAATGCCATGTTCAGGTTTACCTGCTTATGTAGTAATAAGGAAGAGGTAAGCCTCATGATCAGTTATAGATTTATATACTGAAAGTAAACTTCATCATGATCTTACTGTATGGGGAAGACAAACCAGGATCCTGGAAAGACCAGTGGCACTCACTCCTTCCCTTATCTGTTTTATTTTTATTCTTTGCTCATGATTGCACCTGACATGGTTTGTATTTTGTTTCTTGTGCATTGTCTAAGTTACATCAGGGAAAATATTTTAGGTTGATACAGTCACAAGCAGTATCCTGGGCACCTGGAGTGGAGTTTGGATTACAATAGACACTCAAAACAATTTTTGAATAATGAATGAGTAAATGGATAGTAACCCAAAATTACAAGTGAAAATGGGTGTGCAAGAGAATTCATTTTACATTTATGTGTACAGTTTTGTACTTTATAATTTAAATATTGCCTCCTCAAATACTCCCTTATATGTGCTGCATAAAAGCTATGTTTGGGCAAGGTGAAAAAATTCACCATCATTTTACAAAAAGAAAATTGAGAATGAGGAAATAATTGGTATATGTGGTCAACACAGTAAACTATCAGGGAAAAAAATGACTTGAGGACAAAAGGTATCCTGAAAGTAGTTTGATATTAGAACTGACAGGATTTGCTGACATGTTAGATATATGATGTAAGAGAAAGAGACTATTAACCCTGAAATTTTACTATCCTTTTGTAGATTAATAAAATAATTAATATATCATTTACTCATTTGTTATAGTAGAAACTGTAAAAGCTATTAGCAAATAATAACCTAACTTGGGTTGATCATGTGTACATAACTGTTTTAAACACTTAAATGTCATTTCATTTAATTCATGTATAAACCTTATGATGTTGTTAGCCCATTGTATAGATAACAAAACTAGAACTAAGGCAGGAAAATGAAGTCACTTTTCCAGGATTACATATTTAACTGGAATTCCCTACTAAGTGCTTTCAGCTGTTGAATCGGTGTAAATATTTTTTTCATTCATGAAATATTGATTGAGCTTCTTGCATGAATGGCTGGTTTGCATTTCCATAGTTTTTGTTTTTGACACTGAACACATTGTTATGGTGATTTTTGTTTTTGTATTCACTGTGCTTAAAGCAAGCCCCTTGGGAAGGACAGGAACTATGTACAATTCAAACTTTAAATGTCTGGTATCAGACACATAGTAGTGATTTATAGATGAAAAAAAAGTATTATATGTTTTTCTAGGCACTATTTAAGATTATGAAGATATAGTAAAGAAGGTATATAAAGATCAAGAAGATATGACTTCCTTGGAGGAGTTCAATACGAGTTGTGTTGGACCAACTTCTAAACCGAGAAATTACTCTAGGGGGCTGCAGACTACCCCGGGGCTGGGGTTTTGGCTCAGTGCTAGAGTGCTTGCCTAGCATGGATGAGGCACTGGATTTGATCCTCAGCACCACATAGAAATAAATGAATAAATAAAGTATGTCCATCTACAACTAAAAAAAAAAAATTAAAAAATAACAAACTATTCTGAGTTCTGGGTAAAGATTGATTTGCTCATAAAAGGAACATTGGGAGATGCAAAGGGAATGGACTTCAACCTGGCTGAGCTGGTGTACTAAAGGAGAGGAGGGGCACTTCGGGCTGGCTACCAGCAGAGCAAAATCCCAAACAGGAGGAGAGAGGCAGATGAAACCTGAAACAGTGAGATTCCCAAAACTGATCTGTGACATCAAATGAAATTTTTAATTTTACTCAGTGTAATTTCAGTGTATATTATTATGTGCATGTGCCATAGTTCTTTTTTTTTTTTTAAAGAGAGAGTGAGAGAGGAGAGAGAGAGTGAGAGAGAGAGAGAGAGAATTTTTAACATTTATTTTTTAGTTCTTGGCGGACACAACATCTTTGTTGGTATGTGGTGCTGAGGATCGAACCCGGGCCGCACGCATGCCAGGCGAGCGCGCTACCGCTTGAGCCACATCCCCAGTCCCGTGCCATAGTTCTTTGAAAATGTGTTATGTATCTAGGATATAGGATAACTTTAAATCAGAATATCTGATCAATATTGTATGCCAGTTTTTTTAAATTGTGATGTTGGCTTTGTTGTGATTATTTTTTTGTTGTGATTATTTATTATTTATTTGTTGTGATTATTGCCTTTTCAATTTTAGAACCTAGGAATTAAAATGGAAACAAATGCATGTATTAATGTTGAGTTCAATTAGTAAAGCAGCATGGCCCAATGTTTCCAAGCAGTCAGTTGATGATTAGGGTACCCAGATGCTGGAACACTGCTCATTGTATATTTTTGATTACTTAGCTCATCAGTTCTACCGAAAACCTGGTATTAGCTTAACTATCAAATGACAGAACCAGAGCACACAGTGATTTTTTTTTTTTCCTTGAAAGAGACTATTTGAAAAAGTTTCACAGAGGCTCACGTGATGCTATTTGTACATTTTGTTTTCTTCCATGGTGACACTTAAAATTCATTCCACATTTCCAATAAGAGAAAGGAGGAAAAGAAGCCTGCATTTGATAGTTTTGTATGTTCTTCCAAAGCAAGAGTGCTTGAAAAAAGAAAGGCAGGCTTTCAGATGTTGTCTGAACAAAGCCATAGGAAAGCAAGATGAGAGCAGCATCTGGAGGTTTTCAAACACAGGAACATGGCTCACATGCTTCTTGTGCTGTTGGAGGAGTGAAAAGCTGTTTCCTGTCATTTCCCATCTTGTCACTTTCAGTACTAACATCTTGCTGCTTCTTGCACCAGCTGCTGCTGGAGAGTTTCTTTCCCTCCACAGACAGATGGTACTGGGGCTTTGATAATCTTACCCGTTCACCCCCACCCCTGGGGTTTTAAAGAGATTGCTGTGTGTACCTTTCTAAGATGCTCCTATATCTGCTGCCTTTTTTTTGAAGGTATTTTTTATTAGTTGTTCAAAATATTACAAAGCTCTTGATATATCATATTTCATACATTTGATTCAAGTGGGTTATGAACTCCCATTATTACCCTGTATACAGATTGCAGAATCACATCGGTTACACATCCATGTTTTTACATACTGCCATACTAGTGTCTGTTGTATTCTGCTGCCTTTCCTATCCTCTACTATCCCCCCTCCTCTCTTCTCCCCTCCCCTCTCATCTTCTCTCTTTACCCCATCTACTGTAATTCATTTCTCTCTCTTGTTTTTTTTCTTTTTTTTTCCCCTTTCCCCTCACTTCCTCTTATATGTAATTTTGTATAATAATGAGGGTCTCCTTCGATTTCCATGCAATTTCCCTTCTCTCTCTTTCCCTCCCACCTCTCATCCTTGTTTAATGGTAATCTTCTTCTCATGCTCTTCCTCCCTGCTCTGTTCTGAATTGCCCTTCTTATATCAAAGAAGACATTTGGCATTTGTTTTTTAGGGATTGGCTAGCTTCACTTAGCATAATCTGCTCTAATGCCATCCATTTCCCTGCAAATGCCATGATTTTGTCATTTTTTAGTGCTGAGTAATACTGCATTATGTATAAATGCCACATTTTTTTTATCCATTCATCTATTGAAGGGCATCTAGTTTGGTTCCATAGTCTAGCTATTGTGAATTGTGCTGCTATGAACATCAATGTTAACTGCTGCCTTTTTAACAATGGGAAAGGTGCAGGGGGATCCACTGGAGAGTTGAGGACTGCTGCATTGTTGTATCATGTTTGGATATGCCTTACAGGAACCCCATGTGTGCCTATGCATCCATTTTATTTCTGCAATAATATTTAGAAAAGGAGAAGAGGTTGGAGAGTGAACTTTAGAACCTTTACTTCCACAAGAATTTGGGGTTTCTGATCAAGATTTCTCTCCAATTGTTGTCATGTATGTGTCTTCCTAGATTTTAGTGAGTAGAATTAAGTACAGTTTAGATGCCATCTTTTCACAGGGCAAGCTCTTTTTTTTTAATATTTATTTTTCAGTAGTAGTTGGACACAATACCTTCTTTTTATTTATTTACTTATTTTTATGTGGTTCTGAGGATTGAACCCAGGGCCTTGAATGTGCTAGGCGAGCACTCTACTGATGAGCCGCAAACTCAGTCCTACTCTTTATTGTTAATTGCTCCATTTACGCCTATTACTTTATATATTTCTCTTGGTTTCCTCAGTGATAATAGGAACTTATAAAAAGTAAAATCATATGCAATTGTGTAATAAATACTCTTAAATTTGGTATATTTCCTTATAGCTTCTTCTCTAGTTATGTATGTATGTATTTCTCTTATATGCTTATATTAATTCTTTGATTATTTTCCATTATGGATTCAGAGGTTGTAATAGAGATGAAATACTTTGCTTGCATTATATATTTTAGTTCTCACATCATTCCTGTTAAGAATTCTTTATCCTAGACCTGAGGAAAAAAGGCTGAGAATCATTGAATAATTTTATGCAAGGTTACACAATCCATGTGAGAGGAAGGTGGAATTTGAACCCAGATAGTCTGTCTCCAAAGCCTATGCTATTTACCATTGACCCATCTCTCTTTCAGAAGTTTGAATATTTTTGAGCCTCTTTAATGTTGCTTAATAATTCATTTCAATCGGTACTTTCACAGTTAATGAGAATACTATTATACTCTTGCACTCTTCAAATATTAGATACATTTTATCTTTACAAGTGTTTGGGGTGAATGCTCATTTTTATATTTATCCCTTTGATGAGAGAATAGGCATTTTATGTATTATTGATCATTTTAATTTCAATATTTCTCAGCCTCTGAATTGTTCATGTCCTCTGCTGCTGCTTATATTATCCAGTTTCTGTACAGATACATTGCTTAAATATTTTGTTAGCCTTTTGTCATGTTTAAGGCATGTTTCCTTCTGTGATTAGCTTCCTATATTTGAACACACTGTTTATATTAACTCTGTAATTCAGATCTAAAATTTATTTTAATATATGGCCTGAGGGCTGGGGTAGTGGGTCAGAGGTAGAGCCCTTGCCTGGTATGCGTGAGGCACTAGGTTCAATCCTCAGCACCACATAAAGTAAAATAAAGACATTGTGTCCACCCATAACTAAAAAATAATTTAAAAATATATATATGTCCTGAAATGTGTGTGAATATGTTTTAAAACTTTTTTTTCTAACCTGCTTTTTAAATATTGTGCATAGTATACCACATTCTTCTGTGGCGTGGTATATATTTGTATTATCTGTGAGCATTTTTTAAGCTGGCTTTTCTGTATCAGTGATCTTTGATTTTTGGCCTGTAGTACATTTTAATGATTATAAATTTATAAAATGTACAAGGAGCTTTTTATTGAAAGCACCCAGATCTTAGTATCAGAAAGTCCATATCAAATCTTTGTGTGCCTTATTATTGTTTTATAACTTAACTACATCTTTAAGCTTAAATCCAATCAGCAAATTGATGGAAAGAAGATGTGAATTAAAAATCAAAATTTTTGAGATTTTGGAAATTTTAGAAAGTGAAATTTTTGCCTTTAGTACCATAGCTATATCACTGAAAGTTCTGTCATCTTTAAAATAGTGAAATTTCTATCAAAAGATGATTTAAAACATGTTGTTCCTGGATTTGGTTTGCCATATTTATAAAATATAAAATTTATAACATATGAAGAGCCAATTATATGACCCACATAGATTTATTTTTTAATCCTCTACTTCTTTTGAGGTAGAGTGCTTCATTGGAGGAAAAAAATAGAACGAGCTAAATTTCACAAGTTTCAATGAAGTTTGAGAAGGAAGTGTGTTATTTGTTTTAAGTTAGTATCCAACAGCAACTGTTTAGCTTGGAGTACCTATAAGACTGGAAGTAATAATGGTTAAAATATAAGTGACCTATGTTTTTCTTTTTATTCAGACTTAATCCTAACCTAGAAAATCCCAAAATGTTACTTTGATTTTTATTTTTAAAAAGAAAGTTCTTGTCTTCTGTGGTTTTATGTACATATTAATTCCAGCTAGGGGTGACAGTTTTTCTATAACAACTCTGAGTTTTCTTTTTCATTCAGAAAGTATTTTGAGATATGCTTTTTAATTTGATTCTCATAATATCATAACAAAATAGCTTGATCCAAGATAGTTTTATCACCAGTTTACATAGGAGGAAAATGATACATGCTACAATATTTGCCTGATGGACTGAAAATGAAGAAACTGAGCTCTAGGTTGGCTCTTGTGAGACCTGATTTGATACTTATCATTGTCTCACCACATTTGAGAGGTGTTGGTTCTAGGGTTCCCTGGGAATTCCAGAAATCTGAAGATGTTCAAGTTCTCTGTATAAAATATCATTTTATTTCCACATAAGATACACATATCCTACTATATAAATAACTCTAGATTACTTGGAATACATAATTCAATGTCAATGCTGTGCAAATTATTGTTAAAGTATATTGTTTAGGGAATAATGGTAACACAAATGTCTGTGCATGCCGACAAGTTTTTTCGCCTAATATTTGTGATCCACAGTTGATTGTTTCTGTGAGTGGAAAGCCTGCCAATAGAGGGCTCACTATATTTTGAAATGGTGAGTTTCTTTCCTCCTGTTTTTTTTAAAATAGAGATTTGTGTATTTGCCTTGTCTATCTTTAAAGAGTTTAATAGAGTATCTACTCAGAGTTATATGTGTCAAAATATTTTTTTTAACCTGGAAAATACAGTGCAAATGTAAATACCATTGTTACTCCCTGGGGACTGGTAATCAGATGCATGACTACTTCTCTCAATGTTACTTGATGCTGATTAACAAAGCTGTATTATGTGGAAATCTGGCTTTAATAAAGTCTTCCTTGGCTAAACCATGAGGATGGGTTTTTGTTGTTTTTTTTTTTTGGGGGGGGAGAAGGGGTGTATGTGGGCAAGGACTGAACCCAGAGACACTTAGCCACCGAACCACATTCCCAGCCTTTTTATTTTTAATTTTGAGACAAGGTCTCATTAAGTTGCTAAAGCTAGCTTTAAGCTTGTAGTCCTCCTGCCTCACCTTCCCAAACTGCTGGGATTTTAGGATTACAGGCAAGGATGTTTTTAAAAGAAGAAACAACTTTCATCTCTCTAGTTCAGTTGAAACTAAGTGACTTTTGAGGCATAGTTACTTATCTTCTATGTTTCAGGCTACGTAAATTGTGATTTTTTACCTGATCCTAAGGAATCAGGTAGGATCTTTTTTTTATCTGAATTTATAGTTAAGTGTTTTAGACATTTCATTCTCAGTGTTGTCCAGTATAGTTTCATGTGATGGGGTAAGTGAAGATTGACTGCAGTCCTCCCTTCCCCGCAGTGTGGTTTTTCTAACCATTTTAACTCGGGGTGGCCATACAACTTGTTTTTGCCAATGAAATATGAGAATGACCTTTGGATGTATACTTTGTCTTCTTTCTCTTCGTGAAGATTATCAGTGTTCAAGATGGTGGCCATTCCATCAGCCTGGATTTCTGAATACCGATGAGCAGAGTCCCTGGTGACACATAATAGACATACAGTGTGATTGAAAAAGAAACCTTTGTTATTTTCAGCCATTGAGATTTTGCAGTTGGTACCTTAGCATTAGCTAGCCTATCCCAGGCGAGGCAGGATCATAGGAAAATGTTACATATCACATACATCTGTTTTAAAAAATATTTATTCATAAGTTTTAGGTGGATACAATATCTTTATTTTACATTTATGTGGTGCTGAGGATTGAATCCAGTGCCTCCTGCATGCAAGGAGAGCACTGAGCCACACTGAGCCACAACCCCAGCCCCTCACGTATATCTTTTGATTGTCCCCAAATGGAATCAATCTACTTTACAGTACTCACAAAATAGAATTTACATATTTGGAGGAAAATTGTGTACAGGGGAGCTTAGTGCCTAGAAGCAAAGCTTCATTGTAAGCCAAAGGAGAGATTTTCTTGACTTACTTGAACAATTTTTGACACATACTTGATTTGGTCTTTAGTTGTAGAGAATTGCCACATTCCTTAATGACTCTTACTTGGAGTTTAGAGTCTTTAAAATGGGACCAAGAGCTGCTCATGTGCTGATCTGAAATTTGGAAATGGGCAAGATTTTTCTCTTTGGCCTGATTTTCAACCATAACTAAAGAAAGCCTGAGGGGAGACACTGAGGATGGAAAAGGTCATGTACTCAGTCCTTTAGGCTGATGAAGAAATTGAGTTGCTTAGTTCTGGATTGACATTCAGCTCTGATGTGCTTGAGGAACTGAGTCTTTTGATAAAACAAAGCTGGCACTGGGCATGTCTCTCTCCTCTTTTCATTTCTCTAATGCCTTCTTTTTCTGCTCCCTCATTTCCACCCCTATTTCTTTTTCTCCTCTATTTTATCTTAAATAGTTTTTTTTTTAAGAGAGAGAGAGGGAGAGAGAGAGAGAGAGAATTTTAATATTTATTTTTTAGTTATTGGCAGACACAACATCTTTGTATGTGGTGCTGAGGATCAAACCTGGGCCGCACGCACGCCAGGCAAGCGCGCTACTGCTTGAGCCACATCCCCAGCCCCTCTATTTTATCTTAATGGGTACTTTGTGAATGCAAAAAAGAAAAAGTTTGTACTAAATTTTAGCTTTTAAAACATTTTTCCATGACTTAGGTGACAGAAATACTGCATGTCAAACAGTCCTGAAAAGTTAGCTTAACCATTTGTATAATGAAGTTACATTAATACTTAAAAAGAGAGTTTAAGCCTCATTGAAGACTTAGCTACCTGAAAGATGTGGAGGTGATACAGATCTCTGAACAAGCGGTTTTTGGCTTTTCAATTATTTTATTTCTTAGTGAATTTTCCATATTCCAGATTACTTCTGTCATACTTCACCTGACTCTATGGATTTTAATTTCCAGAATGACCATACAGCCTCTCCACCCTTGCTGGAAGGTGGAGTCTCTATAAAGTTTGCCTCTGTTGGAGCTCTAGACAGTTGCCCTCTGGCCTCCTCAACATCTTCACCCAAATTCATCCCATGAGTCTCTTACATAAGGGGGAGAGAGTATGAGTCTGAAGACACCCAGACTTCTTTCGTGGGGAGGCTGAAGGGGCCCAGGCTTCTCTTGTAGTGTATATCCCCACCTTTTGGGCCGGGGTGGGGGGTGAGTATCCAGCCATCATGCTGACTTCTCATTTTTTGCCACAAAAGGTCTCTGTGGAATATTGATGGTGCTGGAGTCTGGCTGGTACCAGTTACAGCATCTTTGATGTGAGGTGAAGGTAAAGAGAGTTTAAGAATAGACACTTTTGACAACTTCCCTGTGTGCATAGGGTGTATAGGAAGTGGGTAAATTCTAAGAGGTGGACAAGCAGGCCTGGCTGAAGAAAGCAGTCTTCATTCTGCTATCTCTTGCCCCTGGGCCCTGGCATTCAGGGTAATTCTTATGTGGTTGGTCATTCATATTTTTAGCTCATTGTGCAGAAGTCCTCTTTTTAAATAGGTTTAGCTTATTATTTAACTCCTGTGTGGTTTTTAATACTGATTCTCGAAAACAAAATCCACAGAAGTCAAGTGAAACAATCATGTAAAATATGTCTTTATGATATTGTGTTCTGAATTCAGGAATTTTCTGAATTCTCTTGTCTTCATAAATCATTTTTAAACTTGATTTACTTTCTCTGACCTCTTTTTCCTCTTCATCTGTACCCCTCCTTTCTTGTGTCTTCATCTTTTTTGTCATATTTTTTCTTCCCCTGATCCTACTCCATTTCTCCATGGGTAAAAGACCCAGACTTTTTCTCAGTCTGTAGGGATCTCAGTGTTTTGTGAAGGAGGAATTGAAGGGTTCCTCTTTAGTGACTTACTGTAGGAAATAATGCCACCTTCTTTTAAAGGTAATTATTTAATTAACCATGAGAGAAGAATCAAACTTCATCTTGGCGTTAGGTAAATCAGATTAAGCTTAACATTGAAAGCACAACAGGCAGTGAGAGAACATTTTGCCTGAACACTTCTGGTGAAAGAAAACTGTGACATGATCACTGCTGTGAGGGCTTTTCAGTCCAGACAGCGTGGTTGTATTTATAATTTAAGATATTTCTGCTACTGGTGTAAAAGACCAGAATAAATGCTAATAAGATGATTTTTCTAGAGTTTGAATTATATGGAATGAGTGCTAGTGAATGAGGGGGAGGAGAGGAAGGGAGTGTGTGAATGTGTTTTGGGTTGTGCAGAAATTAAGACGAGGAAAAAGGATATTTTACATAGGAAATTTCCATAGGGTTGTTTTTATTTAGGAGCTAGTGCATTTCAGTGAAAGCACTTCATTCAAAGAATTTAGTGCTCTTTAAAGCACAGTGTAGTAAGGGTAAATATGCAGGGCACAGTTGGAAACTGAGTTCCTGTGCCTGGGGCCTGCAGGTGAACCCACCTGTGATGGGGAGAATCTGATTTGATTATTAATCCTTCCTGTGACTCAATGGTGGTTTACTTTCTTAAAACTGTTGGTAAGAATTTACTAAAGGTCTAAAACTTTAGGACTACTTTGTGCTGGGGAAAATGAATCCTGTCTCTTGAAATTCACACTTTGTTAAACTCAGCTGAGAGATGGGCATTCTGCTTGCCTCAGGATTCCTTTCCAGGAATTAGCTGTGAAGAACCCCTGGAGTGAATGATTGTAGCAAAGCTGGCATGACTTCATGTACCTTCTTTTGTCCCATGTTTCCCCTCTTGACATTTGCCTGCCATTCTGTTAATGAGACCTGCTTGTGACCCTCAGAAGGTGGAATGGGAAATTGACGTTACTGTGGGTGATGAGTTGGAGGAGTTTTTAATTTTTAGCTTTCCAAATTTATGATAGTCTACCAGACAAACTACTCTCCTCAGCATGTCATAGGAAAGTAACTGTACAATGACTATAATTAAAATATCATTAGATTTTATTTCATTACTGTTGCTTGGGAAGACTGAATCTGAGGCCTACTCCCACCTGTCTCCCTGGTGAAAAGGAAATTTAAAGCTAAGCATTTTAAATCTAAAGAAGCACAGTGGGAGGCATTGTCCTCAACTAATTGGGAGAATTAAAAAGAAAATTCCTGTATCCCAATAAAAGATCTTAGCTCCTGTTTACTCTGGATGGATGGTTTTGAAGATAAGGAGTGAGATAGCATTTAAAACAAGACTGTTTACTCAGAAATAATTGAAGCATTCTCATCCTTTGTTGCCTGTTCTGATTGTAACTGGAATATTTTGTGTAGTGCTCAAATGGGTGTCTGTTAAATGAATCAAGACACCTACCTACATGCTTAGGGTGTTAATCATTTTTTCACTGCTGTGACTAAAAGACCTGACCAGAACAGTTGTAGAGGAGGAAACGTTTATTTGGGGGGACTCACAATTTCTAAGGACTCAATCCATAGAAAGCAGACTTCCTTCCTCAAGGCCCAAGGTGAGGCAGAACATCATGGCAGAAGAGTTGTAGAGAGAAGTGGCTCACAGGATGATCAGGAAGCAGAGAGAGAGAGAGAGAGAGAGAGAGAGAGAGAGAGAGACTCCACTCACCTGATAAAAACTATATATCCCACAGGCATACCCCTAATGCCCCACCTCCTATAGCCTCCACTCTGTTAATCCTATAAGGGAGATTGATCCACTGATTGGGTTATGATTCTTATAACCCAGTCATTTCTCCTCTAAACCTTTTTACATTGTCTCACACATGAGCTTTTGAGGGACATGGGATATCTAAACCATAACACTCAGTTACCTTTCCTCTAAGTACTGCACATTTGTTGTTGTTGTTGTTGTTTCCTTCTTTTTTTTCTTGGCCTCAAGGTTTTTAGTAGTTCATGGTTGGCTCCCACTCTCATGTGAATACTTTGTCTGATGCACTGGCTCTTGTGTCTACTGCTTTGTTTCCATGCACACAGACCGTGCAAATCTCTTAAAATGACACAGGCCTCGGACAAGATCGTAGGTTAAGCTACCTTGTTAATTAGACATTTCAGTGTCCAGTGTTGGTATAAGATGTCTGAGGGTACAGTGGGACTCTCCTGGACTAGTTTCCAGGTTGTATACTTGTAAGTGGCTTCAAAGAAGCGTTTTCAGTCAAGTTGCTTGTTACTTGAGTCAATCACAGTATGCAGCAATAAACTGTTGCCATTTTATTGGAACTAGGAAACTATGAATGTATGTTTCTTCTTTTACATCTCTGGAAAATCTGAATATCCAGCTGTTGTGGGTGGTAGCAGTCGTCAGTTGTTCTGTTGTAATCAAACAGTATAATCTCAAGCCTGAGGAGATAAAATTTGGTGTCAACGCCTGCACAGTTTCCCATAGTCCTGTTATGTTCACTTAAAAAAAAAAAACAAAAAAAGTCAGCCAAGAGATCTCAGCTGGAGATGGCAAAGTAAAGCTCTATATCCCTTGTACCTGGGAAGATGTCTGCTAAAGATTAATAGTAACAATAAGTAGTGAGCATTTTGTGCTTACCATGAGCCACGTATTATATAAATGTACAATCAATCCTTACAGAAATCCAATAAATCCCAAGTACTGTTGTTATCCCCATTTTTATAGACAGAGATATTGAAAGTTGAGGGTAAATAATTGTCCAAAATCTTACACCTGTTAAGTTACTGAGTTGGAATTTCAATGTAGTTGTATCCAAATTCTGACTTTACACTTGTAACTGCCATATGTAGCATAGTATAATAACTTCCTGAGTAGATGACAGTGCTTTACTCATAAGGTTTTACAAGGACAATAAAAAAGAATTAAAGCTGTGTTGTGGGGGATTATCTTTTTTTGATTCACAATTCATGCAAAGAAATAATATACAACAGAATGAATAAATACACCAAAAAAAAAAGAGAAATTTTATTCTCTAGTGAATTATCTGTATTTTTTTTGAAAAAGCCTATAAAGCATTTACCTGGTCTTGGTTCAGGCAAACATCTTTTTAGATTTTTTTTTTTTAGTTTTGTCAGAATTATTTTATTTTATTTTTTTTCGTACCAGGAATTGAACTCAGGGCACTCGACCACTGACCCACGTCCCCATATATTTTGTATTTTAATTGGAGATATGGTTTTACTGAGTTTTTTAGGGCTTCACTTTTGCTGAGGCAGGCTTTGAACTTGAGATCCTCCTGTCTCAGCCTCCAGAGCTGCTGGGATTAGAGGTGTGCGCCACTGTGCCTGACTAATTTTTAATAGTTGGATGCATTTTTGTCAGCATCCAACCATGGTTTTTTTTGCCCCCCCCCCTCCTTGTGCCATGTTAGGGGTGTAGTTCTGCTTACTGAGAATTCTCAATGTCCTTGTCTGCAGTTAAAAATTCACATTTTAAATTCAGGGTAATGTCCACATTTCTAGTGATTGCTGCTGGGAAATAATATACAAGATGACTTGGTTTCAGAGTGAGAAGAATAGTTTCATTAGCATTTAAGGCAAAAAGTACTCAAAAATGGTAAATAAAATGGGCCTAATAGTTATGACAAAATAAAGTGGTTTTGCTCATAAAAAACAGTTTGTAACGTACTCTGAGGGAGAAATAAACAAGAAGAAATAGACAGTAGTTGTTTTTTTCTTTCTCCCCTCCCCCTCCCCTTCCCCCTTCCCTCTCCTCTCCTTTTCTCCTTTTTCCCTTTCTTCACCTGGCATATATTATGTAAGGGGTACACCCCAACCCCCAACAAATGTTTTTTGAGGATAGCAGAAATCTGGGTCTGACTTAATGCCAACAGCAGTATTCTGGCTTCATTTTATGATTTCCAACTGATAGTGTTATTGTTAACTGTCAAGGGATGGAATTTTAGTATATCCTTCTGTAGCACCTTTGCCCCTTGGGTCCCCCGTCTGTTTATTTAATCAGGATTGTGTAGTGGTTCAGCGGGGACTTGGAGGATGGAGAGGTGATGTTGGAGTTGAGTCTGTCTTGCTGCCTGTGTTGGCAAAAGTTGATTGGGAGAATGCGCCACAACCAGGGAACTCAAGGGAGACTGGTCAAAGAGAAGGGCTATGAATATTTATCTTGTTTTATTTGTTTTTGTCACACCATTCTCTTCACACACAGTGCAGTCTACCATGTAGAGAAAGAGAATATACATTTCCCCAACCAACACTTATTATTGTAGAGATCGGGTATGGTAAAAAAGTAAATTTATGTACTCTGTGTTTGAACTGGTATATGTGATAGAGACCAATCCTGCCATGTCTTGGAACCTCAAGCATTAGAGGGTTTCTAAATCTCTGACATTAGGCTTCAATCTAGGCTAATATAACTGAATCAAAGGAATGAAATATTATTTAGCTAAATAAAAGAATATGTTAACTTTAATAGAGTAAACATACATTTTTCTGTGATTTCCCCATAATATACTTTTCTCTTCTTTTTGAAGGGGAGAGATTGAGAATGGAGGGGTGGGAGTTTTGTGAATTTCATTTTGTATTTATCAAAATCAAGTTTAGCTTGCTCTGGTATGTAAATTAGAGATTTGTGCTTGAGTGGAATTGATTTTGCGGGGACTAAATTAATCACAGTCCTTAGTCACTGTAACCTTTAAACATTGCAGTCTTGGCCACAGCTATAGGGCAGAGTGGTGTTCCTCTGAGCTTTATGCTGTCATTTCATGAAAAGCTGATTGCCCATGACTTGTACAAACAAGAATTCCCATGTAGAGGCTTCAGAGTGGGTTCCCTGCCCTGTAGGGATCAGCTGGACTATCTGCAAGGGTAAGAGGCTGCTGTGACCTCTTCTACCCAAGGGTCTTTGCTCATATACAAATATTTTCAGGTGTGTTTCCCCCCTTCCTTATATTATCAATTTAGCCCTCACTGCAAAATGCTCACAGGAATAGAAATAAAAGTGGGAACTCAATTATATTGTGATTCATTCATTCATTCATTCATTCATTCATTCTGTCTGTCTGTCTATACTGGGGATTGACACCAGGAGTCTTTTTCCACTGAGCCACATCCTTATCCCTTTTTACTTTTCATTCTGAGTCAGGATCTCACTAAGTTGCACAGCCTGGCCTCAAACTTGCAACCCTCCTGCCTCAGCCTCCTGGATAAAGTGTGTACCACTTTATCTGGGAGTTTTTTCTTTTAAATATTTTTAGAATTCGTCCCAGAACCTGGAAAGAGGGTTGAGAATCCAGAAATCTAAGTTTTTTTCTTTTTTTTGATGCTCATTTCAGTTTCTTGGCTCTGTTTAATTCAGACTTTCAGAATCAAATCATCATTAGGCCTCCCATAGAAATGCAAATTACTTACCCAGTTTAGTTGACACATCTGAAAATAGTTTCCTGTGATTTCTTTTAAAACCCTTTATTAGTCTTTTTATGAAGTTTATTCATATAGTATTCTTCAAAAAATTTTTACCATTCTTATATTTTCTATTTTACTTTTCTTAATTTGAAGAGTTTTGCATTAACATTTAACTACACTGAAAATGTTTTAATATAGCTAGGTAAATCATTAAAATTGATGAACATCTGGATTTCACAAAACCAGATCTCACTAGGAATAATAAGTATACCAGGAACATAATGATAAACTTTAAGCATTTGTTTCTTTAAAAAAATATATTTATTTATTTATTTTTTAGTTTTAGTTGGACCCAGTATCTTTATTTTATTTATTTATTTTTATTTGGTGCTGAGGATAGAACCTAGGGCCTCACATGTGCTAGGTGAGTGCTGTACAGCTGAGCCACAACCCCAGTCCTCAAGCATTTGCTTTTATAAATGTGGAAACCGAAGTGAAATTGACTTGGTCAATGTAACTTACTATAGCCAACCAGAGGCTGATATCCAACTAATTTGATTCCTTTTCAGAACTCTTTTTTATGTCATTGCCTTTTATCTCTATGATATTATATCATAATCAGATTCCTTATAAATACAAGTAGTGCTATCTGATTTAAATCATGGTACATTCTAAACTAATGTGAAATGAGGTTTATCTGTAATCTGCCTTAGTGAGCTACAGTTGGAGAAATAATCCCTTTAAATTTATTTTAAAAATAGCTTTTGTGGATATTCTTCCCATTCTTATTATTTGTTGATTTCTCTCAATCTGTTTGTGTTTGTTTGTGTTGATAGGTCAATAACCAGTAGGTACAACTGGCAATATAATTTAGTGGATTGAACACTGTTCTGAAGCTAGAGCTTCTTGCCCAAACGTGGCCCTGACAGTAGCATACCAGTTACTTCATAAGTATCACAGACTGGATAAGTGTTAAAGAAAAAAGGTTTATTTTGGCTCATAGACCTGCAGGTCCCAGATTAAGACCCTGTATCTGGTGATAGCCTTCTGATTGGCAGAGTTCTGAGGAAGCACAGGGCATCCTATAGGCTTACAGAGTTATGTGTGTGTCCTCTGGTCTCTCCTTTCTTTATAAAGCCACTGGCATTCACTTATGGGGGCTCCATCCAGATGACCTTATCTAATCCTGATTACCTCCCTAAAGCCCCACCTTTAAACACCATAGTCAGATTAAGGTAATAACTCACAAGGTGGATTAAACTCCAGTATGAGTTTTGGAGGGTCAGTCTTCATTCAAACAATAGTGGAGCTTTTCCCTCAGTAAAAAACTGACTTGGTTACCACTTATCCCACTGAGTCAGTTTTAATCCTGGCTTTTCTTCCACTTTTTGGGTCACCTTTGGAATAGTGCATCCAGATCTGGAAACATCCAAGGTAGGTATGAGAGCAAGGAAAAGAGAATGTTAACACATTGATTATGGAGCAGCTATTGCCACAAATACTTGTTGAATAGCTTAATATTTGCCAACTGTGGGACACATTGATGCAGAGGTACCTATCTGATATTCTGTTCCTCTCGACAGGACCTTTGCCAGCTTTCTGCCACCCACTCATTTTTCTTGCCAAAACAACACCAATATTGTTTTAGAAAGACATATCATAGAATGCAAGATCAACTAATCAAAATTGTGGAGAGGCATAATGAAGAAACTTCACCCTAGCCTCTGCATTCACCACATGGGTTTGGGGCATCTCTTTAAGATCTACATTTTGGGGCTTACTCAAAGTTGGCAGTTAAAATATTCTGTTGGAAGTATCTGCTTTTGTCAGACTTCCCAGGAGAGTCAAGCTCTTGGTTCTCAAGGGCAGTGACTGTGTTGAGCTGATCCTGATATCTTCAGTATGAGGCACAAAGGATAGATTTGTTGTTGGTGGTGTAGTTGAGTCTTCAGTGATCCAGGAAAGGGAGAGTTTGAAGGCATCTTACCTGAGGCAGAATTCACAGGGATGGTTTTCCATTTCCCTTCTTCTGTCTGCAATACCTGTTCTTAAACACAGAGCTATGTTCCAAGAAGTGTGAAGCCAGATGAAACAGAAGGGGATCTCACAGGAGGAGGGCTTATTTCTAGCTGGGTTGAAGAGGCTCCATGTGCTTTTCCAGATGGAATATCCTGACTCCATACCTTCTGAAACTTTCCCCTGTGTTTTTTCTAGGTTGCAACATCCAGATAGAAGACATACTTCACTTAATCACTGTAATAAAATAATATGGAAAGGGTGGATATATCTGAAAGATAAGAAAAATGTTTTCATAAAGCTGTGTTGTCTGGAATGTGAGGTTTATAGCGCTTCCTTCCTATGGCTCCTTAGACATCCTTTGATTGTTTTTTGGTGGAGGGTAGACCTACTGGGGATCCAGGTCCTCACACTCCCAAGCATGTACACTACCACTGAGTCACACCACCAGCCTCCCCACAAACTGTGTTTCTTGAGTCACTGCCCCCTGCTAATATTACTTGTGTTGAAATTTTCCAAATTGGTTTGTTTATTTAAGATTACCCAAATTTGTATACAGCCTGCTATCTGTTTTGAATCTCCTTTAGTGGAGGAAATGTAGATTCAAATATGCAGGTTTATTTCTCTGACCTTTAGCTAATTATTAGATTGAGATAAATGTGTGTAGGTAACAAATTGCCTGTAATGACATTTAATCTGCATGCTGTCATTAATGTCTGGATCAGTGTCCCAGTTTTATAGAAGCAAAGAACATGGACTTTTATCTTAATTTGACCTATTTAAAGGTGTTTCCGGTGAGAGTTAATTTCTGATTAACTTAATAGCATGTTTTTACATGAAAGCAATAAAATATTGATGTAAGAAGAGGCTACCAGATTACATAATTTCGCAGTCTGACATAATTGGCCAAACACTTTCCATGGAAAACATGGAAAGTTGCTGGTAACTAAAACTGAGTCTTACAGGTACCCGAAATTCAATACTGGTGAACAAACTCATGGTATCCAGAACAAGGCTCTTCATTTTCTCTCCCTCCTCCCTTCCTTCCTTCCTTCCTTTCTTTTTCTTTTCTTTCTTTCTTTCTTTTTTTTTTTTTTTTTTTTTTTTTGGTACTGAGTATTGAACTCAGGGGCACTCAACCACTGAGCCTCATCCCAAGCCCTATTTTGTATTTTATTTGGAGACAGGGTTTCACTGATTTGTTTAGGCCTTGCTTTTGCTGAGGCTGGTGAACTCATGATCTGAACTCATGATCCTCCTACCTCAGCCTCCTGAGCTGCTGGGATTATAGGTGTGTGCCACTGGAACTTCTTGTATATTGCCATAGAGATTGTTTTCTGAACTAAGCTTAACATCTTTTTATTTGCTAAATTATGCCAAAGTAAACAATTAAATAAGCCCCCATCCAGTTGAAGGAGTGAAGGGCATGGCATGGAGAGTGGCTTTCTTTGTTGACCTGTCATGTACCAGGCAGGAGCTAGTAGGTATTTTGCCTTTTTCTTCTCATTTAACTCCTTCCTGCAAAAGAATTAGTTAAGCAAATCCTCAAACTTGTGATTTCTTGATTAACTTTGACTGAAGCGTGTGTTTTGTAAGATCATTTTCACCAGTGATAAATACAGCTTAATTTCTAATCAGTTGGTCAAACAGGGAAACTTCGTGATATCATTAAGAACTTTCTTTGTACATTGAGAGCCAAATGATAGCTCTGTAATTCCTTCTAGCTATACAGGCTGCTTCCTCCTGTTGAATACCATTTTCTTAAATTCATTTCTAGAGATTGGAGTGGGTCTATGTTGCTGTGTAGTTTTGTGACTCAATGGATGGTATATTGATGGCAGGTTAGCAGGAGGCTAATGATAAAAGAGTACAGGCTTTGGAGTCAGCCTTCTGGTTAACTTTGTGACCATGGATAAGTTTATCAATCGCTAAGCTTTGATATCCTCCTATGTTTAGGGGTAATGAGTTAATGAATGGAAAATATGTAGTAGAGTGCCTGGCCAAGAGTAAGGACATGTGAATAGAGTTTTATTTATTGTTGCTGGAGTTTGGCAGCAACAGTCACCAAACTAAGCATTAACTAAATACTCTAAAATGGTTTTCAAATGGAATAGTAAATACTGCAAGGCTTCTGTTGGCCAGGGAATAGCTGACTTGAAGTGATCTTAGTGGCTATTCTTCTGCAGTCCAGACAAAGCAAACATAGTTTCTGTACAGTTAAAAAGACATTGTCCCATAAAGAAAAAAATGTAAATCAGAGATCCTTAGAATCGCCCCACCAACCTGTAATCTGTGGTGTTTTTATGTGCTACCCTAAGTGAAACTTAAGTGACTGGAGTAGAGGGTGGATTATAAATGGCATTTAGGTAAAAGAGCATGTACAGATCATTTAAAGAATAATTTAATGGTCACACAGGTGTCACAGAAGCAGACAAGAGCACATTAAAGAGTACTTTTGTAATGTTGCAAGGCTTTATACCCTCCTCTCTTCCAGAGGAGGGTATAAAGTTTATGTTAATGATGAGTATTTTTTCCTGGCTTGAAGTAAAAGAAAGACCAGAAGCCAGATTGAAAAAGGCAATTCTGGATTTATGAGAGGTGAGTTACTTGGAATGCTGTCCTAATATGTCTTCATACAATTTTGATTCAGCAACATGCTTTCAAACAGGTACATGGTAGCATCTTGACACAGTATTTAATGAATTGAGAACAAATGTATTACATGAAATTATAAACTCCAAAAATTAGAATGGGATGTTGTTTTTAAAGTCCTCTGAGTGCTGGTGGACTTTATGGGGCAGTACTTGAGCTTTTCCACAACTCATGGGTTATTTACTGCTGGGATCTGACTAAGGGTATTTTGTTTTGTTTTGTTTTTTAAAGATAGGATCTGCTATGTTGCCCAGCCTGGTCCCAAATTCTAGGCTCAAGTGATCTTCAATAGCAGGAATTGCTGCCTCCAGCCAACCCCAAACTCTTTATAAATAATCCTACCTGACTTATGCTTTTCTTTTCTCTTTCTCCTTTTATGTCTGTCTCTTGGTTTGTGTATGTCTTTTCTCATGTCTCTGTTTCAATTTGGGTTCTTCAGTCAGACAGAACCAGCATGGCGGGAAAGGGTATTTGTATGTGTATAGGTGTTTGTGTGTGTCAAGAGATTTAATTTAAGGATTTGGCTGGCTTGGTTGTGAGGAAGTGGCAAGTCCAAAATCTAGGTCAAGCAGTAGTCTAGAAACTTGACAGTAATTGAAGCCATGTTTAGGCAGATTTCTTCTCTGAAAAACCTTAGGTTTTACTCTGAAATGGATAGGGCCCACATAATAGAAAATGGTCTTCTTAAAATGAATTGATTGTAGGTATTGACCACATTTACAGTACCTTCATGGAAGCATCTAAACTCACACTTGGTTAAACAGCTGGGTGTTGCTACACCTTTGCCAGGTATACATGTGCAGATGAGCATCATATCATCTTGTTCTTCTCTTCCTCCTGTGTCTGCCTCTCTCTTAAACACACTCAAATAAGATTATGGGACATCAGTAGTTGTTAATGGATAAGAGGATAGATAGTATCATAAGAGTATCTTCCAATAATTGAATATTTATTATGTGCTGCATCTTGTTTTAGATACTTTTTATATTTATGATATATGTAATACCTTTGACAGTTCTACAGTTTGCTTGTAATTATTTTTATGTCATGATGAGGAAACTGAGGCTCAAAGAACTGCTAGTTATTTGGAGACAGAGCTTAAGATTCAAACCCTAAGCTGTCTTTCCTGCTTATATCCCTTGCCTGTGTCACTAAGCCACCTTATTGTCCTCAAAGCAGTGTTCCACTCATATGAAATAAGTACATTTCTACACTTTTTTAACCAAGGCCTTTTTTATTTCTTTTTTCTTTCTTAATCCATCCTCTCCTCTCCACTTCCCTCACACACTCCGTCTGTCTTCACTTCTCTCCTGTTTTCTCCCCCTTTCTTCCTTTCTTACACATAGCATTTTCAGGAAGCTAATTGAGCAACCTGAGTTTTTGAATTGGATAACCAAAAGACAGAAAGGCCATCAAGATGCAAGGAATACCAGGTAGTTTTGTAAGGAGTGTCGCCTCCCGGTGCTCTCTGGCCTGCTTTTCTCACAGATGGATTGCCTCTTTGTCTTCTGCCAAACCCTTAAAGTGCTGGTTCAACTCAGAGACAAATGAGTCATAAGCATGGGCAGGACAGCTGCTGGTCTGGCTCACCAGGCTTTGTGCCTAGAACTTACCCAGTCTATAGCCAGCTTTTCACTGGAAGGAAAAGCTTTCCTTAACTTCATGGAGAAGCTGGCCTCATCTGCAGACACTAATTCTAATAATAACCTTTTCTTTTTTTGTGGCTCCCAGTCATTGTCTTCCATCTTTCTTTGACTAGCTTCAGTCACTGCCAGCAGCTGTTGGCACTTTGAAATGGAGTTGGCCCGACAGAGGTGAGAGCAGCCCATGACTTTCTTCTATTAGTTCCTTAGAGCACACATTGAAGGCAGTGCTGAAGGATGTTAGGAAGTACACACACAGGAAGGGTTTACTTATCATTCCAATACCTAATTGGAGATCTAAGTTGGCAGTTTCCTACAGCTTGGCACAGAATAATTTGAATGCTTGTAACTGGTGCTTGTCTCATATCATGCCAACTTGAGTTCTGGCAAATCAGTATTAGTGCTTTCTTTTCTTTCTTTCTTTCTTTCTTCCTTCCTTCCTTCCTTCCTTCCTTCCTTCCTTCCTTCCTTCCTTCCTTCCTTCCTTCCTTCCTTCCTTCCTTCCTTCCTCCCTTCCTTCCTTCCTCCCTTCCTCCCTTCCTCCCTTCCTCCCTTCCTCCCTTCCTCCCTTCCTCCCTTCCTCCCTTCCTCCCTCCCTCCCTCCCTCCCTTCCTTCCTTCCTTCCTTCCTTCTTTCCTGCTAGAAGTTTTTTTTGATTTCAGATGACTGTGTGTGTTTGAGGAGTTTTCTAGCTAGCAGTTGAGAGTTGATGTTTTAAAGGAAATATATATTTAACATGTTCTTTGTTAATGTGTCTGAATAGGTATGCCTATGTGCTCATTTTTATTTTGTAAATAAACAACTTTGTAGCCAGGGAAAAAAGGAGAAACTAAAGGAGCCAAAGAGGGTCTTGGCCAGAAGATGAAGCCCCGCTGATGCCAAAATGTTGACTTGCTGAGGCTTCATTGGCTAATTAGTTTGCCTGGATTATAATGTGTTTATCTTTGAATGACTCAGATTTTTGTGATGCCTTCCCTTTTGAAATTCTTTTCTCATTTATTATTTCAGTTTTTATGTAGAGCAGAGGTCAGCAAACATTTTTTGCAGGGTGCCAAATATTAAATACATCCAGCTTTGGTGGTCATATTGTCTCTGTTGAAACTTTCACCTCAGTGGTTGTAACCATGGACAATATATGAGTGAACAGGCATGGCAGTGTTTCACTAGTATGTTATTTAGAAAAACAAGTGGACTATATTTTGACAACCTTTGAGTTATACCTTTATCATGAAGATCACATATTATTATCATTTTATGATGCTTTAGGTCCCTAGAGTTTCAGGTGCCACATCCAGTGATACATATATCATAATCCCTCATTAGGTATAAGAAAACCTTTGGCAGGGGATCTCAGCAAGTTTTATGGCCTCAAATTCTATCTTGTTCTTTCACTTAAGTTGGCTACTCCTGGTGGAATGGGATTGTCATGAGTGGCCTAGACATAAGAAATCACCTATGTTACTGGGAATAGGCCCTACCTACCTGCATTATGTGATCATGATGATGTGGATGTTTCCTTTATAATCGAGAACATTGAATGGCAAGTTCATTCACATAGTGAATAACTGATAGAGCATAAGCTACACAGCCCAGTTACTATGTTCTGCTTATGTTGTCATGCTAAACATAATAATGACATAAAACGTAAACAGATGTGGGGTTTCCTTATTTTTAATAATTAATATTAATATTTGAATAGTAAATTAATTTATATAGGTCTTTTCATAGAATATTTATGTAGGTCTTTTCATATAATATTTATTAAAATATTAATTTAAAAGACCTATATAAATTAATATAGTGATCCTGTATCATCAGCCCGATTTTCAGTTGGAAAGCTTAAGGTTTTCCATATGTTCATTGAGGCTGCTCATTTTGGTACATATAATTCACCATATAATCTTTTCCTGTTTGAGAAGGGGAAACTGAGTATTAGGAAATAAATAAGGACTACTTTCATCTCCTACTTAGAATCTGGGAATGAGCCGTTTAGTGTTTATCATGAACTATCGATTAATCCAGTTTGCTGCCAATCTTGAACCCCAAACTCTAAAAATGAAATATTTTTAGTTTCCAAATGAGACTTGGGGTCCTTTGGTCTCACTCTGAGGTTATTAAAGCAGGACCTAGTCTCTTAGGGGGTCGTGGACTAATGATCCTAGTCACATGTAGCAGAAAAGGATCTCACTTCTGCTTGTCTGAGTCGGCATTGTTATCTTGGATTGTATGGAACCTGGAAACAAATGGCCTTACTGTTTTTCTTCTTGACTTTCCTACAGTGTAAAACGATCTTCTAGAAGCTTCAAAATGTCTTTGTCTTACTTGTTGATAGATTTAAAGAAAAAAAGGAATGGGAGGCTGGGGTGGAGAAAGAAGCCATTAACATGACATGACATGACATGTTTCCTGTCTCTCTGCAGCCAAAGCCTAACCTTGGATGACTATGTTCCCATTGGTTTATTGTGAGGACATTTGAGAAAGCTTTCCTGTTGGTCACGTCTCAGTTTGCACTCTATAAAATTGGATTAGACAACGTTAATTCAATTAATGACTTTACAGAACGTTTGTCTTAGTGTGCACTGAAGATAGAAGGGCAGCCTCTAATCATCTATGAATTTACTGACTGCAACTTTGAAGAGTGTTATCCTGAAGTGAAGTTCAGAATGGCTTGTTAACTGGGTTTATTAGCTGTTGACCTTCCCTTTCAGCATAATAGTGGCAGTCAGACCAAAGAGAGCACTAATGTCCTGATTAGCATTTATCCAAAGATAGGCTGCTGCCTATTCTACAGTAAATTAGTTCAATCAGCCATAAAGAGCTTGAGAAACATTTTCTGCTTTATAAAAAGAATTAGATGTTAGAACAGTTCATCTGGCATTTCACAGTGAAGATGGATTGAGCCCATGAACATATTCATTTGGTGAAGGCACTTTGAGGATATTGAGTAACTAAACAGATCTTCCCTCAAGATTGGTAAGGGGCCCTAGATTCCCTGCACAATACAGCAGTGCCCTAATTTTTGCCACCTCATAAGAGCACTATATCTGTTCCTGTTTCAGGATTCCTTCAGTGAAATGGAAAATCCATTTTGTTAGCACCTATTATACACCATGTATACTGAGGAATAAACTAAATAGGTTCCACTGGTCACAGAGTCTATGATGGAAGAGATGGAGACTATAGTAAAGCTTCCACTGTTTCCACTTGTAAAGTGACTGAAAAGAAACTGAATAATGACCCCTGCCATGTTTTGTGTAATATATTCCTAGACATTATCTTATAGAGTGAAGAATCATTTTTTAAAGAAAAAGTATAGTATTGGTAGTATTGGGCCTAATGTTTCTGACCAAGATTTTGGCATCAACTAAGTTCCTCTCATGGTGGGTAATAAAAGCAAAGAGGCAAAATTTATAAACCTTTATAATCATTTAAAATCTTAAACTATGATCCAGGTTCTTAAAAAAAAGGCATAAATGCTCTGTACAATTGAATTTTATGAGGTGCCCCAAAGTACTGTAAAGTATATAGAGAACACATAAAATTCTAACTCTGCTGGATCATAAATTTGACCTCTCTGAAACGAATAGTCTTACAATATAGCAAACATTAATGAAAGGTTTAATTAACATCCCTTCAATTGCCTTTTTAGAATTTCAAGAGGCTTACTGGGGATTCTTGGTGGCTGGATTTTTCACAAAACAAAGGATAAGAACTTTTCAGTGAAAATTGATAGCTCTTTTTCTCACTAAATATTTCAGTAGAGACATGTAGTTCAATTAGATGGATGAACTTAATACTGAATTCTATATCCAAACCTCTGATAGTCTTTTAAATAAAAAATTCTATCAAAATATTTAAGTGTTTGTTGACCTCATTAAGGCTGCCTATTGACCATTTTAGCAACTCTGTATGTATATGAATATGCACTCACAAATATTTATAATACAAGTAGAAGCATGTATAGACATGTATACATATACATGCATACACATATATATGTATACGTGTGTGTATATACACTCATACATGTGTGTGTGTGCTCTCAGAATGTCCTTGCAATTTTGTGAGGGACAATGGTAGAATGTCAGTGTGGCTATGGAGAAACCTCTGGGCTGCAGCATTCAGAGCTCCCTGTCAGGTATTGACTTATTCTCCACCCATCCTTGTAATTGCTGTGTCAGTTTATTGCAGAGCCTGATTCCCCCAGAAGTCTCTAGGAAGTCATACCTGGATTAGTGGTTCAAGGGAGGTCAAAAATAACAAAACATGAAAAACTAGTCACATAAGACCATGTGTTGTATGACTCTGTTTATAGGAAATGCGCACAATAGGCAAATCGGTACAGATAGAAAGTTGATGTGTGGTTGCCGAGAGTTGAGGCAGAGGGGGTGCAATATTAAGGACCTCTAATGGTATGAGGTTTCATTGTGAATGATAAAAATACAAAATTAATTTGTGATGGCTATATGAACTGAATATACTAAAATGCATTGTATTAATTTGGGGTTTAGTTTGGTCCTGTTTCTTAGAGGTGCAAACATAGGTGGTTTATTTGAGATCTTTCTCCTTTTTGGATGCAGGCATTTATTACTAAAACTCTCTTATTAGAACTGATTTTACTTTATCCCATAGGTTTTGGGATTTTTTTTTTCAATTTCAGTTGTTGTAAGAACTTTTTAAGTTTCTTCACTGATCTGTTAACTGTTCCAGAGAATGTTTTATTTCTAAGTATCTGTGAAGTTTCTCCTCTACTGTTTACTGTTTTTATTCCATTGTGGTCTGAAAAGGTACTTGATATCATTAAATTTTTAAGACTTGTTTTTTTGGTCTAGGATGACCTAACCTTGAAAATGTTCTCTGTAGGGTTGACAGGAATGTGTATTCTGCAAATTTTGGATGGAATGTTTTGTAAATGTGTCTACAGTGCAATTTAAATTGGCTATTGCTTTGTTTTTCTGTGTGGATCAGATGTTCCTTGCTGCACAGAGGTGTAGAGGTTCCCCAATATTTTTGCTATACTCTTTTTGCTATCTATACTCTTTTCTTTGTTTTTTTTCTTTAGCTTTATTAATTTTGCCTTATATATGTAATTCCTTTAATGTTAAGTATATGCATATTTATAATCATTATATCTTCCTGCTAGTTAAACCCTTAATGATATCTCTTGTTTCTCTTTAGAGTTTTTGATTTGGTATCTGTTTTATTTCATATAAGTATAATAGCTATTTCTACTCTCTTTTGGTTTTTGTTTGCATGGAATATCTTTTTCCATCTCTTTACTCAAGGTCTGTGTGTGCCCTTATAGGTAGAGTGAATTTCTTGTAGGTAGCATATACTTGAGTCATGTTTTTATTTTGTTTTACTCACTGACCAGTCTATGTCTTTTCATTGGAAAATTTAATTCATTGACATTTAAGGTAAGCCATGATAAGAAAAATGTTCTGTTAATTGTCTTCTAAATTCTCTTTTCCTTTCATTCTCTTTGTCTTCCTTTGTAATTAAGTGATTTTTCTCTAGTAATGTTTTAATTTTTTGTTTTTCATTAAGAGTGTGTCTATTCTAGGAGTTTGCTTTATGGTTATGAGGTTTCCAAAAACATCTTGTAGTTGCAATTGGTTATTTCAAATTAATCATAACTTATAAACTTAAATCAAACTTAACTTCCATCCCATTTAAAACAAAAACAAAAACATGACCTAAATCTTCTCCCACCCACATTTTGATTTTTGATATCACAATTTAGGTCGAAGATTGTAGTAGTGGAATTTTTTTCTTTTTTTTTTTGGTGGTTGTACTGGGGACTGAACTCAGTGTTGCTTTACCACTGAGCTGTATGTATTTTTAATTTTGAGACAGTCTGACTAAGTAAGCTTCCCAGGCTGTCCTGTAACTTGCGATCTTCCTATCTCCACCTCCTGAGTAGTCACTGGGCTTAGAGGCGCGCGCCACCGCACCCTACTTGGAGTATTCTTCATTTAACTACATACAGCCATTCCTTGCTATCTGGAGAGATCTTGCTGCAGGACACCAGCAGATACTTAAATCTGCAGATGTTGATGTCCTTGATACAAAGTGGAGTAATATTTGCACCAAACTTTGATGTAGTTTCCCATATGTTTTAAATGATTTCTAGATTACTTGTAATACCCAATACAATGTAAATCTATGTAAATAGTTGTTATACTATGTTATTTAAGCACAAATGACAATTAAAATAGTCTGACATTCAGTACAGAAGTAATTTTTTATTTAATCTGCAGCTGGTTGAATCTGCAGCTGCATCACCCACAAATGCAGAGAGGGTTGATCTTACTCAGTTTCACTAGTGCATTTTATACTTTCAGATGTTTGATGTTACTCATTAGTGTTCTTATCTTTCAACTTGGAGAACTCCCTGTGTAATTTCTTCTAAAAAATATCTTATGGTTATGAACTCTTAACAGCCTGTAGTCATCTGGGTAGGTGTTCATCTTTCTTTATTCAGAAGAGGAGCTTTTTTGGTACAGTATTCTTATTTGGGAGAGGTTTTTTCCTTTAGTACTTAGCTTCTTCTCAGCCTCTAAGGAATTTCTCAGCAAGACATATCACAACTTTATCTAGGTGTTTTTGGATTCTCTCACTGTCTTTGATGTTTGACAGTTTGATTATAATATGCCTTGCAGGAGTCTTATTTGGATTGAAACTCTGGTGATTTTTGATCTTTCTGTATCTGAGTATCTTAGTCTTCTGATTTGAAAAAATTTTTGCTCATATTATTTTAATAAGCTTTCTATTTATTTCTTTGTCTGTTCCCTGTCAAACTCTGATGACCCTGTTGATGTTATGCCATGAGTTCCATGAGGTTTCATTATTTCTTTCCATTCTCTTCTCTTTTCCCCTCTAAATGTGTATAGCAAAGTAGTCTGTCTTCAGTCTCACTGATGCTTTCTTCTGCTTGAGGTAGTATACTGTTGATCCTCTCTTGCATCTTTCATTTCATTTGCTATATTTATCTGCTCTAGGGTTTTTACATTTTTTTCAAGTATTTTAATTTCAAATTTCTGTGCTAAATTTATAGTTTATTTCTTTATATTTTCCTG
Organism: Ictidomys tridecemlineatus; assembly: GCF_052094955.1. Classification (NCBI taxonomy): domain Eukaryota; kingdom Metazoa; phylum Chordata; class Mammalia; order Rodentia; family Sciuridae; genus Ictidomys; species Ictidomys tridecemlineatus. Next base: position 120,677,359 of record NC_135486.1, read on the forward strand.
GAAATTCTTCGAGCTTCCTTGAAAAAGCTGTTTTGAATTCTTTGTGAGGCAGATAATCTTCTTGTTTTGGTGGTCAGTTATGGCACCCTTCGGGTAAAGTCATGTTTTCTGTGGTTACTAATACTTGAAGTTGTGTGTCTGGGCATCTACCATGTAGATCTTATTCCAGTCTTCTCTTTTGTCTGTGATTGTCCTTCTGTAGCATGCCTGTCCAGGAATCCTGAATCACCTGTCTGTGGTAATTCTTAAGCTTATAGCCACTGCAGCATGTGCAGCACGAATACTCATAGAATACCCAGGCCCTTTGTGGCCAACAGTCCAGGCTGGAGTTTCATGAGAGGGTGGTTCAAGGCTGAGGATTCTCTTTAGGGATCTCAGCCAGAAGATTATCAGTCTGTTATCCAGTGGATGATCATTTTGGCTTCATCCAGGTCTCTGGGAAGGTTTCTGTTAGTTCACTCGGTAGTTCACTGTACTACTTGGATTTGTGACTGCAGTGGCCTGAAACTGAGCCACTGGATTATTTCAGGTCCACAGCTGATACCAAGATCTTCAGGTCTGTCTCCAGGGCCATAGTTAGGTGCATCTGCCAATACGTTTCAGTGTGAATGGGCCTGCTCTAATGCTTCATTTGAGAAGATGGAGCCAGTTCACAAGGCCATTTCAAGGTCCGCATGTGATTTATGCAAGAATTCTAGTATGCAGCTATATTGCTGGACATGTCTCCTTTCACATTTTCTGGCAGGCAGAGCTTCTCTCAGTTTGCAGAAGAAAGGGGCTAGCAACACATACTGAATGGGGAGGAGGGAGAAAGTATTTCCTCTAAGATAAAGAACAAAGTGAGTTTGTTCACTCTCACCACTCATTTTCAACATAATACTAGAAATTTTAGCCAGAGCAATGAGGGAAGAGAAAGAAACAAGGGTAATAAATAGAAAAAAGAGTAAGTCAGATTATCCCTGTTTGCTGATGATATGATTATATACTTAGAAAATCCACCAAAAGACTCTTAGAACTGATAAATTTAGTAAAATAATAGGATACAAAATCGATATACAAAAATCAGTGCACAAATAATGTAAAAAAATACAGATAGCATTCTCATTCAGAATAAATCTAATGAGGTAAAATATTTCTATAATGAAGATTACAAAACATTGAGGAAAAAAATTGAAGATGATAGTAGAAGATGAAAAGATCCATCATATTCTTGATTTGGGAAAATTGGGCATGGTTAAAATGGTTGTGCCACCCAAAGCAATCTATAGATTCAGTGCAGTCTCCATCAAAATACTGGGAAATTCTTCATGGCATTAGAAGAAAAAAGTCCTAAAAACTCATATAAAAGTACAAAAAGGCTCTGAACAGCCAAAGCATCCTGAGCAAAATGTGTAATACTAAAGGAATCACAATATTAAATTTCAAAATATACTACATACAGAGCCAGAGTAACAAAAGCAACATGCTCTCAACATCAAAACCGACAGAAAGACCAAGGAATAGAATAAAGGACCCAGAAATGAACCCACACATCTGCAGCCAACTGATTTTTGGCAGAGGTGCCAAAAACACACACTGGAGAAAAGACAAGTAAGTCTTTTCAACAAATGGTGCTAGTATAAGTGGACTATGTACAGTATATGTAGGAGGCTAAAACAAGAAAGACCCCTATGTCTCTTCCTGCATAACTCCAAATGGATGAAAGACCTTAATTTACTACCCGAAACATTCAAAACTACTAGACCCAAATGTAGGGGAATACTCTAAGATGTTGGCATGGGCAGTGATTTCATGAATAGGACTCCATAGCTCAGGAAACAAAAGCAAGACAAGACCAGTGGCATCACAGAAAATTGACAAGCTTCAGGGGTAGCAGAGGAAACAATCATAGTGAAAAGGCAGAATCGAAGAAAACCTTTGTCAGCTGTTCATCTGCCACAGCATTAAGATCTGGAATATATATTAAAATAAAAAAATTAACAAAATAATAATCTGACAGAAATGGACAAAAGATCTGAACAGACACTTCTCAAAAATATAAAGTACAAATGATCAACAAACATTAGTGTAGCCACTATGGAAAACAGTATGGAGGTTCTTTTAAAAACTGAAAATATACCTGCCATCTGATTCAGCTATACCACTCCTGGGTGTATATCTAAAAGAAATTAAATCAGCATGCTGATAGCCAGGTATATTGAAGCACTACTCATAGAAGCTAAGGTATGGAATAAATTAAATGCCCATCAACAGGTGAATGGATAAAGAAGATATGGTATATCTATACAAAGAAGTATTATTCAGCCATAAAAAAGAATTAAATCCTCTTACTTGCTGGAAAATGGATGGAACTGGAGGACATCACTGATGTGAATTAAGCCAGATACAGAAAGATAAGAATCACATGTTATCTCTCATATGTAGAAACTCAAAAGATAACCTGAAAGTAGAAGAGATCAGGGACCCAGGAGAGGGCAGGAGAAGGTGGACATGAACAGGGCACAATATATGCACATGTGTAAATGTCTCACTGAGTCCCATTAATTCATACAATTAATGGATGTAAATCATTATAATCAAAAGAGGAAAAACAAAGGGGCTAGGACTGAGATTGAGGCCAAGTTAAAGATCTAATGAAGGTCAGAGTTTGGCGAGGTTACCCCAGGGACTCAGATGGAATCATTTCTCAGCAGGACCCTGGCTGAGTAGAACTCTTCCCATCCATAGCCAGGAAGGGCTGAAACTGAGCTTCATGGCTAGTTCTGAATCAGCTATGAGAGTGATGTTTGTGAGCTGAACTTTGTGGCATCAGTAGACTGAGATTCTCAGCAGTTTCCCACGTCTGCAGAATTGCTCACATACCACAGCTAAGTGAAGCTACAGCTAACATTCAAAGACATTTTTTGGAATTGTTATGGGACGGAGGGCAAAAAGCCTCTCCCAGAACTTACCTGCACAGGTTGGTTTCCTCAAGAGTATGTCAGTGAGAAACGGGAGTTGTTACAGGGCCCCTTCAAGATCTACCAAGGGATAGAAGCTAGGAAGCCTGTCCTCATGGCTCAGATAAGTGTGTGTCTTCTAGCATTCCCCAAAGAAGCAGCACAGTTCCCTGACTCTGGCAAAAAGTGTCTGCAGCTGAGAACCTGGTCCCTTAGAGATTCGCTGTAGGTTAGAAGCTGGCAAGCTTGTCTGAATGCTGAGTTTTCTACAAGTTCTTTAAGTGGGTGAGATTACTCCCAAACTGCAGTAGAAAGTGACTAAAACTGAGATAGCGCCCTTCAGGATCTGCTGGAGCATGGAGGTTGGCTGGCAAGTGTGTCCCATTGCTTAAGAAGGGCCTTTCTCCCCATATAATTTATAAGCCTCTTTGTGCTGGCACCATGGTCTAGTGGGGTTAAAGTTGAGTTACAGAGTAACTTCTGATAACCCTGCCAGAAACAGTGTTAGCATACAGAAGAGCCTGTCTGTTGAGGCATGAGTGCGAGGGTTTCTTCCTGGACCCTTCCTGGTGCATGGTTTTGGTTACTGGCTCAAGATTAGCCTGGGAGAAGCCAAGGCCATTCATAGGCTTGAACCTGTTAGCACAAACATTGCATCTGCCACCTGCAAGTGAATCTACACTCTTGGGCCTGGATCTTGGAGGCCTGTCAGGATTTTACAACCTTTTACTTGAATCCAAAGCTTGCTGGTGGATCCATGTAGATTTCTTGTTACTGGAGAATATGAGTTGATGACCTCCTATTTTACCTTCTTCTCAGAAAGTCCTAAAAACCACTTAGCTCTATGAGTGAATTGTATGATATGTGATATGAGATATATAAGATATATCTCGATAAAACTATTGTTAAAAATATAGCTGTTAGTTATATTGAGTCAGATAGTACTGCCAAAAGGGTTAAGATTTTAAGCAGTACATGTTCCTTATAGTGTACATATATAGTGAGTACACACACCTGTGTCTGCACAAATAGTGTGTGTGACCCAAGCATAAGATATATTGTGATAGTCATGATGTGTACATGTGAATTTTAGAGAAAGAAGAAGGACCTTTAAGTGAGAAAATGCCATGTACTGAGAAGCAGTTTTGAGCAAGATCTTTGTGGCTCTAGTATGGCAAATTTGATGGGCGCTTTTGAATCCCTGAAAAGGTTGGCAAGTATCAGGTATTCCTTTTTCTATAAAGACGACAAAGTAGAGATTTAATTAAGCAGGCTGTTAAGGAGGGATATTGAATTTTGTTCTTTGTAGTTAAAAATGTAGAGATATGAAAGGTGGCAAAACAAAAACATCTAAAAAAGAAATCTGTATATTATACCAGGAAGAGGTGATTGACATGGAGAATAGAGGCAAATTAAATAAGTGTCGATTTTCTTTTAACTATTTGGTGCTTTGTTTGTTGCCCTGTGGAACATCAGCATCATGCAATATATGAATAACATCCTCAGCGCTAGATGAGGAATTTGGAAAATTGTTTTATAATTCCAACGGTGTCTCTTTCATCTTACATAAATAAGTAACTCTGTGAACACCACCTCCTTTTTCCTTTTCAGCCTCAAGTTGTCCTCCTTACCCTGTGAGGCTTGCACAGGATCAGTTGAGATAACATATATTCATTGCATTGTACTTATTAGGAATGTAACAAATGTTTGTCAGACTGAAGGAAAGGAAGGAATGAAAGTGCTTAGTAAACTTCAGAGTGAAACACATATGCAAGGAATTCTGACTAAGTGTGAAAACTATGATAGTTACAAGAATTATTTCATTGATACTATTTAGCTTATGAATGTTGTTGCTGTATTGGAAATCCATAGTAAATTTGGAGGTGTCTCTTGTATCAAGTATATTGTTATTATAATAACATTATACCTAGTGATGATTTGGGAAGTTTATTGTTGTAAAGATTGCAAATAAAAATCATATTGTAGATGGATCCATTAGTGTTGCTTAGTTTGATTAAATGTTTTGCTAAGACTGCCTGTCAGAACTAATGTTCATTTGCCTGTGATCCTGGCCGCTCAGGAAGGTGAGTCAGCAGGATCATGAGTTCAAAGCCAGCCTTAGCATCTTAGTGAGATGTCTCTAAATAAAATATAAAAAGGGGCTGGGGTTATGGCTCAGTGGTTGTGTGCCCCTGAGTTCAGTCCCTGGTAACCACACCCCCCCAAAAAAAATAAAAACCCCACTAATGTTCATTAGTTAGGTATGGCTTGAGTATGAATGCAATATTCAGAACAATTCTATTTGATATGTTGTCATTGGGTTTGAGGTATCATTCTAGTATAGTTTCAGCAGAAACTGAAAATCTGAAATTGTCAACAGCACTGAGAAAGTTTCAAGTTCCAAAGCATTTCAGATTTGAGATTTTTTTAGATTATTAATGTTTACTTGTAATGTCTATGTTGATATTTTAAACTCCCAAAATTTCTGAAATCTGAAACAAATGGTATCCAGCCTTTGGCATTACAAATATCCAACCTGTGTAACAAATTACTTATATCTTTTTGCATTCAACAGTTCTTTCCATAGTGGAGACTGTGAGAAAGGAACATTTGCTTTCTCATTTCCTATTTTCTGCCATCACTAAAGAATTTCAGACTCCTGTAGAATGCTTCTGATGTGAGCTTGATACCTTTTGTGAAGATTTCTGCTGCATATGAATTTGTTGTTTGGATTTTAAATCTCTTTCGTTATCTTGTTCTATCACTTAGGAGCTGTGTCCCCTAGGCAAATTAGTTGGTTGTCTAAACTTCCACTTCTGAACCTTCTATTTCCACATGGGAGCCATGATGGTACTGGCCCTGTGGTTTTGAGGGATGCACACTTGGCATAACACTTGTCATGCAGAATACATTCTTTTGTTGTAGGCTGTTGTTTGAAAGGGAGAAGTAGAGGTTCTGAGGTTTTGACATTTTTGTTTTTGATTCGTTTTTTTTTTTTTTATCTAGACTTATCATAGTGTAGCTTCTGTAGGATTTTAAAAGCCATTCTGAATTATATTTTCAAATTGGACTCTTAAAATTTTATATATGCACAAAATGAGACTTAAGAAACTTGGATTTTAGTGTTAATTGTTAGACCTTAGGTCATTGCCACTTCTTCTCATTAACGAAGGAATGGAACCAGTGATCTTCGATTCCAACCAGTCTAAGATTCATATGATGGTATAGTACTCATTGTGTAATCCATTTCTTGTTCTTCTTCATTCTCTTACACAGTTTGTCTTTAATCTTTATCATCTCTTTCTTCCCATCTCTATTTTCTTCTATTCATCTTTTCATACATTCTAAAAATTATCATGTACCTCTTGTGAGGTAAACACATATTAGGAGTTGTATGTACATGATTCAAAAATACCAAATATAGTTTCTGCAGTAATAGAATTTAGTTTGATGTGGGATGCCCATTTGGCACAATACATAATAATTATAAAATATGATAACTGCTTGGAAAGAAAGTGTGGGGTAGTTGACACTATTTGAATGGCTTTTGTCAAAGCAAATTTCTAGAAGATGGAGGCTCAGGACTGGTGGTGGATTGAGAGGTAGACTGGCACAGGAGACAAGGAGCCACATCCGGAAAATTCTGTGTGGCTTTCAGGTGCTTAGAAATTCAGTGTGGCTTGGAGTGTGGTTACAAAGAGTGACTGGAAAGGCCTGACAAGTTGGAGGCCAAGTGTCAGATTTTGCATTTCATGTTAAGCGCTACAGATAATCTGTGATAGATTTTAAATGATGACAAGTTGGGGATCTTTCTGTACTTCATTGGAGTTATAATAGCTGACAGTTTTGTTTGCTTTGTTGATACTTCCCGCCCCAATTAATTTTGAGACAGTCTCACTAAGTTACTGAGGCTGGCCTCAAGTTTGTGAGCCACTTATCTCAGCCTCCCGAGTCACTGGGATTACAGAGGGGCACCACCTGAACTGGCCAAGCTGATAGTTTTTTAAAAATATATTTTAATTTACATTAATCTTAAACAGAATAGTTTAATACAACATAAGTGAGTGCAGTTGTAGTCTGTTCAAGAGCTAATTTGTGGCCAGAGGTATTTAATATCATATTTCTCTCAGAGGATTGATTTTTCTATGTTTTTCTTCTGCATTTTTTTCCCTTTTTCTACTTTAATTCACTGCCATCTGTGTACTGCCTTTGATCACTTTTTCTTTTCCACATTGCTTTACTCCTTGAAATGCTATGAGAGCAATATAGCAACTAACCATAGACCTTCAGACAGCAGATATGTCCTCGGCCTATGAGTCTGTGATTCTAAAGGTCTAGGAATTACAGATGAGTTAAAATACAGGACCTCCTAGAATACTCAAGAGGAATGCTTTTCCCAGTAGGAGTTCTAAAGCCAGTCAGTAAAACCAGTGTCACTGATACATCTGATATAAGCACTGAGACCTTTACTGAGCAGATACAAATAGGAATATTCTGCTAATTCTTTTGTAGAACAGTCAAATGCACAATGAACAGGTGTATTCATTGTGGGTAACACTGTGATAAGTAGCCAAGAGGCAGTGTTGTAATGAATGTAAAATGTACACACATTCCTTATAAAATTAATCTGATACAGTAAATACACCAAATGCTTTTGGAAAGTCATTTTGGACAAGGTCCTGGTAAATACTGTCACACTTTTAAAATATAATTACATTTATATAGTGTGCAATGGAATATTATTCAGCCTTTTGAAAAGAAGAGATCCTGCCATTTACCACAACATGGATGAACCTGGAAGACATTATGTTAATTGAAATTAGCAACACACAGAGAGATAAATATTGTATGATCTCACTAGTAAGTGTAATCTTCAAAAGCAATGGATAAAAAACCAAAAGGCTAGAAAATAAAGCAGTGGTTACATTCACAAGAGAAGAGTGTCACTGAAGGTTCCAAGGAGTTCTCGAAAAGAAGAGGGAACTCAACTCAAGAATAATAGAGGTCTTAGCATACGTGAAGTAAAAGAATTTCAGCACCTGTCAGTTAGAAATATAGAGGTTTATTGATTTAGGAACATGGATTCATGTTCAAGGGAGAGGGGGCAATTTAAGAGGCGGGGGCTTCTGGAGTTAAACAAGGAATATGCAATCAAGGGAGACTACAGGCCATGTAGAGAATATGATACACATTTCTGGGGATCCTGGCTCTTCTTTTAAAGAAAACTTGGTGATGGGCAGGTATGGGAAGGTTTATAGGAATGATATCAGTCTGGCAATCTCAAGACTCAGAATCTTCATGCTGACTGGGTCTTCATTGTCTGGTCAGTAGAGAGTTAATTAACTTTTAGGTTTTTTAAAAAAACATTGAATCTCTCTTAATTGGTTTATTTTGGAGGGTTTAATTAACAGTACAGGCAGATTTATAGATTTCCTAGGAATTCGGGAATGACAGGTCTGAAAGAGTATGTGGAAATTCTGAATTAAAATTATCTTTTCTTTCTTTTATATTTCCTTTCTCTCTCTGTTTTGTTGTTGTTGGGGTTTTTTTTTTTTTTTTGGTCATTTTTCTTTATTTCCAGGATCAGGATAGGGGTAAAGATATGAGGAGATGTAGCTCAAGGCATGCAAGCTAGCAGATAAATAGGATAAGTGAGTTTAAATATTTAACAAACAACATGAGGACTGTAGTTTTATAATAGCTTATTGTTTTTCACTATTTTTACAAGTACTTACAGCTTCTGTTGCTAAAGAGGGGGAAAATGGGATAATTATGGGAGATGGTCAATATGTTATTTTCACATAGTAATCATTTTACTGTTTATTTGGATGTCATAACATTATGGTACTTTAAATATACTCGATAACATTTATTACAAAATAATTATATTATACTTTTGAGTGTAGACAGATTTTAAATATTTTAAAATATAACGATTTAAAACTATAATTTTTTTTACAAATTATTAACTGTTCACCTACAAACTATTAGCTGGAAACTTGCTATTTTTAGCTCAAATTGGGAATATCTGGAAACATTTTGATGTAATGGTTGAAAATATGGTTGTTAACATTGTGAATCTGAACCCTGGTCCCATGGCCATGTCGTAGTTCTCTCTGCTGTGAAATGAAGATAATATTACCCACTCTTTGTTGTTATAGAAGTTAATGATATATTGTATGTAAAACTCTGAATATAAAGCCTGGCGTATGTTAAACACCTAATAAATGTTCATCCATTCATATGTATTTTTAATACCTAACTACTATGTGTAACTATAAAACTAGTTTTTAAAAAAATCATAGGACAAGAGCTGAGTTTTGAAAACTTAATCTGAATAATCCTTTAATACTTCTTCCCTTTCTAACTTGATTTTACTTGAAGTTGAGCCAATTTGGAAAGTAATGAGAGATGAAGCTGAAGGAGCAGGAGTGAGACCCTGGAGAAATGGTCTTGAGGTGGTTCTGACGGGTTGTTCTCACCTGTGGATTATGGTGAGGGAATGCAGAGGCTGCGCTAAGAAACAGGAGGCTCTCACCGTGATCCAGACAGAGTTACCTGTGACAAAACTTCCCTTCACCCTGAAAACCTGTCTATCCCTGAAAAATTAGAAAAAATTCTTGCTTTTTGTTACAGTGATCAAATGTTGAAGAGCCTAACACCTTGGTGTTTTTACGAAGGATGTGTAGGTACATGTTTGTAATGAAAATTCTGCCGTCATTTGTCTGTACGTGGTTTTGATTTAGGAGTCCAGCTTATACAGCTAAAACCACTCGCTGTGCTGTCAGTCCCAAGTCAGGTTACATCTCTCTCTTTTTTTTTTCAATATTTATTTATTTATTTTTTTAGTTGTAGTTGTGCACAATACCTTTATTTGTTTGTATGTGGTGCTGAGGATCGAACCCAGGGCCTCACGCTTCTAGGCGAGCGTGCTACCACTGAGCCACAACGCCAGCCCAAGTTACATCTCTCAGTGGTCATGCGACTTTGGGAATGTGATAACCACTTTTCTGAGTGCTGGGTTCCTTATTTGTAAAGTGGACTTCTGATGATTTTTTAAAAATTGGTGATAATGTATATGACACCCTTCGCACAGTGCTGCTGTTTAGTAGGCACTCTACTAGTTTTACCTATGATCAGCATTATTTAAGTCCTGTTTATTTAACTTCATTGTGATGGGGCTTTGATTACAAAGGGAATTTGTATTTTAACAATAAATAGTGAAATAAGTTTTGAAAATTGATTGCAGATTCTTTATATTAAGTTCTGATCATGGCTCAATTTTAATGATTGATATTTTTTCATAGTAACATTATTTAAAGAGTTTTTTGCCAGTTTCTTCATATTTTCTACTGTTTAATGATCTTCAAATTAAATTGTATATTTTATGTGAGAGTGATTGGAGGGAGAATAATTTAGGATATTGATTTGACCTAATTCAATATAATTTACTAATTTTCACTCAGTGCATGCTAACTACTTAAATATATCCTGATTGGATACAGAGTAACAAATCTCTCTTCCCTCAATGGGCTGTCACACCAGAATTTACTTGGGTGTTTTTTTTTGTTTGTTTTTTTTGGTGGAGAGGAGGAGGTTGCAGAAGATCAGACATCCAAACACCTTTCAGAAGTGCTGTGGAGATTGGGAAAGCTCAATTGTGAGTAGTTAGGAAAGAAGGATGAATAGACAGAGAAAAGAGACTATTTAATGCATTGAAACTCTATGGCAATGGCGAGTATATGACATTATGTATTTGTCAAAATCCATAGAATGCACAGCATCCAGAGTAGACCCTAGTATAAAGCAGGTGATGATGTGTTGATATAGGCTGATCAGTTAAAGCCACCACTGTGATGGTGATGTCAGTAGTAGAGAGCAGTGTGTGAGGTCAGGGCCTAATGGGCATTGTCTGTGTTTGTGCTCAGGTTTTGTTGTTGTTGTTTTGGGTACTGGTGATTGAACTTGGGGTACTCAACCACCGAGCCACATCCCCAGTCCTATTTGTATTTTATTTAGAGACAGGTTCTCACTGAGTTGCTTAGCACCTCGCTTTTGCTGATGATGGCTTTGAACTTGTGATCCTCCTTCCTCGGGATTACAGGCGTGTGCCTCCACGCCCAGACCTATTAATTCAAAAACTGTTATTGCTTTGGAGTTAAAGTAACTGTATAAAGAAGGTGATTTTTATAGAATATATAAAATATATGTTGTTGAGAATATTCTATTTAAATAGTGGCCATTTTGCAAAAGAATTCTATATTTTCCTAGATTTCACTTGGCTTTTGAATGCACCTTGGTTTCAGTGGTAGATCTAGGTTCTGATTCCTTCTGCCTCCAAGAAACTTGTGACTTTGGAACCATCCGAGGACCTTGCTAGCCCTAGTCTGCAGAGAAGTGCTTAGGAAAATAGAAAAGCTGTGTTCCCATCATTTTAATGGAGGTTACGGGACCTGAAGTAGCCTAAATCACCTGGAACACCATTTCTATGCTCTGGACCATTTACTTTTTGAGCTGTTAATTTAGAATGCTTTGGAGTAGAGTTGTATAAGACTCAAAATAATCTTCACATCTTTTTCCCCCTTAACAATCATTTCATTCAGTAGGCATGTATAATAATTTGATTTTTAAAGCATTTAGTTTTTACAGGGTTTTTTTTGTTAATACATCTTTCTAAAGAAAGTAACCCATGTATACATATAACAGGATAAGTAGGAAGGTAGGCGAGGTCTCCACTTGCCTGCTTAGGCTTTACAAGGGGTGAAATGTATATATGAGCTTTCTCCAGTGATAAAACTGCAACACTTTCTTGGGGAAGAAAAACAGGTTTGCAGCACCATCTACAGGCTACCACAGAGGAAAATTTTGTGTATAGCTCTTACAGATAGAGAACTTGTGGAAAAGGGAATTAAAAAGTTTCATACTCCCTCCTTTAAATGTATTATCTATAAAACTTGCTAATTTCAGTATTTTTATTTTTTTAACCTCTCATTGACTTATTTCTCATTATGTCTTTAGTTATCTTGAACTAGTTGGATATTGACCTGATGATTAGCTATGTGTTTTCATTAGGATCTCTGTTTTCATCCCCTTACTTAACAGGTTTCTTTTCCTCTCTGCAGTAGTGCTTAACTGTGAAATTCCTATGGACCTGAGGTCTGCTTTATGAAACCTGAGGCAAAAAGAGGCAGAAAGCCTTCCAGCAAGTGATGTTCCTTCTTAGCTTTTCTGATGTCCACAGGATTCATTGCATCATTTACTTTCATTCTGAGAGAAAAAAGAAATGTAGACATTCCAGGGCTGCTTTAATGTATGTATATGTGTTGTTTGACTCTTTTTGTTTAATGACATTTTTATAGTACCTCTTAAGCTCAAAATGATCCAAGTCTTTTCTGTCACCAGAATTCTATGCTTTTGTAATCAGAAATAATTTGAGAGCATGCATTATTATTTTATGAGAGAATCTGGAAAACTTGTAAGTTACATGTTAATAATAGAGGGGGTATTTTATTTCCGAATACACCACATAATCTTTATCTTGTTTTTTTTTTGTTTGTTTGTTTAATTTTGTGTTCCCATTGGTAAAGCAAATTTTATTGAATACTTTGAATGATTGGTTTATAAAATATTCATGGTATTAGCAGAGTTGCAACTTTCTGTTACAAATAACATTAAAATTAACTTAATAATTGATAAATCATTGTAAATCATTGGTAGAATTGCTTATTCACTCAGTTATTTCTTATTGGCAAATGGTTAGGAGTTACTGGAGTGCACAGAGAACAAGGTGTCAAAAATAGCATTAAACATTGCTAGAAGTCACCCCCCTCCTGAGAAAAGATGGAGCATAAATTATAAAGAGCAGAAGAATTTTACTGGAACAGAATTATTTCTTCTCTTCTTTATAATTTATATAGTTCATTTGGGCATAATTTATATGCATATGTAGTAAAATAGTGTGCTAAACTAAAGGGAAATTCACAGGATTGGAAAACTGATGATAAAAATATTAAGGTGCTCTTCAAACAAATGAAGCAGAGCCTAACACACTGGAACCAGGAGAGATGATGTTCTTTACATTTGTGTAATTCAGCTGCTGATGGTTTATATTGATGAAAGACTTGACAATTTTTCCATTTTTTAAAGAACTCACTATTTTCAATGTGTAAAAAAATTATTCATGAATCAATGAAATATTTCTCTGAAAAAAAAAAGAATGAAATACTCATCCTTATTTGAGTAGAGGTTTTAAAATGAGGCATTGGCTGTAGTTCTGTAGCTAGTATTTTTTCCTGTTTTTCTCGCACCAGATGGCACTGTTTAGTTCTATTTCACAGTCTTGTTCTGGAACTTTCTTTGGGAGAATCTGTTCTAATCTGAGCTCACCAGTATACCTCAGTGTTCTGCATAAAGTCTTTACAAATACTTGCAACTCACTTAGAATCGAAGCTGTTTATTAGAGATCCTGTGGTTGTTTTCCACTTACAGGTTTGCTGTGATGTGAGCCTGAAAACCTGGCTAATAGAAACCCATGTGACAAAGGTCTGCCAGTATTTCTCACAGAGATAGGTTGCAGCAGTGTGAATTTCAGCATTCTCACAATCCAGTCTAATTATCTGACATGTTTTGAAATTGTTTTATGAGTAAAAGTGGAGCTACCATTATATGGGCATATATGTTTTGTAAAGTGTTGCAGAATTTAAAATACTTCACGATAATCTGTTGAACTGTAGATTTATCCAATTAAATCAGTTTAAGAAAATGAAATTCAAAGAACTATTTTTGACATGCCTGTTTATCCTCAAGTCTGGCTTACAAAGAAAATCTCTAAGACTTCTAAGGCATCATGCATGTTCATGTAGAGGTGCCCCAGTTTGATGGTGTTCACAGTGAACCACCCTTGTTTGGGGGGAAGGTACAGTTAGCTTTAATGAAAATGCCAGGATCATATTGTAAGGCTTACACTCTTGCTTTTCCTTTCTCTTTTCTCCCCTCCTCGCCTGTCTCCCATTTTTGAACAATACAGAAACACTGGACATAATTATAGGATAAATTTCATCAAGGCTGCTTCCCCATGTACTACTATCTTTTATGATGAAAATGTTTTATTTGTAAATTTTGAAGCTCCTTGAAATTCACCATTTTTTGAATACTTTGCCTTTGTACTGTCCTCCTTACGTTTCATGGCTTCTGTGCTCTCTGAGCGGTGACACAGTTTGTAGGGTGGGAGTAGGGATGGAGAACACTGAAAGCTGGAGTGATGAACATGAAAGGAAAGCTGCCTATTTCTGCATTTAAGGAAGAAGGGTTAATTTGTGATTTTTTAGCTACCTCTTCTCCTGTGCCTCCTGTGCCCCTGCACACAACACTGACAGGAAGGCAGGACATCTCTCAGCACACCCAGCACACCGTGCCCTCCTGCTACTGGAGAGGTGGCAGGACACCTGTACCTGCAAGGCACAGGTCCTGCAGGCTGAGCTCAGCTCTCTCCAGGCTCTGTAAGCACCAGACAGGCTGCTCCCATAAATCAAGTCCTAGATTTTATTAGAATGTTTATGTAACCTCAGCTTATGTGCTGTAATTCTTTGCTGTGTTACATACAGTAATTCCCAAAAAGGAGGTTTGCTCTTTTTTACTGTAAACTTTCTAGCACAGGCTTTCATTTGGATGTTCCCCCTTCCCTGCCCTCTGTCCTTGGTGATGGGGTCACGGTAAGGAGATGCAGAATGTCACTAACTGTGGATTGCTCTCTACTGACTTTGTAAATCGCAGAATCCCACATAGGTGAGATTCTGTTTATGTTATCCCTACTCTTAAGTTATGGGAAAACCCTTTCACTCAAATTAACTTTTCATACTTTAAAGTCTATAAAGAGCCAGTTTAATTGTTGAATAAATGAAACAAAAAGGGGAAAAAACAGCCTTTGCCATCCACGAAAGCCTCTCCCCTCTCCCTACCCAATCTAATGTTGTTAGATTGGAGTTGATTCCTAAGAGAAAATTGAGATTGTGATTTTAGGATGAAATTGACTTTTTTTCCAGAATTTAAAAATCATTTGTTCTTTTTAGTTATACATGGCAGTAGAATGTATTTTGACATACATACATGGAGTATAATTTCCCATTCTTGTATTTGTACATAATGTGAAGTTACACTCGTGTTTTATTTATATATGAACGTAGGAAAGTTATGTCTGATTCATTCTACTGTCTTTCCCATTCCTATTCCTCCTCCTATCCCCCTGTCCAATCTGGTGAACTTCTACTCCGTCCCCCTGTGTCCCGCCCCCATTGGGAGTCAGCATCCAAATATCAGAGAAAATATTCAGTCTTTGGGTTTTGGGGATTGGCTCATTTCAGTTAGCATGATAGCCTCCAGTTCCTCCATTTACGGCAAATACCATAATTGTGTTATTTTTTATGGCTGGGTAGTATTCCACTGTGTATATGTACCACATTTTCTTTATCCATTGATCTATTGAAAACCATCTAGGTTGATTCCATAATTTGGCTATCGTGAATGGAGCTGCTATGAACATTGATGTGGCCTTGTCACTGTACTATGCTGATTTTAGTCTTTTTGGTATATGCCAAGGAGTGGGATAACTGGGTCAAATGGGGGCTCCATTCCAGGTTTTCTGAGGAATCTCTAGAGTGGTTGCACCAACTTGCAGTCTCACCAATAATGTATGATTGTACCTTTTCTCTACCAACATTTATTGTAACTTGTATTCTTGATATTTGTCATTCTGACTGGAGATGAAACTTCAATGTAGTTTTGATTTGCATTTCTCTAATTGCTAGTGAAGCTGAACCTTTTTTCATATATTTGTTGACTGATTGTGTTTCTATTTATGTGAAATGTCTGTTCAGTTCTTTTGCCAATTTATTGATTATTTTTTATTGATTTTTTTTAAAAAAATAAATGACAGTGGAATGTACTACAATTCTTATTACACATGTACACCACAATTTTTTATATCTCTGGTTGTATACAAAGTATGTTGACACTAATTGTGTCTTCATACATGTGCTTTGGATAATGGACATCCATCACATTCTACCATCCTTGCTAATCCCCTGCTCTGTGCCTTTCCCTCCCACCCCTCTGCCCTATCTAGAGTTCGTCTATTCCTCCCATGCTCCCCCTCCCTACCCCATTATGAGTCAGACTGCTTATATCAGAGAAAACATCGGGCATTTGGTTTTTGGAGATTGGCTAACTTCACTTAGCATTATGTTCTGCAACGCCATCCATTTACCTGCAAATGCCATGATTTCATTCTCTTTTATTGCTGAGTAAAGTTCCATTGTGTGTATATGCCACATATTTTTTGATCCATTCATCCACTGAAGGGCATCTAGGTGGGTTCAACAGTTTAGTTATTGTGAATTGTGCTGCTATAAACATTGATATGGCTGTGTCCCTGTAGTATGCTGTTTTTAAATCTTTTGGGTATAGACTGAGGAGAGGAATAGCTGAGTCAAGTGGTGGTTCTTTTCCCATATTTCCAAGGAATCTCCGTACTGCTTTCCATATTGACTGCACCAATTTGCAGTCCCACCAGCAATGTGTGAGTGTACCTTTCCCCCCCACATCTTTGTTAACACTTATTATTGTTTGTCTTCATAATAGCTGCCATTCTGACTGGAGTAAGATGAAATCTTAGAGTGGTTTTGATTTGCACTTTTCTAATTACTAGTGATAATGAACTATTTTTGTATATGTATTTGTTGATTGATTGTATATCCAGTTCAGGTTCTTGGCCCATTTGTTGATTGGGTTATTTGTTTTTTTCAGTGCTTAGCTTTTTGAGTTCTTTATATAGCTTAGAGATTAGTGCTCTATCTGTGTGAGGGGTAAAAATTTGCTCCCAGGATGTAGGCTGTCTGTTCACCTCACTGATTGTTTTTTTTTTTTTTTCTGTGAAGAAACGGTTTAGTTTGATTCCATCCCATTTATTGATTCTTGATTTTAGTTCTTGTGCTATAGGAGTCTTATTAAGGAAGTTAGGGCCTAATCCCACATGATAAAGATTAGGGGCAAAGATCTACCTTGCTCTTGGATAGGCAAAATGAATATTATCAAAATGACCATACTTCCCAAAAGCAGTACACAGATTTAATGCAATTCTGATCAAAATCCCAATGGCATTCCTCATAGAAATAGAAAAAGCAATCATGAAATTCATCTGGAAAAATAAGAGACCTGGAATAGCTAAAGCAATCCTTAGCAGGAAGAGTGAAGCAAGTGGTATCACTATGCCAGACCTTAAAACTATACTACAGAGCAATCGTAACAGAAACAGCATGGTATTGGCACCAAAACAGACTGATAGACAAATGGTGCAGAATAGAGGACACAGAGATATACCCACAAAACTACAATTATCTTATATTAGACAAAGGTGCCAAAAACATGCATTGGAGAAAAGATAGCATCTTCAACAAATGGTGCTGGGAAAACTGGAAATCCACATGCAACAAAATGAAATTAAACCCCTATTTGTCACCATGCACAAAACTCAACTCAAAGTGGATCAAGCACCTAGAAATTTAACCAGAGACTCTGTGTCTGATTGTTCTTTTGGGGGGGGGGATTTTTTTTATATATATATCCTGGAAATTAATGCTCTGAGGTGCAGGTAGCAAAGATTTTTGAAATTGACTTGTAACTGAGGAAATTGCTAGGGTAAGATGAACTGATTCACCTGGATTTCAAGTAGATCACCACAGAGATTTAAATGTTTGTTGGGAGTGCGATTTGACTTCACCACAGCTTTAAGAAGTCCTTATGTGCTTTTACTCATCTTCCTTCCAGCCTCACTTTTGTCCCTAGAGAGAATAGGTTATAAGACTGGAGCTAAGGACATGTTATTGGACCCACTCTACTTGGTGGTCTGCATTTCACTTATCAATTAATGGCTGATCATCACTGCAGCTAGGAGGTATTATATAGGTTTGTTCTCTTTCTTTCTAGCTTAAAGAAGATGTTTAATCACAGGGCAGAGTTTACGAAGGTCATGTGTGAATTGTCGGCTTTTTGTATTTACTTTATAGAATTTGATGTGTGCTTTAGAACTATGATGTTCAGTATTGTAGTCACTAACAACATGCTGCTATTGAGCACTTGAAATATGACTAATTCTAATTGAAATATGCTGTTAGTGGATCTGGGGTTGTGTCTCAGTGGTAGAGTGCTTATCTAGCATGTGTGAGGCACAGGGTTTGATTCTGAGCACCATATGAAAATCAATAAAATAAAAGTATCATGTCCATCTACAACTAAAAAAATGTTCAGGAAAAACAGAAATAAGCTATTAATGGAAAATTCACAGTGAATTTTGGAGCTGTAGTATGAAAACAAAAATGCATAGTATTACTTTAATGATCTATTGATTACATGTTGAAATAATAAAATTGAATATATGGGGTTAAATAAAATATATCATTAAAGTTAATTTTACTGTTCTATTTTTTAAATGTGGCTAGTAGAAAAATATACAATTTTAAATATGACTCATATTTGTGAGTCTCATCATTATTGATCTCTTCTGTTTCAAATATGTGTGGCCCATGAAAGGGAATAGATAACAGACTAGTAAACTTTCCAAAGTCATATAATGATACACTTTCTTATAAAGTATCGATATTCAAATTATTGATAAAATATGAGTAGAATGAGAATCTTGTAGTCTCAAAATTTATGAAAAAATAATGACTATAATATCTTTGACTGAAATGTCATTCTTTTTAACCTTTTAAGTTTTCCTTTTGGCTTCTCAAAAGAGCTATTGCATCAGATGGGGAATAGGGTGAAAAAGGTGGACTCTAGGTTGTAAACCCAGATTAGCCACTAATTGTTTATGTAATCAGAAGCAAGTTATTCAAATTCCCTGTTCCTCAACTTCCACATATGTAAAGTATAGGTAATAGAAGGCACACCCTAAAAGGTTCTGCAAATTAAATAACAGGAAGGGTCTGAAGCACAGTGGAGCATGAACATTCTACGGAAGTATTATGTAAGCATCAGCCATTGCAGTGAAGAATATTCTCAAAGTTGTCATCATTCTGTTGTTAAAGTATTACAAATTTACTTTAGGTTATTCAAATGTAAGTCCTATTGTTATTAAGAAAATGGAAACTTTTGACTTTCAGCAGTTACTAACATTTTTGTTGAAACTTAAAAGCAGCAAGCAATAATTAAAAATGGGGAAGTAAATGAATAAAAAGGGGAGCTAATTTATTGGGGCACATGGTTAGACTTTTCTGTGAAATGAGACCTGTGGCAGTTGTAGATCATATCTGTTTTTGAACATGACGCAAATCAGTACTACTGTGTTTTTAAAAAATCATGCTTTCCTGTCAGTTGTATTGGTCAGCATTTGGGAGAGGAAGGATGTTAATCTTTATATTCATTATGTCGTAATAAGGAGGTGATGCCTTCATAATCCTGGGTCATAGAGCGACTGCTGTATTCTCTTAGGATTATTTGAATTTTCGGGTAGTGCATGTATATATTTTTAAATATAAGTTTATAACGTTTCCAGCATGTTCTCTAATAGGGCTAAGTAATCTGATAATCAGTTTTTATTTTGCTCATTAAAATTTGTGGTCTAGTTAAGCCCTGAGTAGCTTTAGAACTTTTCTTGTGCTAGCGCAGTTGATAGGTGAGGTATGATGGTGGTAAGCATACCATATTGAAGTGGATTTTGTGATGAAATATGTTGATGAGGTTCATCTATGAATGAATCTTTTTAGCATAGAAGATAATCCCTAAGAAGAAACATATTATCAGAAACCTGAACAAGAAGGCTGTGACCATGACTCCTCCACAGCACAGAAAAAGGCCAGAGAGCTAGGTTACAGAAGTACTCTGAGAACTCATGTTGGACAGACTGACACTTGGAAGGAATTGGCTTGTTTCCTCAGGGAAACTTGGGGCAGGGCTTTCCAATCCCATCTAGCCAGTGTGGGGCCAGGAAGGGAGAGGAGAAGCGCAGAAGCTTCTCTTAACACAGCTACGGAGACCAGCAGATCAGATTAAAACACCAGCAAGCATTTTCAGTAAAGGAGATGAAGCACTGTAACTCAACTTGGGCACAGAAAGCCATCCTGTGACGCTCATAGCTGGCTACCACCCCAGGTGGCCCCAGATGCAGGGGTGCCTACAGAACAGTGTTTGGTGCCGGGGACTCTGAGAGGGATGGCCATGGTTGGACCCCTTTTCTCTGTGCACACAAGGGTGGGGCAGAGGTACAGCTCTTGCATTCCAAGTCCAGGAGCCCTGGGCAAGCCCTGCTGAGCCATATACAGGGTTCAGGGCAAGGAGAGCTGGGAGCTGTCTATGTCCAGCCTGCAAGTTCA
Source organism: Ictidomys tridecemlineatus (assembly GCF_052094955.1). Taxonomy (NCBI): domain Eukaryota; kingdom Metazoa; phylum Chordata; class Mammalia; order Rodentia; family Sciuridae; genus Ictidomys; species Ictidomys tridecemlineatus. Next base: position 120,697,664 of record NC_135486.1, read on the forward strand.
GGTCCCAAGTCCTCTCTCTGTTTCAGCCGAGGGGTGAGGCTCCTATGGTTCAGAGCCCCTACTGGAGCTCTAGCACAGGCCAGGTAGGTGATGGCAGCAACAGTGCCCAGTTTTCTGAATTGGTGGACTGGGGGGCATTTTTTTTTCAACATGATGCCTTTATTTTTATGTGGTGCTGAGGATCGAACCGAGTTCCGTCCATGCTAGGCATGTGCTCTACTACTGAGCCACAATCCCAGCCTGCATTTTTTTTATTTGAAACTACAGACCACCCATGGAGAAGACACAACCACAGGTCCTTGTCTGCAGATAGCCACCAGACTCTGTTCCATTTGGAAGAGAACCCTTTAGAGGAGACCCACTCTACCTAGAGTGAAAGTCTGAGTTCTTGTTCGCAGTAGAAACAGCCAACAGACATAGCACCTCACCCTGTTCCCCAGCATGCAACCTCATGAGAATCAACCATGAGGGTGGATCTTGAACCCTAACACCTCTGGGGACATCCAAAACTGAAGAGTGATGGACATCTACTAAACGACCCTCAAGATTCCAAATCCTGTTGAAGTCCAAGCCAGGAAGACTCCAGAATCTTTCTGCCTTGGCATAGTTGACTATAAATACCTCTATGTCAACTTTGATCATAAATATATTTTTTTTCATTTTTGTTTTTATAGTTGTTACCCTGGTATTGATATTGTGCCCTTACCTGATTATATTTCTTCTAATGATTTAAAGTTATCAGTTGGAATCAATTTCAATCTCTCTTTCTGTCTCTGTCTCTTTATATCAGTTTTAAACTTGCTCCTCCTACCCTTCTCCTTTTTTATTTATATATGATAGAAGAATGCATTACAATTTTTTTGCACATATAGAGCACAATTTTTCATATCTCTGGTTGTAAACATAGTATATTCACACCAATTTTTGTCTTCATACCTGTACCTTGGATAGTAATGATCATCATATTCCACCATCATTAATTACCCCATGCCCCCTCCCTTCCCCTTCAACCCCTCTGCCCTATCTAGAGTTCATCTATTCCTCCCATGCTCCCACTCCATATCCCACTATGAATCAACCTCCTTATATCAAAGAAAACATTTTGCATTTGGTTTTTTGGGAATGGTTAACTTCACTTAGCATTATTTTCTCTAACTCCATCCATTTACCTGCAAATGCCATGATTTTATTCTCTTTTATTGCTGAGTAATATTCCATTGTGTATATATGCCACATTTTAAAAATTTATTCATCTACTGAAGGGCATCTAGATTGGCTCCACAGTTTAGCTATTGTGAATTGTGCTGCTATAAACATTGATGTGGCTGTGTCCTTGTAGTATTCTATTTTTAAGTCCTTTGAGTATAGACTGAGGAAAAGTATAGCTGGGTCAAATTGTGGTTCCATTCCCATATTTCCAAGGAATCTCCATACTGATTTCCATATTGGCTGCACCAATTTGCAGTCCCACCAGCAATGTATGAGTGTACCTTTTCCCTACATCCTCGCCAACACTTATTGTTGTTTGTCTTCATAATAGCTGATATTCTGACTGGAGTTTTTGGGTTAGAACCATCTTGAGTAAAGGGTAGAGGTAGTTTGAAAGTAAGCCCTCCTGCTCCAGCTCTGTTATTAGTTGGCCACCTTGCGCCCCTGGCGAGGCTGTTTCCCAGCTCCAAACTGAAGTTTTATTAGCATGAAATCTTGGAACTAGACCCATAGATGTTAAATGTCACTAGTTAAATTTGAGGTTTGAGATAATTTCTAATTTTTGTTCCCTGTGCCCTCTGGGATCCTTTTTACCCTCACCATCTGTATTGAATAACTAATTAAAGTGACTATTCATAAAATACTAAGATGCTCCTGCCAGTCCTTCCAAAGTGCTTTGTTTGAACAAATGTGATTTGTAGCTCATTTTGAATAGCTGGCCTGACTTCTAAATGAATGCAGTATCTTTAGCTCTATCGAGGTGATCTGTTCGTTTTTTAGACTACCTTGAGAGCAGAGCTGCCCTATTTGATACTGTTGCCTGAAGGCCTGTACTGACTTTGCAGTCACAAAATGGTGATCTTCTCTGGTGCTCATCTCCTAAATAAATGCATACCAGATTTCTGGACTGACTTCCCCCTCTTAATATTAGAAAGAAACACAAGAGAACATCCAGTTACAGAAAGGAAATCATGGTCAGAATAAATACACTGTTTGATGGCAAACTTAAAAATTTGCTTTTGGAATCTAATAGCTGTAGGCAAGATATATTTATTGAAACCTTAAAAATTTGCTTTTGGAATCTAATAGCTGTAGGCAAGATATATTTATTGAAACCAAGATTTAAGTGTGGCTTATTATGTTTATGGAGTATTTTAATACTACTTTCCTTTAAAATGAGTTTTTAATTTTGGAAAGAGAATTCAGATTTGTTCCCAATGTAGAAATAACTGAACATCATGGGAGTGGCTATGGTTTGGGGTTTGTATGAGTAAGATTCTGTTTACCCACTATAGTCATTGGCTGGTCCAGATGGAATTTATGGAGTGAAACTTAAAACTAGTGCCTGTGTGCTACAATTTGTGGTCATAACCAGCAATCAATTTAGAAGGAGTTGGGACAGAGAAGACACAGGTTATAGGTTAGTGTTGCACAGTGCTGCGTAACATGCAGAGACTGAACTCAATACTGCACTGCATGCCACAGTCCAGCTTCTGGTATGAAGCTTGCTGATAATGGCTAAATTCTGGAAATCATTAACTACCCTCTTTTTCTTTCCTTTATTCATTTTTTCTTCCATTCTCCACCCCCCAGCCTCCTTTTCAGTGGGGAGTAAACCCAGGGCCTTGTACATGGCCAGGCAAGTGCTCTGCTACTACTGAGCTACAGCCCGGCCCTATTAACTGTTTCAATGGAAGAATGTAATCTATTTTTGATAGGAAGTTTCTAGTATATTGATCATATAGAACAATTGCTGGGGGGGAGGATGACGACTAACATTTCCTATGTAGTCAATCCTAATTCTTTATGCTTCAAGAGAGGTGTTTTTATCTATTTTATACCAATAAATTCTCCCCACACCTTATGAGGTGCAGATGGTGTTTTAGTCATCTTAGAGGTGGTTGAGATCACATTTGTAAGTAAGTCATGCAGGGTGACTTCCTAGGGTCGTACACAGTTTTCACTGCATGAGGACAAAAGACTCAGGTAGCAGTGAAGAAGAGGTTGACCCAGAGAATTTGTGCTAAACCTCAGTAGGCCTGGTTGGTTAGTGACTGAGTTGGGATTTGAATCAGGATTAGAATTGGGATTAAAATCCTTTGAGTTGGGATTAGAATCTTTTCTAGTTCCAAAGCTCTTGTATTCATCTATGAGTCCCTGATTATTAAAACTGAACGTTATTCCTCTATGAGTCCCTTTATTAAAACTGAACTTATTTTGTACAATGCAAAAGTAACATTGGATGACCTAAAATTGTTAGAAGACAGATGTTAAATTCTTAATTTTTATCTTATCCTGGAGGCAGTTACGTGTTAGGTACTCCAGTTTACTTGATAAACTTTATAGTTTTTCTTGTTAATACATGGACTAACATGAATATTATTTTTTATACAAAGGTCTGGTAGAGATTAATTTTTATGTAAGAATGGAATAAATAATTCATTCTAGACTATAGACTTGAATTATCTCCAGGGAGGTAGGAAAGTCTTTTAAGATGAAATAGGATCAACATACACTTAGGGACTCATATTTTGATCTAATCCCATGGGTATTACTTGGCCAAATATTTATATTAATATACTTAAAATAACTCAAAAAATTATCCATAAAGCAAAAAAAACATTCTAAAAAAGGCTTTTTGCAAACTTTTTTTTTTCCACCACGATTTTATCCAAAACTATTTCTTCAAACAACCCCTGTGTTGTTGGGTGGTTTTATGACCTTTACAGACATAGTTAGAGCCAGGATTAGAATATGGGATGCTTATTTCCAAGTCCTATATGCTTTCATGAAATAATACCAGAAAAGAAAACAAGAAAAATGATTTGAGATGAGTAATAGTTCAGAATAGATGAAATTTTTCTAGTACCCTTAAATTAATTACTCACTTTCCCTGTGTTCAGCACTACACTGGTTCCTTCAAGGATGTAGACATCTGCTTTCTAGGAAATTATAGATAAAAATCAATACTTTTTTATAATATAAAAAGAGAAATTGCAATAACAATAAAGATACTTTTCTTAACTAGGCATGTCCACATTTCTATGTGTTTTATTTCTCCCAGAAATCATATTCCAATCCCCTGAGTTGTAAAGGGGGAGGAGTTGTTCCTTGCTTAAGAAGCATCTACTCTAGACCTTTCTGGTAACAGTAATTAAGAGGGTTTTTTACCTAAATTGATGGCTTTTCTATGTAACCGCGTTCACCACCTGCAGGCCAGGTAGCAGGATGAATAATGAAGTATAAAACCGAGGCCAGCACAGTGCATTTTCTTTGGCATTGGAAATTTCGGTGTGATTTTGCATATTCACAGCTGTCCTTTATTGTGGCAACTGCTGTTTTGGATGCTTTTCAGTACTCAGAAACTGGAAAACAGACACCCAAATTAGTAAAATAGGAATTATATATGCTTTTGTGAGATGCTTATATTTGTGTACCCAACTTGCAGTAAAAACAAGCAGGTATAGTTTATATGTGTCCAGGAGGTCCCTTCACATGAAACCAAAAGAGAGCCCTTTTTCTCCACTTGGCACTGTCCAATACAAGTTTCTGTGTAGTTGGATAATTCTTATATCTGCACTACTTATTTCAGTAGTCACCAGGCACAGGTGTAGTTGACATATGATTAGTGTCACTGAGGAATTGAATTTTGAATTTTATTTTAAATGTAAACTTGAATGGGTGAGTGTGTCTAGTAACTACCACATTGAGTATCACAGGCACCCACGTGTTTCTTTCTCCTTTATTTACTTTTTAAGTTGACATTTTGAATTTACATTTAAAAATCCATATCTTTATTTGCTCATTTTCATCTTATTACCAACTCAGTTCCTTAGCTGTCTTTCTCCCTTTTTCTTTTCTGTCTATTCTTTCTCTCTTTGTTTTCTTCACTTTTCTCTGCCTCTTTTATAGGCCTTCTGTAAGTACATCAACATGGCCATTTATTATGGTCTTTCACTTGGTTCATCTTGCCGGAGTTCTCCTTCCTTCCACAAGTTGTGCAGGTATTTGCAGATAGACAGTGACTGCCAAAAGCTCCTGATATCCTTCTCACGTAATAAAAACAAAGCCAGAGGAGGAGCTGGGGTTGTGGCTCAGAGCTAGAGTGCTCTTGTAGCATGTCCAAGACCCTGGGTTCGATCCTCAACACCACATAAAAATAAATAAGTAAAGGTATTGTATTCATCTACAACTAAAAAATAAATATCAAAAAGAAAGCCAAAGGAAATGAGGTTGTTCCGCAAAGATAATTTTCATTGACCCATGCTGACTCCTGGATGACTGCTTCTTTTCCTAAATGTACAAAAAGACTCCTGGTAAATCATTCTAGTTATCTTGCACAGAGTGGATCAAAATCAGCAATGTTAAAATATAAGCCTAGGTTCCATAGATCTGGTTTTCAGGATTTGGTCTGATTACAATCAAATCCCCGCATGGTTTTCTGTCTTTACCTTTTGCTATGGGAGTGAAATGCCTTCTTCAGTCTTTCTGTCACCTACAGTCCTGTGGTTCTGATCTCATGGTTTTTGTTTTTCCTCTTTTTCTTTTCTTCTTCCTCATCTCTTCCTCCTTTTGCTTCCTTTCCTTGCCCTACTATAACTTATTTCCTTTTTTTTTTGTCCTCTTAGTCCTCTTATTTCCTCCCACACCCTCAGCCTGTCCCCATGCTAGGGATTGAACCCTGAGCTGCACTTTTTGCTAGTGAGGACTTTGCTACTGAGCCCATAAACAGCCTGTCCTTTCTTCTTAAGTAGGAATTCTACTTGTCTCAGAAAATTGATAGCCCTAGGAACTTGGCTGCTTCTACTGTAATTCACCACTAAGATTATATAAACACACCAACTTTTAGGTTAAATATTTTACCTATTCAGAGTAATGGTTTTAATCTTTTAAACTTTATATGTATCTCAAGCCTTGGACATTTTCAATGACGATGTCTTTCCATCTGTGACGTCCTGTGTTGCTGTGCTTCTTTCTGTATCCTGTTACTTCTCACTTGTGGGTTGCCACTGTGCTGGACACCCTGAGCTCTTCCACATCCCAGAAAGAAGCCTTAGTCAGTAGCACCAGACAGAAAGGCAGTTTTTCATCTCTAAAGGTTTCAACACCACTAATCAGGGAAGGTTTTAAGGTATTGACAGAATCTCTTAGTCACATGTGCCAAGTTTCTTTGTATTTTAGAATCTCCGTAATTATTATTTTATAGTCTGAAATGGTTATTGCATGCCTGCATGTATTTGTATTGTAACCTCTCTATTTCAGTCTACATATCACCCTGAAGGGGGTTTCTCTGTGTATCTACTTTATTATTTTTACCTCACTTATTTCATTTGAACACTTATTCTTCAAACCCTTGTTTTGTCTTTCTGCTTATTTCTCTATGCCACTAAGATGTAAGGATTTCTTATCACTTGTAATATGCAGTATACTCAGTGCCCAGGACCTGGGAGGTGATAAGTGTGTAATGAGTCTTTGTTGTTGTTATATGTTCAGAAAAATGTTAATGTAAAGTAGAGATCTGGCAAGTAGGAAACTGACTTAGTTAAATTTAGTAGAACTAGGAGGAGGGTTCTTAACAGTCTCAGTAAGAACATGAGCAGAAGTATTAGGGTGTTAAAAGAAGCTTGTGTACATGTGTACATGTGCTAAGCAGGTGATGTAGCCCCTAGCCTCCAAAGAGTACTTTTTTGTACTGGGAATTGAACCCAGGGGTGATTTTAACCTAAGAGCTGGGGATGTAGTACTTTACCCCAAACCTGTATATTTTTCTTTTCTTTTTTTCTTTTTTCTTTCTTTCTTTTTTTTTTAGATAGGGTCTTGCTGAGTTGCTTAGGGTTTTGCTAAGTTGGCCTTAGAACTTGCAATCCTTTTACCTCAGCCTTCTAAATTGCTGGGATCATAGTCATATGCCACCATTCCTGGCCCCCAGAGAGCATTTTAAAGATGACTGGTGTGAGGTGAGATTCTTTATGTATACTGCTGTATCATTCCACCTCTTCTCCTGCTCCTCCTCCTTTCCTATCCACCTCTTGAGGTGTGGTTGAGCAATTTGCAAAGATGAAACACCAGATAAGGATCTGGATGGATGGTGGATTTCTTTTTTTTTTTCCTTTCTTTCTTTCTTTCTTTTTTTTTTTAGAGAGAGAGAGATTTTAATATTTATTTTTTAGTTCTCGGTGACACAACTTCTTTGTTGGTATGTGGTGCTGAGGATCGAACCCGGGCCACATGCATGCCAGGCAAGCATGCTACCGCTTGAGCCACATCCCCAGCCTGTGGATTTCTTATCTTAATTCAATATGGGACATTTGAGTTTGAGGTGTCCTTCGAAAATGCTTTAGACATTTGGAAATAGTGTGGTATTACAGAGAATACCAAACCTCCATTCATTTAGGGCAGGTTTATAGGCTTTCCTGTTCTTTTGTTCTAGGTTCCTGTGATTTTAATTAGCACTGTTACTAACATTTCTCCTTACATTATTCTTTATATAGTATACATGATGAAAAATTTTTGAAATTTTTGTTTCAGAAATCTTTGCCTACTCACATTTTTTAGTTTTCTTCAAGCCTCACCCCTGGGGCCATTTTTTTTTTTTAAATGTCTGCTGCTGCTGAACAACATGCAGAGCAGCTTTCTTAAAATCTGCGTATTTACCATAGTTTAGCAGTTATCTATATCCTTCCAGCTCTGTAAGAACTTGAGCCTGGTCTTGTCCTCTGTAAGGCCAAGTAATTTTTGCTTGTCCTTTCATTATATGCCATTTACCAAGAGAAGTTCAATTAATGATTAATGATGCCAGAATTTTAAGTGTGAAGGAATTGGGTGATACCAGCTCACTTGTGAAGATTTTCAGTTATTAATGCCAGCTGACTATCAACTTCTCAGCAGTATTAGATTCTGTTCTTCAAAAGTGATCAGAATATGCAAGGGGAAGTCACTTTTTCAGGTACTCAACCTATATTATCTCATTTACTTATTCATCAAGAAGTAACTAAGATGGGAGGTGAGTGTTATTTCTCATTGGAAAGAAAGGAAGCAGAAGCACAACACGTACCCTCCAAAGGTAGGCTCTGTGTTCTTTTTTTTTTCCAAAATTCTCTGGTTTCCTATTCCCTTTGTTCTCCTGTGCCGTGTTATGAAGTGCATCTGCCAGCAGAATGGGGCAGGTGTCTTGGGAGGCATTGTATATAAATCTCACATTACTCAGATTTTTACCCTACCTGTTACCTATTTCTAGCCTTTTCTCTCTAAGTTGCAATAATGTACAAAGAGTCAAGAAGACTTTGGTAAAGCTGTGATATGACTGTGATGTATATATGGTACAGTGATAAGTCTATCATGGTATTTAAATGACATTGGAAAGACATTTATTCATAGGAATAAGTCTAAGGAAACAGGTTTCTTGGAGTGGCTTCTATTAGTGATAGTACTTTCTATATCTTAGAACAATTTCCAGATGAAAGATTGTCCTGAAACTAGCCATAATGAAGCTAATATAAGCCACGCAATGCTTTTTTACTTCTTGATTTGAAGTAAAGCATTTCCGAAAACCCAGTAGTGCAGCCGAACTTAAATGTCAGATGGAACCAGCAGTGTGCAGGGACTGGCTAGTCTAGCTCAGTCCTATAAACAAAACCATCTGTGATCTTGTTCTGTCATTTGAGTAACATTGAGGCCTCATAAAAAAAAAATAGTGACTTGATTCTCAGGTAAATTTCCTTGCAAAGTATTAGTAGAAAAGTGAGTTTGCATGCACCTTTCTAAAACAGCAGTATTTGGAATCAAGAACACATTGGCAGTTCATATTATCATTGGAAAGGAAATTTAAAAATTCTTACAACTTCTGTAAAGACTTTTGAAATAGGTGAAATAAGTTGTAATTTGTCTTTTTCTTTCTTTTCTTTTAAAATATTTTTTAGTTGTAAGTGGATCTTTTATTTAATTTATTTATTTATATGCAGTGCTGAGGATTGAACCCAGGGCCTCACACATGCTAGGCAAGTGCTCTACCACTGAGCCACAAATCTAGCCGCAATTTGTCTTTGTTTTTCTATTGCTACTTTCTGTTTTTATTCTTTGAAAAGTAACTTGAATCACAAAATCTTCTTAATTTCTGCCTTTCCACATTAAGAATAGCCAGTTCATAGAGTATTTATTTACGATATTGATACTGTTAGACTTATCTGGATAAAAATCAAAAAAGTAGGTAGATAAAAGATTTTTATATAAAAGACATAAAAATATATTTTATATATTTTAATAGACTATTTCAATAGACTATTGAATGATTTGGGGTTTATAGCAAAATTGAGCAGAAAAAATACAGATTTTTCTTCTCACACCCCCCTTCAGCCCCCTTAACTATCAATGACTGTCAGACTCCAGAGTGAGACACTTGTCACAATTGATGAATTTTTAATGACACATCTAATCACCTGATATTCATAGTTTACATAAGGGTTCACTCTTTGGTGTTATACATTGTGTTGGTTTTGGCAAATACATAATGACATGTACTCACCATTATGGTATCATACAAAATAGTTTAACTTCCCTAAAATTTATCTAAAATAGTTTAACTTCCCTTAAATTTTTTGAACAGCCCCAGCTGTTCAACTCACCTTTTCCAACCTCAACCCTTTTCTCATTAGACTCCATAGTTTTGCCATTTTAAGAACATCATATTGTTAGAATTCTACTCTGTGTAGCCCTTCAGTTTGATATGTTAACTTAGTAATATGTATTTCAGTGTGTATATGTCTATTAATGACTTGGAGGCTCTTTATTTTTAGCACTATATACCGTTTCACTATGAGTTAATTTTAAAAAGTGTTCTTATACAGTCCCCCTTTGCTCTGAATAACCCCTTTCATTTGAACATCCTTGAATTTCACTTAGTCAAAGGCCAGAAAGGTAGAAGGACAGTGTATAGGGCAACTAAGTGAACAAGAAGATGCGCATCTTTTTTAAAATGCAGCAGAGGGACTCAAGCATCACCAGAATTTCTTCCCAGCTCTCTTTTTGTTCCCTCTGTTGTTTTTCCAGCCTTCCTGACTAGGCTGGTGTTCTTCCATGCTCATGCCCATGGAGGGTGAGTGGTCTAGTGAAGAAAGCGGAGCAGGAATGACAGCATACCTGACTTTGCATTTCTCTTGAGTTCTTTTAACAAACTTTGAGACTCTAGGTATGTTTCTTGTCATTTTGGTGTCTCATATTTTTCATCTTTAAAATGAGGAGGTGGATGAATCTTAATGTTTCTTCTAAATTCTGGGTATAATAACTAGAGGAACGGTTGGTTTAGGTTCAGTGTTAAGCGAGATCAGAATTAGAGACAGTCAATTCATGCTTCTACATAAAACAAAGATGGTGCTCATTGGGAGTGGTATGTTGTAGGAGTAAATTCATATGTGTTGCGGGGGTTTTTTTCTGTTTTTTTTTTTAATTGATTGTTCCAAACATTACAGAGCTCTTGATAAATCATCTTTCATACATTTGACTCCATTGGGTTTTGAACTCCCATTTCTACCCCAAATACAGATAGCAGAATCACATCTGTTACATACTCACATTTTTACCTAATGGCATATTAGTGACTGTTGTAATCTGCTATCTTTCCTATCCCCTACTATTCCCCCCTCCCCTCCCCTCCCACCTTCTCTCTCTGCCTCCTCTGCTGCTGTTCAATTCTCACCCTTTTATTCCCCCTCCCCCTTGACCATCATAACCTCTTATACTTTTGTGTATCATTGAAGGTCTTCTACCATTTGCATATCCTTTCCCTTCTCTCTCCCTTTCTCTCCCCCCATTCGTCTTTATTTACTGTTAGTCTTTTCCTCATGCTCTTCCTTCCTGTTTTGTTCCTAGTTGCTCTCTTTATATCAAAGAAGACATTTGGCATTTGTTTTTTAGGGCTTGGCTAGCTTCACTTAGCATAATCTGCTCTAATGCCATCCATTTCCCTGCAAATTCTATGATTTTTGTCATTTCTTAGTGCTGCATAATACTCCATTGTATATAGATGCCACATTTTTTTTATCCATTTATCTATTGAAGGGCATCTAGGTTGGTTCCACAGTCTAAGTATTGTGAATTGTGCCGCTATAATCATTGATGTGGCCGTATCCCTATAGTGCGCTCTTTTAAGGTCCTCAGGGAATAGTCCCAGAAGGGCGATAGCTGGGTCAAATGGTGGATCCATTCCCAGCTTTCCCAGGAATCTCCATACTGCTTTCCAAATTGGCCTCACCATTTTGCAGTCCCACCAGCAGTGTACAAGTGTGCCCTTTTCCCCACATCCTCACCAACACTTATTGTTGTTTGACTTCATAATGGCTGCCAATCTTACTGGATTGAGATGGTATCTTAGGGTGGTTTTGATTTGCATTTCTCTGATTGCTAATGATGGTGAGCATTTTTTCATGTACTTTCTATTGATTGTATGTCCACCTCTGAGAAATGTCTGTTCAGGTCCTTGGCCCATTTGTTGATTGGATTATTTGTTATCTTATTGTTTAATTTTTTGAGTTCTTTGTACATTCTGGATATTAGAGCTCTATCTGATGTGTGGGGGGTAAAAATTTGTTCCCAGGATGTAGGCTCTCTATTTACCTCTTTTATTGTTTCTCTTGCTGAGAAAAAACTTTTTAGTTTAAGTAAGTCCCATTTGTTTATTCTTGTTGTTAACTCTTGGGCTATGGGAGTCCTATTAAGGAATTTGGACCCCGACCCCACAATATGTAGATCGTAGCCAACTTTTTCTTCTATCAGACGCAGTGTCTCTGGTTTGATATCTAGCTCCTTGATCCATTTTGAGTTAACTTTTGTGGCTGGCGAGAGAAAGGGATTCAATTTCATTTTGTTGCATATGGATTTCCAATTTTCCCAGCACCATTTGTTGAAGATGCTATCCTTCCTCCATTGCATGTTTTTAGCCCCTTTATCAAATATAAGATAGTTGTAACTTTGTGGATTAGTCTCTCTGTCCTCTATTCTGTACCATTGGTTTGTGTTGCGGTTTCTTGCACAGTGCTTGACACACCTGGAGAAGGTGCTTTAGTAAGTTGTGATTCCTTAATTCAAATATCAAAAACAACCTCATTCCTGATTCTAACATTTTCTTTCCATGAATTGAAACAGGATAGTATTTTAATTTTTTCTCTCGAGAAGGAAATAAGAGGTGTTAAATTTTTATATTAATTAAGTCTTTCTGTTAAAATTTTAAGACAGAGGACTAAAATGGGGCAACATGAACATAATATATAAAGCAAGTAGGCCATTGTCTTTCCAAAAACCATTGTTCCCTGACAGTTGGTAGCTTTTGTAATAAGAAAAGTTTGAAAAACTATCATTATAACATAAATAATAAAAGATACTTTGGGTAGTACTTTGCTAAGTACTGTAGAGCTATAGAATACTTAATATCTTTAATTTCATGGCTTGCAAAAGAAACTTCCAGATAGATTTGCTATTCATCGTGTGAATTTGGCTTTGTGGGTAGAATTCCAGAGTTCATTCTTTTCTGATTTCCCAACCTTTTCTTTTACAGGAGGGAGTACACACACACACACACACACACACACACACACACACAATATTTGTACCTTCATTTGAAATATTGTTAGTTTTCCTCACAAAGTCAGAGTCAGTTATATTTATTTTATCATCTATAGAAATAGACACGTCGGGCTGGGGATGTGGCTCAAGTGGTAGCATGCTCACCTGGCATGTGTGCGGCCCAAGTTCAATCCTCAGCACCACATACAAACAAAGATGTTGTGTTCGCCAAAAACTTAAATAAATAAATATTTTAAAAAAGAAATAGATACATATTTATTTCAATGCACCTTGTTTTTTGCAAGTTCCAGTTTCATCTTCTAAACTGGTTTGATCATTTATTATTGACATCCCTACTGGTGACTTCATGCTTGGATGGCTATACATGCCTACATTTGACATTTACAGGTAAGCCTTGTTATCATGAGATATGGTCACCAAAAATTTGAATTTACAAGAGGAACAAATCATGGGGTAGTTATTCACATTGCTGACAGGTATTTGGGGGTTTCTTGCTTTGTTTTTTGTCTTCAAAATGGTTCTTCATAGAGACCCTATAAATAACAAGTTATCTTGATGGTTATAAATAGGTTTGACATATAAAAAATTTTTTTACACACTTGACAGATTTTTCATTGGTAGTAAAATTCTGGAGTCTTAAGCCTCCGCAAGGTCAGAATCTCAGTTTTCTTACTTAGCTAAGGCTGTGTGACTGTGGGCAAGTTATTTAACTTCTCTGAGACTTCATTTTCTCAGGGAAAATCCAGAGATATCAGTGCATCTTTGATGACATGTACAGTGCTTCAGTTGGTAAAATCAGAAAGTTGTCTAGGAGGGCAGTGCACACATACTGTGTAGGGAAAGCCTGAACTGTGGAGCAGCCCTTCAGGGGCAGTGTTTACTTATGGGTGTCTTTTCCAAGTTTTTGTTAGCTTGCTTCTCTTTTCTCCTTTGAATGTGATTGTAAACTTGAACACTACAGGCAGAGCCCCTGATCCTGCTCTGACACACTTTTCCTTCTGTTCAGCTGGTGTGATTGATTGTCAGGACAACCTGGAGAAAATCAAACCATGAATCACCCTGGCCTGGAGAGCAATGGTGATTTAGATGGTATCTTCCTAATTTTTTCTTAGAGATTCCTTTTTTCCAGGCCACAGAGAAATGGAGGCTCAAGATTGCCTTTTAATTACTAAGGTGTAGATTTTTGGCATAAGCAGTCTATTTTCTCAGAATTAGAATAGAACGCATTATTTTACTACAGAAAAGCTAAGACTTGCCCAAAATGGATGTGGGTTTTAGCAAAGCATCTTTGGCTTAAGAGTGAAGGGTCTGGACTATGTTTAGCATTTGCTCTTCACCAGGCCTCTTTATCTTCTTCAGTGAGTCTCATTTGTCTGTCTTCTGTCAAGGGCTCATGTATACCACCGATTTACTGTTAACTGCGGAGATTAGAAATGCCTTGCTTGGCGCTGTCAGCTAAACTGGAACCAGTGTCTGTGTACTCTGACCCTTCTACTCAGAGAGGTTTACCCTTTGCTCTGCTACTCACTCTAATAGGCAGAAAAGCTCAGCTCACCCCAGCTTTATACAGGGGTCAGCTCCAGAAATAGCTCCTTTAACATTGGCAATGGGAGCACACAAATCCAGCAGATACTGTTCAATGGTGGCTTTTAAGCCTTGGAACACAAGGAAGTCATTTAGCTCCACTACCTACTCCTGGCAGTAGGACTTTCTGCCATCACTGGAGACTTTATCATTCTTCAGGTTTTTTTACTCAGATGCCTTTTAGGAGGGCATGCTTGGTTCTGTTCATTGTTTACATCAGAAAATTAGGGTTATTGAGGCATACAGGCCTAAGGGTAAATGCAACACATCATAGACCTTGGTAGCTAAAATACCTCCCAAAATATATGATGAAGATTTTTTTAAGGGTCATAGTATAGAAGAAATTGCTTTATAAAATTTTATCTTGGATCCTAAAATTCTGACATAGCAATATTAGATCTACAAAATCATGTGAACTTTAATTAGTGCTATCTTAGATTGCCTTATTCTCTGTTTCTGTCTTTACAGGTAATAGAAATTACTTTGTTGGTGTGTTACCTGTCTTTTCTAAGAATTAACCCTGGGGGATTCAGATTATCTCTGGCTCTCCCCATTAGCCCCCAGCCAATAGTAGACACTGATTGATTGATTATTGAATAAGTATGTGCCCAAATGAACAACAAGTGAATGGCCAAGTGAGCAGAGATTAGCAGTGGTGGGCATTTCCTCCTGTTTGTATATGAAGAATGCCCTAAACTGACTCTGAGTCAGTCACTCTGGAGATCTTTTTCTGTCCCACCACTTTCATGAGTCGTTCCTATCAACCCCATCCATGCCACAGATAGGTTTTGGTGATATAGTTGGATTTTGGGGTTTTTTTTGCCTCTCTTTCTACCATAAGAAGAAAATTAAATAGGCAAACCAATGCATTAAATTAATAGGAAAGTTTAAATTAGCTCTTGTACACCAAAACCTAATGGAAAAGAGGAAAACCTTGTCAGCTAGATTCTTTTCTGAATTGTATTTTAACTAAAAGTCAAAACTTTGTGTGTGTGTGTGTGTGCTACAGTTACTCGAAATTGAACCCAGGGGCTCTCTACCATTGAGCTACGTCTCCAGCCCTTTTGGTTTTTTTATTTGCGACAGAGTCTTGCTGAATTGCAGAGGCTGGCTGTTATTTTGTGATCCTCCTGCCTCATCCCTAAGAGCATCTGGGATCATGGGCATGTGCCATCAGGCACTGTAAGAATGACCAGATAGGAAACAGCAGTGATGTTACTGAAAGATCATAATAAATTAATCAGCTTAGATGATATAGTCATAATTTTTACAAAGTTTTGTAAAATAATGGCTCAAAATCACACGTGCAATATAGTCCGTGAATATTTATTATAAATTGACAATTTATAATTGTATGGTCTAATGAGGTACAAAGTGAAGTTATTATTTATGAATACAATGTGGAATAATTAAATCCAGTTACTTATCATATCCTTTACCTCAAATACTTCACATTTAGAAATGTAAAATACTCTTGTTAATAATATTTACAATTCTGTTAAATAGAACTTAAAAAGAAATCTTCCTGCCTGAGATTTTGCACCCTTGGACCATCATCTCTTCCCATTCTTTGCAACTCCATTTTGCACTTTGCTTTTATGAGTTTGGTTGTTTTGAATTCCACAGATAAGTAAGAAATCACAATATTTGTCTGTCTGTGCTTGACTTAATTTTGTCTAATATTCTTCAATCCCATTCATCTATAAATTAGAGTTTTCTTCTTTTTTAAGGTGAATAGTATTTTATTGTGTTTATGTGCAACCTTCTGTTCATCTATTGATGAGTGCTTAGGCCGATCCCATATTGAAAGTGCCGTGATGAGGGCAGGGGTTATAGCTCAGTTGGTAGAGTGCTTGCCTCACATGCACAAGGCCCTGGGTTCAATCTCCAGCAAATCCCCCCTCCAAACAAAAAGGTGCTGTGATGGACGTGGGAAGGCAGATATCGCTTCTATAAACTGCTTTTGAACTTTTGGGTAATTACCTAGAAGTGGAATTTCTTGATCATACAGTAATTTTATTTTCAGTTTTTTGAGGAGCCTCAGTGCAGTTTTCTATAATGGCCATAGTAATTTAGAGTCCCACTAACAGTGCACAAGGGTTCCCTTTTCACCACATCCTCAACAATACTGGTTGTTTTTTTTTTTTTTTTTTTTGATAAAAGCCATTCTGACAGATGTGAGAATGGTATCTCATTGTGGTGTTAATTTACATTTCCTTAATGGTGGGTTATTTTTTCATATATTTATTGTCCATTTGTGTGTGTTATTCTGAGAAATGTCTATTCAGGTTCCTTACCCCCTTACTTTTGTGTGTGTGTGTGTGTGTGTGTGTGTGTGTGTGTGTGTACACTTTAAACCTACTTTTGACTAATTTCTTAATAGTGCCTAACCACAAGTTATACAATTTTTACTTAAGTTATATTTAAAAAGTAGTTATTTTAAAGCCTTCTCTTTTGTTATTTTGTAGACAAATGGAGGCATTTGTTGTTTGTTTCTTTTTGACAAGGGAAGAAAAATATTTTAGTTTGAGTTCATCTTTGGTACAGAGAACAAAAGAAAATTGGATATATCTTGTCTCTTCATAACAATTATATTTATACTTATTTCTAAAGTTTTACTTTTAAAAACAAAATGTTTTAGTTGTCAGTGTATCTTTATGTTATTTATTTATATGCAGTGCTGAGGATCAAACCCAGGACCTCACACATGCCAGGCAAGTGCTTTGAGCCACAACTCCATCCCCTGTGAAGTTTACTCTAAAATCTTATTTTTCAGATCTATAACCTAGTGAATAATGTAAAAAAAAATTTAAAGTTTGTTACATCTTGGTCAAACTCACCCCCCACCCCACCAAGAGCTATTTGTGAATTTATATCACACTCTAAAGTTTGGTTATATCCAAGTCAGTGCGCTATCAGGAGCCTTGTTAATTTATGTGATTTTTGTGAGATGTGGTACACATCTTTCCCACTTGAGCATTTAATACTAATCATTTTCTTTAAGAAAAGTTCTTAGTGGGAGGAAAAGAAACAAAAAAAATACCATTTGATTAACTTATTCCTACTGCTTCTTTTTATCATATGGACAATGGTGGTCAAAACAATAATTTCCCTGAAGGCTTGTGTAGCATTTAACTTCTTTCAATTGAATTAGCTCACTGTACTGCCAGTCAGTAAAGTCTGGTTTGGAATGAAGATTGGAATTAAGTGTCTAAGAATGCAGAATATACAATAAAGAACTGTGTTTGAAAATAACAAGGAGGTACCATTTTCCACTTAGGAAATTAATAAGAATTTGTAGAAATCAAACTATTATTTCTGGGAAAAATATAATGGGACAGTTACTTTAAAAACTATTGGAAACCTTGTTTGTATTCTAAGCTATCAATCAGAAGAGAAGAAAAACTTCATACTGTCTAAATAGCTTACATCATGCCAACACATGGTTAATTTATATTATTTCTTACATTTTACACAGAAATTAACTAGTATTTTAAGAACATTTAACATAAGGGGAACATTTACTGTTTTACTAAAAAGTATATACATAGGAGTATTTGAATTATGTATAGAAA
This sequence comes from Ictidomys tridecemlineatus, assembly GCF_052094955.1. Classification (NCBI taxonomy): domain Eukaryota; kingdom Metazoa; phylum Chordata; class Mammalia; order Rodentia; family Sciuridae; genus Ictidomys; species Ictidomys tridecemlineatus. The sequence continues at coordinate 120,715,606 of NC_135486.1, forward strand.
TATACCAGATATTTATAGTAATTAGCTTTTGATTTACAGAAATAAGTACAATTATTTTCTGCAGACACTGTGTATACTTTAGTTATAAGTTATTTTGTTTTCAGGGGTGTTGTATAACTACTTTGTATTCATTCTGACAGATCACAGCCAGAATGGCAAGGACTTGGAGACTTGTCTCCTATCTTGAGAGTGGCATTAGCAGTAGTTGTTTAATGCTGAATACAGCTTAGCACAAGAAAGGCAGTCCTGTCAGCTAGCTTATTAATGCAGCCACCTCAGCTTCTGATCAGATCTCTGACTGACATACTTTCTTACCAAATCAGAGGTACTTAACTAACCACAGAGAAATGCTTGCACATGTCAGAATGAAATCCAAGTGAGCACTTGTTTTGCCTTGGGCATGTGCACTCTTTGCAGAAGTAGGATTCTCAGTCTGGGACCTTTTCATTAAGTAGTGATAATGAAGGAGGATTGATGTAGTCATCCTAGACTAGAGATTTCTTTTCACTGCTAAGACACTTGACTGTCACTTGCATTTTAATGCTTCTACAGAGGTTTTTCAAGCACTGGGGGACAAGTTAAGTCTCTTTGCCCTTTTAAGTATGTGGCCCAAGGCCTGCCAAGGTTTCCACATGATTAGAGGGATTGGATTGGCAAGACTTGACTTCTGTGGAAGACGGGGAGGCAAAACTTACCTTCTTAAGGGGGTATAGGGATCTCTAAATAGGAGAAGCTCTGTCTACTGTTTTTGTGGATGACATTAGGCCTCTGTTCTTACATGCATGGGGCCCACACAACCGTTACATCACAATCAGTGGAAATGGACACACCCACATCCCAGGATGTGCCATACAAGATTCCGGATGCTTTTGCACTGTCATTTATTGATCATTTGGTCTTTTAGGACCACACCTCATTAACTTATACCCGTGTTATGTAGGATCTACAGGTAGGTCAGATCTTTTTTTTTTTTTTTTGTAATTAGTCCTAATTTTCTAGGCTTTAATATTACCACTAAATGTTTATCTTGGGTTATATACTCTTCTATACTGGGATTCTTCATTCTGTGAGATTAGGCCATATTATTACTTTAATTAGTTATATCCTATGAAATAAGTCCTAGTGTTATCAATGGGGGATAATAATCTTGAATTAAAATCACAATTTTTCTCCTGTTGGGAAGAGAGTTTTCTCACAACAGTTATCAAAGGGCTTTTTTGTAATTGTCTGGATACCTTATTAATTACATCATTTTACCTTTTTTTCAAATCTAATGATCAATATCAGAGATTAAAATATTAAATATGCTAGTTCAGCTACTCTCTTTTCAAGCATCATTGGGGACTATCCTGTTATATAGGTGCACATTTGTTGTGGCTTTTAAAATGCAGATTATTTTTGTAATTATAGAAAGTAAAAAATGAAGAATAAGTCATAAATTAAATCCAACTAGAAATTAAATGAAGGCAGGTTCATATGACCAAGAATATGAATGAAAAACTTCTTCATCTCCAATTTTTTTTTATTTCATACAGAATAATACTAAACCTTTATTTCTTAAAAGATGTGCCTGATCCTGAAAGCTTTGTTTCTCAGAAGGAATTTTTAGAAAGACTTTGCATTCTCTGTCTCCCGCTAGCCTTTTTTGCCCAAAGGGAAGGCGATGAGATGATATGGGTTACCTGTACAGTCAGCCTCGTGGTATTGTGGGGAAATTGGATGTATGTGTTTATCTAAATGTGAACAAAAAAAGATTTAAATGGAATAGTAATATACCAGGAGCAATAGAAGGGGTTAACACTATAGATTATGAAGTCTTTGGAAACAATGTTTTTCAAATAATGAATACTGTTTACAATGCAGTGATTCTCTTAGGCAGATAGAAGGACTCTTAAGATCTTTCTGGGTTTCTTTTTTAATTTTATTTTTACACACACACACACACACACACACACACACACACACACACACACACATATACACACACACACACATATATACACACAAAAAAGTCAATGGACTTTTATTTTATTTATTTATATTGGTGCTGAGAATCCAACCCAATGCCTTACACATGACAGGCAAGTGCTCTACCACTGAGCCACAACCCCAACCCCTTTCTGGGTTTGTTTTGGACCTAATAGTTTATAATAAGTTTACCATTTTTGTTAAATGAGCAGTGGCCTTGAACTTTCTGTCATCAGCTCAGAAAACGGTACTTGAGGAATCTAATTCCATTTGTAAACTCTGACTTATAGTTCTAGGTTCTTTATACAAATGAGTGCCTCACTTTTAGTTCTCCTAATTCTCAGGCTGCTTATCAGTAGGGTTGGAGTCAAGGAAGAAACTTCTGTGCAGTTTAGTTAGCCAGGAGGAAGGGCATGCTGGAAGCTGGTCTGAGGTCCCAGAAGACAGCACACCCTTATGCCTTCACCTTGTGTTGTACCTTTGTAGGCTCTTCCTCATTTGTGAGGGCCAGTGATGGTGTTTGACTACATACAGTGGTGAATGCTCCCTGAAGTATGAGCAACTTCTGTCCACTCCCCACCACTACCACCAGAGATGTCACAGAAAAAGTGCTTATCCTCAACCCAGTAATGTGAGGAAAGCAATGGGTTCTCATTTTAGTGGGTGACTTGGTGGTAGCTGGTTGTCAGCATGCTTTTTTTCATATTGGCTTGTTGCTATAAGGTCTAAGGCTGGCAGATTACAACTCTGTAGCTAGTCATTTTCGATTTATTTGAACCTATTTCTCCAGTCTACTGAGCTTTCACTGGCTAGCATCAATTCAGACACACGGCAATTCCTCAGAATCTCTATCCCCATCAGATGGTTCGATCTATGTGAAATTTAGCTAGAGGCGTTTAGACAAAAAAGAAATATTGTGGCTGGGGAAGCATTTAAGTTAGAGGAGGCAGCCAGGGCTGTTTTATTACTTAGGCCTGTGTCACCTGTGATGACCCATGAGAGTGGAGAATATTGATCGCTTGTCACTCAAGGCATTCAGCAGATTGCATTGACAAAGCTTGGCAGGTCTCTAATAGCAAGGTTACTGGCCTTGGCTATAGCCCAAGGGAAAACTCTGCAGGCCCTATTACTTGGCGGCCTTTAACTCTTATAGAATTGGGAGAGAACACTGACAAAAGTGAGGACATGATTTTACGGTTACAAATGATTTTTCCTGCTTGCTTCTTTGCCCCCTTTTTAATTTCACTTTACTTCTTTTTCTTTCTATCTTACCTTCCTGATCCCTGCCAGTCCCTCCTTTCTTATTACAGATGATCATGGCCATATTGTTTTTTCTAGGATAAAATCCCTAGAGTGTGAAGTAGAGAATGCTTAGCAGGCGTAGTATGAGGCCTAAGTTATTGTCTTGACTTAGGACAGCTTGCTTCTGACCACACGTTTCAGGGTGGTAGAATGTGCCTGCCTGCACGTACTTGAGTTTGGTGTTTAGGGGTGCATGGCTGCTGCTTTCCACCAGAACAAGAGCTGTCCCTTCTTGTTTCAGATTCTACTCATCTATGTTTCCTGGTACTCAGACTCTCTTCAAGCCCTTGATCTTACATAGTGCTGAGGTCCAGCTGAAAGACATGCTCTGATATTTAGAGATATAGTGGCACTAATTCAAGCTGGAATGATTTTGAAAACCAGTAGAGAACATTCCTGTACAGATACTGCCTGGTCTATCCAAGGATTCGAATTATTTTTGCCATCAGGAAAGTTCTTGGTAGACCTCCGAGGGCAGTGTTCCATAATTGGAACCATGCAGTGCTGCCATTTGTTTTTGTGAAGCCGTTTTCAGGTTCCATATGTATCTTTCTCTTTAAAAAATTAACTTTTCTTATCTCCTTTATCTCCCTGTTGATGTGAAAGATACAAATATCATTTACCCAATTTTAAAATGAGTACATTGATTTCTAATTGCTCTTAGCATAGGTGATTTTACAAATGGCTGGCCTTTCCTCCCCCCTTTCCCCTTCCCACTCTTCCCTTTCCCCCTTCCCTCTGTATTGGAGATTGAACCCAGGACCTTTTGCCTTTGGCTTTAGACCTTTTTATTTTATTTTGAGAGAGGGTCTTGCTGAGTTGTCCAATCTGGTCTTGAACTTGAGATCCTCTTGCCTCAGTCTCTTGAGTTTCTGGGGTTACAGGTGTGTACCACTACACAGAGCTCACAGTGGATTTCATTCTGTTCTCATGTAAGTTTCCAGTCCTCTAGTTAATTCTTGGTCATTCGCTATTTCCTCCTCTTTTACTGTGCTTCAGACTGGCTATTTTCTTCACTCTTTAATTTCATGCATGATCCTTGGTAGAAAAGAGGTTTCTTATCTTTGCTTAAGCTCTTCTCCAAATATATCTACATTTGATGTCTATGAGTGACTACATTGCCTTTGTATTCCAGGTTCTCAAGATGAATAAGACAGGGTTGAATGTTAGACATTTCATCAGCTTTGCTTTTGTGTTCCAACATAAATGCCTTCTGTTGTCACAGATGAGTTTTGTGTTATTTTGGAGGTTTGATCTCTTTCTGCCTTAATTTTTCTATTGATCAAATGGATGGTAACATTACTTGTCAAATTGAATGAATTAATGAATTATTATGGTATTCTAATTATATTTCATTTAAAAATATAAATTAACTGTTGTGAAGTTTCTCACATAGAGACTTCCTTCTTATACAATTGCAAAGGCCCAGGGAGGCAGAATGAGAACTACCATCTAGGCTAGCTTTTGGGGGACTAGGTGGCACTACTGGAACCAGAAATGTGAAAATAAAGCAAGTAACTGTGGATCTATTAATATTCTATAACTCTTTGAGCCACTTTGAATTAAAATAGTTATCTGTGAAAGGTTTTATAATTCATATGACCTGAAATAATTTACACCTAATTAGGTTTTGTCAACTGAATAATTCTGTTTCATGTTGCTTCCACAGAATAATTTAAGCAACAGCATTTTATTCTCAAAATAGCTGTAAATGTCAAATTAATTTTGTTGACATGATCAACATGTAGAAGAGATACTTGGCAGAATTGTTTGTCAACTAAAAATATATTATGGGGCCTCAAAGAATGTGTGGATTGATCATGGTTTAGCTGACTTTGGCAGTTGGTGCATTCCTGGAAAAAGATCACTGTCAGTGGTTATAAAACCCATTATAGCATTTACACCTATAGGATCAGAAATTCTTTGAAGACGGAAGTTTCCTTTTTTCTTTTTATTACATGTACAGTATCTTTCTCTTTGGGGGTTATCTTTTTTATCAGGATGAGACTGGATCCCATGTAAACTGCTTCAGTGTTCATTATCTTTTTCTTCAATGTCCTGGGAGCCTTCATTGATACTGGCTATCTGAATGTTATTGCTGAATCTCACTGTGTTATTTTGGAGTATGCTTAACTTGAAAAGCCTCTCTGTCCTCTTTCCTAAAAACCTTGTCAAAGGCTAGTATCTTTGAAATCTGTGTCTAGCTCTTGTTATTTCATGTATTTCAAAATCCCTTCTCTTCTCCATCACCTCCTTCCTGGTCCAGTTTTCCAGCTCTTAATGTTGAAATCCTGTCATCTCTAGGCTTAGGTAAGTAAATGCAGGGCTTCTTAACCCTTGTCTTATAGCACATGTGGAAAATGGTACTATTTGGATAGCATACTGAAGCAAATGCACAAAATACTTCTTGCTGTTGGAGTCATTGGCTCAGAGGCTATGACAAGCCATAGGTAGAAGGTAGGAATACATACTTTGGCACGCACATTGTCCTGAATATTTTGGTTTCACCAATCCTGACTTCAAAACCAATCTTGGAAGACATTAGAAATTTGTTTATTTAGTGGTATCTGAAATTATTCTTCTGTTTTAAGTTCAGCATTTCGTGCAAGTACATCTCTGAGTTTTCACCCAAATTATTTCTATTTGTATCCAGTCATTAGGAAGTTCAGATTTCTACCATGAAGGGCCATCGAGTGATATTTTTTTTACTTCTCTCTCTCAAGAGAATGAACCTGAATTTTGCCTTCAGCTTCTGCTTAGCATCTGGCTTCACCTACAATATTTTTCTTCCCTCTGGATATCAGAGGACTGCTTTTCCATTGGCAATAAGTATCAGTATCGCTCAGAAACTATTGACTGTACTTGTGTTCAACAGTATTAGATTCTTAAAAGAGAAAATCTCTGTTGCCTTTGAGTTCCTTCTGCTCACCCATATGTATTTTGCTTTTATGTTTCTTGGGGGGCATGTCCCATTGTAGAGTTGACCTGTGTATTCCTGATGATGTTTCTTTTTCTTTAGTTTTGCTGCTGACCTCTGTTGATGCCTCAGTGTACCTTGTAACTGTCCCTTTAGGACAGGAACTCAGGAACTCAGTATTGGGTATATTCTGTGAATATGGGACCTACATGTATTCTGTCAAAACATGAACTACAGATGCAAATAAACATCATGCATACATATTATTAGCTTATAGGTTTTATAAAGATGTGACTACTTCTGTTATTCATATGGGAGACAAAAGTGAATTTTAGAAACTGTGAACCAATTAGCTTTATGTTGGCCCAGAAAAGCTTCGAGAAGATATTACTAATTATTGCTTTCTGAAGGCTTAGTAAAAGAAAAGAAGTATTCATCATTGGAAACCAGTATAGATTCATATTCTTTCCTTCAGAACAAAGATTGACAAACTTTTCATGTGAAGTGCCAGATAACATAAGCTTTTTAGTCCATTCAATCTCTGTTGTAACATCTCAACTCTGCCATTGTACACAAGCTGTAGACTGCATTAAATGCTTTTCTGTAAATGAATGTGGCTTGTGGGTCCTAGTTTGCCAACCTTGCTTACAAGAACGTCTTAGATAATATGTACTTGGATTTCTGAAGGCAAGTTATTTTAAAAAGCTTTTTATAAGGTCTTTGTAGAAGAATCGAAGAAGTCTGAAGTTAGTGATAGTGTATTTAGCTAGAATTGTTGCAGGTTGAATAATTATGTGGATGTGTGTCTGTGATTGCACCCCAGTCTCTTGTTTCTGTTTTGTCCATATTTTTATGTGTAGCTTAACTGAGTTTGAAATTGACTTAGCAATCAAATGTGTCTGATGCAGAGAGAGAGCACAAACACTTTGAGTGATGGATTAAATTTAGCAGTCTGAAAAACTGAAATGAGGTAGATATGAAGTTCTATGTTCGGAGTCTAGGATGCATCTTGACAGTGCAGAGAGTGAAAGCATAGTTCAATAATAGCTTGTTAGAACAAGGCAAGGGACGGGTTCCAACTCTCATGCATGCAAAGAAAATCATCCAGATGGCTGAGAAGACTCTGGATCATGTCCTATTAGAAATGGTTGAGATAATGGGGTATTTAGCCTGGAGGGATATATGATAACTGTCTTCAATTATTTAAAGGGCTGTCATGTAGAAGAGGAATTGGACTTATTCTACTGGGATCCCAGAGGACACAAGCAAGAGCACTGAGTAGAAGATACAGGTAGATCCAGTATGTCAGGAAGAACTTTCTAACAATTTGAGCTGTCGAAAAGAGGGATGGACATTGCCTGGAGGGCTTAGATCACTGGGAATATCATAGACATGTGTTGCAGATCTTGTAGGGTTTTGTGAGGGAATCTTAACTTTGGCGTGTGATTGTATGAGATGGTTTTTATGGACACTTCCATTTCTGAAAGTTTATAAACTGTAGGCCCAGGGAGAGTATGTTCCCTTCTCTGTCCTAATAGTTGGCAGAGTCCAAACCCTGACATTCTGTCTTTTGCCCTGACTCTGTGGTTGAAGTACTGAATGTGCATGTTTTCTATGTGTATCTGTATCCTGTCATCTGTGTGATCTGTCATAGACCGGTTACATTTGCCTGTGAAATATCACTAAACCTGACAAGTGCTTTGGAAAAAATAGGAGCAAAATAAGTGTTTGTTGAGTGTGTATTGAATTACAACCAAGATACATCCAAAAGTTTTTCTTGTACTCATCTTAGTTTCATGATAAAAGCCCTTGAAAAAGGTCTAAAATCACAACCATAGATTCCTAATAGATTGATGACATAGATGAAACATTTATATATTTGTGTCTCTGAAACACACCCAAAAGTACTTCACCTAGTGTGAAAGTGATGAAGCTGTAGTATCTGACCAGAATTGTTTTACCTCTGATGGGTGATTATCATTATTTCCTTTATTGCTTCCTATGCAGACTTCCCTACCAAATTAACTCTAGACCCTTCGAAGTCTGGAATATATTTTCCAGTCTTGTGAATACTTTGTTCCTAACATAATCTTATACTGTCCTCATATGATGCTGAGATTGACAGCCTATCTACCAAGTCCTTATTCTTCCATGTTCTGTGCACAGGCAAGTGGTTAGGTATCACAGCACATTTATTGATGCCTTTCCCTTGGGCTTTAATGAGGGTTAGGCATAGGATAGGTAGTCAGTGAATGTCTCTTTCGTCAATAGGACTCTGATGCAACCTAATGAAGTCAAGTTTTTTGTTTCTAAAGGCAGTATTGTGTGTGTGTGTGTGTGTGTGTGTGTCTACCTTTTTCTACGTATCACCTGTTTTCATTAGTACTATGTAACTTGTGTGTTCCTTTTTGTAATATTTGGTCTGTTTTTATTTCATTCTTTATATAGGTGCTAAGAGAGCTTTTAGATATGTCTATGTAAAATAAATTCTTAATACCAGACTTTTTTTTGAGGGGGAATCTATTTTCCCCCCTCAACATTTTAGTTCAGTTGGTGGAAAACATGAAATAATGATACCAAGATTAGTTTTGCCTAGAGAAAAGTCTATTTGCCAGTCCTACAGATTCATAATCATCATGGAGGACATCCCTACAAGGAAGAACTCAAATACCATTTTCCAGTCCTGCCTGATTTTTGTAACAAAAGGATGGTACTTGATCATGCGGGAGCTGGATTATTAACAGCTTATAAGAACTGATTAGTAAATCTTCAGGGTTTTTATGAGCTGGTTTTAAAACATGGGTTTTATTAAGTTTTATAAGCTCACCTGTTATTTTAATATATTTTACCTCATTGTAATCAATATTCAGAACTTATCATGGAGTCATCACTCAGCTACATTTTGAGGTTGTTTCCATCCATATTCAGTAAAATACTACATGATGGTGTGCTATGGAGCCTTCTCATCTGCATTCCTTGACATCACTTGAGTGGCTTGAAATCAGACATTAGGATTATTTACAACACAGATTGTTAAATGGTACAAATCTGAACTTGAAGTCTTGTTTAGTTGATTGTTGTGACTCAGAAATGTTATGGAGAAATGTTATTGATATATTTAAAAGTGTTGTATCTGTATTCATTATATTGTGGACAGCAAAACAACGCCCTGTATTTTAAAACCAGTAGTTTTAAAGTTCCTCCACAAGGCAACGATCCATGTGTCAGTCTTTCATGACTGAAGTTATTTGTGTCAGACACATTTTAGTCATTGCACCTTGGTTTTACTCACTTAGAAATACAGCAGATGTCAGAGGAGAGCTGCTTACTCCTTGGGGTAAGCCATAGCCAGATGTGGATAAGAGAGTTCCATGCCTTCCTACCACATATTCTGTGAGCATCCATCTGCAGGCTTTCTAAGAATTTATATTGATGTTTGTTGTGCACTTTGTTATTCTTTGTAAACTTTTTGGTATTCATAATTGTTTATCAGTAAAACTGAAAATACATGCAGGAATCTGTATGCCTGCATCCTTCATTTCCCAGGGGTTATTTAAGTATTACCAACATATCACTGTTTAAAATCCAAATGGGAATCGAACTCTGTGATTTAGGTCAATTAGGGTCTTGTGTAAACAGTGAATGTTTTGCCTTCAACTTATTCAGAGGATCAAATGCAATATAGGAAGCCTTCCTGATGAGAGGGCATGAAGTCAGGGTTTTGAATGCCACACTGTAGTATACTTGATGGACAAAGTGTTTTTGGATTGTAAAGCATGCCCCTTATATTTAAATGAACATTAGAGGGTGTTGAAGAGAGATCATAAATGTTATTAGAACCTCAGCAAGGCTTTGGAATCCAATACATTGAAAACTAATTGAGAAGGAGCTTTGGACACAAATTAGATACCTTAGTTACCCAAAGCACTTATGTCAAGTAGCAGTGCTTAAGGATTTATCTGTGGTTTCTCTCTCAAGAAACTAATTCAAAGGAGGAGGGGAGTAGGAATAAGGTATAAGCTAGCCTGTATTTTGCATTGCTATGAGAAATAAATAATGGAATGGAATAATTTTGTGTCTCAGGAACATCATTTTATAAATGAAAAATAATCATGAGGAAAATGAATTTTAAATGTAGAAATTCTTTTGTTTCTTCTTAATTTAGTAGTCCGCTTAAGTAAAAGTATTTTGTGAGAGATTTCTGTTTAAAAATGAGGTATTTCAACATATTAAAAAGATATTGCATCATGATCAAGTGGGGCTCAACATATGGAAATCAATAAACGTAACTTATTACATCAATAGACTTAAATATAAGAACTATATGATCATCACAATAGGTATAGAAAAAGCATTTGACAAAATGCAGCACCTCTTTATGTTCAAAACACTAGAAAAACTAGGGAAAATAGGAACATACCTCAACATTGTAAAAGCTGTCTATGCTAAGTCCAAGGCCAACATCATTCTAAATGGAGGAATATTGAAAGCATTTCCTCTAAAAACTGGAACAAGACAGGGATGCCCTCTTTCACCACTTCTATTGAACATAGTCCTTGAATCTCTAGCAAGAGCAATCAGACAGACAAAAGAAATTAAAGGGATACACATAGGAAAAGAATAGCCCAAACTATCACTATTTGCTGACAACATTATTCTTTACTTAGAGGATCCAAAAAATTCTACCAGAAAACTTCTAGAACTTATAAATAAATTCAGCAGGATTTAAATCAACACCCATAAATTAAATGTACTTCTGTACATCAGTGATGAATCCTCTGAAAGAGAAATCAGGAAAACTACCCCATTCACAATAGCCTCAAAAACAAACAAACAAACAAACTTGGGAATCAACCTAATAAAAGAGGTGAAAGACCTCTACACTGAAAATTACAGAACACTAAAGAAAGAAATTAAAGAAGATCTTAGAAGATGGAAAGATTTCCCTTGTTCTTGGATAGGCAGAATTAACATTGTCAAAATGACCATTGCCACAGTCTGGTTGGGCACAAATCACAAGCCACTGAAATAGGAACAAACTTTATTTCTGAACTCTACCAGCACACTCCACACAGGTTCCTGGGAACTCCCCCAAATGCCACAGGGCTCCTCCAGGAACCAGCAACCAGAAAATCCCTCCTCCGGCACTTCCCCAACCAGTGGGAACTCTCTGGGAATCCCCGTGAGAGCTCAAGCGAAACTGAACGGGAACTCCGCCAGAACTCAAAAGTCAGCATCTTAATGGCTCCTTAACGTCACCTCTCAACCACTACTTCTGGCAAAAATGCCATGCATCATCCTGACTCGGCTGTGGCCTCAACAGACCATACCTACCAGAAGCACTATACGGATTTAATGCAGTTCCAATTAAAATGCCAACAACATTCCTGATACAGACAGAAAAACCTATTATGAAATTCATTTGGACAAATAAGAGTCCCAGAATAGCCAAAGCAATCCTTAGCAAGAAGAGCAAAGCAGGAGGCATCACAATACCACACCTTAAACTATATCAAAGAGCTACAATAACAGAAACAGCATGTTATTAGCACCAAAATAGACATGTAGATGTGGTGCAAAATAGAGGACACAGAAACAAACCCACATAAATAAAGTTATCTCATACTAGACAAAGGCGCCAAAACCATACAATGGAGAAAAGAGAGCCTCTTCAAGAAGGAGTACTGGGAAAAATGGAAATCTACATGCAGCAAAATGAAATTAAATCCCTGTCTCTCACCCTGCACAAAACTTAATCCAAAGTGAATCAGGGACCTAGGGATTTGACCAGTGACCCTGCACCTAATAACAGAAAAAGCAGGCCGAAATCTTCAGCATGTCGCCTTAGGACCAGACTTCCTTAACAAAACTCCTAAAGCCCAAGAAATAAAATCAATAAATGGGATGGATTCAAACTAAAAAAGCTGCTTCTTAGCAAAGGAAACAATAACATGAAGAGAGAACTTACAGAATGGGAGAAAATCTTTACCACATGTCCATCAGATAGGGCATTAATCTCTAGGATATACAAAAATCTTAACACACACACACACACACACACACACCAAAAAAAAAAAAAAGACCTCAATCAATAAATGGGCTAAGGAACTGAGCAGACACTTTACAGAAGAATATATATAGTTGATCAACAAATATATGAAAAAATGTTCAACATCTCTAGCAATTAGATAAATGCAGATTAAAACTCACTCCAGTAAGAATGGCAATTATCAAGAATACAAGAAGCAATAAGTGTTAGTAAGGATGTGGAAATTCATTCATTGCTGGTGGGACTGCAAATTGGTGCAACTCTGGAAAGCAGTATGGAGATTTCTTAGAAAACTTGGAATGGAACCACCAAATGAATGGATAAAGAAACTGTGGTGTGTGTATAATGCAATATTACTCAGTCTTAAAGAAGAATGAAATCATGGCATTTTCTGGTAAATGGATGGAGCTGGAGAATTACCATGCTAAGTGAAGTAAGGCAATCCTAAAAAATTAAAAAAGCCCCCCAATTTTTTTTTCCTGATAACTGGATGCTGACCAACAGTCCAGAGGGGTGGGCAGTGGAAGAATGGAGGAACTTTAGAGAGGAGTGAGGGAAGGGCAGGGGAGGGGGTATGGGTGTGGGGAAATATGGTGAAATGAGATGGCCATTATTACTCTATGTATGTGTACGATTGCACAAATGGTATGATACGTCATTATGTACAACCAGAGAAATGAAAAATTTTTGCTCCATCTGTGTACAGTAAGTTGAAATGCATTCTGCTGTTATGTATAACTAATTAGAACAAATAAAAAATAATAAAAAAAGAAAATGTGGTATATACACACAATGGAATTTTACTCAGCCATGAAGAAGAATGAGATTATGTCATTTACTGGTAAATGGATGGAAACAGAGAATACTATGCTAATTGAAAGAAGCCAGATTCAGAAAGTCAAGGGCCTAATGTTTTCTGTCATATGTGCAATCTAGAGCAAAATAAGGGAAAGAAGGTTATGGTGAGGATTGGATATCATAAACACATAGGAAAAATCAGTGAAGTTGAAGGAGTTGAAGAGTGAGAATGGAAGGATGAGAAAGGGGAGAAAATATGAAATTTAACAAAATTATACTATATGCATATATAAATATACCACAGGAAGTTTCAGCTTTATGTATATATGGGAAGTAGGAATCAAAAATAAATAAATGAGTGAAAGGAAGATCTATAGAGAAAGAAGAATGAAGGGAGGCAGGAAGGAAGGGAAAGTGGCGGGTGGGAGGGGACAGGGATTGAAATGAAATTCCATGCATCTGTGATTTTGTCCAAATGAATCCAACTGCTATGTGTAACTATAATGCTGTAGAAAAAGGAGGTATGTCCATTCTTCGTGGGACCTGGGCTGAGAAATGTTTTGTTTAAGTAGCAGTTTATAGGTAGAATTGTAAGGTGCTGTAATAACTTTGAAAGCCACTTTTACTAAATAAAAATCAATGTTGTTAATTGAATAGTAAATATGAAGAATGTTAACTTTCAGGAAAGCAAAAGAAATTCTTAGGGATTTCTGTGAATTGTGTGTGTTTATCTGGTTTTGTGTGGTTTGCACACTTAAGCAGAAACACCAGGGGCACTAAGACTGTACCTCCAAGATCCTTTACTAAAGTAATTTCATTAATCCTAAGAACGATTAAAAAGTAGCTTTTCAATATTGTGTGGACTAACTGTCTGAAATATTGATTTGCTAATATCTGGAACTTCCAAATTAGATTTTATGGTATATGGATGATTTATTGTAATCTCCTACAAGGAAATCCATCTTAGAAAGTTTTTCAGAGTCATCCTAGGTTGGGAATGGGAAAGCATTTCTAATTCAAAACAGGAGTCAGACTGAGATCACGTCTCCCTAGAGGAATAAGGAGAGGTTTTCCTTGTTGTGTATGTTTAGAAAATATTGATGAAGCCAGACTTTTAGTACTTTTCTTCTGGTTTTAATGATAGAATTCCCAAAGGACTAAAGTTGTTCCAAACAGTCTGAACTATGTCTGAAGTTCAAGAACAGTATACAGTGGGTCTAAAGACTTTAATTCTGGTTGGAAACTTTGAGAAAACATAGTGCCAAAACACCCTTACAAAACTTTCTCCCATATAGCACATACGTAAAATTTTATGTACACACACACATGGTCTAATAAACATAGTCATATATGTAGGATTGGCTTAGGATCATTGTATTTTGCATTTGTTTTTAACAGCTTTACTGAAGTGTAATTTATAAATAATAAACTAGTTATATTTAAGTTACACAGCTTTATAAGTTTTGACATACACATACACCAGTAACATAATTAAAGTAATGAACATTTCTCCCTCCCCAAAGTTTTCTCCTGTCCCTTTGTAATTCCTCACTTCCTCAAATCCCTGTCCACTCTAGCCTGTCCTTAGGTAATCACTGAATGCTAGAGACTTCTATATAAACAAAGTCATGAAGTTTGTACTTGGATTTATTTAGTTTTGGACAGATTTTTTTTTACTTAGCATATTCACTGTGATATTTATCTACATGATAGTACACATAAATAATTTATTCATTTTTATTGCTCATTATTGCTATTCATTCTATAGATATATCACTAGTTTATTTTTACACTCACTGATGATGGCTATTTGTGTTATTGCCAATTTTTTGTTTTTGTTTTTGTGTGTCTGTGTTGATACTGTGCTGTGTTGATACCCAGGGCTTCACATGTGCTAGACAAGCTCTCTACCACTGAGTTAACATCCCTTGCCTTTTGTAAAAATTTTATTTTGAGAGAGGATCTCCCTAAGTTGCCCAGCATGGCCTCAAACTTGTGATCCTCTGCTTCAGCCTCCCAAGTAGCTGCAATTTATTTACAGGTTCTTGTTATTATGAACAATTCGGCTTTGAATATTTGTATATAAATGCAATATATATTCTTTTCTATTGCATAAATATCTGGGAGTTCAGGGGTTAGATAATGTACTAGTTGAATGGTAAATGTTTTAAGGAACTGCCAAAGTGATCCTATCATTTTACATGCTTAGAGTAGTATGTAAGAATTGCACTGTTTCTACATCCACTCCTGTACTTGATACACTCATTCCTTTTCCT
Organism: Ictidomys tridecemlineatus; assembly: GCF_052094955.1. Lineage (NCBI taxonomy): Eukaryota > Metazoa > Chordata > Mammalia > Rodentia > Sciuridae > Ictidomys > Ictidomys tridecemlineatus. The sequence continues at coordinate 120,730,916 of NC_135486.1, forward strand.
TTTAGTCATTCTTCTAGGTATGTAATAGTAACTTGTTATGGTTTTGGATTGCATTTCATAATCATATCTTTTAATTGTCTTTTCCAATCTTTTGCCCATTTTTAACATTTATGTTGATTTCTTATTGTCAAGAACTTTTTTATTCTGCATACAAAACATTGATCAAATGAATAATATGCAAACAGTTGCTCCCAATTTATGATTTGTCTTTTTTAACCCTCCTAACAGTATCTTTGAAGAGTAGAAGTTTCAAAAATTGATGAACATAATTTAACAACTGTCTTTTATAGATTATCCTTTTGGGGTCAAATCTTAGAAAATCCCTTATAATCTAAGGCTACAATGTTTCTCCCCATGCTTTCTTTGGGAGGAATTAAAGAGTTTTAGCTTTTCTATTTAGTTCTAGGACCCATTTTGAGTTAATTTCTGTACATGACATGAGAGCTATGATTAATATATTTATTGTTGCATATTTTATATAATTGTATCAGCACCATTTGTTTAAAAGACTGCCTTGTATTTACTGAATTGTTTTTGCAGCTTTGTCAGAAATCAGTTTCTCTTATTTGTAATATTAAGAAACCTTAATTCTGTTCAGTGATGATTCTCAAGAGTTACCAAATGAAGGCCCACAAGGTCGAGTAAAGTTCACAGCCTGTATCAGACAGCCTACATGTTAAGAATGGCTTTTATATTTCTAAAGATTTGTTTTTAAAAGGAGGGAGAAGAGAGAGATGGAGATTAAGAAGGTAAGGGAGAAGAAGAGGAGGAAACCTGAATCCATATGGGGTATGGTATTGGTAGTTGAAGCTTCAGGGACAGTCTTCCACTGAGCTACATGTTTATTCCCCACTCCCACCCTTAAAATTTTTTTTTGGTCTTTTTTTGAGATGGAATGCCACTAAGTTGACCAGAATGACCTTGAATTTGGAATCCTCCTGCCTCGGCCTCCGGAGTAGCTAGAATACAGGCATGTGCCATTGAATTCAGATTGATATCTGGCCTTTCTAAGAAAAATTTATTGTAAGCCTAGTCTATCTTGACATCAATACCACATGTCTTTATTATTATAGCTTTATAAAATTTTAAACCAGATAATGTTACTCTTCCAACTTTGTGCTTTTTTTTTGTAATTTTTTTTTTACTGTTCTTAGTCCTTTGCATATCCATATGAATTTTAGATACATGTTGTACCTTTTTTCTTCAAAAAGATCATTGGCATTTTGATTTTGACTATATTTAATCTTTAAATAATTTAGGGGACAATTGATGTTTTAGCAATGTTGAGTCATTTAACTCATTAATGTACTATGTTTATTATATCTTGATTTCTATCTGAAATGTTTTGTATTTTTCAGTGTATAGGCCTTTCAAATTCTTCCTTTGTCAATTTCTTCTTTTTCTTTTCTATTTTTTTTAGTTGTTCAAGACAATACAATGATCTTGATATATCATACATTTGATTCAAATAGGGTATGAATTCTCATTTTTCCACATGTATAGATTGCAGGTTCACATTGGCATACATCCATGTGTATACATACAGCAATCCTAGTGTCAATTGTATTCTTCTGCCCTCTCTATACCCCCCTCCCCTCCCCTTCCCTCCCCTCCCATCCTTATTGTCTACCCATAGTACTGTGACACTTATCTCTCTCTCTCTCTCTCTTTTTTTTCTTTTCTTCCCCCTCAGCCATTGTATATGTATTTTGTGAACCCATCTTTTTCTCAATGTTTTGAGAGTATCCAGGCTTTTCATATCTTTTCCTAATTTGTATGTATTTTTGATGTGATTGTAAATTTCATTGTATTATAAATTTGAATTTCTCAGTGTTCCTTGCTAATATATTAATATACAATTGAGTTTGGGGGTTTTTATACTGTGTCCTATAACATTTAAAACCTATCTTCTTGTGCTAGTGGCTCTTTGTGGGTTCACACGATTTGTGATCTGTGTTGGTTTAGTTTTCTTTTGTTTCTTGTGTAGGGTTCTATATTTGTGGAATAATAGTTTTCATCAAATTTGGGTAGATCTTTAACCTTGTGCGACTATTTTGATTTTCCCCAGATAATCATTTTATCACCTTATGGATTCATTAAAAATTATATTTCAGATACTAATAAAAAATCTTTGGAGGATCATATAGATGTTACTACTAAGAATCTGATGTTCAGAGCATCAGAATCAAGGATTGGCACTTATTTGTTTATTTAATTTTATTTTTTAAGACAGTTTTGGTATGTTGTCTGGTCTCAACCTCATGGGCTTACATGATTCTGCTGCCTCAGCCTCCCAAGTAGCTGGGATTACAGGCACATGGTATCACATTGTCTTCTGTTTTTACTTTCAAACTCTGAAGTTGCTGAAGTTTCTAAAGAAGTTTAGGTACTGAAACCTCTACTGTTGTCATCACATATTATCCTCTCCGGCTTTCTTACCTTCTCAGATTCTCGGGAGTTAGGTAAGGGATATGTTCTTGAAGACAGAGATGGTGCTTCCTGTGTGTCCTTGGGTGATTACTGAAGAACTTACTTCTCAGGCCTGAGCCAAAACCAAGATTCCTGAAGTTCTCTCTATGTCTTTCCAATAGTGGGTTTATATAAAGTACTAAGTGGGTTATATAAAGTACTAAGATGTATAGGCTGTCACTTTTCCCTAGTCTGAAAGTTGGCTGTGGTGATACACAAAGGAAAGAGAAAAGCTTCTGGACATCCATTCATCTGACGGCTTTCAAGTAGAGGGGATATTCTCTTAATCTGATTTTGTTGTATCTAATGTAGGGATCCGTGGCAGCAGTCACATTCCCCAGATTATGTAAGCATGCAGGTTGACAGGTCTGTATTAAGGAGGCAGCTGTGTTTTTTTTTTTTGTATTAGAGTTTTATAGTTATATGTAGTAGTTGATATGGAGGTAGCTGTTTAAAAACAAAAGCTTGCCAGCACATTTTTATTCTCCTTATTTTTTTAAATAAACCAGCTGTAGCAGATGAAAAGGAATCTGTGCTGTAGTTCATATTTCTCATGTTAGGCATATTTCAGCCATAAACTTAATTATGACAAGAATTTGCAAATGACTCCAACTTTTCCTGCACTTGGTATCAGAGGATACTAAGTCCCATGTTTGAACTGATAAAATCCTCCTTCTGAAAGCATTTGTTTATTATATTACAGCTTCACATGAGCTGAGCTCCATTCTGACCCTGTGTTAAGTGTCTGTGGTAGATTTCATTACATCCATATACTGGAAGTCCTGCCAATATACTGGCAGCAAAATCCTAGTGGAAAATAAATGGCAATAAAAAAGAGAAATGATAGCCTATGTGAGTGGTGAGGAGCACAGCTTTATTGAGCCTGGACAACCCCAGAGTAGTGACTTGGCATACAGACATGAGCTTAAGAGAGTGTGAGTGAAAGCTGATACTGGAATAACGACTCTGTGGCACAGACATGGGAATAATTTAATTAATTGCACTGAAATTTCTTTGATGAACAGTTATGTGGTGATAAGCGTGAGGTTGAGCAACAGAATGAGGCCCAGCTCCTTAATGGGCCAGCACAGCTGCAGTTTTGGATGCTTTCCCACCTTAGTTTCGCCTGCGGCTCTCCATCACTTTGCTCACCCACATCTCTCCAGCTAAGTGCACCCCTCAAGGGGCTCCCTCTCTGTGTCTATAGAACTGAGGGCAAGTGTATTTGGCCACAGGAAGCCAGCTAGTCACTGCTTTGAAATGAAAACCAGATCAAATGAAAATTGTGGGATGGTTTCCTTATGATGGCTTTACCTCCCCTCCTCCTCAAATCTCTAGGATGCGTTTACAGCGTCTTTGCTGCTAAGATGTGTAAAGATTTTAATAAAAATTTCTCATCCCTGGAGAAAGAGGCATGTCTTTGTTGTCAGAGCGCTAGCGGGAAATGAGCAGTGTGTCCCAGCTGGAGCACCAGCATTAATCCCATGATTCCTAGCTGTATTTTCAGACAGATCAATTACTTATGGCTGTAACCAATCTCTCAGCATTTTCTTGCTGTGCAAGGCCCCATTTCCAGACTTGGCAGCTGACATAACCTTCCAACTTGATAGGACTTCAGCTGTAAATCTCTTCAGGCCTGCTGCCTCTTTTCACTGAGGTTATACAAATGAGTTGTTAACTAAAAATCAAAAGTCAAAAATTGTGGGTGGTAATTTGTGTGTCTCAGTAACACCAGTGGATCTAGGCAACATTTTTAGTTGTATTTTTTAAAAACAAGATGGAGGGTTCAGTTGTCTGACTTCCTTCACTAGGGACAAGCTTTGCATGAGAGAAAAGCTTTCTCTAGAGGGAAGAAATTATCCACAGTGGATGCATTTCCTATCAGCTTCTAAGTTGAAAGATTAACTCAGAAATGGAGAGAAAAGGGATCATGAGGAGACATGAAGGCACGTACAGGTGATCTGTGCCTGATGTGTCTCACACTGGGTGAGCTACCTCTTTTCAGCTGCGAGGCTGCCTGGGCTTAAGGCCAGGAGAATCTATATTTTTTAAAAAATAAATAAAATCATGACCCTTGCTAACATGTAGGTGGCTTGGCACATGTGAGCTGTTTATGGAGTATGTCAATGTGTGAATATAGCATTTCTATGATGGAGCCAACTCAATGCAATGCGTGAAGACTTCACTGAGCAGGGTTAGGGTCTGGCAGTCTCGACCACTCCTTGTGTGCTGACCCCTCACAGCTGTGTCTAGCAGGTTTCAGCCTTCTGGAAGAAGTCCTGAGGGTCAGATGGAGGGACTAGTAATTCTCTTTGTCATTTCACTCACTTTAGACACAGATTTTGTGCTCTGGTTTTTCAGTGTACTTCCATCATCTCCAGCTCTCCAGCATGTCATTCTCTGGGGATTTCTTCATTTTTCCCTTTGACAATCAATTATGAAAAGTTCACAGGAGAAAAAATAAATATGTAGACTTGTAGAAAGATTAAATGGTTTTATGTTTAACCTAGGGGAAATATGTGTTTATTTGTATATTTATGCACAAGCGCTTGTGCCTGAGAGAGTTTTGATATGAGCTTTGAAAACTTTCTCCTACATGGGACTATTAGTGATGTACTTTTGGAAAGGTATTCATGTCTACTGTTAATGATTAAGAAAATGAATCCCTTCTGGTACAGGATGACAACCACAGTTTCCCCTGGGCTTGTTTCTTTGGATCAATTTGAAAGTAGCAAAAGAAACACAAAATATATTTGCTTGATTTGAAAGTTAAAAACCTTCTGTGTCTATTTTGCTCTCCCCCTTTCCCTCTAGCCCTTCCTAGGCATCCCAAATTGAGCAGTAAAACAAAAGTTTGGAGGTATCATAAGACACTGCACAATTTGTACTCTATAGGAGACATGGTGTTTTTGGATCTGCATTTTGCTTGTGACTCATTAAGCTATACAGAAAAAAGTCATTGGTAGCCATGCATGACAGTACCTCATCTTCAGAGCTTGCCAGCATTTGAAAGTTTGAGAGACAATGGAGAAATAAAAGGGAGGCGAGATTTATAGTTAGTGAGTTCAAGTTGGTTTTTTCCACCTTGGAATTCTGCCCATCTTATTAGAAGTTCTTTAGTGAAACAAAATGCAGTGGTAGTTTGGAGAAATTATGGATACTTTCCAGCAGCCTGGTGTGTATGTAGGGGGTGCGGGGGGAGCTTAGAAGTCTGTAAGCCTTCTCCCCTGGTTGCATTTAGGAAGCCGGTTGACAGTATAATAGGCTTTTGGAAGTGGGTGCAATGGTTTGTGTGTTCTGTTTGATGTAGCAAATACCAAGCCCTCAGGGAGATCTGCAAAGAGGATATTCTCTTCTTAAAGAAAGGAAAAGATTAACCTGAAACGTGAACTGAAAAACTCCTGAATTCTGAAGGACTTAGGTGCATCCAAGAAAGAATCTCATTTACTTATTTGGAAATATTATTTGGCAAGCTGCCTGCTGTAGACAAGCAGAAGGCTAGGCAAATATTTTTTTTAATGATTTTGATTAATGAAAGGCTATCTCCACTAGACTTGAGCGGATTAAATCAAGATTTAAGAGAGAGAGAGAGTGTATGTGTTCATGTGGTTAGGACTTCCTTTGTAGACATGTGGCTACCCACACAGCAGTCTTGTAACCACTCACAAACCCCTTCTTCTTGTTCTCAGGCATGCTCCTGACCCTTTAAGGAAAGGATTTAACACATTATCTTGGAGTTACTAAACCAGTTTTTTTATTAAACTGGTTATGTCATTCATAAATACATGCATTCATTTAACAAACATATATTGAGTACTTACTATATGCCAGAAACTGTTAGGCATGTAGGGATATAATGATTAAAATAAAACACACAGTTTCTGCTCTACTATAGTGTAAGCTGATGGCAAGACAGACAGAAGCAACGTAATTGTACAATTAAACATCTACAATTTTTATATTGACTTTGTATTAAATTATTAAGCCTCCACAAAATGCTCTAGACTCTGTGAGAGATTTTGAGAATAAAAAGAAGCTTGCCTCCTTTTTCCTCACATCAGTGGTTTACCATTGTAAAGAATACATTGGGCCAGGCACAGAGTAAATGCCTGTATTCCCAGCACCTCAGGAGGCTGAGGTAGGAGGATTGTGAGTTCAAAGCCAGCCTCATCAACTTAGCAAGATGCTGTGGCTAAATAAAACATAAAATGGGCTGGGGATGTGGCTCAGGGTTTAAGTGCCCCTGGGGTAAATCCCCAGTAGTGGGGGGAAAATGATATACTGGCCATGCTTATTATGGAACCAAGCAAAGCCCCTGTCCGTAGGTGAGCTCTGCTTCAGCTCTGGGTGTTAATTTGGTATATAATTTTAAGGACAGCAAGATGGCATTCTGGAAGAACCTTTGTAGTCCATTTGTATAAATGCTGATGTACTCACTGAAGATGTTGTTAGAACTTCTCCCTCACTGGCATGTCTACAATGCTGAGTTAGTTCAAGTCCCAGCTTGCTTCTGTGTGAACTGGAACTAGTTAACCACTCTGAGACATTTCACATCTCCAAAATGGGAATAATTGTACTACTTCATAAGGTTATAAAGATTGAAATGCACATGAAGTTAATTCTTTTGAGTTCATATTCTTTCTACTATTATTATTTCAGATTTTATAGAGGGAATTATATGCAATAAGACCAACTGTGTTTCATTTCTTAAACCTTCCTCAAATCAGAAGGAAGATAATTCCAAGTTCAAGTAAAATATGGAAATCATCATGTTTTTCTGCTAACAGAGTGTTCCAGAAGAATTAAAATATGATTATATTACAATACTGCAGTGCAACAGTTGGTGTCAGTATGAAAGTACTGGCCTTATAACATGATCTCAGGCAGCAGTGGTGCCAGTCTTTCCATCTTATATCCTCATTCTGTTTCTCCTATCTTGGGCACTTTATTGCCCCCTAATGGGGATGATTTGAAAAGGATAATTATGAATGCATTCTCATTGATGGGTTCTGACACTTTGGCCAAGAAGCTCATCTTCTACATCATTGAATAGGGTACTGTAGTTAAAATAAGAATCATAAATGTGAAGCCACATAAGAATAGTCATTAAACAGTGAACCTCTGTGTGAGATTTTAGTGGGTGCTATGGATCTGCACAATTGTATTTCTGGGGAAAATGAATCAATATTTATGAACCAAGAACTTAGTGTGAATCCTGCAGTGCATGTTGTATCCGTATAAATTGATTTGATCTCTTGGCCTTTTGAAGCATCCTATTTAAAGGACTTTTATAGATCATTCTTTCCTGGGTGGTGAGTGACTTTTTCCTAAGAGTTTCTTCTACCTGCTTAGCCTGAGTTGAAAAAGTGCATGCCTTTTGATCTGTGTGTGTGTGTGTGTGTGTGTGTGTGTGTGTGTGTGTGTGTGTGTTTATATACATATGTATAAAATATAAAGGTCATCACAAAGCCCTTAAGAGTTTGACTTATTCCACTTTATCTGAAACTGAATTAGAGAACATTCTTCTCCTTCTTGCTTCATAATTTATTTCTATCACTGAGTGTATCTGTACAATTGGTAAGTGTGGTATATCTTATCAATGTTTACTTCTCTCTATCTTATACACATTGTCAGCCCCTTTCCTTGTGGATAGTAGGTGGTTGGTAATGAGTGAAAACGAGAATGAGATTTGCCCTTCTTCGTTGGCCTTTCTATTCTGGTCTGAATGACTTGCTGGTAATTAGGGGTTGGTTAAATTGAATGTTGATTCAGGGTTAAGCTCTGGTCTACATATTGGAGGTCAGCTTCTGCTACCCTTCGGCTACTTAACAATCTTCAGGTCGCTCTTCAGTGTGCAGAACTGTTGGTGAATCTGTACAGGGCAGATCAGGCTGCAGATACCTTAAACTGTTTACTAATGGACACTCTGGAAAATGGGACATCTTAAATAATATGTGGAACTTCATGGTGTATCTAAACATGTTAACAACATTTTTTAGATGAGCATGAGCTTTGAAGCTCCCATTAAAAAAAAAAAAAAAAAACCAAAACTTTCTAACAATTAGTAGGGGCCCAGTATAATTTAAGGTATTCTTTGGAGTTTATAAATATTGCCTCATAAAAAGTCTGAATATAAGTGAACTGTGACTTTAAGTCATTAGAAGCCCAGTGGTTTGATAAAATAACAGGAAACAGACAATTTATTATGAACAGTCTCGGTAGCTCTGGATTATCTATAAAACTTTTACGGCCTTCCCCAAGTGGCAAAAAGCCATAAAACTTGCCTGAATGAGGGACTTGTTAATTTACTTGTTAAAGCAAATTAAAAATTTATAAGTGCTTTTAGGTAAATGAGATCTTCTCTCATTGCTGCCCTTGCGGGGCCCTGGAGTCCTAGGAGGGGAGGGTGGCTATGCTCAGACACCACTGCAGAACAATAAAAGCTATTAAATTGTTCCAGTTTATTACAGCAGAGCGTGCAGCTGTTGCCATGGCTAGCTGTGGGGTACCAGTGGTTGACAGCCTGGAGTTTCACTAGATACTCTGTCTCACTCAAAAGGGAAAAAGAAAACATCCAAGAAATGAGATGGTGTTTTACCTTTGCCATTCTCCAGTTGCTGATGTTGTACACGATATTTTATGGCTTTTAACTATATTTTTCTGAACTATATTTTTCAAAGGTTGTTGGTACTTGTAACTTCTAATCTATCATGATGCCTTTTCACCTTTTAGTTCATGGATAAAGACTGGCATTAGGCTGCTTTTAAAACCTCATCAACATTTATAGAAAAATCTCTTTACCTTTCTTTCTATTCTTCAACTAGAAGATAAGCGAGTATCTTGTATGTCCTTGTTTATTCAGTTCCAAAAATTGCACAATGAATATTTTTTTAATTTACACATGACAGCGGAATGCATTACAATTCATATTACACATATAGAACACAATTTTTCATATCTCTGTGTGAAATTTTAGTGGGTGCTATGGATCTGCACAAATATACAAAGTATATTCACACCAATTTGTGTCGTCATACATGTATTTTGGATAATGATGTCTATCTCATTCCACCATCATTTCTTTTCTTTTTTTTACGTAATAATCATACTTTATTATACTTACACACATAATCTTATATATAATTATGCAATAAGATACCATTATATTACAGTGTACCATTATATTACAGGTTGACTATCCCTTATCTGAAATACTTGGGACCTAAGTAGTACATAATTTGGGGGATTTTAGAATATTTGCATATAAATTATGAGCTATCTTGGGGATGAGACCCAAATCCAAACAGAAAATTCTTTATACATCATATATACCTTACACACATAGTCACAGCCTGCAGGTAATTTTATACAATATTTTTAGTGTGTCCGTTTTGACTGCAACCCCATTATATGAGATCAGGTGTGGAATTTTCCAATGTGGCCATGACAGAGCTGAAAGTTTAAAAATTTGGAGAATTTCAGAACGCAGATTAGGGATGCTCAACCTGTTATATAAAATTTTAAAATAACAATAATAATAACTAATAAAAAGGAGGGCTAAAGAAGAAACTAATAAAAATAGTTACCTGGTAGGGAAGGGAAAGGAACAGAAGCTGGATTATTCACTCTGAGTGTATCTTCTGGAATGAGATGAATTTGGAAGCCATATAAATCCTTTATATGACTAGAAAACAAAATAAACCAAAATAAAAATAAAAGCAATCCCTAAAAATCAAGAATGAAATTATGCCAACTAATCTGGGCTGGGGATGAGGCTTAGTGGTAGAGTTCTTGCCAATAATATGCAATAATATTGCAGACCCAGCACTGCAAAAAAACAAAAAACCTCAATGAGCCAGATATGGTACGGGCATACCTGGCACCCCAACTCTCAGGATCCTGCTAAAGCAGGAGGATCTAGGCCAGCCTGGGCAACTTAGTGAGACCCTGTTTCAAAATAAAATAAAAAGAACTGTGGTTGAAGCTTGGTGGTAGAGTTCTTGCCTAGCATACTAGACTCTGGGTTCCATTCCCAGTACTGCAAACAAAGGAAAAAAGATTGTAAGATCATAGGATGAAATAAGTAAAACCTCATATTGTTATCTAATTAACAATACTGTATATTGCCTACTTGAAATTTGCTAGGAGTCAAGGGTTTTATGTTGTTGTTTGCTTTTATTTTTCCTCTGGCAGTACTACAGATGGAACCCAGTGCTTCACACAGGGCAGATCTTAAGAGTTCTGACCCCATCATACACAAAAGATCTTTTTTTAAAACTTCTTTTTATTTAAAATTTTTTTTTCTATTGTAGATGGATACAATACCTTTATTTTTTAATTTATTTTGTATGTGGTGCTGAGGCTCGAACCCAGTTCCTCACACATGCTAGGCAAGCACTCTACCACTGAGCCACAACCCCAGCTCCACAAAAGATCTTTATATTAATTAGCATGACTGTGATGAATATCTCACAATGTATACATATGTAATTCTGACGATGTACAACAAATATACACAATATACTTATATATAACACAATGTATATCTCTATACTGAACTTCTATAAAGTTGGAGGAGGATCTCGGAGATCTCTTCCCCTTGTTTTGTATGTGGTTCTGGGTATTAAACCCAGGAATGGCATATGTGAGGCAAGCCCTCTACCACTGAGCTATATACCCAGCACTCTTCTAAATTTTATTTTGAAACAGAGTTTGGTTCTGTTGCTCAGATTGGCCTGGAACTTGCAATACTCCTGCCTTTAGTTTCTTGAGTACCTGGGATGAGAGGTGTGCACTACTGTGCTTGGCTCAGAGCTCCTAAATTTTAACTGAAATTTATTTTTTTATTTTTTTTATTGGTTGTTCACAACATTACAAAGCTCTTGACATATATTTCATACATTAGATTGAAGTGGGTTATGAACTCTTAATTTTGCCCCAAATGCAGATTCCACCATCATTTCTAACCCCCTGCCCCCTCCCTTTTTCTCTTACCCCTCTGCCCTTTCTGGAGTTTGTCTATTCCTCCCCTGTTCCCCCTCCCTACTCCAGTATGAATTAGCCTCCTTATATCAGAGAAAACATTTGGCATTTAAAAAAAATATTTGTTGATTGATTGTATATCATATTCTGAGAGGTGTCTGTTCAGGTTCTTGGCCCATTTATTGATAGGGTTATTTGTTTTTTTGGTGTTTTTGAGTTCTTTATATCCTAGAGATTAGTGCTCTATCTGATGTGTGAGGTGTAAAAATTTGCTCCCAGGAAGTAGTCTCTCTATACACCTCACAGATTGTTTCTTTTGCTGAGAAGAAACTTTTTAGTTTGAATCCATCCCATTTATTGATCCTTGGGCTATATGAGTCTTATTAAGGAAGTTGGGGCCTAATCCTACATGATGGAGATTAGAGCCTACTTTTTCTTCTGTTAGATGCAGGGTCTCTGGTATCTGATCAGTTTGATCCAGTTTGAGTTGAGTTTTTGCACAGTTAATATTTTTTATGAAGAGCCAAAGTTCATAGGTTAAAGCAGATTTTCTGGGACTCTCTCTTGGGTGAAATGTCAACTGAGGTTAAAAGCCTTGGATATAAACATCTTCCTTAGCTTTTGTCTTTTACACTTGTCTGTTTTCTTCTCAAAGGTAATGCTGGAGTTAGAGGTTTCTGAGTGGTGACTTTGCCTGTGGGTATTGTTTTTAGCTTAAGAGTCTGTAACTCAGAGCATCTTGTCTTTGCCTCCACTGGATGTGCTTCATGGTGCACAGTTTTTTTTTATACCATGATGCCATCAAGATTTCTGGGAAATTGGAAATTGGTATACTTCTACATTTGACAGAATTTTGACTTAAGTCATTTTGCATTTATAAGTCAGAAAAATATGTCTCAATTACTGATTCTATTTAATTTAAGTAAAAATGATGGTTATTTCACAAGTTTATTTAAATTCCAAGATCTTTCTAGAAAAGTCAGCTTCTGCAAACTTTTCTCCCAATATTTCCAAACAGTTCATTAGTTTGGAGAATTGAAATGATTAAAAGGCATAGTTGGTAAAAGTGTTGGCTCTTCTACAGTATTCACTCTTCAGTTACTTACATAATATGCTCATAACTCAGATTTGGATTCCATTAAAAATTATATTTTGAAAAGCATATTGAATAGTAAAGCATCAGAGAAAATTGGTGGTTAGAGGTAGAACAATACAAATAGCAAGCACAAGTGTATTTTAAGTGACATCCCAGGGTTTCAGAAGGCATCAGCTTTCAAACAAAGAGCTTCCTGAACTTTATTTTTTTTAATTTGTTTTAATTTGTTAGACATGATGGCAGAATGCAGTTCATTTCATATTACACATATAGAGCACAATTTTCCAAGACAATGATTGTACACAAAGTATTTTCACACCATTCATGTCTTATACATGTACTTAGAGTAATGATGTCTACTCATTTCACCATCATTCCTCCCCATTTAAAGTAGTTAATTTTCCTTCTGGTCACTATCTTCATTATTTCAGATACATGTCTGCACAGTACCATTGTATGATATTATATGTCTTTTTCAACTTCATGGGCCTTATATTGCTTCAGGCTTTTTATTGTTGGCATTTTGATCATCTCATCTTCATTTAGAGAATCGGCAGAAACAACTGGTTTTATATATCTTTGCACAAATTATCTCTGTACTTAGGGTGATTTCTGGACCTGATCTTGAATCTTTTATGGATAGAACTTAACTGGATTAACCTATAGTCCTGATCACAAAATTGTGGAATCAGAGAGATGTAATGGATATACCATTCTTTTGTTCAAGAGGGCCAAACTAATTTGTATGTACAGACAAAGTGGAAAGATTTAAAAATTTTAGAATAGAAATAGCAAATGCCATTACCAGAGGTCAATTGCTGAGGAGATCCAGGAAGGAGATTGTTACAGTAGGATGATTATGTAGTGTGAAACCCAAGGACAGCTGTTATGAAATACTGGTAAACCTTTCACAGAAAAATACCATGCTTCAAATACATTTGGTTTTCAAAGAGTCGATGTTAGAATTTTAGTGTATATGCTCACTCGTTAGTAATATTGATATATGTTGTATAATGATTGCTTAATTGCTAATTTTCTTATGCTAATTGATGTTTTTCTATAAAACCAAATTCTTTAGCTCTTTACATTTATTGAATACCATCTGGCTTATGAATTTTCATTAGAACTGCCAAAAGGAAAAAAAAGAGAAAAGATAAAGGTACAAAATTCTCCCCCATCGTTTTCTTAAATAGATCGAAAATATTTGTACATAATGACTTTCTAATGTGTCTTTAGGGATTTTTTTTTTTTGCAGGGGTGGGTAGGGGGGTTGGAATAAAACATGGTTCCACTAAAAGTACGTCCTCTCTCAAAGGTAATTTTCTTTCTGTAGCCACCTTCAGTCATCTGTGACAATGATCTCTCTTACTCTTTGTTTTTTTTTTCAAATATTTTTATATTACTTGCCCTCAATATTATTTGGACAAGTTCCTATTTAAAATATATTTAACCTGATTACTAAGAAAAATCCTACATTTATTGTTATATTTTTGTAGCAGCTTTATGGATTTATTCTTTTTCAACATTCTGGTTTAAAGATATCATAATCTTTCTGTAACAAAAGTATAAAGTAGATGCCCATTATAGTTTTTGTACAGTGTTTCATGTTTTGGGATGATTTCATTTTACCACTGTCTGCCAGCTCTCAGACACTTACAGGTACATAGATTGAGTTTCTTTGTTTACATATATTAATAGAATACAGCAGAGTTTTTGTTTGATTATTTTTTAACAAATGGACTTCTCTCCATGCCCTTTTCTACTCTTTTTCCTCCTGATAATTTATTCTAAATACTCAGAGCTAAGCTATAAACCAGATAATGATTAATTGGCAAAAAAAAAAAAAAAAAGGATTCCATCTCTTGGGTCCCCTTCTTCCTCCGGGAGAAGTCTTTTCTGCTGTCCTTTAATAAAGCCTCCACTTTCCACTCTTAAAAAAAAAAAAAAAAAGAATTAAATGGCACCTGTAGATTTTAGTAAGAAAGAAAATACCCTGTAGTTGATTATAGATTTTTTTAACCTCATCATTATTTTAAAATGTTTTCCCCTTTAGATTGCTAACATAAGTGAAATTCTATTTTTTAAAATACTTTTAGACATTGAAGGACCTTTATTTTTTATTCATTTATTTATATGTGGTGCTAAGAATCAAACCCAGTGCCTCACACATGCTAGGCAAGTGCTCTACCACTGAGCCAAAACCCAAGCCCTGAAATTCTATGCTTAATTGCTTTTCTGGGTCTAATATGATCCTCCCCACACTCCCCCAAAAAAATCTGTTTTAAAGAGTGCTTCAATTATGAGGCATTATTATAGAATTTAATTTTAGTTTAATACAATTAATATATTAAAATTTGATGCCATCAAATTATGTATTGTTCATTTAGAATCAAGAGACATAAGACTGTAATCAAGATGTATGTCAGAATGTCAAAATAATTATATGTAATTTGCTAATTGCTTAACATAAATATTTGGTCACTAAATTTGAAAATATTAGAACTTGTTCTCTACCCAGAAGAACAGGCACGCTGCAATTGATTGTAGCATGTCTTCATTGCCTGTGAATTATATGTTATCGGGGGGTGGGGAAGGGTTAGGTGGGGAGGGGGATCACATAATGTTTTGGAAATAATGCAGATTCTGAAATAAAAAAGCCTGACTGTGAATCCTAGGTGTACCTCTTACTATTTGTTTAATGCTGGATTAACATGAACCCTCAGTTAAGCATAAAATGGTAATAATTATATCTGCCTCACAGGTTGCTTTACAGTGACCTGTAGCAAATAGGAGGCATTGCCTTAAGGGCAGTGAAGAGAGGATTAATCCAGGGATTATCCCTGCTCTAGGCTCAGTGCACCATTGCATTCCTGGGTATTGTGGGTGGGGCATTCATCTCTGACTTTTTGATTCTTTGTGAAGAGGATACATGAAAAATTTCTTTGCTGACTAACATTAAACAGAGTCATGAGATGGGAGGGAAAGGAAGAGTAAGGGAAATTGCATGGAAATGAAGGGAGACCCTCATTGCTATACAAAATTACATATAAGGAGAGAAATGAATTACAGTAGATGGGGTAGAGAGAGAAGATGGGAGGGGAGGGGAGGGGGGATAGTAGGGGATAGGAAAGGTAGCAGAATACAACAATTACTAATTGGGCATTATGTAAAATTGTGGATGTGTAACCGACGTGATTCTGCAATCTGCATTTGGGGTAAAATTGGGAGTTCATAACCCACTTCAATCTAATGTATGAAATATGATATGTCAAGAGCTTTGTAATGTTGTGAACAACCAATAAAAAAATAAAAAATTTAAAAAAAAAGAACTAATTTCATGAAACAGCTACTAAAAAAAAAAAGAAAAATTTCTTTGCTGATTCACAAGGTTTATGTGAAGATTAAATTAGGTAAATCATGTGCAGTTATTTATGAATCATGTAATAGTTGACAAATGTGTAAGGCATTCTTATCATGATGGAGATGAAAGTAGCCCAATGGGAACTGACAACACTGTCTTAGCTTGCTGGAGCTGAGGTGTGATTCACTCAGCTTGTCTGTGCCATTCTGTGATAGTCGCCTTTCCTTGTTGCCACAGTGGTAGGAGCTTCAGTCTAGGTGATCTGGGATAATCTGAGTCAGAAGTTAGGGAGTCATTCAGTGCATACAACTTTTTTAGTAACAGCTGAATGAGAATTCCTGTTGTATATCAAGGATAACGTGGTTTTTGTGGGTGGGTCATAATTAGAAAATTGGATCTGTTCTTAAACTGCAAGTATGTGTGTATTAAAGCCATCATAAGAATAAATTTAAGCCTTATAGTGTATATTCTTTCAGTACACATTGGTGAAATAGCCTGCTGATTGCTGATTGAAAACAGTTGTTAATTCTCTACTTCACTAAATTCAGAGTGGAAAAACTTTCCTTAATAAAGAACAGATTGAGGAGATCCAAGACCTTACTGTGTGGGAATTAATGGCAGATGCATATACTGGTAGTTAAAATGTTTCATTAGATGTTAATGTCTTGCTGTGTTTTTAATTGTTCAGGAATTAGCCTCTAGAATATTAAAACCATCTGTTTGTTATCATGATGAAACAGAATGCTTAAATAGTTATTAATTTGTATTTCTTGTCTTTCTGTAAAACTTTGATCTGTTGGAGTGTAGGGAATTTTAAATATGAAAGCAAAAAATAAATAATATTAAGGCATAGCAGTATCCCAAATAGTTAAAGTTTGTCTCTTTTATTTTCTTTTCTGCTGCTGATACTTTAGGTGTGTTCTCTCTCAAGGAGGATGAGTTGACTCTTTTTTCCTATAATGTGATAAGAATGGTCACAGAGCAGTTGTTAATAGTTGTTTAAACTTCAAGCCCATCCTTGCCCATGCTATTTATTTTACATTCAAGATTAAGACAGACTTTTAGACAGACGAATGAAGGAGAACTGAAGTTTTTGTTTCTAAAAATGTACTTTTGTAGCATGCTATTTTTAAGTCCTTTGGGTACAAACCAAGGAGTGGGATAGCTTGGTCAAATGGTGGGTCCATTCCAAGTTTTCTGAGGGATCTCCATACTGCTTTCCATATTGGCTGCCCCATTGCAGTCCCACCAGCAGTATATGAGTGTGCCTTTTTCCTCACATTCTCACCAACACTTATTGTTGTATTCTTGATAGCTGCCAGTCTTTTGCTGAAAAGCAGCTTTTCTGTTTGACTCTATCCCATTTATTGAGTCTTGGTTTTGATTCTTTTGCTATATGAGTCTTATTAAGGAAGTTGGGGCCTAATCTGACATGATGGAGATTTGGGCCTATTTTTTCTTCTATTAGGCGCAGGGCACATCATACTACAGGGACACAGCCACATCAAATGTTTATAGCAGCACAAGTCACAACAGCTAAATCTGGAACCAAACCAGATGCCTTTCAATAGATGAATGGATAGGGAAACTTTGGTATATGTACACAATGGAATATTACTCAGCATTAAAAGAGAATAAAATCATGGCATTTGCCAGTAAATGGATGGAGTTAGAGAATATAATGCTGAGTAAAGCAAGCCACTCCAAAAATCCAAAGCCCAAATGTTTTCTTTGATATGAGGATGCTGACTCACAATGGTGATAGGTAGGGTGGGAGGAGCATGGGAGAAATGGAGCAACTTTAGATAGGTTAAAGGGGATGGAGAGGAAAGGAGGGGGGTATGGGGTTATGAAAGATGGTAGATGAGTTAGACATCATTACCCTAAATACATATATGAAGACATGAATGGTGTGAAAATACCTTGTGTACAACCAGTGGCTTAAAAATTGTGCTGTATATGTGTAATATGAAATGAATTGCATTCTACCATAATATATATAAGTCAGAATAAATAACTTAATAATAATTTTAAAAAAATAAAATGTACTTTTTTTACTTCTGTTAATCACCAAGGTCTGTGTTGATGGCTGGTGTGGGTCCTAACTTCTGTTTTTGCCTTGTGACTTGACATAATTTGTCTTTCGCTGTTTTGAATTTTTAGTCAGTAAATTACATATGATTTAACTTTTTGTGATGCTTAGAAATGTTATATAAAGATTGCATAATTTTAATACACAGTCATTTGAATTGCTTGCTTTTTTGTTTAAATGGAGCCTGTGAGATATTTCCTGATCCATTGAGAATATATGTTACCATTTCATATATGTTACCATTTCAAGAGCCCCAAGGGACCATGCATTTACCAGCCTTGTTTCTGTGTCGATAGCCAGACATCGGGGTGTTATGTCTTCACCCTCAAAATGAACATCTGAACAATGCCACCTCCTCATTCATTGCCAGGCATGTAGATCTGCAGTAGAGAGAGCTCCTTTACCTGTGCTTGGGATTTCAGTTCACATCTCCACATGGTCTAGCATTCATCTTCTTATGCCTGTGTATGATTTGGAAAAACTATCAACTTCTTTTTTATGAGTTTATGCAAATCAGCTAGAATTACACCTGGTGTTGGAAATTTTACATATTTTGTAAAACTTTACATATTTGCATCTTGGTGAAGTGCCATGTGTTTAGATTAAGAATTATTGATAGTTGGGAAATTTATGATTCTTTATGTTAAGCTTTCTTTATTTACATCATTTGACCCTCATTCACAATTGGATTTTCCCATTCCCCACCTCTATTTTGTCCAGATTTATAATGGTACATACTTCTTTAAATCTTCTGGATCCAAGTGAAAATCCCTTGCTGTATGGAAGTGAAGTTTGTTACAAACCTTTAGTTCAGATGGTGGTAATATAAATTAAGAATGCAGAAGGGTGTAGGATGTGAGGACCTTCCTATTATGGTGCTGCAATGACCTTTCATAATAGAGTTCTTTCAGGTGATGTCTTATTCCTAGGAGTATATCCCATTGCTGAGTGAGTATGCTGGTAGTGGAACCCATGCAAACCCCATCTTTGTCATGTGACAATAATAGTCATATCTCCATGCAAATCATCTTCTCATTAAAAATTTACCCAGGAGACTATTGATTTATATAACCAACTGGGTTTCTTTCATAAATACTATTGTAGTTGTTCATACTAAGAAGTCAGTGTTTGGTATACATTTTTAAAGTTTTTCACCATTGTAAATATATGTTGGAAGATAGTTTTTTTTCTGATTTTTACTAAAATAAGAAAAAGGAGTTTTTAAAAAAAAAAAAGAAAAAAACTTGTTAGGAGGTAAAATAAATAGGATTTTTAAGTACTTCATGTTATCCAAATTACTTAAAAGTGGCTGTTTTATCAGTAACTACGTATAATACTAACAGAGTTATTAACTTCTCTTAGTAGTGGTTTTTGACCTTTTTCTGAACAAGTACTTCTAAATTCTCAAATTCCAGAATGAAGGTTTCTTAACCTAACTATAATTATATTTTACTTTTCTTTTATTTTACTGTACCTGACTCTCTAAAATATCTTTGTCTGCTCACATTTGAGAACAAAATCAGTGACAGAACATTTGAAAGAATAAGGAGTCTGAAAGCTGATTTTGTATGCTCCCCAAACCCACAAGTTCACCAGGGCACATGCCTCTCGTTATAGCACTGCACATTCAGTTTCTGAGTTCTTACTGACACGCCTCAGAAAACCAGGTTTTTACGTCCCAGTCACACTCTGATAATTGCTTTAAGGGCCTTTCTGTGAGAGATTTTTAAAAACCATATTAATGTAGCAGATCTTAAAAGATTAGGCATATTGATTAATTAAACAACTAGGTATTGAATAAATTCTACATAGTGTTTCAAGCTGTGGAGTTAAAATAGTGACTAAAACATACAAATCTTGGTTCTAATGCAGTTTATGATCTAGTTGCAAATGTCATATGATAAGAGGTGTTTGAAGGAGATAAAAGAACTAGCAAATTAAGTGAAAAAGTTTTTTGGGTGAGCTACTGCAAATTTAACCCAGAGGCACTTTCCCATTAAGCTATATCTCCAACCTGTTTGTTTTGTTTTTTTTATTTTGAGTCAGGCTCTCACTTTGGTCCTGACTTTGCTTTGCTTTGGTCCTCTCTAGGTTTCTGAGGCTAGCGCTGAATTGCAGTCCTCCTGTCTAGGTCTGGAACCACTGGTATGAGTGGAAGCAGGGTTACAATGGTAAATGGAGTGATCAGGGAAGTCCTGACTAGTAAATCACATGTAGAGATCCACAGAAGAAAAGGCTTCAGGCCTTCAGACAAAGGAGACAGCAGATGGAAAGACCCTGAAGTAGGAACAGGCTTTCTTCCAGAATAGTGGAGGGGAAGCCAGTAAAATTGTTATAGAATGAACAAGGCAGAGAGGAGTAGAAAATGATGGTAGTGGAACTTATGCAAACCCCATCTTTGTCATGTGACAATAACAGTCTTATATCAAGCTCAAAAACTTTGAGAAATACAACAGAAGAGCCAGATAAGAGTTGAGGATGCCTTGTAGGCTTCTGTTATGACCTTCATCTTTATTCTGAGGGTGCTTAGTGGATAAACCTTGTAAGATTTTGAAATGAATAAGGACATGAGTTTTTTATTTTTACAGGAACACTGCCTCCTGGGAGACCTTCACTGAAATACAGGGCAAGGGCACAGCAGGGTAATCACTCAGGAAAGTGCTGTAATGTTCTAGGAAGGAAACATGGTAGCTGTGAGCAGGGTGGTAACCATCAAGGGGTGAAGGTTTTGCCCTAAGCCACTGGAATTGTGAAGTTGTCATTAATAGCTGGAAGCACTGAGAACTTACGTTTGTTTCTAAGTTTGAGGTGACATCAAAGTGGAATTGGAAGGTGCAGCTGGATATATAAGACTGGAATTCTAAAAAGAGATTGGGACTGAAGATAATAAAAGTTAGGCATAGCAAGGACATAATTCGTAAAATCCTGTGTGTGGATGAGATCATCAGGGATGGTTAAGTATATCCTGGGAAAAGACGAAGTTTAAGGACTGTGCCCTGGGTGTTTCGAGTTTAATAGCCGGAAAGATTTGGAGGACACAATAGAAGACTGAGAATGTCCAAAGAGGCTGGGGAGAAGCAGGAGTGGAGAACAGTGCTCCAAGGGTGAGCAAGTGGTTAATCATATCATCTGCTACTGTTAAGTCAATAAGATAGGGACTGAGAGTGTCCATAGCTTTAACATTATGAAGGTCATTAATGATCAGTATTCGCTTTAAAGACAAGCAAAAGAGACTTTTGTCCTGGGCCATGTTCTAGCCCTCCTTATGCCATTTTTTTTTCCCAGAATGAGGGTGGTCCAAGGACCAAGACACCTACTTGGCACCTGCTGACTGTACCTCTTCTACACCATGCTGATGAGACAAGAATTTTCAGTCAAATACCTTCAATCTGGCTTCTAGGCCCTATATCTATATGCATGTCCTCTTGAGAGTGCTGTACTACACCATGTGGATCTAGTAGGGTTTGGATAAAGTGTGTGATGGAGCCTGGAAGTTGGCTTGGAGTGTCAGCATATGTGTAGGTGAGGTGACTTCACAGCTACAGGTGGGGAGTAAAGGTCAGCAGGTCAGTGCCGGCTCATTCCATCAAGAAGCCTACAGGGGTACAGAATTCTAAACTAAAATCCAGCCTACAGTGTCATTATGAATATTTACTAAGCAAGAAAGGAGACTTAAGACATATTTTAATCAATATTAGCTTGATTTGACACAGAGAGTATTTGAGCCTCTTGTCCTGAGCTCTGCAAATGCTCTTCGCAGAATGTTGTTGAGCTTGATGAACATTCTTAGGGTATGGAGGGGAAGCTGCCTTGGATTGTGTTAAACAGAAAATGAGAAGAGTAGTGACACTAAATATAGTTTTTTTTCCAGAATTTCTTGTAAATAGAATGAAATGGAGATCAGCTAATTTTCTTTTTTATTTTGTTGTATTATAAAGGTATAAAGTTAACAGTAGACTATTTGTACAAAAGGTTGTATTAGTTTGCTTAGGGCTACTGTAACAAAATGCCTCAGTGTGTGACTTAAAAAACAGAAGTTTATGTTTTCACAGTTCTGGAGGCTAGAAGTTCAACATCACGGTGTACATTTGCTTGTTTCTCCTGGGCTCACCCTGCTTGGCTTGTGACAGTTGTTTCTTTGCTGTGCCCTCCAGGGCCCTTGTCTCTGTATGCCGTGTGCTGGTGTCTCTTAGTTCCTTAATCTCTTCTCATTAGCACCCCAATCAGAATATCGCCTACCTGTCTTGAGTCCATTTTTGCTGCTGCAACAATGAGGAAAGGATCAATAGACATTGATGTGACTCATGGTTCTGGAGGCTGGCAAGACTAGGAGAGCAGTACCAGCATCTGTGAGGACCACGCTCCACAATAGCAAGTCAGAGGCGAGTGGTTAAAAAAAGGACATACTTATATCACACCCACTCAACAGTATCCAGCTTGCTCCAAGATGATGAATTAGTCCATTTTTTAGGGTAGAGCTCTTGTGACCTCCCCCCTCCTCCTTTCACTGGTGCATTGGTGATTGAGTTTCCAGCACTTGAACTTGGGAGGGCACAGTCAGACCATAGCATTACCCCCGTAGCCTCCATTTTCCACTTAACTTAATTGCTTTTTTTAAAGGCCCTGTCTCCAAATATAGTCACATTAGGGCTTCAGTGAAGGTATTTTTGGTGGACACAATTAGGTCTATCATACGGATCTGAAATTATTCTAGAACATTCATTTGCAGGGCCCATTCAACCTCTGAAATGTCTGCTATTTTTCAAAAAAATTGATTCTAGGACTTTCCACACCAATTCAGTTCTGTCCTTATAGAAGTAATATTAGCCTTCCATGAAATAGTCCTTAATTGATAAGTTTAGTGATATGTAAGTTATTAAGATAGTTATGGACAGTGTTTTCTTATAGAAAAACAAAATAAGTTTTGTAGTTTGTTAATTTTGTATATTTATCCTTGAAAACCAAATAACATTGTTTGCAGATTTCTTTTTAATAATCAGAATCTCATTTTCAGAAAGCTAGAAAATACCAAAGAAGTCAGATATTTGTTCATCAGTTTATTTTTGCATTTCATATGTATCTTGTATGTGCATTGCTGAGCCTATTTGAAAACATTCATCTTTTTAGTCCACAATTACCCAAGGAATGCTAAACACCTTCTGTTCATTTCAGCTTTTCTCTTTGACCCCGATGTTGTGCATTCGTTTTCCCACTGTACACTTCTTACTGCCTTTCTGGTCCAGACTGAAAGTCAGGTATGTCATCAGGCCTGGGCCAGAGTTGCTCAGCCTGGGAATAGTACCTGAGTGGTGGATAAATGCAAGTCCCTTGATAAACACTGGTCTCTACACATTCTGCTCTTGCCTTCAGATTACAGGGTTATGAAAAAATACCATCATCGCAGACTGGACCAAGTCCTAGAGAGTAGAGTCATGATTCTCTTGATGAGGGGTAGAACATTATCAGGCTATACTTTCTGGGCTGAATGTGTCTATTGTGAAGATATCAGAGTCAGTCAAATTGCTTCTGATGTCTTAAGTGCTTCTTATTTATGATTGTGTAGTTAGATTGGTCTTGGTTTATTTTTCTTCTCCTTATTGTGTTAACTTAGTTTTTTTTACTATTCTAAATTTCCCCAATCTCCTTTAAATGTTGAATGATATTTGTGTTGGGCAAATAGAACCCAATAGTTTTCATTTTCAAAGCTAATGGTACAACTTTTAAATCATTATCTCTGTAATAATATTTTTATTTGGAAACATCACTAACACAGATAAATGACTTTCTGAAGTCCCAGCATATCCAAGAATCTTGTCTCTGACTTGGTATTAATGAAACTTTTAAAATTAAATTGGAGTGAATGTATGATACATGGACTTAGTGGTGGTTTCTCCTTTTCTTGTCTTTTTAAGCCCATGGTGGCAGGCAGAATTTCAAAATGATCCTCAAGATACTTGTCCTCGTTTACTTCTGTAGTTAGCAGTGTTGATTTAAGAAAGGTACTTCTGCAAGTTTGACATAATCCATTGAACACAAAACAGAGACCTGACTCTTCCTTCTTGGGGCAAGGGATTTAGTAGAATATTTTATTTTCATTAATAAATTGTTTCATTGATATACAAGTTACAAACCATGAATATATTTATTTTTAAGGATAGAAATTAATGAGTTTTAGTAAATTTATACAGTTGTGTCACCATCTTATACTTCAGTTCTTTTTTTTATTGTTGGTCGTTCAAAACATTACATAGTTCTTAATATATCATATTTCACAGTTTGATTCAAGTGGGTTATGAACTCCCAATTTTACCCCATATACAGATTGCTGTATCACATCAGTTACCCTTCCATTGATTTACATATTGCCGTTCTAGTGACTGTTGTATTCTGCTGTCTATCCTATTCTCTACTATCCCCCCTTCCCTCCCCTCCCCTCTTCTCTCTCTACCCCCTCTACTGTAAATCATTTCTTCCACTTGTATTATCTTGTTTTACCCCTTTTTTCCTCTTATATGTAATTTTGTATAACCCTGAGGATCACCTTCCGTTTCCATGTGATTTCCCTTCTCACTCCCTTTTCCTCCCACCTCTCATCCCTGTTTAATGTTAATCTTCTTCTCAAGCTCTTTGTCCCTACCCTGTCCTTGATTACTCTCCTTATATCAAAGGAGTCATTTGGCATTTGTTTTTTAAAGATTGGCTAGCTTCACTTAGAATAATCTACTCTAATGCTATCCATTTCCCTCCAAATTCTATGATTTTGTCATTTTTTAATGCAGAATAATACTCCATTGTGTATAAATGCCACATTTTTTTTATCCATTCATCTATTGAAGGGCATCTAGGTTGGTTCCACAATCTTGCTATCGTGAATTGTGCTGCTATGAACATCGATGTAGTAGTGTCCCTGTAGCATGCTCTTATTAGGTCTTTTGGGAATAGACCGAGAAGGGGAATAGCTGGGTCAAATGGTGGTTCCATTCCCAGCTTTCCAAGAAATCCCCATACTGCTTTCCAAATTGGCTGCACCAATTTGCAGTCCCACCAGCAATGAACAAGAGTGCCCTTTTCCCCACATCCTCTCCAGCACTTGTTGTTGTTGGACTTCATGATGGCTGCCAATCTTACTGGAGTGAGATGGTATCTTAGGGTAGTTTTGATTTGCATTTCTCTGACTGCTAGCGATGGTGAGCATTTTTTTATGTACTTATTGATTGATTGTATGTCCTCCTCTGAGAAGTGTCTGTTCAGGTCCTTGGCCCATTTATTGATTGGGTTATTTGTTATCTTATTGTCTAATTTTTTGAGTTCTTTGTATACACTGGATATTAGGGCTCTATCTGAAGTGTGTGGAGTAAAGATTTGTTCCCAGGATGTAGGCTCCCTGTTTATCTCTCTTATTGTTTCTTTTGCTGAGAAAAAACTTTTCAGTTTGAGTAAGTCTCATTTGTTGATTCTAGTTGTTAACTCTTGCGCTATGGGTGTCCTGTTGAGGAATTTGGAGCCCGACCCCACAGTATGTAGATTATAGCCAACTTTTTCTTCTATCAGACGCCGTGTCTCTGATTTAATATCAAGCTCCTTGATCCATTTTGAGTTAACTTTTGTGCATGGCGAGAGAAAGGGATTCAGATTCATTTTGATGCAAATGGATTTCCAGTTTTCCCAGCACCATTTGTTGAAGATGCTATCCTTCTTTCATTGCATGCTTTTAACCCCTTTATCAAATATAAGATAGTTGTAGTTTTGTGGATTGGTTACTGTGTCCTCTATTCTGTACCATTGGTCCACCCGCCTGTTTTGGTACCAGTACCATGCTGTTTTTGTTACTATTGCTCTGTAGTATAGTTTGACGTCTGGTATCACTATACCGCCTGATTCACACTTCCTGCTTAGCATTGTTTTTGCTATTCTGGGTCTTTTATTATTCCATATGAATTTCATGATTGTTTTATCTATTTCTACAAGAAATGCTGTTGGGATTTTGATTGGCATTGCATTGAACTTATAGAGGACTTTTGGTAATATCGCCATTTTGATGATGTTAGTTCTGCCTATCCATGAACAGGGTATATTTTTCCATCTTCTAAGGTCTTCTTCAATATCTCTCTTTAGGGTTCTGTAGTTTTCATTGTATAAGATACTTCAGTTCTTAAACAGTGCCACCACCTCAAAAATTCCTTTGGGCCTATTTGCAAATCAGTGAAATCTTATATTCTTATAGAAAAAAAATTAGAAGACAAATAACTTTTTACATACGGTTAAGTTTACTGTGTCTCATCAGGTTTTCGTAGCTGCCTTAACTGAGAAAGTTTCTTCTTAATTCCCCTTTGGAATTTTATGATTGTCAGATTTGGTTCGGATTCTCTCTCTCTCTCTCCCCCTCCCCCCCCTTCCCCCATGTCTGTGTGGGGGTGGGGTGGGGGGGTTATGGTCTGGATGGACTTTGATAATACTTTTTTAAAATTTTAAAATCTTTGGTCATGGTTTGGAAAATATCACAATAGAATAATGTTTACTATAATTTAGAAATCTGACTTTTGATTTTTATTTTTTGTTGACTTTTGTTGTTATTTAACATATGTTTTTGATGTTTACTTTATTATACCCATTCAGTTTCACTAATTGTTCAAATCTGTGGGTTTTCTTGTGGCCTTTCCTTTCTTCCATAATAGCTCATCACCTCTGTTTTTGTTTGTTTGTTTGTTTGTTTGTTTTTATGTACTTTCATATAGAATTCTGTAACCTAAGCTTTGGAAGTGTCTGATGTCTCTGAAATTACTTTCTTTGTTGTAGGTCTTCATCTAGCCATTTATTCTTAAACTGTTTGTCCTTTTCCCATTGCCTTTTCTTAGATTTTTATATTGAACAAATAATTGTGTATCTGTCTTTCACTAATGGGATGCCCTTGTTTTTTTAATAGGAGCTTAATTTAGCCTTTTATTTCCTTATCATTTTGAAAATTTTTCTTCCATTTTGTTATTAACTTTTATTTGAACTGATTTATACCTGATTTGGAAACATTATTATTATTATTATTATTATCATTTGTTATTATTATTTTTTTATATTACTGGGCTTTAAACTAGGGACTTGTACATGCTGGGAAAGTATCTTACCAATGAACTGTATTCTCAGCTTTTTAAATTTTTATTTAGAGACATGAAACAAAATTTCATTAGATTGTCCAGGCTGGTGTTGAGCTTGTGTTCCTCTTCCCTCTGGCTCCCAAGTACCTAGTATTACAGAGACATGTGTGATGGAGCCTAAGGCAGCTTTTTTTTTTTTTTTTTACTTGTGGGGATGGGATGGGGTGGGGTGGGGGACCAGGGATTAAACTCAGGGGCACTTGACCAGTGAGCCCCATCTCTAGCCCTATTTTGTATTTTATTTAGA
Organism: Ictidomys tridecemlineatus; assembly: GCF_052094955.1. Classification (NCBI taxonomy): domain Eukaryota; kingdom Metazoa; phylum Chordata; class Mammalia; order Rodentia; family Sciuridae; genus Ictidomys; species Ictidomys tridecemlineatus. Next base: position 120,758,312 of record NC_135486.1, read on the forward strand.
GACAGGGTCTCACTGAGTTGCTGAGTAGCCTTGAAGTTGCTAAGGCTGGCTTTGAATTCGAGATCCTCCTGCCTCAGCCTCCCAAACTGCTGGGATTACACGTGTGTACTACCATGCCTGGCTAAGGCAGTTATTTTTAATATTTAAATCTTACTGATGGCTATTTTTAGTTTATCAAATACCTAAAACTCTTTCTCTAACTATTGAATAAACAACATAAGCTCTGATTATAAGATTGTGGAGAAAAGTTCGCACAGTTCTTGGCTCTGTCTAATGTCTATAATATTTTAGCTTTTATACAGAACTGTTGTGCATTTAAAAAGTACAATATAGTTTTAACTTTGTGTATGTGTGTGTGTTTACTGGGGTTTAACCTAGGGCACTCTACCCCTGAACTGTATACCCCTAACCCTTTTTAATTTTTATTTTGAGACAGGCTTTCTCTAAGTTTCCAGGCTGGCCTCAAACTTAACATCCTCCTACCTCAACCTTGCTACTTGCTAGAATTACAGTCATGCCTTCATGCCTGGCTACTTTTAATTTCTTGAAAAAAATATTTTTATTGAACCTTATAATTTTTATAGTAGTTATTGTGTTAGCTTAATTTTGATAAATCAGCTTTTCTACTAAGTACTTCAGTTTGGTTCATGGATCTTTTATCTAAAATACCCTTTAAAGCTTCAGGAATAAAAGAGTTCAAATATAACCCAATCCATGTAACTGTTCCCATTTGGAGACAATTTTATTTTGACAAAGAAAAATATCTAATTTTTAGATTCTATTTTTTAGATTAAATACATGCTGATTTGGTGGGAGTTAAGTCTGAGTGAATTAAGTTTTTTCATTGAGAATAAGAAAGGTTTTGAGCTTATTAATGCATTTTAAAATATTATAAAAAGAGTTCATTTAGATTTATACAGGAAAACTCAATAGTTCAAAGTAGGATATGTACTGCTCTGAGGAACTGGAAGTGTGGAAAGAGATTAATTTTGGACACTTCTTTGTATTTCACTGCAGAACTTATAATTTCTGGGCATAGATATCACTTCCACGTAATTTATCCTTCTGTAAATTTTTTAAATGCATCATTGACACCTTCCGGGCAAATCTAGCACCTTTTTTGAATTTTCTATACCTGTGCTGAAAAAGAATGACTCCCATTTTCTTATAGATGTACACAGAATTGCTTCACTCTTACGCAGTCCAAGGTGATGTTTACTTGCAGTTATAAAACAATGGATTGTTATTTTCCTACTTAGCCATTAATACCATTAACACTATAATGGGAACTGTTTGTGCATTGTATTCAGCATTATTATAAAACTGCTGTTGACAATGAAATCTAATAAAAAACAACTGACTACTTATAGTTTTATAAAGAAATTTCTAATTGATAATATTACTGTCACTTATGCCAGATACTAGCCTGTCTACCTTTTGTTGTAGATATTTTGATCTAATTCTGGTACTTGAACTATGTAGTATTCAGGTGGGGTAAAAATTGTCAAATCAGAGAATTGGTTATAATAAACAAAGGCCCGAGGTATCTAAGAGCTGATAGTAAGAAATCAGTTACTTCAGTGATAGCAAGTGCCGCCAGAGATGCTTGGACAAATCATTGCAGACAGATGAATTTTCCTAAGGTCTTTAAGTGTTTAAGCCAGCACTGGCCTTTGCAATGTCTCTGCGATGCCAATTATACCTGGGAATTTCAGGTAAATGATGACAACTTCTGAGTTAGTTGTGCTACTCCAAATAATCCACCGAATGGCTAAAAATGCCAATTTTAAAATATATTCATGGGATTAGGAATGAACATGTCTTGCCTGAAATCTTATGGTTTAGCTTTAGTACTTACTATAGTCAGTCCATGACTTTGAAATATTGAGCTGTCTGACAGCTTAAAATCCTAAATTTCCTTTAAACTTGAGCCTGGCTTTGGAGGAGAAAAGTGTAGCATTGGTGGATTTTATATAAGACCCTTTTAAGGGAATTGACTTGTGTGCCTTTGCTCGCAGGGCACTGAGAATGCTAGCAAGCTGCTTTCTCAAGTCTTTGGTGTTTCCCGTAACCTAGATAAGCATTTAGTCAGATTCCTTACATCAGGGCCACTGAAGTCTTATTTAGATCAACCTTATTAAGATCAACGTTTTGTTTTCTTGAAGAGGCATGGAAAAGCCCCAAGTCTAGGCATTGATAAGCCAGTTGCATATTAGGAAAAGCCTGGATGCCCTTATATCTTTAATTCCTAGTTGGATGTGTATTTCTCGAGAATCTTAAGTTGGGTGGCTAAGTTTTATGAACATCGCCTAACAAACTGCTCAGGAGAGTGAGGCAGGAAGTTTGCAAGTTTGAGGCCTGTCTAGGCAATTTGGTGAGCTCTCTTCTCAAAACAAAATTTAAAAGAGAACTGGGGATACAGCTCATAGGTAAGATACTTCTAAGGGATTGACTTCTAAGGGAGTAGCACTAGTATGTCATGTGCTATACCCTGTATTCAAACTTAGTACTGTGGGGAAGAAAGATTAAATAAATCCATAAGTAAGTACAATGAAAATTAGAACAGTAGGTAGTAGAAACATGGGTTAATTTAGCTCTAGATTTTGCTTACTTTTGAGCACAGCACATGCTCTCTGCTTCTTCATCCATACACTGCAGATAGTTCTATCCACAATATTTAACACTCACTGTAAAACAAGAGCTCTTGGTATTACTTATGAATTAGGGGGTCTCACACCACATACAGAGTTTCTTATCAGTGTAATTATTATTATTATATCAGTGAGGTTTTTGGGATTTGAAAGTATATTATAATTATCAGAGGCATTTATTGAAGGATGATGTGGTAACTGAACGTTGAAGTTATATTTTTTAAAATGAATATAGAAAGAGCTCTTCAAAGATCATAATAGAGAAGATCTGAAATTTTAAAAACAACTTGATCACAGAAGCATAGAGTGGATATGGGTGAACATTCCAGACAGAAGTGGTCTGATATGGAAAAGCACGGGATAGAAAGGGACATGGAATTTCAGATGGAGTGAAGGTGATGTTCATTTTAGAAAAGTACTCTATATATTATATGTTTTATAAAGGTGAAAATTTGAAAAGACAATACCTGTCCTTTAATCCCATAGTAATAAGAAAAGGCTCATATGTCTTGCACTTAAATTAACTTAGAAAGTTTAACATTAGCTTGGAAGAAAATTAAGCATTTTAGGGCTCAGGGGAAAAGAAAGTAAAATCAGCATGGCTTTATGTGCTCCATTATAGAAGACTTCCTGGAAGAAGAGATTTTTGAAGAAAGTAATAAAATGAATTTATAGAGAGGTTGGTTGAAAGTGAAAAGTAATGCTGTATTGTGGGATGTGGGGAAGCTCTCTGTGGATAGTGCCACCATAAGGGGTTTGAGCATTATGAGAAGAGGCTTGTTAAAGGTACAGCATTGTTAGTTCAGACTCATTCTCCATTCATCTTGGTTCCATTTTCACACTTGGCTCCAGAGCTACTTGGAAACCTGTAGGCAAACATTTGCTACCTGTTGACTGTTTTGCTGTTTAAATTTCCATTATATCTAGGAAAAACTGAGCTTGTATTTGGAGACTGTCTATATTCTCATCCATGTACCCTGTTTCTTCCTGTTTTCTCCTAAAGGGTACCTCTTTTCAAATGAGACTCCGGAAAAGAAGCATGATGCTTCTTTTGCTTTTGTACCACCAAAAAGTTGTCTTTCCCTTTCCTGTCACCCAAATGAGCCCAAATCCTTCTTTAAAATCTAGGGTTTCCAAAAATATCCACTTCTCTTTTGTCACCAGCTACTTTTTTGATTTGCATTTAGTAACTATTTTATTGTGTATTTACATTTATCTTCGTCTTGCTAGAATGCAGACATGGTAAAGGGCTGTATCTAGTAAATTTATGCTTCCCGTGTCTTTGCGTCACTGAACCATGTGGTTGGTGATGGCATCATAGACCATTGTTCCGTGTATGTGTGACTTATGGACTTAGATGGGCCAGTGATTTTCAATTCTCTGTGTTCATTCCTTTTTAAAGGAAAATCAAAGCCTGGTAGTAAAAGTCAAGAGCTGGCTAATGTGTGGAAAGTTCTAGAATATGAATATGAAGTTTACTTCATAAGGTCAGAAATTTCTCTTTTCTCTTTTTCTTATTTTGTCTAGCACTGTCTCCAGATCACTTGGTCCCAGCCCCATGGTGGCACTGAATGTGTATTTGTTGAATGAATACTGATTTCACTACTGAAGTTGTAGGCATTAATTGGTACTTTTAAGTAACCCTGCAAAAGACCTCCAGCGTGTGTTTCAAACAATGTCAGCAATGTCTTCTCAGTGCTTGCAGGGCAGCCTCACAGCCTCACATCATTTTACCTAGCAAGAGAAGCCTTGTTTGTTGTCCTGTTTGATTGTTTCTTTGGGAGAAAACAGAGGTAATAGAGTGGGAAATCCTAGTTGCTGTAATCTAGCTTTCGTTTCTTCCATGTTTTGGTCTTTTTATTATTGAAAGGAGAATCACATTGAAATAGAAGAAAAATTTCTGAGAGGCTACTTCCCGATTCATGGCCCAGGTTAGGCCTTTGGGATGTTTGTTCAAGGCTTGTTCATTCCTTCTCTATAGTGCCATTTCATGGAATTTATTTCTGCCTGTCCTACTTTCTGCTGCCCTGCTTCCCATGGTATCTTGCTGTGCAGTGTTCAGAAACTGAAGAGAATGTTACGACCAACACCTTAAATTGTTCCCTCTTGACAGGGCTTGAAGATCAGGGGGTAAGAAATATTCATGTGAGGATACCACTGACTTTTTCCTTTTCACTCTTTTTTTTTTCTTTTAGCTCAAGCCAGGGCAGAACAGCTGCAGGGACAGTGACAGTGAGAGTGCCAGTGGAGAATCCAAGGGCTTCCACCGGAGCAGCTCCCGGGAAAGGCTCAGTGATGTAAGTTTAATAAAAAAACGAACAAAACCACGACAGCGTGCAGTCTTGCTTCCAGCCTCACTTAGTAACCACCCCTCCTCTGTAGATCAGGCTGTGTGCCCAAGTTTTTGCAGCCCACACTTTCTTGGTATGTACCTTTTTAAACCTCATAGATGTTATTCTACAATGTAGTTTGATCTAAAATGTGTTTTAACAAATTATAAAGTAGGTGGGAATATTTATTACCTTAGAAACAACAGATTACAAAGAGAAGTGGTAACAGTTTTATTATTCATAAATAGTAACTTTATTACTAACAAATGAAACAGTCAAGGCAGTATCATAACTAGGAGATGACATCTTTTAGCTATTGGCCTTTTTTCATTTCTTCTCCTAGGAAATCAGTAACAATCCCTTATTGTCATTTCTTTCCTATTAGAAGAAGTAGCTACTTATTTGGTAAGAGAAGGAATTACATTTAATGATGGATTTCTATGGGACCTTATGAGAATAAACTGTACTGCTGGAGGGGTCCATTACTAACCCTTCTCCAACATCCCATCTACTGCAGGGCTGATTCCCCTCTGTTCTCCTGAGAACCATCTGTTCCTCTTTGGACTACCTTGCCTTCTGCCCTTATGCACCATATATCACCATTCTTTGCCCATTTTTGTTTCTGAGAGCAAGATATGGAAACTATTGTAAAAGGATCAAGTGGAGAGAAATTTTTATTGTTGATACCAACAAAGGCAATATTAGCAGGTTAAGGAAATACGATGAAAGATAAAGAGACCAGTTCAGAATGCCTGAATGTAGACAAAGAGCAACAGGTATTATGTGTAGTGAGGAGAAAAATCCTTCATCTCTAGTCTTATTTTTTCCTATCTGCTTGAAAGCAGTGGTTTAATTACAGTGTGCAAAACTATCCATCACATTAAAGGAAAAAATGTTAATGCGTCTTTTTTATGAGAGAAAAGTTAAACTTTACTAATATTCACTATAATAAGCAAGAATAGTTGATATGTAATTTTTAAACATGTGTATCTTAGAAATGTATGCTCAAAACCTTTTTACTGAGAGGAGATTGGCTAGTGTAAAAGCTTGTGCAGACTACTCAGCCATTCCCTATGATAATACTACATTCATCTCGTTCTCAGTTAAAGCAGACAACTCCAAGACACAGCCACTTTCCTATGTGTCTTGGGAAAATTTGTGATGTTTAGAGCGAAATTTGGTGTATAGAACATCAACTTCTTACAAGAATTAAATGAATTTAGCAAAGCATTTCAAATAAGTTGGTTATAGTTAATTATCTCCACTTCTAATGTGGCATAATGTCATTTATATGAATACTAACTTACTGAGTGCTAACTCAGTCTTTTGTTCTGAATATGAGTATATTATTTGTGTAAGAATATATTTGTGTGTGTTCTTATGTTTCATTAACTTTGTGATAGAAGTATATAATGATAATCTCCAAACCTAGGTTGTTAACAATAGCACTTCTCTTCTGAGATTTTGTTACGCTTTTAATGTGAGGTCTTATTGGCACAGAGAATTATTCCCAAGTTACTTGGTCAGATTTTCTTTTTAGATTGGAAAAATGAAAGCCATGTCAATTGAGGAGACAAGAGCACAGTCACTGAGATCTCTTGATTGTTACTCTGACCTCACTTCTCGTTAACTCAAAAAAATTTGCAACAGACCATCCATGTCAATGAATATGGAAAATGAATATTACTAAGGTGTCAACACTACCTACCATCAGCTATTTACAGAGTCAGCATAGTACCCATCAGAATTCTTTTTTTTTTTTGTTTTGCAAAAATAGAAAAGCAGATTCTCAAAAGCATATGGAATGGTTTTAGCTCCTGAATTGCCAGAATAATCTTTTAAAGGGACAAAATTAGAGGACATGCCTATCCCAGTTTCAAAAACTACTACAAAGCTCAGTAATCACAACAGTGAGGCACTGCCATACATGCGCACGTGCGCGCACGCGCGCACACACACACACACATACATACACGTGTACAAATGTACATATATAGTCTGTACGGAATAGACTTGAGAATTTTGGATATGAACCCATACTTGTAAGTTCAACTGATTTTGGAGAAGATTACTGTTTTAGTCAGTTTTTTCCTGCTGTGACCCAAAGACCTGAACAATTTTAGAGGAGGAAGTTTATTTTGCTCATCGTTTCAGAGGTCTCAGTTCATAGTTGGCCAATACCATTGTTCTGAGTTCAAGATGAGGGAATATCATGGTGGGAGAGTATTCAGAGGGAAGAAGCTCAGGACATGACAATTAGGAATCAGAGAGAGGGACTAAGCTCAGCTCACCAGGGACAAAATATATATATACCCCCAAAGCATGCCCCTGATGACCCACCTCTTCCAGCCTCACACTGTCTACACTTATCACCCAGCAACTCCATTCAAGTGGATTAATAAAGTGATTGGGTTAAGTCTCTCATAACCCAATAATTTTACCTCTAAACTTTCTTGCATTGTCTCTCACATGAGCTTTTGGGAGACCCCTCATATCTAAACCATACCAAATACCAAGTCTGTTCAATGGGGGAAAAATTTCCTCTTCAAGAGATGCTGTTGGGACAGTTGAGTTTCCACCTTGAAAAGGATGAATTTGGATTTCTACATCACACCATGAACAACAACAAACTCAAATGGATTTGTTTCCCAAACATAAGTGCATAAACAGTGAAATTCTTGGAAGAAAACCCAGAGATAAATCTTCACAATCTTGAATGTTACATCAAAGGCATGAACAATAGAAGAGAAGTGGTGACATAATGGGATATAATCAAAGTTTAAAACTTTGGTGCATCGGAGGGTATTACCAAGAAAGTGAAAAGACAATATATTCAGTGGGAAAAAATATTTGCAAATCATATAATTGATAAGTGTTTAATGTCCAGAATATGTAAAGAAATCCTGCAACTGAACAATTAAAGGACAGCCTGATTAAAAAATAAGGAAGAACTTGGGCTGGGGTTGTGGCTCAGTGGCAGAGCACTTACCTAGCATGTGTGAGGCACTGAATTTGATTCTCAGCACCACGTATCAATAAATAAAACAAAATGTCCATTGACAACTAAAAAAATATTTTTTAAAATAGGTAATGAATTGAAATATTAGTAAATGCATCAGAAGATTGTCTTAATTATTAATCATTAGAGAAATATCAAAATTTAAAGGAGATACCTCTTACACCTACTAGAATGAGTATAACTTGTACACAGTTAAGGTCTTCAGGCAAGAAATATGGAAGCCCTCTCTTATTAGAAATGGGGGAGGGCAGAAAGTTAAAATGAAGCTGATCAGTGAAGAATTGTTCTGCAGTGTGTTTGATAGTGTACCACTGCCTATCTGCCTTTCTAGGACATCTCCTGTAACATGAGAAAGCAGTATTAATTTCTAAATATGTGTCAATAAATGAATAATTAACAATAAATCTTCAACTATAAAAATTTTGTTTGTAAACATTTATTTTGTTTTTGTAGCATAGTATGTTGGTTCCTGTGGTTTAGAGGTGCTTGTGTAATTTCTGATTTGTTTAATTATTGAAGTTTTCAAATATTTGTAGCTGTATTTTTAGATTGGGACTTAGATTAACCATACTTGATCAAGATACTTTACTGGAACTTTTTGATAGCAAAGCTCCTAGGTTATATGATCCTTGTTATGAATGTCAGTTACACCCTGGCCTCTCTGTTGCTGGTAACTTCTTATATCCATACTTTTATGGTGGGGCTCCTATTGGTGATCAGGAGTAGTGTCCCAGGAATACAAGGCCATAGCCAGAATCTTGGAATTGAAGGACTGAATAAAGAGACATCTCTTTATTTCATAAATGTTACTTTTGTAAAGATTCTCCAGCTATAATTGAAGGGAGCTAGCAAGTAGTCAAGAAAGATGTGGGGAAAGAGTAAGACAGGAGGAAATGCCAGTGTCCCGAACATTTGGTAAGGTAGCATGGAAGAGAGGTTTTGATAAAGTTGTCTACCAGGATCAGAAATCAAAACAGAATGCTGCAAATCTCTTCCCTTAAAAAAAAAAAAAGAAAGAAAGAAAGAGAATGGTGAGTATAGAGGGTTGGCAAATGTGGATAGCCTCTAGTTCTGAGGTTCTATATAGGTTCTAGCAAATGCTGGAGCAAATTCCAGTGGACCTTTAACATACGTGAGGATCTAGTGTCTGTTTTCCTTCATGTGTCTGTCTGTGCTTGTAGGTGGGAGGGGGTTATAAGGCAGGGTGCTTAAATGCTTTGTTGCATTATGTTAATTCCTCAGCAGTGCAATCAAATTCATGTCGTAATTAAAGCTGTCAGTTGGAAGGCAAGCCAATCGCCACGAAAGCACAGCATAACAAATGAAGTGAAATGATTCTGCGTGTAGCTATACAATGCTTCACCAGGCATGAAATTAAATAAGTAATTTGATGTTGACATCAGAAATTGAAATGATACCCACTGTTCCCTCATTCAGTTAGACCTGCATAAACAACAGCCAGAACAAATATGCACAACAAAGCCCTCTTCTCCACCTAGCTCCCTGAGTAATGTACAATATATATGCAAAATGAGCATAACAGAGCTTTCCTAGACCTGAAGGATGTAATTTTCTTTGGTATACAATAAGATGATGTGTACGTGGGGGTGGGGAGGTGGTTTTGGAAGGGTAGTTTTCCTTCTAGAATAAAATACATTTGCAGGAAGCAGGGTGAATGAAATAAACAAATCCCATGTTCTCTCTGAGTAATTCATCCTAAAATGAGTTTACTTCCCAGGGGCATGACTCCAGGCTGGTGGAGACCTAACTTGGCTTTTGCCTTCACCTGTTCCATGGAGGCCTGAGAGTGCTCAAAACATGTGACACTGTCACATGGTTAATCACTGTGTGAGAGGCTGTCTCCATGACTACCGTGAATCTTTTTTTTCATACTGCTATGAGATCAGGATTGGAGCAGGATTTCTAAGACTTGAGTCCAATATGCATGACCATGTCTGTGCTGCTTTATTGCTCTGAGCTTGTCTGAAACACTGAGGTGAAGAAAGTTCTCTGGACCCTGATTTACTAATGCCCTGAATAGTGCTATCTTTGCTCCATGTGGACACAGTTACAATCCCATCTTTCCTTCTCAAATAGCTTAGAATTAAAAGAGGAAAAAAATCACATCTAATGTATTTGGGGGATGTTTAATTCTCCTGAGCCTTTTTTCTGTATACAGTCTGTCCATTCATTTATTCATATGTTGACTCAACAAATGCTCACTTGATGCATCTTGTGTACAAGACATTGTGATATGCTGTGAAACAAAGAAGGATAAACTTGCTGGTCCTTCCTACCTGTGGTTCATAGACCCAGAGGCAAGACTTGTTGGTAGAAGAAATAAAAGTGAAGGGAAAGACTGTTGCATCAGGATTGAGGTCGGGATGCTCCAAAAAGGTGGAACAACTGACCTGGTACATGAGGCACAAGGCCTGGCTGGGGCATAATTTTGTAAGGAGAAGTTTTAGGAAAAGCACATAAAAAGAAAAGACACTCAGCTGGGTGCAGTGGTGCATGCTCGTAATCAGAGCAATTCTGGAGGCTGAGGCAAGAAGATCGCAAGTTTGAGGGGCAACCTCAGGAATTAGTGAGACCCCTTCTCAAAATAAAAAATAGAAAGTACTGGGGTAAGGCTTACCTGGATTCAATCTCTGGTACAAAAAGCAGTACCAAACAAAAATATTTCCCCCAAAACCCAAATCAAAAAACAACAAAGAGCAGAACCTCAGAAAGGTTTGAAACACAGTTTTCCTTTTTTTTTTTTTTTTTGGTTTCTTTGTCCAAATAAATAATACCCTGCATTCATTTCAGAATTATTGTTTTTTGGGTTCCCTGTATGTTAGAACTATGGCAGTCCAAATTGATAATTGTTTTGACTAAAACCTTCAGAAAAACTGTGCTTTTCACCACCTCCTTTTACCCACACATTCTTTGCAATTTGGTCACTAATTATGTTTACAAAATGTCTCATTTTTGAAAAGAACTGTGTGTGTACTAACTGGTGCCTTCAGGGAATAAATTGGCAAGTAGGTCACACACTGGAAAAGTCATCCAAGCCCTTTGGGCTTTTTATTTTCAAGTCAGTCTGGGCTTTTTCCTCTTGCCTGCCCCTTTGTGGCCACAAAACCGAGTAGCTTGAGACCAGGGCGTTGAATGTCAGCAAGTCAGGGAGGCAGGCTGATGCGTGTCTGTTTAGTCTCAGTGCAGGGCGAAATGCCATCATTAATTCATTACCCAGCTGCCTGTCAAATAAATTGGCAATTACATCCACCGCAGAAGCTTGGAATTCAGTAAATAGCATGTTAGCATCTCTGAGTTGTTGAGAGATGTAAAGGGGGAAATTAAGCAACACGGTGTTTGTATCAGTAGCAGATGACAAGGGGCAGCACGCACTGGTGATGTGATGTGGTGATGAAAAGTCTGCAGAGGGCTGGTAATGAGCTGTGTGGATTGAAACATGTTAAAAACCATTGCTGATTTTCCACTTTGTCTTTATGCTTTATTGCAGAGTTCAGCTCCTTCCAGCTTGGGAACAGGCTACTTCGTAAGTCTATCTCAACTCCCACACGTGGGCCTTGCTTTGGCATTGATTCACTTCTAGAATGAATGCTTACTAGGATGTACAGAAATCTAAGAAATCCCCTCTCAATCCTAAAGAGCAGACTGATTTCTGTCTTTTTATTGGGAATTGTTTATTTTTAAAAGTCATTACCTGTTGGACCCTAGGGGATCATCAGTTTGAGATGTCTTGCTGGTTCCTAAGCACCTAGTATGTTTTTCCCACATCTGGCAGTCAGGGGACACAGGGAAACCCAATTGCTTAGGCCACTTTTGCTACATAATTGTTTATTTATTGAGGGGTGTCCTGACTAGAATAGGATTTGAATGGAGCATTGAGGTAGGTATTCATTCATTTTCAAGACTTCTTGAAGAACTTTTCTGTATATACAATGAATTATCTTTTTTTAAAAAAAACTTTTGATGAGAGGTGGAATTTTAATGGATGTTTTTCACTGACAGTCTGGGGAGATGGCCTTTATGTTTTCTTTTAACAGTCATTAAACTCATTTTAGCAAATGGAGTTGTATTATTTTATTTCTGGACCTTGTTCTCTGTCTTTTGGGGGAAGATTAAGGGTAGAGTGACATGGAATTATTTCAATATTTTTTATGCATGACAAAAAAAATTATTCCTTTTTTATGTTTGTTTATAGCAAAATTATCCGTTTTGGTTTCAGTAATCCTTTCCAAGATAAAGTGGTAAAGAATGACAAATAGGCATTATTTACACAACAGGAGAATGGATCCGTGTATAAGTTTATTGTGGTACTTACAGGAGTCTGATGTGTGTGCTAATCATGAACATTGAGACTGTAATGCCTGTTTACTATTTTTTGAGAAAATAATGAAAGCATAAAAAAATGAAGTGAAAAAATAATTGCCAATTCAGTTTAGTTGCTCTTAACTTTTTTCCCCCTCTAACAAAATTACTTTGGTTTTTCTTCTGTTCACACATTTCACTCAATACATTTGCATTAAAAGTATGAAAACCAGCATCATTTCATTGAATAATGAGTCTTTTCCAAGCTTGGCAGAAATGGTATTTTCTAGATGTTGATTTTACTTTTCTTGTCTTAATCTATAATAGGAGAAAAAGGATAACGATGATTTGGGACCTGCTTAATATAGTTGGCACACTTACCCTTGCTCCTACTTATTGTGACTGAATATTCATGCTTATAAAAACAAGCAGAATACATTCAGTTTCTTGCTTCAGTAGTTGAAAGAACAGACGTGGTCCCATCTGCCATCTCTTCACACCAGGCTGGATATGGGTTGAGATGCTGGAAGTAAAATCTGAAGGTTGATGATGTCTGTTCTCCATCCAAAAAGCAAATTCTCCCCTTTGCTTTCCTCAGTGGAAACAAAGCCAAAACTACTACCTCACCCTGATCACTTCTAGACTGAACATTGTAGCTGTTGTTTCTGGTAATGGGTATTGCACATGCTACTGCTGATTTATATCCCTCGCTTTTTTTTTTTTTTGAGAGAGAGAGAATTTTTTTTAAAATTTATTTTTTAGGTTACAGTGGACAAAACATCATTATTTTTATGTGGTGCTGAGGATTGAACCCAGTGCCCCGCGCATGCCAGGCAAGCGTGCTACCATTTGAGCCACATCCCCAGCCCTATCCCTGGCTTTTTAAAAAAAATTTATTTTGAGACAGGGTCTCACCAAATTGCCCAGACTGGCCTTAAACTTGCAGTCCTCCTGCCTCAGCCTCCAAAGTAACTGGGATCACAGCTGTGCCCCAGTCCAGCTTATTTTGTCAATGTGATTATCTTGAGAAGAGTTATCTGTAAAAATTTTCGTTTTGCTTTTTGTTACTTTTAGTACATTGCTATGAGCATAGAGTCTTTAATTAAGAGTATAAAGTGGTTTTTACACTGAGACAACATTGAATAACTGTAATAGCTTTTCCTTGTTTTGGTAAAATTTCTCATAGACTGACTTTGTTTATATCAAAATCTGTCATATTATTAGCTTACATGGAGAAGATATATACCAGATGTATGTTTAGTTCTCAAGTATGACAAAAATGTCCTACTTAAAATGTGTTTCCAATAATGTGATTGTTGTATTATCAAAGTGCAAAATCCATTGATAACTGTTGCCAACTCTTCATCAAAAGTGCTCTCATTTTCAACTTTCATTCCCACAGTATTACATATACTTAATTTCCAGTATTCAACATTGTGAAGTTTCACACTTTTATGTGGATATTTTATGTACACAACTTGTAGTATTTTGCAAACATGTTCTTTGCACTATTTTTTTAATAGCACAATAACCATTTACTCCTGTTTGTGAAGAAGACTTAGCATCAGGTAAGTGGGATATGAATATTTGACTATATCCTTAATCTTCTTCAGCATCTGTTTGAAATGTAGATTTAGGCAAATCACCCACAGAGTCAGTGAGCTATTAATATAATTGAACCATAAAGTGAACTCTTTAAGAAAACTGAAGGCACTTACCTGTTGAGCTTAGCAGCCTTAATACTGTCCATGTCCCGGCATCGCTCTTTATTTCAGAGTCTTTCTTCTTTTAGATCTCATGCTTCTGTACAGTTTTAAGTGAACTTGGGTAAAATGTTGTCCATTATGTGTTAGTGTGTGTGTGTATCTGTGTGTGTGTGTGTGTGTGTGTGTGTACATATGTACACTCATACTCTCATCCACCCACTTTTTAGCCAAAGCCAATGTACTCTACTTTTTCTCACTTCTTTTGATGTATCAGTAGTAATGAGTTAGAGTGTTTTAAGAAGACACTTTTGTTTTTGATCTGGTTGTATTTGTTTATATCTCCTTGGTTTTGTGTTCCAGGATGTCTGCTTAGGTCTGTCACTTTTCCAATTCATTGAAAAGCAGAAGATTTGAGAAATGAGAACAGCAGCTAAACTCAGTATTTACATAAGCATATTGCAAAGAAGTCTTAAAGTAGACAAAATAGAGAAGGATTGGAACAAACTTTCCACATTTTTGGGAGATTTTTGAATAATGTGGGTGTTATATACACAGAGAGACATACGCACATATATATTCATTACATACACTAGCCTAGCTCAGCTCACATTCTAAATATAAATGAAATTTTAGACTTGTTGGAATCAGTTCATTTTTTTTTTCCTCTTACTTTTTTGGCAAGCATACTAAAACTTGTTGGGAGTATTATAGGATTTTCTTTTCTTAAACATCGATGCAGTGAACACATTTTCTTTACAATTTAAATATTTTAGGTTATATTCCCCTTTTAGATGTGCATTTGAAGTGTCATTACAAATGTAGAATGAAGAACTTAGAGGTAGAGTGTGATCTTTATGACCTGTTGTATGACCTTGCCTTGGCAGATTATTTGATACCTCTGTGTCAGTTTCCTTATCAGTATCAATTAATGGAGTTTTGAATGTTGAAAAAGATATTTAATGCGTACAGAACAGTCACAAAATATAACTGTTGCCTTCTTTTTTTCACACTGTACTATGTCATGGAATAAACTTGGTCTTATTAAGTGGTAGTACAGTTCTCTGGTGGCAGAGGTTACCACCAAAAATTAATAATGAAAATTAGATGTTATAATTTATACCTGTGGGATAAAATGTAGCATTCTCATTAAATCATCCTTGTAGGTTTCTCAAGTGTTTAGAATTTTGTGTTTGACCTGATCTATATGCATAAAGTTATGGATAAACACACACACACACACCTCTTCTGTAGACTGCCCTTTTGTTTACCTGTTAAGCATCACTTATTATTTTCTCCGTCAGAGGCATTCAGAGCTCTTGATATTTGTGAAGACTGCTTTGGCAGCTCTTAGGATGAGCTTGGGCGGTCAAGAAAGTTTTGTTTAATGTGTTCACATATGTTTGCTGCTCTTGGACACCAAAAAGAAAAGTGGATGCCATAGCATATCTGAATGCTGAAAGTGAAGGCCAGTGAATGACTTCACAGTGGCCATGGGTGTGGTATCATTACAGGAAGGATCTGGATTCATCTTTACAAGTACCCGACTCCATATGCCAGCAGTTGGCAGCTACTTTGGGGCGACTAACTTGCCAGGCTCCACTTGACCTCCGACATAAAGAAGCAAAGCCTCACTTTTCTCAGGAGCCTGTCCTGCCTGCTGCTCTGCATAATCATCAGCCATCTCACAGGTCTGGATCTGAATGTCTACAGCAGCTACAGATAGCTTGGCTTTGCTTTTCTAAATTCCACTGATTTAGGAACTCTCAGCTAATAGTTTTCATCCTTTTCAGTTGGATCAGTTCTACATACTTCAAAGTTGTCAAAGAGACCAGACCATTGCTATCTGGTGTTTAAAACTTTCACATTATGTAATGAAGGAGAAGAGTTTAGTGATACGTGTGCTAAACTAGGGTATGCACAGTTATGGTTTTCCTTAAGTTGGGTTGTTTATTTAAGTTTTGCTGAACGTTTTGATGATAGTCAGAAGGGGCCACATGTTGACCTGTAGCTCTTTGGTCCAGGTTGTAAGGTTGTAAAGGTTTTTGCCCTTTTACTCTGAAGTTCAATAACCTGTTACCTTGCCCCTCAAGTCAAGGGTACATATTTGAATTGGATACTGTATACTCTGATCAGTTCTGAGAGAAGTGCACGTGGAATAATGCCCATATTAGTGTCAACTAATTGTAGGAGGCTTAGATATACAGCAGACAAAAAAAAAAAAAAAAAAGAAGAAGAAGAAGAAACTTTGAGGCAGAGGGAGCAAGGAAGATGAGCGTGAAGAATGGCAGGAAGGTGTGGAAAGTGGACTGGCTCTGCCCCATTTCTGGGAAAAGGCTGGACTTGGGTTGCTTAGGAATGGGGATTGAAGGTTGGGATGTAGGGCAAAGCCAGAGCATTGGATGAGCAAGGAGGGGATGGTTTATAGGTAGGCCTGAACTTGACTTAGCAAGGTGTTAAAAAGGAGAAAAGATATCAAATCAAGAAGCAATGACTACAGTGTTCTTATTTAGAATTAGCATCTCAGGAAAAAATCCTACTGTGTAAAAATAATGAGGCTGGGAGTTATGGGTTGGTATTTAGAGTTGTGTTTTAGGTATAACTTAAAATCAAGGACACTACAGTGCTTTTGAAACTGTGTACAGTGCAGAAACATTTGGGAAAATGAAATCAGTAGTTCTTGATTGTGAAAAGCTACCACTTTGTTTTATTTGTTTGCTTGTCTTTGTGGTACTGGGAATAAAACCCAGAGCCTCATTTGTGCTAGACAAGTACTCTACCACTGAGCCCCAGATCCTGCTTAGGTTACCACATTATTGAATTCTAACTTTAAAAATACTTCCCTGAACTGTTTGCTTCTTATAAACAAAAAATCATAATCTATATTGATTTGAGCGGCTCTTCTGGTAGGTTTAAGAACCAGGGGAGTAATTTTCTTTACTTTGGAGGATTGGTTTAAACCTGTGCTAAGTATTTGCATTCTGACAGACTCCTATACATAGGCATAGATAAATTCTTTCATGTAGGGGCATTAGACTGAAAAATGTATTTTTCATTTCCAGTCCTTACACTTTTAGTCACATTTTCAGGTATTTGTCAGCATTGTAACTTTGAGAATAGGTCTGACATCTTGGAGGCAACCTCCTAATGAGGTGACCAGTACTCGGAAGTTCTTGCCAGCAGACTTTTAATCATTGGTGGAATCTCTGCGAGGGAATTACTTTTCCAGCCCTCCTTGTAGAGATTGTCTCCCACCTCCATGCCATCTTTAGTGTTAACATTCTCCTTCAATACAAGGGAATTGAGAATCTGGTGAGTAGAATGTTTGGATGAGAGAAAGGATCGAATTGGTATCTCCCCGTGTGCAACCAGTCCTCTCGTGTTTTCACCTTTTCTCAATCCTCATCTGAGGAGTAGTCCTAAGTATTTTAATCATTTACTATCTGTGGGAATGTCTGCTGTTGCTGTTGTAAACTCCATTTAAGCAGATGGGATGAAAGCTTAGGTGCTCCTGATGGATGCAGGAAAACGGCCCTCAGCCTTATTTCTTTGTTCTTCTGGCCCTACAGATTTGAAGGGAATCATATTGGAGAAAAAGATTCAAGGAACCAGAAGACAAGAGAATTGTTATAGGGCCTTCATTTATATTCTTCATATTTTTTAAAGATTTTTAAAAATCTATGTTTTATTTATTTATTTTTTATTTATACTGGTACCGAGGATTGAAGCCAGTGCCTCACACATGTTAGGCAAGTGCTCTACACTGAGCTACAACCCCAGCTATATTCTTCATATTTTAAAGTCCATATTATCCCTGAACTGTTGGCCACAGGGGACCTGCATTTTTTATTGATGTTGCTGCCTTTCTTTCATGTCCCTGAGTCACAGGAATGCAGGGAGTGTAGCATATGCCAAACACTGCCTTTCAAGGTCAGTGTCTGTGTATGTGAAAGAAGTACAGATTTCAGTGGAGTGGCCAAATATGGTTTTCTTTGAAATTAACTCATTAATTATTAATAACACTGTATAATGTAATAGTTATAATAAGTGATATTAATAATAAGTAATAATGATAGTGATTTGTATTTGTGTTGTTCAGTGAGGGTTTTTCCATAGCTGTGTTCAGTCACTTGTCCATCCTATTCCATAGCTAGAGTGTGCTCTTGATCATGTAGAGGTTGTGATAAAGGTTTTAGCAATTTGTGTTCTCAATCCCAGGGGCATGGATAGGTTGCTGCCACAGAATTTTGAAAATAATTTGTTTAATCTCTATGTATTTCTGATACAGATATTAAAGAATGTAGTCTTGCTCTAGTTAGAGATGTCCACATCACAGAAATTCTGTATTCATTGACATGAACTAAATGAAATGAGCCACAGGTGATGTTAAATCCTGAGGTTTACTCTGAGTACCCACACAATCTCAGTAGATTAACTGATCTGGAGTTTTACTGACTATCAGTGAGAATCTCTGAAATCAAAGTACTCCTTTCTTTGCTTGAATTGGTTTAGAATTTTTTCCCCCCTGAAATTGTAAATTAGATGCCTCCCAATCTATTGCATAAAAAACTTATAGCTTGGTGAGACACCAAGAGTATCATTTGAAAAGAGGTTAAAAAATACAACTGGGTCTCCTTAAAGAGGGAAAATGCTGTTTTAACTCCAACTGTCACATTTTCCTTTAGTCAGCTCTAGCAGTAAATAAGAGTTATTTGGAGGCTTAGGTAGTTTGAGACACTTCACCTATCTCCCAGTATTTGACTTTAGAAGTCAAACATTTAAAATGCATTTTGCTTGTATAAAAATGTTTATCCA
The DNA here is from genome assembly GCF_052094955.1 of Ictidomys tridecemlineatus. Lineage (NCBI taxonomy): Eukaryota > Metazoa > Chordata > Mammalia > Rodentia > Sciuridae > Ictidomys > Ictidomys tridecemlineatus. The sequence goes on from NC_135486.1 coordinate 120,777,150, forward strand.
TTTAAACTACAATGTTGTTTTAACAAAAGCACCCTGGTGACAAGTTGTTAAGATATAGCACAGTTTAGTAAACCATCAAGTCCCATACACATATCCTTGAAAGACTAGCACAGTTACCCAAGGCTGAGCATCACAAATCGCTCTTAACAAACCTTAATTTTCTTAGTACAGTAAAAAATGATCTACCATTATCTTTTAGTAATTGGCTTTACCCGAAGTCATGTTAAAGGGACCTTCTTTGTACAGTACTTAATCTATGGTCCGAAATCTTTGGTGTCTTATTTTCAGGATGAAAAATACAAACAAAACCATTTTAAACTCCATTGACAACTCTCTGGTAATAAATCCAGATGCAGGAATTGTGGCTGTTTTCAGGTACAAGTCTTTTCAAAGGAGATGACAGTCTATTAGAGGTTATAAACTGTAATATAGTGGCAGATTTCAGATGGAGTGGTAAAGCCAGATAATTGCAGTATTTCCTACCTAAATGTACTGCTGTGTGTGGTGGCCTCTGATTTTAAGGAGCCATTAAAAATGCAGCAAGGCATAACAGCAGTGGTTCCTAGTGTAGTCCTAATATTTCATTGTTCATCACGTCTCATATAATCTTGTGCAGACCAACAAATGACTACTTGTGTGTACAACTGCGCTGCCCTCAGAAGGAAATTGGGGAGACTCTGAGTCAGGCAGGGAGTATTACAGAGACTTACCAAGAACTCTGCCAAGCACACATGTGCCATATTTTTCTTATTACCCCTCAGGAATTCTTCCTTTCCATTTTGATTCCTAAAGGACACACACTTTTTACCTTTTGCGAGAAGAACCTATCAACAGGCTTCTTTTTCATACCTTTGTAGGAAATAAGTTTGATTTTGCTGAGAGAAGGTAAGGTTGTATACCATGAAGGGAAGGTCATGGGCAGCTACCATCTCAACATTAAATCCAAAAGGAACAAGATATTCATTTCCCTTGGGTTTCTAAAATATATTTTTAAGTAACTTTGCAGTAGAACTACCTTTGTGATATGCAAACCTGTTATTTAGGGGGAAAAGGAGTATTAATGCTAAAACATTCACAGAAGCATAAGAAGCTGATGGATTCAAAATAGTCTTTAATCAAATATTAAGCAGCTAAGCATCAAGAGTAAATGGAAACCATAAGGTGTGTTTGTACAGAGTTGTAGAATAGTCATAAGTTGCCTTCATCTAAGTGTGTTAAATTGCCAGCTTTATTAATTTAGAGAATGACATAGACCTGCCCTTTTGGTTTTTCATAGATTTAGATTTATAAAATCTCTAGGTAAGAAAGGACTTTAAGAATCACCTAGTCCATCTGCCAATCTGGAACACAACTTTGAAAGTTAAGTACCTTGAGGGTGGGAGAGTTAGGAGGATGACCGCTCTCATCCTTCCTGCTGATCTTCAGTTGTAATAGTTGAAGATCACATCAGTTTTCCTGTCAAGTGTTAACACTGGTATCTTCTCTTGATGACAGTGACTTAACCAACAACTCTCTTTTTCACTTTTTTTTCTCTAAAAATTTAATTGCTTCAGTCTTAACATAGGACCTTTGTGTGTGTGTGTTCCTTAAGAAAAAAATCTCAGTTGAAATTTATGTCACTTGGTGCACTTGGCCTATTTGGGTTCTGTCATCCAATATATTGATGTTCATTTTAGTTTCACACATGAAAATAATTCAGTTTTGTATTTGTTTCTTCTTGACAGAAAAAAAAATCAGTGCTGCTAGATTTTACTCATTGTTGTCTTTATGGTACCTGAACTTTATGGAAGTCAGTGTATGAGGGGTGGCAATTACAAGTTCTTCACCTTCTTTTCTACTGGTGACTTTTGTCTGGAATCCCAATAGAAATCAGAATTATTCTTTTTGTTTTGTTTATCCATAGACACATTTGGAAATGGCTTTGAGATAATCCATGTATATACTTAACATATTCTACTTTTTTTTCTTTTTATTCATTCTAATTGTTTTTAAAAAATGAACTGGGTGTTCTCCTTGGAAAAGTGTAAAAGTCATTGTTATCTTACATAATGGCACTTTAACATTAAAATATACTTATTTTAGGTTTAGTCGGGTTGTGAACATATTCATAGTAAACCTCTTTAAATGAATCATATGTGAACAAGCATTGTTGTCTAAAATAGATGAAAGGACACACTCAAAAGTGGTACAATTTGATATAGCATTTAAATCTTAATAGTTATGCTTGAATAATGAGAAAAAGGAGATAAGTAAAAACTTGCTATTATTTTTAGTAAATTTGAGCTATTAGTCATGTCCTAATGTTACTGAGTTTTGACATATAATTGATTTTTAAAATTATTGATAATTTTGAATCGATTCAGCCATGAAATTAATGAAACTTGTTTATTAATCTCTGTTCATTGACTATAATGATATTCAATTCTCTTTGAAGGGACTTTTTTGTGTCCTCACATCTGTGGATATGTTGACCATTTAATCACTAATTAAGGGACTGTACATGTATATATTCCTGTGCCAAGTGTTGGAGAAAAGTTTGGCTTCATTAGGCCTGGATGACTAATGGCATGCTGAGGGAGTGGTTACAGTTGGGTTTCTTTTCTGCTTACGTGTGTGTGTGTTTGTGTGTATACATCTCCATGAATTGAACCCAAGGGTGTTTAACCACTGAGCCATATCCCCAGCTTTTTTTTAATGTTTTATTTAGAGATAGTGTCTCACTAAGTTGCTGAGGCTGGCTTTGAACTTGAAATCCTCCTGCCTCAGCTTCCTGAGCCACTGGGATTACAGGCATTTGTCCCTGAACCCAGCTCCCGCACTCTTACACTCCTATGCTTAGCTTTACCCAGGCTAGGCCTCAGTGGTTTGTTGCTGAAGTTTGTGTTTTCTCTTTAGTGTTCAGAGTATAAGACTTTAGAACTCCCATAGAAAGAAGAAAAGCAAAATAAAACCAACCCTGGCTGGGTGTGGTGGTGCCTGTTGGTAATCCCAGCAACCCTGAAGGATGACACGGGAGGATCATGAGTTCAAAGCCAGCTTCAGCAAATTAGTGATAAATTTGCTGATTTTAATTAGCATGGATGTAATGATTTTCACTCCTGTGTATTTGTTTATTTGACATATTCCAGAGACTATTACCAGCTATCTACATTTATTAATTATTTAGCTTTGCACAGTGACCTTAGGAAATTTGAACTATTTGTTATATTAATTGTATGGATAAGAAAACTGATGCTCAGAGAAGGTAAGCAACTTTCCTAAAGTCATATAGTTCAGAGATTTAAGTAAAGAACTAAGCCTTATAACAGAAAATCATTCTGCCAAGAGAGTAAGTACTTTTTTCATAGTGATCAGTGGGAAAATAGTAACTGCTATTTTTCCTCTCTACCTTTCCAGAAACATGCTGAATTTGAGGTCTGCCTGTATTTGTTTTACCTCAATCAGTAGACAGAGAATAAGAGAGTTTTTTCAGGCAAGCATAGAATCCTGCCTTCTCTTCCCCCCAAAAAAGAAAAAGAGGTTTTATTATTGTGTTCTTTTTATAACTATGCCTACTATTATGTATAGAATATATAGACCATTTTGAACAAGGTCCAACCAAAAGCAAGGGAGTAGACCAGGATAGGTCCCAAGTTTCCCAAACGTTTTTGTTTATAAGAATACCTGTGCATCTTTTTTACATTTTTGTAAATAACGAATTTTACTTTTTAAGAGCATTTTAGGTTTGCAGCAACAACAGGAAGGGAGAGATTTCACCTGTATCCCCTGTCTTCACACATGCACAGTGTACCCCCATTAAAGACTTCCTGTATTTCAGTGGTATATTTTTTCAATTGATGGACATATGTCAGCACATCTGTATCACCCAAAGTTCATAGATTACCTTAGGCATCATGCTCCGTATTCTTTACTCATAGGTATTAACAAATGTGCCATGTTTGCCAATGTAGTCCTTTACAGAATAACTTTACGGCTGTAAAAGTCCTTCTTACTCTGCCTGTTTCTCCAATCTTCTTTTTTAACCTCTATCACTAATCTTTTTTGCTTTCTTCATACATTTATCTTTTCCAGAATGTCATCTATGTGGAACTGTAGAATATATTGGCTTTTCAGATTGACTTTTATGTGTCTTAAGTTCCCTCTATGACTTTGCCTAGCTTAATAGATCATTTAATTTTTAGTATTGAATAATGTTTTATTTTCTGTGTATACCAAAGTTTATTTATATAGTTGTCTACTAACAAGATGTCTTGATTATTTTCAGATGTAGGTAATTATTAATAAAGCTGTTAGAAATAACCTGTGTAGGTTTTTGTGTGGACTTGATTTTCATTTATTTAGTAAATATGAGGATTTGTGATTGCTGGATTATATGGTAGCATGTTTACTTTTTTATGCTTGTTTTTTATTTTATTTTATTAGAGCTTTAAAATATATAGTATTGGGTTCATTTTGACAGACTCATACATGCAAGAGATTTAGTTTCTGTTTATTTTCCCCCTTCCCTCCCAACATTCTCCCTCTACTGATCTTCCTTTTGCTTAAGTTTTTTGTTTTTTAATTTTTTTAGTTGTCAATGGATTTATTTGTTTGTTTATTTGTTTATTTATATGTGGTACTGAGGTTCGAGCCCAGTGTCTCATACATGCTAGGCAAGTGCTCTACCAATGAGCCACAGCCCTCAACCCCTCCTTTATTTAGTTTTGATTGGTACTTTCTACATATACATAAAGGTACAATTCCCCTTGCTACATTTATATACCTATTTAACATGATTTTGTTCAATTCCATCTTCCCCTTTACCTCCCTCCCTCTTGTTCTCCTCCTTGTACTCCAGTGATCTTCCCTGTATCTTTATGATATCCAATCTCCATCCCTACCACCTTCTTTCCCTTAGTTTGCTCCAGCTTCCACTTATGAGATAAAACTTTCAACCCTTTATTTTCTGAGTCTGGCTTATCTCACTTAGCATGATTTTTTCCATTTCTTTCTATTTATCAGCAGATGCCATTATTTTATTCTTCTTTATATGTGAGTAAAACTCTATTGTTCTCTGACTTTGTTCTTCAATATTGAGTTGGCTCTTCTATTTTTTTTTTAAAGCAGGAGGATATAACGTTTAGACTCACAGATTGTTGATGTCTACAAAATAATCCATTTTCATATGAATTGTGTTGACATATGGCATCCTTACAATATTGAGTTGTCTTGTGCATGAACATGGAATAACTCTTCATCAATTTAATTCTTCATGGGATGACTTCCTTTGTCTTCATGTCATGTGCAAAGATAATTTAATCCTCTCCTTTCCGATCTGTATACCTTTTTTCTCTCTGTGGTTTATAGTATGATGGTGGATGGCAGTGGTGAAAGGAAACATCTTGCCTCCTTCTTTGCTCTTTGCAAGAACTTCAGAAGTTTTCATTATTAAATCTGTTAGCTCTAGGTTTTGGTGTAGAAGGTCTTTATCTACTCAAGGACGTTCTTTTCTATTTCTCATTTTCTGGAGTCATCACAAATGGATGTTGGATTTCTTCCAGATGTTTTTCTTCATCTTTTGATATGGTCATTTGGATTTCTTTTTTCATCTTACTTATACAATGGATACATTAATTGGTATTCAAATATTGAATGGCTTTTTTATAATATTAATGGATTACATTTGCTTATAATTTATTGAGTTTTTTTTTTTTTTTTTTTTTTTACCTCTGCTCATGAGAGACACTGGTCTGTGGTTTTCTGGCAATGTCTTTGATTTTGGTATTTGGGTAATACAGGCATCATGGAATGGGTTCAGAAGAATTCTCTCTCCTTCTGTCCTTTTTTAGAGTTTGTAAAGAATTGATAAAAAATTTCTTTCTTAAATATTTGTTAAAATTCACCAGTAAGCTTGTCTGGCCTTGGTGCTTTATATTTTGGGATATTATTAATTATTGATTCAATTTCTTTAATAGATATAAACCTATTCAAATCATCATTTCTTCTTGTGTGAGTTTTGCCAATTGTGTCTTTCAAGGTCCATTTCAACTATATTATCAAGTTTGTGGATATAGAGTTTTTTAAAATCTTCCTTTCTTATCCTTTTAGTGCCAAAGGGACTTGTAATGAAGTTTCCTCTTTCATTTCCAAAGTTAGTTGTTTTTTGCCTATTTTATAGTTTTCTTTTTTTATATTAACCTGGCTAGAGACTTATTGGACTTTATTGATATTTTTTTTTCAAAGACCTAGCTTTCTATCTATCTTTCCTTTTTTTAAAATTTATCCCCTGTTGATTTTATGTTTTGAATTTTATTCATTGCTGTGCTGAATTTTATTTTTTCTTCAGTATTACCTTGGATTTGTTTAATTTGCTGTTTTTTTTCCAGTTTTCTTTTCTAGAAGCATGAATGATTTACTTCATCTTTCTTCTTGTTCGATATGTGCATTCAGTGCTGTGAATCATCCTGAATGTACTGCTTTTGCTGTATCCTACAAATTGTGATAATTTGTATTTTCATCATTATTTAGTTCAAAATATTTTTAATGCCTTTTGAGATTTCTTCCATGTGTTATTTAGAAGCTTGTCATTTCAGGGAAGTTTATACTTTTCAAAACTCTCACTTAAGGCCACAGCTCTTGTCAACCTGTAAGCATTTTTGTGGGCTCAAGTTGTACTTGTACATGATGTACTTTGCAGGTAAGCTTCAGGTATAGTCATCATCTCCTTCATCTGGTTTAATTATAAGCATATTTGTGTTAGTCTATTTTGACTTTAATATAGTTTGTGCAAGACTCATGTAGATTTTTAAATCTGATTTTCTTTTTTTGCTTGATCACTTTTCTACCACAGTTATTGTGTCATACTCATTGAAGAATTTCATTATATTCTTTGTAGGATGTTTTCATAATTTAGGAAAGCAGGAAGAAGACTGAATTAGTACTTTCTAAAAGTACTTTTAAGGGTCTAATTACTTCTCTATTTGAGAAAATTAACTAATAAGATTTTATTTATATTAAACTACTTCTTTGCAAAAGGAATTTATGTTTTACAGCCTGACAGTTTCTGTGCATACAGTATTTCTTGAAGCAACACATATCCCTTTTATTGTGTTTACTCCTGATCCTTATGAGGCTAATTTTATTAGATTTTAATAAAGTTTTATTGTTTTCCATAACTCAGCAAAAGGCTCCTTTTTGGTTCATTTACTCTTTGAAGCAGTAGAATTATTTACTTTTTTAAATTTTATTTTCTCCCATCCTCTGCTTGCTAACTCTCACCCACATTTGGGTCCTGTAACATGTTAAAATTGCAGACGTGAGTCTGAATAATGAAAGCTTGCTCCCCTGATTGCTAAACATTTATTATCGTGCTTTAAAACTCTTTTCAGGTCATAGTGTTGCCAATTAGTTTGATTACAAGCATTTAAGCTGTCACGTATAAAGCCTTCTGCTTCCTAGGGTTTCAGTTTCAAGTCATGAAAGCTAAATGCTCTGTACTTGGCTACATATGCAGCCCATTTGCAGTGTTTTGGAAGAAAGCTCTGTGTGTTTCGAAGATCACCCAGTTTCAGCACCAGGCTAAAGCCAGAGTGTGATTTTTGAGCAGTGACCCCTTTTACTAGAAAATCTGAAAATGGACATGTGTACACATATATAAGTAGGTGACTTTCAGAACCACTTCTGCATTCTTATGTTTTGTTATAGTGCTCATTTGAAAATAGTCATAGTTTGGTTATCTGAATATCACTTGGTGACTGGTATTTGAATGTAAGAATGAAAAATACTCTGGTTTAGCTGGTCTCTGCTGGGACAGAGGTCACATGATCATATACAGTACTGATTTTTCAAGGCTATCACCTATCTTCAATTTCCAGAGTTTAAAATAGCTGACATCAAATTAGACAAAGCTAAAGAGTGTGCTGTAGATTCCACATAGTGTTCCTTCAAAGCACAGATTCTCCACCATTTCACTTAGGTTATCCTGTTTATGTGGGTATAGCAAGAACATTAATTTAGTGTTTAAGCCTTTTTATAGTTTGCTTTGTTGAATGTTTTTATAGGAAATTCACGTTGCACTTTTAAAATTATTTTATTATGTCTCTACAAAAAGGCTGTTTTGAGGTTGGAAATTCAAGTCCAAGGAACCTTCTCTAACACCAGTAGTACCTGTAAATGTAGTGGATTTTTTTTTTTTTTAAGAGTGAGAGAGGAGAGAAAGAGAGAGAGAATTTTTAATATTTATTTATTTTTTTAGTTCTCAGCGGACACAACATCTTTGTTGGTATGTGGTGCTGAGGATCGAACCCGGGCCGCATGCATGCCAGGCGAGCGCGCTACCGCTTGAGCCACATCCCCAGCCCCTGTAGTGGATTTTTTTTCTTGAGGTTTTCCAAATATCCGAAGGTAGCCTGCCAGGATGTGATCTTCCCCATCTGCATGGCTGAATTCTGTAACCAGGTACCAAGGTAGTTTTTCTTTTTAAATTTATTTTAGTTGTACATGGACATATATCTTTATTTTATTTATTCTTATGTGATGTTGAGGGTCGAACCCAGGGCCTCACACATACACGGCAAGCACTGTATCACTGAGCCATAAACCCCGCCCCCAGGGTAGTTTTTCTGTGCAGGAATTGTAAATAAGTCATATAAAGTCACCCTTAGTTCTTTGTATAATATCATACCTCATATAATATATGAGCCTCATTCCCAAATGTGACATTAGAGATAAGGCCATACACATTGTACTAAATATTAAGACCAGTTCTCGTTGGATCTGTGGGAACAAGTATATGGTAGTGAAAATTAAGAAGACTTAGGAGTTTCTGAATTTGGGTGTGGGAGGCCACTGAGAATAAAACATTTGAAATAATTTTGTTGCATTTTTTAAGAACAGAATCTATTAAGATTTTATGGGTTGTAGGTAGCTTGAGAACAAAGAGAACTGGCATTTTCTTAGTGACATTCAAAACAAAAATAATAATTATCCTTTAGTTCTTATACAATTAATTCCTTTTTTTAAGAATTTTAATATTTATTTTTTAGTTTTCGGCAGATACAACATCTTTGTTTGTATGTGGTGCTGAGGATCGAACCCCCGGCCGCATGCATGCCAGGTGATCGCGCTACCACTTGAGCCACATCCCCAGCCCCTAGAATTAATTCTTAATCTGCTGAATCTTGGGTTATTAATCTTATAAATTTGTCCTTTGAAATTTCTCAACTACAAACATTTCTAGAAATTCTGATTCACACCATTTAAAGTTTTTCAAGCAATGCCTTTATAAGTCTGTACCTGTGGTTCTGTTCTTTGAAGTCTGATAGAGTCTACAGTGCTGCAGCCTCTTCTGTCTGAGTCTGCCTTCTATTGTTGGAGACCAGAACTCAAGCCTAGCATGTAGCTAAATGCTCAGGTTTCAAGAAAACATCATAGTAAAACAAAAACCCAAGTGTGAACGACAGAGTCTCAGAATTTCTGTGACCAATTTGTCATTTTAGATTTTTTTTTAGAAATGAAGAATGTGAGAGTTCCTAAAAATGATGTAATCAACAAGACAGTGTGGTTATTCTTATGACATGTAAAATAAGTTAATAAAAAATTTAGACAAAACTCTTATTGAAACAACAAAAGTTTTAACATATTATATGCCTTTTCAGACTTGGGTTTTGTATCCCAAGTAATAAAAATCAGTTTCTGAGTTTTTTTTCCTTATCCCCCCCAATATTTTGGAATACACTGTGACGCTTTACTTTAGGAGTGATCTTAGGGGTTTCCATGAGGTGAGAAGAATGTTGTTAGCACGCATTGTGTTCCATATTGCTGGTTTGAAGTGAATTAGTATGCTAGTTAGCATTTAATAATTTTTTAATTAATTTTAATTAGTAATATATGACAGTAGAATGTATTTATGCACTTTGATATATCATAGATGGGATGCAATTTCTCATTTTTTTGAGTGTACATGTTGTAGAATCATATTGGTCATGTAGTCACATATATACATAAAATAATAATGTTTGTTTCATTCTATTGTCTTTCCTACTCCAAATCCTCTTTCCTTCGCTCCCATCACTTTCCTCTATCTAATCTAAGGTAAGGATGTTCTTCTCTAGTACCTTATTGTGAATTAGCATCCACATATTAGAGAAAACATTCGGCCTTTGTTTTGGGGGGGATTAGTTTATTTCGCTTAGCATGATATTCTCCAACTCCATCCATATACTGGCAAATGCCATAATTTCACTCTTTTTTTAAAGCTGAGTAATATTCCATTGAAAATATTTATCCATTCTTCTTTTGAATAACACTTTGATCCACTTTGAGTTGATTTTTGTGCAGGGTGAGAGATGGATGTTTAATTTTATTTGGCTATATATGGATTTCCAGTTTTGCCAGTACCATTTGTTAAATAGGCTGTGTTTTCAACAGTGAATGTTTTTGGCACCTTTAATCTAGTATGACATAACTGTATTTATGTGGGTTTGTCTCTATGTCTTCTATTCTATACCATTGATATACAAGTCTGTTTTGGTGCCAATACCATGCTGTTTTTGTTACTGTAGCTCTGTAATGTATTTTAAGGCCTGGTATTGTTATGCCTCCTGCTTCATTTTTCTTTCTAAGGATTGCTGTAGCTATTTTGGGTCTCTTATTTTTCCAAATACACTTTATGATCGCTTTTTCTATTTCTATGAAGAATGTCATTGGGATTTTAATAGGAGTTGCATTAATTCTGTATAATGCTTTTGGCAGTATGGTCATTTTGACAATATTGTTTCTGCTTATCCAGGAGCATGGGAGATCTTTCCATCTTCTGAAGTTTTCTTCAATTTCTTTCTTCAGTTTATATTATAGAGGTCTTTCACCTCTTTTGTTGGATTGATTCCCAGGTAGGTGTGTGTGTGTGTGTGTGTGTGTGTGTGTGTGTGTGTGTGTGTATGTATATATTTATTTATTTGAGACAATTATGAATGGGTGTAGTTTTCCTAATTTTAATTTCTCTTTCAGTGGATTCATCGCTGATGTATACAAATGCATTTGATACCCCATGGTGTGTTGTTAGCATGTCATGTGTTAGTGTGTCCCATATTGCTGGTTTGAAGTGAACCAGTATACTAGTAAGCATTTAATAAATTTTTAGTTCCAGTTGTCAGTTCTGTAAATCTTATTACATACTCCCAAACATATACTGTCAATACACAAACACACACAAACACACACACACACACCAGAAAACACAAACTAAAAAGCTCACTGAGGTGTTCAGTGAATTTGTTGGGGTTTTCTGATTGTATATTTTTATGCTTTTGGAAATTGAACCTGAGATTTTTTACATACTAGGCAAGCACAGAGCCCTATCCCTCTGTCCATTTTGTTTTGAGTTGGGGGCTCACTAAGATGCCAGGACTGGCCTTAAACCTGAGATCCACTTCAGCTCCTTGAGTATCTGGGATTACAGGTTTGCACCACTAATTTTGTCCCTCAATAAGTTTTTATAGGAGCAAAATATTCAGAGACAAAAAGTCTTCATGTTCACTGATTTAAGGCAAAAGTGCTTTTTTCCCTTGGAAAACTGAAGCACATGTACAGTTAAATTTCTCTGAAACTGTTGCCCCTAAGCATAGTTTCAACTCCTTATGTTAGTTATAATTTTTAACCAAAGTTATGAACTTCTTTTTCACAGGCAAAAAACTAAAAGTAAAACAATGCATAGGGGTGGGGGGCTGGAGGGGTAGATACTGTAAATACTGCCTCTCTCCGACAGCAGCACTTGTGCAGAAGAGACATGACACACACAACCAGCTTTCATAGCCATGCACTCTCGTACAGAAACTGGTAAAGCAACAAAAATGACCCAAAGAGAGAGCCTTCTTTGTAGCTAATTAAAACAAAAAGCAAAATAGTAAAATGTAAACTTATGACTAGTTACCTCTAAGTATTCTCAATTAGAATGACTTAGGTATCTAATGAACGTCCATTAATTGACTCAATTTATTATCAGTCTAAGATTTTAAGTTACTTAAAAAATCTGAGAAATTAAGTAAGCTAAATACTGTAAAATAATTACTGTTAAGGTAAAGTTTATCAGAATATTGTTTCAATTTGGTTAAACATAAAGACAAAGTTAAGTATTAAGTACAAATGATGCTAACTTACTTCATCAGTAAACCCATATCTGGGAAGTAGACTTAAAACATGCACACATGTTATATGTAACATTGATAAATCAGAGAAGACAGCTGTTTTTATTAATCCAAAATTTATTAAGCTAATTCTGTTTGGCAAGTTGTACCTAAATTAAGTGAATTTGAGTGTATAAAAATGTTTATGCCTTGGCTTATGGGAAAATTTATCTTTTAAACAAGTATCTTGAAAGTGTTAGAAACTCAGTTGGCTTGTTTTCTGAGAGTTTTTTGAAATAGTACTATATATAAGCAGTTATTTGTATACAGTAAGCATATTAGAACAAAACTGTTGTCAAGGCTTTATATTCTCATTATCAGTACCATCTAGAGATAGGAACATGTCACACACTTACAATGAGTGTAAAGGCTTTCTGAATTACCCTCTGTCATATAGAGATCTTAGACCTCTAATTCTAGAATTTTGGTCATAGATTAAGAATAATCAGAAACACAGAATTTTCAGTGGTTCAAGTTCAAAGAGCTATTCTTCCAGTGGATTACCTGTTTTTGAAGTATTGGAACTCAAAATCAATAAATAGATAAGCAAAAAGACTAACAAGCCATAATATCTCTATACTTAATATTTGGAACATTTTATACTGGAGTGTTCTTATTTTAAATTGTACATTTGTAGTTAGTATTGATTTTTCCTGTTGATAAATTCAGCATATATATGGCAACAATGACCTCTATTTTAGGTTTTTTGGATGCAAAAGCAGTAACTAAAACAAAGTCTCCTCATGACACTCATAGATTAATTTGTAATATGCCACTTGATGATGAATATTTAAAATAACATAATTATGAAAGGACTTGGCTTTCAGCCTAAAGTAGCAGATTTAATTTATTGCCCTATTAGAAATAAATAGGGGGAAAAAAGGGAATATCTGAAGGAGTGTTGCAAGACACTGGACTTTTTCTGAGGGAAATTAAGTGTGGTGACCCCTGCAACTGTCCCTGCTGGTTCCTAGAGAGATTTTCATGTTTCCACATAGTGGGAGGGTGTGAGGAGCCCTGTGGCCTTTCTGTATTAGGAGAAGATACCCAAAGTCTGGGAAGGACAGTATAGCTTAGGATTCAAAGGACACAGGAGGGAGTTGCACAGAGTGGGGCTGGGGTTGTGGCTCAGTGGTGGAGGAATTGGGTTCGATTCTCCACAACTGCATGTACATGAATAAATAAAAGACATCAAGAACTAATAAAAACATTTTTTTTAAAGTGCAGAATGTTCATTAATTTTCTCTTGTATTGAGCAACTATCTGAGGTTTGAGAAACCCCTACCCACAGGGATGTAGGAAATATGCCTTGCTTTCCCACATTGCCAGGAACTGCCTATCTTTACCAGTAATATCAGGAAACCTCCAAATTTGTGGGTCCTTGAGTTAAATACATAGTAGAATCTCACCTTGAAGCTTTTATTAGGTCTAAAGTGAGCTCTACTCTGATGCACCTTACACATTTGTAAAGCAAGATCAGATAGGATCAAACTATCTTCAGTCAACTTAACTGAACCCTAGAACAATTATGTGGAATTAAGAATTGTCTTGCATGCAGGAAAATATGGCTTGTAATGAGGAGAGAATCAATATAAACTGACCCAAGAACTGATACAGACATTGAAATTTTCTGAAAGAGATAACTCTGTTTCATATATTCAGAATTTTAGCCAGTTGCAGTGGCACATGTCTGTAATCCCAGCAGCTCAGGAGATTGAGGCAGGAGGATCACAAGTTCAAACCCAGCTTCAGCAACTTATCAAAGTCCTAAGCAACTTGGTGAGACCCTGTCTCAAAATAAAAAGGGCTGGGGATGCAGCTCAGTGCTTAAGCACCCTTGGGCTGGGGATGTGGCTCGGTGGTTAAGCACCTCTGGTTCAATCTCCAGTACAAAAAAAAAAAAAAAATAAGTAGAATAAGAACAAAATTAAACTGACCGATTGGAAACTACAAAGTACAAAATGAAATAGTGTGAAAGAAAAGATTAGTGAACTTGAACTCATAGCAGTACAAAATGAAATAAAAGATTTTAAAAAGTAAACTGACAATCAGCTGTGTGGCAACTGTCTTTAGCCTGATAAATTTTAATTGTAGTTTTCACAGAAGAGGAGAGGGGGAGAGGCTAAAAGTATTGGGAGAAATGATATCTAAAAATTATCCAAATTTGATGAAAAGTATAAACCTGTAGATAGATTTGTAAGCACAAAAATCATGAAGAAAATTATACCCAGACTTATTATAAACAGATTTCCAAAAATAGCGAGAAAGGAAGAAGAAAAAAAAAACCTTATAAGTAACCAGGTGGTTTTTTTTTTTTTTTTTAATGAGAAGGAAAATAACCCTTCTGAATAACCAGGGTTATTTTTGTTGTTGTTTGTTTGTTTGTTTTAGAAAAAGCATTAGCCCCACATGCCAGGCCCTGGGTCCAGTTCCCAAGACTGGAGAAAAGAGAATTGAAGACTTAGTTGCAGGAGAGCAAGGATAAGAAAGACCAGGTCCTCATACACAAGAGGCAAACTAGCAGATGGTAGAAAATCCTTAGAAGTACCAAAGGAAAAAGTGCCAACCTAGGAGTTTATATTCAGTGAGTATTCCTGTCACAAGATGCTGATAAAATATGGAATGATAATTACAGACTAGGAGAAGATTATTGCAAAACATTTATCTGTTAAAGGACTTATATCTAGAATACATAATGAAATCTCAATACTCAGTAACAAGAAAACAACCTAATTTTAAAATGCTTGAAAGAAAGACATTTCACCACAAAACAAATAAAAAAACTGATGTCAAGTAAGCACATGTAAACATGCTCCACATCCTTATATTGCAGAAAAATAAATTAAAACCAGTGTACACCTACTAAAATGCTAAAATTAAGATGATTTTACTGTAACAAGTGTAGGTGAGATTTTGAGGATTTAGAACTCTTCTGTACTGTTGATGGAAATGCAAAATGGTGATGGCACAACCACTTTGTGAATTAGTCTGGCAGTTTGTTTGAAAATTAAATATATACTGCCATGCTCTATTCCCGGGGTGTTTTTGTGGTTGTGGTGCTGGGAGTTGAACCCAGGTCTTTGTGCGTGGTAGGCAAGTGCTCTACCAGTGAGCTACATTTCCAGCCCCTATTCCTAGGTTTTTTATCCAACAGAAAAAAGGAAGTAGAAGTTCATACCAAGTCTTATTATGAACTTTCATAGTAGCGCTTTTTTTTTTTTTACAAAAAATGGAAATTTCTCATGTCTGTTATTAATCCCATGAGTTGACAGTTTTGTATATCTGTACAATATATTACTATTTACCTTAAAAAGGAACAAACTATTGATACTATATTGCAGCAATATGAATGAACCTTGAAATAAGGAGGCCGAACGAAAGGAGTTCCCTTCAAAACAATATTCACTGGATGGTTTTGATGGGTATGAAATGCCAGGAAATGCCAGAGTGTCCGCAGTGACTGAAGCCAGCTGCAGTTCCCTAGAGAGGAGGTGCAGAAGCTTGGGGGGAGAGATTACAGAGGGGTCTGTGACGCCTCTGATCATCTTGATTAGAATGACGGTGTCACGTATTTTCATATATCAGAATTAATCAAATTGTAGAATTTAAATACATGTAGTTTATCATATTTCATTTATACTTAAAGCTATTTTTGAAATGGTTATAAAATCTATTTCCCTGCTGTTTGTAATGCCATAGCATCTTTTTGTGTCTTTTCCTGACTTCTGTATTTAAATAAAACAGCCTAGGGCACCTAACACCTTTTTACCTATCTCAGCAGCTAAACAAACATAGAATCCCACTCCAAAGAACGTCCAAATGCATCCTTTCCTCAGAGAAATACTTCATGGTTCCTTGTCAAATGTCCAGAGATGCATGGTCGGGCCTTATGAAGCAAACACATCCTGGTTTATAGAATTAAGGAAGACAAAAAAAAATGCATATAGAGAATCCCAGTACCTTTTTGGCAGCCTTTTATGTCAGAGCTCAAAATTGTGGTCTGATAAAATGTAGGCCACCAGATTGAATTACTTCATTGAACCACTGCTGTCCTCTGTTAATGGTAATTGCGCAGATACAGCACTCTTTCTAGGCAACATCTCAGATATTTACCTCCTACTGTTTTTCAATTCAAACCTTTGATGAAAATATTCCCAGTACTTCTTTAAAGCAGACATCCAACTGTCTTTCTTGACAAAAGCAGGGTCTCTAAATCAGATCCTGACAATTTGTGACACAGCAGTCTATCCAAATCACCTTTTACCTATGTCACTATGTCATTTCCTGAAGAAAAAAGTGTCCATCAGAGGAGCAATTTCTGTAGTTTTTGGAGATTGGAAGGTTGGGTTTACCAGAAAAATATGGAAGAGGAAAAGGGAAAAATAACTTCTTCCTTTGGCTTTAGCTGAAGGAATTCAGTAAGGAGTTGACCAGAACTAATCAACAAAGTAGGACTTGTGTTTCTTTTTAAAGATAGATTTTTATGTAGAGATATCTTTAGATGGTTTTTGCATTTTATGTGGGGTGTGGGTGTGTGTGTATGTATTTTAGTTTTAGGTGGACACAATATCTTTATTTTATTTTTATGTGGTGCTGAGGATCAAACCCAGTGCCTCACGCATGCCACTTGAACCACACCCCCAGCCTGTGGGTTTTGCATTTTAGGATAGTACTGAGCAAAATTTCAATCAATGATTATAATGTTAACTACTGCTTATAATGATGTAAGGAAAAGAATTTTTTTTCTTTTAATTCTTCATTGCTTCCTATTAAGTTTCTGTAATCTAATAAAATCTAGCCATGTAATTTCTTTTCAGGGACTTACTCAGTTTCTGGTTTAACCTCCTGTCTTACCATAAAGCCTGTAAAGGCACATGCCACAGTCCTGTCCATCTGACTTGTGGTGGTAATATGGCTAGAGTGCAGAATGTGGTAACAGGGAGGGCACACATGGCATGAGGTCTCCTGGATTGGCCTCAGAGTGAGGCTGGTTCCTTTGATCTGTTTGGCTGGTGTCAATTGGGAGCCCTCCCCCCTTTTATTAGAAGAGCAAATTTGGTCATTGCTTTCTTGGACCGGGTTGTGGCATCATGTTTGGTGATGGCTGAGCTTTAGGAGTCGTTGGATCTTCTCTAGAGACCTGCTTTCCTGGTTTGGTGAGTGATCAGCTGACAGCATATCAAGCCTGTCCCCTGCTGCCAATCTTGTGTTGTCTTCTTCTGGTGGGTGCCTCCTTATAGGAATAAGCCTGGGAATGTCACTTGTCCACCAATATTGCTGGTTGGTAGACTTCTTATGTGGCACTGATCTAATAGGATCTCCCTCATTTAGACTGGTCTCATCCTACCTTTTTCATCTTTTGGAGAACTGTGAGCTGAGCCCTGGGGAGAATTTGGTGTGGGAATAAAGCATGTCTTAGAATCTCAGACTAGGATTCTACTTTCACTTAGATTAAAAGAGGTAGGAAGAGAAAATCGTTTTTATCAAGTGTGTGCCTGCATGGGTCCTTGAATGCAAGTGTGTGCCTGATTGTGTCCTCAGATACATTTAAGAGCAGAGTTTTTGAAGAGCCCTGGCCTTTCATTTTAGAGGGGGAAGTCTGTTCATTTTAAGTGAAAACTAGCATTCAAGTTGAGAAGCCTCCACTGATGGCTGCCAGCCTTCTGTTTCTAATTCCTATCTTTGTATCCTTTTCTGGCTGTCAACATCTTTATTAGAACTTAAAGGATTGATTCAGATCTTGTCACAGCTTAGGTACTCAAATATCCAACTCATGGCTTTTCCTTTCGGCTTAAATTGTCAACAGTGAAGCTTGGGTTGACACTCTACTAGGGCACACTAGAATTCTGGACCTCAAAAAACAGATGACCACCAACCTGATTGGAGGTAAGAGAGGAACCAATATGATTAATCTGTGAAAGAACCACGTGTACCTGAAATAGAGTCTCAACCCAGAATATTGCTATCTGCCAGGCAGGGGCATAATACAGTTTCTGACTTGGTAGGGATATCTGGGTCATCTGCTAACACAAGGTAAATACTGATCCAATGTCGGTCCTGATCATCTTCGTCCATGGTCTCATCAAGCTCTTTATACAGAAGAATGAGCAAAAGGGCAGCCTCAGTGAACCTGCTCCTTGGAGTTAGCCTTCTCCCTTTCCAATCCACCCTCAGCATTCTCATGCTGCCTTTTCTTGTCTCTCCTTACCCCATACTTTTCTGCCTGTGGACACAGGGTATGCAGAGTCCAAGAGGCGTAATGATGCCAATAGAAGCTAAATTACTTACAGCTGCTGGTGCCACCTGTGCCTATTAAGTTTCAGCCAGAGCATTTGGTTTCTAAGAGTCCCCTTTTGGGAAATTGGAAAGTGATTACATTACATGTCCAGCAACGGGCTGGACAGAAGAGCTTTATATTCTTTCTCTGTGTGCAGCTCTTGGGATTGAACCCACTATGCACACTAGGCAAACACTCTACCACGAACTAAATTTTCATTCCAAGAAAGAGCTTTTGTTCAGGCTCAAGTATGGAGATAAACTTCTGAGTGGAGTTGTGGTTGATCCCAGATCCCCTCTTCTTGATTGTTCATTCACTCAGAGGCAACCCAAGAGATTCTCAAGTTAGGGCTTTGGCCTTTTGTGAAACTGAGGTGGAACTGTTCTTAGCTAGTGTGTCTCTCTGGAGCACCAGGGCCTACTGCTCCTCAGCATGATCTGGTGGCTGTGTGGTGGAGTGTGCTTTCAGCTTATCGTTATTTCCACAAGATCTCTCTGTTTCCATTTACGTTCCTTTTATTTGACCGTTTGTGTACTTGGAGGATAATTTCTTTGTTTTACTCTTTTATGTGCTAAAAAATCTTGTCTTATAATTTTTGAAAAGCAAATCAAATTGCCAATTTTATTTAATTCATTTTTTTCTATCATTTGCTAAGAATTCACCATTTCATGGTATTCTTTCTTTGTTAAATCATTCCTGTTTTAAGTCAGCTCCTGTCACTGTTACTGTGCTCAGTATCTGCTATTTTTCCTGTGTGCTGTCTTCCTTTTTCTTTCTTCTGCTTATTTATTAATTTTACCCTCTTTCTGGAGCCTGCAGTGACTTGAACTTCTCAAGGTCTGAGTATAGATGGATGAAAAAAACCTTTCCTTAAGGGATGTATTCTTAAACTGGAACGCCTCTTCGGACTTGGAACATTACACATGGTGGAAGCCCACCGTTTTGGAGAACCACCGTAAAGAGTTCACTGCCTCATGATGAAAGGTAGAGGAGAGACAGACAGCTTTGAAGCAAACAGTAATCCTGTGAGCATGATTCCCGGTCAGGAACATTGCTGCACAAACTAGGAATACCTGATCTGGTTCCTGTAAGGGCCTTTTCCTCCACAGAGCACCATGGGGAAGGTTTCCGAGACCAGGGTCTTATGCTTTCAGGGATATGCAGGTGTTGGAAATGAAGGCATGGAAATTACAGAAATGAGGCCAAGAAGAGCAAAACAAATAGTTTTTTAAAAAAACAAATAGTTTTGCTGAGGATTATTAAAGAGTTTGTATTCTGTAGTGAAAGTGGTAGAGAGCCACTGAAGGATTTTAAAGAGTAGAGGGATATAGATTCATGTGTGGGAAATGGGGTTGTAAGCATGAGACTGGCAGTAAGAAAGATCCAGGAAAAATGATTGTAATGAGAGTGTGTTTGTGGGGAGAAAAGGGAAAGTTGTCAAGATATTCAGGATTTGGATTTGACGGTACTCAGTCAATGAGTAAATGTGGATAGTGAGCTGAAGGGAGGTCTCAAGGGTGAGTGCCAGGTAACTTCTTTATTCAATGGAGTGAATCCTTAATTGATTGATTAAGAGAGGCAGAATAGGGTAGTGGTTAATATCAGATACTCAAATTCTAGATTTACCCCTTGCTCTTGAGTTAAAATTTAGACACAGATTTCTCAGATCATGAGATGTCACATGCATTGGGGGTGTGAATTTGGAGCTCAGGAACAGCAGGCACCAAAGCTATGGTTTGTTCTCCTTTCAGGAGAAGCAGAGTGATGTTCAGATGAGCATTAAGCATGTGAGATTCTTGTTTGTGTGTGATTTACCTACAAGATGATAAAGCTGACCAGATAGAGGACACTAAATATATGAATAATCATCTGTGCATATCATACTTCCCTCATTATTATTAATGAGGGCATATTACATATTTCCTTAGACTGCAGCATAATTTTAGAAAACTCTGGATAAAAAGCCTTCTTGTTTGTTTATTGCTGTGCTTTTCTTTGATTGCTTTTCCTGTAGCCTCAACCTGCATTTTATTTTTATAATCTCCTCTCAGAACATCAGTGATTCTGCAGCCCTATTAGAATACATCTTGGGAGATTTCATTTCTTTAAGGCTGTTTCAAGAGCATGTGGTATTAGATAATGGTGGCGTGGCAGGTTTGGAGGAAGCCAAGGTTTCTATCCTGCTAAATCCCTCATGCTTTTGAAACCATTATTATCTTCTCTGCTAGCTCATGCAGCTTGTTATATCATTATTTGTGGGTGTTACAAGATGTTGGCAAGAGCTCAGTGTGAAACACAGTGTGAAATACATGTGGTTAAAGTTCTCCAAATTTGTCTGTCAATCAAAACCAAATGACTTCAAAGTAGATGAATTTCAACAGTAGCTTCATGATTCTAGAGAAGAAAATGGCATGTGAAACTTTTTAGGTCAACTTTTGACATGTGATTCAGGGAATCTTATATAGGAGAAAGTATGAGTGCAGTAGAGGTTTGACTTGTTAGAATTATACTTGATTATGTTACATCACAGCAGAGGTGATTTCCAAACACCCTGCCACAGAGTATTGGGGATGTTTAGACACCAAATTTGTACAAATTTTGAAGGAAGAACCAGATAACTTACAAACTATTCACACTGTGTTATTTAATCAGAAAGAATAGTTTTTATGAACTTTTAAACAATGAAAAATTTAAACCATGTATCTCTACTATGCTTTGCAATTTTATTTAAGCATCTCTAATACTTAACAGGTCTATTTGATGAGGACCTTAGAATTTTATTATAGTTCAGACATAACAAGATTTTATTTATTCTGTTCATCAGAGTAAGGGATCTGTAATGTGTTGGCACAGTTTCCACTTTAGTTTTACTTTCCCTGCTGTTTTTCAGTCTTAAATGAGTATCTATGAGAACATACCCTATTTCTTATGATTTACTCCACAGTCTTAGAGCTTATGCCTCTGTGAGGAATTATTAGATTGTTCTTTGCTACGTTTATTAACCAAAAAATACTCTTTTTACATTTTACATTTTTAGCAATATCTCTAATTTAGGTGATGTTTGCCCAAATATCTTCTCGCTTTCATACTGATTTATTTGATAACTTGGAATTGTTATATAAATGAAGTATGCAATGTCCAGAAATGTTTAGACTGTTCAACAGACTATCATGTAGCTGCCGAAGAGAAACATGGCCAGCTATATAAATAGATATTTCTAGGATTTTTATGGCCTCTTGCTTAAGTGAATGTGGTCTTCCTCCAACATGAAAGCTCCTTTTCTCCTTGA
Organism: Ictidomys tridecemlineatus; assembly: GCF_052094955.1. Lineage (NCBI taxonomy): Eukaryota > Metazoa > Chordata > Mammalia > Rodentia > Sciuridae > Ictidomys > Ictidomys tridecemlineatus. The sequence continues at coordinate 120,798,877 of NC_135486.1, forward strand.
TTTTCACTATGCAAATTCTTGTTTTGAAGACTTTGTTTAAGTTCATCTTCTACAAGGATTATTAGAAGAATAACTCTTAAGTCATGAAAGAATTCCCAGATTATCAGGTATCTTCATAGAGTTTGTCTGTCATGACTTATTAGTAGGCATATGACTTAAATTTGATACTGAGGAAAGATAAGCCTTACATACAATTTCTTTTCTTGCTGTTGTGAAGTTTACACCTAGGACACATTCTGTTAGTACTGACTTTCCAGCTCTCGGCTTTGCTTCTCCTCATTAACATGAAGACATTTGTCAAAGGGTTTCATCAGTATTTGACACTGATGAATTGAAGAGTAATGTACTAGCTACATAAAACTGTGTTTATTTCTCCTAAGCCAACCATTGCCCTTTGTGGTATTTTCAATGAAATTGTGACTTTTTAGCAGATTCTTCTTCGTAGAGATGTGATTTGCAATAATCTTGCCACGCCAACCTCATAATACTGCTAAATGAGGACATTTGTGGAAGAGAATGATTGTAAATTGCATGCAAATTTTAACTCTGCTGGAATTAATCAATATGGAAACAGAACTTATATGTTCCTGATAAAATGCTACTGAAACTAATCCCATGGAGTTCCATTTCCATGGGAATTAGATTTTTATTCTGATTTAAATCTGCCTTCTTTTTTTCTTGAAGACGAAGTCTTGTGTTTTTGGATATTTTAACAGTAACCTCTATGGAGATAGCAGTATTATAAAGAAAATGGGAGAAAAATCAAGCACCTGACTTCTACTGTGGGAATAACTGGCATTTCGTGTTTAATTCGTTATGCTTGTTTCCTGTCATTTTTCTTTCTCATTATTTTTCCCACCGAAGGCTATTTTTCGCCCCACTAAGGCTTATCAGATACTAAGTAGGTGATAAAATCTTCCAGATATCTTTAATAGGCAACACTGGTGTCTGTATGGCATGCTTTCTTTTTCCTAAGGGCCAACTGCTAATTTCTTATGGAGACCCTGGCTCATCTTTGATGACTTTTAATTATTTAAAAAGAAATTTGGTATAAAATCACACTTTCTGAGGACTAGATCACCATCATTGATGTTTTGGTATCTATGTACATTTATAATATTTGTCATTTTCTTTAATTAACAGAATTAGATTCATTGCCTTTTAATCTCATGTTTGTCTCCTAGATCTGTTCACTTAGATTGTTCATTCTTCTTCTTTTCTTCAAACTGTTTCTAAGTCAAGCTTTGCAGAAAGAAGTCCTTATCATTGCATATTTTGAATCACTAATGCCTCAGTGTTTTACCTATAAATCCTCAGAACCTAGCAACTTGTTCTCCAACCCTGTTAGAGTACTTTAAGAGTCCCTTTATTTATAACCCAGTTTAAGCCCCAGTGGGTAGCACTTTATAAACCTGCAGTGACATCCAGTGGCCTTGTGGTGTAATTTTTTATAAAATTTTCCAAAATGAATTACAGGGGCAGTATTGCTTGTCAAAGTGAAATACTGCTAGAATTATTGAATGGAATTTCCTACATGTAGCATGCTGCCCAATTCTACTCACATGTCCTTTCATAGGATCACCTGGAGAATGATTGTCCATTTGTTTTTGAATCAAAGAATAACTGCCTCCATGAGGTCATTTTCAATTATTCCAAAATCAGAGGAAAGTATAAAATCGAGGATAGTTTTTTTTTTTAATTTTAAAGAGGAGAATTTTAATTAAAAATTCTGTAATGCACAATTTCTTTTCTGGGCCTTTTTTTGGAGAATATCTAATAAATAAAGTACCATTTGTGGGGCTGGGGTTGTGGCTCAGCAGTAGAGTGCTTGCCTCATATATGTGAAGAACTGGGTTTGATTCTCAACACCACATAAAAATAAATAAACAAAATAAAGGTATTGTGTCCATCTACAACTTAAAAAATATATTTTAAAAAAGAACCATTTGTGCTCTTGATTAAAAACTGTTTCATTCTTCCTTTCTTGGTTCTTCCGTCACCACATTCCTTGAGAGCATTCCACTGTGTTAATCCCTGGATTTTCTCATATCTTCCAAGATTGCTAACTATAAATCAGAGAGAAATGACTCACAATCTGTTGTGTTTGTATTATTAGAGGAAAGAATATTTTTCTTATAAAAATGATACATAAAGGATTTACAAGGTGGACTAAAGTACAAAGATTTAGTGTATAAGCCTAAATCTTTCCCTTTCTCATAGAAAGAAGTAGCCTGTGTTAACATTTTGTATATACGTCTCTTTCCAAATAACTCTTGGAGTGTATATTGATTGAAAGATGAATAGATTGGAAGATAAGAATACCATAATGCTGAAATAAACTACATATGTAACTGCTATGTCTACTTGTTTTCTGATTGCCACAAAATATTGCACTGGATGGGGAGAGGGCCAGGGAATAGGTTTTTTCTCTGTTCTTTTTAGAAAATGGCTCTGCCTTTTCTGTGATAGGAAGGCAGGGCTGCTTAGTGAGAGAATGGTTAGGGTCAGAATCTGTAGGGAGACACCACCTCTTGACTGCCAGCTGCAATGCTTGTGGTAGATTGACTGAGGCTGGAGTTGGTTAGTATGGATAGATAAGAATTACAAGGAAAATGTCTAGCATGGAGAAACTAAGAAGGCAGGATGTTCTAAACTGTTGCTAGGTGCTAGGCATGCTAAAGTTGAGATCTTTAGTTGTCACAATGGATAACTAAAGCAGAAATTTTATACTTAGTTTCATCTGTTGTGCCCATTCCCCTGATAACTTCTCAGATACAAAAGTTATATACCACTGGGGGAAGGGTCAGAAACCTGTTTGTCCTTTATTCTTAAACTGAGATAAGCTGCTGTGTAGACAGGGTGGTGAACTTTCCCCCATCTTTGAAATGAAACCAGGCCAGGGCTGGGATTGTGGCTCAGTGGTAGAGCGCTCGCCTAGCACGGGCGGGACCCGGGTTCGATCCTCAGCATCACATAAAAATAAAATGCATTGTGTTGTGTCCATCTACGCCAAAAAGTAAATATTTAAAAAAAAAAAGAAAAAAAGAAATGAAACCAGGCCAAAGCCATCTGCTATTGAGAGAGATTATTGTGCCCAGGATTCTGCATTGATATAAAGATCAGTTGTGTGAAGTGTCACATGCCTATAATTCCAGCTAGTGAGCAGGCTGAGGCAGGAGTATCACAGATTTGAAGTTCATCTGGGCAACTTGGTAAGACCCTCTCTCAAAATAAAAAAAGGCCTGGGGATGTTGGTCAGTGGTTAAGTGTCCCTGGGTTAATCCCCAGTACCAAAAATAATAAACAAAGCAGAAGTTTGATGCCTGTGGCAAAGGAAGAGAAAGCTTGAGCAATTATCTAAAATATTTGGCCAATCCAAGGCAGACTCTGGCTTCTCCATGGAAGGGTTGTGGAGAAGGGGAAGGGAATGTCTGCACTCTATATCCTCAGCTTAATAGGAAGCAGAGGTTGTCTACTGTAATTCATGAGAGGCAGAAATGATAAGAAAGCCTCATTTTTGAGGCTTGGATATACGTGACAGACTAAGTCTGAGATTGGAGCAGGAGAACTGAGAGCCTAAGAAACTGGCCTCCCGTACCACAATCCCTGAACCTTACGAAATCCAGTAGTCTAGTGCTAAGCAGAGAATAGGGAGAGAAACATACAATGTGGCATGCTGGTGTGCAGGTCTTATTGTAAGGTTACTTGCATCAAAAATATTGAATAAAAACCCCATGGCACTTGAAAAAATAAACTTCTATTTCTAAGTAGGTTTAGATTTACAAAAAGTCACGTAGGTAGTAAAATTTCCATGTACACCCCCAAGTAGTTTTCTCTTTTGTTATTATCTTACATTATTAGCATGATACAATTTTTATAACCAACAAACTAGTATTGCTACATCATTAACTAAAGTTAACACTTGATTCAGTTTCTTAGCTTTTACCTTTTCTGTCCAGCATTCTATCTAAATGAGCATACTACATTGTGTGTTTAGTCACTGTGTCTTAATAGGCCCTTCATGACTGTGACAGTTTCTCAGGCATTTTTTCTGATGTCCTTCATAATTTTTGTACAGTGTTTGTAAAATATTTTGTAGAATAGTTTTTGATTGGTCTTGTTTTGATTAAAACACTTTTTTGTCATTATTAGACTTTCAGTTGGCCTTTGCCTTAAGTTTTCTGGACATTAAGGCATTAATGTCTAGAAGCATTGTATCAAAGAGCGAAATTTTATCCTTTAATACACTGAAATTAATCATGGCAAAAACAAAACACAAACACAATGTAACTGATGATTAAATTTATTTAGCTCCCCCGCTACCTCATATTAATAGCCAGAAGAGAAGTAGTTACACATCTCCAGGTAGAAATTTATTTACCTCGGTTTCTTTCTTTCTTTATTTTTTTTAAGTATTTTTTAGTTGTATATGGACACAATACCTTTATTTTATTTATTTATTTTTATGTGGTGCTGAGTTCAAACCCAGTGCCTCGCATGTGCTAGGCAAGTGCTCTACCAGTGAGCCACAACTCAGCCCTACTTCAGTTTCTTGTACACAACAAAAGTCTAGAAAAATAATAAGACCATTATGACACGCATACAAACATGGAAAACTAAATAAGGTGACTGTTTTCAAGAGGAAAAATAGTTAACATGACCAGATATGGAAACATCAAACAGGCACTTTGAAATAGCTATGATTAGTATATTGAAAGTCTTATGGAAAAGTGATCACTATACATAAATAAGTGGAAATTTTCAGTAAAGAGGTAGAATATGTACATAAGACCCAATGGAAATGTTGGCAATGAGCAACAATATCATATGTGAAGTATTTCTAGGCATCTGACAACAGACTGTACAGGGTAAGGAATCCCTGACTGAGTGATAAAAGGCTTTTAAACTGAAACAGAGCAAAGAGTGGGAATGGAAAAAAAAACAGCATTGCTATGGAAAATCATCAAGCCATCTAATGTACCTGAAGAAAAAAGAGTATTTAGGAAATAATTACAGAGGTGATTGCTAAGAATTTCCCCACACTGTAGACACAGATCCAGTCAGGATAGATATGAAGAAAGGCATGTGCAAATTGAAGTTGTAATGTTGAAAACCAAAGATAAAGAGGAAGTCTTGAACACAGAGAAGAAAAAGATAATTCATAAAAGAGATAAAGAGAGAGAAGTTTAACATGTATATTTTTGTGTCATAAATACATAAGCTAGAAAACAATGGAATGAAATCTTTAAAGAATTGGAAAAACAAATACCCTCAACCTAGAATTATACATTTAGAAAAATATCTTTCATAAAGAAAAACAAAGCCAGGACTTTATCAGCTGAACATACACCAAGGAAATATTTTTGGTAGCAGAGCAGCAGTACCAGAATATTAAAGAAATATCTTCAGGCAATAGGAGTATCCTGTTAGAACATTTTGCTTTACACAAAGAAATGAAGGACATCATAAGTGGAAAAATGTGGACAACTATTGGACATTTTCCTCTTACATTTAATATTTTACAAAGAGTAGAGCAAGGGTTAATAAAATGCCTGGAAGCAAAATTGTGCAGACCATAGATGTTTTTTTATTTTTTAAGGGTTCTAAGAAAAACCCTGGGAAAGGTGGAAGAAAAACCTCAAAATATTATCAATGTGTATGCAACAGATACCATAAATTACTCAGCTATATATTACCATGACCAAAATACCTGATGAGAACAGTTTAGAGGAGGGAGAGTTTATTTGGGGCTCATGGTTTCAGAGGTTTAGTTTATGGTTGGCTGACTCAATTGTTCTGGGTCCAAAATGAGGCAGAATACCATGATGGAAATGTGTGGCAGAGGAAGACTGCTCAGCTCCTGGCAGCCAGGAAAGGGAGAGGAGAACATTTGAGGGTCCAGGGGCAAAATATTTACCCAAGGGCATGCCCCCAGGGTCCTACTTCCTATAACCATACCCCACCTATCTTCTGTGAGATTATTATAATCTAGGATAGATTATAATCTAATTACACTATGATATAGATTAGATTATAATCTATTCATTTTACCTATGAACATTTCTGCATTGCCACATGAACTTTTCAGGGGATGTTCTGTATCCACACCATAATAGACCGTATAGACCTTGTAAAAGCTGGAATTCCCACCATCTGGTTCTGTTTTAAAGCCATATAGTAATTGGGTATTGTGAGATCTCTAACACATGTTAAAGTAAACTTCTAGCAGCAGTAGCACAAAGGTCAGGAGGAAGAATAAATGGAAGGATACTGTTGAAAGGATTCTATACTAAACATAAGATGTGTAAGAAAATTTCAAAGTATATTATAAGTTAAGACTGAATGTTGTGAATTTTTGAGCAGCCACTGGGGAAGAAGAAATGGTGATATAACAATCCTAATAAAAGAGATGAAATGAAATTATGAAAAATGCTCAACTAATATAAATAAAAGCAAAAAACATGTAAGGAATAAAGGAACAAAAGACAGGTTGGACAAGTTTTTTTAAATTATTATAGTAGTTATATATTCATCCTCAGCAAAATTACATTAACTATAAATGGTCAATTTAAAAAGCAGAGATTACAAGATTGGATGGAAAGCAAACTCCAGTTATGTTCTGGATACAGGAAACCCATTATAAACATAAGGACATGACTATGTTAGAACTAAAAGAATGGAAAACCATATGCCATATGAATCCTAATCAAAAGGAAATTGGAAGCACTATATTAATTTGGACAAAATAGACCTCCGTTCAATTAGTATTACTGAAGATAATGTATGATGTTATATACTGCATAATGTCAAAAGGATCACTTTATTAAGTGATCCTTTATTTATCACTTTATGTATATTATTAAGAAGACAGTTCATCAGGGAAAAGATATGTGTACCTAATTACAGAGTCTTAGCACTTCAACTGGTTTTTGCTTTTCATACACATTCTAAGAGAATTAGACAAAGATACCAGTACATTTGGAGATTTTAAAACTCTGCGCTTGATAATTGATGGAACAACTTAACACAAGTTAGTAAGGACTGAGAACACTTGTGGGACACTACCAGTCATGTCTACTCAGTTGACCCTTATAGAGAATGCCCTCCAATAGCACAATGAAGTGTTTTTTTTCATAAATGCACACAGACCATTACTCGTATTCTATATTTTGAACTATAAATAAATTTAAATAAATGTAAAGTCATAGAAATGACACAAATTATGTTCAAAGATCACGGTAGATTTAATCTGAAATGATAGAGACATCTGTGATATCCCCACATAGAATATAAATTAAAACATACTCTTAAATAACCCATAGATCAAAAAATATATCACAAAATTAATTAGATTTTACTGTTAAATGCATCCTATTTATAGGCATTTAAGAATACGTGGAGTTGTTCTGTGTACTATATTCACATATTAGTTACAGTGATTGGAGTCTATACTACTGAAGTGCACAATATATTTTAAGTACATTGGCTTGTTTAGATATCCCAAATTCAACTAATCAGGGTGAAATAAAATACTTGGATTCTTCAGATATATTATTAAGAAAGTTATAGAGTTATCATGAATCAAGTTTACTTTCACATTGTAGTGGTTTTGAGGGATGCTGTTGCTTTGTGTGGGGAACCCACTTGCTCCTCCAATCATGAACATGATTGGTCCTGTGTATCTCTGGCTCATCAGTTTGTCAACACACTGTTACTTCATTCTCTCCGAGCCAGAAGGCTTTCCTGATGGTGGTTTCTAACACTTCCCAGAATGTATTGCTCCCTAAGAAGAAAGCATTAGGATATTCGTGATGATGTCATGAAGTAGAATTTCACAGTGACCTGTGACAGCAAAAGTGGAATGTACTACTCTGCTTTTGAAGAAACAATTTATGTTTATATTTTTGAAAAACAAAGTCATGGGATAGCAGCAAGATGGTGAATTCTTAATGTGTCTAAATCAGGGTCTTGAAATGTCTTGATATTTAGAAATTTACAGTGGGTTTAATGTAGCATATAATAAAGAAGATTTTAAAGTCACTTGTGAGCTGATAAATGATTGAACAATTTTTTTTCATGGAAATAATATTTTATACCAGCAACTATGGTGGCCATGGTATTTTTGCTCTAATTATTAGAGTATTATTTCCTCCTTGCTTGTAATATGTCCGTGATAATCTAACAGAAGAAAAAATTTTTTTTAATTTTTTGTTTACATTTCTACCAATTCTACTAAACTAATGGGGATTTTAATAATCTCAGCAAAAACGTTTACCATTTTATAGATGTGTTGTCTTTAACAGATTTATGTTAGTTACATGATAGATTTAGTTACTGGGGTCTGTGTTTTAGCCTTTATTTTGATGATTCCTTGCATGCAGCAATTATGGCCAGCCTGTTTATAAAATTTCTTCAATAAGAATTGTTTTATTTAAAGAAAAAAAAAAGATCATTTCTGTGTTGAGTACTTCAAATTAGTTATTTTTAAAGATCTGCTAAGTGCATGATGAATGATTGCTAATCTTTGTTGAAAATGATTATGCTACCACCAAATTGCCACCTAAAGTTATATTCCTTTTCTCAGCCCTGGGAAGACTTCACAATCATGAATTTACTGCTATGATTTTGATGTTTTAAGATTAAGAGTTTCATATGACTATAAATGCAGAGTTTTCATGAAATATATGCAATGTGATCTTGAAGTAATTTAAACATGCCTAGAATTTATTTAAATACCTATGAATTCAATGTATAAGATAATCTTCATAATAAATATTTAGGAATATGGTTTTGCATTTTATCTTTAGTGCCTGCTAATTATTTTCTTTTAGTATTAATTCTTAAGGGTAAATCCTAGGAAGTGATTCCACATATATGTGGGTTACTTACAAATCTTCATTTTCTGCTTAATTTTCTATCATTGTATCCTTCCAAGATTGCCTTATGATCCAGAAAGAGTTGTAATAATACTTGCTGAGAATTGAAAACTATACAAATTCACATTTTGCTAGGACTAGTCAGGAAAGGGGAGGGACTTTCAGATAGTAGAGCTTTCTATTTTTTTAAAAAATTATCCACTGTCTCTCAAGACAGCATGATAGATAAATATGATTTAAGATTTTATACCATTTCCTTTTTGTTTTGGTAATAATGTTAAATGAACAGGCACATAGATCACAGGTACATATGTTAAAATGGGCAAGTTATCGTTATAACTCTCTTTATTTAGTTCTCTTGCTTGCACTTTAAATAGATTGAAATATCTGAGGAAGAAATAGAACAATGGTTCTTAGTTCCATTTGGGTGTGGTGACTTTACTGAATGAGGGATGGAAATAGCAGCCTTGTAGGTCCACGGACAGGTCCTGTAGCTAGCTAGCTATCTGAATATCTCACAGATGCTCCTTGCTCATGCCGTGTGGCTGAACCAGCTTGAAACATAGCTGTGTCTGTATGAGGTTTATTTTAAAAATGAAATGCCAGTCCACCACTGCTCCCACACTGTCATGTCGCATGCTGTTGTTGCTAGGCTAACAGGCACTGAGAAGTCAAGGACTTCAGATAGGCAGGGACAAGGGAGAGGTCACAATTGAAGTGCATCCTCTTCTCTTTCTCTGTATTGTGCCACCTGTCTGTGACCCTTTGCAGTTCTACTCTGAGAGGAATATGAGGACTAGCGCTGAAGACGGGGCCACTGTTGCTCGATGGGTGCCATTAACAGCTTTCATGGCTTTTGTGGGAGCCTCCTTTTCATTAGTATTTGCAGCGTGTTCACCAGCAGCATGATTATGTCAGGCGGAGACATCACATCACTTACATTTCATAGCTCAGTGCAATTTTCATAAACTGCGAGGCAACATCCAAAAAAACATGACTCAGAATTAGAGTTTCAGAAGATTATTATATAGACATTATTTCCCTCAGGTCACGGGCTTTAGTCAAATTTGGAGGAGAATGAAATTGCCAACAGTGAAAAGCAGACAGAAAGGTATGAGTTCATGAGCAGAGAAATAACATTTTCATTTGTTCCTTCCCCATGGGAAAGATTCAGCATTCCGGTAAATGGAGACGGTTATAAGAAATGAATTTTTGTCAGCAGGGATGTGATTTTAAGGCTCACTTATCCATTGGCAATCTAGATTTCTAACCCCAGGAATCTAGGAAATTGCTACAGAATGTAGTCTTTATTATAAACAAGTTCTTTTTTTTCTTGTAATTCCCCCCGCCCTTTTTTTTTTCCATGGTCAGAGATTTTTAAGACAGGAGACTTCATGTCTTTCTGCATTTCAGGGATCAGATGACTGCCAGATTTCCCCATCTGTCCTGAGCTTCTCGGCATTGCTGTTGCTTTGTGGTGGGAACTCACTTGCTCCCCCACCAAGTGTTCCCAAGTCTCTTGCCTTTCCTTCTTACCTCCTCCTCCCCTCACCCCCGCTGATTCAGCTAGCGCAAGGCTGAGGGTATTGGGGGGCCACACATGCCGACAAGGGCGAGACCGTGGCTTCTGCCTGTTGCCCAGCATTTACAGAATTCCTTGTGCTGCTGCTTCTCCATCCTCCATCCTTTGATGTCTCTGGGCCTGAGAGCAAAGCAGGAGAAACAGCTTTTCAGGTAGCTCTCATTTTGCCAGGTCTAAAGAACAGGATTTACAGGGTTTCTGTAGGGTAATCCCAGACAACCTTCTTCATAATTAAAGAATGTTCTTTCAAGGGAAATTTTATTTTCCTTCTTCAATTTCATCTGATGCTTCTCAGCTCATCACTCATTTCAAATTCTGTGGAGAGGTTCTCCTGCCAACTACAGTACATCCTTAAGAGCAGAAGATATTTCATATAACCTAAACCCTTCATTACTAGAGATGCAGATAGAATCTGTAACATTAATCTCACCTTTATGTTTTTTCAGTTTTTAATAATGTGAAAACATGTATATCTAATGTATTCTTTCCTTGTGCATTTTTGTCTGTTTTAATATCTGTCCCAACACCATAAACTCTTTGACTGGCTGTATTCTTTTTTTTTCATTAGAGCATTATAATCTGGCTATCTTCATATTAAAATATATTATTGCCTACTAAAGTTCACTGAAAGCAAAGCAAATTGCTTTCTTGTCATTATCGTTATGCCTATAATATAATTAGGAAAATTATGATTGTAGTTGTTAAATGAGAATTGATGACTCCTTACTCAGTTCATTGGATTTGGCGCATGAAATTCATCAAATCTTAAATTTTCCCCCAAACTCCCAAGGATTCTGAAAGGAAAGGAGGAGGGATGTTGGTTTAAGAGGAACATCTATATTTCTGTGAAGGACATTCAATCACAATTTTTGACTCCTTGTGTGTACTGTAGTATTAGGTTCACTGACCTGGCCACAGTATTGGTTTGTGCTGATGTTCTGTGGAGTTTCAATTTCTTTCTACTTAAGTTATCTTAAAATGTGAAGTTCCTTATCTTTCAGAGTCTAGAAATTTTCAGGAAATATCAGTCCAAGGTGTTACTTTCCATTTTGTGCAGTGGAGCTTTCTTGGCATTTTGTGGAATCCTTCCTGGCATTTGCTGTGGAATATGTACACCAGGAAATCATGCACCTACCTTTTCTTTATCATTAGTTCTTACTTCGAACAAGCATTATTCTACCAATTTTATTTAGAAGTAGTATGAGAGCTGGGGCTCTAGGAAGCCGTAGAGCACTTGCCTGACACAAGTGCATAGCAGAGTGATTTTCTTGGAGTCACTGGCTGGAATAGAATTTTTGTTGTTTTTGTTAGTTCCTAGTGAAGAGTTGAATATTATAATAATTTACACTACAAATAAGAAAGTTAAACAATGTTAATATAATACTTATATAATAACATCAGTACTGTCAGAAAATATCCAAGCAGTCACCTGAAATTTATTCATTATCTGTAACTTTAGAGTTTTATTGTGTATCCTCTGAAGTTAGGGCCACAATATTTTAGCTTTGTATTTTTGACAATTACTTAAGAACTCTTAACTGTACAGAAATTCTTCAAATTCTTTGTGTTTAATTTCTTCTTATGTAAAATGGCAATGATTTTGCCCGTCTAAACGACCATTGTTTTTTTTTTTTTCTCAGTTATGCTTGTGTAAATCGTCATTGAAGGATTTTAATTCCCAGGCATAATTAAACCATATTGATTATGCATACCGTTTCTTTTGATTTTTCATAATTATTTTATTTATTTATTTTTATGCAGTGATAAGGATCAAACCCAGTGCCTCACACATGGCAAGGCAAGTGCTCTACCACTGAGCTGCAGCCCCAACCCTTGTGCTGCATACCATTTCTTCATACTTTGTCTTCTTGGTTAGCATGATAATACAGTAAAATCTCTGTTAACTGGATTGTAGTGTTGTTAATTTCAACTTGGATTATCCTAGAGAACATACCTGTTGAAATGTGCTTGCTCTTGAAAGCATTTCTGTAATATATTTGGTATTTTTTTTTGCTCAGAAAGCAGGGTCCAACAAATATAATTTAATCTCTTACTAAAGGTAGATGGTCTTCCTTTGCATTTGGGCCCTGAGACTTGAGTACAACAGTGATGTCTGAATCCAGGAATACATGCACAATGAGACACACAGATTGAGCTGAATTTGCTGATTGCAGGCACAATACCTTGCAAGTTGTTTTGTGATAACTAAGTTTTTTTATATGAATCATTTTTTTGCCTGTTTTTTCTTTTTTCTACAGTAAAGGGAAATGAACAGTTCACTGACCACATTTATAAAAAAAAAAGTAGCATTTTGTATAACCAATGCAAAATGTCCTCATTACATCATGTCTTCTCAGGACACATAACCTACTTAGAAGAGCTGACTTGATTAAGTCCTATCCTTTGTCTTATTTTTCAAAAAGTCAAAGAAAGCATTTGCTTTGTCAATAAATTTGCAATTTTTATAAATAATTATCATGATCCCAGCTAACAGTTGCTGAGTTTCAACTGTGTGTATCAGTCAGTGTTCCAAGAATATTTCATGTAATAACCCAGTTTTGCCTCATAACCATTCTTTCAAGGAGGTACTCTTATGATCTCTGTTTTCCCAATGAGAAAATTGGGGCTTAGACCAAGAAACCTGTCTGTGGAACTGACATGGTGGCACACTCCTGTAGTGCATCTCCCTGGAAGGCTGAGGCAGGAGGATCTCAAGGTGCAGACCACCCTGGGCAACTTGGTGAGACCCTGTCTCAAAACAAAAAGGGCTGGTTATGTAACTCAGTGGCAGAGCACCTCTAAATTCAATAACCAGTATCAGGGTCCAGTGGGGGAGAAAATAAAAGAAAGCTATGTATGGCTTGTCTGGCTGTGCTGAGTTGAAAAAGGCCATCATAGCCATGACACTCTGAGGCCTTAGAAGAGAGTGCCTGTGGGTGTGAAAGAGGAGGGCTACACTTACTAAATGTTGCCATGGACAGCACCTGAGTTTTTTGATGATAACTTTTATTTATGTTATTTTATTTAGTTTCAAAACAGTTATACTTCTTAGGCTTTATTATTCATGCTTTTTTTTAAAAATCAGGAAACTGCATTTCAGAAAAGGTAAAGTTTACAGCCTAGTATTATGCAGCCAGTGCCACAAATACCTGGTTTGCACAACCGCATGAATGATGTCTTGAAGGAGGCGCATCCTCTCCAAGAAAGGTCATTTTCGTGATGTGACACAGAAATAAGCTTCCTGTATTCTGCTCCACCCCATGGTTTTATGTTTTTTTTTTGGGGGGGGGGGATGAGCTCTCCCCCACCCCCGCTCTCTCATACACACACACACACACACACACACACACACACACACACACACACACACGTCTTTCCAAGTAATGGCAGATGCACATTGGTACTTTCTTTTAGTGGCTGAGGTTGATTGATTGATTATCTGTAGGTAACATCACACTTTCATTTGTCATTCTTAAAGAATTAATTTTCCTTTGAGTTTTTCACTTTTAATATTAAGTTTTTTTGTCTTATGAAGGTGAGTGTCCCAGTGGTGCCAGTAGCCACTTGTACAGGGTCCTGAGCACATTTTAGCACAAATAAAAGTGGCAATACCACTTAGATGTCAATTAAAAGTAAATCTCTTTTTAAGTAAGATCCATCTTTAAGACTGCCAAGGCACAGAAGGTTTGTTCTCTCTTTACTGACATCAACCAGTACTTCTGTTGTAATAAAAAGGAATTTTAGCAGAAGTTCTTTTTTATTTTCTTGTCATAGTGGAAAAATACTCAGTTTTTATATAGTTAAATTTTATCTATATTTCTAAAGTCAGAGCATGTGGTTTGGGTGGGTCCTACAGAGCCTAGTGAAGCTCCACTCTTGGTGACAAAATCATGTGGGTGTCTTTGGAATGCCTAGGGAGCATCTGGGCAGCATCCTTCCCTGTAGTCTTGCTTGCCTTTCTTGTCTCCTCTTCTGTTTAGCCTGGCCCCACCTTTAGCTCAGCTGGTCACCACAGGTTTCATGACAATCAGTTGGAATGTAGGCCATCACTCCATCTCTCTATCTCCCTGCAGCTTTTTCTAGCTCAGAGAGAATTGGAACTAAATCCTATGTGTCTGTTGGTTAGCTGTAGCCAGCCAAATCTAGACAAGTGGCAACATAGCCTGGATCTGTGCCAGAGTAAGTGTTGGTCACCCTTGTCGCAAGAGGTGGAAATTCCTCAGACAGAACCATGATGATGATCAGAAGATGTTACATGTTACATTGTGCTTTTTTTTTTCCTTTTTTTTTTTTTTTCCGTTGTTTTTACTGAGAATAGAACCCTGGGTTGCTCTACCACTCAGCTACATCCCCAGCCCTTTTTATTTTGAGACAGGTTCTCAGTGGGTTCCCCAGGTTGACCTTGAACTTGGAATCCTTGTGCCTTAGGATCCTGGGTTGCTGGGACTGCAAGCATGTGCCATGGCACTCAGCTGCTTTATGCATTTTTTTCATTTTAGTATATTTTGTTTAACCTACTATCACAAGATATTACAATAACAACACAAGAAATATAAAAATCATTAATTCATGAACTATTTCACATTCTTTTGCATAAAATCTTTTGTTTCAGAATTTTTAAAACATTTGTTCTTTTTTAGTTATACATGCCAGTAGAATGTATTTGGATATATCATACATACATGGAGTACAACTTCTCGTTCTTGTGTTTGTACATGATGTGGAGTAACACTGGTCATGTATTCATATAGGAACATAGGAAAGTTACGTCTGGTTAATTCTACTGTCTTTCCCATTCCCAACCCCCTTCTTTCCCCCCATTTCCCTAGTGTAATTGGGTGAAACTCCACTCCTCCTTCCCTCCTGCCTAATGTGAGTTAGCATCCGTATACCAGAGAGAATATACTGACCTGTGGTTTTTTTGGGATTGCCTTATTTCACTTAGCATGATAGTCTTTAGTTTCATTCATTTACCAGCAAATGCCATAATTTTATTCTTCATTATGGCTGAGTAATATTTTATTGTTTGTTTGTACCAATGTTTTATACATTTTTAACACTTGAACTTCATAACCTTCATGGGCAACTCCAGCAGTGTCACCTACTTATTTGGCAGACCAGAGAGACTCTTAAACATACTTCCAACTTCTTGTATCCATGTGGATTATTTTTATCACATGATGTTTTCTGTCAGTCATTTGATTATCTTCTCACAGCTCTGGTAATGAGTGGTCAACTGGGTCTGTGTAGTGAATTTATGAAGTGGGATTTCCCCAGAAACAGGAATGGGAATGGAAATTCAGTAGAACAAAGGCTCCAACCTGTGCAAGTTGATCACTCTGAATTTTTTGATCTAGAGGTATTATGGGACTCTCACCCAGCACTTCCTGTCTTGAACTCAGTCTTGGTATCATCTTCATTGCAAATGCAGAGATTAATGCTTTGGTTGTAAAAGAAGATTATCTTATGGTGGTATTTTATCTTCTGCTTTCAGACTCTTACAGAGCCAGCTAGGATGCTCAACATGAACATTTTGTATGACTTCCATGGGCTTCATGGGTAGTGGTTAGAGGAGCTTTAATGCTAGAAGATGCATTGATACTGCTAACAGAAAGGTGGAGTTGTTGTCTCTGCAAAGTGCTGCACAAAGGAGACTTTCTTTGCTCTTCCTGGGACATGTGGAATAGAAATAACATAGAAATAGTTTAATGTGAAAGCTTAGCCACAGGTCTTTCCAAGGCATGATTGTACACTCTCGGGAAACCAAAATAAATACCAGCCTAATAAACTTCAGATTTTCATAAATAAGTTCTCCTGTTGCATTTTTGTGTGAAGAAAAGTATGAGAGGTTGACATGTACTTATTCTGCTTTGAATTACTTCCCAAGCTGGCTTAAACCCAGTTCACTCTTGAAATGGAAGAATGAGCATGGTGCAAAATTCAGCCTTTTAGAGGTAAAATGGGGGAGTACCTTTTGTAACCAACTTTGTAATTTTCTTGTTAAAAAAAAAATGCATATGCACACACTTGGTTTTGTCCAAAGTTGTTGGTAGATCCATTCTCTCCCTTGAAGTATTATTATTCTCTCTGGGCTCCCCTCAGGTGTGTAGTCCTGGTCCACCCAGCCCTCTGCTAGCCATCATACACCTTTTCCTGTCTTTTGTGCCAGTCCTTTCATTCCTGGCCGTCTCTGGTCCTCTCCTTCCTCTGTGTCAGTGACATTCAGCCAATGTACTGCCTTCTCTTGCTTCACAGGCCTGTCATTTCCCAGATCTAGGGTATCTCAGCTTCTGTCTGCTCCCCTTTTTTGCTGCCCTTTTTCAGTCTACTTTAGTACTTCATTAGTTACTATCTTGTCCATTTCCTTAGCGGTGGCTAGTCCCCAAGAAAGCTTTAACAATTCAATTTTACATTTGCTTTACCTTTTAAATTTTATTATTAAATACAATTAGGCTTTCCTAATATAATGAACATCCATGTACCCACTCTACCCAGCTTCAAAAATCTAACATTTTCAGTAGCTTTAATGCCCCCATTATAATTCTGATCATGTCCTCTTACAACTCAGGGGTAACAGCCACAATTCTAGGTCTGGATTATAAATTTCTTTATACATTTTTCACATGTACCATCAATAAATAATATGTAGTATATTTATACCTTGAAAAAGTCTATCTTAATATTTACATGTTTTCCATTCTTTTTTAACTGGCAATTTTATGAGATTAATTCAGCTTGTTCTGCTCTGTTTTGCTCTTCCATTTCTAAGTATCTTATTTTAAGGGTATACCACCATTTATGTACTCTCTTTATAAGCATCTGGATTGTTTTCAGTTTTAAAAAATATTTTTAGTTGGATATGGATACCTTTATTTTGTTTATTTTCTTTTATGTGGTGCTGAGGACTGAACCCAGGGCCTGACACATGCTAGGGAAGTGTTCTGCCACTGAGCCCCAGCCCCAGCTTCTGTTTTTAGTTTTTTTGTTACTACAAACAAGGTTTCTATGAATATTTCTGAATAAATCTCCTTATATGCATGTCCACTTATTAATTCAGCCAATTCTGTCGCACGCCTGTTGCCATGACAGATCAAAGACCGCCGCAGCCAGGGTTATATCTTGAAGCCAAAAGCTCTAGAGAGGAAAGCTGGGCAAATTCTGTTACAGGGCTGCACAGTCTTGTCACCTGTCTTGTTGACTCTAATTTTACTCTTTACTTGTCCTCTTTCACAGTTAGGCTCAAGTTCGGTTCCCAAACATGGCTCTAGTCATTACTGTTGTGCTTCAGAACGCTCCTGGCTCCCTGTTGCCTCTGCGAGGATATTCATACTCTCCCTCTTGCCACTCAAGAGCACCCTGGCCTAGGCTTTTTTGGTCTTTTCTCCTCTTGACATCTCACCCACATCATCGACCCTGCATGTCCCTGTCAGTTCTCTCTCATGCATCTCAGTGATGTTCTGGGTCTTTCCTATTTTGAACTTCATCCAGAATGTTCAAGTTTTACTTGACTTTCAAGATCCAAATGAAGTGCTTTCTTATCCATGTACATCTTACACCTCTTGTTTGATTCTAGTCTTACAGCTGGTTGATTATTTGATCATATATTTCTTTAATTAAGAGTAGGAGCCTCATGAGTAGGACCTCATTAATTTAAATAACAATATTGCGTGGATTTCTATTCTCACTTTGCTGTTAAAACTCTTTAATAGTTCTAACGAGAGGAGGGTATATAGAGAGAGTGTATGTCATGATGTTCAAATGTTCCCAGTTCTCAGTAAGTGCTGATAGCTTCCTGACCAGCAGCCATCCTATCCAGAAACTAACCACATCAAGTAGGGCAGATTGAGAAGAATCCAACTTCAGTAAGACAAGCAGAGTCTTCATTTAAAAAAAAAAAGAAGAAAAAGAAAAGCATATTCTCATCATACTGGGTTCTAACTAAATCAAACCAAAGCACACTGAAACCAGTGCTTCTCTTGGTCAGCTCCCTTCACCTCTTGGGTGGTGGTGTAGGTTGATAACCTACCCCTGTCCCCAGCGGTGAAGGCAGATGGCAGCTGTTTGTGAGTAAGGGGAAGCCTCAGTCCACTGTGTCCATGTCTCCATTTTGATGGAAATGGGAGAAATGAGGCCAGTGGTTTGATAAATTATATCAAAAATAGTCCCTTCATGCTAATGGAGTGTGAAGAAGCTGATGTACTGGAGATGATCTATAATATTTCATATTTCTCTGAGGAGAAAAATGATAAACTTGATGATGTGTGATTTATTCATGTTTTTTTATATGAGGGGGAAAAGAAATCCTCAAGTCAACTGCCTATTTCTCACTCTCAGAAGCTGGCTTGTGGATTTTACACTGGGATTGGAGGTGGGGCTTGTTTAGAGAGATGCCTAGAGAGACTTTGATTAATCGCCAGACCTTTGGCAGTTGGTTGGGAGAGGGTAATTATGCCAGCATTGTTGCTATATTATCATGGCTATTTCATGGCTTGACATCACCAGGTGACAAATGTGTTAATTATTACATTTCTATCGAGGACCTCTACTGCCTGCCCCCTCCCCTCATGGATTTGGCCCTTGGTCCTTCCCTGCAGTCCATCCTTGGACAGCAGTAACTTTTGCAATCAAAGAGCTGTTCTCTGGAAGTCGTGCTGAGAGGGACATGGTTATCAGCCCTGCTGTGTGCAGACTCCAGCCACAGGGGAGCTGGTTGATTCCCTTTCCTCTTCTTCTGCCCATCACCCTTTGGGTCAAGTGCTGCTCAGAGCCAGAAGCTCCGCTTGCTTCTTTAATAACTGAAAATGGCACCCCTGGCTGGGCCATTTCACTCTAAATAGCCCCCTGGAGGAGGTTAGAAGCTGAGGCTGTCTCAGGCAAAGAGATTTAGCAGGTAAAATTGTTCTTTTTTTTTTTTTCTTCTTTCCTCTTTCTTTCTTTGCCTTTTCTTTTTTTACCTTTTATCTTTGTCTTTTGTCTTTGTTTGCTCCCTTTTCCTTGCTAACTGCTACCCCTAGAAGAACAGCTATTGACAGTGCTCTCTGGGCCATTCCCTTCCTGAACCCCAGCCTCTGTCCTCAGCACCTGCCATGTCTATTTCCCTAAGAACCTTGGGAATACATTTGCTTATTTTTCTCCTGTGATTATATATTAAGGATACTAGAAGCTTATGATTGTCCTTTACAAGATAAGCAGTTTACATTAGAAGAATTTTGGAGACCCATTGTGGAACCTGTAAAGGATGCATAGGTACTATTTGTAAGCATGATGGAAATGTGGAGGAAAAAGAAGGCCTTCCCAAAAGTGCCAGGGCATGCTTCCTACCTGGCCATTTTTTCCACCTGCAGACCCAGCCAGCCTCCTGAGTGATTCACTAAGGTACGGTTGTCTGTCTTTGTAGGTCCTTTAGTCTGAATTGTGTTGTCACTTCTTTCAAATCTGCTTTAATTCCATTTACATGTGTCTTGCTAATAGTTTTAGGAAAACAGGCTTCTTTGTATACATAGGTTTTTTGGTTCTTCGAATGGATTAGAAATTTTCTGAAGACATCTTGGGATGTGATTTGTAGAAGTCTGTCTGTTCCCATTTCTTGGAACTGCTAGAGAGCTATCTCTTGTGTTGATACATTTCCTAACTGCTTTAAGTAAGGACAATTATCAAAAAAAATTAAAAAATCTATCTTAACAAAGTTTCTTTTTAAAAGCACATATACATGTAAGCCAGTTTAGTTTTGTGTTTAGAGAAAGAAATAATACATTTTCCTCATACATCTTTGGTGAGGCCCCTGTACCAAAAGACAGATTAACAAGAGAAAAGGTTAGAAATGTACTTAACAAGTTTCAAATAGAGACCTGAAGAAACCGTTCAACATGGGTATTTTTGTTAGGATTGATGAAATGTTGACAGTCATGGGGAAATATGGTAAGACAAAGTAGGTTGGATCTAATGGCAATAAACCGGGAAACCTTAGCAAGGCCTGTTCACATTCTTCTCTGTGAATCTTTCTTCCAACAGGCAAGGTGCCTTTCACAGAAGGATTTTTAACCTGCTTCAATGGAAGTTCAAACCATTCTTCCTAGGTTTTATGACTTGTTTTAGGGAGGAAGGGTAGTGGGGAAGTCCATTTAGACCTTCCTGCATCTGTTTTTTTAATTTAGCAATGTGACATATTTTAGGGTTAGCTTGCCCTAACCTCAGTTTCAACATAGAGGATTCTGCTCTTGGACTCTGCATACCTAATTTCAGGTATTAGATTTTATTCAGGTGGTATAAGTGCTCTGTCTTAATTTCCTCATCAGAAGGAGAGCAGTGACATTAATAGTAAATGATAAAGGTGGTAAGTATGGTTTTTGCCTCAGGTGTCACTGAACTTACATTGTGTTTAACTTAATATTATGGAATTAATACTGTAAAAGTCCTGTTTGGCTTCATTTTTTTCAGCTGCTTTTCTTGCGTGATTTTCTGTGATCATTTTAGGCAGGTAATGTTTAAGACTTGCAGAAAATGTCCTGAAGAACAATGTTATAGAACCATTATCTGTAGCCACCACACCCTGCTGATTGGCACAGCTTGAGTACACCCCATCTTAACTTTCTCCATAGCATGTATGAAATATTTTCACTAATGAATCTTGGGTTGTGGAAGTTTTCCTCTGATTGTGCCCTACTCAGTACAGCTCAGGACCAAAGAAAACCTCACAAGCATGCTCGTAATGTGCTGCTTCGTGTATAACTGCTGAAAGAGCTGGGATTTAAAGAAGGAAGTAGGACCTAGAACTCATAGGTGCATTTAGTGAACAAGTGTCTACTGCATTTTGACCCGTGAGGGTGGAGGTAGAAGGAGATCCAGATGAGAACTTCTAGAAAAGTTCTATGCCTGGGCATCTCGGCCTTTTATGCTCACTGTTGCTGGGGCTTGCTGGAGATTTACCATGTCTTCAATCAGCTGCTTTTCACTGACAATCTTTTCTTTTCCTGGAGAGCAAATTAAAATAAGAACCTTAAGAAGAAAACCAGTTGGTCACATAACTATAAAAAGATAAGTAGCCACAGAAAGTAGACAGTAAGTCCCAGACTGGCCACAGAGACGACAGCTGCCGAGCTGGAAGGTGGGACCCACACAGAGGCTGTGGCAGTTTCCTGGGAGTCCCCATACCTGGGAAGCAGTTCTTCTTACCCTTTGTTTTTTTTTCCTGGAATTGGGGTGCCACCTCTTTTACCTTCTGGCTAAGTTTTTGTTTATCATGTGTCTCCTACTAGAATCCAAGAACATGACGGTTTGGTGAGGTTCTTGCTTGTAGTCCCTGTTTTGAGGACATGACCTGACGCTTCTTCATGTATATGCATTTTTAATGAGTGAATATGAAACAAGAAATATTAGCCTGAGCTTTCTTCTGGAGCAGATAGGGCTCTGACTGTGTGAAGCTATGAGGCTCTTCAGTTCTTTTTTTTCAGCCCAAAGGCTGTCCAAAACCAAGAGAGACCTCTCCTCTCAGAATCCAGGAGTACCCGGATGAAGTTGTTTTTTTTTTTTTTTTCCTAAAGTTATAAGTATGCCCCTGAGGAGACCTGGAAGGTCCTTTAAAAATATATTAAATTTCTTTTTTGTGATTGAGCTGTACACTTCTACAGCTTTATTTTAGTAGTTCCTTTCTTTGAAGTCTATATTTTAGCATAATCTGTACTTACATGAGAACTGTTCATTTTAATTATAATTCATACATGAAAGGGACACAAATTGCCACCAAATGTGGGACTATTGGATACTTTTAAAATACTTGCTATTTAATGTTTTGTCTTATAGTTATTCATGCATATCTCCCCCCGTTAGATTTTTTTCTTGTCATAGTACTTTTTTATTACAATATCTAGAAAACTGGGTATACAAGTTTAGGGGATCTCAAGACCCCTTCTTCAAATGTAGGAATGTGCCATCTCAAGTCTGTATATTTCAACTATAAAGAAGTTCAAATGTAAAGAAAAAAGAAAATGCAATTTTTTTATAAACATGCTGTATCTTTTACTACCAACCACATATTCCTTTGTAAACTCTGAAAAATTTCCTTGTAAATATATATATATATATATAATATATATTATATATTTATATGTATTTATATTTTACATGTGTATATAGTGAATATGTATAAAATATTCATATCTCCCCTTTCCCAAAGATCAGCTATTTTCCTTAATCATTTGTTATTAGTGTCAACAAATAGCTACAGATACATATTATTTTGAGAATTAAGTACACAATTGTGAAATTCAAACAAGCCAAAGGGTAAAAGGAAAAAGCACTATGCAGCTGGCACATCTGAGGGTCAATTACTAAAACATGTCTTTCTGCATTACCAGTTCCCCATTTTGTATATTGACTCTCACAGAAATTCTCTTTACTGCAAGCACAGCCTCAAAGGCACTGGGCAGTTTCCTCTCTGCCACCAACCTGGTGTTTCAGTATTGCTATCCATAAATGCAACTGCAGAGCCTGGAGCCAGGACCCTGGAGGAGGGCCTCTGGGTGGGGCCCCGGGCACCTGCCACCTGGTCCCCAGGGAGCTAGAGCTCAGGCCATCACATCCTGAGTGTGCTGTGGTTCACTCACACACTGAGCACAGCCTGGCATCCCCCCTCCCGAACTGCACCCAATGTCATTGAGTGGAATTCTGTGTGTGACCCATTAGAACAGACTGTGGCTGTTTCCAACTGAAAAGGAGTGAGGCGAGGTGGACAGACACGCCCCTTCATCTTAATTATAACTCATACATGAAAGGGACACAGATTGCCACCAAATGTGGGACTGTTGGATAATTTTAACATACTTGCTATTTAATATTTTGCCTTATAGTTATTTATGCATATCCTTTCCCCATTAGATTTTAAACTTCTTTGTTCTTAAATTATTTTTTAATTGTGGTTGTACACAATACTTTTTAATTTTATCTATTTATTTTTATGTGGTGCTGAGAATCAAACCCAGCACCTCACACATGCTAGGCAAGCGCTCTACTACTGAGCCACAACCCCAGCCCCAGATTTTAAACTTCTTGAAGGATTGTTTCATTTATTTTTCATCTCCATTGCTTAACAAAGGGTGATACATAATAGTCCCTTTATGAGTTGGTACTCAATGTGGGAATTAATTTGCAGCACCAACGGGCATCTTCTTCTCCATCACGAAGAGCGAATAATTCACTGTGTCAAAACCAATGGTTTGTGCCTAGATGACATTGAACTATTTTTTCTGGCGCTAATTAAGAATAAGATCAATGCCTCTTTGAGGACTTTTGTGGTGTGTTAGGCTACTTGTCTTCCTGTTTGTGATGGCAGGAGGACATGCATCATATTCATCGAAAGGTGAATAAACTAATTATGACTTTCAAAGGAAGAAGCTCAAGTGAGGCCATGTTTATGGTGGTTAGGATAGAAAATCAATCAGTTATGAAGCTATTTCTTTTTAAGTTACTTTTGGAGATCATATTATGATAAGCTTTTTAGAAGCATTAATAACCTAAACTCAAGGCTGAGTCGTTTGAGTCTTAGAGTCTATCAGTAGGACAATAAGAATTGATTGATGATGTGATTGAACAGACTGTAGCTGTTGATTATATGTTGTGACTCAGCGCTCTACAGGTACGAGAAGTCTTAACGTTGTTCTTGGAACAACATGTCATCTCTAGTAGAAGAGTGGTGTTTACATACCCTGCTTGCTTACGCTGGAACGATGGGATAATAAGGGACATAGGGACTACCAAGGGAAAAAGTGTTTATTGAAATTTTCTTTAAAAAATTTTAAATTTACTTAAACAAATAAAAAACTCAAAATGAGGATTTTGAAAAGCAATATGGCCCATCTTGAAAAAAAAATTATAGGAAGCATTTCAATATGCACTGGGGTCTGTCCCTCAGACTGAAACTTTGGCATTGGTGGGTGCAAATGATGATTTCTCCTTGGCTTGGACTTGGTCACACTCAAAGTATGTTATCCATTTAGTTCCATATGGTGGGCTTACCTTTGGTGAGGGTTGACATGGTATCTAAAGATCATGAAGAAATTGTATTTGTGTTTGAAAACCAAGAAAATCTTTATAGCAGTTGATTCATAGGAGTCTCTTTTCAGCAGGTTTTCCCTAGAACCACATAGGATGCATTTGTCACTGGTTGAGATTGTATGGTTTGCATAAATAAGAAACTTCTGGGAGGGTTTGATAAGGCCTTTTTTTTTCTGCTTAAGATAAGGCTTTCTTGTCAGAGTGGGTGAATGGGGTGTTAGTTGTTGTTAAGTTTGTGACTTTGTATTTATATTTGTTGCTTACTGTCATTCAGCTTTTTCACTGCTGTGACTAAAGGACTTGACCAGAACAATTTCAGGGGAGAAAAAGTTTATTTGGGGGCTCACAGTTTCAGAGGTCTTAGTCCATAGCAGGCCGGCTCCATTCCTTGGGACTTGAGGGGAGGCAGAACATCATGGCAGAGTGAAGCAGCACATGTCATGATCAGGAAGCAGAGAGAGACTCCCCTGGCCAGATACATATACACAAAGCCACGCCCCAATTCCCACCCCTTTCAGCCATACACCACTTCAATTACCACTCAGTTAGCCCCTATCACATGATTAAATCACTGATTGGGTTAAGACTCTTACAACCCAACCATTTCTCCTCTGAACCTTCTTGCAATGTCTCATACGTGAGCTCTTGAGGAACACCATATCTAAACCATAACATGGACCAAAAGATAAATTATTTAGATACTGCAAAGACAGATGGTAGTAATAATGACACTGCTACCTAATGTACCACACTCAATAGGTATAATTTTAATAACTTATTTACCCTTAGAGCAATTTCACTTGGTGGGTACTCTCATCATCCCTATTTTCCCGGTAAGGAGATGGAGGTGGCTGACATCATGTGACTTTCCTGAAGCCTGACAGCCAGGAGTGGTAGAGTCACACTCAGCCTCAGGTTTGCTCTGTAGTCCATCTCTTAACCACCATCCTGGGCGCTGCCTTTCCAAGTTTAATCCCAGCCTCAAGCCCGTTCAGGGCATTTGATAAGAAGCTATCAGGGAAGATTTTCCAGAGAGTTTTCTTGATTATATGGACCTGAGAGTGGAACCAGTGACACTGAAGAGTTCCTCACTCCTTTCTCATGTGTTGAGTTTCTGATTTTACCCTGAAAGTCATATTTTTAAGAATAGTGATAAAGGTGTTCAGGATAAGTTTTAAAACATGCTGATAATTTCCTGCTTGATCTAAGCTACACACAGATATCTTTATGTATGCACCCACATATACAGATACATATATACAAAAGATTTATATGCATATATCTTTTTTGTATACATGTCTTCACAAATATACATTTCTGTATTAGATAATGTAAAAATGACTGTGCAATTTCCTATTAGATTATCTGTACTGGCCTCTAGTCAAGATACTTGATTTTTTCCTGAAGACTTTTCCTTCAGGTACATATAGACTGGATTATGCATAAATATTCATTGTGTCAATTATTTTCCTCTTTAATTAAGAAGACAAATTAGACTTAGAGCCCTCAATTCCAGCCTTGATTATTCATTGAGTAGCTTTGTCACAGCTACTACTACTTCTGCCATTAAAGCACCTGAACTTCTTATTCAACAGGTTTTTACACTGCATCACTTCCAAAGGTCTCTTCTGTTGATATCAGAAATACAAGAATAAGTATTTGCAACAGTAAGAAGATTACAGATTGTCATGCACACTCAAATGGCTTTGTTTGGGAACCAAGAAGAGGAAGGTGTTAGTGCACGTGCCAGGCAGCCAAAGATGTCTTCGTAATATTATTGAAGGTCAGCCCTGTTGGACAACCACTGCTGCTGCCAGAATGACCTTCCCATTTATCCAGTAAAGGGAAGGATAAAAAAAAAAAAAAAGTTTCAACTCCAGGTTCTCGAGAGCCAAAAGTCATTAAACACCAAGAGTTAATTAGCAGGTGATAAACTTTGTATTTACTTCTTTGTTCCATCATATTTCATTAATGTGATAATGCTGGCAATTACATCCTGTTTTATTTCAGAAGCATTTCCTAAGTGCTTCTATATGGAGAGAAGTGTCTGCTGTGTCAGTGGGACCTCCCCATGTAGTGAACCCTGCTGCCTTTCCCTTTACTGAAGGCAGGAATTTACCATTCCACAACTGCTCCTGAATAAGGCCCAGGCTTGAAAGACTGATCTCTTCTAGGTGAGAGGGTCTTTGAGGGGTTAAAGAGTGGGCAGCTCTGAGGAGCCAAAGGGCTAAGAAGTTGGTAGAGATTGGGACCAGTGAGTACAAGTAGATGAGAGTCTTTGGTAGGTGAATAATCATAGAAAGAGATTTAGGACAACATATGCTGAGGAACAAATGTTCTCACTCAGGTATGAGTACATTTGAAATCAGCAGCCCATTGGAAGGGAACTTGAAAACAAGAATTGCCATCTTTGGTGAATGTACCATGACTTTGGAGGATGATGAGGGCTGTGCCCTCCATCCTTCCTAGCTTTCTTGAGAACTTTTTAAAAAAAATTTTTAAATTTGTTTTAATTAGTTATGCATAACAGTAGAATGTATTTATGCACTTTGATATATAATACGTAGATGACATATAACTTCTCATTTTTCTGAGTATACATGTTGCAGAATCATATTGGTCATGTAGTCACATATATACATACAGTAAAAGTGTCTGTTTCATTCTACTGTCTTTCCTATCCCCACATTCCTTCCCCTCCCATCACTTCCCTCTACCTAATCTAAGGTAACGCTATTCTTTCCTAGTGCCCCCTGCCTTATTGTGAATTAGCATCGCATATTAGAGAAAACATTCGGCCTTTGGTTTTGTGGGATTGGCTTATTTCGCTTAGCATGATATTCTCCAACTCCAACCATTTGCTGGCAAATGCCATAATTTTACTCTTCTTTAAAGCTGAGTAATATTCCATTGAGTATATGTACCACATTTTCTTTATCCCTTCATCTATTGAGGGACACTTAGGTTAGTCCAGCTATTGTGAATTGAGCTGCTATTATCATTGATGTCGTATCTTGAGAACTTCTTACTTATGAGAATTTCTCTTACCATCTTCTCAGTCTGAGTACCATGCCCGGATGTTAGGGAATTCCATTATTTGCCAGCCACAAGTGGCAAATATTAACTTCACTGTTTTTAGAAAAAGTTTAGATATGTGCTTTCTCTTTGTCTGTGGAAAGGTACCCACAGGCAATTTTGAGTAAACCAAAGAAAATGTAGGAATCACACCAAGAGCCACCATTACTGCTAAGCACTAGTGGCACCTGAGGAGAAGAAAGAACAACACAGTGTTCTGGAGACCAGGTCGGCATTGCAGGGAAGAGCTGACTTGGGCTCATCTTCCTTTCTCAGAAGAAGATCCCTCAAAGTGATCCTGCCAGTCACAGTTAGATGACAGTGAAGTGGAGGGATGTGAATGAAGAGCAGTGTCTTATGGACAAATTGAAGAATGTGGAATTGGGGAAGGGAGCAGAACTCCAGGGGACAGCAGGGACTAATTTTTTGTTTTTTATAAGCCAGATTCCCTAACATGAGATCGTATCTTTCCAGGCTGTAGTTTGGTAATTTCCTTAGAAGGGAAGGATCCTTGTGTAGGAATAGAATAAGAGCATTCCTGTTTCCATAATTCTTGATTTATTACTAAGGAAGAAAGTCCAGTGTACATTTCATGAGTTAGAGTCTCATTTGGTGAAATGTAACATGTTATAAAGATTATTGCCTGGTTACCATTTGGAGGATGAAAAATGGATGATACAAAGTGTTGTTCACTAGAATCTCAGTTTCTTTATCTGTAAAACAGGATAAACATAACTGTAAGAAATTATATGAGATGATGGATATAAGGTGTCCAGCACTTAACAGTTTTTTATATTCTCTCTTGAACATTCTCAGAGCTCCTTTTTAAATTTCCTTGATATTGAAGGTGAGTACAATGGATTGGGTATGGTTTATTTGTATACCCCAGGGATTCTTGTTTTGGAGGCAAGGTCCTTAGGGTGATAAAGTTGGAATGTGGTGGAGTTGTAAGAGGTGGGGCCCAGCGGGAGGTTCTGAGGTCATTGAGGTGCTGCTTTCAAGTGGAACTAAGGTAGTTCTCTTGGGGAACCCCTTGGTTAGTTCCTTCCATAGGGTCATTTAAAAAAAGAACAGTCCTGGGCCTCCTCTTTTCTTGGGCTTCCTGTTGCCATGTGACCTTATTCCTGTTAGCACCTCTTTAATCATGCAATCTGCAATTGGGCTCTCACCAGAGATCAGATTGATGTGGCTGCCTGATCTTGAACTTTCAGTCTCCAAAACTGAATCAAAGTAAACTTTTTTGTGTTTGTGAAGCAGTCTACCTTAGGTGTCTTGTTTTAGTAACACAAAACAGACATGGATAGAACTTCTGGCATGTAGATCACCTCAGGTGTCAGTGTTATGAGCATGTTGATCCTCGACCCACTCCCAGCCACATTGACCTTCTGTTAACCAATCATTATCCACTTAGTGAAGCCATCTTCTACAGAGCTATATGTACTAGCAGAAAGGGTTATTTGATCCTGATCCAGCAGTGCTAGTAGTTTGAGGTAGAACATATTTAGATGTGTTTAGTATCCTTCAGAATGTTTACATAGTAGTATTTAGATCACTTTTGAGTCCATGAGACTACAGAGCAAAATGTTATGTTCCAAATAAAACTCAACAGTGAGAAGAAATACTCAGCCAGCTTGGAGCCCTGTTTTGCCTCTCATTTCCCTTCATACTTTCTTTCCCTATTTGAGGCTTTAGCCAACATGTAGTAATAAGTGTTGACTGGCATTTAATCAGATTAAAACCTTTCCTAGGTAAATGCCTTGTTGACTTTATTTTGCCAAGGTAGATGTTTAAGTGAAAAAAGACATATGATACGTTCAGTAGTAAAGGGGAGTATTCTTGTTTTCTTTCAATATGATAATTAGTGTAAAACTCTTTTTCCTGCCAGTTGGCTCATCTCATCTCCTAGCAGCTGTTTTAAGTTTCTTAATTGTCTGTTGCTTACTCAGCTATCATTGCACAAATTTTCTCACTGTTGCATTTTTTCTTCTGAACCGAATCCTGACAGTAGGGGTGTTCATCTCACAGACAAGGCTGAGCTGAGTTCTAGTTATCCTCATTTAGTAAAGGATCAGCTATCATTAGACAGTGTATTATCATGAGGTGATATTTCCTTAAATTTCACTATAGACATGTGAAGGACACTTGAGTTGCAAATTATATTACTCTTCCTTTTACTACTGTTTGAATTCAGTAATTTAACAACACCTTTTGATTACTTTTATAAAGCATAAAATCCTTCGGGATTTACAAGTATGTAATGTTATATAATATAATTTAAAATGTTTATAATTTTGTTCAGAATAAAGAAAGTGGCACTTCAAGCACGGTGTTTCATTCCACTATGATTAATCATTTCATACTACTCCAAACTATTAAACATAACAGGTCTGTTAAAATACTGTAAAATTTTACAGTATTTTAACAGTATTTTTCCGAAAATAATGTAGGTAGTGTACATTACCTGTCTTTAGATGGTCTGCTCTTTCTGGAAGCTCAGTACACTGTGTTCCTCCACATATAATATGTTATTGCAACTGTATTGAATTGGATTGCAGATGTTGTGCTCTTTGGTGCACAGTGACACATTACAATATGTATGATGCTTGCTTGCCTAATGGGAACTGTTGCCATCCTAATGATGTCAAACCTGTTAAGACAAAGGCCATGTTTCTGCTGATACATCCAGTGATCAACTCCCTTCATATCTTATTTTGTAGTCACACTTTGGAGGAATATGCTTTGCATAGTTTAGAGTGACTTGATTTGTCATTTTTTTTCTTAATTCATTGTAAGGTCATAAGATGATTAACAGAATTATTCTTAATTTTCTCATTTTTTTCTAATTCATTGTTAGGTATTAAGATGATTAACAGAAGTATTCAAGTTTTTAAGCTATATATGTTCATGTAACATTGTGAATAAATGCAACAGAAAATTTGTAACAACTCTCATTGTCCTAACAATTTTACTTAGAAAATTTCTTTTTATAGGAAGATACACAAAAAGTTGCTATTAGGTTCATATGTCTGGATTTTGGAAACTCAACTTCTTGCCTTAACTAACTCTATAGTTCTAGGCAAATAATTTATCTTTGCTGCATTTCAGTTACTCTTAATATAAAAATGGGATTTGTAATACCTTCCTCAAAGTGATCTTTAAAAGATTAAATTATATAATGTACCCAGTCACAAAATTTTATAATAGTTTTTAAAAAATCCTGAGTTACCTGCCTTTCTTTCCCGTAGGAAGACAGTCTTTTTTTATTTATTGATTGTACTTTGGCCATCAAAGGAGGCGGGCGGGGGGGATCCCTGTCATAAAATATCTTAGGAAATCATGAAGTTAGTGTGGTCCTTCTAATTCTGACAAATAGAATATTGATTTTGAGTTTGTGGCTGTAAATTTGCCAAATGAAATGAAGGTTTTATGGCACTATTTTCCAGTCACTTCTGAGGTATACATACTGGGGATTGAACCCAAGGGAACTTAACCACTGAGCTTCATCCTCAGCCTATCTATCTATGTATCTATCTATCTATCTATTTATTTATTTAGATTTTGATTTGGAGTATTACTAAATTGCTGAAGGTCTTGTCACATTGTTAGGACTGGCCTTGAACTGTGATCCTCCTGCCTTAGGCTCCTGAATCTCTGAGATTACTGGTATGCTCTGCCACACCAAGTCTTTCTGATATCTGTATTTAGTAGTCATTTGCTAATTGCAGAGCTCAGGTGGAAAAGCTGAGTCTGAGAGGAGACCCTGGCTGATTTTTGCAGCAACAAGACAAAAATGCCCTGCACTTGGGAAAAGATTGTAAGGAAATATTAGTCCCTACAGAGGGCACTATTCAGATTAAGCTCATCCAGCATAATTTTCTCATAGGATGGAACAGGCCTGTGCCAGCACTGACTGTTTCAGATAAGTTCAGCTCTGGGGAAAACAGCGCAGTGATCCATATAACCTGCTGTCAGGGTTATTTACATCTCAGACCCAACACAGAATCTACTTTAATAATCTTTTCTCTGTGAAGAATATTATTCAGCATAATGAATTCGATTAGTTGTTAGGCTTCTTCCTATCTGGCATTTAATAAAGCACTTTCTTCTCTTTATTCTTGATTTACCAAAATTTGTTATTGTCCTATAGAAAGATGGCAGCATAGTCCATCTGTTGAACCTGGGAAGGACTGGCGTACCTTGACAAATTATCTGAATGGCACCATGATAATCGGATCAGAGGGCCAAGTCCATTGTTCATCTTTGCTAGCTCTGCTTTCCATACTTTCTGGACTAACCACAACCCACATGCTCATCCAGGAATATTGACCACAGGGATGGTCACATATGCTCTATTCAGGGGCCACAGAGAAGGGAGGGGATGAGTTTCCTGGGTGACTATGATGATGCTTCTCACAGCGTCTTCCATATTGGCTGTTTCTCACACCCTGGGCATGAGGAGCTTGAGCTTTGAAGGCAACAGGGACTGTCTTTTCAGTGGGAGAATCCAGTTTGCACCAAAGATTATATAGGAAAGACTTAGGGAACCTGAAGCTGAATGTCAAGTGTGATCAAATGTTATAGTTGTGTCTTGCCAAACAAGAGAGCTGCTGAATTGTAGCAAGGGTTGAGAACTTTTTGAATGGACTCTCTTGATTCTTTCCCCATATTATAGAAGAAGCATTAACTTCAGCAGCACAGAAACTGTGCCTGGAGGATGGGGAAGCTTCACATTTCAGAAACACCTATAGTATTTCTTCAGCATGTCTGTGGACTTAGGTGTCTGAATACTTCTGGTTTTTCTTGGAACTCTTCAGTTGCATATGACTCTGGGAGATAGCAAGAATGCCATCTTACAAGTATACAACCTCTTTAAGAAATTTGCTTGAAAAAAGTAAGGAATCTTTTTTTACTGTAGGTCCTTCTCTAGAATGCTTTAATAATTACTAAAAATTCAGTTTGACATGGTTATTAAAGTGCTAAGGATTAAGAAAGAGACATATCATAAATCATGTCTCTCTGTGGGAAAGTAATGTGGGGCCTTTGATACAATGAATGACACCTCCCACTGGAAATCAAATTCCTTTTCAGAACATAAACCCAAATCAGAATAGAGGGGAGATTTTTTTATTCTTTTCTTTCTTTTTTTGAGGTGAGCCTTTTATCATGAGTAGTAAATCTACTTTGAATGTAGAAGAAAATGGAATATTCTAGACAGTTTATGAGTTTTCAAGAAAGCCTCATTTTCCTGGTGCTTTTTTACTTTCTTTCTCAATCCTAAAATACTCTCTGTGCAGTCAATTTCAGAAGTCTTTTACAAAAAGGAAGCTTGGCTTTTCTGCCTGGCACCTAGTTCAAAGTGTGAAGATCCTGTCATTGTCATCCCAGCCAGAAGGAAATGCCCACGGTCATTATCTGCAACAGCAGCTCTGAGACTGGCTCAGCTGAGGTGACTGTACCATTTTTTTTAAAGAGAGACTGAGAGAGAGAGAGAGAGAGAGAATTTTTTTTTAAATATTTATTTCTAAGTTTTCGGTGGACACAACATCTTTGTATGTGGTGCTGAGGATCGAACCCAGGCCGCACTCATGCCAGGCGAGCGTGCTACCACTTGAGCCACATCCCCAGCCCGGTGACTGTACCCTTAAGAAGGAGAATATCAGAAGTAATGAAGCCGAAGCAACAGTGATTAATATTGTTTCTTTCATTGGAATAGCTTTTCCCCCATTTTTTTCTGTAAGAAGAAAATGTGAAATGAGAGAAGAGCTCTGAAATGTTTGGGAGAAAGTATCACAGCCTATTAGTGAGAAGCAGTGAAACAGAGAGAGCGTTGGGGACTCCATTAAGTGTGTAGTGTTTAGGCAGACTGTGTCCCTAAGTGCTATTGCCAAGGATAATACACAATGAAATAATTGGCCTTGGGAAGTCAGCTGGGCTTCGGTAACCTGGCGTCTCTTTGTGGGAAATTGAGACACGAAACCCACCTCCTTCTTCAAACATTAAAAGCTCCACTGAATAAAACAGAAGGAAGTGTCTTGCTCAGTAGATGGATTGCCATATATTTTGGAGAGTACTAACAATGGACAGACTCATAGCATGTCACTTTGGAACCATCACATGCTATGCTACTCTCAAGGCATCTGACTGTTGGGTTTTAGCAGCTGAATGCAAATAATTCAGATCTGATCAGTATTGGCATCATCTATAGGTATGTGTATTAATGCATTAATGTGCCCAGAATTAGGTTCTTAAATAAAACATCATTCACATGTATTTATTTTCATTTTAAAAGAATAAGCCGAAATTGACAAGCAGTGTGAACTAGTCTGACTTTTCTCTTCAAAACTTACTGAAAGATAACTCTTGTGGACATTGGTTGAGAGAAAACATTGGTTTAGGTACTGTATGTATATCTTCAGCTTCCTTTATAGTTTTGGAGGTCAGAAAAGGTGTAGTGATAGCAAGTTCAGGTCTCTATAGTCATTATTATACACTCTTAAGAAAAAGTATGTTTAAGTTAAGCACTATAGCACATGCCTGTAATTCCAGAGGAAGATTGCAAGTTCAAAGGCAGCCTCAGCAACTTAGTGAGTCCCTGCCTTAAAATAAAAAAGGGCTAGGCTGGGGATGAGGCCATCCTAGGGGGTGGAGGGAGAGGAGGACAAAAACGTTTAAGAAGCTGTCTTATATGATAGTTATGGCTAATATGAAGAATAATAAGAAATAGCATCCTTTCTACTAATTAATACTTATGCATGGGCCAGGCACTGGTTACTTAGCACTTTATGTTCATGTGTATTCATATACAAATTCTCTTATACACATTTATTATAGTGTGCCCTGCTTTTAGAAACTATGCCTATTTCCACCTCCTTTACAAAGAACCGTTTTGGGTAAATATCAGTTTTCTTAGAGCAGTTAGGGAACAGGACTGAACAGTTGCTGAGATTCTTTCTCCTCTACACACATGATACACACTTTCTGCTTCTAAGTTCATGGTATAAATGGTAGTTGCTAAATATATACATACTTATATATGTCCAAACATATTTTAAAACACATCAAGTATTGCCCATCTTCTCAGTTTTTATTTTTCCCAATAGTTTATGTTAATGGATGTAAGATGGTGACACACACAGGTTTTATAATCTAGAGAAATATATTGCATTTGAACAAATATTGTTTCTCCTGGTTCATATTTTAATATATAAATTATAATTAATTTATAATATGGAATTGAAATTACATATAATTCTAGATGTATATCTATATCCTTAGGTATTTTTAGGAGAAAACTGTTCAGTATTGCAGAGCCTTCATGGTGGGTTTCCCTTATTGCTGATATCAGAGTGCTTGCCTAGATGTTCCTGGTAGAATTGCAGGGGTGTAGAGACATGACCTGTTCCTTCAAGAACATTATTTGCCTTTAAAATTCTGCTATACAAGTGACCTAAGTAATAGCGGTAACTTTTAACACACTATTAATCCATTTTCCATTATTCCAGCTTTGGTTGAGAGAGAAAGAGACAGAGATAGAGGGTGAATAGATATGTATGAGATATTCCTCAAAAGTAACAGGGTGCAAAGTGGCCCAGTAAGAGACTCTTAATGGCAGGATAGATTTGTAGATATTTAAGAAAGTCTTAATGGGGAGATTTAATTCCCTTAGGACTTCTGAATTGGGACCTCTTGAAAGGTAGGAACCTTCTCCTTATTATTGCATCCCAGGGGCCTGTTGCAAGTACCAACAGGTATTGCATTGATGTGAGATAATCCTGATCTTTGAAATTAAATATAATCTTTGTGGTCTAGGGGAATGAAACATCCACATATGTAAGCCATAGTAATCATGTATTCATATTTTGCCACCAATGAATTTAATAATTTTAGGTATGCTAAACTTATAGAAAACAAAGCTATTGTTTAAAATTTTTAATTTTAATTTTAATTTGGTTTATAACAAATAGAGCAGGTTATCTGAGTTTGATGGTTGTGTTCATCATTTTGATTTTACCACTGAATTTGTAGCAGGCAACCTAATAAATATCTACATTTTTTTATATTTGCTTTGTCTCATCAAGACCCATATTTTCTTTGTATTCCTAATTGTGATTATGACTAATTGTCTTTGTAATGATATACTGTCTGTTGTCATTGTTAGTCTGTAAACTGTGTGAGGTCAGGTAAGATGTCTATATGGTATGCCCTAGAATACCTAGGTCTAGCACAGTCTTGGCACATAGTAGGGACTCAAGAAATGTTTGTTGCAAATTGAAGGAATGGATTAAAAATTATATAAATAGCAAAACACAGCCTCCCCAAGTTTAGACATATATAATCATCTTTTTTTCTCTTTATTTTTATCTATTTTTATGTTGTGCTGAGGATTGAACTCAATGCTTCACAGGTTCTAGGCAAGCAATCTATCACTGAGCCACAACTCCAGCTCCCATCATCTCATTTTAAAACCAGAAATTTTCAGAAGTACATTATAAATATTCACTTAGAACAATTGTTTTATGTCTTTTGTGCGTTGGGTGGGAAAGAGAGAATTAGATAAATCCTATGCCATTTCTTTCAGGGATTCATGATTGATGAAGGAGATAGGTACGTATAAAAATGAACATAGTATATATCTGAAGCAATAGCACTTCATTTCTTTTTTCTCTAGCTTGTAAGCTTTTGAGTTTGTGGATCATGATGGGAGCCATCCTTAAACCTTTGCATACTCTGGAAGGTAATACGAGTTGTGATACAAAGAACCTGGCAAGGAAAACAGCACAAGTGAGGTATTTTTACAACAGTCATAACCAGCACAACTGACACTCTCATTTAACACTGAATATGTGATAAGTGTGATCACTTCACACTTATCTCATGTGGTCAACTGAAGGTTAGATAGTAATTTGTAATGTCACACAGCTGAACCATGGTGAGGTTTTAAACTCTTGATCGTTACATAGAGGTTCAGACAGAGTGGCTTGTGCTTCTTGAGGAGGAGAAACTGTTCCATGAGCTTTGTCAGGGAAGACTGCTAAGCTACGCCTTAGAGAATATCATAGCTTGAACTGGATGTGTGTACAATCAGAATTTGAGCATTAGATTCAGAATAACAAACCTTAAAGGCCATCTGTTCCAAGCCCCTAATTCACAGAGGAGAAAACTGGAATCTGTGAGGTTAAGTGACTTGCTATAAGACATATGGCTAATTAATTGGCTTTGGAGCTGTTTTGACTTCTCTGGTCAGTGTCTTTACTCCCCTTTATGCACACTAGCTCATGTTTAGCCTGGCTTCTCAGGACCACTTTCAAGTACAATTTCCTTAAGTATTGCACTGCCTGGATATGGAGGCCTTCTTGTGATTCTGTGTATGATGGCCATGTGAAACCAGGGCAGGCATGGAAGAGATATTAGATGTGTGGAGATGTGGACATGTATACTTTATATCTGTTTTTTTCTAGTAGTTTATATTATTGTCAATCTGTTTTCTCCAATAAGTGTAGACAATTCAGAGTTGAAATGATACAACTGAAACTCAAGAAGAGGAAAAAAAAAGAATTCTATGAAGTGTGTGGCCTCTTGCCACTAGATTTATCAGCCTCTTAAGTTAGTAACCTGGGATACTTGCAATTCCCAGTAGTATCCTTAGTCCCATTTTTCCTGCCACCCACTTTCTTGTCTTGAAAGAATGACAGGAATGCAGGGTATGTGTAGGCAGGCTTCTCTCTT
The DNA here is from genome assembly GCF_052094955.1 of Ictidomys tridecemlineatus. Lineage (NCBI taxonomy): Eukaryota > Metazoa > Chordata > Mammalia > Rodentia > Sciuridae > Ictidomys > Ictidomys tridecemlineatus. Next base: position 120,836,185 of record NC_135486.1, read on the forward strand.
CTCAGGCCCACACATTCCTCCAAGTGTAGAGTCATAGTGTGGTGCTGAGGGTTCTCTGGCTAAGTGGTCCTGTCAGATCTATACACTGCTAAATAATCCATATTGGACTTGGGTAAATGCTCATTGGAAAAACATTCATCTTACTGTGAGTGCTTCTTGTTAATCCTTCTTCTCAAATGACTCTCTAGATCTGGGGCTTGAAGTATTTTGTTCCCTGTATTTTTCTTTGTTTTCTTAGTGATTTAAGTAAATCTTTTCAGTTAAGTCTGAGTCAGCAGATATTTTCATTGCTTTGGTGTAGGCTTTTTATGGCCCAGCAAGACTACAGTAATTAGGCTATGCATTTACTCATTAAAATGTCATTAGTGAAGGCTTTGTTCTTTTAAGATCTTCCAAATAAGGTTCTTTCATTGCATTGCATTCTATCTCTGATAGTTTAAATAGGAGCCAGGTGTCTCACTTAGGTGTGTAGAAGCAAGGGTTAGTTTGGACCCTCTAAAGCCTAAGGGCCAAAGGGCAGGTGGCGGCCTAGAGATAGCTCTTGGTTTACAGTGGGTCAGGGCCTACTGTCTGTGCTGTGGCCAGTCCTCTACTGGGAAGCTTTAGGTGTGTGACTACCTATCAAAGCTAAATTCATTTGAAAATAAATCCTGATCTGTACTGAAGTGTTTCCCTTTTCTTGGTAGGCATGTGGGTGATTTGAAAAATCTATAAATAAGAAAATAAGTTTTTTTTTTATCATAACCATATAAGATTCAGTATTATACAGGAATAAGTGTGTAGGTTTCAGACTCAGACCATCATAGGTTCAACTCCTAGCTTCACCATTTGCTGGTTGCCTAAGTTTGACCATCATGGTACTTAACCTTAGGAGTCTCAAGTGAAATATGGAAATACTCTACCAATAGTACCTACTTCATATGAATGTTTGTAAATTCAATTCAATTATGTGAATAAAATAGTTAGCATTACTGCCCAGTACATAAGACCTAGCAGTGTATTGCTTTTATAATTTAAAAAGCTTATATTTGTTTAAATATTCCTCTGATTTTCTTGTTAAGCGTCTTTCACCAAAGACCTCCTAACATGAGGACAGAGGTGTAGCTCAGTGGTAGAGTGCTTGCCTAGCATGCAGTAGGCTCTGGATTAGATGCCTAGCACCACACACTTGTGCATTGCATGCACCCGCAATCCCCACTACTTGAGTTACTAAGGCATGAGGATTGCTGCAGCCCAAGAGTTGGCATCCAGTGTGGGCAAATAGGGAAACCCATCTCTGTCCTTGGAACTGGATGACTGGTGAAGTTTATAGACAAAGGAAATTCTAGGGTGGGAAGCAGGGAATCAAAGATTTTGTTTTGGATATTATGAAGGGAAGTGCCTGTTGACAAGAAAGAAAAGACATCAACTATGCAGTTACAGAGTCTAGGAAATGAGGAAAATGTCAAGAATAGAGATATCAGTTTGAGCTTCAGCATATAAGACTTAAAGCCAGGGAATGTTTTTATCCTCTAGGAGGAGATTGTAAGGATGTCTCAGAACAGAATCCCATTGACCAGAAACTCAGTGACATGAGACGAGCATGTGGTCCCAGAAACAGGACAAAGAGTGTTTCACAAATGAGAATAGTTGCTGTGGCCAGCCATGTCTATGCCGTTGAGAAGCTGGAAGTGACCAGACCAAGAATTGTTCATAAAATAGGACTTAACCCCTTAAATTGCTTCTTTAGTACACTTGTAATGAGACCAAAAATCAAACTAGTACCAGTGGATTTGATTTTTGGTCTAAGTAAGACACCTAGTTTGTTTCTCTAGTCTGTTTCGAATCATTTGTTAGTTATTTATCAGAACTGTAGTCAGCTCCTTTCTCCAAAAAAGAAAAGGAAAAGGTATTATTCCTCCCTGCCCCCGGTACTGGAACTTACTATAGGAAAATAAAAAACACAAAGTACAGGAGAAGATTTTTAAAAACTAACTTATGGGAACAAAAATTACATTAGGGCTATAGGAATTATGTGCATTCAATCTGTCACCTCAATTTTATAATAATCTCCTTGAACTTTTACCCCAGTGATACTTGTGTAGCTTTTTTCAGGAATAAGGGCAATCTGCTATCCTCGAGTCCTTCTTGCTCCTTATTCCACATGCAGATGCAGCGCTTTTCTGAGTAAAGTTCCAGCAATGACTTCTTTCTAAAATGAAAGCATTTTCCCTTCCCGATTAGCATCTGTTTATAGAATAGTTCGTATTTTCGTAATTAGATCCTGCATAGAAATGCAAAGACTGCTGTGTAAAAGGATAATGAATCTTTATTGCACAGTTGAAATCAGATTTGTGCAAAAGGCACTTTGAAAACAGTAATAAGCAGAGACATGTATTAAATCACCCAGATAAGGCACCGTCTTTATATTTTCTATTTATAAATGGAAATTATGACTACCCAGTGGATTCTATATGACATTTCCTATTCCAGCAAAGGTTTTTAGCTTTGACCATAAAAGTTATCTAAATTCAAAGGCTTCTGTGGATTCTTGGCTCTGAAGAATACTCCTGCAAAGGGCCAAGACAGGGTGGAGAGGGTCCTTTGTCTTTTCCCTTTGTCTCTGCACTCTGGTAAAGGAGAAGGGAAGCAAGTAATAGAAGAAAGAAGCCAATTGAAATAATCATGATAAAATCTAGTCAGAAAACCCAGTTCCCATTCTACACACACAGTAACATTTTAAAAATCTTCTGGATGGGCTCCTTAGAACCAAGTTCATGTCCTCATAAAGCACATATATTTTCCCAGTGTGTGCATCATTTTGTGGCAAACACAGGATTTATTCCCAAGGTAAATCCTACTTGTGGGGCTTGTTATCTCTTCACCTTCTTGGTGAAAGAAAGCTAGAGCAGGAGGAGGCACTGGGAGGAGATTTAAGAAAAGACATTGGGAAACAGGGAAAGTCAATGTCAAGTGAACTGCCAGGGCTGGATATTACAGCTGCTGGTGACCTCAGAGAGTATCATGTATCTTTTGTGTCTGTTTTACAGTCAGAGCTTTATGTGAGATGGCAGTCTTGCCTGGGCTCTGTGTATCATCGATTTACTCTCAGGCATGCCAGACCACTTTAGCATTACCAAGAAAACCCTATGTATTTCCCCTTCTAAACAGACATATCTAAAGTGTCTCTTCTTCTTTGGTTGTTGTTGTTGTTGTTGTTGTGTGTGTGTGTGTGTGTATGTGTTTGTGTAAGGGATCAAACGAAGTCTTCGCACAGGCTAGCACTCTGCTGCAAACTACACCCAGCCCTTTCTCTTACTGTTTCTCCTCCCTTGACTGCAACTCCTCACTCACCACATTGTTTCCCCTTCTTCTTTTTAAGTAAAATGAAGAGTCCCTTATTAAGAGAGCATTAAAGAGAACAAATCAAGTAGACTTTTGGACGATAGAGTGTCCTTAGCAGCTTAGCCTCCTGAAGATGGCTTCCCACCTGGCACACTCCTCACCTTCCCATGAAAGTAGAAAGACCTCATCTGGGGCTGGTTTTCTGGTGGCAGAATCTGAGCACTGCTGAGTGCTAACAAATGGGAAATAATTGATACTAAATCTCCACACCAAAAATACCAACATTGCTCCTGCTTGAGCTCTTTGCAGTTCCCTGTTGCTGCCTCCTGTTGTCCCTGCATATGGAGGGAGAAGTCAGTTGCCTGGCCGTCTGAACCCAGGACGCCTGCGCAGCAGTTCCACCAGCTTTGTTGGCCACTGGAGCCTCTGTCAGTGCTTCTCCCCCCACTCCCATTAGTGGAGCAACTGGACCCAGCTTCTGAATTGATTTGCATATTTCCATGTTACCTAGCTCATAGGACATATGGCACGTTGAACACTTGGATTTATTTCTGTTTCCTCTAATTAAATTCCTGCAAAAAATCAGAAAACTCCAGCATTTGTTTCATGTCACAAAAATCCTTAGTTCCTTTTTGATAGGCAAAAGCAACAAAATTTGGCATAGGAAAAAAATTTTCTGGAGTTATTGCTGTAAAGAGAACATAGATTGACTTCCTATCTTTACTTCCCAACGTAGCCCCTCTTGGAGAAAAAGAAAAAACACATATGTTAGATCATTCAGAATATCCATTTAGGCACAGTGAACTTCAAGTGTCTTGTAAAGTCATTTTTATTATTATAACACAATAATTTTTATGTATTTCGCTCTCTTTTTGTTTTCTAATTTTAGTTGGGTATCAAAACTTGTGACGTTTCTCATCCATGTATAAAAAAGCCGATATATATCATCATTCAAAAAGTAATTAGGTTAATGTGAAGTGATAGAAAAAGCTGATTATTTTAAATGTGCTTCAGCCCTGAACATTGCTAACATGTGGAAATCATCTTGTCTTCAGGAAAACCCCTTGTTGCTTCCAGTAGGGATGAGCAGCATGCATTGTGGCATGAGTGAGCTCTGAGAAGGTGGTATTTGAAGTGGGGAGTTGTTTTCTGGGGGTCTGGCTTCTTTTTCAATGGTTCCTAGGAAGAAGCCTCATGATAAAAGGGAAATGGCATGATCTTTAGAATCCACAAGCCTGAGTTTGATTTCTGGCTTTATTTGTTCTTTTAGAATGGCCTTAGATCTAATTCCCTAATTTCTTCAAAGTTAGGGGATTATTATAATGGTCACACACACTATTGCCGTCAGGGAAAAGTGAGGCGGAGGATCTGAAAACGCCTACTTCAATGTTTGCTATTTAGGGTGGTCCATAAGTATTTTTATGGTTTCATTCCAGAGGTAACTGCTGTCCTTTCTGGAAGGTTTGTGTGATGCCCACAGAGGAGGACTGGACCTAATTATATCTTTCCAGTATGTTTGACATAGTGAGTGAGATTTTTCAGATATTATACTATATTTTGTTTTTCTTGTCTTTTGCTTTAAAACAGAGGCAATTTGTTTTGAACTCTGTGCTCCAAACTGGTGGTTTAATTAAGCAAGTTTATTGACTGTCATAGAGACTGTGGTTAAAACTGGCAAATATCACGTGACTATGTTGTTATCTCTGAGCAAATAAAGAGAAAAGACAGGTTTCCACTATACACATTTTTTCTTCTCTTTTCTCCTAAGCTCATTCTTGAACTGCAACATTTCACTTGTAATCTGTTAATTAAATCATTTCACTCCATTTTATATAATTTTTAATTTAGCATTCATTTTCAACTTAGCTTTTGGCTTCATTTTATGATAATAAACAGTGTTGCATACAGCACATGTTCCACAAAACACTCAGTCATACATATATAGATGCCAGAGATTTTTTCCAGTATGTCAGGCACATTAAAATTAAAGGCAGCATCTCCCCTCACCCTTTCCATTACTGAATGTGCACCCTGTTTGAATAATACATACTCCCCGACAGTCAGCAGTAGGCTAATGTGTAAAAATTATGTGCAGCATGTCACTAGCACCTTTTTGAAAATTCATGGTTTTCCCAGACACTGACTGACTGTAGGTTTCTGGAGTGGCCACTCCTGTACCTTGGATCTGTGTCTTCAGCTTAGGGTACACAAAGCAGTAGAGGGCTTTCTAGAATTAATGTTGTGTGGGTTTACAGCAGAGCATTTATATATGTTCATTATTGATAAAGAAACTGTACTGATTCTAGTAGAATATATGAATTCCAAATATATGACTTCCCTCGGCTTTAGGTGAAATCCAAAGGTTTCCAAGATTATGAACTTCAGAGTTTATGGGCTTCTTTGAGAAGATAGATACCTGTGTTGTCAGTGTAGTTGTCTAAGTTCTTAAAATTCATTCCCTTTGTTGTTCCTGAATATTGTTTGGAAAGGTTCTCAGTATTGCTTCTGATTTAAGTTCTCATTTCATAATTTCTATTTTTTTGCCCATTACCTGTCGTCAGCTAAAGGGTAGTACCCTTAGTCATAATTTCTATACAGTAGCCAGTGAGTGAGCAGAATTCACTGGGTGTGTTAGCTTTCTGCTGCTGTGACAAAATATTTGAGAACAACTTAGAGGAGATAAAATTTATTTTGGCTTCTGGTTTCAAAGGTTTCCATCCATGTTTGGCTGGCTTCACTGTTTCTGGGCCTGTGCTGAGCAGTATATCGTGGCAGAAGGGTGTGATAGAACAGAGCTCTTCATCTCATGGTAGCCAGGAAGGATCCAGGTACAACCCTGGAAGGCCTGCTTCCATAGGCCCCTTTCTTTCAACTCAGCCCTACTTCCTAAAGTCTCTACCACCTTCCCATAGCTCCACCAGCGAGGGACCAAGACCTCAAAACTTGCGCCTTTGGGAGAATCTCAGATTCATACTGCTACACTGCATAGTGCTCTGTATTAGGCAGTGTGCTGGGTATTTTGATGTAGGGGCAGCCAAAACCAATGTGGTCCCTTCATATTTTACATATATTGCCTATTTAAGAACAGAGTTTTAGGGAAAGATTTTGGGAAGTCTGTAAAAGCATAACCAAGCTTTTGCAGCTCAGGGGTAGAGCACTTGCCTAGCATGCATGAGGTCCTGAGTTCTATCCCCAGCATTGCAAAATAACCAATTAAATAAATAAATAACTATAACCAGGAGATATCACCTTGTCTGGAAGTTTGGGAACCCATCCCCAGACTGGCAGTGTTGCCTATGCTGAGGAGAGAAGGATGGATGGGATTTTGCCAGGGGGAGGATAGGACACCATCAGTACTGTGGCTGCTGAAAAGATAGCTTGTGTGAGTCCTGAAAAGGCAAGGAGCAGAGTTCCTTGAGTTACCTGGCGTGTTGTTCCACAGGAACATACAAGACCAAATCCAAATGCTAGATTTCATTCTGAGGATGTGAGAACTGAAAGGTACCAGGCAGGAACTACCACAGAGTTGTTTATATTTGGAAAAAAGCCACCTAATGGAAAGGGTTTTGGAAAGGGTTTTGGTAGAGTGGTTAGGAGACTGCAGAAATACAGGAGATGGTGATAACTTGGTTGACGTTGGTGGCAGCAGTGCAGATAGTGAGAAGTAGATTAATTTGAGAGCTCTTCAGGGTTAAAATAGACAGGACTTTTGATCAGTTGAACTGAGAAAAAGAAAAAAAAAACAAGGATGACATGATGCCTGGGCTTGTGGCTTGAGCAATTGTGTAGATGGTAGCAATTTTTCATGTCGAAGGTGATGGAATACTTTTTGTACCTATCTCATGATTGCTATCTGGGCATGAGAGTCAGAGGTCATAAACTCATAAAATACATGGCTTTGAAATTCTTTTACACAGGATGTATTCTGTTTCACTTGAACAATACAATTTGGATTAAATCATAGACTTTCCTTAATCTTTCTTTTGATTGTCATCTGCTACAATGACAATAGCAGCTCATAAGATGGCCCATTGAGAATTTGACAAATTGAAACACTGATAATTTTCAGAGCCCCTATATCCTAGCCAGTTTTCTGTGGCACTTCTCTCCTTGAATGCTAGTGCCGTGTTGTATCCTAGAAAGATATGTGGATTTTTCAACTCTGTTAAGTTTTAATTCTTCCATTCCTGGATATTGTAACTATTCAGTCCTACCCATGCTTCACATTGTAGCTGCTCTCTAGTTTCAACTTTGAGATACCACACATTTCATCTAATGTTCCTCCCGACAGAGTCTTGACAAGAAACGTGGGTCCTGAGAAGTGTAAGACCGGCTGGACGGTGCAGTCCTGCTGTTTGCTCCACATGTGCCTTGTTTCATCTTGACAGATGAGCCACAGGGATGCTGTGGTGCCTTGTCCACAGCCCTGTTGTTCCTCCATTCAGTGCATGCCAGCCCCTGTGCTCTATCACCTGTGGGGTATCTCTGGTCACTGAACTCTGCTTTCCCCAGGGGATAGGGAGGAAGTTAAAGGAGTGAGCTCCTGTCTGAGCAAGCTACAGTCCATGGCTAGGGAGGGTGGTGTATAAATATAACAGCTCCTTAGCCCCTTCAGTGGGGGACTCGGAGGTGAGTGTTCTACTCTGCCTTCTGGAGTCTCCCTGTGGCATCAACCCCTGGTTTCCCACGTGCCACTCTGTCCCCTACCTGCTGTCCTTGTTTGACTTCCTCACTCTCCTACTGGTTTTCATTTCATTTCCTAAATAAACTTCTCAGGATCTGCTTTGGAGAGAATCCAGATTGAGACAATCACTGAGAACTTTTGTTGGTATCCTCATTTTGAGAATGATTGTTTCTCGCTATTGGTCACTTTTCTCTGGGCATCTCTGTAATTCCTTCTGATTGTGTTATCTATCACCTGCCACTTGGACTGTCATTTAATATAAAATCTTGTTCTTTTGTTCAGGCCAGTCTGTTGATCTGAGCCTCTGAACTGTGTTGGAGCCCCAAGTGGTGGGAAATTTTCTCTAGAGTGCAGAAGTAACTAGGTAGGTCAGTGACTCCCAGGACTGTGTTTCACAAAGGGTTTGTAGGATGGGCTCCGTATCTCCAAAGCAGGGTGCCTTCTGCTTCCCAAATAAGGGAGCCTCCTCTTAATTTTTAAAAACCCTAAATACTTAAAATTTGACCTCTGTGCCCTACATTGGTGTGGCTGCCATATACCGTATTGGGGGCCTTGGTATCCCCTCGCTTCCTTTCTCACCCTTCTTGTTCTTTATGCAGTTCACTGTACAAAAGAAAATTTTCCAAGTGTTGACAGTGCTTACTATTCTTGTCTCTGAGATGTCCTTCAAAGTCTTACCTGCCCCCTTTCTTGTTTTGGGTTCTTTTCTTTTCTAGTTACTGCTACCATTTGAAGTAGCAGTGTTCTGACGTTTTATTTGCCAAACTTCAGTTTTGTTTTGTTTTGTTTTTTGTTTGTTTGTTTATTTTTTTAGCAAGAAAAAATGTTGATACACTTACAGAGAAACCCAGTTGACATTGGTTTGTAGTCTGTCTGTCTTCTCAGCACCACTGATATTTCATTTTTCTGTTCACCAGCATTCACATAACCCTAGGATCTTCTGCTGTGTGCAGTCACTCTCAAGGTTAGGGCTTAAAGATAAGAATGTGGCTGAGACAGAGTGGTTAGAAGAAATTTGAGTTTTACATTAGATAAAACCAGTTGAAGAGAGGTAAGGAAAAATTAACTGAGAAATTTGATACATTTACAGTGTGGCACATATGGCTGAGTGGCTCATACCATGAATTCGTAGATCATTCTATTTGTTTGTTTCTTAAGTTCAAAGACTAGAAAACTAAAACCTTTATTTCCTAGATTCCCTTACAGCTAGGGCGGACTCCAGAGATTGGGAAGGTGGCAGTGAGATAGAGATCACTCATTTTTGGCTTTAGCTCCTTTGGTCTGACAACCAGCTGAAGCAGTAGGGGTTTTCTGCAGTGGTGTTCTAGAAATCTTGACAGATTTCTAAATGTCCAAAGGCAGCTGTGAGATGAGGTGTTGATTTTGGATTGTAGCTTTGCTAGGGCACAGTTGTCTGGTAGTGTTCATTGACTCCAGTGGACACTGGAAACAGAGAGGGCTGAACTCTGTACTCTTTTTTTTTTTTTTTTTTGCCTGTGATACCGTTTAACTTATCAAGTAGCCATGGTAAGAGATAAAGTGGAACTTACATAGACTTTTGGAATTTCTCCTTATTTTTTCTTTCAAGAACTTTCATCCTTTCCTTTAAAGGAAGCACTTGACAGCTGTGTGTGTAGCATTTCCAGACTGCTAATTTCACTACTCTTGCACTTGGGGAGGGGCATTGTTACATAAAATAAGGGATACTTGGGACACAAGCAGTGTGATATTGTAACAGTCATTCTGATAACCACAGTGACTACAAAGTGACTAAAGGGTAAAAACCTTTTATACTATGGATATGCTACATATAGAGATGATTCACATCCTGGGTAGGATGGGCGAAATAGTATAAGATTTTATCACATGCACAGTTTGAAGCAGTGAATTATTAATTGCTGGTGTTTTCAATTCAGTATTTTTGAATGACAGATGAGGGAGGACTGCTGAACACACAGCTGTTCTTCAGTTTACAATGGGGTAATGTCCCAGTAAACCTATCCTAAGTTAAAGTTATTCTAGTCTAGCTGACCTTAAACATATTCAGAACATTTGTATGAGCCTCTGGTTGGGTACAATTCGGTAAAACAGAGGCTGTTTTATAAGAATATGTTATGAGTCTCATGTAGGACATTGAATACTGTACCGAAAGTGAAAAATTGTATGAGTATGCTCTTCTACCATGATAGAGTACCGAAAGTGAAAAATTGTATGAGTATGCTCTTCTACCATGATAGAGTAGAAAATCCTAAATCACATTGTTATGCATCAGGTTTCTGTATTCCTAAACTTCCTGTTATGACACTGGTTTCCTGTCTGTATCAGAAGAAAAGCCACTCTTCTCCTCTATCTGATGATTTTTATAAGGGGCAGATTCTCTGTATTTAGCTCTTTCCTACTGAAAATGTCCCAAATGATTTCTGGTATTTTGATCTGAACTGATATAGATGTGTTGCAACAAACTTTGTGTTTTAAAGTCCTACACCCAGAGAAAAATGAAAGACAATATGAAAGATAAAGTAAGATGGTCAGCTAGCCTGCACCTACATAAGCTACTCCATAATCCCTAGGCTACAAGAAAACAAGGCAACTGCTAATTAAGGCACAGGGCAGCTAATGCTTCAGGTCTTGAGGTCCCCCTTCCTAGAACTTTTCGTATCTCCTCTATAGACCCATCTACTAAGGTTGGCATGGGACAGTTCCCTGCTAAATGCTATGTCATTTCTCACTTGGTGCTTTGAAACACATAGTTTTACCTTTCTTCCTGCCTTAGATATAAGATGAAGTGTAGAAACGTAGAATGATTTGACCATCCTTGAATAACGGAGAGAACCCTGTACTTCTGAGTTCATTATAATGCAGTAAAAAGAAAGAAATGAGTACCTAATTTGCCAGGGTGCAGTGAGGTCCCTGAAGGTACGCATACTAGAGTGAGCCATGGTTGCTGGCCTCCGGTCTGGGATCACCACTAAAGCAAGGGCTCCCACTTCCTCCTGTGTTCCATTCATTATGTTAATTTTCCACCAAGTCCCAGCCCCACCTTCACCAATTATTTTTGTCTCAGCCCTCTAATTACAACATTATATGACCATTCAGACTGGTACTAATTAAATCATTATTTAATTCACGAAGTGTGTGATAGTGCTCATGCTTCTTGTCAACTGAAATCACAGCATGGCACCTACTTTCTTCACTCTGTCTATCATGAGTGGGGTTACTCCTCTATCAAACACCTTAGGGCTACTCACAGATAGACCCTATCCTTTTCTGAAAAATAGAAAAAGTAAGAGAGATACAGCAATGTATCTGTGTAGTTCAGTTTTTGTCATGTAAAATCATAATCTCAACCTTTTTTACAGTTACATATCTCGATATTTAAAAAAACAGTATTAAGATTTAGAGTAGAATTTACTACCATATTTTTTTGTCATTTTGTTCTTCATATTTTATTATTTTTAACAAAATAAAAGACTAGCTTATCTCTTTTTCTTATTTTTAAAACAGATTTGTTTTCCGCTCAATTAGACTTGTGATCACAAGAACAGAAAGTAGTATTTTTCTCCTTCTGGAGAAAGACATGCTATATGATGGGCAAATTGTCAGGAATAATTACACCAAGTGATGGAATAAAATCCAATGGAAAACATCTCTCTCCTTGCTAGTGATACATTTTTATTTAAGACACAATGAGCATCAAGCACATTTATGACAAGGTGAAATTGACAAGTGGCCCTCTGCCATGGTTTTATTTTTAATTGCTAGTAAACTAATTAGCCAGAACAACATGTTTTATAATCCACAAAAATGTCGCTCATGCATTCTCCACTAAAAGTGAAATATATGATGTGGAAAAGTTATCTACAGCTAGCCAAAAAAAAAAAAGGAATTCTCACTGTATAAACATTAAAAAAAAAAAAAGCCTTCTTACCATGGAATAACATTTTTATTTTACCATTTGTTTGAAATTTGAAAAGGAATTAAGAAGGACAATCAATTTTTTTTCCATCTCAAGACTAAGATATACATCAAAGTGGCAACCACTTAAATATAATTAATTTTCATATAGCTGACTCACAAAAGTCTGGTATTTAGGACTTACAGTTAATCAACAGTTCTCTGGTGAAGGGCTGGAAAACCTGGGTACATAGTAAATATGAAGACCATTCAATCTTGAGGCAACTACTAGGTTCTGACACCATAGTGCCACAGCAGCCATAGATGTGCCTGGTAAGGGTGCCAAGTGTTCCAGTGAAACTTCATGGATGAAAATCTTGATACGATGTGACTCTCATTTGTCAAAGTATTAGTCTTGATTTCTTGTTCAGACATTCAAACTATTGACCGCTTTAGTGCTCAATACTGAAAATTCTAACACTTTTGGGGGATAGCTCTTAAAGGAAAACTGTAAAAGCAATCTTTGAATTCTTAGTTCTCTTCCCTCCCTCATAAAGGAAAAATAGGCTTTGCATGCTCCCCCTGAAGATCTCCACTTGCATATTCTGTGCATTTCTTGGTAAGAAAAAGATTGCAGAACAAGCTCCATCATCACGCACCTCTCAGACAATTTTCTTACCTTTATTCTCTCTGTCCTCTTTATTATTTAAAAGTCTACATTTCCCCTGATTAGTTCAAGAAGTTTATTTAATAACGGAAAGTTCCCTCTTATAAACCACTTGCATATCAAATCTCTGATTTAAGGAAGCATTTCCCTGCCTTTAAAAATAAGTTTTGCTCAGCAATTGATAAAACACCAGAACAGGTCTCATCAGTGTCTCCTTTTGAGTTTAGAACGTATAGATGCAAATGTAAAAACAAAATCATTTAGACTTTTACTTATCTTAATCTGTCTCTCTCATTTTCATTGAAAACAAATTTTTAAGATCAATTTAGAAAATCTCTTCTGAATAGCATGTTTTCCAAGTTGTAAGTTTTCTGTGAAGTTTATCTGGAAATTTCCTATTATAGCCATGCTGCTGAATAGTCCTCCTGCCTCTAGGAGAGCTGAGTCCATCCTGTGTCCCAGGAGCTTTCTTGTGTGTCAGAGCTTGTAAGCCATTCTGGTACTTCACATGTTCAAGACCCTATGAAATGCTATGAGGTAGCTGCCACTGCAAGTTCAGATTTGCAAGTGGTTAAAGAGATGTTTGTCCTGTACTCAAATATTTGTGCAAAGTTAAGAATAGAAAGTTTCCTCTTATAAACCACTTGTATATCAAATCTATGATTTAAGGAAGCATTTCCTCACCTTTTAAAATAAGTTTTATTCAGCCACTGATAAAATGCCAGAACAGGTCTCATCAGTGAGTTTTATTAAATCATGAATATAGTTTATAGTTTACTAATTAACAATTTTATTTTTAGCAAAGAAACAACAAAGCACAAAAAACACATTCCTATTCAAAATATTAATTTAAGGAAGACTGATTCTTGACTGATACAAATAATTGTATTATGAACTTTTTCTGCTTTTTTTTCCTCAAGTTATTACCGACATAAGATGGCCGTGTTTATGTAATTTCTTTTCTCAATTTAGTTCAAGACTTGTATGGCTCCCAGTGGTAGATTTTGCACTTGTATTGCATGATTAAAGTGTCCATCAAAACCTTCCAGTTGGTAAACAGTATTAAAAATCCATCTCCAGCCTCTGTAAACTCGACAGAGCTGTGAATACCAGAAGAAATAGAAATATTTTAATTAACTCAAGTAGGACTGATCAAAGCAAAGCAACCAGTTTATTCAATTGAACATGTAAATGTCTATTCATCCATGACATGGCTGAACATTTATATCATCTATTAAAAGATATTCTGTTGCTTGTATGATTATAAACTAATGTTCAACAGGAAACTGAATCCTGTAAAGGGTTCCCCACCTCCTTTTAACAATTATATGCTTTAGATTTATTTTCTTAACATGCTTTCTGCTGTATCCTGGCCACTTCAAACAAATCACCTTCTCTGTGAAGGAATACAGACTTGGATAACTTCCTTCAGTTGACAGATGACATGGTTCAATTACCCTGCTGTCACTTAGATTAGCTGTCATTGCTTGCTGTGTGCTGGGTACTATTCTAAGCATGTTTTATGTGCTGTGTATTATTTTCTTCTTGCAACAATACCATTATCTTTCCATTGCATGATGAAGACTTGAAGGTATGTTTTCACAGTAATTTAAGTGGTAGAATTGGGTGTGAACATGACACTTGGAAGATCCATTGTGTGGAAGTGAATTTAAATTGTACCAAGGGTCACCAACATTAGACACCAGGAAGAAATTCCTGAAATGAATACATGCTCCAAACAGCCTTTAAAGTAAGTGAGGCTTAAAAGCATTGGGGTGGAGGCTCTTTCCTGGAATTTTTATCACCACTAAGACAGCTTTAAAAAAAATTATAATATCCTTATTTTTCATGATTTAATAATATTCTAATTTGATGCAAGAAGTTAAAGAGGCTAACTTCAGGCCTCTTTAATACATCTATTGCAGTCTTCAATGTGTTTAAAAAACACAATGATTCTTTTAAATTTTAAATAAGAATTTTAATGAAAATAAGTAGAATACAGAAATAATATTTATACTCCAGCTATACTAACATTAATACAGGGGTTTTTCCCCCCATTTCTTTCTAGTGACTTTTCCCATCATGCACTTTTTGAAACACCTTTATTGAAATATATTGTATAAGCCATAAATATCGATGCATGTTAAGGGTACAACTCACAGGGCTCTAGGGAGCTTATAGAGCTGTGTAACTCTCACCATAGGTCAGCCTTAGAGCATCCTCTTCTCTAGATGCTCCAGCAGCCTTCCCTCCTGCCCTTCTCTGCATCCTTGAGGGAGATGCTTCTGTGACCGATCTGCTCTCTTCCTTACAAAGGTGTTTACAGCGCCGCTCTAATAGAAGTATATTATGTTTTCATTTTCCTTCAGTTCAAAATATTTTTTAATATCTCATGTGATTTATCCTCTGACCCATTAGATACTTAGAAATCTGTTGGTTCATTTCAAAATATTTGTGAATTTTCCTTAATTTTTTTACTATTGATTTCTAATTTAAATAGAAATATAGAAAATATGCTTGATGTGTTATCAGTCCTTTTAAATTTATTGTTATTTGTTTTATAGTTCAACATTTGCTTGACCTAATGACACACCTAAAAATATTCATTCAGTACAAAAATTCAGTAAAATGTGCTTGAAAAGAATGGTATACTTTTGTTTTGTGATACTGAGGATTGAATCCAGGGGCACTTAACCACATCCCCAGTTTTGTTTTGTTTTGTTTTGTTTTCCCTTCTTTTTGAGACGGGATCTTGCTGAGTTGCTTAGGGCTCCAATAACTTGCTGAGGCTGGCTTTGAACTTGAGATCCTCCTGCCTCAGCCTTCCAAGCGACTGAGATTACAGGTGTGAACCATTGTGCTAGCCGCCTGCTTTACTTTTCAATGTTGTGGTCAGTGTCTTAGGTCCCTTTGGTTAATAGGATCTTTCAGGTGCCCAGTCTGCTTCATGGTCAGCTCTCGTGATGTTCTGTCCATATTTAAGGTAGCATGGACTGTTGACTGATTGGGTTTCTCTTAGTTATGTCAGTTTTTGCTCCAGGTATTTTTGGGTTCAGTGGTTATGTGTATATAATGTGTAATTGTATCTTCTTGATGGATTGATCCTTTTATCATTATAAGATATCCCTTTTGTCTCTAGTAACAATTTTGGTTTAAAATCTATTTCCTGGTAATATACTCACTCCACATCTTTTTGCTTATTATTTGACCTATTCCCAATAATTTTTTAGCTTATTTTTATATTTGAATCTGAAGTTTCTCAGCGTTAGAACCCATATGTGTAATTACGCTCTTCTTCTTTTTTTAAAAAATACTAGTCTAGTATTCTCTTCCTTTTGGATTATTGTAATCCATTCATATTAAATGGCATCATTGATATGACTGGATTAGTGCCTGTCTCCTGTCTGATTTTCATAAAGTTGTATCATTTTATTGTTGTTGTTGTTGTTGTTGTTGTTGTATGAGTCTTCCTTTACTGAATTTTTATACTGAATGAATATTTTTAGGTGTGTCATTAGGTGTACCAAAGTGTCCAAAAGGTTGCCCTTGGTGGAATGGGAGATTCATGTGCTGTTAGAGTATTCACACTAAGGTAGAAAACCAAGCTGCATGCCCTCCTGTGATACTGTGGCTCTACTGGTGGGAATACTAGCTAGCTTGTGGACATTTAAGTCATATTTGTTGATCACAAACCACCGATTTTTGTGCCTTTGTAGGCTGTGTTCTTTTGATAATTTGGTCATTGTTATGGTGATGAACATAATAATTAATATATAGTGTATTACTTATAATATATACTTTATCTGTACCCCAGAATGGATCTAGATGGGATAGGGCACATGTCAGGACATTTCAGATGTTGGAATTATTTTACTTTTCTAGAACTGGTATTTCTTGAACATCATTTACATTTCCCTTTACTTGGGGAAATGTCCCTACCTCTCTTTTTCTGTTTTTTTTTTCCCCTCTCCCCTGTAAAATGTCTGTATTTTCTTTTATATTGCTTCACTCCTACTATAGTGTAGATCTGGAAAGTCTCCCCCAACACTCATGTGTTGAAGGCATGGTTCCCAAGGTGACAAGGCTTGAGGATAGGGTGTTTAGGCAGTGATTGGACCTAGAAGGCTCAACCTCATCAGTGGATAAATCCACTGATGGCTGAATGGATTACTGGAACGTTATAGGAGCTGGAGGAAGTAGGTCACTGGGGGTATTCCCTGGAAGGCTTTATTTTCTCCAGGCGCCTCACCACCCCTTCCTGTCCGCCAGGAACTCTGTTTCTTTCCTCTGCCTTACCCTTTCACCATGATGACTCTGCTTTACAGCCAGGTAACCATGGAATGAATCCTCTGAAATCATGAGCAACAATACAACTTACCTCCTCTGGGTTGTTCTTGTCAGGTATTTTGGTCACAGAAGTGAAAAGCTAAATAACATAACTCCTCTACCAAATGATAAAGTTACAAAGGGGTATTATGCATTTATGTACGTGACGTGTTGTGCCCATTACTTGTATGTGTATTTTCTCCTTTGACATTTTTATCTATGATGTACAGAATAGGAGATTGAGTTTCTATTAGTCTATCTTCCTCTCTGATCATAAAGTCCTTCATTTCCTAAAGACTGAGCTTATGCTGGGCACAATGGTGCATGACTGTAATCCCAGCTGACACAGGACAATCACAAGTTCAAAGCCAGCCTCAGCAATTTAGCAAGGTCCTAAACAACTTAGCGAGACCTTATCTCAAAACAAAACATAAAGAGGGGTCAGGGATGTGGCTTAAGGGTTAAACACCTCTGGGTTCAATCCCTGGTGCCAAAACAAAACAAAACAAAAACCTAAGCTTATAACTTGATCTCCCAGTCACTAGTTCAGACTCACATTTTCCTGCTAGACCTTGTGTGTGGGGTCCTTTGAACGCTTTTGTGCTATATGAGGTCAAAACCGTGAGTTTCCCTCATGGGAATCTCTTGTCCTCTGAGCTTCACTCCTGGAATGTTGATTCTCACCAAGGAATCTAGAAGAAATAAGAGCAGAGGCTTGCAAATCTGCTCACAGGGGTGCTGTTAATGTCCTTAGGGTAGTGGGCACATGCTAATGAGCAGTGGCAAGGATGTGAAAGAGGGTTTTCTTTCCTATGGTTGCAAAAATATTCACAAAGAAGATTCATTAGCTGCCATTATTGATTGAAGGGCTTTTCTCGGGATTCTCCTGTTTTAAGAGTCCAGAATGCTAATCATTTGGAGCATAGCAGCCGCCAGCACTTGGGGGTGTACATGTTGACTTAACACTGTTACAAGTTTCTTTGGATGCATGTTAACTGTGTCACAAACAGTAGGAGCTTATAGGCCATATCACAGTTGTCTTTTCTGCATTCAGTTTTATTCTACTTAATAACTAAGCATATGCTAATTGTATTTTTAGGTGGATGCTCTGTTTCTCCTCCTAGGCGTCAAAACTGAATGCCTGCATTCTACACTG
Organism: Ictidomys tridecemlineatus; assembly: GCF_052094955.1. Lineage (NCBI taxonomy): Eukaryota > Metazoa > Chordata > Mammalia > Rodentia > Sciuridae > Ictidomys > Ictidomys tridecemlineatus. The sequence goes on from NC_135486.1 coordinate 120,854,236, forward strand.
TTAGGATCTTTGCCCTGGTAGGGCAGCTGATACTCAGTAGGACTGGGTAGATAATTGCTACCTGGACGGTGCTGGATGCACAGTGGGTGTGCCACAGGAGTAGCCGCTTGACAACTTTGTCCTGATCATTGAGGGAGGCCGGCTTGCCAGCTTAGCCCTTCACTCTCAGGAGTTGGACTGGAAGTGAGTGAGCTGGACACGCTGGTTCCTTTGCGATTGGAGCTGCATGCTACTGTGAAGTGTAGCCTTTCCCCCTTTCTCCCAATTTAACAGAAGTCACTGTAGCTGCTTTTACTTTGGTGATCTTTCTGAGTGGGAACAATAAGAAGGGTAAGCTGACATGGGTGCTAAGTGGGCCAGAAAATCGCTGGGACCCAGAAGCAAGTGAAAGAAAATGAAACAAAGCAGACAAGGAACAAAATCAAGGGAAATTAAGAAAAAGGAGAAACTGAACACATAGTGACCACTCAGAAAAGTGGAATGGATTAGTGGTGGTCCCTAAAGCATCTCCAACATGTTTTTTATTTACTTAATTCCATGTGATAGAGGGAAGAGCTCTAGCAGCTCCTTTTGGATATGTTTAGGAATTTCAGTTACTTTTCATTTCTTTTAAGCATTTAACCATGACTTTTCTTCCATGTGTCTTTGGTTTTCGTTGTCACCAAGGCCATTTGTTCATTTTCTCTTTCCCTTCAAGAGGTTGTAAAAAGGCTCCAGTTCACTTTGTTCCCTATATTGGATTAGTAATTGTTCACTTGGGGGGAAAAAAACCAAACTTCACAGATAAAAACAAAAGTTTGAAAAATAGTGAAGCAAAAAGAGCTCTTGGTAGAAATTCTGTTTGGTAGGATTGCTATTTTCACAGGTCTTTTTCTTTTTCTTTGAGGCCCTTTATTTTTTTCATCAATAAATTAGAGCTATTGAACTACATAATCACCAATAATTTTTTTGCTCTTTAAGTAAAGGATTTGTCTGCAAGAATGAAGAAAGGGAAGAAAAGGAT